>NC_086015.1:109478000-110841500 GCF_028858775.2 Pan troglodytes
TTGCAGCAACATGGATGCAGCTGGAGGTCATTATCCTAAGTGAATTAACACAGAAACAGAAAACAAAATACCTTATGTTCTCACGTATAAGTGGGAGCTAAATACTGGATATACATGGACATAAAGATGGGAACAATACACACTGGGGACTACTAAAAGGGGGAGGGGAGGGGAAGCAAAGGTTGGAAAACTGCCTATTGGATACTGTGCTCACTACCTGGGTGACAAGTTCATTTATACCCCAAACCTCAGCATCATACAATATACCCTTGTGACAAACCTGTGCATGAACCTTCTAAATCTAAAATAAAAGTCGAAAAATAAAAATAGTAATGAAAGAAAGAAAGAAGAGTCAGCAGGGCATGGTGTCTCATGCCTGTAATCCCAGCACTTTGGGAGGCCGAGGTGGGCAGATCACGAGGTCAGGAGTTCGAGACCAGCCTGACCAACATGGTGAAACCTCGTCTCTACTGAAAATACAAAAATTAGCCTGGCATGGTGGAGTGCGCCTGTAATCTCAGCTACTTGGGAGGCTGAGGCGGGAGCATTGCTTGAACCCGGGAGGCGGAGGTTGTGGTGAGCTGAGATCGTGCCATTGCACTCCAGCCTGGGCAATAAGAGTGAAACTCCGTCTCCAAAAAAAAGAAAGAAAGAAAGAAAGAAGAGTCAAACGTTTACTGTTTTTCGGTTCTCTTTAGAGGGCCCAATTCTTTTACATATAAGGATAGAACAAATTCTATGACATTTAAATTAGAAGAAAAGAAGCAATCTTTGCATATTAGGCCCTGCCCTTGATTTATTATGTGATTTCTGGGAGAAAAAAATTTCTTCTTCTATATCTCTGACAAGAGTACTATAACATGTTTCCTGCTTACAGCTACACAAAGCTCCCCTAATGGGAATACTCCATTTAGGATTATGCAAATGGTGAACCTGTGGGCATGTTTGACAAAGCTCTCAACATTCCATGTCAATGTCCTAACCAGTTAACGTTAAGCACATGACTTAACAGATTTTCAAATGTGAACAGGATCTGCTTCTATTGTTTATTAAAGGCAAGCCTGAACAACCTCTTACTCTGATTGAGGAACATTGGTATTGACAGAAGAAAAGCCTAATGGCCTATTTGAGAACCAGAGTTGAGTGAAATTTCCGTTTCCACTTTTTTAAATGAAGGACTCTCTTTAGTTCAATATATATTTCCAGTGTGGTTAAAGTGAATACTTTAATACCATTTTAAAGGAAAAATCAAGAATCTTTGCTATTCTGCTTCATAAAGAATTCACAAAGGGATCAACTTAGAGAAAATAAAGATTAAATAATCGTGGCTTGGGTTAGTGCCAGGAAAATGGGTCACTTATGAATACATACACAGTCACTCATTCAACAAATATAGACAGCCCCTGCTATTTGTAAATTAAATTATATAGCTCCCTCAATTGCCTACATTTTAATGGGATGGGAGAATACAAACAACTGTCATTTTACATAATAATAGAAAACGATTGTAGGAAAAATACTGAAAGGAAATGACAATATAGTGTATGATTAAAAGTACCAACTAGATGTTCATAGGGAAAGTTATGACAGAGGAAATCATGATTTAATTGGACCCTAGAAAACAACAAGGAATTGGATTAGAGGAGCAAAGGTCTTTGAGTTTTCTTTCCTATTTAAGATGAGGCAAAACAAACAAAAGAGCATGTGTATGAATGGCAAGTTTTAGGGGAGAATAACAAGATAATTCCAGTCAGAATAGGGTCTATAAAAAGAGAAGCATGGAAGACAAAGTTGGAAGAAATTTTGGGAAAAAACCCTTTGTGCCAGGTGAAGAAAGTTGTTTGGATTTTAGACAAAATGGCATAATGAAGGCAAGTTGGAGTAAGAGAAAAAGCAGAAGTTTTGAAGTAAGAGAAACTTGGACTTGGATCCCAACTCTCTATTTCTTCTTTATAAAAAGAAGATAATATTATCATATAAGTTTATTAAGAATATTAAGTATAATAATATATATAAAGTACCTGAACCATATAAACCCTGACATATGTTAAACATCATGCCACTCTTCCATTTTATTTTCTATGTAGTTGAGTGTTATAAAAATTTTTGAGTGGGCTAATGACTTGATAAAGACAGTGTTTTAGGAAGATAAATTTGATCAGCAATTTGTAGGAGGTGTTGGAGGAAAAGAAGTTAGCTACACATCATTTTATAGGGTAGAGAGTATGAATGCCCATAAAACAATGTATGCATAATAAAGTTCTTCTGGGGATGGATACATAAGCTTTTGATTATTGAATAAGTCTGTGACTTCCAAAAAGGTGAAAATTCCTGTGTGTATTATAGAAGATGCTACACTATGAAGGACTAAGGAAGAGAAGCGGAACGCAATAAAAAGATGTAATTATTGTATACCCCAATTAAAGGAGAAGTTGAAAATGATACTGAAAACTTTAATCATTTTGCAGAGAATATCATGATATTTCCAGAGAGGAGATGGTCAGTCTGGAACATGTTGATTTTCAGGTTGTCAGAATTGCTAAATAAAACCCTAACTAGACCGCATTTTGCACAGATTTAGGATGTATGTCTGGGTTGGAGAGAAATATAGTTTAAGGCAGTTTTTCTCAGATTGTACTTCTGCTCCAAGGCAGGAGGCCAGGCAGTACATAAAGCCATAAGATATAATGACATAGCTTTTGAGAGCACATTCCAAGATATGAAAAAACTGTTTTAAAATTTTTGCAATTAAGACAAATTGTTATGCCCTCATACAGTGAAGTATTATGAAATAGAAAATAAAGTCTACAAACATTTTTAAGATTAAACACAGGATGGGGTAAATCTGCACTAATTCACTATTGCTGTCAGAAGTAATTCAGATAAAAGTTGTGAGAAAACTGCCAAAGAAAGATTGTGAAAATAAAGCAAGCAGAGGGGCAAGGACTAGGCCTTCAGTACAACCAGAGTTAGAAGATTGAAGGAAGAAGATTCAATTAAGGAGAACTTGTCAAAAAGGCAAGTAGACGTACTATAAAAACTAAGTGTCAGAAACCTGGAAAAGAAAGAGTTTTGAGAACAGATTATCAACAGTGTCAAATGCAGCAGCAGAGCTGCATAAAATGAAGAGTTAAAATCTCTTTAATGTTATAATGTTCAGGTTGTATGTAAGGATGCTTGGATCATGTTCTAGAATATAAGATTTAATGCAGAAAATTTCCTACTTGTAGCAAGCCTTCCAGAGATGAATAATCAATCATAAATGTGAATCCCTTAGGCAGATCATTTATTTTAAGTGCTTTTTACTCTCCTCATCACAGCAGCATGCAGCATCCTTTACTCAAATCTTAGAATCCGTCAGTCTCATCCACTTCAGACTCGATTAGAAGTTGAATATTGTGGAGAATGGAATAATTTATAATATCAAAACTTAGCACTTTAGGAATAATGATGGGACGAATCCATTTTTGTTGTTGTTACAGGAGCAGCTCAAATACTCAGGGCTTTATTATCCAGCCTCCTGCATTAGTCAAAATGAGAAAAAAACCACATATATGCACGCGCGCACGCACACACACACACACACACCGCAAACGAGAAGTCTATTATTATTGTTACTATTGCTGTTGTTAGAGAAGAAAAACAATACATATCACTCTTACTTTTTTTAAAGCTGCTACAACTTCAGATATGCAGCAAAAGCATTCTTGGAAGCCACTGCATCGGATGAAAATATTCATAATATATTCAGTCTGCTGAACCCTCAAGCCATTTCTCCAAAGAAGTACAAACAGTACATGAACAAGCATTCAGTCAGTGGGGGGATAGGGGAAAAGAGCAAGCACTAAACTAGAAGTCAGGGCCTGCTTCCACTGTTCTTTGTGATTTGTGCCAGTGGCCTTCGTTTATAAATTTCAGTTGGTCTGCCTATAAAGCGGTGAGGACAATATCTCTCCAACCCAGTTTACCACTCTGGGCCTAAGCGTGATCATTCACGATAGACAGACAATTACATCTTTCTTCACAAATGTACCATAAGGATTATACTTGATAACATCTGTAAATGTGCTTAGCATTTGGTAAGCATTCAATGGGATGAGTTTGAGTTCTTTCCATCGTTCTCTTCCTCCTTAGGGATTCTTTGAAACAACCAAATGACATAAGCCACTATACTTTAAGCATTCATATACCATAAATATGAGAGGCAAGGAGGGAGGGAGAGAGAGAGAGAGCGAGAGCGAGAGCGCATGTGTGAGAGATATTGAGAGAAAGACATTGAGAAAGAAATGCATCTTGTAGGAGATTAAAAACTGCAGAGAGGCTTGGGTTGGAAGATAGCCTAGAGGCAGATAGCGAATAGCAACAAAATCTGGTAATTCTGCAGTTCTAGAAATGGATATGATATTAGTATTAGGAGAATGAATTTCATCTTTAAAAAGATCTCGTGGTCTGTGAGATTGAGACAGTCATAATTATAAGACCTTTTAGAGACCCTCCTTTTAAAGACCCTCCTTAAAGACCTTGAGATGCTTTCCATTGCTTATAAGCCACCTAGCCTGTGGTACTTTCTTATAGCAGCCCAAGCTGACTAAGACATAGGGCTATAATTTCCCTTTAAATAACATTGTAAGAGGACATTTATGCAAGAGTACTCTGGGTTTTTTGCCAAGCACTCTAGTACAATTGCTGTCAAATATGGGGACTCTGACCCACAGGTTTAAAGAGCATAAAATAATATTTAACCATTGTATGTGCAATGCATACTCATATTTTCCATTTTAAATGGTTTTCTCGGCCTGTTAATGAGTCAATCTGCACTTGCAAAAAAAAAAAAAAAAAAACCACAGCAAAAACCTCAAAGTTTTTGGTAGTTCCTTTTATATATTAATACTGAGAACAATGGTATAAGGTAGTATTTTTATAAAAACTATTAATCAGTGTCTATTTCAGGGGTTACTTTGATATCTGCTCTATTTAATTTATATAATTAAATATATATTTCTTACTAAAGATAGAGTGTGTCAGTTAGTATGACAGTATTTCTTGCAGCGGCTCAGATTTAACATCCTCACCAACGTAGGTCATTTGTTATGAGAGTGCTTTTGCTGCATATTTGAAGTTGTAGTAGCTTAAAAATATGTCAAGTAACAAAGATGGATATGTACAAAAAAATCTCCATTCAGGGAAAAACAAGCAAAAACCTCCGAATGTGTACTTTGGGTTTATTATGCATAAAGAGGGGTCATTACACGAGGCTCTGGTTTAGAGTTCCCTTAACTTCAGTGGTCTATGTCTATTATCTGAATTAGTTTATGGTAGCTAATTAAAATATTTTTGAAATGAATTAAAATTGAAGGTTTTTTTGTTGTTATGAGGATTCTCAGGTAGTTTGTAAAACTCTCTCTATAGAGAATATTTTAATCTAATTTAGGGGTTCTGGTACTGATGAGTGGAAGACACAAACCACTAAACACAAATGAGAAATTATGTAATCCTAGTGAGCAACATTAACATAAGAAAAATAATACCACATAGCCATGTGAAATAACATACTTTATTGTGTGCTTACAAAGGAATTGGAGCTGTGGGTCAAGTGACACTTCATCCCTGATTTTCCTGATCATTATAATTTAAATATTTTGTCCATTTATCAGATTATTTTCAGAGCGTGCACTCTAAGTTTTGTTTGAAGAAAATCGGCTTGATATTTTTGGGTTTATAAGAGTAGAAGCATTTGCTCTTTATTTACTATTTAAGCAAACTTGCGGATTAAGTAAAGCAAAAAGTGATGTTGAATTAAAAGAAGGAGAAAGCTTGGAGTGCATGACCAGAGCGCTAATTAAAATAGTGAAGTAGGTAGATTTTGTCCTGAGACTCATTCTTCTTCCATTTTAGTGCCCCTTGCACACCTTGTAGAAAAGTCTGAACCTGCAGTCCTACCAGTGCAGACTCTGAAATGAAGGAAACTTGTGTTAGAATTTAAAGGTGATTGCTTAGTAGCCACTTAACTTGAATTTGGCATGGAGTTGCCAGATGCACTATGGTAGAGCTAATTAAATTTGAATTTCAGAATAATGACAAAAGAAACAACAGATAATTTATTTCATGTAAGTTTGTCCCAACTATTGCATGGGACATCCTTACGCTAAGCAATTATTCATTGTTTATTTGAAGTTCTAACTTAACTGAGTGCACTGTTATTCATCTGGCAACTCTATTTAAATTTTAGATTAATGATGAAAAACTAAATAAATTCATATAAATATAATTTTAATGATGAAAAATAAATAATTTCCTACATATATGTTCCAAGTATTGCATAGGACATACTTTACTTATACTAAACAATGACTCATTGTTTATGAGAAATTCAAATTTAACTAGGCATCCTATATTTTTACTTCGTAAATCTGACAACTGTTCACCTATCATGATCCCTGGCACATGATAGAAGATACCAAATATCTCCAGAAGCAGAAAGTGGTAACGGAAACAGCAAAGACTTTTGCAAATTGATATTGATGCAAATTCTGCTTTTACCAGAATTTTATTTTGGACAAAATTTACCAGAATTTTCTTTTGGACAAAATTTTAAAAAGATCTTAGTCTGACCTTCTTGGGGCTGTGTCCTGTAATCTGAAACTCTACTTTCTCCTCACCATAAAAATTACTTGACTTTCAACTGGTTCTTGCCTTGGAAATTAACACATTTACATGATAATTGAAGGCTTTAAGATCCCTCCATGTAAACTCACAGAAATGAAGTACTTTCCCAGTCTCACCTTTTTCGTAGCTTATTATCTACTCCACCTATTATACTTTTGGAATAAGCCTAGGAGAAGAACCCTCTTCACAATACCTGCCTTTTTCTAAATGTGTAGTCAAGGGAAAATCCCTTGGATTACGGTTGAGGATGGGCAAGAGCACAATAAACTACCTTTAGTACTAACATGCCTACCATTTACATAATGCTGGGCATCCAGAGATCTGAAAAGTTAGGCAGTTTACATAGTAACTTTGGTTTTCATTATAATTTGCTCAATGATCTACATGGTATGTTCCACAGGTTGTCCCTCATTAACAATGCATAGATGGATAAGGTGTGCAAAATTGCAGCAAAGGCAGTGCTTTTGTTTTCACGAGTCCCTGCTCATGCATCTGTGATGCATTGCCTGGGATGAATGTGTCTCAGATTTATTCTGAAGCAACTTGTACCTTCAGCATCCCCTAGAAGTGACAGAAGGGGTTTAAATCTGTTAAGTGTGTAGTCCATTCCACACTGCCATAAAAGGCAATGCAGTTTGGGAATTTATTGTCCAACTAGTCCCCTAGCACTCTAGCATAATGGGGTGGTTCCCATCCTGTGGGCATCCCCAGGTGACCACTTTCTAGCTTGTCAAGTACAAGCATTAAATTGATTACTTAATATGTTGGCTTTATATGGTAAATACTTATGTTTCTAGACTTTATAATGAAACTGTAGGCAACATGTATAACTAATATACAAATGTATGCTTTGTCACATAAATTTATAACAATCTTACAAGATATCCTTATTATCAACATTTTGCAAATGAGAGAAACCAAAGCAGAGAGAGGTTATATAACTTATACAGGATCTCACAGTTAAGAAGTGATGGAGCCAGTTTCAACTCAGGAAAACTGAATTTTGAATCTATATTCTTTTTTTTTTTTTTTTTTTTTAGATAAAGTCTCCCTCTGTCACCCAGGCTGGAGTGCAATGGCCTGATCTCAGCTCACTGCAACCTCTGCCTCCCATGTTTAAGCGATTCTCCTGCCTCAGCCTCCTGAGTAGCTGGGATTACAGGCACACACCACCATGCCCAGCTAATTTTTTGTATTTTTAGTACAGATGAGGTTTCACCATGTTGACCAGGCTGGTCTCGAACTCCTGACCTCAGGAGATCCACCCTCCTTGGCCTCCCAAAGTGCTGGGATTACAGGCATGAGCCACCGTGCCCAGCCCGAATCTATATTCTTAACTCCTAAGTAATGGTTTTGGGTGATATAGTATAATACATGGCAATAATAAAACCATCTCCTTGTGCAAGTATCAATTCCTTGGAATGAAGTCATTATACGCAGAAAGTTGTATCTTTATTTGTAATGGGACCTAAGCCAGAGAATTTCATTTTGAGAGACACTATTTATCACCTCAGGCTAAGACTTAGCTGGATGCTTCTGCTAAATGTCAGTGATTCAATTCATATTCCAAAAGAGGTTTTATTCAGTCACTATATTGGATTTGTTTTCAAAGCCATACTTCTACTTGCAAGCTAAGTTTTTGTTTGGTTGGTTGGTTGGTCGATTGCTTACAAAGGGAACAACATAGAGAATATTTCAATGTTAAAATATTTTAGGACTAATCATAGAAATGTGATTTGAAAGGCTGAGATAAAACATCCAAAAGAAATACATCTTATTTATAGGTCTGAGCCCTTAAATTCTCACTGCGATTTGCAAAAGTTATTGAGCAAGGAGGTTTAAATAATTTTTAACTGTGTTTTTTAAAAAAAAGTCTGTGCTACTAGAAAGAAAAAGAAAACAACTGTTCTTGCTATCATACATTACATGGTTAAAGGGGCACCTCCCTTAACTGACTGGAGGAAGTTAGCTGTTGGTTTCAAAATCACTCTTTCCAGAAAAGTAGGGTGTGTGACTCAGATTTCCACCCGAAGGTGGTCCTTGAGAGAAGGTCTTAGATGTTTAGAAGAGGTTATGTTACATTCTTTGGTATCACTTATTATTTCCTTCAGGCAAACCACATGTCAGAGGACTTCAATCTGAAAATGACGTGAGTTACATGGGTTCCTTCCTCTTCTTTTTTTAAAGGTCTTCTTGTCTTTCTGTTTTCATGTGTGCTCTTCACTGGCAGCTTTCTATAAACAAATGCACTTATCAGAATAAAAGAGTCATTTCACTTCTCTAGGGAGAGATTTTTATATCCATCTTTTGAAGAGATGAGATGAAACGTAGTTTGAAATTGAATGTATACAAATTAGTGTATAGATCTCCACATTTTAAAAGACCCTGAGTGGTCAAAATGATGAAACAAATGAGAAAGAAAAATAAGAGGACAAGAACTAACATTAATTGGAAACCCAGTGTGTATCTCACAACCTTATAGGTATTTTGCACACAGCATTTAATTTGATCCTCCTATTAAGGATTAAATAGACATTTTATCTCCATGTTATTGATGAGGCAACTGAAGTGTGGACATATGAAAATAACTTCTACCAAATTATGCATGTTATATAAATAGATAGACCAGTAGAGGAACTAAAAACAAAAACTCAGGATCTGTGATTTCCATACTACTACTCCAGGAACACAGGCATAGCATTGAGTGCTAAAGAGTCTAAAAATGGCTGAGAAAATGGAAAACCTCCAAAGTCCTAGAATACTGATGTTTAAAAATCTTTATTTCTAAAAATAGTCTCAAAGTTTATGTTCCAATAAGAGTTTGGCATCTATAAAAGACAAATTTAGTTAGAAAAGTATGCCATTGACCCTCAAGGAGACGTTTTTCTCTAGAAGGATTTTGTGTTATGGTTCTCTAGAAGGACAGACCTAATAGAATATATGTATATATGAAATGGAGCTTATTAAGGAGAATTGACTCAGACAATCACAAGGTAAATGCCCATGATAGGCCATCTGCATGTTGAGGAGCAAGGAAGCCCAGTGGTGGATCAGTCCAAGTCCCCAAATCTCAAAAGCCAGGAAGCCGACAGTGCAGCCTTTAAGTCTCTGGTGAAAGGCCTGAGAGCCCCTGGCAAGCAACTGGTGTAAGTCCAAGAGTCCAAAAGCTGGAGAACTTGGAGTCTGATGTTCGAGGGCAGGAGGTATCCAGCACAGGAGAAAGATGAAGGCTGGACGACTCGGCAAGTCTGTTCTTCCATCTTCTCCTGTCTCCTTTATTCTGGCTGCACTGGCAGCTGATTAGATGGTGCCCACCCATACTGAGGGTGAGTGTGCCTCTCCCAGTCCACTGACACAAATGTTAATCTCCTTTGGCAACACCGTCACAGACACACCCAGGAACAGTTCTTTTCATCCTTCAATCTAATCAAGTTGACACTGAATATTAACCATCACAGATTTTATACATACTTAGGGTCAAGTGTTAAGCATTTTGTTTCAACTGTAAGATATATGCTTGGAAATTAGTTTGGCTGACACTGGAATTTAGGTATTATATTAAGCTCAGAGCCTTTTGGATTGTAACCCATTTGGCATTATATCATGTTTTATAATTATGTGTTTTTTTTCTCCTCCCCAGAACCACAGTTTCCTATTAGACAAGAAGTGACAGGTTACCGTAATCCAGGTAGGAGTTGCCTGTCAATATGATATTTTTTCAATAGCATTTACTGAAACATACAAGATTTAGGTGTGCCCTAATTGTTGTGGGATTTTCAAAATGTGTCATATTCTATGGGAATCAAGCCGTTTAATTCATTAATTCATTAAATTAATATTTATTTATTAAATGCTTAAGTGACCTAGAGTTGTAGAAGGCACTAAAGATATAATGGCAAACAAATGCAGTTTATTGGGGGAGACAGTAAATAATAAGCAATAATTGTAAAACTGCAATTGTTTTAAGTGCTAAAGTATATGGTACTCTGAGGTAGCATAATAGGAAAATTAATGCATGCAGGAAGATTGGGAAAGGGAAGTGATCTGAAGTCTGTAGGATGAATAGGAGTAAACTGGGACTAAAGGGGAGGAAAGAGGGTTCGGTCCTTTGAATATCCTGGCTGGGTGATGGTGATGCTGAGGGAAGAAGCCAAGGAGCACACTGAGCTGGGGTGTGGTAAACATGGGTAAACAAGGTCAGGCCAGGACTAGGGACGGGGAGGAGATTGTGAGATGTTAGGAGGAAAATTAAAGGATTTCAAAGCTGAGGGAGGATAGGGAATCAGAAAAGGACAGGAGTAACACAATCAGATTTGTGTGGAAAAGATTGCAAAGATTTTTCTAGGTGTAATGGGGCAAATGCATGAGCAGGGATAAGGATGGATGACAGTGGGTAGATCGCTTATGAGCCATTTACAGCAGTCCAGTCCTAGGGGTGCTTGTAACCTGTTTCAGGTGGTAGTGAGGATGGAGGTGTAGATAGGAGAACAGAGTGGAGAGATGTGTCTGAATTTTTTATGAACAGACATTGGTGATGAATTACATATGGAAAGATGGGAGGGGAAGAAGACTTGTTTAGGATGACTCTGGTTTCTTATTCTCTATGTTCCTCATTTTTTTTTTCAAAATGAACCAAACAAGGTTGAGAGTGAAGGAAGATGCTGGGTCCAGTTTTGTATATATTGGGATTAAGGTACCTTACAGATATCTAAATAATGATGTCCTATATACTTTGACATCAGTCCATGGTCCTTAAGCCTCATGCTGTAATCTATTTGTCTTCTAATTGTATTTTTATTTTATCAAATACATAAACATTCCTAATTAACTTAGCAAAATAATTACCTTCAGTTTGTGTGACTTAAACCTTATGCTTCCCAAGTGAAGGCATTGCTTCTTAAATGTTTCCCCCAAAACAATTTAACTTAAGGAAGTGAGCAAATTCTATTATTAAGAAATACAGATTGCAGATGATAGCTATAATGTAATCCAAGCAGATCAGAGGTCTCAAAGCCATGAAGCTTGGTTATATTAATAGGAAAGCAAACTGCATTTTCCCTTGTATTAGGATGAGTCTTTATTCTAATTAGGGAAAGTTATCTAAAATCCACATATTTGTTTCCTTTATCTATTTCTTCTATACAAACCTTCTGTGAAAAGCAACAAAGTGGCAGCACAATTCTCTAGCATTTTTACTCCTGTAGGTTTTGATTAACTGTAATTAAGTAAAGGCAATTATTCAAAGGGAAATAAATTTTCTCATTGTTAACTCTATTAAACAAGAAGTCATTTGCTGCTGAGTGTGGTGGATGTAAAGAGACTTAATTACCCCTTTTTCTTTTATCCTTTTATCCTAAAGGAATAAAAGAAGCTTCATATTATTTTCTGAGTCTTGACTCTAGTACACATCTGCCTCCCTTGAGCTGAAGGTTCACAATTTTTTGTTGTAATCCTTTGCGTCTGGAGATACGCCTGTGAACTAGGGGTACAATAATAGCCTGGGTTTTCTACCTGTGAGCCATGGTAGGCAGATCCAGAAATAAGAGCTAATAGTTTATCTGGAAAAACACCTTTGGGAAATTTCAGGTAATCACAAAGCACTGTGCAAAACAAAATTAATGCATATTTGGTTAGACTAATGCAGATGTATCTAACTGCATTTAGGCAATTCTGCAGATATTAAAATTATTTCACTTCCCAGAAGGAAAGTAAATTTAGGGATGGAGAGTATTTGGGTTGCAAATGGAAAAACTAGATAAAATCACTTTTTATAAAAAGGTTGAGAAAAAAGAATAAATAGGCTTCTATGTTCAGGAGGAAAGTTTGAGAAGTGGGGGAGACAAAGTTTGTGTTGCTGTGAGAGACTTCTTGTCAGATACCGTGCTTGAATTTCCTTGAAATCTGCACATGTAGTCAAATCTACTGTTCTTAATAATGTATACAAATACATCCAGCATTTACAAGATACATCATTAAGAATGCAGTAAATAAATGCAACACTTTCAGCCTCAATATGATATAGGGTCAAGAAGATAAGGGAAGACTATAGAATTGAGTTGAAACATGAAAGACGGATAAACCTTCTAAGAAAGCACCTTAAAACTGGCTGCACAGTGGAGTTATTTAACTGATTAAAAAATCCAATGACTGCAAAGGGTCCCATTTCCAGAAATAATGGTTTGATTAATTCGGGATGGAACCTGAGAATCAGTATTTTTTAAAGGTCCCAGATGATTCTAATGTGTAGTCTAGCTTGAGCATCACTTATTTCAGAGATGGTTATGACTAACTATAAACTATTGGTAAAACAAATCAAACATACTTTGTATGTGTATTAAGTGTATTGCTAAAGCTTTCTGGATGTAGAAGGGCTACACAGACATTTTATTCTCATGAATGAAAATGGCTAGCATGTTTGAAAATGAATTAGACAAAGAGGTATTATTTTGTTTTTAATTTCTACTATATAGTAGTCTTAAAAATTAAACCTGTGATGTTAGTATTTGTAGTATTTGTATTTTAGAAATAAAAGGTGAAATATAGAGTACAGAGATAAGACAAAGAACCTACCTAATTTCCAGAGTTACAAACCTATAACTTGGTGCAAAAGTAATTGCGGTCTTTGCCATTGAAAGTAATTGCAATACTGTAATCACTTTTGCACCAGCCTAATAGAAGATGGTTTGGGATTCAAACCCTATCTCCCTGATGCTTACGGACAGTCTTTCAGGGTTTCCTATAGGGTTATGCTCCTGCCCCTGGCAGGTGCTCATTGGCTTACTATCCTTTTCTCAAAATAACAGTATTTTTCTAGAGAGAAAAGAAATAAAAGTCAAGAGAAAAATGGAAAGAGTAACAAGCTTGGGAAGAATGTTAATACTATTATATTTGTACGTTATATGTTTCACATTTCCGCAGCATATTTTCTTCATTGTTGCTAAGGGAAAGAGAGCAACTGCAATCTTCTATGATGCCAGGAATAGGCTTCATAGATGAAAAACATGTTTATGAGAAACTTTAAGATAAACCGAATTTAAGGCCTCTTCCATGTGAGTTCTCTTACTTAACATCTTAGCTCCTCAACTTAAATAGAAGGCACATAAATTACTGATGTTCCCACACACTGACTAAAAGCTGGATAGGATTTGGGTTTGAGTATCCGAAGAATTGAGTTTCCTTCTGCCTCGCAATCTGAATCCAGTTCATTCAAACCATTCTTTACAAGAATGAGTTTCTTATTCTTACAAAAATATTTGCAATGAAAATTAATTAGTTTACAACCATATTTAAAACCTTGAAAAATACTGTTTTTGCATGATATCATTATTAATTATTGTATTGCAGCACCCAGCGTGATACCATGCTTATGCAGGTACTTTACAAATATTACTTGATGGTTTGATGATTTTGTATGATTAAAAAACACACAAAAAGTTGGCTTTCATTACATGGAATTTAAGGACATATAAGAGTTTGCAAGTAAAAGGTATATATTCTTGCCATTTTTAATTGCTTAACTTTTATAAAACATAGTTTATGGTCTTTTCTAAGCTTTTTAATACTATGCAGAATCGACAGACAAGCTTAAATTATAGTCATATTCAATTACGAGCAGAATATACAATAAGAATACTCATAACATCATAATTGCTAAAACTTATCGATAACATAGTATGTTAGTCGCTATACTAATTGCATAGATTCTCTTAAATGCTACAACTACGAATGAGTAGGTAGTAGTATGATTTATACTTTCCCAATGCGGAAAAGGAAGCTTAAAGGCATATTTAAGGTCACACATCTAATTAAGTAGCAGAGCTTGAACTCAAACTCAAAGTTA
Source organism: Pan troglodytes (assembly GCF_028858775.2). Lineage (NCBI taxonomy): Eukaryota > Metazoa > Chordata > Mammalia > Primates > Hominidae > Pan > Pan troglodytes. The sequence goes on from NC_086015.1 coordinate 109,492,507, forward strand.
ATCTAGGGGGGTTGAATTTAAGGGAGTTATCATTAAATACATCAATACAAAAAAAATTCCAATATTCTCTCTCTAAGGTTGCATAACTCCCTGTGGCTTCCATAGGCTATTTGGAAACAAATGTGAATATACATGGTTTCTTTCTGTCTATTCTTTGGCTAATTAAAGGTTTCAGTAGTTCTTATCTGCTTATACAAAAGGCAGACAGATACAATTACAAGGGTGGTTTGAAATAAGTCCAGAATCTTCCTACCCACTGACCATGCAGAATCCAAACCCTTAATATGCATAATGAAGGCATTACTTCACTTTACTTTGTAATTTCTCCTAAAACACACACAAACCATTAGCTCATTCAAAATGGCTTGGATTGAAATAGCTGATTTAAACTGATGTTTAAATCTTAGAACGAAGCCAGGCTGCTATCTGTGTAAGAGGCTGCACTGCCTTATTACTGTTTTATTTTGATTATATCAGCAAGTGAGAATCAATAGGTCAGACAGGACCTGTGAATTGATGTTTATTCATATGCATGCTTTCCAGCTGAATGTGATTAGAAATGATAGTGTCATTATGTAAGTGCTAATAGTACCTAAAATGTTTGAATGCTCACTACGTACTGAGCACTAGTGTACATGCTCTACATGGATTATTTCAAAACAACCCTATGGGCAGGGACGGTTATTGACCCCATTTTACAGGTGAGGTTAATATCACTTTGCCCAAGGGTCGGCACCTAGCAATTGGCAGTGCCATGCAGGCATTTTTACTTCAGAGTTAGCTCTAAACATCTAAATAGTCTTGGCATGAAATTCTATTATTATTGGAGGTCAAAGGGCATGACTACATTGTAAGCAGTACAATGGAATTGTTTTGGAACCTGAAGTCTCAGCTTCAATTTCTAGTGCACCAGTTATCAATCGGTGTCCTTGGGCTAATTACCTCATTTGCTAGCGGAAGATAATAGCATTACCTACCTCACAGGTTGGTATGAGGTGGATAAATGAATTCATATGAAACATTTTAGCATAATGACTAAAAAATAATAAGTACTCAGTTATTATTATGTGAGTTACCTAACTGGCTCCATGAGTTGATTCAGGCTCTAAAAATAGGCAACAGATGCATTAGGCAGCTTTGATTGCTTTCTGTAACTTGACATAGCAGCTTTACGTTACTCAACGATTTAGTACAATTTAACATTTGTAGAGCTCCTTTCTCACAAAGATAATTGATCTCACCAATCATCAGCCAACTTGTGAACTGGCTCAGAATGAGAAAACCCATAAATTTCAGATGCGGAAACAGGCAAGCAGTGAAAATTCTTGCCTCAGGACACACTTGAATTCAAGGAGATTTGAGGATTAGCATCAAGGCGTGTTATCTAACCAGAGAAAACACAACTCTTCTGAAAGTTCCTGATAGCCTGAGGACTCAAGGAATCAGACACCCAATGACTCCAGAGAGAAGGAAATGACACCTGAGAAAGAAAATGACACCTGAGAAAGAAAATCTGGCCAGTCTTAGATCTTGACACAGACTCTTGTTTGATGCTGGATATGTTCCAACTACATTAAAGTTCTCTACACTAGACTTGCTCAATTGTCTTGGCAGACTCTGCCATAGATGAGACATCAAGTAATCCATGCTGAGTAGAGAGAAGAAAAACAGTAACTGTAACAGACTAGGTTTCATTAACCCAAGGGTTCTAAGAAAAAAAAAAAAAGTTGTAGAAAGCTTCCTTTTTCTGGCAATCTAACAAATTTTAGAAGAGAACTTTTTTATTAACTTATTTTTTGCCAAGTGCATTATAATATGTAAGCTGACAGCTATATTTTTATAAAAATAAATTCGTATGTGCATTTTTATGGTACATGGGATTCAATGGCAAGATGCTTCGTTAGGTTACTAATCTTATCCATCTCACTGGGTCTAGCCTCCCTCCCATCTCCCACCTCCCCTAGATCTATACGCACCTCCTTCTTTACTCCCCCAACTAAAAACACTTGTTAATATCACTTCATTGGGAACTGAAACAATGAGCTCAGTTTCATGAGTTAGCTGAGATAAATGTGGTGGGAAAATTTTTCTTTTTAAGTAATTTAAAGATATAGATACATTCACGTATATATTCTTTGATTTATTTTGAAAGAAGTTAGAAAATAGGAGATCATCAAATATATAAACTTAATAGTTCTGTTTTCACTTAAAAAGTTAAAAAAAAAAGAAAAAGCCATTTTGTAGTAATCAAGACATTTTTGAGGATAGGACTTGGGCAGAGAGAGTACAGTGGTATTCTATTATCTGTGGTTTCTCTTTCTGTAGTTTTGGTTACCCATGGTTAGTTGCGGGTTTAAAAGTAGGTGAGTATATTACAAAAAGATATTTTCAGAAAGAGTGAGAGAAACCACATTCACATCACCCTTATTGCAGTATATTAATTGTTCTATTTTATGATTAGCTATTGTTATTCATCTCTGTGTCTAATTTATAAGTGAAACTTTATCATAGGTATATATGGGTAGGAAAACACATAGTACATACAGGGTTTAGTACTAACCATGGGTTTAGGCTCTCAGAACCCATCCTCCACATAGGGGGATTACTGCATGCTACATGCTTGGATGGGATTTCCTATCTCATTTTCTAGTTTAACTCTAACCTTTCTGTCTCATTAGGGTGGAATGTTCTTCTCTAAAACACATGAAGTAAATGAATGCTTGGTAAAGATGTTCATGTTTAATTATAACTGGAAGTCAGACCTGTCTTAGGCAACATAATGATCAAGGTGAAGTTCATCCCTGCTGGCTTCCCATCTACTTCTGCCAGAGCCACTTCTTCCTTCTGACCCTCCCTTTGTCTTCCTGCCATCCCTGATTCTTTTCAAGGGGATAAAGTGTCGGGCAAAGCAAGCTTAAGGGTTTTGCCTTTCAAAGGAGATTTCTTCAAATTTAGAAAATGAAAACATTTTTCAAGAGGGGACCACTAAACCATGAAACTATATAGCTTGGGCATCAGCAATTTAAGTTTGAAATAAAACAGTGTTTAAATTTCAGTTTTGACACTTCTGGGTTTTATAACCATGGGTAAATGACTTCAATCTCTTTTGAATTCTTTGTCTGAAAAGAAATGGGAATAGCAATAGTAGCTATCTCTGTTGAGAGTTGAGAATACAGGGAAACTAGGTATGATGCCTATTTAACTCATAACAAAACGTCAATAGTCAGTAAGGCTGATAATTTGCAGAAAGAGTATCTGACTTGTACCCCTTTAAATAATAACACTTGGGACCACAAAAGTCACTTGCTGGTGAGACTGCCCACCATACCAGTTATAGATTGTCATAACTTCAAGGAATCTTAGAGGTCAGCCACTTCAAGGTACTTAGAAAAAGGTACCTGGCTTATCAGCCAGATAAACCAATTTTTCCACGGCCACATAGGAGTTGAGAGATTGAGTCATGTCTCTAACAGGAACTTCTTACTGCAGTTCTAATTTTTTTCACTTGTAGTTCTAATTCTGTTCACTTCACTGAGAATTCTTGAGTGTATAGGGAGCTGATGATGACAACTTTCATTTTGAAGTAAAGTATTCGTAATCCTTAAAATGTGTATTTTGCTTAAGATTTAATGTTAAGACTCAAATTCTCCATTTCATTTAAACATTTATTGGTTTGGTGTTCACTGAGCATCATTTTTGTTAATTTCAAAATATTATCATTCATGAGAAACAAAATAAGTTTATGAAATTACTCCCTTTTCTAAACCTAAATTTTGTTGAAGAGCAGAGATGAGGTCCAATTCTACAGACACAGACCCATACACACACCCTCCAACCCCCTACACACAATGTAACACATGAATATTCCAACTCTAGAAAGCATGCTGTTGCAAGTTGCTATTTGAGTTCAGGAAAGAAAGAAATTAATATATGTTTTTGTAGTTATTGTTTTCATGCATTCTGAAGCACATTTTGAAGTCCAAATAAAAGATATCTGTTGAGTGGATCCAACCTTTAGAAAATAGGTTCGCAAACTTTTTCTATAAAGGGGCAGTTATAAATATTTTAGGCTTTGTATAAGTCAAGAGACAAAATTTTAAAAATCATCTAGGTACTTACATAATTGGAGAAAATCAATTTTTATTATTTTTATTGGCAAAATTTAAAATATAATAAGGACACCATATTTTTGAAATACATTTTTATTACTGAGAAAAAAATGAATTATTTTATGAAGGATAACATTTTTTGTAACTGAGATTCAAAATAATATTTCTTATCCCCAAATTGATTGTGAGCATTTATCTATTAAAAACCATTCTCAGCTCACAGACCCTTCAAAAACAGCCTGGAGAAGAATGATAAAGCGATGAACCAAAGTTAGTTCACCAAGGGAAATGAATGTTATCAAGAAGATCAATGATTGACTCTGGAAAAAAATTCAGAAAAAGAAAATTTTTACAAAAAGAGAGGGCAAAGAAGACACAGAATTAACATATAATAAGATAGCTTCAATAAATTGCACACAAGAAATTCAAGGACTAAATTGCACTAAGTCACAGACTACAACATAATTTCTGAATCTTGCCTTTTATTATAGTTCCTTTCTTTTTAGAATATATATCCTTTATCACATTCAAATATTTTCCTTCAATCCAGGATTAAGAGTGATAAAGTTTCTGGAAGTGAATGTTGCAGAATCAAGCTGGAAAAAGAATGTCATCTTAGTTAATATTTGGGGCAGAGTGAATTATAAGAAAATACTACTGTCTTTGAACTTTATATGGAAGCTTGTGTGTGGAGAGGATGAAAATACGTAATTCCAAATTATGCCTGTTTGGCATAAGGATTATTTTGAGCTGAAGACAATTGAGAGAAAGAAGTTCTCTGCTCTTCTCCTATTTGTCTACCAGCAAAGCACAAATTCCCATTGTGATGGTGTCCCTTCTCCTTCCCCTGACCAGAAAAAGGAGAAAAACCGTTCTTACCACTGAGATTAGTCTGTGTAAACAAACCTTACTAAATAACTCCTATATACCATTAGTTTCCCTCGTGTATTTTCCTTCCCATGGTTTATCACCCTTGGAAGCCTAAAACCATCTTAAAAAAAAATCTGGTCACTTCTCTACACTCACCACCCTTTGTTAAAGATATAACTCTTCAAGTCTAATTGCTTCTTCAGGCTTTCACTTCTTTTCTCTGGAACTACATTGCATATGAAATTTAAAATAAAATGTCTATGACTCTTCTCCTGTTAATCTGTATTTTGCCAGTTTAATTCACAAGTTCCAGTTACTAAACCTAAGAAATTAGAGGGAAAACTTTTGCTCTCCTATATGTCCTTGCAAGTAATAAACAAAATATAGCAGATTCAAATATAATATCTATAGAAACCTCTTTCACTATTGTAATTTGAGGACTGAGGGTAAGGGGCAATTGTTGCATGATTCAGGCCAAATCTTCAAGAGGTAACCACAGAACACCACAATTTTGCCATTTATTGAAAATTCTAGTCTCTTGGTTGTCTGCACTTTCCTTTCTTAGCTTTATTTTCTATATACTATTTTTTTGTTAATGTGAGCAACAAACATTTTTTATTTCCCCAACGCTGTAATTTTAAGAAAACTCTTTCTAACAAAAGCCTCATTAAGATAGGATGCCTCCAAACATCTACACATCATATTTTTCTTTCGGTAAAAATGTGTTGTGATGTGAACAGGACTTGAATTTTATTGCCAAGTAAAGCTGGCTGTGAATCCAGGATCCATCATGAATCCGTTGAGTGACTTTGGACAAATTTTCCAATGCTTTTCCAATCTGAAAAAGAAAAGAATATCTGATGTAAAGTCTTAATTCCCTAGGTTATTATAATTAAATAAGATAATGTGCATAATAAATGACATGTACATTTGTATATATACACACACGTATATAATAAATTTGTAAGGCAATTTTGAAAATGAGACTATGCCTTTTTATCTTTTAAAATGCATATAATGTGATATAAATTATAATATTTAAAAATAGATATATTCAGAAATCAAATACTAAAAATGAAGTTGTCCTGATAGAGGACTATATCAGGCATTTGCCCAAGGATATTCTAAGAATTTATTTGTCCATTTACTCTATTACATTGGAAATGCTACAAGTCTAAGAACCTCTGCTTCAACCAGATTTTTTCCTCTTGAAAGGAAAACTGGTGATCTCAGGTGGCATGTATAAAGTTTTATATTAAAAGGAAATGTCATATATTCTCACTAGCTCTACTATTCCATTACACAATATCATTATAGAATTGCTATCTTAGTCCAATTTGGCTGCCATAAAAATACCATAATTGGGAAACTTATAAATCACAGAAATGTATTTCTCTCAGTTCTGGAGACTTGGAAGTTTAAGATCAAGGCATAGGCAGATTCAGTGTCTGATGAGGGCCCTCTTTATGGTTCACAGATGATACCCTCTCACTATATCCTCACCTGGTAGAAGGGACAAAAGGTCTCTCCAGGGCATCTTTTATAACGGCACTGACCCCATTCCTGAGTGTTCTGCCTTCATGATATAATGGCCTCTCAAAGGCCCCACCTCCTAAAACCATCACATTGATTATTCGTTTTCAACATATAAATTTTGGGACAGCATAGACATTCAGACCATAGCATTTAGTGAAAAAGGGAGAACAGTCACCCAGATGGTCATTCTTAACAGACCACCATTCTAATTTTTTATGTGGGTGCTGGTTTAAAAGGGAATGGGTATATAGGAAACTCCATAGTAAATTTGAATATGCAATTCTGGTTTCCATTTTTTTTTTTATTTCACAGCTGGTGCTGGCCTTGCATAATCTTTATTGCTAAATAATTACTTTGCAAATTGAAAATAACATTGACCACCTCCTAACGCCTTCAGAAATTTTTTGGATTATAGATATGGTGATAAAGATCAGAGATATTATATAAATTCTAAGTATCAACATTATAAAAGACGAAATTTTATTCTCTCCTTTCAACCAGCTATTTTCTGCACTTTAAAAAATAGGTATATTTACATTGCTAACTACCAAGTAAACTCCTTTCCAATTCAGCATTTCTCGTTTCTTACTATTTCTTTGTTGGGTGTCTGTTCTTATTTCAATAAAACAATTAAACAAAGTTCCATTCCCTCTAGGCACTGATAAGATTTTGCCCAATTACTGAGATATTTCTCTTTAAAACCTTAAATTCACTTACGTGGAGTGATTATTTTATGAGCTCTATTAAATCTAAAAAGACATCCTCATCCTAAGTGTCTAGTAGTATTAGCAAGGGTTGGCAAACTATTCAGGAGATAATTGACTCTACGGTTTATTCTGTCCCAACAAATATAGGTACACAACAAATGTGTGACAGTTTATTCTGTCGTAACAATGTAGGTATGCATTGAGGGTGTAGGCTTGGTTGTGGCGGGAGTGAGGGATCTCTGTGCATTTCCTGGTTCCTTGAAAATAACTTGAAGTCATTAAGACAATATAAGAGGTACAACAGAGAGAAAAGTGTATTTCCTTTTTGATGCAGGGCTATGCATCTTAGAGCTCTTTGTACCCTGTGCTTTTGTTCCAATTTCCCCTTCTGTCCAAAATGCTCTCAGCTCATTTCCCCTCTTAGCCAAGATTGCTTGACTAGAGCTAATAAAAGGGAAATCAGGAAAAACTGTAGAAAGCTTTCTCAGTCTTCTTCTACCTCCACCCCTAATTTTTGCTTCTGTCCTTCATGATTCTCTATCATGACAAGTATCTGTGCAATTGCATAATGACTGCTTCATGTGAGTCCATAAAATCAGACATTGCTTTATTCAACACATCGTTATTAAGTGCCTGCTCTGTGAAGTAATCAGCAAAATCTGGACTTTCCAACGATATTAACCATGTGTTTTCATAGGCACAAAAGACTACTGACCACTGTAAATGAGACCAGCACCTAGGGTTGATGTCCAGTGGTTAGGATTGGCTGACAGTGTGGGGCCATCAACAATTTTTTGCCCCATCACCTCATGCATTCAGAATGGTTTGTTGACCACAGAGAAGTATCTGTTAAACTTTTCTCCCCATTGTGCAAAACTTAGTGACCCATACAAATATCAAATCATCAATGCTTGATTATAGGATCTAATCAATTGATACAACTAGCCCAGATACCTTTATATATTATATGTTAATCTCTCTAATAATCTGAAGCACTCATCTTCCATTTAGACTGATTTATCTCCCATTCTCTTTTTCCTCTGCCTCTTCTCCTTATTAAATATATTTACATGAAAATAGAGTTTGGATCCCTTGTGATCTTAGCTTTGCTTTTGACAGAATTACTCTCTTGTGAAACAATAATACTCTCTTAATGAGTTGATATGATGTCAAAGACATTATCTAAAACAATTGAAATTCAACAAATGGAAAAATATTGATTTGAGGAAGTGCTCTGGAGAATTCCAGATGCTGGGTTCATAAATTGAGAAGTCATTTTATCTTTTCAAAAAATTCAATGCACTTGCTTTTCCATGTTATGCTATTTAGACTAAGGTAGTAGCAGCAAAACTTAAAAATCAAATGCTAAAATAAATATAGAATTGCTTAAGCACTGATTTCAAGCATGTCACACACTTCTTTGCACTTCAGAGGCTGAGCTTAGCAAAATAATTGTGGTATGCATTACATTCTGTTATCATAATTTTACTCAGTTATTTTCATGGGGAAAATGGGAATTACTAAAAATCTACTTTGATGACTAATGTGCAGGCTTCCCCTGAATTATCACTCTTAAGCACATTTTCTTAGAAGCACATATTCCCCAACTATTGTAACATGAAAGGTAGACATTTAATAGAAAAACAAGACAGGAAAAGAAATAATGCTTTATTTTATTTATTCCAGTGGAACAGGGTGCCATTTAAATATACGAATGTAAAGCATCTCTTCAGAGCCTGCTATTGGTAATTGTTTCTGTCTTTAAGTGATGGGCTATTTAAAGTGCAACAGTCATGCACTCACCAGTCTAACTTATATTGCAAGATATTATAAATATATTAGTCTCATAGAATACAAAATTTACAATCAAAACCCCTTGAGGTTTTAGTGAAGAAAGAGAGAGAGGGGATGGTGACAACAGCCCAAGGTAAGGGTGCAAAATTACCTCCTGCAGTTGCTCTAATGGATTCAAGGCAGTAATTATGTAAAAGAGGGTGGGAAATACATTTGCTAATAGTGTAGTGGAAACAGAGCCCCTACATCTACAATCTCAATTACAAGGACAGGCACAGAAGTAGACAAGGACCTAAGAAATCAGTCTGAAAGATACTAAAATTTCCCTTTGATATAGGTACCCCAGAAATCCCTTGGCAGTGTTGGTGGGGGTGAGTAACAACAACAACAAAACCGAAATTTGTAGATATTCTCAATACGGAAAAAGCAACTAGGAGGTTTTAGGTTGATGTTAGAAGCTTCTGAAACTGTAAATACTCCGAAACTATCTTTTGTTTTATGTTTTTATAGGTTGAAATAAACACAAAGTAATAAAGAAGTAAAGACATCAAGCTAATTAAGAAAAGCAGAAATAGTTGCTTTGTTGCTACTTTTTTTTCTTTTCTTTTCTTTTCTTTTTTTTTTTTTTTTGGTTTATAAGGCATAGACACTCATTCCTCATTTATAACAGGAAACATGATTTTATGGCAAAACCCACCAAGAACTGAGGAAACATAGATCCATTAGAAGTTGGGGAGATAAGGAAACTTCATTCTTCCCTAGCCTGTCTGCCATCAGCAACTTGGGAGTTCAGCATTTTCTGGTTTCAGGTCTCTGATGCCTCTGCTTCTCTTCTGTTTATCTTTAACTTTGTGTCTTTCTACTGTTTGGCTTCTGCTTTATCATTACTGCTGTTGGGGCATGGCCTCTGCTGAGTCCCTCGCAGGTATCCGGCTCTCTTCAATTGTCTTTGTGCTATGACGGGACTCCACTGGAGAACATCAATCAGATCAGGGTGGGCCGGTCTCATCTCACAATAGGACATCTCTATTCTACAGAGTTTCCCTGCCAAGAAAACTCATTGGACGCTTTGGTTCTGGCAATAATTCCTGATCCAATCAGTTCTGACTGGGATGGCAGTGTGACATGGTACAGAGCACTGTTTCCTCAGAGTAAGGAAACTCTGGACTGTGGTTCACTTTGCCTCGAGAGCTCTTTCCCAGAGACACACGGCTCTCCCCCTCACTTCCTTCATGTCTTTGCTCAAATATTCTTTTTTCAGGAAGCTCTTCCCTGACCACCCTGTTTAAAATTTAGCTCCCCACCTTTCTAACACTAGCCTGTGCCCAGGAAGTCACTCTCTTTCCTTCCTTCTTCTACTTCATTTTTCTTCCGAATTTCTATGAACATTGGGTAAAGTATATAGTCTTCTCATTTACTTTGTATAATGTCTGTTTCCCTCCATTAGAATATAAACTCCCCAAGTACAGGGATATTTTCTTTTCCTATACTGGCTCTTTTTCTACTATTGGGTACCCAGAGCCTAGGATAGTGCCTGACATATGGTAGCCATTCAAGAAAAACTTAACGACTAAAAGTGATCTCACTGACAAGGTGCTGTAGCAAAATTAAAGATGACGCTAACATGGGAAAATATTGAATACCACTCCAGTATGGTGTAGCAAACCTACAGATCAACTAGTCCAAATAAGAGGGGGAGGAAGAAGTCCACAAAAGAAAATTTCCAGAAAACAAAACTCAGAGCAATATCTGATTACATATAAAATTTTGGGGGTGGAAAGAAATTGAGTGTATGATAAAGATAGTGCAAAAAATAAAAGCAAAGAATTAGAAACTTTGGGGAAGATTATAAAGGAAAAGAGGCATAATCAAAATATATTAGTAGGTATTGCAAAGCAAAATAATTCTATAGATGGTGGTGGAAAGACAGCAAGATGGCTCACAATTATTCTTGTCTCCTAGTACTCATGGTTTTGTGTCATCTCCTTCTCTTGAGGCAAGAACTGTGATTTGCTTCTAACCAATAAAAAATGGCAAAAGTAACAGGATGACATTTCCATGGTTATATCACATAAGATTGTAATGTCTGTCTTGTGAGCTGGCTCTATCCCATCCTGGCTTTGATGAAGTAAGCTGCTGTGATGCAAACTGCTCTCTGGAGAGGTGAGAAACCTAAGGCAGGCTTTGGACAATACCTAGGAAGAAACTGAGACCCTCAGTCCTACAACCTGCAAAGAACCAAATTCTGCCAACAACCAGACAACCATATGAGCTTGAAAGCAGATTCTTCCTGAGCTGAGCCTTGACAGAAGACTACATCTCATATCTAAGTCTTGATTGCAGTCAGATGAGAGACTCTGAACCAGAGGATTCATCTACTCTGTGCTCAGACTCCTGACTCACAGAAACTGTGAGCTAACAATGTATGGTATTTTAAGCCACCAAGTTTGTGGTAATTTGTTATGAGCAGTAGATAACTAACATGCTGCTATAATAATTTCGATACTTTTCATTAATTTATGTCTTTGAGAATCAGTCTACAGACAGAATACAAAGAAGAATGGATATGAAAATGCAACAGTATTTTAAGTCTTTTCAAACTCAGCGTTGTGAAAGTAAGAAATTGGGGTGTGGAGTGGATGTGGGAAGTAGAGAAGAAATGGTAGGTAATAGTGCTTATAGGTTCATTTTATAATGTGAGGAGTCAGCTTTATATAACAAGGAATAAAGGCGTAGATCTATTATGTAAATTTACAAAAGGAAAAAAGTGGGTGAAGTAAAAATATTATGAATAAAGAAGATGAGATACTTTGAGTGAACCAAAGTAGCATTTCTCAGGGAAGGAAGTTAATAGACTGCTACATGATAAAGCAATATGGTAGAAACCTGTTAGTGAGATAGCTGGAAGTAACTAGCAGTAGAAACAACGACTAGAGTTGAAAGTAGTTGCCTCTTGTCATAAGAGAATGCAGCAATAGGGTGTTAATTTTCATTTTCCCTCTAAACTAGGTCATTTGAAACCTTATATATATTTTACTTTAAAAATTATAATGAAAATAAATACACAAAATATGAATTATATTATTTAAATCATAAATTAGAAACAAATAGTATTTGTTATTTATTCCTAAATATCAATTCTGGCTTTCTGGCTCACTGACATTTTCAGGATTCTCCCCTGCTTTCTAAATATTTTTTTGCCTTATTTTTCAATTTTGCTGATGATACAAATAATACATGTTCACCTTAAATAATTTTAAAAAGTGTATAAAGACATTGTAACTAATATATAATATCTGACATTCTACCATTGTGGAATAATAACCATTGGCATTGTGGTGAATATTTTTTCTTGCTTCTATTTCTGCACCCTTAAAACATACTGCTAGGGCTAGTCTCGAACTCCTGGTTTTGACATCTACCAGGCTTATTTTAATCTCATTTTCATAAATGGGATTATATCATAATATCACTTTTAATATTGGATAGAATACTCTTCCACACTTTATATTTTCCATCTCTGCTTGTATATTTATTTTGCATTTCTAAGAAATTATGCATATTAATAGACAGTTGTGTGTTGATTTCTCTATTGTTTCATGATTGTATAATTGAGGTAATGCATGCAGATAGTCGATCTAAATTTCTATTACTGAATATAAAAATTTATTAGTGAAGCGAATTAAATACTATATTAATATATATCTACATATAATTCCATGTAAAGATAATTTGTGGCTAAGAAGAAATTATTCTATGCATATATGTAAATTAATACACAGGTACACTCACATACACACCATCTCCTTGACCTGAAAGACAGCAATCTCAACCATCTGAAAGATTGCAATCAATCAGGAGGGAGGCCATTACGATTTTCATCTATTCCAATAAATATCATAAAATTTGTATACTTTATTTAGATCCCATTAAGTTTCATTTTATCTACATTTATTTTAGCCACAATTCTAATAAACTTGATTATATGATTTCAAGCATATAAAAGCAAAATCTTGAAGATGGTTATAATAGAATACTATACCCACCATATACAACCTGTCAATTAGCATAGGAATTTGACTCTAATTAATGTTAGGGCTTATACTCCTGAATGATCTTTGAAAATCTGAGAGCCCATTAAAAAGAACTGATGTTCAAATGATGATCCCATATCATCAAGGAAAGGTTACATTATCTTCAGCTTCTTTTGCTTAAAAAGAAAATCAATGAAAAGTTTAAAATGATTTCAGAAAAATTTGAATTCAAAGGACTGACATTTAACCAAAGTTCTTGTTGCTTTAATTTATAACTATCTTGTCATCACCATCACCAGTAAAAGCAGCAGCCACAGCAGCATCATAATTTTTATGACCCTTTTAAAGCATCTATTTGCAAGGTATGCTGGAAGCTACTTAACATTTTAGCTGAATTAATCCAACAACAACCTTAGAAAGATATCGTTATGCTTATGTTCAGATAAAAACCAGGTTAAAAAAAATGATAAGAAATGATGGAGTTCACTTTGGGATACACTGAGTTTGAGTTGCCATAAAGAGACATTCAGGAGATTTCAATAGGCAAGAAAGACAGAAGGAAGGAAGGAAGGAAGGAAGGAAGGAAGGAAGGAAGGAAGGAAGGAAGGAAGGAAGGAAAGAAAGAAAGAAAAGAGGTGACTTGCCTAAGTTCTAAGCTTCTGCAGTAAATTTTTTTTTATTTTTTAATTTCTAATTTTTGTGGGTACATAGTAGGTGTGCATATTTATGGGGTGTATGAGATGTTTTGATACAGGCATGCAATGTAAAATAATAACCTTATGGAAAATGGAGTATCCATCCCCTCAAGCATATATCCTTTGTGTAACAAACAATCCAATTATACTCTGTTATTTTAAAATGTACAATTACATTATTATTGATTATAGTCACCCTGTTGTGCTATCAAACACTAGGCCTTATTCATTCATTCTAACTATTTTTTGTACCCATTATCCCTCCCCAACTCCCCTTCACTACCTTTCCCAGTCATTGGTAACCATCTTTCTACTCCCTATCTCCATAGGTTCAATTGTTTTGATTTTTAGATCCCACAAATAAATGAAACCATGTGATGTTTGTCTTTGTGCCTGGATTATTTCACTTAACATAATAAACTCCAGTTTCATCTGTGTTGTTGCAAATACATGGATCTCATTCTTGTTTATGGCTGAATAGTACTCCATTGTGTGTAAGCACCACATTTCCTTTATCCTGCAGTTAATTTGAATGTATGTTTACTTTCTGAGCCTATGCTTGCTCCTCTGTTCACTCTTTAAAGTAGTTTCCTTCATATCTATGGATTCAATGAACATATTTATTCAGAGAACATACACATTTATATTTCTATTAAAGACTGCTCCTCTAAACTCTAGATTCATATGTCTGATGCCTATTGAAATCTCCTGAATGTCTCTTTATGGCACCTCAAACTCAGTGTACCTCAAAGTGAATTCCGTTAACGCCTGGTTCGCTCCCAGTGTCACTTATCTCAGTGACTAGCATCACCATCCATCCTGTTACACAAAGCAGGAGATCAGGAGTCAGTCTGGACAGTCCTGACAATCCCCCATTCCTCAGATTTCTTATCCAACCCACCATCAAGTTACATCAAATAGTACCTTCTTAACATATCTTCTTCGTCTTCACCACCACCACCTCCCACAGTCTAAGCTGCCATAATCAATTCCTTGCTCAACTATAATTGCCTATTCACGGGTATACCTTTTCCTACTCTAGTCTCCTTGAGGCTTAAGATTTTACTAGAGTGATCTTTTCTTAAAACGTTTTTAATCATGTCACATCTTAAAGCATATTTAATCATGGCGTATGTCTGATTAAACAAACCTTCCCACTGCTCTTAGGATAAAGGCAAAACGTGTACTCACAGCCTACAAGGCCCGAATGATGTTGGCTCTGCCGACTCCTCTAGTCTTATTTCTCACCACACTTTCTCTATCTTTGTTCTCAAGCTGCTTGGCTCTTCCTTTCAGTCCCTTTTCTTTATCTTGCTCTCTCTCACCACAGGATATGTTTTCCTTTAGTGTGGCCAGCATCTATCTTCTTTCATTATCTGGTTAACATTTGTCTTTCTTTAATTTCAACACAGTGCTCTTTTTCTCATGGGAGCCTTCCTTGATCTTCCTGACTAGGTCAGATTCCCTGTATAGACTTTCATAGCACACATATTTCTTTTTTGTTTCACTTGCCGCATTTGAAATTTTACATTTATTTGTATGATTATTTTATGTATGTCACTCCTGTTAGGTTGTAAAATTTATGAAAGAGGGACATTCTGTTGTTACTCACCATTGCAACCTGTGTCTCTGATACTACCTAACTCATCATGGAAAGTGCTCAATACTAAATGTTGTTGAAAGAACCAAACTCTAAGAATGCTACACTACTTATTTTAAAAACCTTGTTCTCTGAGCACTCCAAAGTGGCAGATTCAATGAGTGTGCACACCTGACTATAGAGCAGGCAATATTGATAAATTGTTAAGAGGATTGTTCATCTCAATCAGATACTAGGAAAAAAAGCTATAGAGAAGGCAAGAAAATGAGAAACTCATCTGCTAGGATCATAGCCACACGTGGGTGTCCAAGGGGGATTGGTTCCAGGACTGTCCGAGGATACTAAAATCTGCTCATATTGATGTTCTGCACTTGTCCTTGTGGAACTTGGGAACAGGAAAAGTCAGCCCTCTCTATCCACAGGCTTCACATTCCCAGAATACTGTATTTTCAATCTGCATTTTGTTGCCAACGCAGGACTCATCAATTTGGAGAGTCAACTATATTTATTTTAAGAAATCTGGCCGGGCACGGTGGCTCACGCCTGTAATCCCAGCATTTTGGGAGGCTGAGGCGGGCCGATTGTTGAGCTCAGGAGTTCGCGACCAGCCTGGGCAACAAGGTGAAACCCCGTCTCTACTAAAATACAAAAAAATTAGCCGGGCTTGGCGGCGGGCACCTGTAGTCCCAGCTAATTGGGAGGCTGAGGCAGGTGAACTGCTTGAGCCTGGGAGGCGGCAGTTGCAGTGAGCTGAGATTGCGCCACTGCACTCCAGCCTGGGCGACAGAGTGAGACTCTGTCTCAAAAAAAAAAAAAAAAAAAAAAAAAAGAAATCTGTGTGTAAGCGGACTGTTGCAATTCAAACGCTATGTTGTTCAAGGATCAACTGTATATATGTCTTCCTTTCTTTAATTCCCAGTCAATTCGTAAGCTCAGTTTCCAAATCAGCTACTTAAGATAACATGTGCCTTTTTCTGGCTGCTGTCTCAAAACATCATGTTTCAATTGGGAAACAGAGGGGAATTAAAGGCATCCAAATGCTCAACTTCTGGCTTTGATTAGATTATTCCTCGTTGTTCTATAAATAGTTATTTAAAAGCATAACAAGCAAGCAAATGAAAAATAAATGAAACTGAAAACTAACTCTTTAAAGGCATAAGAGTTTGTCCAAACAAAATTGGTTAAATGAAAAAAATTTAAAAATTGACTCAACTCTCTGATATTCATGTCAAAATGTGAAACTTGTTTTTGTCTGAGGACATAAACATAAGTACTTACTTTAAATCAGAATAAAGTCCATGACAAGTGTGTTTCTCTTATATTTACAAATGCTATCAATTTATGAGCTGTGACTTGAGTGGATGGCAATGGAGAACATGCCAAGTGGATTGGCATAAATTTAATAATTTAATGCAAAGATGATTATATCGGTTTAGAATACTGAGTCAATTATTTAAGAAAATTTACAAATTGTAATCAAAGTGGTAAAAAAATGTCTAGCGGTCTGATTAATTACTCTAATCTACTAATTAGGTAACTTTTAAATGTTCTCCAATGGCTTGTGCAAACATGAAAAACATTCCAATTTCTGTTTCTTCTGTGTTCCAAACAATGCAATTATTGAAGCCTCAGTTCTAAATTTTCTTTATGTGATTGCAAGTTTACAGAGTAGACCTGAAACACTCATCATTTAAAGTTATCCATACATTCTATTTTCTCTGTTTATAGGAAGATATTGTATGGTTGTGGATATTCCTGTGGACACAAGCTAGACAAGTGGGACCCACTAAACCTCTGGCTTGCGAACTTGGAGAATGAGGAAAAGAGGACATTTGTCACATCAAGAGAGCAAATTAAATGAGATATCAGTTGAAAAAAAATCTGGCATGTATTAAGGATTCAATAAATATTAGCTTCTTTCCTTTCTTTTAAATATTAGTCTTGAGAGATGATTGTATTAAAATGTAGAGACCCAGGAAAGGTGGCTCACACCTGTAATCTCAGCACTTTGGGAGGCCAAGGTGGACTGATCACTTGAGGTCAGAAGCTTGAGACTAGCCTGGCCAACATGGTGAAACCCCATTTCTACTAAAAAAAAAAATTAGCCAGGTGTGGTAGTGGGAACCTGTAATCCCAGTTACTCGGGAGACTGAGGCAGGAGAATCGTTTGAACCCAGGAGGCAGAGGTTGCAGTCAGCTGAGATTGTGCCACTGAACTCCAGCCTTGGTGACAGAGTGAGACTCCATCTCAAAAAAAAAAAAAAAAGAATAAATATTAACTTCTTTTATATATGATTATGAGTCAACATTAAAAGCAACACTTCACAGGGATCAACCAAAAATATTTTACAAATTAACACCTACAAAGCATTTTTATCACTGTAATCAATTCATTTCTGTTACATGAAGAAAAAAGCTATTATTCATTAAAACATAATAAAGTGTTGCAGTTAGAGCAGTCATCCTCAATCTGCATTCATTTTTCTTGCAGAAAAAACACTGATTCTCCTGAAGAACAGGAAAAAATTGTATAAGTAGGCATAAAGGAAGGAAGAAATAAAAAGTATGAGGTGTTAGGTAATTTTATTCCTAGTACGTTCATTGTTTTTTTTTCTCCCAGATCTTACTTCTTAATTTGACGCCAGAGATATTCTGTTTTTCACATTTGTGAAGAGAGAAAGGAAAAATAAAATTATTTCTATGGTATCAATAGTGTCCTGATACTAAAAAAGGCCATCATTACATCCTTTTTGGTGTGTATCATATTTCAAAAGCAAAATGATCATTATTATGTCGAATCTTCTGTTATCCCCTGCTTTAAGACCTTAAATTCACTTCATATATGTGCATTTGTACACGTGAAAATGCACTCTAAACTTTTCAATATAACTCAATATCAATACTATTATTTTCTTGCTTCATGCACCTCAAAATTAATACTGAGACATTACATTCTGCTTAGTGCCTCTCTGATGTTCAGTGTTTCACTTGTAAAAAAAAAAAAGCTACCAAAGACATAATAGTAAAGAAAAAGGAAGCAGAGAAATAAAAGAAAAAGTGTTAAGCTATGTGTGTGTGTGTGTGTGTGTGTGTGTGTGTGTGTGTAGTTAGAATCTGATTCAGCTATAAGGAGAATAAGAAAATCATAGAAATAAACAAAAACTCAAGAATTTAATCAAGTGCCAAATCCACCTTGTAGGGTGATATTGTTTGGATCTATGCCCCACCCAAATCTCATGATCAATTGTAATCTCGTGTTGGAGGTGGGGCCTGGTGAAATTCATGATTGGATCTTGGAAGCAGTTTCTCATGAATAGCTTATCATCCCCTCAGTGCTGTTCTCACGATTATGAGTGAGTGAGTTATCGTGAGATCTGGTTGTTTAAAAGTGTGTAGTATCTCCCCACTGTCTTCCTCCTGTTCCAGCCATGTTACATGTGCCTGCTTCCCCTTCACCTTCCACCATGATTTTAACTTTCTTGAGGCTTCCCCAGAAGCAGAAGCTGCTACGCTTCCTGTACGGCTTGCAGAACTATAAGCCAATTAAACCTCTTTTCTTTATAAATTACCCTATCTCAGGTATTTCTTTACAGCAATGCTAGAATGGACTAACATACAGGGCCACAAATTTTTAACTCCAATTCTATAAATAAGTATAATCTTATATTTAAACATCAGTATTAAAATAGACTTTTGTTGAATTTTAGTGTAAATACGTTTATTTCAAATAAAATGAAATCACATATATTCTTATGTTTCTTTACCCATATATTGAAAATTTTGTGGCTTTTTTTCTAACCATTTATTATCCATAATAATAGTATAACTCTAGGATTAAATTAGTGTAGGGCCCTGATTGCAGGCAACAGCTGTTATATCAGGTTGTCTCTGGTCATTAGATTTGGCTTATTGATTACTCAGGGATACTTCTCATACACCTGTACTTCTTACACATTTATAGTAGCCCAACAGTCACTACATAATGGGACCATTCTTGACACTTAGCTTTTTTTCTGCCTCTGCTTCACTCTGTGTTTGGATCTACTATCCTTCCATCTTGCTACTTCTGCTTAATCGTGGCTTTACTGCCTCGTAGCATCTACCTACCCTCTTCCTGGGTATTTTTCAGTTTTATGATATTCATATGCCTGTACTTGTGCCTGTACATGTACATGTGTGTATCTAATTCTAAGGATATGAGAGGAGAAGTGTTTTAATCTGTTAATCATCATTTTGGTAGTAATTATGCCAGCACATACAAATAGCTATTTATAACTTAGGCACTCGCCTCAACGCCATTCAGTGGATATCATGATAGTATCTGTATGTAAAGAATGATCTGCTATTGCTTTTACCAGAATAAATCTGAGGCTGTGGTGAGCACTCATGGCCATGACCTGTCTAATATAGTAGCATTTATATATTTCATGAATTCTAAACATTTTACAAGTTGATAGGGCCATGCTGTGTAACCTACATAATTTATGGAAAATTCTACTTTGTCTCCTAGATGTCCTTGAAGTTAGAAGCACTTAGGAAAACTTTTGCTTTGAGTGCATTGTATAGGACCACATTAACAGGTAAGTAATTAGATATCTACTGATCCTGTTCATTTGAGTTAATGCAGCTCTTGCTAGAAACTGAATTCCTGACTGCCAAGTCCATTGCATTTGACATACTAGTATATATACCACCCTCTCTAATTTTATTAAGTACAGTTTTAATAAATTAAGATAGTTTATGTTTATGGAAATGATAATAATACATTACATTGGTAGTAGTTCATTCTAACTTGGAGAGAAAAAGTAAACAAATGAATATATAAATGAAACAATTATTTTATAAAGCTTTAGAGAGCCTAAGCCTATAATTCTATATTAACTTGTGATTACAAATCTGTAAAAATGAATTAAAAGTTATGGAGAAGTCCAATAACAAATAAAACAATCTTCTATAGGAGAAATGCTGAACAATTACAATTTGTTGCCTGAAAAGGTAAAAGTTAACTTCATAAAAATGGAGCAGGGCAAACATAATGAATATAGATTATTTGCCAAATCCCTCAAGTACAACTTGTTCAAATGATGTTATTCAAACAGTGGATACAGATTAGAAACATATGTAAGTTGAAAAAGGTTTTGGTAATTTTCTGGAAGGTAAAATAATTGAAGATGATGCAAGGATGTTTGAAATTATACATATATAGTAAATTTCTGATTTTGATTTTAAAAACTTTTCTGAGTATAAAAATAACACATTGTCATTGTAAGAAATAGAATTGTAGAAAATAAACACAGAAGTAAAATTAAAATAACCTACTCTCAAGTGTAATTACTTCCAGGCATACACACACACACACACACACACACACACACACAGATCCACACATAATATATATATATGAAATTAAATATATAATTTTGAATCTTTTAAAAATTCAACATGACACCATAATTTTTCTGTTATCGAAAAATATTCCTTATAAATATATTTTTAATCTCACCATATTTCAATAGGGTGTAATTTTTTGATAAATTTCATAGTTTTTGATTATGAAACTAATCTTTTTATGTTTGTTATTGATTTATATTCATTTTGTGAGAATTGTTTATTCATAAAATTATTCTTGTTTTCCACTGGTGATCATCAATAATTTTTTAGAATATTATAGTTTCAGATCATAGAAAAAATGCAACCTCTCATAAATAAAATTTTGGACCACTGAAACAACTCTGCACTGAAAAGATGTGGTAGGATAAAATCTGAGGGAAGTAATACACACACACACACACACACACACACACAAATACATGCTGTATTAGGGTTCTCTAGAGACCAAACAAAACCAATAGAATATATGAACACATACAGAAAGAGATTTATTATGAAAGATTAGCTCACTTGATCGTGGAAGCTAGGAAGGCCAATGATCTGCTGTCTGAAAGCTGGGGGCTCAGGAAAGATGGTGATATAGTTCTAGTCTAAGCAGGGAGTCAGTGGTATAAGTCCAGTTCAAACCTGAAGGCCCAAGAACAAGGAGCAGGAAGTCCTAGGGCAGGAGAAGATAGATGTCCTAGATCAATCAGAGACAGCAAATTATCCCTTGCTCCATTTTTTGTTCTACTGCGGCCCTCAATAAATTAAGTGATGCCCATCTTCATGGGTGAGAGCAATCTTCTTTACTTAGTCTACTGATTCAAACGTTAATCTATTCTAGAAACACTCTCACAGACACATCAAGAAATAACGTTTTACTAGCTATCTGGGCAACCTTTAGCCCAGTCAAGTTGACACATGAAATTAACCATCTCTCTTTCACACACACACACACACACACACTCATATCGAATATTTAAGGAAACAGAAAAGTCAACTTCTCTGACTCACTGTTGTAATATATTTCACATTCATCAAAGCACCCTTTCGTGTCAACTTCCTTCCAGGTAATTTTAGCAAATGCTAGTGGTACCCTGTTCGTATTCCCTTATTTCTTTGAAGCTTCCCCCATCCACTATGGCTTTCTATATCTCTCTCTGCATAAAAGTTTTGTATATCCTTTGAGCCTGCTTGGTCTGTACAGAGGAGTCAAACCAGAAATGCCAGGGAGTTAATGCTCCATGAGTAACCTTCAGGCAATGAGAAACAAGAGCTCATGTATAACATTCCAGCTTCCTCTCTCCTTAGTGAGAAAATTATATTTTGTTTTATGCACTGTTTCACAGGGTCCCTCCATGCAGAACTTCTCACAGACAATGGGTAACTCCATTTATTGATGCACTTTTTATTGGTCCTCTTCTCTTCTGTGCTTTACTTCTGTACCCTCTCATTGTATTTTCCTCAAATAAACTACTTACACCCAAAATCTTGTCTAAGGGCCTCCTTTTGCAAGAACCAAATTAAGATAGTCGTAAATAATAAAAGATGGTGGGGTTTTTCTTTCTTTCTTTCTTTCTTTTTTTTTTTTTTTTTTGAGACAGAGTCTAGCTGTGACACCCAGGCTGGAGTGCAATGGTGGGATCTTGGCTCACTGCAACCTCCACCTCCCGGGTTCAAGTGATTCTCCTGCCTCAGCCTCGCAAGTAGCTGGGATTACAGGCACGTGCCATCATGCCCAGCTAATTTTTGTATTTTTAGTAGAGACGGGGTTTCACCATGTTGGTCAGGCTGGTCTCGAACTCCTGACCTCGGGTGATCCACCTGCGACAGCCTCCCAAAGTGCTGGGATTACAGGCCTGAGGGACCGTGCCCGGCCAAGATGGTGGGTTTTTCGGGCCGAAAGCAGTGGCTCACGCCTGTAATCCCAGTACTTTGGGAGGTCAGGAGATCAAGACCATCTGGCTAACACAGTGAAACCCCGTCTCTACTAAAAATACAAAAAATTAACCAGGAGTGGTGGCGGGTGGCTGTAGTCCCAGCTACTCAGAGGCTGAGGCAGGAGAATGGCGTGAACCCGGAAGGCGGAGCTTGCAGTCAGCCGAGATAGCGCCACTGCACTCCAGCCTGACCTACAGAGTGAGACTCTGTCTCAAAAAAAAAAAAAAAAAAAAAAGAATAGGTCTTTGGAGAGAACTGGAAGTTTTAGACCGTCAAATTTAATGCACAAAGAACTACCTGTGGCTTTATTATTGTTATTTTTTTCATCATTATTTTTATCAGGACTTTTTTTTTCACTGCTCATCCCTCCCCTGATGCTGATGTAATGAGGCAGCCTAGTGCTTATGAAGGAGACCTGAAATAGGAATATACAGATGCACATTTACCCTGTCTCTATCGCCTAAATTTTCAGCCTCAGTTTCATCATCTATAAAATACATGTAAAATACTTGCTTTTCCAGCCTTCTAAGCTTTCTGCAAGACTTAAATTGGATTAGAAAGAGTGTTTTCTATGCAATAGTTTAGGAGATGACAAGAACTGATATCAAGTTTATGCTTGAGCTTTAATCTCCAACTCACACTTCCTTTGCTGTTAATGTGTTTATGCATTTGGTAACTTTACCTAACATCCTTTAGAGTACCATGTGTTGAACTTCAGGACTTGAACTCTATGAACGTTATTTATATTCTGCTGTAGATGCACAAGAGACCAAACAGTTAACAATCACTGGTTGTTAACTGGTGCTGAGAGAAAAGTTCACTTTGTGTTTTCCTCACGGGCATCTTTGCAGCAGTAAAAGCTTCAACTACAGTTCTCCCACAAAGGAACCTGTCTAAAACCAGAACTCTTCTTATAATACTTGATCAATCAGGAAGTTCGAAACACACAGTTCTTCGACTTAAGAGCGGCTAGGGGAAGAGCTCTGTTAACCGCACCATTGTGGAGCCGGAAATTCTTGCTTCCTCTAGAAGCAGCCATCTGGAATCACTATTACTAAAGCAGAGAGATCCAATTACAAGCATATATTTGTCAGGGAAACGCCTGACAGCTTTTAAAGGAAACTCTATTCTATGGTGCCAAGGCCTGGCCAGGTTTACCTGCGGAAAATAAGTCAGATACAAAGGCATGATCTGTACCGCAGAAACGAAAAGGAAGGAGAAATGGAAATAAAATAGACCTCTTTTTTTATTATTCAGATTGTTTTTATATAGAATGATACGTTTGCCATGTTTTTAAAAAGATTATAGAATATGTTTTCTTCCGTAGCAGAGAGGGAGCAATCAAGCTCAAATTACAAAGCGAGGAAAAAGATGAAAGTTTAGAAACCCTTAGAACTTTGCTAATGTACAGACAGAAGCTGAGGAAGGCTGAAATACAGGAAATAATGATTACTATTTGTGTTCTCTTTCATAGTTTCCACTTTGGTTAAACTAACTGGAAGGAAACAAATGATTAGGTTACTTGTGTCATCACTTACATCAGTCGTTGTATTTTTGAAAAAAAAAAAAAAAAAAAAAACCAACACATCATTACCCTTTCCCATTCAAGGAGAATGGGAATCATTGCTGTATCTTATTCCATGTCACAAGCTGAATAGTTTTGTTGCAAAGACAGGGGAATATTGAAATAAGCATAATAGTTTAATCATAGAAGTGGTTGTGAATTTTTTTTTGGAGACCAGAGGTTATAGATCACAGTAAACAAAATATCATCTATGGAACTCTCTCTTCATTCCCACCTTTGTTCCTCTCTGTTCCCCTGAGTGAATGCTCAGAGTATCATAAGGATCTTCATTACAAATGCACAATCTTTTGTATGGAATTTTCATTTTTTTCTTTATGAATTATTCTCATCCTTTCAAAGAGAGCCCTGATCAAGCCCTTTTTAAAAACAAACAAAACAGAAATAGTGTTGAGTATCTGCCATGTGCTAACCATCAGGCTGGACATCATATCCATTAACTTACATTCATGTAAATTAGTGGTTATTACTTGGTTTCCTTTTCCCTCTATTCCCTTCCTACTTAGAGTGTGCAGCACAAACCTCAGCACTTAACTGTGGCATCTCTATTGTTTAATTTTTTCTAGACTGAGTGTGGTGGCTCACACCTGCAATTCCTGCACTTTGGGAGGTGAGGTGGGCAGATGGTTTGAACTCAGGAGTTCCAGACCAGCCTAGGCAACATAGTAAGACCTCATCTTTACAAATAAATTCAAAAATTAGCCAGGTGTGGTGGCACACACCTCTAGTCCCAGCTATTCAGGAGGCTGAGGTAGGAGGATCACTTGAGCCCAGGAGGTGGAGGTTGCAGTGAGTAGAGATGGTGCCACTGCACTCCAGCCTTGGTGACAGAGCGAGACCCTGTCTCAAATAATAATAATAATAATTGCTTCCAGTGGATTTATCTTTGTTCCAAACAGGGTTTTGAACTTATTTTGAAGACTGAGACATTGTGTAATATCGAGTAGAGGCTTACTAAATGTTTCTAGAAGGTTACATCTCAGGTATAATACACTATAATTCAATGTGACTTCAGGCCATTCTTAACATTAAGGAAGCTTGATTTTCAGTAACCAGGAAATGAAAATGACATAGGCTAATACATATAAAAATCTCACTGTCAGCTGTATGACTTCAGTATGACATATAACCTCACTGCTTTTTGGCCCAATGTTATTGGATCAATGGAAAGGAAAAATTGTGGCATCCAAAAGAATGAGCTCTTGCTTCATAGGCATGACTGTGCAAAGAAGAAAAATCTGTAATCATTCTAAAGATATCAGTATAAGGGATAAACCAGTGATTTTAAAGTCATCCATATAAAGGGCTACTTTCCCCTGCCTCTTTCCAATCCATTCTGGATTAATGTTTTTGTAAAATACTTTAAAAATAAATTACCAGAAAAATGGAATAAAACGGAGAAATACAAAATATATATCCTAGTTTTTTTACTCTCAGATTCAACAAAGTTACACTGCCAAATTGCTATGACTGCTTGTTCTAAATTTATAACTGACTTTGTTTCTGACTTGTAGCACATAATTTGTGGAGCAACACCATTCCGCAGACCCACATTTTAAGAAGTACTGGTGGAAATCATAATCTTATCTTGGGAACAGTTGCTTACTAAATACCAAAACAAACAGAAATCATAATCATTTTGCAGGGGAACTCTTCTGCTGGCCAGAGAAATAAACTTAAGGTAGAAAAGACTTGACTAACCGATTCTCTTTGTTTTTCTTTTATCTTTTTTTATCACTTTTGTTTTATGTAAGTAATTTTTTTTTTTAACATTTCACTTTCTTAATAGTATTCAAGTCTTGGGAACATAGTTCTTGCAGATAATTTTTCATATTTCCTTGTTTCTGGTATTCTTAATAAGCAATCTCTAATTAGCTCCTGTGTTTTTATTTTATTATGTGTTACAGGACTGTACATAAATCTTATGTTATATTAAGTGCTTCCTAAGGCTTTCAAGAGTCAGTTACTTCAAAAGAGGCTTTTCTAACCACTGGTAACAATGATATTACTAAGTGGTTTTCTTTGAATAATAACCATTACTTTCTTTGAAGTTAATGCCAAACTTAATTTTAAAAAATGATATAAACATGTATAAATTCAACAGAGAAAAAAGGGAGAATGAAATAAATTTTATTAACAAATGCCTCGTTTGTTTAGCATTCATTTCTCCAATATAGATGCATACCTATAATAAATCAAACAATAACATTAAGTCTTAACATTGCCATCTGCTGGGAATGTCAGTGCAGTGATACATACTAGAGGTAACATGATGAATTTGTAGTAGCTAAAATCATTTAAGTGAAAAAGTAATTGTTTTTCACTATATAATTCCTAGTTTGATTAACTTTTCTTTCAAAAAATCTGAACTAAAGGAGAAGAAAAGTAAGAAAAATTTGCTCAGTTACTTTGAGGTATTAGAGAGAGTTTTATATATTTTCTCTCAAACATTATTTTATCCCTTGGAGACTGAGAGAGAATTTTTCTTCATGCTTTACCTACACGGGCACAAATTCCATATAGCTTACTTTACTTTCTTAGGTGCTAAGGAAGATGTGAACAGGGCAGAAAGACAGCCAAGAGTTACCTTTGTATATGTTTTCACTGGTTGTTTTATTTCTCCTTATATATATTCAAAGTTAAAAATTCACTATAACAATGACTTTAATAGTTTCTACAAATGTTGACTGCCTAAGTGGAATGTAAGGCATGCAATTTGTAACTTTAAACAATTAAAATTGTAGTGGTAACTTCTTGTTTCACTATTATTAGACCATGAGAAAAAAATGCCCATTTGACTTTTATTGTCCGCATCAACATGCAGTATTTCAATAGCCATGAAAAAACCAAATGTATTGGAATATACATATAATTAATGTACTGTATTTGAAGAGATTTTAGTGGTCATTAAAGATGTCAAAAGCATGTACAAGGTACAAAGGAATCAGGGATATGGCAAAGATGAAAACATCAATAATACTCCTGAGTTCATGTCCTTAGAAGTCCATCAAAAGCATTCAAATTTTTTTATCCTACTGAATATACAATTATATGAGCCTTAAAGATTAAAAGAAAGCTCATGGCGTTTAGGTAGAAAGTTAGCCAGCAAGAACCAGTTTTCTAGAAAAACCCATTACCTTCTATTAGGTAGAAAAACAAGAAGAATGGTGAATTGCTGTTTGTTTTCTCCTCATGCTTTGAGCATGAGCAGGAGCAAGGCCTTTCAATGACTGAGAAATGTCAATCGATCAATAGGCGATGAATAGAAAACAAGAACATAAAAACAAATCATAATAACATGAATTCCAGGTAAGTCTCTAGTGAGGCATTTAAACATATTGCAATATGCTGAGAATTTCCAATTTGCTAATATTTTCCCTAGTTTATATATTTTCTTTTATAATAACACATCAATAGTGTTTCAGTTTTGATTTATGAAGGAAGCCAAAAATAATATAATTCGGGGTGAGTACAACTGACGTTTATCATCCCTTGAGAGATATGATGGGAACACTCTTGTGGCAACACTAAGTCATCTTTGTGCTCTTCACGTAAAGATGAAGATTACATCAGAGAGTAGAAATTAGGTATTTTCCTTTCTACTAATGCTCTTTGCAGTGTTACGCTGAAAGATTATGGGAGGAAACAGGCTATTGTCACTGGTACAGATCTTCATTTTAAAGACCATCTTGTCACTGTTTTAGAACACTGAACAGGTCTAGATGAACTTTAAAGGATATTTCTAACTTTGATTCTAAAAGTAAACATTACAAATTATTTTTTTGATTGAAGTAAACAACTACAAATCACATCCAAACATTATTTAATCCCCCAGAATGACTCAGTACAGGATCTATTTGTTGAAGGTAAATATGAAAATTTTGCTTGAAACTTTTGCATAATCACATATTTTGAAAAGTAAGAAGTTATTTTCACAAAAGAAAAGAAACAGACATAAGCATGATATGCGTGAATGGATAATAACTGTTTTGTTTTGAGTTTAGTCTATTACTTGTAATGGCAAGTTTACAATTTCCTACATGATATATGACATTCTGAGTAGTATCATTTAAATATGTAATTTAAGGTTGCATGGAGGAATATGTTCACCTACCGAAATTGAGACTGGAGGGAAAAGTTGACTAGTTTATTTTTAGCTGCTGTTTAACATGCCAGAAACAGAGCTAGTTGCCTAACATATATGGTTTCATTTAATCGGCCACTGCTTTTGGAGACAGGCAACTTTGTGAAGTAGAAAGAATGCCAGGGAAAGGTAATAAGAAAATCTGGGTTCCAGTTTGTGTGCAGGCATGGGTGAAGTTGAATAGAGTTAGTAGACTTCAAGAAATAGTAAAGCCGTTTTATCAAGTAGGTCATCTAGGTGGAAATGGAAAGTACTCAGGATGATGGAATCCTTAGAAACTAGTTTATGATCTCTACTTCCAAGTTGCATGATACCATGTAAGTGAGATAAATTATGAAACATGATTCATGTATTTCAATAAATATAAATGAGACTCCAGGAAATCGATAAATGGTAGTAAAAAGGAAAATAGAAATGTATGCATTTTCAGTCGGTGCAATGGAAATACTTGGAAGGAAGTAATTGAGTCAAGAACATGAAAAATAAGAATACCATGATAGGAGGGGCACTGAGATAATAACCAGATAAAATCCCGAAATAATGGAAATGTGAAAATGATTTTCAAGCAGAACTGCTGAAAACTACCTTTGCTGCAGGTGTCCAGAGAACTGTTCAATGCTCGAGGATAGCATTGGTGTAAGGTTGCTGAGGCTAGTAGAAATTTAGCTCAGGCATCTTTGCAGGGGGTGTGTGGCCCTGTGCAAGTTGAGATCTGAATGGATTCTAAGGTCCAGTGAAAAAGGAAGCCTGTGACTGGGTTGCAAACTGCTGAAAATTGCACAGGATGGATCTTGGAAGAATCTGAGAGCTCCAGCAGTTGATATTTTGCTCGGTTCAGATAAAAGCAATGATGGTCTCTGACAGCTTGCTTTGATTATAATAGTACTTATTGAAACTCCTACACATAAAGCACTATGTTAGTTCATTTTTTTTACTTTTGTTAGTTTATCAACTTTTTACAATTGATGTCCATTTTTTACATTTTACATTTGTTACTTCACCAATTGTTTACAATTTACATTTGTTCATCAATTTCAACAAAATCTAATGTTTGTATTATCTCTATTTTTCGAATGAAAAAACTTAGGCTAATAATGGTAAAATTAAAATTCTAATCTCAGTCTTTCTATTTCAAAGCCTGAACTTTATATCTCTATCTTATACCATTTGCCTAATAATCTCTAAAAGTAAGCTATAAATTTATTTTTCTATTAAACAAACAACTAAAAATCACATCCAAACACATTATTTAATCTCCAAGAATGCGAGCTTTTATTAATATTTTTGATACATATATATTTTAATTATATTATACCTAAACCACTCAGGATTAATGCTTGATTCCAGTCTTATATTTTCCCATTTATCCTGGAGAGCAGAACATTTAACCTGAGTGGAAGAAACATGTCATATACACTTCAGCAAAAAAAAAAAAAACTTCAGTTGTATATAGAAAAGATCAATTAAACAGTGGTCACAATGAAAAGAGGACCTTGCTTTATAGGTCTTTTTAAAAATTAGAGCTAGTAATGATAAATCCAATTATCTTT
Organism: Pan troglodytes; assembly: GCF_028858775.2. Classification (NCBI taxonomy): domain Eukaryota; kingdom Metazoa; phylum Chordata; class Mammalia; order Primates; family Hominidae; genus Pan; species Pan troglodytes. The sequence continues at coordinate 109,522,442 of NC_086015.1, forward strand.
TTCTAGTTGAAGAAGGAAACTCACAGAGCTAAAACTACTAGTAGAAAAGAGAATGAAGAAACAGAACTGAAGTGCAATTTCCTCACCACTCTCTCGAAGAGAGAGCCATGTAAAACTCACAGAAATATCTTCTTTTGTTGAAATACCACAAGGGATTTTTTGTTGCCAATTTATAGGCCAATCAACTTTAAGTATACCTAATAGCACCTTGTAAAATCTAAGCAGTTTGAACAGCAGGCCCTGTCCTGATGTGATTGGTCTTCTGAGTCATTGCTTCTTTAAAAGACTGAATTGATCTTTTTCTATCTTGACTCTGGTAAAAATATGAGGTTTTTTGGGTCAAATGACAAGTACTCTGCCTACTAAACTACTTTCCTTGATTTTTGAGGACAGAGTGAGTTTTCCTTTCTGCCTTTTAGGCAGAAGCTTGAAAAGTAAATTGAAACATTTTTTTCCAGAATGACTCATACCAAAACCTTTAAAGATAGCCATTAAATTTTATTGTACTGGTAGTCCTGCCATGAAATAGATTTGTATTTGATTGCTCTCTACCTTCATGTTAATACATAATATTAAGACTGAGCACTCATATAGAAAAAGAATTTCCAAAGTGAGAGGCCATCAAACTTCTTGGCCAGTTTTTAACATTAATTTTTACTCATTTTTAGTGGATTTTATCTTCTTAGTCAATGAATTATAACTATTGAATAAATTGGATAGTGTCCCTTAATACAAAATATGTAATATTGGGAACTCAAAGAGAAATTATAGCAGTGGTTTGTTTTTATTTTTCTCCCACTACTGAAGTAATAATCCCAGTAGAGTTCTTAGTAGTATGTGGTATAGCTCTCACACTATTTCTATGTACAAAATCTTTAGTTTCTGATTTTTTTCTTGACCAGTGAAGAGAGAAATTTCATAAAAGAAACAAGGTAATAATTACTAAACTATAAATTAAATTAGAAATCTAGTTGGGGAAGGTACCAGAGGAAGAATGAGAGGCTAATAAATGCTTTTGGATTGTAACTTATATGTAGATAAGCAATGCTATTCGTTAATGTTATACTTAAAAGAAATATGCATGCAGAAGACTAATCTATATATCTCCCAATTAGTGTACTGTATTTTTAAACAAGAAAAAGTTATTGCTATGGCTTTTATCCCTTTTCTCTCATCTTATACCTATGGTGTATTTAGTAGCTGTCACAGAGTGGGTGAAATGGTGACAGTACTTTTTTTAAAATTGTACTTAGAGGTGTCGGTGACATAGTAACTTTAAGGTAAATTCTATGTGTGCCATTGTCCTCTTTTTTCTTTTTTTAATCTGACTGTGTCATTCTAGTTAAAGTATTTGCCTCATGATCACTGTGCATGGAAAAAATTCTAAGTAGCAAATTCAAAGGGTAACCAAAGTAGGGTGGGGTGTTACATGCTATTATTGCAGAAAGAGGCAGCCTTCATATTTGTCCATCCTCATGGCTAGTGAAGAGGACTTTTGTGTAACAACATAACAAGGTTTCGCTATGAGAGGCAATCTCTTTTAGTCAAAAATAGACACTTACATGTGCTCCACACTGAAGAATGGAACCTTCCTAGAACAGAGTGAAAATCAGATCGTTGCAGGGCTCAAGCTAAGAGGTTTAGGAATTCCACAGCACAGGATGACAGGAGCTGAAGCAGGGTGAAGTCTGGGAGCTGAAAGAGAAGAAGGTAGAAAAGAGAGTGGAAAGAGAGTCAGACCAAGTAAGAAATAATTTTCAGTTTTCCATCTAAGATGATACTGAATGGACAGGAAGTCAACCCAATGAGAAAGTAAAGTAACACGTTCTCCTATGAGTTGCTGAATTCTAAATGTGTTATGATCAGCTATCACGGCTCTTCAATACATTTTAGCATCTGCATTGTATAACTATTATTTTATATTGGTATTATATGAAGCATTCTGTATTGTTAAAATAATTAATTGGAAGGTCATTAGGCTGAGATGGCTCCACTGGCTTGGGTTCCTACTTAAGTAAACAAAAACCGAATTCAATGTAAACAGTAAAATGAAACTTAAGCTTAACCAATCAGAAATTGCCAGCTTTTAACTACGGACTTTCTTCTTTGGCCAGTCAAATATTTTCTTTGTCTTTGTTCTGTAAAGACCTTATAATGTTTCCCCTCTCTCCTTCTTAGTGGAGTGATGAATTACTTGCCATCTGATGCTGCCCAATTCATGAATTGCTGAATGCTCAAATTTGTTAAACTTGTAATGTGCGTAAGTTTATCTTTTAACAGGATTAAGGACCAAAATGTGATCTGTTGGGAGCCAAATGTACAATAAATTCAATTAATAGCATTTTGCATTTTTAACATAAGTTTGAATGGGACTTTGTTGATCTCTGCATTTTATTCTTTCTCTGATAGAGCTGTGTTGAAGTTCTGTTCTGATTCTCTCATTTCTATCTGCTTCAGCAGATCTTCAATGTTGGCACCCAGGTAAACTTTTCCTCTGGCTTCTACAGCCTACAGCTTAATTCTGTGGGTTAGGGCTTGTTTCGTCCCTGTGGGTGAACATTTGCTATGCTGAGCTCTTTGGTTTCTCTTCAGGGAACATATCTGTGGGCTACACTCATAGTGAGGATGACTCAGGGCCTGCTGTGGCCTTGGAGAATGAATGAGACCCTAAGAGAGAGAGTGTTCTTTGAAGCCCTTTCACTAAAAAGTTGCAGATGAGGATGACATTTGAATGGTACTGAATGAGATACAAGAAAAAAGAGTTTAGATAAAAGCTCTATCATTCAACTTCTTTTGTCCAGGAAGGCATAAACTTCTTCTATGCACTGCTCTGTAAAATTCTCTTACCATTTTAAGACTATTTTAATTGTAAAGAGGGTATCATAGTTTGAGTTAAAATTTGCTCCCCAGTAAATTCAACCCATTGGCTTCTGATCCTTCAGAACCAACATGATGGAGCTGGTTCCCCAACAGAACATAATTTCTAAACCTCTCATCTAATCACTTGAGTTTTAGATCCAAAGCTTTCATGGGAAAGTTATTTTAAACCCTCAAAGACCAGATATTGCCAATGTTAGTAAAACATGGAGAACAAAATAAAAGTCCCACTTTTTTAAATAAGAGATCAGCCTGCATTCTGAATTTGATTAAGAAATCATAGAAAAAAGAAACTACAGATTAAAGATGCTTACATGGTAAACAAAACACTTTTTTTTTGAAATGGAGTCTTGGTCTGTCACCCAGGCTGGAGTGCCGTGGCATGATCTCAGCTCACTGCAACCTCAGGTTCAAGGGATTCTCCTGCCTCAGCCTCCCGAGTAGCTAGTATTACAGACATGTGCCCCCACATCCAGCTAATTTTTTGTATTTTAGTAGAGACAGGGTTTCACTATGTTGGCCAGGCTGGTCTCGAACTCCTGACCTCAACTGATCCACCTGCCTTGGCCTCCCAAAGTACTGGGATTACAGGTGTGAGCCACTACACCTGGCCAATACTTTCCATTATAATCTTACAGAATATTAATACACTAATACCAAATGAAATTTATTCAGGAATATAAAGATGGATCACTAAAAATATCAATTACAATAATACAAAATAATAATTTACCCAAAGAGGAAAATAATAAGATTTTATAATAAATGCATTTGATAATATCCAATACATATTTCTGATTTTATAATCTGATGAAAATAGAAGAAAAAGATTATTCTTTAACCTAACCGATGTACATTTTAAACTTACCAACATCGTATTTCAGATTTGAGTACTGGAAGAATTCTCATTCAAGTAAGAAGGTTGAGAAGAGTGTAAGATATTACTACTATCAATTTTCATAGTCCTAAAACTTTGAAATTGATAAGAAAAGGGAAACAAGAACCATAAACATTTGTTAAAAAGCCAAGGAAATTATCATTATTTACCAATAGTTTGGTAGCATATATGGAAAACCTAAAAATGTCTAGTTGGAAAGATTAGAAATAGACAATTTCCAACAATTTCCAATATTCAGAAAAATAGTTAATTTCAAAATTATTATTTTTTTAGTAGTTTTGCACATGTCAAATATAAAGTAGAAAAATATAATGAAGGAGTTTCTATTAAAATATCAGGAAAACCATACAACGGCTAGAAATACACTCAAGAAGAAATGTGTAACATCTACAAAAAGGAAACTCTAAAGCACTACCAAGGGAAAAACAATAAATAACATTTTAAAAACATGAACTACTTTAATGAAATAGAGCATATATCAAAAATATATACCAACATTTGGACTAATAATCAAGATACATTCTGATGAATTTTCACACAATAAACATATCTACATAACCTCCAAATAAATAAATTTAACAGTTTTCTTTAGAGTTACATCTACATTATGAGACTGGTATTGTTTATTACACCTTGTGTGACATTGGAACCAAGATAGTATATGAAGCCTTACAACCACCACACCAGCTATGACATAAAGTATTTCCAGCACTCCACAAAGTTCCCTCAATCCTCTTTACAAATAAATATCCTTCCTCTATTCCTAGCTCCTGGTAACTAATGATCTACTGCTGTCATTAGAATTCATATAAATCAAATCAGAGAATATTCATCTTCTGTCTAGCTTATTTTATTTGGCACAATGCCTTTGAAATCTGTTAATTTGTCCCGTATATCAATAATCAACTGACTTTTCCTACCTCGTAATATTGCATTGAATAGATGTACCACTATTTTACAATTCTTCCATTATATATGGATATTTGGGTTATTTACAGTTTTGGGTCATTTTATATACAGCTGCTATGAACATCCAGGTAATGTCTTATGTGAATATGTTTTTATTTTTCTTAGGCCTAATGCAATTTTAACACTAACTACCCAGAATCAGGTCAAACTTCACAGATTAAGGGCACAGTCCTTGACAAGACTGCACTCACTTTAGGAACAAATTAGAGGATTCCCAAAAAGTGTGGTTTACCTACACTTTCGACCAACTGACTATAAATTTAGGGTTTCTACTACCACCCCTCATGTTGAATAATTACGTAGAATGACTCACAGAGCTCAAGAAATCACTATACTTATACTTTTATTATAGCAAAAGGATATGAATAAGAACAAGCCAAGGAAAAATCATATAAGGCAAGGTCTGGAAGAGTCCCAAACATGAACTTTCCATGTCCCCAGATGCATTACCTTCCCGGGGCCTCAGTGTGTTTCACCAACCATTGATGGTAATTTCAGGTGTCCAGGTGACAGGTGAGCTTCGGGTGTTCAGAATTTTTAGTGGGGTTTCAGTAAGTAGGCATGATTGACTGAATCCTTGGTTATATAATTGAATTCAATCTTCAGGCTCCCTTCATCCCTAGAGGTTGGGAGTTTGAGCTTATATCACATAGCTCCAAACCCTGAAAGCTCTAATCACATGGTTGGTCTTTCCAGCATAACTAGCCCCTGTTGTGCAACCATCTAGGACCCAGGATAAGTCACTTCATTAGCATAATCTCAAGAAGTGTGGTCTGAGAGTCCTACCCTGAAAAAGATACTCCTGCCACTAGGACATTCTCAGGATATAGAGGCTCCTTCCTTGAAACTAGGGACAAAAGCTAGACAAAACTAGTAAATATGTAGGAATGGAATTGTATGTTCTATTTTATATGAAACTGACTAACTCTTTTCCAAAGTGCCTGTAAAATTTTGATAAGTAATACATGAGAGTTCTAATTGTTTGTTATCTTTGCTATTATTTTGTACTGTCAGTCTTTAAAATTTAGTCATTTTATTTGGTTTACATTGGTATCACATAATGAATTTGATTTGAATTTCCCTAATGATTAATAATTTTGAAACTGTTTGATATTTTTACAGTTCTTAGGTCTCCTTTAGTGAGGCGTCTCTTAAGGTTTTGCCTTTTTTAAAAATTATACTATAAGTCCTGGGATACATGTGCAGAATGTGCAGGTTTGTTACATAGGTATACATGTGCCATGGTGGTTTGCTCCACCCATCAACCTATCATCCACATTAGGTATTTCTCCAATTGCTTTCCCTCCCATTGCCTCCCAACCCCTGACAGGCCCCGGTGTGTGATGTTCCCCTTCCTGTGCCCATGTGTTCTCATTGTTCAACTCCCACTTATGAGTAAGAACATGTGGTGTTTGGTTTTCTGTTCCTGTGTTAGTTTGCTGAGAATGATGGCTGCCAGCTTCATTCATGTCCCTGCAAAGGACATGAACTCATTCTTTTTTATGGCTGCATAGTATTCCATGGTGTATATGTGCCACATTTTCTTTAGCCAGTCTAACATTGGTGGGCATTTGGGTTGGTTCCAAGTCTTTGCTGTTGTGAATAGTGCTGCAATAAACATACGTGTGCATGTGTCTTTATAGTAGAATGATTTATAATCCTTTGGGTATATACCCAGTAATGGGATTGCTGGGTCAAATGATATTTCTGGTTTTAGATCCTTGAGGAATCACCACACTGTCTTCCACAATGGTTGAACTAATTTACACTGCCACCAAGAGTGTAAAAGCATTCCTATTTCTCCACATCCTCTCCAGCATCTGTTGTTTCCTGACTTTTTAATGATTGCTATTCTAACTGGCATGAGATGGTATCTCATTGTGGTTTCGATTTGCATTTCTCTAATGACCAGTGATGATGAGCTTTTTTTCATATGTTTTTTGGCTACATAAATGTCTTCTTTTGAGAAGTGCCTGTTCATATCCTTCACTCACTTTCTGATGGGGTTGTTTTTTTCTTGTAAACTTGTTTAAGTACCTTGTCGATTCTCTACATTAGACCTTTGTCAGATGGATAGATTGCAAAAATTTTCTACCATTCTGTAGGTTGCCTGTTCACTCTCAGGATAGTTTCTTTTGTTGGGCCAAAGCTCTTTAGTTTAATTAGATCCCATTTGTCAATTTTGGCTTTTGTTGCAATTGCTTTTGGTGTTTTGGTCATGAAATCTTTGCCCATCCCTATGTCCTGAATGGTATTGCCTATGTTTTATTCTAGGATTTTTATGGTTTTAGGTCTTAGGTTTAAATCTTTAATTCATCTTGAGTTTTTTTTTTTTGTATAAGGTATAAGGAAGTGGTCCAATTTCAGTTTTCTGCATATGGATAGCCAGTTTTTCCAACACCATTTATTAAATAGGGAATCCTTCCCCCATTGTTTGTTTTTGTCAGGTTTGTCAAAGATCAGATGGTTGTAGATGTGTGGTGTTATTTCTGAGGCCTCTGTTTTGTTCCATTGGTCTGTACATCTGTTTTGGTACCAGTACCATGCTGTTTTGATTACTGTAGCCTTGTAGTATAGTTTGAAGCCAGGTAGCATGGTAGCGTGAAGCCTCTAGCTTTGTTCTTTTTGCTTAGGATTGTCTTGGCTATACAGGCCCTTTTTGTTTCCATATAAAATTATAGTTTTTTCTAATTCTGTGAAGAAAGTCAATGGTAACTTAATGCGAACAGCATTGAATCTATAAATTACTTTGGGCAGTATGACCATTTTCATGATATTGGTTCTTCCTATCCAGGAGCATGGAATGCTTTCCCATTTGTTTCTGTTTTCTTTTATTTCCTTCAGCAGTGGTTTATAGTTCTCCTAGAAGAGGTCCTTCACATCCCTTGTAAGTTGTATTTCTAGGTATTTTATTCTCTTTGTAGCAATTGTGAATGGGAGTTTGCTCATGATTTGGCTCTCTGTCTATTATTGGTGTATAGGAATGCATGTGATTTTTGCACATTGATTTTGTATCCTGAGACTTTGCTGAAGTTGCTTATCAGCTTAAGTAGTTTTTGGTATGAGAAGATGGGATTTTCTAAATATACAATCATGTCATCTGCAAACGGGGACAATTTGACTTCCTCCCTTCCTATTTGAATACCTTTATTTCTTTCTCTTGCCTGATTGCCCTGGCCAGCCCTTCCAATACTATGTTGAATAGGAGTGGTGAGAGAGGGCATCCTTGTCTTGTGCCAGTTTTCAAAGGGAATGCTTCCAGCTTTTGGCCATCCAGTATGATATTGGCTGTGGGTTTGTCATAAATAGCTCTTGTTATTTTGAGATATGTTCCTTCAATACCTAGTTGATTGAGTGTTTTTAGCATGAAAGGGTGTTGAATTTTATTGAAGGCCTTTGGCCTTTGCTACCTCTATTGAGATAATCATGTCGTTTTTGTCATTGGTTCTGTTTATGTGATGGATTATGTTTACTGATTTGCGTATGTTGAACCAGCCTTGCATCCCAGGGATGAAGCCCACTTGATCGCGGTGAATACGCTTTTTGATGTGCTGCTGGATTCACTTTGCCAGTATTATATTGAGGATTTTCACATCAATGTTCATCAGGGATATTGGCCTGAAATTTTTGTGTGTGTGTGTCTCTCCCAGGTTTTTGTATCAAGATGATGCTGGCCTCATAAAATGAGTTAGGGAGGAGTCCCTCTTTTTCTATTGTTTGGAATAGTTTCAGAAGGAATTGTACCAGCTCCTCTTTGTACCTGTGGTAGAATTCGGCTGTGAGTCTGTCATATCCTGGGCTTTTTTTTTTTGGTTGATAGGCTATTACTTACTGCCTCAATTTCAGAACTTGTTATTGGTCTATTCAGGGATTTGACTTCTTCCTGGTTTAGTCTCAGGAGGGTGTATGTGTCCAGAAATTTATCCATTTCTTGTAGATTTTCTAGTTTATTTGTGTAGAGGTGTTTATAATATTCACTGATGGTAGTTTGTATTGCTGTGGGATCAGTGGTGATATCCCCTTTATCATTTTTTATTGCATCTATTTGATTCTTCTCTTCTTTTCTTTATTAGTCTGGATAGGGGTCTATCTATTTTGTTAATCTTTTCAAAAAACCACCTCCTGTATTCATTGATTTTTTTGAAGGGTTTTTCATGACTCTATTTCCATCAGTTCTGCTCTGATCTTAGTCATTTCTTGTCTTCTGTTAGCTTTTGAATTTGTCTGTTCTTGCTTCTCTAGTTCTTTTAATTGTTAGGGTGTTGACTTTAGATCTTTCTCGCTTTCTCCTGTGGGCATTTGGTGCTATTAATTTCCCTCTAAACACTGCTTTAGCTGTGTCCCGGGGATTCTGGTACATTGTGTCTTTGTTCTCATTGGTTTCAAAGAACTTATTTATTTCTGTCTTAATTTCGTTATTTGCCCAGTAGTCATTCAGGAGCAGGTTGTTCAGCTTCCATGTAGTTGTGCAGTTTTGAGTGAGTTTCTTAATCCTGAGTTCTAATTTGATTGCTCTGTAGTCTGAGAAACTGTTATGATTTCCATTCTTTTGCATTTGCTGAGGAGTGTTTTATATCCAATTATGCGTTCAATTTTAGAACAAGTGCAGTGCAGTACTGAGAAGAATGTATATTCTGTTGATTTGGGGTGGAGAGTTCTGTAGATGTCTACTAGGTCCACTTGGTCCAGAGCTGAGTTCAAGTCCTGAATATCCTTGTTAATTTTCTGTCTCATTGATCTGTCTAATATTGACAGTGATGTGTTAAAGTCTCCTACTGTTATTGTGTGGGAGTCTAAGTCTCTTTGTAAGTCTCTAAGAACTTGCTTTCTGAATCTGGGTGCTCCTCTATTGGGTGCATATATATTTAGGATAGTTAGCTCTTCTTGTTGCATCAATCCCTTTACCATTATGTATTGCACATCTTTGTCTCTTGTGATCTTTGTTGGTTTAAAATCTGTTTTATCAGTGACTGGGATTGCAACCCCTGATTTTTTTTGCCTTCCATTTGCTTGGTAAATCTTCCTCCATCTTTTTATTTTGAGCCTATGTGTGTCTTTGCAGGTGAGATGGGTCTCCTGAATACAGCACACTGATGGGTCTTGACTCTATCCAATTTTCCAGTCTGTGCCTTTTAACTGGGGCATTTAGCTCATTTACATTTAAGGTTAATATTGTTATGTGTCAATTTGTTCCTGTTATTATGATGCTATCTGGTTATTTTGCCCATTAGTTGATGCAGTTTCTTCATAGTGTTGATGGTATTTACATTTTGGTTTGTTTTTGCAGTGACTGGTACTGGTTTTTCCTTTCCATATTTAGTGCTTCCTTCAGGAGCTCTTGTAAGGCAGGTCTGGTGGTACCAAAATCCCTCAGCATTTCCTTGTTTGTATTTCTTCTTCACTTATGAAGCTTAGTTTGGCTGAATATGAAATTCTGGGTTGAAAATTCTTTTCTTCAAGGATTTTGAATATTGGCCCCCACTCTCTTCTGGCTTGTAGGGTTTCTGGAGAGAGATCCGCTGTTAGTCTGATGGGCTTCCCTTTGTGGTTAACCTGATCTTTCTCTCTGGCTGCCCATAACAATTTTCCTTCATTTCCACCTTGGTGAATCTGATGATTATGTCTCTTGGGGTTGCTCTTCTAAAGGAATATCTTTGTGGTGTTCTTTGTATTTCCTGAATTTGAACGTTGGCCTGTCTTGCTAGGTTGGGGAAGATCTCATGGATAATATCCTGAAGTGTGTTTTCCAACTTGGTTCCTTTCTCCCCATCACTTTCAGGTACAGCAATCAAACATATGTTTGTTCTTTTCATGTAGTCTCATATTTCTTGGAGGCTTTGTTCGTTCCTTTTTATGTTTTTTTGCTCTAATCTTGTCTTCATGCTTTATTTGATTAAGTTGAGCTTCAAACTCTGATATCCTTTCTTCTGCTTGATTGATTCGGCTATGGATACTTGTGTATGCTTCACGAAGTTCTTGTGCTGTGTTTTTCAGCTCCATCAGGTCATTTATGTTCTTCTCTGAACTGGTAATTCTAGGTAGCAATTCCTCTAACCTTTTATCAAGGTTCTTAGCTTCCTTGCATTGGGTTAGAACATGCTCCTTTAGCTCAGTGGAGTTTGTTATCACCCACCTTCTGAAGCCTACTTCTGTCAATTCATCAAACTCATTCTCTGTCCTGTTTTGTTCCCTTGTTGGTGAGGAGTTGTGATCTTCTGGAGGAGAAGAGGCATTCTGGTTTTTGGAATTTTCAGCCTTATTGCGCTGGTTTTTCCTCACCTCCGTGGATTTAGCTACCTTTGGTCTTTGATGTTGGTGACCTTTGGGTGAGGTTTTGTGTGGACATCCTTTTTGTTGATGTTGATGCTATTCCTTCCTGTTTGTTAGTTTTCCTTCTGACAGTCAGGCTCCTCTTCTGCAGGTCTGCTGGAGTTTGCTGGGGATCCACTCCAGACTCTGTTTGTCTGGATATCACCAGTGGAGGCTACAGAATAGCAAAGATTGCTGCCTGCTCCTTCCTCTGGAAGCTTCGTCCCAGAGGGGGACCTGCCAGATGCCAGCTGGAGCTGTTTTGTATAAGGTGTCTGTCGACCTCTGCTGGGAGGTGTCTCCTTGTCAGGAGGCACGGGGGTCAGGGACCCACTTGAGGAGGCAGTCTGTCCCTTAGCAGAGGTTGAGCACTGTGCTGGGAGATCTGCTAGATCTGCTGCTCTCTTCAGAGCTGGCAGGCAGGAACGTTTAATTCTGCTGAAGCTGTGCCCACACCCCAAACTTTTGCCTTTTTAAGAATTAGTTATCTGATAGATTTTTTTTAACAATTGTTTTATATTTTTATTATTTACATAACAACTGTATTGAGATATGAGTTATGTACCATATAATTCACCAATTTAAAGTATATGGTTTTAATGAGAACACATGGACACATGGAGGGAACAACACACACTGGGGCCTGTAGGGTGGTAGGGTGGGGGGATGGAGAGCATCAGGATAAATAGCTAATGCATGCTGGGATTAATACCTAGGTGATAGGTTGATAGGTGCAGGAAACCATGGCACTTGTTTACCTATGTAGCAAGCCTGCACATCCTGCACATGTAACCTGGAACTTAAAATAAAATTAAAATTAAAAAATATAAAGTGTATGTTTCAATGGTTTTTAAAATAATCAAAGCTGTGCAACCATCACTACTATTAGGGATCGAATTGTTTCTTCCAAAATTCAAATGGTGAACTCTTAACCTCCAGTATCTCAAATGTGCCCTTATTTGGAAATAGTCTTTACAAAGATAATCAAGTTAAAGTGAGGTAATTAGAGTGGGCCCTAATCCAATATAACTGGTGTTCTTACAAAAAGGGAAAATTTGAACACAGATAAATTCATAGATGGAAGAAGATATGAAGGGACCAAGGGAAAAAATGGACCTCAACAAGCCAAGGATGGAGGCCTAGAACAGATTTTTCCATCAGAGAACCTCAGAAGGATCTAGCCCTACTGATACATTGATCTAAGAGTTCTGGCCTTCAGAACTATCAGACAATAATTTTCTGTTGTTTAAGCCATCCAGTATGTGGTACATTTTTACAGCAGCCCTAACAAACTCATATATCTACAATTATTTTGTAACATTTGTATGCTCCCTCCCCAAAATACCAAATACCCATTAGCTGTCACTCCAGATTTTCCCCCAAACCCTCTTACCCTGAGACACAGACAACTTTCCATCTACTTTCTGTCTCTGTAGATTTGCCTATTCTGAAAATGTTCATGTTGAAATTATTGAGAACTGCCCAAATGTTCTCCACATTGGCTGCACCACTTGATATTTCTAACAACTATGTATGATAGTTCCAATTTTTTCAGTTCCTCACCAATGCTTGTTATATCCATCTCTTTGATTATAGTCATCCTAGTGTGTGTGAAGTAGGATCTCCTTGTTAACTTGCATTTCCCTGAAGGTTAATAATGATGAGTATCTTCTCATGTGCTTTTTGATCATATTTATATTGTTTTTGAAGACATGTCTACTGTACATTAAATTGCTTTTTCACCTCTGCTGAGAATCAATTTACCACATGTGTGTGGGATTATTACTGAACTCATTCTTCTGTTCCATTAATCTATTTGTGTATTTCAATGCAATGACTGCATGGCCTTTACCTAGTTGTTGATTTGATGCCAATACAACACCTACTTGATCAGGGCCAAGATTAGAGTGAGGCAATAGGCTGCCCAGGGCACAACATTTAAGGAGGTATTCACTCTCAGGTTTGAGCAGGTGCTAGCATATGGATGAACCCTCCTTTAAATGTTGTGCCATAGGCAGCTTGCCTGCCTCGTCTAACCTTGGCCCTGGCTTGACTGCTGTAGATTCTAAAACCTTGAAGTCCTCCAACTTTGTGCTTCTTTTTCAAATTTGTTTTGGTTTCTCTGAGTCCTTTAAATTTCCATATAAATTTTAGAAAAAGCTTGTCAATGTTTAAAACAAAATACCTGCTGGGATTTTGAATGGGATTATATTGACTCTACAGATTAATTTGGGGAAAATGGACATTTTAACAACATCCCATCATCTGATTTATGAATTTAGGTCTTCTTACTTTAGATATACAAGTGTACAGATGTTGATTTTTAGTATATTGATCTTAATTCTACAACCTGAATAAATTCATTTATTACTTATAGTAAGTTTTTTGAGGATTTTTATGGTGAATTCAATAAGACTTTCTACACTGACAACACCGTCATGAAAAAAACTTTTTAAAAATAGTTTTACCTCCTCTTTTCAAACGTGAATGCCATTTATTTATTTATTTATTTATTTATTTATTTTCTGTATTGCACTAACTGGAGCTACCTTAATCCTGTTGAATAGAAATAGTGAAAGCAGAAATGTTTATCTTGTTTCTAATCTTCAGGGAAGAATATTTAATTTCTCACTATTAATTATGATTTTAGCTGTAGTTTTTCACAGATGTACTTTATTTGGTTCAAAAACAAGTATCTCTAAGTCTTAGTCTGCTGAGTGCTTTTATCAAGAATGAATGTTGGATAATGTTCATAGATTTTTTTTCTATATCTCTTGAGATACCATATGGTTTCCTTTTTAAAAAAATATTAATAGGATAAATTACTTTGATTTATTTTTAATGTTAAACACCATTTGTATTCCTTGGCTAATTGCCTTGGTCAAGATGTATTATCTTTCAAAATACTTTTTGGTAAAACCAAAAAAGAGTCCAAGAGCTAAAGGAATCCTAAATAAGAAGAACAAAGCTGGAGGCATCACATTACCTGTCTTCAAACTATACTATAAGGCTGTAATAACCAAAACAGTATGGTACTGGTACAAAAACAGACACATAGACCAGTGGAACAGAATAGAGAACCCAGAAGTAAGCTGAAACCAATCTGGTCTTCAACAAAGTCAACAAAAATAAGCAAAGAAGAAAACACTTTCTGTTTAATAAACAGTACTGGAATAACTGGCAAGCCATATGTAGAAGAATGAAACCGGGCCCCTACTTTTCACCGTGTACAAAAATCAACTCAAGATGGATTAAATAATTAAAGAAAAGACCTCAAATTGTAAAAGTTCTAGAAAAAAAACTAGGAAATACCCTTCTGAACATTGACCTTGGCAAAAAAATTATGACTAAGTCCTCAAAAAAATAGCAACAAAACCAGAAATTAGTAAGTGGGACCTAATTAAACTAAAGAGATTCTGCACAGCAAAAGAAACTATCAACAGGTAAACAGACAACCCAAAGAATGAGAGAAAATCTTTGCAAACTTTGTATCTGACAAAGGTCTCATTTCCAGAATCTACAAGGAACTTAATTCAATACTTAAAAAAAAATGACCCCATTAAAAACTGAGCACAGGACATTAATAAACACTTCTTCAAAGATGACATACAAGTAATCAACAAACATGAAAAAATGCTCAACATCACTAATCATCAGAAATGCAGATCAAAACCACAGTGAAATACCATCTCACACCAGTCAGAATGACTATTACTAAAAAAAAAACCAAACAAACAGGTGCTGACAAGAATATGACAAAAAGAGAATGCTTATATACTGTTGGTGGGAATGTAAATAAGAGTTGCTGGCAATGCTGCGGAGAAAAGGAAATGCTTGTATACTGTTGGTGGGAGTATACTGTTGGCTGGAATGTAAAGTTCAGCCACTGTGCAAAGCAGTTAGAGATTTATTAAAGAACTAAAACCAGAAATATTATTCAACCCAGCAGTCCTATTACTGGGTATACCCAAAAGAAAATAAATCTTTCTACAAAATACACATGCATTCACATATTCATCACAGCACTATTCACAATAGCAAAGACAGAAAATCAGCCCAGATGCCCATCAATGGGGGATTGAATAAAGAAAGCGTGATAATTATACACCATGAAATACTACACAGCCTTAAAAAAGCACAAAATCATGTCCTTTGCAGCCACAATGTGAATGCAGCTGGAGGCCATCATCCTATGCGAATTAACATAGGAACAGAAAACCAAATACCACGTTATCACTTATAAATGGCAACTAGACATTAGGTACCTATGGACATAAAGATGAGAAAAATAGACACTGAGAACTACTGGGGGGTGGGCGAAGAGGGTAAGGGCTAAAAAACAACCTATTGGTACTATGTTCATTACCTGAATGAAGGGATAATTTGTATAACAAACCTACCCGTGTACTCCCTGAATCTAAAATAAAAGTTGAAATTATTAGAAATTAAAAAAATAAATGAATGCAATATTTTCTGAACATGATTTAAGTTTGCAAAGTTAAATTTGTATCTGTGTTTATGACAGATAATTTGTTTGTAGTTTTCTTATTATGATAATGCTGGCCCTTAATATAAATTGGCATGTATCTATTTTTTAAGTAATAGAAAAATTTTAGTGAGTTTATATTATTATTTTTTCCTTAAATGTTTGACAGCATTATAAACAAATCCATCTGGTCCTAGAACTTTCTGTGGCTCACAGTTTTGCGTTCAGCTGAATATTGTAGGGGCACTCCCTCTGAAAACCACAAGAGTTCTCTTTATATGTAGTTCTCTTTTCTCACGAACTCTTCTCTAGAATGCTGCCCCCAAAATCCCAGCTGCCTGGGCTTCTCTGATTCTTGGAACCCTCAGTTGCATTCAAAGAATCACCAGGTTCTGCCTGAGTTCCTCTTCCTTGTTCTGTGGCTTTGAACTTTTCTCCACCCAGTAAGACAGTCATTCACAGGGCTCGCATGTTTGTTTCCTATCTCTCATGGATCACTGTCTCTTCTTGACTGATACCAATATCCCAACTGTTGTCTCATATATGTTGGCTGGTTTTTAGTTATTTTAAAAATGAGGGTTTCTTTGGTCCATGTTTTTTAATCTTGGCTAGAAATAGAAGTATAAAATATGCTATTAAGTTAAAAAAGCAGCATCCAAACTATGTATATAGTATATGTATACAATATACATATATCCATATGGAGAAAAAAGCTTAAAAGTTCAGCACCAAAATGTTTGTGATATTTGTTTTCAAGTATCAAGTTTGCATATTTTCCCTTTTTTACTATTTTCTAAAGTTTTTTATGGAGACTATGTATTGATTCCATAAGAAAAATAAACCATCAATGTTACAGTAATAGAAAAATAAAATTAAATTAGGCACCTAGAAATGAACACAATTTCAAATATGGAATTTTCAGTGAAGGATAATGTAGGACAATTATTTTTCCCATTTATTCATATTTCTATGAATGGAAGCCTGAGATTGTGTCTAATTTTTTAATAGCAAAAATATTTCATTATTGACTTATTTGGAGCTCACAGTCAACAAAAACTCCCATATCTTTTCTAAGGAATTGCTTTCCAGCCCATTGTTTTTTTTTTTTTTTTTTTTTTTTTTTTTTGCTCTCATTCCTTTTTATTATTCGAGAAAATTTTAAGCATCTTCTATACAATTACCACATTAAAATCATTTGATAAAAATAAAATCCAATTAAAATGAAACAACATATGCCTGCACATAAAGAGCCAAATAATTACAAAATTAATTAACTTTGCTCTATGTACTTCTCTATAGTGACAACTTTCATACATTTTAGCCGATTCTTTAGATATTGCCTCCATATTAAAACACCCACACAATTATATTGCTTTTTGATTTTATAGTTTTAGCGATTACTTACTGTGGGAAGCAGAATTCCTATATGGCACTCATGATTCCTGACCCCTAGTGTCATGATTCCTGACACACCCTTGTGTGTCCCCTTTCCTTTTGAGTTGGGAGGGATGTGGAACTTGCTTCTAACCAACAGAATATGGCAAGGTTTATGGAACATCACTCCTTGAGTTTGTTACATTATATGGCAAAAATGAGGGGATTTTGCAGATGTAATTAACGCTCCTATTGAGTGGTCCTTGTTATCCAAAAGGAAGATTGTCCTAGGTGGGCCTGGCCTAATCAGAAAGGCCTTTTAAAGGAAAGTCTAGAAGCAAGTGACTGGAGCACTTCTCTCTCTCTCTGTCTTCTGTGTGTGTGTGTGTGTGTGTATTATGTGCATGCATGCTGGATTTGAAAAATCAAGTTGTCTTGAATTCTGTAGCTGCAAGAACATGAATTCTGTCAATAACTTGAGGGATCTTAGAAGTGGATCCTTCCATTCTCATTCTTTAGATAAGAATGCATCACAGTGAATATCTTGATTGCAGCTTTGCGAGATTCTGAGCAGAGGTCCCAGCTTAGTTTCTAACTTCTGACAGAAACTACACAATAATAAATGGGTGTCATGGTATTTTTGTTGAGAAATTTGGTAAGTTATGCAAAAATGGCAGGTGTGTGGTAATTTCATATGCAACAACAGAAAACTACTTCCTTTACGAAATAGCTATCTTTCACCCTTCATTACCACTTCCATCACTGCTCCCACCACCACATAGAAACACTCCTAATCCTCCTATCCTTTGAAGATAGATGTGTGTTAATTTGGGAGTAGATCAGTATTAGTGTTTATATAATATTGATTATGAAATATTATTTATAACTAAACCATGGAACACAGTATGTTCTTTAATACTTGTCATAGTTTTGCTTCCTTAGTTTTTAATGTAGTAGTTGCTAATTCAGCCTGAAACTCTCCTCCAATTTGTTTAAATATTCTCTCAAAATAGTTACATACATTAGATATTTTAATAGTTTCTTCTGTTTGAAGAAATATCTTCTAGATCCCTGTGACTGCTTTAACCTGGACTAAGTGACTTTTGTTTGCCTGATGCTATCTTCTGTGGATCACTTCACTTCATTTCCTGAATTAAATGTCTTTCTTTTTTGTTTCTTTATGCCCTAGTTTTGATATAGCAAGTCTGCCACTAACTTCCTGAGAAAAAATATCTGGAAAGTTTTTTTGTTTGTCTTTTTAAAAAAGCTTATGTGTCAGAAAATATTTTATCTACACTTAACTGATGATTTGGCTGAGATTAGAATTCCAAGCTGAAAATCATTTTCTCCTCAAAATTTTGAAGTAATCATAGCAATATCTTCTCACTTCTGGTATTACCGTTGTGAAGTTAACTTTGTTCAAATTGTCACATTTTTATATAAATTCCATTTTGGTTGCCAGTGTAAAAGCTTTTTAAATCTTCTCTTTGTCATTGGTGTTCACTCATTGTATAGGAACTTGCTGCATGCTTTCAATCAGAGCACATGCTAAACAATTCTGGGAAATTTTCCTGATGTCTTCTTTTGATAATTTTCTCTTTTTTGATTCTCTCTTCTCTGGAACTCCTATTTGGACGTTAAGATGTGATCAATTATTTTTTTAACCTTTCCCATCTTCTTTTATTTCTTGTACTCTTACTTTTCTTTCTGGCAACTTTTCTTCACTGTTATTTTCCAAGCTTGGGCTTTGTGATTCATTTACCAAATATTTAATTCTTAGAAACTCCTTCTGTGTTCGCTGAATTCTTTTTTTAGAGCATCCTGTTCTTGTGTTGTGGTCTTCATTACTTTCAATATATATATTTTTAATTTATGTTCATAGGTTGATTTTGCTGAAGTTCCAGAATTCTAACCACTCATCTCAAAAAGACTGGTATTATCATACACCATCCTTTCTCTCCCTTTGGGATTAGAACTGTACTATATATCACATTAGGGGCAT
Source organism: Pan troglodytes (assembly GCF_028858775.2). Lineage (NCBI taxonomy): Eukaryota > Metazoa > Chordata > Mammalia > Primates > Hominidae > Pan > Pan troglodytes. Next base: position 109,541,357 of record NC_086015.1, read on the forward strand.
TCTCCTAAAATGATGATGACCAGTAAGCCAACCTGCTTTTAGAGGAGACTACAGCTTAATTTTTTATTTCATGACTTATTCACAAGATAGATGACCTGGTACAAACTGTTTTCAAGGTAGCAAAAACTGTTCTGCCCAGGGTAACCTACATTACTTTTTCCTCATAATCTAACCCCTTCCAGGTTAGTGAGTCTGTTTCCGGATTTAACCCTCTTCATTGGACCATATTGCTGGCAGTACCAGCAAGGCATGTACCTGAATCTGGCCTTGTTAAGACTAATGAAGAAGTTGAATCTCTGTAGAACAGCTAGAAACTTTCCTTTAAAAACAGACTAATTATTTTTTCAACACTTTTTGGAACTGAACGTGCTTGTTTGTTGACTTAAAATCTTAATAATTATAAAGAATTCTAAAATTAAAATAAAATAGCAGTGAACTCAGGTCCAGGTAAATTTTCTTTTTTAAAAATTTATTTTAGGTTCAGTGGTACATGTGCAGGTTTGTTACATAGGTAAACTCACATCATGGGGGTTTGTTGAACAGATTATTTCTTCACCCAGGTACTAAGCCTACTACCCAACAGTTATTTTTTTCTGATTCTCCCTCCTCTCATCTTTACCCTTAAGTAGGCCCCAATTTCTCTTGTTCCCGTCTTTGTGTCCATGAGTTCTCATCATTTAGTTTCCATTTATAAGTGAGAACATGTGCTATTTGGTTTCCTGTTCCTGCATTAGTTTGCTAAGGATAATGGCCTCCAGGTCCATCCATATTCCTAAGAAAGACATGATTGTATTTTTTTATGGCTGCATGGTATTCTATGGTGTAAATGTACCACATTTTCTTTATGCAGTCTAACATTGATGGGCATTTAGGTTGATTCCATGTCTTTGCTATTGTAAATAGTGCTGCAATGAACATATGTGTGCCTGTGTCTTTATGATAGAATGATTTACATTCCTTTGTGGATATACCCAGCAGTGGGATTGCTCTTTGAGGAATCACCACCCTGCTTTTCACAGTGGTTGAACTAATTTTTTAGTTTTTTGGTTTTTGTGTGCTATTTATTATTCTGGGTATTTTACAAATTATCTCATTTAATCTTCTCAGTAAGTCCCTCAGTTATCCATTAGCTACACCATTTTGCAGAAAAAAACTAATAGATGTAGCTTAACTTCATCGAGTAAATGGTGGAGCTGAGATTTTTGACTCAGTTTTGATTGTGCTGTTTCTACTTCCATACCGGGAGATATGAGATCGTTCTAGGTTTCATTCCAGACTCATGCTATCTCGCAAGCTGAAAGGGTTCCATGGAAAGTAAAATTTTTGACAGGCCTGAGATTGAGAGCTCAAGTATAGAAGGGTTTCATGACTGAGTCCTGGGGGGAAGTTTCCCAATGACAGAGGAAACAAGATTAGAGATCACTTCTAAGTGAGATAGGAAGGGGGCATCTCTTTGCCCATGTGCATACATTGTCATAAATAAACATGGTAGCAAGGTGAATGTATGCAGCAGGAGGAGGGCATTAGAAAATTAATGAAATGAAGTTTGGTGTTTATTCTGTTGTGAAGAACAATCATTTATTATCTACTTTCATGGATCAAGGTCACCCACTTCTGTGCCCTCCATTTTCTTACCAGCCCAGATTTCATTTCCTCTCATAGGAACTATACCTCATTGTCTGCATTAAAATTCCAGTGAATGTCTCTGTCCTAAAATTTCTCATCCAAGCCACCAGAATTATTTTTCTATGACTCAGATTTGAAACCAATCTCCTGCTTGGAAACTATCAAAGTTAGTTAATAGACTAAACCTAATATTTCAGAAGGATATTCAGCTTCCTTTAGAGACCCCCTGACTCTCTTTTTATCTTTTTTTCTAATTACAAATCCTTGACTTCCTCCAACACCATACCTATATTTTCAGGGCTCAGAGGGGCAACTGTGGTGATTATAAACTCTTCAATTCCAGTGGCTTTTCTACAGACCTAGGAACCCCCTTCATATAGAGATTTACTGAGCTAGCTCTGGATCTGTTCATTTCATGGGCTCTGACCATGAATTTAGATTTCAGCAACACTGAGAATGGCCTCAAAAACAGAATGATGAAAGGTTTTATTAATGGGCAGATAAAAAGCAATGAAGAACCTAATTATACAGAAAATATACAATCCTTTTAGATTGAAGAAGAGAAAAATTCAGTAAGTTAATTATGAACTCAAAGATTAAGAAAGTAATTTAAAGAATTAAAACATATTTAGAAATTGTGCTGGTTCAGAAAATATAGGAGATATTAGATTTTTTACACAAACTAAATTCTCTAAAGTATTAATACAGTACTTTTAAAACAGAAGGAGTAGAAAAAAATTATAAAAAAAAGAGAGAGAGAAAGAAAGACCTACTGTCACAGCTAGAGGAAGAAATACATTGAAGAGAAGGCTTAATGTATTAGAGAACTGGCTAGCAGGAAAGTTATGAAAGGGAAAAGGAGATGCACCCAAGTCTGTCTACTGATTCTTTTTCCCATCATATCCTCCCTATCCTCTATTGCTTCTTTTTAATATTTTGAAGTATCTATTTCTTTTTAATATTTTAATTTTTACTTTATTTATAAATAATTTTATACCTATAAAAGGGTTGAAAACATAGAACAAACAATTTTCATCAGATTTCTTAAATAATTCTAAAAGAGTAATAGTAATGTGGTATCTGACCACATTAACTTTCTGCATCTCTGAACCATTTGAGAGTAAGTTGCTAAAATGATGCTTTTTAATTACATACATTTTGGCATGTATTTTTTTTAAAAACAAAGACTTTTTCCATGCCACAGTACAATTATAAAAATAAGCTGACATCAGTATGATCTAATCTAAAGATCTTACTCAAATTTCACCAGTTGTCCCACTGGCAATCTGTTTAGCAAAAGAAAACAGAAGTGTTTTTCTGGTCCAGCATCACCTTTTGCATTGACTTATCTTAAAAGTAAAGAATTTAATTTTCTTTAATCCAAATCTGCCTTTCATGATCTTACATTTTTGAAGAGGACAGATCAATTATCCTATAGAATATCCACATTCCCTCTGAAACCCATCCTAATAGCTTTCGCCTCCAACACTCCACCTAAACAGCTCTTCCCAGGGTCCCCTTTTAACTCCCATATTGCTGTATTCTGTGGTCCATTTCTAATTTCATGTAATCTAACTATAACTTTAGACCTAGTAGATCACTCACTCACCCTGAAACTTTCTTCTCTTGGCTTCCATAACATTCCAAATTTTCCTAGATATCCTTCTCTCTTACTGATCATTTTTCTCAGCCTTTTTTTCCTGGTTTCCTTCCTGATCTCTGAACTATTTACCTTGGAATGCTCCTGACTCAATCCTCAGGCCTCTTTTTTTCTCTACCTATATCTCCTTCCTTGGCTTTGAATACCATCTATACCATCTATGCTTTACAACATCCAATTAGTTATGTTTCACTTGGACCTCTCATCTGAACCCCAGAACTGTATATCTTAACTGCTTACCTAACATCCTCACTTTGCTGTCCAGTTGGCATTTTAGACTTAATGTATTAAAATACATATCTCTGATGGTCTCTATCTCAGTCATAAACCTGCTTTTTCTTCAGCCTTTCCAGTCTTAGAAAATGAAACTTCATTTTTCCAAATATAGACCGAAAAATTCAGTCATTTTTCCAATTAATCCAACAAAAAACCTGAGTCATAAATTGACTCTTCGCTTCCCCTCACACTCCATGGGAAAACTATGAGAATGTCTTGTTTGACCATCAAAATATAATGGGAATCTCATTACTGCTATCACCTTGGTTCCAATGACAATCTTTTCTCCTCCAGATCAATGTAGTAGCTTCTGAACTGGTCTCCCTGATTCTGCATTGTCCTCTATAATCTATTTTCGATATGGCAAAAGAGTGCTCTTTTAAAGTGCAAACCAGACCATTTTACTTATGCTCAAATCCCTCTTCCCTTCTCTTTGAGGAAAATCTTTCCTTCTCTTTGAGAAGAAAAGTCAAAGAACTTACAAGTGATCTATTAAACTTACTATGATCTCAACCCACCCCCCTGCCAACCTTTCATCTCTGTCCTCACCTCCTATGAATAAAGCATAGTCCCTGTGATCAGGAGTTTGATAATTCATTGCAAGCAATTATAGCAGTAGATATAGTAGAGGCTGGTATATAACAAAGGCTTTTTGCATAAGACATATTTGCATATCTACAAATATAAATATACAATATATTTAATAAACTGACAAGATATATATTATATACATACACACACACATCCTATCTCTTGCCCCAGTCTCTATCAATTTATTAAATGCTTTTTTATTCTTCAATTTCTTCAGTCCAAAACCTTAGAAATATTCTTGACTCCTTTCTTTATATTTTATCTGAATGCATAGATACATATGGAGTCTTGTAGGAGCTTATTTTAAAATACAGCCGGAACATACCTACTTCTCATCCCTCCACTGATACCACCATGGGAACCCACCATCATCTGTTGACTGGCTTTTTACAGGAGCTTCATGCATTTCTCCTATACCTCCTGGTCTTCTGGCTTCTTCTTTCATCAAAGACAGTGAAATCTTTGCTTTGTAGCCAGTATGGTGATTTAAAATTCTTTTAAATTGAGACCTGGGCTGGGTGCTGTAGCTCACACCTATAAGCTCAGCACTTTGGTAGGCTGAGGCTGGCAGATCATCTGAGCTCAGGAGTTCAACACCAGCCTGGGCAACATGGCAAAGCCTCATCTCTACTAAGAATACAAAATACAGCCAGGCATGGTGGCACACACCCCTATAGTCCCAGCTATTTGGGGGGCTGAGGCATGAAAATCACCTGAGCCAGGGAGGTGGAGGTTGCAGTGAGCCAAGATCACACCCCTGCACTCCAGCCTGGGCTACAGAGTAAGACTCTGTCTAAAACAAAAATTGGAGATCTCATTGTTTTAAAAACAAATATAATCATTTCATTTTCTTCTCAAAATTTTCCATTTGCTTCTAGTGAGAGTAAAATTAAAAGTTACCAAGGCCTAGAAGGCCCAACAGATAGAGACAGTAGACAGCCAAATGCCACCCAGGTCGTTTTGAACAGGGGGCTTGCCTAAGCATGCCCATGGTAAAATAATTCCATCCCTAACACATGCACAGTAAGGGAAATAAATCAGTGTGGAGTGGCTCAGACTAAGGGCCCATCTGCATGTTGGGAGAATGGGGTGGAGCCACAGGGAATTCCCACTTTTTACAGGTGGGGAGGAGCCTGGCCTCTTCAGCTCCTATGGTAGGAACCTGTTGGGAGGACCCCCGCTTTTCTTTGGCTCAGAACTTTTTAAAAAGAAATTCCACTCTCCTCACCTTTCAATGTGTCTGCATGCCTAATTTTTCCTGATCGTGAGACAAGAACCTGGACTTTAGCTGTACTAAGGAGCAAAACATCCTGCATCACAACTGGATGTGTTCTCTCATTCTACCATTCCCTGCCTACTCGTACTATTCCTGGAGCACACTAAGCTTTTGCACCACTCTCCATCAAAAACACACAACAAAGGGCTTCCCAATTCCTATATCCTCCACTTACTTGAATCCATCTTACTCTGCTTTTATTTTTTTATCACCACTCGCTCTATCTATTCATCTATCCATCTGTGTATCTCGTCTCTAGTCATGCATCTGGCAACCATTTATTGCCTGTCTTCTCCTGTAAGAAATGTAAAATTTATGAACATAGGAAATTTGTTTGTTCATTTTCTTTAACTTGTATATCCCCAGCAGCTAGGAGAGTGTCACGAACATAGCAGAGACTCATTAAATAACTAAAGTAAAAAATTATTTCATGAAAATCTTTTCTCATTTAACAATATGTTAATAAGATTAAACATTATTTTCAAACTGAATTTTAAACTTCATATATTCATCCATCTTTTGGATACATCATTTACACAAGAAAGCTGCTATTCTTGGAGATTAGAATTTCCCCTCCACTCCTCAATTTTTTGGTATTAGAACAACAGGGTAAAAAGATTAAAAAAAAAAAAAGCCAAACTTTGGTGCATATCCATGCTATTTCCTGAACACAAATCATCATAGTAATGAAATTATTGAGTGAATGCCTATGAACATTTTAAACTTTTGCTAGTCCTTGAGAAGTTGACCTCTATCAGCAAGCTCGCATGTGATACTTGTGACATACCCTCACTAATATTGTGTAATATATCATTTGAAAATAGACAATTTTTACTTTTCTCATTAAAAATAATTATTAGTAATATTATAATAATTACATTTTCACTGTTTCCTAATCATTTGTGTAGATGAGTGTGTTTTGTGAATGGCTATTCTTATCATTTACATGTTTTTTTAAACAGAGTACAGGATTTTTCTTATTAACTTGTCAAAGCTCTTTTTTTAGGAGCAATAACCATTTAACTATATATATATATTTCACAATTAGTTGCATACTTTTAAGTTTTATTATAATTTGGTGAACAATGTCATTTTATTTTTATGTAGTCAAATATTTCCTCTTGTGGCTTTTTGCCTTAATCTCATGTATGGAAAATTCTTTTCTTACCCTATAATATATAAACCTTGATATATTTTTATGAGTTTTTTTTCTACATATATACTATTTTAATGCCTGAATACTATTTCATCATGTTAGTATTCTGTGGAGTTGTACCATTTGTAAAGGCAACAACTTAAAAAGTAAGACAGTCGGGACATGGTGGCTTATGCTACTGTGTTGGGAAGCCAAAGTGAAAGGATTGTTTGAGCCCAGGGGTTTGAGGTTACAGTGAGCTATGATGACTCCACTTCAATTCAGCCTGGGTGATAGAGTGAGACCCTGTCTCCAAATAAATAAATAGAAAGTAAGACAAAAATTACCTAAAGTCAAATGTATTCCTGATTACTGTTTCTTTGAATGAATACCAGATGAGTTCAATGGTTAAATATATAATGCTCCATAAAGCCACATTCATTGAGTAAGAAGATCCCACCCCATGACTTAGGCGAAGATTACCAAATGAGAGAAAATTCTTTCCCAAATTACATTTTCTCTGGGACAAAAACCAATATATAGAGACAGTGTCTCAGTTTGCACTGCTATAACAAGATACCATAGATTGGGTGGCTTACAAACAAAAGAAATTTATTTCTTACAGTTCTGGTGGCTGGGAAGTCCAAGGTCAAGGTACTGGCTAATTTTTTTTTTTCCTAGTGAGGCCTGTCCTCTTGGTTTTCTCATGGTGGTGGGGAGTAGCATGGGGCAGAACTGCAGAAAGAAAGAGGAAGAGAGAGAGGGAAGAAGCAAGCAAGCAATCTCCTGTTTCTTTGTATAAGCATGCTAATCCCAACATGAAGGCTCCACCCTCATGACCTAATTACCTCCCAAAGATCCCACCTTGATATGCCATCATATTGGGGATTAGGGTTTCAAAGTATGACTTTTGGCGGGGACTCAGATGTTCAGTCCATAGTAGAAGGCTATGAGTTGGGCTGCATGAGCATCACTATTTAAATTATTTCTGTCTTCCTTTCCTCCCCCGTGGCTTAAAATAGAATTTAACTTAACTAAAAAGTAAGTGCATTGACAATGGTACTAGAAAGTAAGATGATTTATTTTCACATTGTATTTAACTTTTTTCAATTTTTCACTGTCATGTATATTATTACGATTTATATATTTGTACACGTTTCTTTATTTCCTAACAATTTCTAAAAGTGGGTCAAAATTTATAAACATTCTTTAGGCCTTTGAATAGTATGTTGACCAACACCTTTCCAGAAAGATTGTAACAGTTTACATTACTATGAGATGGTTGACATTGTTTGTCTTAAGACATGTAGGATTTTCATTATTAGAGATGGAAGGAGAAAAATTCCTTGCTTAGTACGTAGCAGGAGTCAAGACATTGAAATATGATAATGCAGAAATATTCAGCTAAAGGCAATCTATGTGCTACATGGAAATGTGTTTAGCTGGTGATTGAATCTGGATAAATGTACAAAAATTGATAGCTATTTTGTTGTCAAAATTTCCCATGACTAGATTGACATACTGCAATTGTAGAACTTCTCATGTTGTATTGTAAAATCACAGAGAGAAACTCATAGATTGTAAATTCTTTGTAGACCGGGCCTGTCTTATATTAATAGTTACCTCCAAACCACCTATTATACTCCTGATACATAGTAGGTGAGCAAAAACATCAAATGAATGCATTAATTGAATTTTTATAAAGATAGTGGAAATACTAAATCTTGACTCTATCTTTTGAAGTGAAATTCCTATGACCTTGACTGCCTGTATCATTAATTTGCTAATTAATGACAAACTCAATAACTTTGACTTTTAAAATGTTTTGGATTATTATTATATCATTATTCAACTTTTAAGTAATTATATTTTATCTCCACATCTTAATTCTAAATATTTTGAAATCAAGAATGATGCCTGATTTTGCTCAACATCATTGATTTTGATTAACAAATTGACTAATAGATAACTGAAATATGTTTCTAAAATGCAGAAAAGGATAAGCAAACCGAAGGCAAGCAATCACCTTAAAAGGTTACATGAGTTTATCACCTGTTTGCATTTTTTTTAATCCAAATTTAAATCTCTAAAATTGAAGGGCCATGGAACTCAGATATGCTCTGGCCACAGTTGACCCTATGACTTTGAGCTTTTTACTTTATCTTGATTGCTACAGCTGAGAAAACGGGAATAGTAATGCTGAACTTTATGGCTATTACAAAGGTTAAATAAAATATATGTCATCTAGCATCTAGTTACCTGAAATTTATTAGGAGATTAAATTTTAAAACAAATAAAAGGGGAAATAAGAAAAGATGGAAACTCTCAGCTTTCCATCCTCCTCCACATCTCTGGAATCTTCAGGACTCCTAGAATCCCAAGAAGGACTTATTCTGACTTATAGATCCTGAGGCCATGAGACTATTCTCTTCAGGACAACTTAGACCAGTAAAGATATGATGCCTAATTGCCTATAATTTTTTTTAACTTTTCTGTAAAATTTGTCTATTTCATGGTGGCAAAATCTGGTACATGTGCGTGCATATGTATGTGTGACCTGCGTAATATCAGGAAACAACAAGTAAAATACCAAAATAAATATAGGTGACCTTGAGCATAGATATAACCCTGTATTTTATGTTCCTCTGTTCCTTAAATTGAATGTGCCAATAGCTCATAATCCTGTAAAGCATTTCGTTTAAGTATAGTGGTTGCATATATCTTAGTAAAATGAGATAAGTGAAAAATATGGAGGCTTGAATTCTCAAGAGAGATAATATGTAGGTTTTTTTTTAAGAAAAATGAACATAGATTTTTACAGTGGGGAGGTGAATAGCGGGTGAGTAAAGTGGATAAAAAGGTGCCTTCTATGCTTTTTTAATTGATTCTAATCAAATCTTTAAATAAATACCTACAGAAATAGGAATTGATTCTTGCCTGCTGGCTAAGGCCAAAGGCATTCATCAAAGAGACAGATAGAAGACTAATTTTTATTGTTATATGAACACAGAGAATTAGGAGTTAGAAGGCTCATTTCTAGTTGTTGGTGTTTGCCTAGGTATTTTGGATTAAGAAAGTAAAAAAAAGTTCCTTTCCTATAAAATATTAAACCTTGCACATGGAAAACAATTTTCTCATTATGAAGGACTTTCATACATAAACACACAACATGAGTACACACACAAACCTACATACAGACATAATTATATGTGGGCAAATATGTGGGGATGGATAGACAGGTAAATACTGTGTTTAGGTACATATATTTACTAACAGAAAATATGGGAAAGAGTTACTGGAATATTTCTTAGCTGCCCCTCTGGGTCAGACATTGCTCTATCATTCTCTTCTATTTGAGTACTATTTTTTGTTTGTTTTAATTATTTTGCTTACATTACTGTGGTTCTAGTTAGAATAAATTAGAATAGTTTCTAAAACTCTTGCTCTACATCTTTTCTCAACAAGCCAGCCTTGTGTGTTTCCTCCAAGTTATCACTGTCCTGGGGGCTGAGATCTCTTGTGTACCTGCCTGTTTCCCTGGCAGTGCCAAGTCAAGGCTGTGACAGAGGTTAAAAAACAAAAAAAGCGTAGGAATAAACTGCAGACTGCTAGCTGCAAAATGATATGCCTGCTGATTCCAGAAATTGGCCCAAGAATTAGCAATCATTCTACAATAGACACACTAAATACCCCGAAAGGATGCTTTTGCATTAAGCCATTCATCTTAGAAAGATGTCACACACTCTTCCAAGACTTCCTCATTAAATAAGCAGCACGAAAGGTACAGGTCACAGCAGGGAATCACTTAACAAGATTTCACACTAAGAAAAGTGTTTAAATTCACAGCACTTGCACTCTATCCGTGCTGCACTTAAATCTCAATTTTCCAATCATATCACAATTTCTATTTCTTACTTATTTAAGCTACTTAGAGTAGTGAAGACCCTTTTCTTTTAGGATTTAAGGAATCTACATCCATCTCACACCTCTCTGATCATGTGTGCCCTTCTCCATCCCCTCTGACCCTTTGGATCCTTCGATAAAGTTATTTGCAATTATTATCATAACATCGTGGTCCTACATAAAAAATATCATAGAAATATGAATACAGAGAGGATATCCTTTCATCTTCATATCTTTCATAGTTACTATGATAATATGACTCTTAGATTACTCTTACGAGAAAAACTTTGCCTATGATATAATCATGACCTCAACTGGGTCTCTCCCAAATACCTGAGGGAAGGAAGAATTGGCAAAGGTAAAAATTCTTTTTTACATAAAAAAGAGTCTTCTTCATTCTGTCATAAAAGTATTACATATTTAGTATAGGAAAAGAAAAAAGCATATAAAATAAACCACTGATTTTAATGCATCTTCTAGTATTTTTGGATGCCTCAAATTTAGTAATTTTAAAAATTGTATTACTATTTTTCACCAACTTTATATCATAATACTTTTCCTGTAATGATGGACTCTTTATAAGCAATTTGAGTCACTGACATTGAATGGATATACTACTTGTGTTAAACATTTAAATTATTTTCAATGTTCAGTTCTGATAAAGATTGTCAGATATAAACATTTTAAAGATTCATAATATACCTGTTGTTTATTCTGCCCAGAATTATATTTATCTTTTTTAGGAAGTTGTCTGCCTGTTCTAATTACTGGAATCAAATAGACAAATTGAGAGAGACACCTTTTAATTCTCCTCACTCCTCTGTTCATAGTGATTGTTTTAGGTTGGAAATCTACACCAAAGAGGCCACAGTCTCCACTGGCCATAGCAGACTGACCCGGGATGGAGGGCACTGGAGTAAAGCTGGGCTATTGAGTACCCTTCTTTGGGATTTTTAAAGTGTATCAAAGACAGCAATTCAGTTCCTCTCTGGTAGTGGAAATGTGAGGTCCTTAGGTAGCTGCCAGCAAGGTTCCCCACTTCATGGAAGAATGTGCTCAGCAGAAAAGGAAGACAAACAGCAATGAGACCAAGTTGCTGCTTGCAGCATATCAGTTTTGGTTCTTGTTTTCAGTGCAGCCCAGCCACAGTTACGTGTATCTTCTAAAGAATGCTGCTTTTAGCGTAAACTTTGCTTAAACAGAATTTTTGTTTCTTGCAACCAAAAAAGTGCTGATGAATGCAATATATACAGCTTCTAATTTATTCAGGAAGTAAAAAGCTTTTATTTTCAATGTTCCCATCAGCGTTTGATATTTTCATTAAAATTTCATTTTGTATTTTCAACATTTGATTATTTTCTTGTGTGACTGAACGTTTTTTGTGTTATTTGGTGTATAACTCTACTGTGGTTTGCATTCTTTAGCATTACAAAGTACCCTTATTAGTATTTTTCACATAACACCTTTTTGCCTAAATTCAACCTTGTTGGAAATTCAAATCTTAACTCCTGCTTCTTTTTTTGCTGATAAAGTTATGTCTCTCTTTTGTATGTGGACATTGAGTCAGTTTATTTGGAGTTTCTTGCATAATATATAAAGTTGGATTTTACTTTGAGATCAAATTTGAAAGTAATTATTTTAATTAACAGCTTAGTTTATCTGCTGTTATTGATATGGTAGACATGTTTGACCTTAGTTCTATTATGTCTATAAAAATATTTTGTGGTCTGTTTGCTTGGCTTCATATACATGTTCATGCATAGGTGTGCGTGCATGTTATACATTCACAGTGCATTTCTGATAAAGAAGATGACTTGAGTTTTTGTTAGAGTGTTTATTTTTTAAGGATACCTTTAATCTCCTCTTTCTTGGGACTGTATCTATCAATTTCCTTCTGTGAACAATAACAACATTAGCATATTTCTCCCTTTTCTCTTTTCCCTACTCTTTCCTCCACCACTTAGTTTCAGTCAATGCATCATTTTTCTTAATGTTTGCTTATCTTTGTGTACTTAAACATACCTGTATGTCTGCTAATTTATTTTTATTTCTAAATAATAGGTCTGATTACTCCTCCCACTCTTAAAACTGAGAAAATCACCAATTTAGTTTACCTCCATTCCCCATCCCTTTTCCCTGCCACATTCCGTTATACTATTTTTATTAGTTATATTATCAGAGCATATAACATTGTTTATTATGTTGCAGGCTTTAGTTTTTGTATATTTCAAATCTTAGTCCCAAGATAAATATGATCAATACTCACCACCAGTTATTTTATTATAATTTATTCAATTTTCTCTTGGTTGGCTGATACTTGTCTTCTAGTAGGATACTAAAGAGAGTTTATGGGAAAAATATACTGGAGTTCCACATGTTCAAAAATATTTATGTGTTGCCTGTATGTATAATGAGGGATAGGCTGAATATAAAATTCTTAGGTCACTCTTTCCTTGAACATTTTGTAGGTTTCATTCCACAGCATTTATATGAGTTGAAGGTTTCTGTGGAGAAGCCAGAAGCAAAACGATTTTTTTCCCCTGTTATAAGGCATTTGATTTTTGGTCTGGCTGCTACTCAAATACTTTACTGATCTTTCAAGTACTGTAATTTTCTTGTGATATGTCTTTGTGTTGCTATTTCTTGTGAGTTTTATCTGGGCTGTAATGTAGCTTTTTAAAACTATGTTGCTTAAGCTTCTTCAATTTGGGGTAAATTTTCTTACGTGTAAACCTTTACCATTTATTTCTCTTATTAGTTTGCTTCTTTAGCACACTAAAATCTAAAATCTACTAAAATTTTATATGAAAATGCAGATTTTTCATATATTGACTCTTTTTTTGCTTGTCTTCTATTTCATTTGTTTTCTTTAGAGCTCTTTTTAGACTTTTTGATTAACTCTTCTCATTTTTACATCCATTTCTCATATTAATTTTTCCCCAACAGTGTCTTTTCTCCTTGTGCTGCTTCTTTTTTTCTTGTTTTGAAGACGGTCTTAATTTCTTCTTTTCATCCCATCCCCCAAGATCCACCTACTGAAACTCAAGTTGAAAATATTAAGACTAGATTGAATAATACCCAAAGTTCTGTAAGTATATAATCCCAAATTCCATAGTTTGTCATCTATATTTTTATTTTGTTCTTGATTCATATAGGATAACATATAGCCAGCCATTTGACCATGATTTTCATCTACTGTGAAAAAACAGATTTCTGGTATTTGCATTATTTCACTTTTTCTTTATTCCTTTTCTCCTTTACTGCTTTTTGTTTGTACTTTTTTCTAGAATGCATGTTGATTCCTTTAATTTACTTATATAGTACTCATAATTGAAGGATTGAGTAGTTTCTATATCTAGTTATAGGAGTCGGATTGGGGGAAGAATGCAAAACATAATTATAAAAGTATTTAAGGTACTGTCCTCTTCAGAGCCAGCTTACTCTGGGTTCTTAGCAGCAAAGATCAGTGGATGAGTATTGGATCTCCACACTTTAAAACTGTATATAGATAAGATAACTTTGTCCTAAGGAAGAGTGGCTATGCATTTAATTTTCTAGTATTCAATGCAAGGAGCAAGCAGGCTTGAGAACAACAGTTTCACAATCACCAAGTTTAAACTTGATGAATTTTAAAGAAACTTGAAGAATAGTATGTTTCTATGGCTTTGAGTGATCTTCTCATGGCCATTGCATAGGGACAATGCCTATGCAATTCCTGGATAAGTGAGCTCACCTCAAAATAATCTCCTGCCCCCAAGCTGCTCCTGGTGAGAGACAATCTGCATTTTAATATTACCCATACCAGGGGAAGTGGAAATTAAATGTTGATAGGTCAAGTTATAATTTCAAGTGGGGTAATAAGACCTTATATTTAATCTGCAGTTTACAGTTTATAACGTAATATCTCACGCTCACTTCACTTTACTTTCAAACTCTCCTGGGAAGTAGGCATTATTATTCATGTTTCATAGTTATGGAAGTCTACATTCATTGATATTATGTCTCCATGCTTCACCCTAAATGAGTGTAAGAGCTCAAATCTGGATTCCAGACTTCGTGTATCTTTTCCTTCATAGCACAGATGATTAAAAGTACCAAAAGAACAGTGCAAGAGAATATGGGAGAGTAATAAGGTGAGAGTAATGTTTTAAAATCATCTTTTACTAGAATCAGCTTATGTCCATTTTTTAATGTTAGCTCTGTGAAGTTATAAAATTATAGCTTTTAATGCTGAAAGTAACTTTAAGACATTGTATTTATTTTTATTTTTATTTTTATTTTATTGAGACAAAGTCACCTCTGTTGCCCAGGCTGGAGTGCAGTGGCACAATCTCAGCTCACTGCAACCTCAGCCTCCTGGGTTCAAGTGATTCTCCTGCCTCAGCCTCCTGAGTAGCTGGGATTACAGGTGCCCGCCACCACTCCTGGCTAATTTTTGTATTTTTAAGTAGAGACGGGGTTTCACCGTGTTGACCAGGCTGGTCTGAAACTCCTGACCTCAGGTGATCTACCCGCCTCGACCTCCCAAAGTGCTGGGATTACAAGTGTGAGCCACCGTGCCCAGCCTAAGACATTCTAAAAGACTTTTTTAAATCAAGCCCCATTTCTTCAGAAAAATAAGGACTATTATCAGAAATTAAGCTACTTGATAAAACTAAGGCTCAAAGGAGTTAAGTGACCTGGCCACAACTAAGTAAGTAAATTGAGTCTAGAACCTTGGGCATTTTATTTCAAAATGAATCAAGATAAAATATGTTGTATCTTTGGACCAAACTACAAAGATGCATTCTTATATTTAGACAGCTTTTTGGTTATCTTTGGTTACTTTAGGTTTGGGGAAGTACTTGGAAAAAAGAGGTGTGAGATTTTGCTAACAATATAATTCAAACTCACAGACTAGAAGATTTAACCAAAAATCAATCTATTGGTGTTTAAATCCAGTTTTCTCCTAAGATGAAGAGAGAAAAAGCAAAAAAAAAAAAAAAATTAACAACAAAAGATGCTTTTCTTTAAAATTCTCTAAGATTAAATAGAAATAAATCAGAAGCATATCAACAAATATGTCCCTATAGTAGCTGAAAATACTAATAAGAATTATTAGAAGCAAAACAATTGTCTTGGATCTCCAAGTCATGAAGAATGGGTCTAAATTTTTTTAAGGAAACCCTAAATAGAATCTCTTATTTCATTCTTAATTTTATTGTCTCCAAAAAGGAGACAGAAGCAGTATCCCTATTGTCACGAACTCTAAATGAGATAATTTAAGTAAAGCACCTGGTACAATTTTAGGCACATAGTAAGCACTTGATAAATGTTAATTGTTGTTTCTTTCTTTTACTTCATAAAATGCAGGATATATTGTGCCTTATAGAAAGGACTGATCCTGGAGGGAATGGCAGCATTTCTGTCCTGCTCAGTAAGCACATGTAACAAGCTGCTCCCCAGACATTCTAGTCTTCAGTCAAAGCCTCATGTTAAACAGATGTCCTTATGTTCAAATTTTGGCCTTTTTTCACTCTTCATATCTCTCTGAGTATTCATCAAACGTTTCTTTATTATTTGTGTCCCATTTCCAAAAGATTTCTCAGTATAGCTATCACATCTGTAGTAGGATAGTAAAGACCATAACTCTTGATATCAAACACATAGATATAATTACATAGTTGTTTGGAAACAATATCACATGCAGTTCTCTAACCCTATGGCTTGGCAAAGATATCCACTGGGCAGTTGGGATGAGAGCAGGAGTTGGAGCGAACCATCTACAAATAAGTTCAAGTACGATGGGCTTTTGCACTACTATCCTCAATTTGATTTGTTTTATACATTACAGTTGACTTCATATCACTACCTTAACTTAAAGTGGTAAATCAAATATTAGACTTTAAGCATGATAGAAAAGCTGCTTTTTGTAGAAGTGAGAATATTAGGGTCCCTTAAAATAAAATATATTAGGTACCATACATTCTTCCTACCTTTAGAACTATTTCCTATAATTATTGGTGCTTGTAATAGTTATTCTACTTCATTGAGACCACATTTATCTTCTGGACCTCTCACCTTCGTAGATCCTGTGAGGCTGTCTGGCATTCAACACTTCTAGCAACAGTAATCAATGTATTAAATTCTTCACATTAAAAGTTTGACTCTGCAGCAGTCCGAAGGGTATCAATACACTGACATAACATTTTTAACCTACTATCACTCCAATTCTTTCTCATATGTCTATATGTGTAATACACATAAAGATTATGAAGTTATCCATGAACTTTCCATAATTTAATGATACAAAGTATCATGGTGAGTATAAAATTTGCTTCTCATAAAAGACAAACATATCTTTTGTTGCAGATAATGATATTGTCATCCTAAATTTACAGCTAGATTTTAGCTAAAGTTGGAATTATAAAAAGATGACTTAGTAAAACACTCTAACGATAACTAGTACTCATATGGCCTCAGACTGTTTTTAATAACAGGTCTTTTTTGAATATATAATGACATGAAGCTGAATAGTAAAGGTTTGTGGAAGGAAGTGGCATTTCTATAAAGCTGTTTCAAATGACATCGCCTTTGGTGCAGATGCCAAAAGAGACAGTTATGAAGCACTCAAGCAGTGAGCACATTCTCTAATCATTAGCAGCCTGTTCAATCATTTCCATCTCAACTTACTTCAATTCCAGATCAAGGAGATTTTTGTGTGCCTATGATGTAAAATGTACCGGCATTGTTAACTTCACACCTTAAAAAAGGCAACATGTAAAAATGAAGTATAAGTGGTTAGACTATTATATACACATGACTGGTATATCAAATCAAAAATCAAGATAAGATAATTATTTTCAATTTTTTAAAACACATGGTTGCTGTATACAGGATTATTGTTAGAGTTTGGTAGGTATCTTTACAAATATGAATGGTAATATTATTCAGGTTTCTATGCCTGACTCTCATCCTTCTTGCTAAACCTTATAATACAAAGATTCTGAGAATAATTTAAAAGTATTTTAGAAGAACAAAAAGAAAAAGAAAGGCAAAACCCAGAAAAAAAATTTTAAAAATTAATACAAAGGTAATTTTATATTTTCAAAATTCACTACAAATTTGATAAATTTCTCATATAACATATAGAGGTTTGATCTCAAATTAATAAATAATATGTACATATCCTTGTGAGTGTTGAGGGTACACACACATACAGTGAATTCACCTTGTCTATAAATTGAACCAATTACCATAATTGAAACTCTGGGTGGGAGTCTGTGATTTCCATCAATAAGCATGGATATAATTAACCAATAACTATGGAGGATGTGGTTCTACAAAGTTACAGATTTTTTTCTAGCATCTACTGGAAGCACATCTGTTATGTCATATGTTATTGGCTCACCATGACTAACGATCCAATACACTTTAAAATATTAGCATAAGACTTGACTTCTATGTTTACATACTTACAAAACCACCATCATTTCCCGCCCTTGTCTTTAAAGTATTTCCCTTGTTCTAATTTATCCAGTTACATATATCACTTTATCTTCACACACATATACTGTTCTTTATTATAATATGTACCAAACCAAGCACAATAAAAAAAATCACAGCTGGCATGTGTATAGATATCTTCTGTTTTATTGCACATCATTATTTACTAAAAATAAAACTTCAGGATAGATTTTGCAGACTTAGGAATCCCTCAAATTTACAAGAGTTCACATTCACATAAAAAACTTTTTTGTGAACATGACATATAGTCATGTTCGACAAATAGTCGAACATATCTATCATAGAGATAGTTGACATATCTGTATCTATCATTTATAACATTATCCCTGAACAAAAGCTCTCATTAGAGGTCTAATTTTCTGCATTTTATTATATAGGACTCTGGGTGATGTAGGTAGGCTGATTCCTCTCCCTCCCCACTTCCTTTCCCAGATCTTAAATATACTACTAGTACTATTACTACTACTACTACTACTGCCACTGCTACTGCTGCTACTGCAACTGCTATTACTACTTCTACTACTACTAACCTGGAGAAACTTAGAAAGTCAACTCTGCCCTTTACTCACTCAGTACACATTTACTAAGGGCCTGCAGTGTGCAAATCTCTGTGCTAGATGTTTTGAACATATAAAGAATATATTTTTATGCTTGCCTCAGAAAAAATTGCTGAGATCAATAAGAAATACAGATATCACACAGAGTGTTCCACATAGACAAGATAAAAGTGAATACATAGCTGACT
This sequence comes from Pan troglodytes, assembly GCF_028858775.2. Lineage (NCBI taxonomy): Eukaryota > Metazoa > Chordata > Mammalia > Primates > Hominidae > Pan > Pan troglodytes. Next base: position 109,560,075 of record NC_086015.1, read on the forward strand.
GCATTCTGTTGGAAAATCTGGTGTACTTGAATTTATGTCCAGTACAATTGCTGTCCTGTCTACTTTGGTTGAAAGACATCAAGTTACATGTATAGATACTTGATAAAATAAAATGACTTCCAACAAGTAAATGTATGTTCTCTCTCTCTCTCTCTCTATCTTTATCTTTCTCTCTATCTTTATCTCTCTCTCTCTCTTTTAGAGTCAGGGTCTTGCACTGTTACCCAAGCTGGAGTGCAGTGGCGCCATCATAGCCCACTGCAGGCTTGAACTCCTGAGCTCAAGTAATTCTCTTGCCTCAGACCCCTGAATAGCTGGCACACACCAACACACTCAACTAATTTTTTTTTAATTTTTTGTTTTTTTAGAGACATGGTCTTGCTTTGTTGTCTAGTCTGGTCTCTAACTCTTGACTTCAAGTGATCCTCTTGCCTTACCCTCTCAAAGTGCTGGGATTATAGGAATTAACCACCATGTCTGGACTTTTGTTTTTTCTTATTGAAATTAATCGGCCTTAAAATAATAAACATTTACTATTATTTTTATCAGAGGCCTTGCTTAATTCAAATTGTACCCCCAAAACCACTATCAATCTTTGGTAGTAGATGTCATGTATAGGTATGTTGATATTACATGAATGGCCCACCATTTGTCTGTAAGCTGAAGATCACTTTTATAAAGTAAAGAGATGCTATATACAACAACAAAAAATAATAATGAGAAATACTGAAAAAAAAAATAGAAAAAATGTCAAATAACTGAACATTTCTTTGTGTCTCTTGGTTGTATTCTATGTGGATTTTTTTTCTAAAAACTTTTAAAATTTAAACTCTTTAAATGCTCACTGCATATCCTGGCAGATCTCCAGGTATTCTGAGCACCTGCTCACCTGGATTGGCAACCTCAGTTGCCACACCCTTCCTGTGCAGAGATCTGGGTGCAGAGGAGGCCCTCTCTGCTTCACGCCTAGGCAGATGTCCAGGCTTTTGGAGCACTCACTCTCCTGAACTAGTAGCCTAAGTCATCCCAGTCCTCCTGTGCAGAGACCATGGTGAAGCAGGGCCCTCTCTGCCCAATCACCAGGCAGATCCCCAAACATTTGGAGCACCTGCTTGTTTGGATTAATAGCCTGAGCCACCATTTCCTTGCTGTGAGGAGACTGTGGTGCAGTGGGACCTTCTCCACTTCATGCCCAGGCAGATCTCCGTGCACCTGGAGTATCGACTCTCCTGGATTAGGAGTTTAGGCTACCCGCATTCCCCATGCTGAGAACTTGGGGGTAGGAAGGTTTTCCAACTCCATTTTTAGACTCACCTCTGGGCACATGGTGGCTGCCCACTGCATTCTTCTTTGGTGCTGGTGCTGATGCTTGTCACTGGGGACCTGTAGTTGGGCCTTCCTGGTCCAGCTCCACCCATCCTGTCCCATACTAGAGCTGAGTGGGGAGCTCAAACCATTGTGTACTCCACGTATTAGCTCATTGCCTGAGGCAACAAAGAGCTTCTCCTAGTGAACAAGGGTCAAGTATATAACCAGTTGCATTGGCTGCAGCCAGCTCTTACCTGTAAGTACCATCTACTGGCTTGTGGGTCAAACCACATGGCCCAATGTAAAACCTACCAACAAAAGTTAATAGGGCTAAAAGACCTTATCCAACATTCCATAGTCACACTGCCTAAGGAAGAGGGAAAAAACCCCAAAATACCCCAATAATGTAAGAAAAGAAATAGGAAAGAAAGAAAGAAAAAGAAAGAAAGAAAGAAAGAAAGAAAGAAAGAAAGAAAGAAAGAAAGATGGATTCTATCAACATGAAAATAATTATAGAAATAAGAAATGCAGCCGGGTGTGGTGGCTTGCGCTTGTAATCCCAGCACTTTAGGAGGCCAAGGCAGGTGAATCACTTGAGGTCAAGAGTTCAAGACCAGCCTGGCCAACATGGTGAAACCCCATCTCTACTAAAAATACAAAAATTAACTGGGTGTGATGGTGGGTGCCTGTAATCCCAGCTACTAAGGAGGCTGAGGCAGGAGAATCACTTGAACCCAGGAGGTGGATGTTGCAATGAGCCATGATAGCACCACTGCTCTCTAGCCTGGGTGACACAGTGAGACTCCATCTCAAAAAAAAAAAAAAAAAAAGCCAGTGTGTCTAGATGTGAAGGAACCAGTATAAGAATTTTGGCACCATAAAAAAATCTGAATGCAGTGACAGCACTAAAGAATATAACTAGCTCTCCAGCAATGGTCCCCGACCAAAGTGGAAACTCAGAAATGAAAAGGGGTAAAGAAAGGGAATGCTTATACCTACTGGTGGGAATGTAAATTAGTCTTAGCAATTGTGGAAAGCAGTGTGGCAATTCCTCAAAGAACTTAAAACAGAATTACTATTCAACTCAGCAATCTCATTAATGAGTACATACGCAAAGGAATATAAATCATTCTATCATAAAGATAGAATGCGTACGTATGGTCATCACTGTACTATTCACAGTAGCAAACATATGGAGTCAACCTAAATGTCCATCAACAATAGACTAGATAAAGAAAATGTGGTACATATATACCATGGACTGCTATGCAGCCATAAAAAAGAATAAAATAATGTCCTTTGCAGCAATGTGGTTGGAACTGGAGGTCATTATCCTAAGTGAACTAACACAGAAACAGAAAACCAAATACTACATGTTTTCACTTCTAAGTGGGAGCTAAACAATGAGTACCTGTGGACACAAAGAAGGGAACAACAGACACTGAGGCCTACCTGAGGGTAAAGGGTGTGAGGAGGGTGAGGACTAAAAAACTATCTATCAGATACTATGCTTATTACCTGGGTGACAAAATAATCTGTATACCAAACCCCCACGACATGCAACTTACCTGTACAACAAACCTGAATATGTACTTCTGAGCCTAAAAGTTAAAAAAAGAAATAAATTCAAAGCATGGATTGCAAGGTGGCTCAACAAGATCCAAGACAAGTTTGAAAAGCAACACAAAGGAACATCTAAAGCAATCCAGGAAATGAAAGAAGAAATAAATGTATTAAAAAGAAATCAATCAGAGGTTCTGGAATTAAAGAACTCACTTAAGGAATGTGAAAGTAAAACTAAATGATTTATTAATAGATGAGAACAAGCAAAAGAAGGAATTTCAGAGCTCAAAGAGCAGTCTTTGAAGTAACCTACTCAGACAAAAATTTTAAAATGAATTAAAAAATAAACAGTCTTCTAAAAATATGGGATTATGTAAAGTGACTAAACCTATAAATTGTTGACATTTCTGAGAGAGAAGGAGAAAAAATACTAAACAACCTGTTACATGTATTTAAGGTAATAATCCAAGAAAATTTCTCTCATCTTGCTAGAGAGGTAGATGTCCAGATATAAGAAATCTAGAGAACATCTGTGAGACACTATACAAAAGGAACATCACCAAGGCATAGGGCCACTAAACTAAACTGTCAAAGGTCAACGCTAAGACAAAAATCTTAAAGACAGCTAGAGAAAAGGGTCATATCACATGCAAAGGGAGCCCTGCAAGGCTAACAGTACACTTTTCAGCAAAAACCTTACAAGCCAGGAGAGATTTGGGACTACATTCAGCATTCCTAAAGAAAAGAAATTCCAGCCAAGATTTTTATATTCTGCTAACCTAAGCTTCATAATTGAAGAAGAAAAAAAAATCTTTTCTGGACAAGAAGGCACTAAGGGAATTTGTTACTACTAGACCCACCTTATAAGAGATTCTTAAGGGAGTTCTAAACATGGAAATAAAGAACAATACCAGCTACCCTCCAAACACACTTAAATACATAGCTATGAAGCAACTACACAATAGAAACTAAATTACAAAGCAATCAGGTAACAACTTCATGATAGAAATAAAACCTCATGTATCAATATTAGCCTTTAATGAAAACAGCCTAAACACCCCACTTAAAAGGCACCAAGTGGCAAGTTGGATAAAAACACAAGACCCATATATCTCCTATCTTCAAGAGATCCATATCACATGTAACAACATCCACAGGCTCAAAGAAAAGGGTTAGAGAAAAATTTATCACTCAAACGATAAACAAAAATGAGCAGGGATTACTATTCTTATATCAGATAAAATATACTTTAAACCAGTAACAGTAAAAAAGGACAAAATAGGTCATTATATAATGATAAAGGGTTCAATTCAACAGGAAGACTTAACTACCTTAAATATATATGCACCCAACTTTGGGGCACCACAATCATGTAACAAGTATTTCTATACATATGAAAAGATGTAGAAAGCTACCCAATAATAGTGGGGGACTTCAACACACCACTGACAGCATTAGACAGATCCTCAAGGCAGAAAAGTAACAAACAAATTTTGGAGTTAAATTTGACGCTTAACCAGTTGGACCTAATAAACACCTCCACTCATCAAACACAGAATATATATTATTCTCATCTGCACATGAAACACACTCAAAGATCAACCAAATGCTTGACCATAAAACAAGTCTCAGTAAGTTTTTAAAAATTCATAATTACATCAACCATACTCTGAGACCAAAGGTGAATAAAAATAGAAATCATTACCAAGAAGATCTCTGAAAATCACACAATGACATAGAAATTAAGTAACTTGATCCTAAATGCTTTCAGGTAAAAAATGAAATTAAGGCAGAAATCAAAACATTCTTTGAAATAAATAAAAACAGAGATATAACATACTAAAATCTCTGGAATGCAGCAAAAGCAGTGTTAAGAGGAAATTTTATGTTGCTAAATGTCTACATCAACAAATTAAAAAGATCTCAAAATAACAATCTAACATCACACATAGAACTAGTAAAAACAAAAACTAATAAAAACCAAACTTAGCAGAAGAAAATAAATAACCAAAATGAGAGCAGAACTAAATGGAATTTAGACCAAAAATTCATACGAAGAATCAATGAAACCAAAAGTTAGTTGTTTGGAAGGATAGACAAGATTGATAGAATGTTAATTATATTAACAAAGAAAGAGAAAATCCAAATAAGCACAATCAGAAAAGGCACAGGTCACATTACAACTGATCCTACAGAAATATAAAGGATCCTCAGATACTATTATAAACATCTCTATGCAGAGAAGCTAGAAAATCTAGAGGAAATTGATAAATTCCTGAAAACACACAACTTCTCAAGTTTGAATCAGGAAGAAATTTAAACAGACCAGTATTGAGTTCCAAAATTGAATCAGTAATTTAAAAACGATACCAACTAAAAAAAAAAAAAAAAAAGAAAGAAAGAAGGAAAGAAAAAGGAAAAGAAAAAACCTTGGACCAGATGGATTTCCTCCAAATTCTACAAGATATACAAAGAGTTGGTACCAGTTCTACTGAAACTATTTCAAAAAATCGAGGAGGTATTCCTCCCTATCATTCTACAAAGCCAGCATCATACTGATACCAAAAGGTGGCAAAGACAAAATAACAACAAAAGAAACCTACAAGCAAATATTCTGGATGAACATAGATGCAAAAATCCTCTACAAAATACTTGTAAACCAAATCAAGCAGCACATCACAAAGTTAATTCAGCACAATCAAGTAGCCTTTAATCCTGGGATGAAAGGTTGGTTCAACATATAAAAATCAATGAATGTTATTCGCCACATAAACAGGATTAAAAACTAAAACCATATGATCATTTCAATAGACACAGAAAAAGCTTCCAGTAAAATTCAACATCCTGTCATAATAAAGACCCTCAAGAAACTAGGCATCAGAAGAACATACCTCAAAATAATACAAATCATGTATGACAAACTCATAGACAACATCATACAGAACAGGGAAGTTGTAAGTGAGACAGCCAGGTGGGAGGGGGCCCCTAGAGGAACTCTAACCAGCCTGCCCACTGGACTGGAACCTCAGAAAGTTTGCACCCTTTGCAATGAGGAGGAGCCCAGCCCCTCCTCTTCCTGTGCGGAACCTGAGATTCAAATAGCCAGGTGGGAAGTGCTCCAGCAGGGGACTCTGGCCGTGTGGAGGATCCGTGTCCTTTCCCCACCCGCCCCCCGCCCCGGACTTTTCACCCAATAAAATCCTGCTTTACTCACCCTTTAAACTGTCTGTGAGCCTAAATTTTCATGGCTGTTGGACAGACAAGAGCCCCTACATTTTTACCTGAACTAAGGAAAAGTTACGCAACATTTTTGCCGCAAATGTGGGGCTCCAGAAGTGGTGAGTGAAATGGGAACTCAAAACCTCTCACTGTGATTTCTAAGCCTTTTCAACCTCAGACGTCTGAACTTAGAAGAAACCGCACCCCCACTCCTTGTCGCTTCTGGGGTTTGAACCCCCATCCCTGTCCACTCCTGGGGGTTGGGGGCCTTTTCATGGCCTTTTCTTTCCTTTCTCAGGAAGGACCAAGGAGCAACAGCTCTCAGCCCCTCCCACCTCCATGCTGGGGCTGGGACGCAGTGCCCAAGGGTCCCACACAGCCAGCAGGCTGGTTCCCAGCCATGCTGCAGCAGCTTTCCCCTTCCCCAGCCAAACGGTTGCAACTCCACGGGACAGTAATTAAACTTTTCTCCCCAGTGGAGGAACCACTTGCCTAAGAATAAGAGGTTCTTCCCCAGATATTTTTAAACTGTTTCTTTTCTTTCCCCTACTCTACCCCATCAGCAAATTAACCTTTAAAGTTTTTTTGGTTTTGTTTAGCAACCCTGCCTTAGGGAATGGTTCTTTCTGGTTTGATATCTGCATGTGGCCCTGTCTCTTAAAGGGCCCCATCCAACAACTGACTTTTCTTCTGCTTGTCTGTGTGTGCTCTACGTATGATGTTTGTAAAAAGAGCTCCCTGGCCAGCATGGTGAAACCCCGTCTCTACTAAAAATACAAAAAATTAGCTGGGCATGGTGGCGTGCACCTGTAATCCCAGCTACTCTGGAGGCTGAGGCAGGAGAATTGCTTGAACCCGGGAGGCAGAGGTGGCAGTGAGCTGAGATCACACCACTGCACTTCAGCCTCAGCAACAGAGAAAGACTCTGTCTCAAAAAAAAAAAAAAAAGAGCTCTAATTACTTTGGCCTAAAGAAAGACAAGTGCTTGGATCTAATAATTTTAAGGTGAAATAAAAGCTATGGTACCTTCCAGTTCTGTGACTGTAATCTTTGAGAAATAAAAACAGCCCCAAGGACTATTGGTAAAATGCAGGTCAGATGCAAGGTTTGCTAAGTGTTTTGAGGTTACGAACTGCTTTTTGGGTTTTGAGAACTGTCTGTCTTGCCTGCTTCACAACTTACGGTAAGGCCTGGGGACATATGGAACTAAGAATGCCCTTAACTAAGAAGGCAAACCTTGGCTGTAGTTAGCACATAATTAAAGCTAATGTACCAGGTTTTACCTTAAAATTAAAAATTGCTAGGAGTTACCATTATAACATGTAATTGAGACCACTGAAAACAGATTTACATGCAAGGTGTATAAGAACAGTAAAACTGTGTGTGTGTGTATGTGTTTTGTAAAAGGTTATAAGAAGGCATGGAAATGTAAACTTTGGCCTAGGGTTAAAGGATTATATTGAGTTAAATTAGGAAAAAGCTGAAGTTTCAAAGAAGTGGTGGAAAAATTTTGGAAATTAATCTTGCAGAAGAGGTTCTCTATGTGAGCATATTGACTAAATTAAAAAAAAAGAAGCATTATATGTTTTTTTCCATAAATTGAGCTTCAAAATAAAAGCATAACAAGGTTTTTCTAAGGTACTAATCTTCTCTTTGGCAAAATTTGTAAAGGGTTATCAAAGGCTTTTGCTTCTTTAAAATTTCTGAGTCATCATTTTGGCCAAATAAATAACTTATGGTAATCTGGATTTCTATTTCGTAACATCAAGTGTTTTAAATCTTGAACATTTAACAGCATTCCCCAAATCAAACTTCAGTTTCAAAATTGTCTTCCCTGGCACCTGGCTTTTCGAATACTTCGGAGAGCCCCTGAAGTGTCCAGAAAAGAGAGGTAAGCAGGATTATTTGACAAGTTTAGGTACATGGGATTGCCAAAATTATGCTCAATCTTCTTTAGGTTATATTTTTGTGAATAATGCTAACATATGTCCCAAAATTGTATGGGATTTCTAAAATTTTAATGTATAAGTGTATGCTATCAATCATAATTAAGGTTGTTAAGTTATCGTAAACCACGGAGATAACCAAACTTTGTTGTCAATTGTGTTTTTGACTGTAACTAACCTGGACATTTTGCTATTCACAGATAATTATTGTCTTGTTTTAATCCTTTTCAAAAGATGGTTTATAATTGGCTATAAGACTTTAACAGGTGCTCTCAAATACAGACTTCCGATAACTTTGGATACTGTAACATTTTAATAAAGGAAAATGAACAGGACTTGTGAAGAGCTGAAATGTTTACGAATATCAAGAAAAACAACAGTTAAATGGACTGAACTCAGGAAGCTGAAGCAACCTTTTTGACTTTTGTTTGGAATATTGCTGATCCTTGTTTTTCAGAGTCAATGAAACTTTTTTTGAACTATTTACAGCCTTTAATAATTAAGTAAGGTATACACTCCTGTAATCAAGATTTGGAGCATGTTTGTTTCTCTCTGCCTGGTTCCTCTAGAATTTGGAAACGATGAGTATTCTTATGGCAATATAGTTGTTTGCATTAGTGCAATAAGAATCCAGTTTTCGTTAGAATGGCGATAATTAAAAAGTCAGGAAACAACAGGTGCTGGAGAGGATGTGGAGAAATAGGAACACTTTTACACTGTTGGTGGGACTGTGAACTAGTTCAACCATTGTGGAAGTCAGTGTGGCGATTCCTCAGGGATCTAGAACTAGAAATACCATTTGACCCAGCCATCCCATTACTGGGTATATACCCAAAGGATTATAAATCATGCTGCTATAAAGACACATGCACATGTATGTTTATTGCAGCAGTATTCACAATAGCAAAGACTTGGAACCAACCCAAATGTCCAACAATGATAGACTGGATTAAGAAAATGTGGCACATATACACCATGGAATACTATGCAGCCATAAAAAATGATGAATTCATGTCCTCTATAAGGACATGGATGAAGCTGGAAACCGTCATTCTCAGCAGACTATCACAAGGACAAAAAACCAAACACCACATGTTCTCACTCATAGGTGGGAATTGAACAATGAGAACACATGGACACAGGAAGGGGAACATCACACACTGGGGCTTGTTGTGGGGTGGGTAGGTGGGGAAGGGATTGCATTTGGAGATATACCTAATGTTAAATGACGAGTTACTGGGTTCAGCACACCAACGTGACACATGTATACATATGTAACTAACCTGCACGTTGTGCACATGTACCCTAAAACTTAAAGTATAACTGAAAAAAAAAAAGAATCCAGTTTTCTTTTCCAACAGAACACAATTGGAGAAAGTGGTTATTTTACCAAGGCTTTGACTGGAAGGGTATGCTTCCATTTAAGGAGTCAATCCCGACTTGCAGAGCCAATAAAAGCCCAGTGGGAAAACTGGCCTCATACCCTTGCCTACACAGTCCCTATACATGGTTCCTGACTGGTGGTCAGTAAAGAATGTCACTTTCTAACAGGTCCAAGAGCCCCAAGTTTATTTTGGGACTTTAAGACGAAAGGATTACCCAACTCACAGGTATTTGAGGATGCAAACCCATGGCTGGGCTCGGCTTTCAACGGTCTTATCTGAAATTCCTTGTGGAACAAACTGTCATCAAAGCCAATCCGAAAGGCCTATGTAGACATAATTATTCTTGTTGTACTTTCCATTTAGTCCTATGATGATTTTTTTAAAAAATGAGGACTGGAGAAAGAAAGTAATCATGTTTCAAAACTTATACATTTGTCATTAAATTCTAAACTCATTCGTTGTTCTTAAGGTTTTGCCTACATTTTAGACTTACCCTGCTTGCTCCTGTGAACCAACCAGCAATTCCTGGCTTCAGTTCAGAAAGAACAAGAGGGATGGGTAATGTAGAAATGTGGATCAATATTCTAGTTCTGAGAACAATTACCCTGCAAATCCTACCAGGTGATTGGAATAAATAGGGTGCCCATCACTCAGAGATTTCCCTTTGGAAAACTAAGACCAAGGGAACTAACCAAGGCCAAGCACCATGCACCCAAATCTTAGCAAGCATAACTATAGCCACCAGTTATCTGAGTGCATCCCAAGACTTCCTCTTCTTTCCCTTGGAGAGAAAACTCAATTCCACAGTTTCACGTTAGCATTTGGCTTATGTTAAGGAGTCCATGCAATGCCCCCTGAGACACATTTTTGTACCAGACTCAATTCCAAGCTTCGAGTCAAAGCCCTAGGAGGGAAAACTGGATCTGAGGGATACAGAGGCAGACGATAATGGAAGTTGAAAGGCACAGTGCAGGTAAGTGTGGCTGATTCCTTTCGATTAAGCCAACCCCAAGCTTCCTGTTTCATGGATAAAGGCCACGTTAATATCCATGGCATAAATGAGGTCTAGGGAACTCCAAGGCTACTGACAGTAGGTGGGAAAGAGACATAGGTGAGAGCGGATAATTCCTGTTCTCTAGGCCCCCTGCTTCATGGGTGCAAGCTGCTTTGCTACTTCCGGTGGCACCTGCCAAGGTCACCGGAACTTGGGAATGCAAGAACCGAAGACAGAAAGAGGACTTTTTCCTCTCTCCCTCATGTACCTCAGGTATCTGCTAGGAAGAGAAGGGAGCCAGGGATGCCTGTTTCCCTCTTTCTAGATGGGTAGCCATTCATCTTCAGTCTGTACCCCTTTCACATGCATCCAGAACCTCTGGGACTCCTTTAAAACACGCCTTCTTTTTTCCTTTCTTCTCCTTGGATTTCTCTTCACTAATAGGTAGTTGTGTCTCTGTACTATGAGGCACTCCCCTCAGATGCATCCTCCAAACTAGAAAGAGTTAATTTCCCAAACCTTAAACTGGTTGGCTTAGGATTGGGTTCAGAGAAAGCAATAAAAAATAAAGTATCTAGGAATACATCTAACCAAGTAGGTGAAAGATCTCTACAAGGAAATCTACAAAACATCATTGAAAGAAATCATGGATAATACAAATGGAAAAACATTCCATGGATTGGAAGAATTAATATTATTAAAATGGCCATATTGCTCAGAGCAATCTACAGATTCAACACTATTCCTATCAAACTACCAATGTCGTTTTTCACAGAATTGGAAAATAACTATTCTAAAATTCACATGGAACCAGAAAAGACCCCAAATTCCCAAAGCAATCCAAAGCAAAAGGTAAAGCCGAGGTATCACATTACCTGACTTCAAACTGTGCTGTAAGGCTATAGTAACCAAAACAGCATGATACTCGTTCAAAAACAGACAGACTGATGCAACAGAATAGAAAATTCAGAAATAAAGCTGCACAGCTACAGTAATCTTATCGTCTACAAAGGCAACAAAAATTAACAATGGGGAAAGGTCCTCTTATTCAATAAATGGCACTGGGATAGCAGGCTAGTTATATGCAGAATAAAACTGGATTCCACTTTTCACCATACACATTAATTAACTCAGGATGGATTGAAGATTTAAATTTAAGATCTCAAATGATAATAATTATACTAAAAACCTAGGAAATACCCTTCTGATATTGGCCTTGTCAAATAATTGATGACTATGTCCTCAAAAACAATTGCAACCAAACCAAAAATTGACAAGCAGGACCTAATTAAACTAAAGAGTTTCTGCACAGCAAAAGACACTTCCAACAGAGTAAACAGACAACCCACAGAATGCAAGGACGTATTTGCAAACCATGCATCTGTCAAAGGTCTAATATTCAGAATCTACAAGGAACTTAAACAATTCAAAAAGCAAAAATCATTCCATTAAAAGGTGAGCAAAGAGCATAAACAGACACTTCTTAAAAGATGACATATACGTGATCAACAAACGTGAAAAAATTCTCAACATCCCTAATCATCAGAGAAATGCAAATCAAAACCACAACTGAGATACAATCTCACACCAGTCATCATGGCTATTACTAAAAAGTCAAAAAATAACAGATGCTGATGAGGCTGCAGGGAAAAGGGAATGTTTATACACTGTTGGCAGGAACGTAAATTAGTTCAGCCACTGTGGAAAGCAGTCTGAAGATTTCTTAAAGAACTAAAAACAGAACTACCATTTGACCTAGGAATGCTGTTACTGGGTAAATACCCAAAGGAAAATAAATCATTGTACCAAAGAGACACATGCTCTCATATGTTCATCACAGCACTCTTCACAATCGTAAAGACATGGACTAAATCTAGATGTCCATCAATGGGGGATTGAAGAAAATGTGGTACATATATATCATGGAATACTGCACAGCCATAAAAAAATGAAATCATGTCTTTTGCAGCAACACGGATGAAGTTGGAGGCCATTATCTTAAGTGAATTAGCAGGAACAGAAAACCAAACACTGCATGTTCTCACTTGTAAGTGGGAGCTAAGCCTTGGGTACACATGGTCATAAAGATGGAAACAATATTAGGCACTGGAGACTACTAGAGAGGGGCGAGATGAAGCCTGCAAGGGTTGAAAAACTACCTATTGGGTACTATGCTCATTACCTGGGTAATGGAATCATCCATACTCCAAACCTCAGCATCACACAATATACTCATGTAATGAACCCCCACACATACCCCCTGAATCTAAAATAAATTTTGAAATTACTGAAGAAGAGAAACAAAAGGAGGAAATCTTATGGGAGTCAAAGACACTGTGGGTCTTGGTGCTGCCCCATGCCAATAAGGTGAACTGATAGATCAATCACAATGAGTATGAATTGCCATACTGCTATTGCTCTTCAGAACTTAAAACATATGGCTGCTTCTGCACTTCTGTCTTCTCATGGAAAATATCTTTTGTGGCCAATGCTGCCGAGAACCACATGAGAAGTATAGTTCCAGGCTGGCTGAATTGACACATAGAGAGCTAACAAAGTTGCATAACTAGTCTATATATATATGCTATTGCAGCATTCCTATCTTTTCTCCACATGAACTTTGGGTGACGTTTTCAGAGTGTAACAGATCGTATCGTTCATCAGTTTAAAACACATAAGGGGATTCCCTTTACTCTAAGTTTAAAGACAATCTCCCAACCTGGCCTTTTAAATCCTGTGTAGTTTGGCCTTTTCCTTCCTCTTCAGTCTCATCTTGTACCATGTTTTCCTCACCCTTTGAACTATAGCCACAGTGCAGTTTTTTCCTTCCTTCAAAGTTACTGTATTCCTGCACGGTCTCTGCATGTGATATTCTCTCTGCCTGCACTGTTCTTTTTGTGTTTCATCGGATCAGTTCCTGCTCTCCTTTAGCTTTGACCTTAATTTTAAATTATTTAAAGAATCTTCTGTTATTGCTCCTATTAAGTCAAATGTCTTTATTATGTGCTTCCATGGTGCCACATATTTCACATTCCTGGCCCTTACCAAAGCTTCATTTTTAATTTAGTTGTAGTTATTTAACTAATATCTGTCACCTCTTAATGTTGTGTGCTCTAGGGCAAGAGTCAGCAATTTTTTTTCTTCAAAAGATAAGAAGTCAGTACTTTAGACTGTTGCAACTACTCAACCTTGTTGTAGTCCAAAAGCAGCCATACACAAAATGTAAATGAATGAGTGTGGTTGTGTTTTATCAAAACTTTATTTGTAAAAATAAGTAGTAGGCTATATTTGGCCCACAGCTCTGAAGTTTGCCAACCTCTAATCTGGAACATCAGGCACTGTTTATTTTGCTTACCATTATATTTTCAGTCCCTAGCACATTGCTTTATTCAATATATACCAATATATAGTTGCTGAATGAATAAATGAGTACCAATGAATGAATAAATGAGTAACAATATATAGTTGCTGAATGAATAAATAAATTATATTTGTTTTCATACAAACAGACTTTGGCCATTCTGTCTTCCATGGTATCCAAACCATTTATGCTACCAGGAATACCTTCTCCCAATCCAAATTGTATGTCACTTCTCAATACTCTTCTTGTTTACCACTTTTTTCATAAAGCCATCTGTCATTACCCAAGTTTCCAGTATTGGGGTATTCCAAACTCTAACAGAAGTTATTTTCTGTACCAGTAATTTGACTGAATACACTTATATGACTGTACAGTTCAACAAGGCACTTTCCCAAAGTTTGGCATTTTGGACGAAAATGCCCTAAGTCCTGCTTATCTCTAGGCAGTGAGAGAGGAAAAAATAGTGAGACTCAAACAAAAAAAATGTTGACAAATTATTCTGTTGCATATATATCAACAAAAATGCCCTACACTGCAACAGGTACTAGGGCTTGGGTAAGATGTGGTCCTCCAAATGCAGAGTTCAAGACAGGCTTCACTGAGGTGATGACATTTGAGGTAAATCTAAAGAAGTCAACATATTACTTATATTTGGTTTAGTATAATATGAGGGACTTACTTTGTTTAGCCCGCCCCAAATTTTCATTACAAAAATTTTAAAACATAAAGTTGAAAAAAATTAATTCGATGAACACCTGGGTAGTTACCATTTAGAGTCAACAATTTTTAACATTCTATATTTGCTTTATCTTCCCTCTATACTTTTTTCTGACCCATAAGTTACAGACATCAACCATTCTCTCTTAAACAATTCATGTGCAGTTACTAAAAGTAAGAACATTCTCTCACATAACCATAATATCATCAGCAATACCTCCCTACTTCATCTAATATTCAGGCCATACTCAAATTCCCCACTTATTACACAAACTGTCTTTTATAGCTCCATTTTTAAAAAGCTCATGATCCAATCCACTTGATTATTGAGTCTGACTCTTAAAAGAAAACATGGGAATTTTGGAATATGAAGTAGATAAAAAGTTCAGAATAAAGAATAGCAGGTGAAAATTACAGGAGTTCTCTTGAGGGAATAGCAGAGTAATATTTTGTGACCCAATAGCCAACAGAATTGGTGGGAAATGCCTTTGGAGGAGAATGACAAGCCAGATCATGAATGATCTTGAATATTAAGCAAAGGAGCTTTGAACTTATTTCTGTTGAGGTGGGTTTTACCATCCCATAATTTTTGACAACGTTGAGATTGAATACTAGACTGTAGAACAATCTCACTAGCATGATTCATTAGCTCTAGTCTCTTTTTACCTAACCCTTTTCACTGCGGCATCTTAGATGATCAGATTTTTAAAGCAGCCCTCTCCAACTATTAGTCTACAGCTGACCATATGCAGATCTTTTTCAAAGGATAGGAAATTTAGCTTATGATTAAAGGGACATCTGGGCACACTCTTCCAGCAAGGGACTGATTTACCTCCTCACAGATTACCCTGGCAGTCCTAGGCAGCTGATGACCACAGGGGAACTTGAGCCCTTTCTCTGCCTTCCGGAAGCCAGTCACAGGGACTTTATCACAGCTCTCTAGGGCCAGAACCTATGTTGTGCTGGTTATTAATAAGAATAACCATTTGCCTTTTCTGATGTGAAAGTGGAAATTCTTGGAACCAGTTACAATTAGGTTGCTATTGATATGAAAACTACAGTAATTCAGCGTTTTTTTCAGCATTTTCTCCCTTTATATATATATATATATAAAATATATATATAGTTGGAGACTCAAAGGCCAATAGAAGTTAAATTACTTCCATGGGGTTCACAGTCCTAGACAGCATTGAATAACTGCCCTTCAATGGGCATGGCTATGTGCCAGTCACTGAACTCCACACTCTATTATAGAGTGTCTCTGGAGGGGTTATCTGATGAGCTCAGATGGCATCAGATATGCAGGAAATTCGTAGTGGCTTTATTTCTCTATACATGCTTTGACTTTTCTGATAGTCCCTCTACACCTTGGATAGCTGTGACAATGTACACTTGCCCATTGTTCTTTTAATATTTTCCAGTTCTAGTCATCTCTTTTCATTTTAATCATTTAGTATATTCAAAAAACAACTTCTGATTACAATTATTTAGGGTAAAGCTTAACCTCTTTGACTTCCTCCTCTTCTCTCAAAGATGGCTTTTGGAGGTATTGGGGAATGGAAAAGTAAAGTAAAAAAAAAAATCCAACTTAATCCTCACTGTCTTAAGTTGGATTTCCCAGAAGCAGATCTTGAGATGAGGATTCTTTAAAGAAATGCTCCCAAGGAGGCTCTGGGAGAGAGTACACAGGGGAGTTCTAGGGCACTGGTAATAGAAAAGTCCTGCAGCTTAATCTAGTTTTTTGTTATACTGGTGCATTCATCATGTGAAAATTCATCAAGTTGTTCACATCATCTGTAGATTTTTATGTATGCGTGCTTTTAAACACTTTTTCTCTTCACCTATACATTTTTTTCTGGCTACTTCTTTCATCAAATTACATGAATATAGAGCAACCCATTTTTTAAATAAAATTTTTAAATACAATGTACTTAAGACACATTAAAAAAAATCCAGATGGTGATTTTATTTGTTCACTTATTTTTCAATGTAGAAAATCAGTCATGAATCAGATTATTTAATTACGGAGAGTCATTATATGAGAATTAAGTTGCAAAGAAAGTATAGATGTATGTTTAGATCCTTAAATTGCTTAAGTAACATATATTCAAAAGTCTATTCAAGTCTATTAGATAACTGAATTGAAATACTATATTTTTAGATACAACCCTGTTGGTTTACTTTCGTTTATTAAAAAACCTAATTATCATATACCAAAAGATTCCCTAATAATAAAGTAAGTTATTTGAATGCTTATTTATTTTTCATGTTATAAATATTTTTACTTCTTAAATACCATATCGTCCTGAAAACAAGTGTAGTTTTATTGGGTCAAATATATTTAGAAAAGTATATTTTCTTTCTAGAATGAAGTTAAGAACTGGTTAGGAAAGTAAGAAGCAAACCGTGTTATTTTATGTGTATTCAGTTAAATTTTTGCTACACAAATATGACTGACATCACATTTATAATTTTTTGATGAAAAACTATGCTCAAATAATAATCATCAGTAGCTCAATGTAAGTTCTATTTTATTGCAGTCAATAATAAAACTGACAATATGGAAAAGAGGATAAAAAGAATATTCTTGTTAAATTAATGAGAAAGCATGTTGATTATGATGTAGATCTTGAAAGGTTTTTTATCTACTGTGGCATATTTATATATTATTTAGCAATTATGGAAATTAAAGTAAAGAAATAAATACTTAAATACATAAAGCAGCCAAGCAGGCTCACATTTCTTGGATTTTTATTAATTAAGGAAATACATGTTTAGGAAGAACTCTTAAGAAGAGTAGATGGGCCTGTTTTGGAGGAATATTTCCCATTAAGTAGTGCAAAGACTGAATAAAGGATAATTCCAGCAAACCCTATCTCCCCTGTCAGGTAGAAAATCAAATATGAAAAGACTTATGCAGTAAAAATCCTCAGGACAGAAGAGATTTAGTATTGTTAGTTAGGATGGTACAATATTGTTTGTTTTTTTCTGAAGAGAGTGAATTTATTTTCAGTTTGATTCAATGTAAAAGTCAATATTTCAATGAAACAAAACATCAGTTGTGGCAGGATACTTTTCAAAATGTTGTTTTATGCTGTATTTTATTTTTTTTCCATATCTCATTTAAAGAAGCAAACTAGAACCTATTTTGTCTCTTTACTCGGATATTGTTTACAGACAGTAAGCAGAAACTGCTTGAAAAAAGGTAGACACTTTCTATATTTTTTAAAAGTGAAAGCCTACATGAACTGAGGAGGAGAGAAAGAATAAATTGGAGAATGGGGGAAGTGCGTGCCAGAGGATAAGGAGATTCCTGTACATTGGAAAACAGTTGAATTATTTGGGAATTTTGGTTTATAGTATTCTGTAGCAATGTTCCAGGAAGGTAACAAGATCTCTGAGAAAATTGCTCTGTGAAATGCATACAGGTACCTCATTGTGATGGTTAATTTTATGTACCAACTTGATTGTTTTGAGATGCACAGAGAGCTGGTTACACATTATTTCTGAGTGTGTTTGTGAAGGAATATCAGGAAGACTAGCATTTGCATTGA
The DNA here is from genome assembly GCF_028858775.2 of Pan troglodytes. Taxonomy (NCBI): domain Eukaryota; kingdom Metazoa; phylum Chordata; class Mammalia; order Primates; family Hominidae; genus Pan; species Pan troglodytes. The sequence goes on from NC_086015.1 coordinate 109,578,122, forward strand.
TAAAGTGAGTCATGAAGATTGCCCTCATCAATTTTGGTCGCATCACCTACACAGCTGAAGACTCAAATAGAACAAAAAGGCAGAGGAAGAAGGGCTAGTGTGCTGTCTACTTGAGCCGAGACATCCATCTTCTGCCCTTGGACATGGTGCTCCTGGTTCTTGGACTTTCAGGCTTAGATTGAACTATGTTACTGGTTTTCCTGGACCTCCAGCTTACAGACAGAAGATCATGGGACTTTTCAACCTCATGTGGGCCAATCCTTTATAATAAATCTCTTTCTGAATCTCTTTTTAATAAATTTTTAAATAAATCTCTTTCTAAATACACTTGACAGTTTTTCTTTCTCTAGAGAATCCTAACTCATGTGTTCATGCTGAGGAATTCCTACCTCAGCAAAGATCCATGTCCAAAGAGAAGTTGGACTGGAAGAAATCCCTATGAAATTGGACAATTAGCATAACAATGTCAGTATTAGTAGATGAAAATTGGAATTCACATTCTGATCTATTTTCGGGGATGGAGGAGGAGAGAAGGAAGACAGCAGAAGGGAAAAAGGCATAACATGTAAATCTCAAGCCACCAGGGAGAGAAAGATCTCTTTTAGGACTGAAATTAAATGCCCTCTAAGTTCAATGAGATGGAAGCCGAAAGTTGAATTTGAATATACTAAATGCAAATAAAGTATTTTTAGAATATTTCTTGCACGACTGAGTTTGAGGACTGAGACTCTCTTCAATTTTAATATTAATTTATTGAACTAGCCACAGTGAGGCAGAACACATACTGAAGAAGAGAATGAGATAGAGAGATCCATGCAGGAAGGAAAAGATTCGAGAAGTCACTGAGTGGAAGCAAACTGTTTAAATATCATTTGTACAGGGCCTGTGCTTAATGTAAAATTTATTAATGGGGTGAAAAATTAGTAATCACAGAGTGAAAAATTTTTGTGACTACACTAGAGACGGTTAGAAAAATATGGCCATTAATTTATTAAAAGTATAATATTAATAGTAACATGAAATGCATGAGACAGGATCAGCTGTACCTGATATTTCAAGTATAAAGTTGTTGTAGGTCATACCATACTATACACAAAATTTCTTTTACCACGTCTATTTAAGGAATTCCTCATTGATTTCTTAATGAGGTCAAGTTGGAAATAAATTTCACACTTTATTATATACAAATTAATATAAATAATATTTCCCTACCTGCATTATGGATTTAGTGATTCTTCTTCTGATTATTAAACAACTAAGAACATGAAAACTGTGAAACAGTACAAATGAGTAGAAATAATATTGCTTGTGATAGAGTATTTTAAAGATAGTACCTTTTCTTCTGTCTCATTGGCCATTCCTTCTCAGTCTTCCTGACTTTTCTCTAACATGCCAGCATTCTCTCATCTTAGCGGTTTTGCGATGTCTTTTCCACATAACAGGAGTGTCTCCACCCAGATATTCATGTAGTGCTAATGCTTTCAGGTCCTTGGAGTCCCAGTTTAAATTTCACCTCAGTGAAATTGACTACCTTGTTTTAAATTGAAATCCCTTCTGTTGCTTTTTCAATTCACTTCCCTCTTCTGTTCTTTGTTCCATAATACTAATTATCATCTGGCTTACTATATAATTTATATATTTTTTATGTCCACTTTCCATTTCTGCCTTCCTCCATTACAATGTAAGCTCCATGAGGACGGAATCCAGCACTTTGCATGCTTTCCCAGCTCCTGTTGGTGTACGCAGGCTAAGTCCTGTAGCTCAATGGGAGTTGTGGTTTCTTTCCTCCAAAATCAGACTTTATTTGTCAGGATCCTCCAGAGAAACAGAACCAATGGAGATATGTTATAAGGAATTGATTAATATGATTATGATGGCTGAGAAGTCCCACAATCTGCTGTCTGCAAGCTGGAAATCCACAAATGCCAGTAGCCAATGGTGTAGTTCCAGCCCAAGTCCTAAAGTCTGAGGACCAGGAAAAGAAAGAGCATCACTTTATGTCCAGGTCCAAAGACCTGAGAACCGGTGAACCAATGGTGTAATTCCAGTCTGAGTCCAAAGGCCTGAGAGCCAGGAGTACTGATTCATCAGTTCCAATCTGAGGGTAGGAGAAGACCAATGTCCCAGCACAAGCAATCAGGCACAGAGAGAGCAAATTCTCTCTTCCTCCACCTTTTTGTTCTATTCAGACCCTCAGTGTATTGGATGATGCCATCACACTGGGGAGAGCAATCTGCTTTACTCAGTCTACCTACTCAAATACTAATCTCATCCAAAACACCTGCACAGACACACCCAGAAATAATGTTTAGCCAAATATCTGGGCACTCAGTAATCCAGTCAAACTGACAGATAGCCTATTTTTATTGGCCTGGGGGCAGAGACTTGAGGAAGATTCTGTGGGGGCTGGAGGGGTGTTTTGTTGTCTTTCAAGGGAATATGTGGTTTACCAGATTTTCGGGTTCAGTAGCCCAGATAAATCCATCCCGTGTATCAAGTTCCGACCTCTCTCTTTTTTTTTTTTTTTTTTCAGATGGAGTCTGGATCTGTAGCCCAGGATGAAGTGCAGTGGCAAGATCTCGGCTTACTCCGCCTCCCAGGTTCACACCATTCTCTTGCCTCAGCCTCCTGAATAGCTGGGACTACAAGCGCCCGCCATCACGCTCGGCTAATTTTTTGTGTTTTTAGTAGAGACGGTGTTTCACCGTGTTAGCCAGGATGGTCTCGATCTCCTGACCTCGTGATCTGCCTGCCTGGGCCTCCCAAAGTGCTGGGCTTACAGGTGTGAGCCACCGAGCCCGGCCTTCAAGTTCCCTTCTTTTACAACCATTACCGCAGGCCAGCCTAGCTCACAAGTTTGACAGTTTGGGAGTTCTGCTATTTTTATGTTTAAGTTTTGGGTCTCATCCTCAGCTTTCTCTACCTACCACTTATGGGAGATAACAGCTTCTTTATATGCTACAAAGAAAGAATTGTAGCTTTCACACATTCAGTCCTTTGTTATATTTTCCAAAGGTTAATTAAGCTTGGCAAGGGACATCCAATTTGACAATCTTTATGGTTATCATTTATCCTGTATTTAATCAAATGCTTGACATATTACACAAGCTAGTGAATTTGTGTCCACTGGTTTACCATCTCAGTTTACCCCTGATGAAAACTTTAATAATCATATGGCTATCTTGGCTACCTATGCCAAGGACTATCTGAGCTTCACCTACTATACTGATGGGATCCTTACTGCTAGTAAGGTGGTACATAATTCAGCTTCAAAATTCCACCATTATGTCTGTTTTCTTTAACCACGTCAAAGGTCAACTCCTATAGGATAGGGGTTGGAGAGACCCTTGCAACCAGGCCGAGATGAAAATTAGCATGCTGTTTTATTAGCAAGTGCATTCAGAGTCACAAGGGAAGGGAGAGAAGAGGAAGAAAGGGAAGGAAAGAGGAAGACGAGGGAAGGGAAGGAAGTAGTCTCAGACTGAGGGAGTAATTAGGCTGCATGCAGTCTCAAAACCTTAGTCAATCTCATAGAGTTTTAAATTTAGAATAACACTTGTGAATATCACAAGTTGGGTGAGGGAGCCAGGAATTTATACCCCTTTGTTAGTCAGTCATTAGAAATGGGCTACCCAATGAAGGGGACATGACCTCAGGTGACTCTTTAGCCAAGACAATTGTAAATCAGACTGGTGGCTGGGAGCTGTTCGCTGACTGCACTCCGAGCAACGAAGGAATGAATCCTTGAGTCTTGAAGAGTAATCTGCATGGCGCATCTGAGTTTCCAGTGCAAATACCTTCCATGTCAGTTGCTATGAAATAGATAGGATGAACAGATATTGTCCAAACAATACTGGGTGATATTACAGTCATATTTTATTTGCTTAACGACTTGCTGTTGAATAAGTGAATAACTCACATATATGCTTTTAGGAATTCAATATTTGGTTATATCCAGTCGGCATGCTGGTCCAAGACAGATCAATACATCCAATATAAAAATGAAAACTTGCAACTAGTGCATAGCTTGAGGACAGTATCTATGTATAGAAACACAATGTGTTCAATTTGGCCAAAGCAAATTTGTAAGACTTTGAGAGATTGCACACTTACTGTGTCCAAAAAACCCCTGAAAGACTGAACTGTAAAAGTAGTATCTATTTTATGGCAATAAGGTATACTATTCCTAGATAACAGGAATCAGTTAAATTGAATTTGAGTTTTTCTAGCACCTAGAAATTACTTCATAATTCTATTATCACTAAGTGCAGTAAACAGCAGGGTGTAGAAGATGTCTAAAATTTAATTGGAGAGCTCTATTAAGAGATAAAGAAGACATAAGCCAGGAAACAGACATTGATTATAGTCCAGAAAATTGAGCTTAAGAGGGGGTTAAGTAAATTAGAATGATAAACTTAATACGTTCTACTAGTTCTATGATATGTCAATTGTACTGTGAGAAAACTGTTCTGTAGTCAGGAAAATTTACATTTCACTAAGTTAAGTAAAATTAATTATTACCATTAACTATAAGGACAAATTTAAATTTCAAGACTGAAGGATTCACTCCTTATAGTTAAGTAAAATTATTACTATTAAGTAAATAACTATTGCTACTTACGTAGTACTTAATAGCAATACTTAATTTTACTTAACTATAAGGACAGATTTTCTTAACTATAAGTACTTGCCAGACTCAAATATTTTAAAATACTCTGTTAGCACAAGGCTTTTAAGAAGCAGATGTCAAGATGGGATTAGATGTACAAGAGATAATTTTCGTATTTAAAAAAAAAAAACCCCATGAAGTCTAAAGGGGATGGTAGCAGGAAAATGCAGGAAGAGCTTTTCTATCATGGTGGAGTTACGACATCCATGAAAGGTGAGATGGAAGGAAGGAGGATTGGGTAGAAGAGCTTCAGAGAAAGTGTCGTCCAGACAATGTGGAGACCCTGGAACAAAGCTGTCAGTCAGAGGAGTCCTGCATGGCGGGTAATAGTCTGGCTCTAGTACTCTTGCTGTGTCCAATCACAGGCTGAGCATAACCCTGGAGGAAGTGTGGGCTTTGGTATCAAGGCCTTGATGGATCTGAAGTTGCAGTAGCTGGAGTCTGTCTACTGCCTTTGTTGTCGCAGTTTCTCTTAAAAGGAAATCTGACTGGCCACAGTTTCATGACCACTACATATGGTAATATGCTAATACGCTATGAATTTAAAGGAGAGGGATACAGAAAGCTCTCTCCAAAATTATTTTTGGCAACATAGCCCTTATAAATGAGTGCTCTGTGACTTGGACATCTGGTGTGAAGAAGATAAAATTGTTTTATTTCTATTTAGAGTAACATATAACAAAATTTACTAGTCAGGTTTTTTACTAGCAACAGAATAAAATAAAAATAGATGCTGTCACCAAAGTAAAAATATATATTGTGAATTAGCAATATCATCTGACATACTGTGTGTTCAAAGGGTAAAAAAAATTACTTATTAAATACACTTCAGAATTTCAAATCCCATATTAGATGAATACGTCTTTCTCCACAAAACTCTTTTTCTCCCTAAATTTTCAAATGTGTCACTTTCTCTTGGATCTCCCCTTATATTTCTCACTTAAAAAAATAGCGGATGGTTCACTTTTATTACTACCGAGTTTGTGCTTACAGTTAAAACAGTTTATGCATTTCAGTTCTTAAGAGAGCCTTATGTATAGAAAATCTTTATAAAAAACAATAGTAAGATATACCTTTACAGATGGACGTTTGGAAAAGATCTAAGTACTTGCACTACAAATCTTTGATTCCCTAGTATGTCATTGTGGCTGTTCATACTTCACGCTGTGAGGTGTATAGTTAGCTGACAGCCTCCCTCGTACCCTCACCCTAACCCCCAATCTTGTGCTGAATGCAACCCATTCTTCTAGCAAGATGCTTTGTGTCAGGGAATCCCTATCCATTTGGCCAAAAGTTTCTTAAAACAGAGCTCTAGTCTGAAACTCTTTCTGCTCAATCCTGCTTTCCCCCTTTCTCTTCCAAAGGCATTTCCCTTAACAAATGTCTTGTATGTTGAATCCCAAATTGCTATCTGCTTCTCAAGAGGATGCAAAATAATAGTCACTTATATGTAAATATTCTCTAGCATTTTATATTTCATTGTCTTCTTTTCTAATTCTGTTCTTTTGTTACTTTACCATTATTCCATTAGAAAAAAAATCCCAAACCCACTGCATAAGATCTTTGGGAGCAAATTCTGTCTCTGTCTCCACCTGTTAACTAGGCTTAAGAAGAGCCAGAGGTAATACTTCAGTGGTTCGGGAGCTCTCTGAATTGTGCCTCCATTCTGGATCCCACACCATTGACACAGCATCCTTGTACCTGGATTCATCCTCTCTGTTGTGCCCTTTTGGAATGATATCTAGGTTGGACTACATGCTTAGATTTTGGGTTTTTTTTCCCTGGCTTTTTTTTTTTCATTTCTAGGCATAGTCTCTTCAATAGCTCACAGTTCTCTACTCTCAAGTTGGTGGTCCAGACTTGTTTTTCATTTCCAATCAGTTATCATTTATCAATATCTGTATATTCATTATTTGATTTTCTCTTATCTGTTCCCACAACTATTGCCTTAGGTTCAGCCTTCATCATGACTCACCTGCACCATTGTAAAAGCCTCCTTGTTTGTCAAAAGGCCTGCATTCATTTCCCTTCATCTGTTCTTCACTTTTCTGTGAGACTATTTATTTTCTAAACAAAACTAATCATTTACTTCCAGGCTTAAAATCATCTGCTGGCTCTCCTTTGCCTAGTTACATGATCCAAACCCTTTGTGATGGTATCTGAACTTTTTGACCAATCCTTCATCGTTTCTTTCTGCTTTATTATTTACCACTCTTCCACTCACTTTATGCTTTAGTATAACAGAACTATGTCCAGCTCCTAGAACATGACATGCTCTGTCACGCCATTGCATTTTTGTGCATGCTGTTCCTTAAGTTTAGAATTCTTTTTTTCCTTCTTATGTTCCCCCAAAACTATTCAGAATTCAGGGGTCAATTAAACATCATCACCATTTTGAAACATTTTTGTACTTTCTCTCCTAGCCATAAACTTTGTAACCACCTTCTTCTGTCTTGTAACCGCCTTTCTTTCTCCTATTCATAAACTTCGTAACCACTTTCCTCTCTCTAGGCCGCCATAGTTAGACATTTGTGCAGTATCCTGTTCTTGCCTCTATTGGAGCCTCTACATAGAGCCCACCATAATGTACATTCATTTACTTGTCTGCTTCCTTTACTAATCTGTGAGTTTCTTGAGGGTACAAGCAAGACTTATTCATTTTGGTCCCCAAAATGGCAAGGACTTTGCAAATAGAAGACGGTTAAAAGCGCTGAGTAAACTATACCTTTTGTAATAGTCCGTTCTCATGTAGTTATGAAGAAATACCTGAGACTGGATAAGTTATAAACAAAAGAGGTTTAATTGACTCATAGTTCCACATGGCTGGCGAGGCCTAGGGAAATTACAATCATGGCTGAAGGCATCTCTTCACAGGGCAAAAGGAAAGAGAATGAGTGCCAACAAGGCAATGTCAGACAGTTATGAAACCATCAGATCTTCTGAGAACTCGCCCACTACCACTCGCCACTACTATCTTCTGAGAACAGCATGGAGAAAACCACCCCCATAATTTAATTTCCTCTATCTTGTCCTGCCCTTGACACATGGGGATTATTACAATTCGAGGTGAGATTTGGGTGGGGACACAGCCAAACTATATCATCTTCTCTTGTATGGTTATGCCAAGGAAGACAACGATTTTCACTAAAGAAAGTTGAGGGCCCAAGATGAGAAAAAGAGCACAATGCTTACCGATGAGTCTTAATTTATAAAAAGGAAAAATCTAACAAAAGAATAAATAGTTAAAAAAAGAAAATTATAGACATTGCCTTTTTATGAATGCTTTAATCAAGTTACAGAAAGCTCCTGTGGAATAATGCATATAAGATTTTTTAACCTCATTTTTCTATAAAGTAGTAAAGGATTCCTGTTTATTCTTAAATAATCAGAAACATAAAGGATGTGGCTTGTTTTGAAGCATGAACATTTGCATGGTTTTGTCAAGAGGTCTAGGTTTGGCAGGCAATCTCCATAATAAATTTTCCACAAGCAGTTATGGGTCTGCTCTTAGCAAGCCAAATAATAACTACTCAGGAAGGACTAGATTTACAGCGGACCTTAAAATGGAAAAGTGAGCACATCCATTGTACTCTGAAGATTCATTGAATACAAATAGAAGAAAGATATATTAGAAAATCAACTTTAGTGACATTTCAGAATTTGCAAGTCAAAAACTAAGATTCCTTAGTAGATAGAATAAAGGAAGGGGAACACAGATACATACAGTAGTGTTAGCATTAAAGGATTGTCGGACTATGGTCTCTGTATTCATAGGGAGCCCACAGGTGCTCCAGAGAGTCAGGGTTGAAGCAAGCATTGCCTTTCATTTTTTTTCATGGGCAGGAAGAGATTCCAGATTCTACTCATAATAAAAATTCTTTCTTAGTTTATTTTCTCCTTAATTGAAATGAAATTCACACAATATAAAATTAACCATTTTAAAGTGAACAATTCAGTGGCATTTAGTACACTCACAATGTTCCATAAGCCTTACTTAAAGCCAAAATATTCGTATTACCCAAAAAGGAAACCCCATGCCCTTTAGGAAGTTCCCTTAGGCTTTCCTTCCTTCAGTCCTTGGCAACCACTGATTTCTGTTCCATCTCTACACATTTACATATTCTGGATGTTTCCGATAAATATAGTCATATAATATGTTGACCTTTGTGTCTGGCATTTTTTTTTTCACTTAGCGTAATGTTTTTGAAGTTCATCTATGTTGTAGCCTGTATGAGTATTTTATTACTTTTTATGGTTGAATACTATTCTATTGCAAGCATATACCACAATTTGTTTGTCTATTCATCTGCTGATGAACAGTCGGGCTGTTTCCACTTTTTGGTTATCCTGAAGCATGCTGCTTTGAACATGCATTTTCATATCCTTTTAAGGTTCTTAATCACTATTGCTCATTCATTCACTCACACAATACACATTTATTAGACTAATTATGAGTTGAATTGTATTTTACACCCAAGGAATAAGATGAAGGATAAGATATGGTTTCTGTGGTTTAGAAACTCACTGTCTAGTGGTGGGAAGGGCCATGAAAGCCAACACATTTCAATACCATTTGTCACTCCTATAATAGAAAAATAAATGATGCTCAGGGAGCCATAGAATACAGAAGGGATTGTTTTCAGCTTACTGTCTTTGTACTTCTCCATTTTGATTCCTCCTTTTATTGCCACTTTCATAGAAATGTCATCAGGTTTTTAATCTCTGAAATATAGACAATTATCTTTCATTTTTGATGAGCATGTTCTATTAGTACATTAGTGTTTGCTTTCTATTCTAAGTACTAGAAGCTAATGTATTTGTTCTGTGAGAATAATAAAGAAGTTTATGGCAATAAGGGCCTTGTGGACTACTTTTAGTCAGAATGCCAGCAGGAAACAGAAGGTACCCTTGAAGATAATTTAATAAAATGACAGTTTACAGAGGTCTGGGCAGGATTAAGGGAAACAAAAAGAGATATGAAGTACCCAGGAAATAACAAAACAAAAGGAAACTATTATCACTCGAGGAGGAAATGTGAAGAAAATAATTTACCAGGACCTACTGAGAGTCAGAGCCATTGGAGGTCAGCATCCTAAGAGGAATTCCAGTGTTAAAGGGTTGTAGCTTCAGGCAGAACCAAAGAGCTGAGGCAGAGGAATCAGAGAAAGACATTTTTCAACCTCTCGCTTATTGAACTTTTGAGGACATTTACCAATCTCTTATGAATGCCTCCTATTGGTCAACTCTAGTCAGAATCCAGAAGTCATGAGGGCCTGGATAACGCTAAAGGTATAGCAGTATGCTGGTGGGGGTGAGGAGAGGGTTGCAAAAATGGATGGGAGCAGGAGTGGAAGAACAACCATCACAAAACACCCTAGCAAGAAGCAGCGGAAGCTGGTCTGTTACTGCTCAAATCCACCAGTGGTCTTCCTGCCAAAACAAAGACATATGGCTCTAAGAGACTAGCCAAATTAGTTACTGAGGAAAAGACAATAAATGTAGAACTGAGAGGTAAATTGAGGGCATAATTACGTAAACAACAGCAATGGCAGTGGCAGGAAATTTAGGCAACATTGGAGCAATTGCAAAGGACAGGAGGATCTGGTAATTAAGGACCTAGCCAGAAATTAGGAGCATGTATGTCATAGCCTGTTGTATTCTGTAGAAGTTGGGAAGACTTTACAATAAATGCCAGGATGGTCAGGAGATCAAGAACTTTGACAAATATTTGTGACATCACTAGATAAATCCTTAAACAGGTTAAAGGAGACTGCTTTGTTTGGAAGCCAGTAATCTTCCCCTATGCAAAATTACCGTAACTGGGAAGGATCATGTGAAGCTCCCTGTTTATGTTCTCTAGGTGGAGAATAGAGGGAGGAAGACAATCATGGGGCAGGTCATCCATCAGATTGACCTGATAGAATTGGTTTTCTTGAAAAGGCTATAGAGGAGTTCAGAGCAGAGCTAGGGCTATTTAATATTTCCAATATGTTTATATGTATGTGCACTATCTTAGGAAAAATAAAGTATAATTACCTTAATTTCAATATGTATTTGTTAGATATTTCAACTCAAATTTCTCTCTATGATTAATTCTAAAAAAACAAAAATAAAAATATAATAGAACCTAAGGTTACTAAAGACTTAAAGAAAGAAAAATATCAATGTTTCTCCCTTTGAGCAGATCTTTGTCTAGTTTGTTGTTTGTTTGTTTTAAAGCATACAGTAGTTTCAGAAAGCATTCCCTGCTTGGAAACTGAATAGATGAGCCTTAAGCAATTTGGAAAAAGAGGTGAGCTACCCCCTGACACTAGTTTCAATAGGTTGTCTTGCTTTCTCCAATCAACTTGCTGTTCCCAGAGATATTCACATATATTTATAGTTCCTCATTCAGACAAATCAACCATCAATATTTGGAACCTAATATATCTTCATTAAATGCAAAGGTTTTGAATCATTTAGGCAAAGATTAAAACATTATCAGATTAGGGATAAAATAACACTAGCCAAAAAGAATTTTCTAATTATATTTATTGGTTTTACTTAATTTGACAAGAATGTTTGCCAACAATAGGTTAACACTAACAATGATGATACATTTATAAATAGCCTGGCAAATAAAAAAAAGAACAAAGTCCTGTTATTCATGGCAACATGGATGGCACTGAAGGACATTATGTTAAGTGAAATAAGCAAGAAACAAAGTTGAACACCACATGTTCTCACTCATACGTGAAAGCTAAAAAAAAATTGATCTCATGGAAGGTCTAGTGTTCTACAGTAATCTAGAATGACTACAGTTAACAATAATATAGGCTATAGTTTCAAATTGCTTAAAGTATATTAAATGTCCTCAGCACAAAGAAACAATATATGTTTGAGATGATGGATATACTAATTACCCTGATCTGATAATTATAAGTTATATGTATCAAAACTATGTACCTCATACATATACACAATTATTACATATTAATTAAAAATAATTTTAAAATAAAGTTAATAAAAAAAAATTCTTAAATCTTGGAACACTTAGCACTTCATAAACATTTGCTCAATACTGAATGAATGAATTTCCAATTAGATTTTAAAATAACTAATTAACTAAATAAATAGCATGGCAAAATATTTTCAAAGTTTTTCATACTTTGATCTCCCTCTCTCTTTTCTTTTCACTCTAATTGAGCAAACTTATTCAAAGACATATCTATTTACGAGTTATCCTAATGGTATATTTTAAATAGAACAACTGAGTATTCATAACATTTGAACAATATACATAGATCTTAATAGTTTTCAAAATGTTTCAATAACCACAGAAAATTATACAATTTTGTTGATTTAATTTTAACTCACATATTCAATACCTTACAGAGATTGTGAGGTAAAGTTTTCTGTACAGTTATTTGCTTGAATATTGCATACAAATATGCATGCATGAATCTATGTTATATGGTTTAAAAATGTGTAGAAGCTGATTGCCAACATTTGAAATATTTGCTTCCTAGAGTTGTGTATTATAATTGCCAAACTTATTCTATCAATGAAATAAAATACCAATGAAATAAAATATCAATGAAATAAAAATACCAACTAAAATTAAAAGAAAAGTTGTCGACTATTTATTTAAATTCTTTAGCCTAAGATTGACAAAATTATGTTTGGTTAGATGAGCTCTAACATCTTTAAATCTAACATTCTAGATTTTCTGATTCATGATAAATAACATGAACCTTGAGTATTTTAAGTAAGGCTCTTCATCTGGGACTGAAAACTTTTGAACAGTTATGAAACCAGGGTTCATTGTGTTTTCCCTTCACATCAGTTATCACAGTTATTATTACAGTCATAAGGGCAAATAATATACTTGTATTACTTATTAGTTTCCACAGTACAAAGAACCATGCCTGTCACAAAGCAAGTACCCAAAAAGTATTTATATGAAATGCATGAATCAACAAATCAATGACTGAAAAAACCTTCTTCCTCCTGTAGAGAGAGGAACTCTTGGATTTAGAAGAGGGAGCCTGGGTCCTAAATACCCTGCCCCCTTCCCTGGAGTGCGCATATATTTCCAGAGTCTTCTGTTAGCTTGATCCAGATCTGTTGGTGTCACTTTTGGATACTGGAAGGGTCCCAAGGAGATTGCCTACATCATTTAAGGCTCGTCATGGCAGAGTAATGAAGTTTGCATCTATTCACAGAATAGAGTTGTCATGTATTAATATCTGCTTATTAGTAACCAGTGCTAAACTGAATGCCATTTCAAATGGGTCCTCCCAATATTTTGAACCATTTAATTTTTCCCCAACAATCATTGGATTTATACTGGCAGTCTCTGAAGTTGCCAGTCTGGCTGTAAGCTCTTTTGATCTAAGTTTCCTGATTTATCTACCAGGCTCTGGGAGAAAGTTTTTGCTAACCTGGCAATCATCATGAACAAATAACTCTAACCTTAATCCTCTTAAAATAAAGTTCCTTCCTATCTGCAGCTATAAGCTAAGATCTTCTATAAAGACTTGGCTGAAAATAACCAACCCTGTGCATATGGCTTGAATGTTGACTCTCTGAATACCTGAACTCTCTGTGACCCTCTCAAGTAACTTCAGTATGGTTTGGCTGCTGCTGTAGACACCAGATGGTCAGGAAGCCCACCTCTTTTATAAATGGATACTTAATAAATGCACATGTATTTTATTATTACTTTTAACTGCCATAAAATTTTTCTTGGACAGAAAGATTTCAGAAACATCCTATGCAATATTTTCTTATTCAAGCTCTACAGAAAAAATATCATATCTTGAATTAGATTCTTTGAATGAAAGGCAAGTGTAAAAAGCAACAAACATATATTGAACATATATTCTCTGTTGGGCTCCATGCTAGACATTTCACATGCTTTATAGCAAGAAAACCTTACTATTTAGACAATAACATCATATTGATTCATTATATTTTTAGCCATACTAATTTAAATGAACTATTTCTCTTGTATATAGCCCATAATTCTAGAGAGAATATTAAAAAACTAGGTAATATTGCTGTTACTGATGGATTTAACTATTCCTTGAAGAGAACAACTAACGAATCACAGAGTGTTCTCTCTCATATATAAGACTAGTGGTCTACCCCCAAAGGGTTAACCCACTTGGATCTGTTTATTCAATATCATCATTGATGTTTGGTGATCTTCTACTTGGTTCACATTTTCTTATTTCTTGTGATATATTTTCAATACAAACATTACTACTGTTTGGTCATATTACTCCTTTCTGAGATTCAGTTTAATAGTCTGCCAAATGAAAGCATTATCAGTATCATTATATTGAGAATTCTGAAGGAAAATATGAATTTATCATTAAAAAATTTTGGGACTGATTCAGTGTTTTGTTACTTAAATAAGATTGGGGAGTCATGTCATGTATGCTAGGTACCTACAATCTAGGTGAGAGACGATTGTAGAAAATCAATCTTGGGATATTTTAAGATTTGTTCTGAAGTCAGCCTGGCACTCAAAAAATATGTATATTATTTATCTTCTTCACTTTCCTCTGAAAAAAACTGGTATGGTTTGAATATGTCCTCCAAACTTTATGTGTTGAAAACTTAATCCTCAATGTGACAATGTTGGGATTGGGTTTCTTTTGGGAGTGGGTTTCTTATGACCGGAATGAGTTTTTAATAAAAGAGTGGGTTCAGCCCCCTTCACTTCCTTCCCATCTCTCATGTATGTTCTCTTGCTCTTCTGCCTTCCACCATTGGAAGCCACAGCAAGAAGAACCTCACAAGATGCAGTTCCTTCTTGGACTTCCCAGCCTCCAGAAGTGTGAAAAATGAATCTATGTTTTTTAAAAATCACCCAGTATGATGTATTCTCTTATAGCAACATAAAATGGACTGCAGCAGAAAGTTGGTAGCAAGAAGTGGGCTATGAGCAATATCTATAATAAATACCTTAAAATGTGGAAGTGGCTCTGGAGCTGGGTAATGGGTAGAGTCTGGATGAATTTGGAGGATCAGGCTAGAAAAAGCCTTGATTGCCGTGAATATAGAGTTAACGGTGATTCTGATGATGGGTCAGAAGAAGAGAATAAAGGTAGGGAAAGCATGGGAATTCTTAGAGATTACTTAAGTGATCAAGATTGGAATGTTGGTAGAAATGTGGGCAGTAAAGGCTATTGTAATGAGGTTTCATGTGGAACTGAAGAATAATGTACTGAAAACTGGAGTGAATACCATTCCTGTTATACGGTTGTAAAATGCTTGGCTGAATTGTGTTCATGCCCTACAGCATTATGAAAGGCAAAACTTATGAGCTGTAAACAAGGATCTCTGGCAGAAGAAACATCTAAGCAGCAAAGCATTCAAGGTGCTGCATAGGTTCTTTTGGCTGCTTACAGTGAAATGAAAGAAGACAGAAATGATTTAAAGATGAAATTTATAATTAAAATGCAAGTAGAATGAGAAGATTTGGAAAACTCGCTTTGGCCATGTAAAGAAAAAAAACGCATATTCAAGAGAATACTAAAGGTGTGGCCAAGCATCTCTTTATTAAAGAGATCAATGTAGGTTCTATTCATCAAGACAATGAGAGAATGTCCCTAAAGTCATTTCAGAGATCTTCAAGGCAAGTTAGAATGTTGAGGGAAAGGTTTCCAGAAAGGCTGAAGACTTTACCGTTCACTATCAACTGTCTGCTTCCCAAACTCCAGGGTAGTGCTCCTCAGCCACTCCAGCTAGGGCTTAAGCCAGCTCTGGTACAGCTCTAGCCACTGCTCTAAAGGGTAAAAGTGGTAAACCTTGGGGACTTCCATGTGGCGCTAACTCTGTAGGCTCATGGAGTGCAAGAGCAGTGTTAGCATGGCTTTCTCCACCTGGATTTTAAAGATTGCAGGAGACAGCTTCAAGCTTCAGGCAAAAACTTGTCACAGGGGAGTAGTTGCCGCAGATAGTTTCCACTAGAACAATACACAGAGGAACCGTGGGTATAGAACCACAACAGAGAGCCCCACACTACTAGGGCAATGCCCATTAAAAACTGAGGAATCAGGAACACCCTACATGCAGCCTGGGAAAGCTACAGATATGAAAGTCCAACCCATGAGAGCTGCTTGGTGGGCTGAGCCCAGCAAAATTATAACAGTGAGGCTGCTTAAGTTTTGGGGGTCCAACACCCACTCCAATTTGTCCAGGATGCAGGAAATAAAGTCAATAAAAATTATTGTAGAGATTTAAATTTAATGTTATTCACCTTGTTGGGTTTTGAACTTACTTGAGAATAGTTACATCTTTCTTCTGGCCTATTTCTCCATTTTAGAATGGGAATGTCTATAATATGCCTATCCCATCACTGAATTTTGAAAGTAGATAACTTATTAATTTCACAGGTTCATAGGTTGAGAATAATTTGCTTTCAGATGAATTGTGCCTTGAATCTCCTCCCCCATATCTGATTCAGAAGAGACTCTGGACTTTGGATTTTTGTGTTAGTGCTACAGAAAGTTGAGACTTTGGAGGAAGGAGGCAAGACAGCTGACTAGAGGCAGCCAGGAGGAATACTTGCCACTGAGGGACCAGGACATTGGGAAGACTGGCACACTTCTAGCAGTTCTTCAGAGGGAAGATATTGAGAGAAGATAGAAGAGGGAAGACATACATGTTGGGCTGAAGGGATAGGAAGCTGGGAACCCTGCATGGGGCTACCACACACTGGGACCCATTCCTGGCCCGCAGTGGCTCCTGGGGAAAGGATGAGATGACCAGTCAAGGATCAACCCACTCTCACCATGGGCCTCTGGAATCCCAGCAAGAGGAGACCCCTTAGCCACTATAGAGACTTGAGTTGGAAGGGAGATCTGCTTAGAGAAGTGGTAGGGATAGAGTGCTAACCAGTGTGGAACCCAGAGGGTTTGGTGCAGAAGCATCTGTAATGGAGCACAGCCAGGGACACCCATCCCCCTAGGCTCTACTTGTTCGCGTGGGAGGCATTAGCCCTAGGGTAACTGTCAGACCTGAACTTTGCAGGGTAGTCTTGCCCAGGAGACAGGGCCTGTCTGAACTGAGCCTCATGAGTCTGCTGCAAACCAATCCCAAAACGAGTAGAAGTCAAAAAATAATATCAGAGCTAAAATGAAGGAGAATGAGACACGGAAAAGCATTCAAAAGATCGATGAAGCCAGAAGCTGTTTTGTTTTAAAAAATAGAAATAAAAATAAGGTAGATAGACTGCTAGCTAGACTAATAAATAAGAAGAGAGAAGATCCAAGTAAACACAATTAAAGTCAACAAAGGTGATATTACCACTGACCCCACAGAAATACAAATAACAATCAGAGAACACTATGAATACCTCTATGCAAACAAACTAGAAAATCTAGAAGAAATGGGTAAATTTCTAGACACATGCACCCTCCCAAGACTGAACCAGGAAAAAATTGAATCCCTGAACAGACCAATAAAGTGTGCTAAAATTGAATCAGTAATAAATAGCTTACCAACCCACAAAAGCCCAGGACCAGATGGATTCACAGCTGAATTCTACCAGATGTATAAAGAAGAGCTGGTACCATTCCTACTGAAACTTTTCCAAAAAAATTGAAGAGAAGAGACTCCTTCTTAACTCATTCTATGAGACCAGCATCATCCTGATACCAAAATCTGGCAGAGACACAACAAAAAAAGAAAACTTCAGGCCAACATCCTTGATGAACATTGATCCAAAAATCCTCAACAAAACACTTGCAAACTGAATCCAGCCGCACATCAAAAAGATAATTCACCACAATTAAGTAGGCTTCATCCCCAGGATGCAGGATTGGTTCTACATAAGCAAATCAATAAATGTGATTTATCACATAAATAGTACTAAAGACAAAAAACACATTATTTTCTCAATAAATGCACAAAAGTCTTTCAACAAAATTTAACATCCTTTCATGTTAAAAACTCTCAATAAACTAGGTATTGAAGGAATATATCTCAAGATAATAAGAGCCATTTATGACAAACCAGCAGCCAACATCATAATGGAAGGGGAAAATCTGGAAGCATTCTCCTTGAAAACTGGCAAAGACAAGGATGTCACCACTCCTATTCAACATAGTATTAGAAGTCCTGGCCAGAGCACTCAGGCAAGAGAAAGAAATAAAGGGCATCTGAATAGTCAGAAATTAAGTCAAAGTATCCCTGTTTGCAGATGACATGATTCTATATCTAGAAAACCCCATAATCTTTGCCTAAAAGCTCTTTTAGCTGGTAAACAACTTCAGCAAAGTTTTGGGATCCAAAATCAATGTACAAAAATCACTAGCATTCCAATAAACCGATTACAGCCAAGTGGACAGCCAAATCAGGAACACAATCCCATTCACAATTACCACAAAAAGAATCAAATACCTAGCAATACAGCTAACCAAGGAGGTGAAAGATCTCTCTACAATGATAATTACAAGACACTGCTCAAAGAAATCAGAGGTGACACGAACAAATGGAAAAACATTCTATGCTCATGAATAGGAAGAATCAATATTATTAAAATAGCCATACTACCCAAAACAATTTATAGATTCAATGTTATTCCTATTAAACTACCAACGAAATTCTTCACAGAACCAGGAAAAAATATTTTAAAATTCATATGGAACCAAAAAAGAGCCTGAATAGTCAAGGCAATCTTAAGCTGTAAGAACAAAGTAGGAAGCATCATGCTACCTGACTTCAAACTATACTACAAGGTTACAGTAAGAAAAACATATAGACAAATGGAACAGAATAGAGAGCCCAGACACAGGGCCATACACCTATAACCATCTGATCTTTGACAAAGCTGACAAAATCAAGCAATGAGGAAAAAACTCCGGATTCAATAAATGGTGCTGGGATAACTGGCTAGACATATGCAGAAAATTAAAACTGGAACCCTTTCTTACACATTATACAAAATAAACTCAAGGTGGATTAGAGAATTAACTGTAAAATCCAAAGCTATAAAAACCCTAGAAGGCAGCTTAGGTGATACCATTCTGGACATAGGAATGGGCAAATACTTCATGATGAAGATGCCAAAAGCAATTGAAACAAAAGCAAAAATTGACAAATGGGACCTAATTAAACTAAAGAGCTTCTGCACACCAGAAGAAACTATCAATAGAGTAGACAGACAGCCTACAGAATGGGGGGAAATATTCACAAACTATGCACCTGACAAAGGTGTAATATCCAGCATCTAAAAGGAACTTAAATTTGCAAGAAAAAGCAAACAAGCTCATTAAAAAGTGGGCAAAGGGCATGAACAGACACTTTTCAAAAGAAGACATACATGTAGCCAGCAAGCATATGAAAAAAGCTCAGTATTGCTGATTATTAGAGAAATGCAAATCAAAACCACAATGAGACACCATCTCACACCAGTCAGGTTGGCTATTATTAAAAAGACAAAATATAACAGATGCTGGTAAGGTTACGGAGAAAAGAGAATGATTGTACACTGTTAGTGGGCGTATGAATTAGTTCAACCATCGTGGAAAGCAGTGTGGCAATTCCTCAAAGAGATAAAAACATAACTACCATTCAACCCAGCAATCTCACTACTGGGTATATATCAAAAAGAATATAAATTGTTCTACCATAAAGACATATGCATGCATATGTTCATTGCAGCACTATTCATAATAGCAAAGACATGGAATCAACATAAATGCCCACCAATGATATACTGGATAAAGAAAATGTGGTGCATATATACCATGGAGCCATACTATGCAGTCATGAAAAGAAGATCATGTCTTTTGCAGGAATATGGATGGAGCTGGAGGCTATTATCTTCAGCAAACTCATGCAGGAACAGAAAACCAAATACTGTATGTTCTCACTAATAAGTAGGAACTAAATAATGAGAACATGGACACAAAGAGGGCAAAAACAGACACCAGGGCCTACCTTTGGCTAGATGGTAGAAGGCGGGAGACGATCAGAAAAAATAGCTATTGAGTACTAGACTTAGTACCGGGGTGAAAAATCATCTGTACAACAAACCCCTGTGATATGAATTTACCTGTATAACAAACCTACACATGTATTTGTAATGTAAAATAAAAGTTTAATAAAAAGGACTTTAGAGGCTACTGGCGTGGAATGAATATATGCTGTATGTAGGAAGGATATAAATTTGGAGGGCCAGGAGCAAAATGCTATGGTTTGAATGTGTTCCCAGTGTTGGAAACTTAATCCTTAATGCAGCCCTGTTGAAAGGTAGGACCTTTAAGAAGTTCTGTCCTCCTGAATGAGTTAAGGCCATTATTGCAAGAGTGGGTTCCTTATCACCAGAGTGGCATCCTCATAAAGGGTGAGTTCAACCCTCTTCTCTCTGCATTGGCTCTCTTGTCCTTTCACCTTCCACAATGGAGTGATGCCACAAGAAGGCCCTCTGCTAGATGCATGCTCCTTGACTTTGGACTCTCCAGCCTCCAGAACTGTAGAAAATAAATCCCTATTTTGTATAAATTATCCAGTCTCAGGTATTCTGTTACAGCAGGATAAAACAGACTAAAACAAAGATGTATTTTCGTACAATAAATGTGTTATATAAACTTATTATTGGTGCACTATACATGATTGAAGCTGACTTTTGAAGACTAAATTAAAAATCTTAATATTATGCTTAGCATTGTTTCCATAGAAAAAAATTCATTTTTCATTCCAGACTGCTGATTTTAAAATGAATTATTAAGAACATTATCTTATTGCTTATACTTCCTTTTTAAAAGAATTAACTTGTACTGTCTTTGACCCGACAGTAATTCTACTATACCCTGGGAACTGCAGGTTCTGAAGGAGATGACATCAGAATGGGTTTATGGTATTTACCAATGGAACTATTTCTGTCTATGTATTGAAAGAAGCTGAAAGAGAGAGAGAGAGAGGAACTAAGGCAGAGCAATGACACACTCTCACTGAAATCCTAGGAACATCAATTTTCAAAATGTACTGGTAAATATGAGTTATAAACATAGCCTACATCTTCAGCATCTGGAAATAATCTTCAGTTGTTATATACACCTTATACATGTCATGATTTAGAACTAAAATCTGAGTCTCACAGAGAGTTCACTACGTCCAAAGTGCTGGGAGCTTGAATTTTTCCCTGAAAAGCAATCATGCGTGTGGTTTACAGAACATCAAAGCCAAGAGAGTAGCACCATATAATAAGCTTTCTGTCAGTGTTCTCTGTATGTATCAAAGTCAGGTCAAGCATCCAACATGTCCATTACTGGCAATGAGAAAGGTACACAAAATAAAACTTGCTACCACTTAAATTTGTACTAGTGTGCATAGCCTGGTTAGGAAGTCAACACATCAAAAGGATCTAGCTTACCTTCTACACCAATAGCTATTTTTGTTACTTGAAACTATAGGAAGGCATAGTTTTTTTCTGTGAGTTATGATTTACAGATAGATTTCCTGGAGAATTAGAAAAAAAATGAACATCTGGGCAAGTGTACAGTGGGGAAAATGAAGGAGAATACATAATTGTTAGAACACTTCCACAACATAGCTTTTAAAAATGAGGGTAACTTTTTCATTAAGTGATGATAACCTTTTAGAGAACAACAAGATTGGTGAATAAATACAATAAATATTTAGTAGTCAGTAACTTTCCTGTTGCTTAATATCTGGGAAAGACGGAGCATAAAGAGTAAAAAGTTTCAGTTCAGACAAATAAATTCTCCTCTACCTTAATTTATCTTAATTTTAGAAATCGTTCTACTGACATGAAATAGCCTTTCCAAAAAGATAAAATAATATGTTAATTATCTCTGTTAATTTTAGAGGTTTTCATTTCAAACATAGGAAGAGTCCAAATATTAAGTTATAAAATATTTAACAAATGTTATAGGGTGAGATGTTGTGAAGGGCTCAGTAGTAGAGGATATTATATTTTCCCTGAAGGTATTAGCACATTTGTTGCAGAGAAAGGAAATACATATAAAAAAAGTGTAAAGGAAAAATAAAAGCCCAAGGAACAATAAAAGCCAAAGTTCCAATGCCACATTAAGGGACATGGAACCTAAAATTGAGAATTCAGCATCATAGACTGGAAAGTTCAGGAGTTCTTGGAAATGACTGTAATTTTAATTTCTACAATTAAAAATATATAGAATCTCTATTGAAATAGTTTTTTAATTAATCAATTAGCCTTCTAGTGCATATTGAATGAGTACATACAATCGTTATTCAAGATCAGATAAGCATGATTACAACTCATTCACTCAGTGGTATATTCTTCAGTTGAACATTTTGGTTGCTGTGATGATTTTGAATGTTACAAAGCCTCAACTTGCTTTTATTCTTGATCACAAATAGATAATAATAGAAATGTAAAATAGACCTTGAATTAAAGGCAGAAAGCATAAAGAGCTCAATGTGAAAAACAAGTGAATCTTAACTTTCATGTGAAACTCTGATGAGAAAGAACCATCACATTCTTCATTTTTGTTTGTGTAGTCAACTTAAATGGATCCCATGACTTAATCTTGCGGGATCAGTGGGAAATTTAATATTAGTCATTACTGCATCTTCTGCTCATCTCCACCACTGGCAGGTGTAGGTCTCAGGTTTTCACAAAGCACGATTGAGAAGGCCTCTCCAGTCTGCCCTTCTTGCTAGTTCATCTGAGGTGTTTATGTTCTGAGTCTTCTCATCAGTCAATTAATGTTAATATCTACCAGCTTTACTTCCACTGCCATACAGGTGTGC
The DNA here is from genome assembly GCF_028858775.2 of Pan troglodytes. Classification (NCBI taxonomy): domain Eukaryota; kingdom Metazoa; phylum Chordata; class Mammalia; order Primates; family Hominidae; genus Pan; species Pan troglodytes. The sequence continues at coordinate 109,600,545 of NC_086015.1, forward strand.
CCAGACACTCTGAGTGTTTTGAGACCTTGGGGCCTGGTCTCCAGCTTCCTTAGGTGCATAGTGAAGACACTCCCCACTGGGTCTCAAAACCTTCCTGGGATGGTGCCATGCATGTGTGTGGTCTTGCCCCTTCCACTTACATCATAACTTCCTCTAGCTCTCAGGGCTGTAGTGAGAAATAAAAATGGTACAACCTTTAAATCATTTTTAGTTTCCTTTTCAAATCTTTTTTGAGGCAATAGCATAGGAAAGAGAACTTCACCATTTTATTTTATTTCAAATCAGCATATCTAGGAGAAACTGGTGTGGAGAAAGACATGAAGCAGGGATACTCGGCACACAGTAGCATTCCATATTTTGGCTGGGGTTAATTTCTAACAATGTATGTGCTAGAAATCAAATAAAATTATCCTTGAAAGTATACTTAATTTCCAATAGAGTACGGTATCCATTACTTTGTATATTCAACTCTGTTCTAAAATGTTTATGTGTAAATAATAGAAACATTAGTAACATAAAAGCATTTGTGAATGGAATTTTATCATATAAACACATCATATATATCTGTATATATTTGTATGTGTGTATATATATACACACACACACATATGTAGAGCCTCCTTGCTGCATATATGCATACATGTATACATGTATGGCCATGTGCATATTTGCTTTCTGTTTTGATTGTCCTTTCTTTCACTTATCCTCTACAACCTGGAAAGTTTAATTTGTGTTGAATGAATGGGACTATCAGCCACCTTACAACCTAAGCTCAAAAGGAAGACTAGCTCCTTTGGTGATTTTAATTATTCTAAAATTATAAGCATTTCAGGCCGGGTATGGTGGCTCATGTCTGTAATCCCAGCACTTTGGGAGGCCAAGGCAGGACCCGAGGTCAGGAATTCGAGACCAGCCTGGCCAAAATGGTAAAACTCTGTCTCTACTAAAAAATACCAAAATTAGCTGAGCATTGCGGTGCGTGCCTGTAGGCCCAGCTACTTGGGAGGCTGAGGCAGGAGAATTGCTTGAACCAGGAGGCAGAGGTTGCAGTGAGCCGAGATCAGGCCACTGCACTCCAGCCTGGGTGAGAGAGTGAGAATCTGCCTCAAAAATAATAATAATAAAAATAATAAATAGATAAATTTGTAAATTATAAGCATTCCTTCTTCCGAATACTGATGAAGAACAGAAGAATCTGCTCACTCACAATGCCCAAGTCCTTTTCTGTGAAGGGTCAAGACCAATGGTTAAGGTGAAATTCAATGTCTTCTGGGTCAGTTCAGACAATTTTAATGGCTTTGGACAACCCAATGAGGCTTATCTCATTCTGTGATTCATTTGGTAACTCTTATATTAAAATCCTTTTGTGCATAATCTCAGTTTGAGCAAGTGTGACATCATGCTATAGCCAACATGGAGAGGAGGAACACTGAAATAGAAATATTTATATCAGAGAGGCCTATTACAGAAACAGAGTAAGCACTGATGAACTGTCTTGAATGCCAAGCTGAGAATTTTTTTGCCATGCAGTAAGATGTTACATTTCTATGAGGTGACAACTAGGTGAAAAACAATTTGTTTGGTATTCTAATAGCAAAAAACCTGAAAAATAATTATAACAAAAGGTGACAATACGATGTCTCTGATAAGCTGTCTTTCAGAAACATTATTTTCATACATAAGGTGCCAGAAGATGAAATGTAGCCTATTTTTCAAAGCTGAGAGAAAAATAAATGAAAATAGTATCTGGCATACACAGAAGATGTAGGGGAGTATTATTCATAACCATGAGAGGTTAGTTAAAGATAGAGAGAATATTGGGCTTAGTCTTATTAAATGAGATTATTTGGAGATAGAGCCTAGAACTGCAAACGTTAACAAGCTATTCAGGTGTTTGTGTTTTTTGTTTGTTTGTTTGTTTTCTGAACCTTACGTGTCTCAGACTACTGCAGAAATCAAGTGAGTATATTGATTCTAACATGTTTTATTTTCTGAGTCATTTAGACTCCTTGAATTTCAATCTCCTGTTCTGCAAAATAAGGAAAATTTTATCTGCAATAACTATATCATTTAGGGAATTACCTGTATAGTTTAGGGGATGACTGAAGAAGCAATCATATATAAAAACACTTTCAAACTTAGAAGTGCCAGACAAATGCATGTTGCTGTGGTTGTTGAAACCTGTATTACCATTATACCTCAATTCCTTCCTCAAAATTTGTATTTCTTCTTCTATGCTATGTAATGCATACTCTGTGGAAGCTAGGTCCAATAGCCATTAATCTTTAAAAGGCTTAGAAGAATTTGTGTTCCAGTCAATGAAAAGCATTAAAGCTGGAAGGGATTTTAGTGTATCTTTTCAACACATCTAATTCAATGTTTTACAGATGAAAAGGTTGAGATCTAGAGATTTGAAATTATTCTGTCGAGTTTTTTTCATATTAGAAAATCAAAGATGATTATTTGTATTTTTTAAATAAAAGTGTATCAAATATTAGATATGCATCCATGAGTATATTCGTTCTAAAATTCATTTGTTCTTTCTTTCCCACTCGCCAAACATGCCAAAAAAAAATGTTTAATAGAGGACTTGCGTCAAAGTTCCAAGCCCTCTGGAACTTTGGTTCTGGGTGTGGTAAGCATAAAGAGGGTGAAAGCGTTCTGCTATCTGGGTTGAGTTTTTGGAGGGCTTAATCCCAAAGTCCTAGAGAGTTGACATTTTTTTTGAGATACCCCAGATCTGTTTTTTGCAGATATCCTAGGATTCAGCAAAAATAGCCCAATATAAATATTCAAGAAATCTGCCACACATTGATAGAAAATTTTGGCAAATATGTAATCACAGATGGTACATATCATTGAATCCAAATAAAATCAATCATAGACTCAAAGGAAAGACCTATGATTTAAGAAACTAGAATAATAAAGACTTTCATTTTACATAAAAGCAAACTAAGGCTAAGAAATATTATTTTGTACCCCAAAAGTTAAAGATTATGGAAGAGTACCACCTTGATCTACTCATGCATAATGCAGATCAGCTTTCACTTTACAGGATGCTAATTTTAAAACAAGCCTTTCCTGCAAAGTAAACTCTCATATCCAATGTCAGCTTTGCAAAGAGAGTAGTTAACAGGCCGCTGAATATTCACTCTTCTAATGTGTATTACCAAACTGATAAAACATTGGAAGGCACTGAGAACAATCTGATATATTAGTATTCTGAGGCATAATCTTTAATCTTAATTACGTTTATCCCTCGATCTTAACTCTAATCCTTAAAAAAATAGTCAAATTGCTTCAATTCCTGTCTTCAGAGTTATGTAGTTTTAAGTGTCTGTTTTATGTATAACATACATTTTTAATATAAAAAAAGAAAGAAAGCTTATATTTTAACATTTTCCTTATTTCAGTCTAACACGATTATTATTATATCAAGTGACTTAAATTTCATGGGTGAAAATAGCTTTTACAGAGTTATTTTATGTTGCTTTCCATGAATTTTTTTTATATCACAATGCACTACAAAGACCTGCTGTTAGTATGGTCACAAATAAAATATACAGTGGATTATTAAACAGTCAAAGAAAGACAATACAAGAAGGCACTGCATATGGGAAATCAGCCAACATATAAAATGTCAGCTCTGCCAGTGACCAACACATGGATAAAGACAAGTGTTGTTCACTAGGAGGAAAAGTAGTTTTGAATGATGACAATTGTGTAAAAATGCAATAATGCAAAAGCCTTTTTCCCAATAAGAAATAGATGTGATTTGTTATGCTTTTAAGATTTAAAACTATTTTTAGCATACTGGAGAAAAATAAATATATTTTTAAAATGAGGTTGATTATTCATTGAATGTATTTTCTGATATAAAAGTGCACACAAGAGCTTTTTTTTTTTGCAGTGGAGGAAAAACATTATGACTAGGATTTTACTTCATGCCTAAGGAAAAGTCTTTATTGCTAAATCAAGAATGAATGATGCTTGTTTTGTTGTTCATTACATTTTTAAAGTGAAATTAAATAATATTTATAATAATAAACTCTTCATATGAAAGACTATAAGATAGAGCTTATTTTACGTGTTATATGAAAAATCACATACATGGTCAAGATAAAAATTGTTCAAAGTATTAATAACTATTAAGATACCACCCCACATCTTTCTTTTTTCTCTTTTTTATTCCTTTCTCATCCTCTTGTGCATATGCAATTATGCCTATTCATTTTAGATGTTTATATGATACACAATTAACAAATTATTTTCAAAAGTCTGTACTCAGGCATTAAAGCCCAATTAACAGGATCATATGCAAGATCTTTTATCTGTCTACCAAAGATCATTTTTCCACTTTCTTCCTGTATAATTATTAAAATTAAGAAATACAAATATTCTGAAATTTTAAAAATATATGAAGCTGTATATAAACTAGGAGCATACCTAAATTGCACAAATGCCAGAATACAGGCATAGCAGATTTAATCTTCTAGCAACATTATTTTAGGAAACTAAATTTAATGTCAAAATATATTACTCAAGAAAAATAAGATAAAAATTAACATTTAAAGACTTTCTTATGAAATTTTCCCTGGAACCAATGGAGCAAAAAGCTTGCTTTGATTCGCATTTGACTCCAATAACTTAAACACTGTTCATTAAACCACATTGAATATATTATTCCATTAAGTCTCTGACATAAAGGAGTTTACATTGAGTTAGGGAATTGAGATTTCCTGCTAAATAATATACAGGAATGAAGTAATAATAAAAGTATTGCAACAAGTACATGAACAACTGCTAAACACCGATTGGTGAGTTCAAGGGAGAAGCTATTCTCCTTGGGTAATCACCTACTGAGGAGTCTTTTTGGAGGTAGAACTTAGCCAGGAACTTGAACTATAAGGCTGGAAGAAAGGTTAGGAAAGTACAAAGGGAACAGATTGGGCAAAGGGTGCAATATGAAGGAGCATTGATGGTAGTCATTTGATTACAGTAATTGAAAAGCAATGAGGCACATATAGTTGAAAAGATCATTTGGGCAGGAATGAGATTGATTAGTACAGTGCCTGATCAATGCTTGATGAATTGAACTGATTTGATTATTTTACCCTAAACTTGCATTTTGCACTCAAGTAAAACATGAAGCTAGAGATCTCCCAGACATTTTTGTTGCTGTTTTTCCTCCTTACTGGGGCTGCGCTATGCCATGGCTACGGGATATAGTGGTGACTTTCAGCTATTACAACTATGCTTCCTCCTAGTAAATGTTGTTGCTTCTCTTCTTCACAATTCAAGAGGTAATCCCAGTGCCATCTGCATTATTCAGACGGAGATTATATATATTTTTGTACCAGGTGACCAGCACAGCCTTGTCCTTGCGATTTGTCATGCGTTTTCCCCTTCAATCCTTGATCTCCATTGCCCTGAAGCCCCAGCTCCCTGAACACAAAGCCTATCTTTAAAGTGAACACAAATGACATGTTAATGATTTGTAGAAACACAAAGCAGGCGGTTAATGACCATAGTTGAAATTAAGGACTTCATTTTCATCAGCTCAGCAGGGTTTGAAACAACCAGAGAAAGCTCAGGAATGAGGCCTTGCTAATGCACCTGCTTCCAGGCATGAGGGCAGCTTAACATTAACTTTCAGTCAATGATCCATAGCTCTCTTGAGGGAACTTACCATTCTTCAATTCACTGGGACGTGCTGCTCCCTACCCACTTCCTATTACACGGATACCAGCTGGGAGCCTGATACCCAGTTAGGTTTTCATTTATGAGATGCTTGGATGATAATAGAGGCCAGAGTCAAGTAAAGATTTTTATTCATATCGGTGAGGTGATTATAGCCTGCTGCAGAAAGGGATGACTAGTAATTTGGACAGGGAGATGGTACCTTTGTATTTGCTCCCTCCCCTACCTCCCCAGATATATTTTCTTCCTAATGGAATCTTGACTATACCACCCCACTCTTGAAACTATTCAATGGCTTACTATTGCTCTAAGGATAGAGACTAAGTTTCTTGACATGGTCTGTAGTATCCTGCCTGGCCTGACCCCAGCTGACAGCTCTGATATCAACTCATATTGAAATTTACTCTACTCTCTGTTCTTATCTCAGTTTCTTTCTTTCAGAAACTCCAGGGTACCTTCCTCAGCCCTGCCACAGGATTTTATACTTGTTGCTACAGTTTTCCAAAATGCTCTTGCCCGTTCTTCAGATAACTTACACATATCCTCAGGAAAGCTCTTCTCTGATTTCGCTAGCTAGGTCAAATAAAATGCCTCCTTGAGATATAATCATAGCATCATAAAGCTCAGTTATATTTATTAATGTAATTTTTTAGTGACTATTCTTCCTCTAGATGGTATGTTCTGTGGAATCAAAGAAAGTCAGTATTGTTCATCTTGGATATCCAATTACCTGGCACATTGACCAGCAAATAGAGGACACACTAAATATTTATGAAATATAAGGATATTTAGGACAAATAAAATTACAAAAACGAAAAGCACCACATATGTGTGTATGTACATAAACACACACATACACACATATATAGTACTTTTACAATTAGAGGACTATAGAACACATCAACGAATGTTAGAACATGAAAATGAGACACTAGACTATAAAAGATAGTAGGTCTTTCAGAAAAGAGATTGAAAAGCCAAAAGAATGAGAATTGAGTCAAAAGAAAAACATAGCAATTAAAACCAGGATCACAGTAAAACATTATTTTAAATTGCTTACATTGATCATATAGCCTACAATTTACACAAAATCTGATACATTCTTATAGATTATTAAATTGCACTGTCAAAACTAAATCTATGACATGGAAATATCATCGTGACACAAAGATTAAATGTGTTGCACAATTGAAGATCACCTTTTAAAGAATATGTTAGGTTTCTCTGACAGAAGAGAGTAAAATTATGCTTTCCTGACTCTTAATAAATATAATAATTATTTCTACCTAAAATTAATAAGTGTTCTTACAGGTAGATAAGCCACCAATACCACAGGTGATGATAATTCAAGGTTACAATAAAAATCTTGGTCTTTTTTTTCCCCAGTGAAAGACCCATGACAACTGTATGCTAGCACACAGCAGGTGTGTACTGCATCTCAAACACCCCTGTTTCACTTTCTTCCTACTGACCAAGGACAAATTTAATTTGTGGGTTCTGCCCTCATCACCATTAAGCTGACATGAATAAGAGGACCCATTTCAAATTGATTTTAAGTTTCCAAAAAATGAAAGCATATAAAATATACTCCAAAAAGTTTGACTTCAGAACACTGCTTCACACTAACAATACTTAGTATGGTCTGGCTCTGTGTCCCCACCTGTATCTCATCTCAAATTGTAATCCCTACATGTTGAGTGATGGACCTGGTGGAGGTGATTGGATCATGGGGGTGGGTTTCCCCTAGCTATTCTCATGATAGAGAGTGACTTCTCATGAAAACTGATGGTTTAAAAGTGTTTGGTAGGTCCCTCCTCCCTCTCTTTCTCTCCTGCTGCCATGTCAGATGCGCCTTGCTTCCCCTTCACCTCCCACCAAAATTGTAAGTTTCCTGAGGCCTCCCCAGACATGCAGAACTATGAGTCAATTAAACCTCTTTCCTTCATAAATTACCCCGTTTCAGGCAGTTATTTATAGTAGTGTGAAAATGGACTAATACAATACTTAATATTTTTACAAGCCAAATCATTTGCTACATAATCATTTAATATAAATAGACAGTTAACAGAATAGGAAAATCACCATGAAAACCTGTGTTCTGCAGTATCATTTACTTTATTTTCACAACATACTATGTATACACGGATAGCGTGGTTTGGATGTGTGTCCCCTCCAAATCTCATGTTGCAATATGATTCCCAATATTGGAGGTGAGGTCTGGTGGGAGGTGATTGGATCATGGAGGTAGATTCCTCATGAATAACTAAGCACCATTCCCTTGGTAATAACTGAGTTCTCACTCACTTAGATCTGGTTGTTTAAAAGTCTGGGACCTCTCCCTTCTCTCTCTTGTTCCCTTCACCATGAGATATGCTGGCTTCCCTTTCCTTCCACCATGACTGTAAGCCTCCTGAGGCCCTCACCAGAAGCAGATGTTAGAACCATGCTAGTACAGCCTGCAGAACTGTGAGCCAATTCAACCTCTTTTTATAAATTTCCCAGTCTCATGTATTTTTTTTATAGCAAGGCAAGAGCACATTTACACAGATAGGCATTTATATGAATGTTAATAAACATGAAAATACTATTTGATTTTTTATGGTGAAATCAAGTCACATTTACCAAATAAAAACAAATATTTCTACTGATAAATTTTAATAAAGCTTAATGACTACGTGTATCAATTTTTGGGGTACATGTGTAGTTCTGATTGATATGTAGGACCACATTTGCCATAAAACAAATATACAAAAATCATTGATTGTGGTTTTTTTCTATTTTGAGAATTACTCAGGTTACTAGAATGGTAAATTAGAGTTTAGAAACAGGAAACCTTAAAACATATTTTTTTTCTTTAAACCCAATTACCTAACTACACTTTGAGTTCCTCAAGTGTAGGGCCTTATTTATTTTCATGTTCCATCTCTGAATGAAATAACTGTTGCTAACAGCTGTAACAAATAACATCAAAATCTCAGGAGCTTTACAGAATAAAAGTTCCCTTCTTGCCCACAGATTAATCCAGTGCAGATATTACTGGGAAGGCAGATGCTTGGGTGACATTGCAGGGTGTGTTTCCTCTAAGTGGTGACTCAGAGATGCAGTTCTTGATGCCATATCACCTTTAAATGACCTTTCAGATTGCTGCAAAAATAGAAGACAGAGTAAAAAGTTTTGTGTGTGAGGTTTTCATAAACCATATCTGGAAGTGGCATATATTGCTTCTACTGGCCAGAAGTGAGTTACAGAGCCCCATCTAAATGCAAGGAGTTTGAAAAATGTTTAGTTCTGTTCCTTGGCACAGAAGAGAAAAATAATAGTCTCTGAAATGCCCAATATAGAGTAACAGCATAGCAATTGCTTGACTTATATATACCTAACTGAGATGATGTGGAAAATATAGAGAAGAAAAGTGTGTTTTATCACTCTCAGTAAAAGAATTTATAATATAATTAGGGAACAGACACCTGTGAAACAATGTGTGAACAAAGCAATACAGTATATGCCAGTGCATCATTGCACTGATTGACATAGTTAAATGTCAAGTGGTACAGTACAAACCACTAGAGGCAGGACAGTATCCAATTATGTGTTATTATTGTTTTGTAATACACCATTACTAAATGAAATAGAAATTTGACTTGAGAGATTTTTCTGGATAGACGTTGTTGGAAAAGTCTTCTGAAGAAACAGGAACTTGAGGTGAGCCTTGAGGAATAGCTCAGTCATAGATGTTAGTAGGGTTGGTTGAATGAGCTAGAACAGGAGATATGGGTGGGATAGAATTGACAAAAGCCTTGATATGTCAATCTGGTGGCCTGTGTTGGTTTATAGGATTAGTATTAGAAATAATAGAAAATAAATCTAAACAGGCCAAGATGGGTTGAGAGGGCATTAGAAATTGAGAGGCTTTCAATCAGAAAGAAATGTTGAAACTCAGTGCAAGAGGCTACAATGAGCCATTATAAATTGATAAGCACATTTACAAGACTGACCTAATGAGAAGATAAATTTAGCAGTGGAGTTCTGTATAGTGTGCCAGTGATACAGATTTGATCGGCAGATTGTGGTGAGTGGAGAGCTTTAGAAGTCATCATTCAAAGATGAGATTTGATGAGGAATAACCTTCTTAATGATTTTGTTGGATACACAGACTAATTGGCCCGTGGATTTTTTTTCCTCCCAAGGGTGCACTGACTTTGGACACCAGGAAGTATCACTGTACCTTTTTCGACTGTATTAGTTATCTATTGCTTTGTAACAACCCCAAACTTAAAGATTAGAACAAATGTAATTATCTGAAGCTGTTTTTGATATCTATAGCCATGCTTAAATTTTTGTGTTAAGAATTTGAAAGCAGTTTAGCTGGGTGTTTGTACCTTTGTTTCTCTCCTGGTGTTGGATTCAAGCTGTTGGCTATGACTGCACCCATCTGGGAACTTAATTTGGGCTACAGGATTGGATTCAAAGATGGCTTGCTCACATGGCTGCTGGTTGGAGGCCTCAGTTTCTCAACACAGAAACCTCTTCACAGGGTTTCTTGAGTGTCCTCATGATATGGCAGCCGTCTTCTTCCAAAACAAGTGAAAACAAACAAGAAGTGTTCTTCCAGAACAACAGAAAAGTGTTTGGTAGGTCCCTCCTCCCTCTTTTCTCTCCTGCTGCCATGTAAGATGCGCCTTGCTTCTTTCAGAAGAGCAAAAACAATAAAAGAAGCCACAATGCCTTCTATTATGTCATAGTCTTAGAAGTCATGCATCATTACGTCTGCCATAGATTATTTCTTAGGAACAAGTCATTAAGTGTAGCTCATGCCCAAGTGGAGTGAGACTGAGTTTCTACCTTTTCAAGAAAGGAGTATCAAATAATTTATGGACATATTTTAAAACTACCACGGCAAGTTTGTCTTTGTCTATATCTGAAGGGATCTACTGCAAAATTATTTTCCATTTGGATTATTACTAATTCCAAGTCAAAAGTTTGGGTATTTTCTTTCTTTCTTTTCTTCCTTCTCTCTCTCTCTCCTACTTTCCATCCTTCTTTCCTTTGAAATGACAATTTACATAAATTTGCTTATAAAAGGAAAAGCATTTTGAATACCATTTAATTTTACATTTAATTTTCTTCTAGCCTTCTGAAGCCTTTTTTCTATAATACCCTCACACGCTTCATAGAATACTTTCCTTCATTTCTTGTGTTAAATGAAACCCAAGTCTCTTTTGAGGACGACATTCTTTTCCGGTAATACTCTTGAGTAGAGGCTACTCCTTCTTCTCTGTCTCATTCATCTAAAAGCCCAAAGTTAGAAACACCACCTTTCCAGCTTCCTATACCATGTATAAATCACTACTCTTTCATTTTTCCAATAAATTTTTTTCTTTTAAAGTCATGTCATTAGGCTATGCCACCTTCTTTCCTGAAGCTAGAAATATTCTTCACCACTTCAGCACTTGTACCATTGTCTTCTTCCCTAACCACCAGGAGACTTTAGGATCCTTGTCTTACAGCATGTAAGCCTTGTGATGTTTTAACTTCATAAGCCCAGGCCACCTCCCCTCTACTCTTCACCAGCTTTTTAAATCTATAGCCACACAAAAAATTGTTTCATTTCTGAAATCTTGAAGAGTAGTAAGCACTCTGTTTTTTCTTTTTCCCAGAATTCTCACTCTCATTATCCTGCTCTGAACATAGACTGATTTATGGAGCAAAAGTCCTTTAAAATGTCATTCTCCTTTACTCTATACCATTTCACTTTTAACTCGTATTCTTTCTCTAGCCAGCATCAAATCAAACTCCATCATTGTAGTGTTTCTTGACCTCTTCACCTTGTCCTGCTTTCTTTCCACTTACTCCACTTCTTAAAGTCTGAATCAATCCAGCTCCCCACTGTTACTGATTTGCGGATGAGGGATCCCAGATAAAACCATTTTTCTGAGATAAATATAGATCTATGGACCTCAACTTCATCTTAGAAACACCATAATATGGCTGCGTTAGTTATTTATTGTTGTGTAGTGAATTACTACAAACTTTGTAATGAATTACTACAAACTTAATCACTAAAAACAGTACCCACGTATTATCTCATAGTTCTGGTCATTAGAAGTTCAGGCTGGCTTGGTTGAGTTCTCTGCTTAGAGTCTCATAAAGCCCAACCTGGTTTCTGAACTAAAGGCTTTGAGAAAAAAAAATGCTTCCAAGTTTATTCAAATTGTTCGAAGAAGCCTGCTGGTGGCAGTTATAGGACTGAAACCTCACTTTCTTGCTGGCTATTTGCTTGAAGTGACTCAGCTTTTAGAGATCACCTGCATTTCTCTTCATGTGGCCCCTTTCATCTGCACAGTCAGTAATGACATGCTGAAACTTTCTCATGCTTTCAGATATCTGTGACTTCCTCTTCTGCCACCAGCTCAGAAAACTCTCTAGTTTTCAAAGGCTTATCTCATTAAACCAGGCCCATTCAAATAATCTCCATATCTTAAGGTTAACTGACTTGGACTTTAATTATATCTACAAAATCCCTTCACGGTAGTACCAAGATTCATATTTGAGTTTATAACCAGAGCAAAGAAATCATAAGGAAGCTATATTTGGAATTCTGCTTGCCACAGTGGCTCTAGTTAGCTCCATCACTCATGTACCCAGACAGCTTTTTCAACCTTCTCAATAACCCTATTCCACACATGCCCTTACTCACTGTTAAACTAAGTCTTCACCTATCCTTTTTCTGCATGGAGGAAAATAAAAACAATTAGGTGAGAAAATATCCGTTAAAATTCTGGGCCTGTATCTGGTCCTGGAAAAAATTCATGAATTATTTCCTCAGCATTCAATATATCCTGACCCTCTAGCAACCAAAGTTTTAACCCTTTACTTTCTCAATGAGTTCTAACACCCTATCTGCTAAGCCGTCTCTCAGATAAATATCCTCTTTCTCATGCTGTTCCTTTCACTAGTGGTTTTTTTTTTTCTGTTTTTTAAATAATTTCAACTTTTATTTTAAATTCAAATGGTACATTTGCAGGTTTGTTACCTGGGTATATCGCATGATACTGAGGTTTGGGGTACAGTTAATTCTGTCAACCAGGTAGTAAAACAGTACCCAACAGTTTTTCAGCCATTGCTCCCCTCCCTTTCTCCCCACTCTAGTAGTCTCCATTATCTATTTTTCTTATATTTATGTCCATGTGTACCCAATACTTAGCTCTCATTTATAAGTGAGAACATGCGGTGTTTGGTTTTCTGGTCCTGTGTTAATTTGCTTTGGATAAAGGCCTCTAGCTGCATACATGTTGCTGAAAATAACACAATTTCATTCTTTTTAAGTGGCTGTATAGAATTGCATGGTATATATGTACCATACTTCCTTAATCCAATCCACCATTGATGGACATCTAGTTGATTCCAAGTATTTGCTACTGTGGATAATTCTGCAATGAGCATACAAATGCATGTACTTTTTGGGTAGAAAGAATTATTTTCCTTTGGGTATATACCCAGCAATGGGATTGCTAGGCCAAATGGTAGTTGTGTTTTGAGTTCTTTGAGAAATCTCCAAACTGCCTGCCAAAGTGAGTGAATTAATTTCCATTTCTGCCAAGAGTGTATAAGGATCTCTTTTCCAATGTAGCCTCACCAGCATCGGTTATTTTTTGACTTTTTAATAATAACAACTCTGGTGTGAGATGGTACCTCATTGTGGTTTTGATTTGCACTTATTTGATGATTAGTAATGCTGAGCATTTTTCATGTTTGTTGGCTGCAGGTATGTCATCTTTTGAGAAGCATCTGTTCATATCCTTTGCCTACCTTTTAATGGGGTTCTGTTTTGCTTGTTGAATTGCTTAAGTTTTTTTATAGATTCAGGACATTAGACCTTCGTTAGATGTATAGTTTGAAGATATTTTCTGCCATTCTGTAGGCTGTTTACTCTGCTGATAGTTTCTTTTGGAGTAGACAGACTGTGGCCCTGTCTTCACTGTTCCTCACCTGGCAGGGCCTGCCAGCTTCAGCCCTCAGCACTTTTTTCTTCGTTTCCTTTCAGCATATAAATATACACTAGTTACTCTAATATTAAAAAAAGATGAAAAAAACATTTTTATTCCTTCATCTTTCTCTATCTATTGCTTCTTTTCACTCTTTTTGGTTGATACTTGGATATTTTTGTCTACATTCTCTGTATCAGTGTCTACAGTATTTCACAACTAAATTATTACTGAATCTATTTTAATTTCATTGCTCTACAGATTATGTCTTCCCCCCAGGACATTACTGAAACAGCTCTTTATAAGGCTACTAATGCCCTTTCAGTATTACATCTAATGGCTACTTTTCAATACTTTCCATAAAACTTTTTACGGCATTTGAAAATATTGATTGTATTTTCTTTCTGAAGTGCTTTTTTCTCTAGTTTCCAAAACAGTTTGCTACTGACTTTTCACCTTCCACTCTGCAGAGGCATCAAGCAAAACAAATAATGTGGGATGGGATACAATATGAAAAATTAGAGATAAATGTCTCCAAGTGAATGCACTCATAGCATTTCACTATTTTTGGTTTACCCTGATGTAAAACTTTGAATGTTTATAACATCAAAGATCAAATTAAACATATTTTACATTTAACAAAGCTAATTTCCTAAATTGTCATGTTTTTGTTTTATCAAATTTTAGACCTTATTTTTTCTATGGCTTCTAGATATTAAATCATGACAATGCTACAGTTTTGGGAATGTGATACCATGCAAAGCATATTATGTTTGGGTGACAGGGAGTGATTCCTAGGATCCTGTCTCCAAATCTTTGTTATTGTGTCTCTGATCATTCTTACTTGGTTTTATTCACGGACTTTTCAGCCTTCTCTTCTTTTTAATGTTGTTCCTCGCTGTGCTTTCTTGTGCATGTCTTTTTACTTAACACAATTTTGTTAGATGATGTCATTTACTTCCCCGGTTTTAACTACCCATTATTGGTCAGCTCCAGCTTCCATAACACAATACCATAGATTGAGTGGCTTAAACAACAGATATTTACTTTTCACAGTTACAGAGGCTGGGCAGTCCAAGATCAAGAAATCAGCAGGGTTGGGTTCTGGTGAGGACTCTTCCTGGCTTGCAGACTGTTGACTTCTTGTGTCCTTAAGAACACAGAAAGAGCAAGCTCTGTGGTGTCTCTTCTTATAAGGGCATTAATCCTATCATAAGGCCCCACCCTCAGGACCTCATCTAAACCTCATTACCTCCCAAAGGTTCCACCTCCAAATACTATTACAATGGGGGCCAGGGCTTCAACATATAAATTTTGGCTAGGGATGGTACCAACATTTAGCTGATAATATACTTCTATATCATTTAAATTTCCAATATCTTTATTTCTTTCCTTAGCTCAAATCTCCATAATTCATACTTATACTAGACACATTCATACAAATACCCTATACGTGACTCCAAATTCCACGTCCTTGAAATCGAGTATTATCTCCTGTTGATGCTGCGGCCTCTGTCAGTGAATGGCTTTGCTATCTATGTAGTTTTCAAAACCCAGAAGACATTCTTGCTCCTTCTTTGCCTCATCACCCACATCACATCATTTGCCAACTCCTATTATTCTTACCCTTAAATAGCACTCAGATTTTTCTCCTCTCTGTTTTCACTGCCCCTGAATTGATTTGGACCTTCACTATTTCTGGCCCTGATTACTATAACTTGTCATCACTGGTTCTATCTCCAGGGGTCTCTAATCAAGTCTCCTCTTGGCCCTTAAAAGGCTGTTTCTAAAATGCAATTCTTTTCCTGTTAATCATTTCATTAAAAATACTCAGTGTTTCTTCACTGGCTTTAACAGTAAACCCTAAATTTGTAGCCAGCATCTATAGGCCACCTTGATCTGGCCCTGGCTACCATCCAGTCTCATTCCTCACCAAATTCTTCCTCAGGAATATTCCCCACATAGTTTTAGTGGCTTGAAACAGACATAGTCTCTCACACTTGTGCACTTTTTCACAGTGTTCCTTTGGAAGCTAAATTTTACCCTCTCTATAAGACACCACAGCATTTGATAGCATTTGAAGTCTACATCTTCAAGCATTTTCTTTCTTTACTTTTTGAGACACCACGCTTTATTTTCTTCTTGGTACCTAGCACGACTTAACTTTAGATGACATATTTATAGTTTTATTTGTTTATTGATGACCTCGACCACCATAATTTTTGATCCATGAAAGCAGGAACTTTGAGTTGTTCACCACTCTAAGCTTAGTGCCTAGTATAACACCTATAACATAGGTGACATGCAACTATTTGTTGAATAAATTAATTGGTAACTTGGCAATAAATTAGATGGCAACTTGGCTCTGCCACTTGAGAGCATATGCTTTCGAATAAATTATTTGACTGCTTTGTGTTTAAGAACTTAATTATAAAATGGCATACAATAACTATTGCATCTACTTCATGGCACTGCTGTAAGTGGTGTATGAATTATGTGAGTTAATACATATAAAGTGCACATATTAATGCTCAATAAAGGTTAGCAACCATGACCTTTGCAATGTCTTCTATGACTCTGTTCACATCCTCCTACTTTTCTTTCCCCAGACATATAAGACACATAGATAAGAATGTAAGGAGAAGGGGAATGAGTTGGATAAATCTGTGTATCTCTGGAAGCCACCTCACATTGTTAAGCTGAGAACTGGAGAAGAGTTTCAGAACACTTCAGACACTCAACAGCTTCTAACTAGAAATACCATTTGACCCAGTCATCCCATTACTGGGTATATACCCAAAGGATTATAAATCATGCTGCTATAAAGACACATGCACACGTATGTTTATTGTGGCACTATTCACAATAGCAAAGACTTGGAGCCAGCCCAAATGTCCAACAATGATAGACTGGATTAAGAAAATGTGGCACATATACACCATGGAATACTATGCAGCCATAAAAAATGATAAGTTCATGCCCTTTGTAGGGACATGGATGAAGCTGGAAACCCTCATTCTCAGCAAACTATCACAAGGACAAAAAACCAAACACCACATGTTCTCACTCATAGGTGGGAAATGAACAATAAGAACACATGGACACAGGAAGGGGAACATCACACACCAGGGACTGTTGTGGGGTGGGGGGAGGGGGGAGGGATAGCATTAGGAGATATACCTAATGCTAAATGACGAGTTAATGGGTGCAGCACACTAACATGGCACATGTATACATATGTAACAAACCTGCACGTTGTGCACATGTACCCTAAAACTTAAAGTATAATAATAATAAAATAAAATAAAAAAACAAATTATTGAATAGAGATTCAGAAACAGGGGTGACTGTGTACTTTGCTGTAACATCACTTAGCCGCAGTGCTTCATTTCTAGGTCAGCTCCATGCTCCTACCTATGCTCTCTCTAAGTGAAGTTGCTCCTTGTTGAAATAGCGAAGTGAATTCTGTTGCTGTTTGGCTCCCTTCTCTAACCTCCTTGCCTGTCCCCTATTCCTGCTCTGCCTTTGCCTAGGCACCTACCTTAAGTAGCATTCTCCAAGAATTATTCCTAGCCAGCTTCACAGTTACAAAAAATCTGATAACTTAATTACAACTAAGATAAAATTTATACTGATAATGATTTAAGACTTTTTTGCTCCTGCAGGCTTTTGTATTTGAATATAGGAATTTTGAAGATCAAAAATCTTTCAAGAATCAAGGGACTCATAATGGAATATTATGCAACCTTTAAAATGATGTCAAATATGTAACGAGTGTTAAAAAATAAAATGGTTCATCGTGTATTGCTAAGGGGAAAAGGCAAGTTTCAAAAGAATAGATACAATATGATCCCCTGCACCTTTTCTTTCAATAAAGCATGTAAGTGTTTACATGGAATATCTAGGAATTGACTAGGTCTGATAAATGATATTCCCATCATTAAAGTCTTTCAATTCCAAAAATCTCATTTGAACAAGAAATTTCTAGCACAAAAGTAAATGTGCATATGTGATAGGAAAACTTTTTAAAAAATGAGAATCAAATGAAAAATGTATTAAATAACTATCTCAGTTTGTATTAGTCAGAAACATCTGGTTGTAATTGAATATTTCATTTGATGATGTAAACTCAAAGTGTCCATATTTTGAAAAGGATAAAATTACCAAGGGTCAATAAAATTAATAGAAAAACACCTTAATAAACAGAGCAAGTAAATGGAAAGATTGATATGGAAAACAATGTCAATACTCTCATAATTAATCTACAAGGTCAATATGCTTACAATCAATATCACAACTAGATTGTTCTTTCACAAAATATGACAAACTGTGTTGGAATTCATACTGAAAAGTAGATATCCAAAATAGTTAATACAATTCTGAATAATACAGAAGGGGAGTTTACCTTATTATATTTCAAAAATTATTATTAAATTAAATAAATAGACAAACATAACCATTTCATTTCATTTTTAAAAACAAATAATACTAAAATAAATAGTTATTTTTCCAGTGGTGGAATTTCAGGATAATTAACACATAAAGAGGCAGGTCTCTTCATACCCCCTGTTATTGCACATTATAACCAAAGCATAATTTGTTTTATTCCAAATGGCTGAACTGTCAAACATATTGTTGAATTTTACATATTTGGTTTGGAGACCTGTCGCTATCCTTGTCTATATCTTCTAGTAACTTGTCAGTGATTTGAGAATATGAGAAATTTACTTGATGAGTGTACAATCCAAATGTATTAACAACAAAAAATTTGACTTACTCATTTTAAAGAAATCATAAGAAACTAGTGTTTAAGAATACACAGCTTTTACTATCTCTTCCTTATTTTGCAAATATGATACATATGTTGAATAGTCTACCTGCTTTTTGGCCAATGACATTTGGTTAATATAACCCTTTTTTTAAGGTAATATGTCAAAATGCCGGAAAATATCTCCTCCTCTCAACTTCCTCCACAACTGGCTGCAGTTTTACTACTTGTACCTGAATCTCATTGTCACCTTCAATTATAAGCAAGGGGAAGTCTGGATGCAAAAGAGAAAGGAGAAAGTAGGGGAGATCAACATCTCAGTATCTTACCAGTATTCATCTATTTATCCACCACTTTGCATGACACAGGATTCCTGGGCAGCAGCTGAAGCTCACTGATTCTATTATCCCATTTTCTCACCACCTTCACTCTAACTTGTTTTCCTCAAGAAAATGTCCCAAGGTATTTTTTTCTCTGAGTAGATACATTTTAGTTTTCTTTTTTTTTTTTTTTTTTGCATACTTTTAGGTATATTATCTAAATGAAAAATATAGAGAAGAAAGAAAATTAGATTAAGATAAATTTGTTTGTAAAATTAGTTTTGTCAAATTTTGTTCGCAAGAATAGTGATTTGTCTACATAGCTATCTCATTAAAAAATACTATTGCATCAGTCCATTTTTACACTGCTATAAAGAATACTTGAGACTGGATAATTTTCTAAAGAAAGGAGGTTAAATTGACTCACAGTTCTGCATGGCTGGGGAGGCCTCAGGAAAATTACAATCATGGCAGAAGGCAAAGGGGAAGCAAGGCACATTTCACATGGTGGCAGGAGAGAGAGCGAGAAGGCGGGAACTGTGAAACTTTCAAACCATCAGATCTCATGAGAACTCACTATTACGAGAACAGCATGGGGAAAGCACCCCCACGATCCAGTCACCTTCCACCAGGTCCCTCCCTCTATACATGGGGATTACAATTTGAGATGAGATCTGAGTGGGGACACAGAGCCAAACCACATCACCTCTTAAGGCTATGAAGCCGCATCAAGGCCGACTTTAGATTTTACCTACATTCTTAAGGTTCCTGGGCCTGCCAGGAAGTGACAATTTTTACTCATTCACTGTAAATCTGGGAATTGTTAAAACCAAGTATTCTATGCATATTCTCAAATATGATATTTCAGTAAGAGCCTTGGTAATATAACTAATGGTTTAAATTGTGTCTTGTTGTAAAGAGAGAGCATTTTTTTATTTGAACTTATGTAAATAACCATAATGCCACAATAATATTCATGAATTATTTGTGAATTTTGAAAGAAGTAGATAAAAAGTGCAACTGTCCTCAACTTTGTTCACAAAAACATACTTTATTAAATTGCTGTAAACTATAGATAGCTTAAGAGAAAAAGTTTCCTTAAACCTGGAAAACAAAAAAAAAATTAAGAATGGAACCAACACTCTTTCAAATAAAAGACATAAAAACATTATCATCAGCTATTTTTGAGACAGGGTCTCACTCTGTTGCCTAGTCTGGAGTGCAGTAGCACAGTCATAGCTTACTGCAGCAGCTTTGAACTCCTGGGCTCCAGGGTTCCTCCCACCTCAGCCTCTTGAGCAGGTAGGACCAGAGGTATACACCACACCTCACTAACTTTTTTTGTTTTTTGTAGAGATGGGGTCTTGCTATGTTGCCCATGTTGGTATAAAACTCCTGGCCTCAAGTTATCCTCCTACTTAACCTCCCAAAGCACTGGGTCATCAGTTATTTAATGTAATGTAAATAATTTTTTTTTTCTTTTTGAGACAGAGTCTTGCTCTGTCACCCAGGCTGGAGTGCAATGGCATGGTCTCAGCTCACTGCAAATTCTGCCTCCCAGGTTCAAACAATTCTCCTGCCTCAGCCTCCCGAGTAGCTGGGATTACAGGTGCCAGCCACCACACCTGGCTAATTTTTGTACTTTTAGTAGAGGCGCGGTTGCACCATGTTGGCCAGGCTGGTCTCGAACTGCTGACCTTGTGATCCACCTGCCTTGGCCTCCCAAAGTGCTGGGATTACAGGCATGAGCGACCGCGCCCGGCCTAAGGTAAATAATTTTATTTTTGCTTGATCTTGATTAGGATTTTCATGAACCCATCAGTTTGTTGATTAAAATTTTGGAAATTTTTGATTTAGCCCATTTAAAGTAATTAGAAACCTGTTCTTAAGAGTATTTTAGTTACAGCCTTTCCAAGAATCCGATTGCAGATACTTTCACAGAAGAATTCTAAACAGTAACTGTGGATGACAGAGACTTAGAACTAAGTCATAGTTAAAAATCTGATGGAGGTTCATTATAATAAGAAATTTACAAGGGAATTCAGTTATTTTTGTGGTATACAACATAATATCCAGAACTACGAGTGATGACATATTAGATTTCTAAGACTTCTAAATAATTTTGGAACATTCATATTAATAACATATGCATAAATGTAATTGAAAGATCTAACATCACTTATCATTTGACAATGATTTCTATACAATTTACCAAATAAACCTAATTATTTAATATATCTACAAAGTAAGACATACAACTTTTGAGGTTCCTAATGGGTCTAAATGAAAAAAACCTGAAGTTATTTATAGGTCATAAAGACTTAACTAATTAATTAATTATATTTTTTGTTTTAAATTGTTATGGCTGCATGGTAGGTATATACATTTATGGGCTACATGAGATCTTTTGATACAGGCAAACAATGATAATAATCGCATCAGGAAAAACATGGTGTCCATCACCTCAAGCACTTACCATTTCCTTGTGTTACAAACAATTGAAATTGAATTATACTCTGTAGTTATTTTTAAATGTACAATAAATTATTTCTGACTGTAATCACTCTGTTATGCTATCAAATACTAGAGCTTATTCATTCTAATTATATTTTTATACTCATTAAACAGCCGCACTGTCACCCCCATCTACCCTTCCTAGCCTTTGATAACCATCATTCTACCATCTATCTCCATGAGTTCAATTATTTTAATATTTAGCTCCCCAAAACAGGTGAAAATATGTGAAGTTTTTCTTTCTGTGTGGCTTATTTCGCTAAACATAATGTCCTCCAGTTCCATCCATGTTATTGAAAATGACAGTATCTTATTCCTTTTTATGATCAGACAGTACTCTATTGTGTATATGTACCACTTTTTTTTTTTTTTTTTTTTTGAGATAGAGTCTCACACTCTCCCCCAGGCTGTAGTGCAGTGGCGGGATCTCGGCTCACTGCAAGCTCCGCCTCCCGGGTTCCCGCTATTCTCCTGCCTCAGCCTCCGGAGTAGCTGGGACGACAGGCGCCCGCCACCACACCTGGCTAATTTTTTGTATTTTTAGTAGAGGTGGGGTTTCACCGTGTTAGCCAGGATGGTCTCGATCTCCCGACCTTGTGATCCACCCGCCTTGGCCTCCCAAAGTGCTGGGATTACAGGCGTGAGCCACCGCGCCCGGCCACCACATTTTTAAAATCCATTTGTTTGTTGATAGACACTTAGGTTGCTTCTAAATCTGGGCAAGTTTGAATCATGCTGCAATAAACATGGGAACACAGATATCTCTTTGCTACACTGATTTCTTTTCTTTTGGGTATACATCTAGCAGTGGGATTCTTGAATCATGTGGTAGTTCTATTTTTAGGTTTCTGAAAAATCTCCATGCTATTCTCTATAGTGTCTGTATTAATTTACATTCCCACCAGCAGTGAACGAGAGTTCCCCTTTGTCCACATTCTCACCAACATTTGTAATTACCTGTCTTTTGGATAAAAGCCATTTTAACTGTGGTAAGATGATAGCTCATTGTAGTTTTGATTTGCATTTCTCTGATGATCAATGATGTTGAGCATTTTTAATATGCCTATTTACTACCTGTATGTCTTCTTTTGAGAAATGTCTATTCATTTTTTTAATTGGATCATAATAGTTTCCCTATAGAGTTTTTTGAGTTCCTTTTATATTCTGGTTATTAATCCCTTGTCAGATGGATAGTTTGGAAATATTCTCTCCCATTATGTAGGTTGTCTCTCCAGTTTATTGAATATTTTCTTTGCTGTGCACAAGCTTTTTAACAATGTGTTTCCATTAGTTTATTTTTACTTTGGTTGCCTGTGCTTCGAATGTATTACTCAAAAAATCTTTGCCCAGTCCAACATTCTGCAGAGCTTCCCCAATGTTTTATTTTAGTAGTTTTGTAATTTAAGGCCTTAAATTTAAGTCTTTAAGCCATTTTGATTTGATTTTTGCATACGGTGAGAGATAGAGTTCTTTCTTTCTTCTGCATATGAATATCCAGTTTTTCCAACACTATTTATTGAAGAGACTGTTCTCTCCCTGATGTATGTTCTTGGCACCTATGTCAAAAATGAGTTCACTGTAGATGTATAATTTTATTTCTGGGTTCTCTATTTTGATCCGTTGTTCTATGTTTCTGTTTTTATGCCAGTACCATTTTCTCTGGTTACTATAGCTCTGTAGTATACTTTGAAGTCAGGTAATGTGATTCCCCTAGTTTCGTTCTTTTTGCTTAGGATTACTTTGGCTATTCTTGGCCTTCTGCGGTTCCACATAAATTGTTGAATTTTTTTAAATTTTTATGAAGGATGTTATGGGTACTTTGATAGGGATTGCACTGAATATGTAGATTGCTTTGGGTAGTATGGATACTTTAACAATACTGATTCTTCTTGTCGATGAACGTGGAATATACTTCAATTTTTTTGTATCCCCTTCAATTTATTGCATCAATATTTTATCATTTTCATTGCTCTTTCACTTCTTTGGTTAAGTTTATTCCTAGGTATTTTATTTGTGGTTAATGTAAATGGCATTTTTCTTGATTTCTTCTTCATATTGTTCGTTATTGGCATATAAAAATGCTACTGAATTTTGTTTGTTGATTTTATATCCTGCAACATTCTTGATTTTTTGTATCAGTTCTAATAGTTTTTGGTGGAATCTTTAGGCTTTTCCAAATATAAGATTATATTATGTCCAAACAAGAATATTTTGACTTCTTTCTTTCCAATTTGAATGCCCTTTATTTTCTTCTATTGCCTGATTGCTCCAGCTAGAACTTACAGTACTATATTGAATAACAGCAATGAAAGTGGGCAGGATAGCAGACTCTCCTCTGGCTCAGGGCAGGTCAAGAAATGCTGTCCAAGAACCAAGGAATCCATAAACCCAAGATTTTCCCTGGTGCTTTACCTTCACCCTTCTCCCGCTCCCCGACCTCCTGCATCTGAGCTAGTATCTAAAGTGCAAGACAAAGTCTTTACTTTTTCCTCTCTAGCTGAATGAGGACTTTATCATTCTAGCTCCCATAGCTGGGAATGTGCTCGGTCTCACTTGAAGCCAGTACATCTCAGAGTCTCACCCAAGTCCCATGCCATACACCTGGCTATTCTTGCTCTTTCTTCAAGGCTCAAAGGCACTTTTGTCAGCAGATAATGAATCCTGCCATGACTGGGTCTTTCCCTTAAAGGCAGCAGGTTTCTTTCTGTCCCAAAGAGTGTCTAGAAATGTCATTCAGACCTAGATCATGGAATGGGGGGCTCATCTCTCTGCTCAGTGCCCTATCCTATTGTGACTGAACTGGTATCCAAGATGCAAGACAAAGTCCTCTTTACTCTTCCCTCTCCTCTCCTCTCCTCATAGGAAAGGAAGGGGTCTCTTTTGGAACTGCTAGCTGTGCTACCTGTGTTTGTGGGAGGGGTGTTGCAAGCATTCTATTAGCCACCCCAGCTAATGTCTCAGGGTAATTATACTGACCTTGTAGAATGGGTTTGGAAGTATTTCTTCTTCCTTTATTTTTTGGAACAGTTTGAGTAGGATTGTACTAGTTTTCTTTATAAATTAGTGAAATTCAGCAGCGAAGTCATTGGGTTCTGTATTTTTCTTTGCTGGTATATTTTTATTATGGCTTTGATCATATTATTTGTTATTTGTCTATTCTGGTTTTGAATTTCTTCATGGATCCAACTTGGTAGGCTGTACGTGTCTAGGAATTTATCCATTTCTTCTATTTTTCCAGTTTATTGGCATATAGTTACTCATTGTATTCTCTAATGATCTTTGAACTTCTGTGGTTTAGTTGTAATGTCTCCTTCTTCATCTCTGATTTTATTTGGGTCTTCTCCCTTTTTTTCCTGGTTAGTCTGGCTAAAGGTTTGTCAGTTTTGTTTAACTAATTGAAAAATCAACTTTTTGTTTTGTTGATCTTTTGTATTTTTTTAATTTCAATTTTATTTATTGGTGATTCAGATCTTTATTATTACTTAGATCACTTAAACTAAAAGGCATTTAGGTTAATTACCATATATTTTATATTCATGTTCATTTAAGCCAGTCTGAATAAAATTCCTTAAGAGACCTCTGGCTGACTATGTCAGATTTTATCATGTAGACACAACATATAAGTTAATATACGTACTTATGCATAAACATGCTTAAACACATGCATATACACACACAAACAAATATTTTATAGCTTTCATTTTAGAAATTTAGTCATGAGAGAGTAATGCAGACTCACTGGTTTACAAAAGACAGTTGGATTCAAATTGTACTTCTGACAAAATGGGACCTGTTAACAGGGCTAAATCTTACTTGCCTCATAGGTGATCTAATGAAGACTGTTGACTAACATTTTGGATAAAGTAGTTTGGTTTAATTTTTTTACCATATTTTTTCCTTTTTCTACTTTCAAATGAGTTTATGGTTAAATTTTTAATGTTTACATTTTAGCTAGAAATGAATGAATTGTATAATAAAAATGAATTCTTCAAATGGCCTTGAATTAGTAATGAACCTGTCTTTTGTTTGCTGCTCTGGTTTATTTGACTAGTCAATGTGGATGAAGAAAGATGAGCGGTTTGTGTTTTTGCTGTTTTGTTTTGTTTCTTGCTTTTTCTGGCCCTTGCATAGAAGACAAAGCAATTTTTATGCCCATCAGAGATATCTTATATTACAGCATTGAGTTCAAGATTTTGATCTGAGAACCTAGCTTTTATAAAATTTTACCTAGGTCTTTTTCCTATAGACTATTAAACCTTTAATTAACTGTTCCATCACCCTAAGCAATTATTAGTCAGGCAAACCTAAATTTACATTTCCAAAAAGTATTTAGGTTGTTGGTTGCCATGGAGCTGTTGTAATCTGCAAAGCAATTAATTTCAAAGCCCTTTAAGAATTTAAAAGAAAATCTTGGCTGGAACACCATAAGCAGTGAGTTTTCTCAACACCTGCAGAAGAGTCAGCTGGTTCAAAATAGGTATAAAAACAGAGATAGCTAAACAGAAAACTTAGAAAGCTTTACATGTTAACTCTATAGTTGCAGGGTTTTTTTTAAGACAGTTCAAATAATGACAATTTGAGCTCCCAATTTTCCTTGACATAATTTTCTTATCAGTTAAAATCTCTTTCTCATGTGCATGAGGAAGAGAATCAGATGGCCAACAGGAGCCATGACTAGATTGCAGCACCCGACAGAGCAGCTTGCGGAAGCTCGCATTGTGAATTTTAGCTCCATATTGACTGCAAGAACAAACCAGCAATTCCAGGAGGACCTACAGACCCTCTGAAGGAAGCAAACTGCTCCTGCAAGACTGGGAGACACCCTAAATACTGTGAGTGCCCCAACTGCAGAAGTGGAAAAGGGAGACCCCCCTCTCCTGCACACACACCTCCACTGGAGAAGCTGAAGGTCTGTTTGTGGGGGAAGTTTCTGACCTTACCTGGAGCTGAGCCAATTTAGTGAGCCAAGTGAAATACAGGGGTAGAGGAAGCAGCAGAAAGGCCCTGGGAGCTCACTGCAGCCCCTAGCAGGTCATTCCTGCCTGGCACCACAGGAATCCATCAGGTGGGTGATCAGAGAGTCAGAGGGTATAACTCCACAAGGAGAAGGAAATGTCTAGCTGAATTTTGTAACAATTTGAACAGGGCAAGAAGCCTCCTAGCCAGAACTCAGGGGAAGGCATAAAATCTGCTGTGCAGAATCCACAGGCAGCGGAAGGACCAAGCCCTTTTCTCTCTAAGCTGGGAGGTGGGTAACCCAGGGCAAATTTTCAGTCTCGTCACGCCCTCCATCTGGAAACAGACTCAGAGCTGTTGGGGAGAACATGGTTGGAGTGAGAACAGCCCTTCGTTTTGCGTGACAGCTGAGTGAGGTCTGTGACAGCTACCTTTCCCCCACTTCCAAGACAACCTGCATGACTCAGCAGACACAGCCATAATCCTATTAGGTACACAGCTCCAGTGACTGAGAATTTCACCCCCATTCCCCGCAGCAGCTGTAGCAAGACCTGCCCAAGGAGAGTCTGAGCTCAAACACGTCTAGTCCCACCTCCACTTGATGGTCCTTCCCTATCCACCCTGGTAGTGGAAGACAAAGGACATATAATCTTGGGAGTTCTAGGGCCATGCCTGCTGCTAGTGCCTCTCTATACTACTGTAGCTGATGCTTTCTGGAAATTGCCTCCTAGGAGGAGGTCAACCAGCACAAAAATAGAGCATTAAAACACCAAAGCTAAGAACCTTCACAAAGTCCATTGCACCCCCCTGCCATCTTCACTGGAACAGGCACTGGTATCCCTGGCTGAGAGACCCATACGCAGTTCACATCACAGGACTCTGTGCAGACAACCCCCAGTACCAGCCTGGAGCCAGGTGGACTCACTGGGTGGCTAGACCCAGAAGAGAGACAACAATCACTGCAGTTTGACTTACAGGAAACCACATCCATAAGAAAAAGGGAGGGGTACTACATCAAGCAAACACCCCATGAGACAAGAGAATCTGAACAACAGCCTTCAGCTGTAGACCTTCTGTCTGACAGAGCCTACCCAAATGAGAAGGGACCAGAAAACCAACCCTGGTAATATGACAAAACAAGGCTCTTCAACACCACCCCAAGCTAGTTTACCAGCAATGGATCCAAACCAAGAAGAAATCCCTGATTTACCTGAAAAAGAATTCAGGAGGTTAGTTATTAAGCTAATCAGGGAGGGACCAGAGAAAGGCAAAGCCCAATGCAAGGAAATCCAAAAAATGATCCAAGAAGTGAAGGGAGAAATGTTCAAGGAAATAGATAGCTTAAAGAAAAAACAGTCAAAAATTCAGGAAACTTTGGACACACTTTTAGAAATGTGAAATGCTCTGCAAAGTCTCAGTGATAGAATTGAACAAGTAGAAGAAAGAAATTCAGAGCTTGAAGAAGACGTTTTTGAATTAACCCAATCCAACAAAGACAAAGAAAAAGAATAAGAAAATATGAACAAAGTCCCCAAGAAGTCTGGGATTGTGTTAAATGATCAAACTTAAGAATAATTGCAGCACTTTGGGAGGCCAAGGCGGGTGGATCAGGAGGTCAGGAGATCGAGACCATCCTGGCTAACACGGTGAAACCCTGTCTCTACTAAAAAAAATACAAAAAAAAATTAGCTGGGCATGGTGGTGGGTGCCTGTAGTCCCAGCTACTCCGGAGGCTGAGACAGGAGAATGGCGTGAACCTGAAAGGCAGAGCTTGCAGTGAGCCAAGATTGAGCCACTGCACACCAGCCTGGGTGACAAAGCAAGACTCCGTCTCAAAAAAAAAAAAAAAAAAAAAAAAAAGAATTGGTGCTCCTAGGAAGAAGAGAATTCTAAAAGCTTGGAAAACATATTCAGGGGAACAATTGAGGAAAATTTCCACAGCCCCGCTAGAGACCCAGACGTCGAAATACAAGAAGCACAAAGAACACCTGGGAAATTCATCACAAAAAGATCGTCGTCTAGGCACATTGTCATCAGGTTATCCAAAGTTAAGATGAAGGAAAGAATCTTAAGAGCTGTGAGACCGAAGAACCAGGTAACCTATAAAATAAAACCTATCAGATTAATAGCAGATTTCTCAGCTGAAACCCTACAGGCTAAAAGGGATTGGATCCCCATCTTTAGCCTCCATAAATAAAACAATTATCAGCCAGGAATTTTGTATCCAGTGAAACTTAGCATCATGTATGAAGGAAAGATACAGTCATTTTTAGACAAACAAATGGTGAGAATGTGCCATTACCAAGCACCACTACAAGAACTGCTAAAAGGAGCTCTAAATCTTGAAACAAATCCTGGAAACACATCAAAACAAAACCTCTTTAAAGTATAAATCACATAGGACCTATAAAATTAAAATACATGTTCAAAGGCAAAAACAAAAAAGACACAGACAACAAAAAGTATGATAAATGCAACGATACCTCACACTTTAATACTATTGAATGTAAACGGTTAAAATGCTCCATTTAAAAGATATAGAACTGCAGAATGGATAAGAACTCACCGACCATCTGCTGTTCTCAGGACACTCACCTAACACATAAGGACTCACCTAAACTTAAGATAAAGGGATGGAAAAGGGCATTTCATGCAAATAAACACCAAAAGCAAGCAGGGGTAGCTGTTCTTATATCAGACAAAACAAATTTTAAAGCAACAGAAGTTAAAAGAGACAAAGAGGCACATTATATAATGGTAAAAGGCATTGTCCAACAGGAAAATATCACAATCCTAAACATATGTGCACCTAACACTGGAGCTCCCAAATTTATAAAACAATTGCTAATAGACCTAAGAAATGACATAGACAGCAACACAATAATAGTGGGGGACTTCAATACTCCACTGACAGCACAAGACAGGTCATCAAGATAGAAAGTCAACAAAGAAACAATGGATTTAAACTATACCTTGGAACAAATAGCCTTAACAGATATATACAGAACATTTCATCCAATAACCACAGAACACACATTCTATTCAACAGTGCATGGAACTTTCTCCAAGACAGACCATATAATAGGCCATAAAACGAGCCTCAATAAATTTAAGAAAATTGAAATTATATCAAGCACTCTCTCAGACCATAGTGGAATAAAACTGGAAATCAACTCCAAAAGAAACCTTCAAAAGCATGCAAAAACATGGACATTAAATAACCTGCTCCTGAATGAGCAATGGGTCAAAAACAAAATCAGGATGGAAATTTAGTAATTATTCAAACAGAATGACAATAATGACACAACCTATGAAGACCTCTGGGATACAGCAAAGGTGGTGCTAAGAGGAAAGTTCATAGCCCTGCGCACCTGTATCAAAAAGTCTGAAAGTGCACAAAATGACATCCTAAGGTCACATCTCAAGGAACTAGATAAACAAGAACAAACCAAACCCAAACCCAACAGAAGAAAGGAAATTACCAAGATCAGAGCAGAACTAAATGAAGTAGAAACAAACAAACAGAAAGTAATACAAAAGAGAAATGAAACAAAAAGCTGGTTATTTGAAAAGATAAATAAAATTGATAGACCATTAGGAAGATTAACCAAGATATGAAGAGAGAAAATCCAAATAATCTCACTAAGAAACAAAACAGGAAATATTACAACTGACACCACTGAAATACAAAAGATCATTCACAGTTACTATGAACACCTTTATGCACACATACTAGAAAATCTAGAAGAGATGCATAAATTCCCAGAAAACTGCAACCCTCCTAGCTTATGTCAGGAAGATTAGATATCCTGAACAGACCAATAACAAGCAGCGAGATTGAAATGGTAGTTAAAAAATTACCAACATAGAAAAGTTTAAGACCACAGATGGATTCATAGCAGAATTCTACCAGACATTCAAAGAAGAATTGGTACCAGTCTTTTTGAAACTATTCCACATGATAAAGAAAGAAGGAACCCTCCCCAATTCATTTTATGAAGCCAGCATCACCCTAATATCAAAACGAGGAAAGAACATAACAAAAAAATAAAACTACAGACTGATATCCTTGATGAATATTGATGCTAAAGTCCTTAACAAAATACTACCTAACCAAATCCAACAACATGTCAAAAAGATAATCTACCATGATCAAGTGGGTTTCATACCACGGATGCAGGGATCCAGGAATGGTTTAACATAAGCAAGTCAATAAATGTGACACACCACATAAACAGAATTAAAAACAAAAACGACACGATCATCTGAATAGATGCAGAAAAACCATTCAACAAAATCTAGCATCCCTTTACGATTAAAACTCCCAGCAAAATCGGCATTCAAGGGACATACCTTAATGTCATAAAAGCCATCTATGACAAACTCAGCCAAGATAATACTGAATGGGGAAAAGTTGAAAGCCTTCTTTCTGAGAACCGGAACAAGACAAGGATGCCCACTATCACCACTCCTCTTCACCATAGTACGAGAAGTCCTAGCCAGAGCAACCAGACAAGAGAAATAAGTAAAAGGCATCCAAATCAGTAAGGAGGAAGTCAAACTGTCACTGCTTGCTGACGATATGATTGTTTACCTTGAAAACCCTAAGTACCTCTCTAGAAAGCTCCCAGAACTGATAAAAGAATTCAGCAAAGTTTCCATATACAAGATTAATCTACATAAATCAGTAGCTCTTCTATACATCAACAGTTACCAAGTGGAGAATCAAATCAAGAACTCAATCCCTTTTACAATAGCTGCAAAATAAATAAATAAATAAATAAATAAATAAATAAATAAAATACTTAGGAACATACCTAACAAAGGAGTCGAAAGACCTCTACAAGGAAAACTACAAAACACCACTGAAAGAATTCATAGATGACACAAACAAATGGAAACACATCTCATGCTCATGGATGAGTTAGAAGCAATAGGGTGAAAATGACCATAATGCCAAAAGCAATCTACAAATTCAACACAATCTCCAAAAAATACTTCCATCATTCTTCATAGAATTAGAAAAAACAATTCTAAAATTCATATGGAACCAAAAAAGAGCCCACATAACCAAAGCAAGAGTAAGCCAAAAGAACATATCTGGAGGCATCACACTACTTGATTTCAAACTATACTCTAAGGCCATAGTCACCAAAACAACACGGTACTGGTATAGACCAATGAAACAGAATAGAAAACCCAGAAATAAAATCAAATAATAAAATCAAATAGCCAACTGACCTTTGACAAAGCAAACAAAAACATAAAGTGGGGAAAGGACACCCTTTTCAACAAATGGTGCTGGGATAATTGGCTAGGTACATGTAGGAGAATGAAACTGGATCCTCATCTATCACCTTATACAAAAATCAATTCAAGATGGATTAAGGACTTAAACCTAAGACCTAAAACTATAAAAATTCTAGAAGATAACATTGGAAAAACCCTTCTACACATTGGCTTAGGCAAGGATTTCATGACCAAGAACCTAAAAGCAAATGCAATAAAAACAAAGATAAATAGCTGGTACTTAATTAAACTAAAGAGCTTTTGCATGGCAAAAGGAACAGTCAGCAGACTAAGCAGACAACCCACAGAGAGGGAGAAAATCTTCACAATCTATGTACCTGACAATGGACTAATATCCAGAATCTACAGAGAACTCAAACAAATCAGTAAGAAAAAAATAAACAGTCCCATCAAAAAGTGGGCTAAGGACATGAAAAGGCAATTCTCAAAAGAAGATGTACAAATAACCAACAAACATATGAAAAATATGCTCAACATCACTAATGATCAGGGAAATGCAAATCAAAACCACAATATGATACCACCTTATTCCTGCAAGAATGGCCAGAATCAAAAAATAAAAATACTGTACTGTAGATGCTGGTGTGGATGCAGTGAACAGGGAACACTTCTACACTGCTGTTGGGAATGTAAATTAGTACAGACACTATGGAAAACAATGTGGAAATATGGAAATATGGAAAGCAATATTTCCTTAAAGAGCTAAAAGTAGAACTACCATTTGATCAGTAATTCCACTACTGGGTATCTACCCAGAAAAAAAGAAGTCATTATTCGAAAAAGATAATTGCACACGCATGTTCATAGTGGCCCAATTCACAATAGCAAAATCATGGAACCAACCCAAATGCCCATCAATCAATGAGTGGATAATTAAACTGTGATATATATATATTTATATATATATCACATCATATATATATATTTATATATATATCACATCATATATATATTTATATATATATCACATCATATATATATATTTATATATATATCACATCATATATATATATTTATATATATATCACATCATATATATATATTTATATATATATCACATCATATATATATATTTATATATATATCACATCATATATATATATATATGATGGAATGAATTAACAGCATTTGCAGTGACCTGGATGAGTTTGGAGACTATTATTCTAAATGAAGTAACTCAGGAATTGAAAACCAAACATCGTATGTTCTCACTGATATGTGGGAGCTAAGCTATGAGGATGCAAATGAATAAGAATGATACAGTGGACTTTGGGGACTTGGGGGGAAGAGTGGGAGGGGTGAGGGATAAAAGACTACTAATATGGTACAGTGTGTACTGCTCAGGTGATGGGTGCACAAAAATCTCACAAATCACTAAAGAACTTACTCATGTAACCAAA
Source organism: Pan troglodytes (assembly GCF_028858775.2). NCBI lineage: Eukaryota > Metazoa > Chordata > Mammalia > Primates > Hominidae > Pan > Pan troglodytes. Next base: position 109,633,498 of record NC_086015.1, read on the forward strand.
TGCCACCTGTACCACAATAACTTACGGAAAAAATTAATTAATTAATTAAAAAATATGAAAGAGAATATTCATAATATGTAGCCAGCTGAAGTCTCAAATAACCTGGTATGTCTTAATGTTTGAGAATCTCATTCCATTTCTTCTTAACCTCCTGAGAGCAAAGAAAATGCTATAAATCTTATCAGAGCATATCAGGAGTTTTGACTGCTGTTGCAGATTGTGGTGATGGCCCTAGTGGCTTTTAATTACTCATCCTGTATCCACCGTTTAGAAAGTTTATTTTTGCTCTTGAGAGATTTTTAGAAATAAGCAAGAGAAAAGAGCTGAATCCTTCACAGACACGTATACCAAGATGACACCAAGATAAGACTTTTCACAAAAATTTTTAAGCTAGGCATGCAGATCAAACAAAATATTAAATTAGACACAGAATTAACAGTGAATTTGACAGAAAAGACATGCCTCAAAGACATAACATAATTTCTGTTGAAACCAGGGTTCTCAAATGAGGATACTTGACTTTATACAAGAATGGACTTGCCAGAAAAGGCAAGAAGTCCTTTATCACCCCAGGAGGGATGTAAGATTCTTTATTGAGGCAGCTTTATCCAAATTAGATTCTGGATAAAGGAAGAGTGTCAACCAAAAAATGGAAGGCTCAGCCTGACAGAAGATTCCCCAGGGCAGAAAGGCAAGCTGTGGAAACAGAGTTCAAAGGGCTCCAGTGAGTACTGTACACTGTTTCCAAGAATTGTCGATTCCTTCTGAAAGTGACCTTACATAAGATCCCACTTCTGACACCATTTTGTTAACCTAAATAACAAACATAGAGAGGATGTCTGAAAGAAATGATATTTATTCAGAAATAGGGAATTGGAATGGGAATACTTATGCCGTAGTATACTTTGTGTGTAGCCAGGAAGGTAAAAGAAGACAAAGGTTTTTAAAGAGAATTATACAATTGTTTTGAGATAATTGTCTTTAGTGACACCAGCCCAGTTTTGGACAGGCAGTTGCTGGGCAGACGTCCTCAGAGAAGGATTGTTTGTATAAGCTTGTGTTGACCTTTGTGCAAGACTGTGGTTTTTGTGCTGAATCCTTTGTGACAGTTTTTGTTATGAGGCATTTAAGCATGGAAACCCTCCGTCTTGGCCTTTTCTTGCTTTTATGGGTCAGTTTTGTAGTACTGATGTAATACACATCTCAAGTTTAATATTGCAAAGAAAGGAAGTCTTGATTTACTGAACCACAGTAACTCTAATGTTCATCTTTCTTATTGTGTAAATAGTATCATTGTATACCCAGTTGAAAATTAACATAAAAATTATAAGCATTATTCTTTTCCTTTCTTCATTAAGTGGAGAACCAACATGCTTCTGTGAGACATTAAAAAATTGAGGATTGATAATCCATCTAGCTCGAAATGAGACTAACGATATCAATATTCTATTTTCATAAGCTGTCAAGGAAAGTCCTATTTTTAGAATAGCATGTTGCATTAGTTTCCTATTGCAACTATAACAAATCATCACAAATCTGGGGGCTTAAAACAACACAATTTTAGTATCTTACGGGTTTGAGGTCAGAAGGTGATAATGGGGCTTAGTGGTCTAAAATCAAGGTAATCACAGTGCTGCATTCTCTCTGGAGGCTCCAGGAGATAATCTGTTTTCTCACTTTTTCCAACTTCTAGAGGCTGCTTGCATTCCTTGATTTATGGCTCTTTTCTCCTCTATCAAAGCCAGAAGTGTAGCATCTTCAAATCACTGATTCTGCTTTGGTTGTCACATTATCTTCTCCCTTTTATAAGAACCTTTGCAATTACATTGGTCCCACCCAAATAATAGAGCGTACTCTCTCCATCTCTAGATCCTCAATTTAGTTACATCTGCAAAGTTCCTTTTGTCATGCTAGGTCACATCTTTACAGGCTCTGGGGATTAGAACATGGACATCATGGATATCTTCGGGGGCCATCATTCCGTCTACCACACATACCCGAAGTAAAACCAAACCAAAGGAAAAAATTCACCAAAAAAATTACTATTGGGTAAAAGGAAAAATAAAAAACCAGAATATTCACATTTTGGTGAATTCTCTATTAAAATCAAGGAGACTAAGAAATGTTTGTTTTTGCATATTAATAGTTATTATCAGTTTTACTGTTTTAATTTTAATACTCAGGTTTAGACGTTTTCAATAATAATCTATAATGTAAGTACTTCTATGTGAAGGTACAACGATCTGTATTGAAATAAAACTATGTCAATTAGGTTCCCAATTTTACAAAACTCTACAGGAAAATCTTTAACACACCCAAGGCAAAGTATCCAAGGTAAAATACATCTGTTCCCATACATCCAAAAAGAGAGTACAACTACCATATTTTATAGATAAGCATTTGACTTGTGGCAACATATGAGTTTGAGAAAACCAACTTTATTCCTGGTGAAATATATTACATTGCTCCTAAAACTTACGAGTTATATTGGGTACTAGAAATATCCTCTGTGTGGTGTACACAGTTAACTGGTCTTGCAGGTAATCATTTATATTCTTGAAGCTTTCACAATATATTGGCCTCCTTTCAGGTCTTCATATTTAAGCCCCTTTTTGTTCCTAGAAGGAGCAGCAATGCTCCTATTAAGGTGCTGATTGACTGAAACAATTCAAAGTTTCCTAAGAATTAAGTGGTCATTGACTCTGAAACAGCCTGCCAGATGGGAACCAGCTAGGAGTTATTCTGGATTTTACATTCCCTCCTCACCTCCCCAATAAAGTATCTGTCAATATTACACCTCCAAGACAGACTGAGAGTTCGAGTTCATCTACTTTTCTCTATTTCTGCTTTCACTTTTCTTGTGAAAGTTGTCATTCCTGTTGAAGACTAATGCAATAGCCTCTTACTGGTCACCTTTCTTCCATTTTTGCTTTTTAAATATCTGTACTTTACATAGAGCCTAGATGATCTTTTATAAAAGCAAATCAAATGAAAAACTGTATGTTTCCTAGAAGATATTAAAATAGAAAATCTAGATAACCTTGGGTATGGCAATGACTTTTTAGATACAGTACCAAAGACACAATTCATGGAAGAAATTATTAATATGATAGATTTTGTTAAAATTACACACTTCTCTGTGAAGATACCATTAACCAAATGAGAAAAGAAGCCACAGACTGGGAGAAAATATTTGTAAAAGGCATATTTGATAAGAGAGGGTGATCAAAATATACACAGAACCCCTCAAACTCAATAATAAAAAAATCCAATTAAAAATGAGCAAAAGACCTGCATTAAATCTCTGCTCAACCTGAACTAAAACTAAAACACCTCATCAAAAAAGACATAAAAATGGGAAAGCAGCATGTGAAAAGATGCCCAACATCATATATCATTAGGGAACTGCAAATTAGAACAATTGAGATACCACTACATACCTATTAGGAAGGCCAAAATTCTAAACACTGACACCAAATGCTGGCGAGACGTGGCTTGCTATGGACTGAATGTTGTGTTCCTTCCCAAATTCTTATGTTGTAATCCTAATCTCTGAACTGATTGTATTGGGAAATGAGGACTTTGGGAGATAATTAGCTGATGAGCATGGTGCCCTGATGATGGGATTAATGCCCTTAAAAGAAACACAAGGGAGCTTGCTTTCTCTTTCTCTCTTTACCATGTAAGGATATAAAAAGAAGACAACTGTCTGTAAACAAAGAAGAGGGTTTGCAACGAGAACCTGATCATGCTGTCACATCAATCTCAGACTTCCAGCTTCCAGAACTGTAAGAAATAAATGACTTTTGTTTAAGTCACCCGGTCTATGGTATTCTATTATAACAGCCCACACTGACTAAGACAGGAAATAACAAAAACTCTCATTTATTACTGGTGGGAATGTAAAATAGTTCAGCTACTTTGGAAGGCAGTTTGGCAGTTTCTTAGAAAACTAAACATAATCTTACCATATGAACCATTTGATCAAGCAATCATGCTCCTTGATAGTTACCCAAAGGAGTTGAAAACTTAGGTTCACATAAAAACCTCTATATGGATATTCATAGCAGCTTTATCCATAATGGCCAAAACTTGGAAGCAACACAGACATCTCTCAGTAAGTGAATGGATAAATAAACTGTGGTACACTCAGACAATGCAATATTATTTGGCACAAAAATTAGTTATCATGCTATGAAAAGACAGAGGAAACTTAAATACACATTGCTCAGTGAAAGAAGCCAATTTGAAAAGGCTACGTAGTATATGATTCCGGCTGTATGATATTGTGAGAAAGACAAAACTGTGGAGATAGTAAAAAGATCAGTGGTTGCCAAGAGTTAGGAAAGAAGGAGGTATGAATTGGTAGGTACAGAAAATTTTTAGGTCAGTGAAACTACTCTGTATGGTAATATAATGATGGATATGTCATTATACATATGCCAAAATCCATTGAATAAACATCAACAGTGAACACTGATGTAAACTATGGACTGTAAGTGATAAATGATGTGTCAATGTAGATTTACCCATTGGAAAAATTGTAGCCTTCTGTTGAGGGATACTGATAGTAGGAGAAGTTGTCTCTGTGTGGAACAGGGGGTGTTTGGGAATTCTGTAGTTTTCACTCAATTTTTCTGTGAATGTAAAACTGCTCTAAAAACAGTTCATCTCTTTAAAAGCAGAAAAATTTTGAAAATCATAAAATATAAATAAAATGATTAAGATCAAAGAGTAAAATAAAAAAATTAAAATTACAAGGTCTAATGCTGAGCCAGCACTTGCATTAAGCGGAGAGCAGAGCCTGCGAGTATTTTGTGCCCTAGGCAGCTCACTTGCCTCACCCTAGTCTGGCCCTGAAGTGAAAACCTAATCTTCAGTAGCAATCTCCAGTGCCACAGAAAATCGGAAAGAGATTGATGTGGTATGGACTATCTAAGTTCTCAAAGTCTTTGAAAAATTTGTTAGTTATGATAATGACAATGACTAGAAGCCTCAGAAGGTATTCCTCCCAAAGAATAGATAAGAACCTCAGAGACTAATTGAGGAAAAATATTGAATAGTTATACTACTAATCCAAAAAATCTCCTGGGAACACTGTGATCTTGAGGCTAAAGATGAAGATTTTATGTCAAAAGTCATGTTCTTTCTGGACCTTATTATAGTTTATTCATGACATTGAGCCCTTGCCTACAGCCAGTCCCTGGTGTTGGAATCTCTCAGAACCCAACCTGGCTTCTAAGATTTCCAGACTTGGAAATTATTATTATTATTTTTATTATTATTATTATTTATTAATAATAATTATTATTTTAAAAACAGAATCACCACTGCAGGTATTTTAATTTCCCAGTCAGAGCCAGGCTAAAAAAAATAATAATTTTCTCTTATATCCATTTTAATTCTAGGATCTATCTTTACCTTTAGAGTGACACACTGATGTGTAATCTTTAAAAGTATCTCTAAAAAGGGGCACACTATAGAGAATTCTACTTTTTGAAAGTAGTGTACCATCATCATTACCAGTATTCAAAGAATACAAAGCACTATAAAATGTTGGTAATTCAGAAATTCTCTAAAACAGCAGTTTAATAAATTGAATCAATTTGGTAATTTAAAATGGGTTTTTTCAATGAAGATCTTATTCATATTAGTTAGAAGGAAAAGCAACCATGACTCTACTTTTATTTTTTTACTTCTGCATGAGCAACTTTCATGTTTCATTTATCACCAGAGTGTAGCACAGTGTAGCCAAAGCACAATTTGGAACTAAGAAGTTGGAAAAACACATGTGGAAAATTCAAGGCAAATTATAGTGTTATCATTTTGTTAGGCTCATTTGGTTGCAGAGAATAAGTCTGCATGCCACCTGATGTAATGAGAGTTTATTATGGAATATATGTATGTATATATATATTTTATCTATCTATCTATATATTGTACACACACATATACACACATAATTTCAAGAATCTGAACAACTAGGCCATATCTTTTTAATGGAGATTGGACCCAAAATGTTCTTTAAAATTCGAGACAGTTCCAGATAACAGAGCCTGGGGAATTAGTAAATATTTATTCCAATTGCCTGCCTTTAGAGCAACCAGGCTATGCTCTGTGAGTCAGCTTCTATCGGTCTCTTGAATTCTCTCACAAATGGTCTCTTACCCTCCACTCCCAGAGTCACAAATCAGCAGACTTACACAGAATAAGCCCAGGAAACAATGTTTTGTTAAGACAGTATATGTTTGGCTTTTTTTTTTTTAAACTGCATTTGAATGTCTTTTAAGCAGTATTTGCATTTTCCAGTTTGCCACAAGCTGTCCACAGCTCCTCCTCAGTTGAGGGGTGAGGATTCTCATTTAGGAGGAGTTTGAGTAGAACATTTGCATGATGTTCAGGGCCCGCTGTGCCCTGTCCTAGTGGAAAGAACACCTACGGATTCACCCTGTCACATATTAGCAGTGCATGCCTGGTCTAGCTGCTTTGCTTTTATATGCCCCTGTTTCATTATATATAAAATTATATAATTTAAATACTACTTACCCTGTGTTGATTAATTTTATGTATTAACTTGATTGAGCTAAGGAAAACCCAGATAGCTGGTAAAATATAGTTTCTGGGTGTGTCTCTGATGGTGTTTACAGAAAACACTAGTATTTGAATAGGTAGACTGAGTAAAGATCACTCTCACCGATGGAGGTAGGAACCATCCAGTCTGTTGAGGCCCTGAATAGAACAAGAAGGTGGAGGAAAGAATAATTTGTTCAATCTGAGCTGGCACTTTTATCTTTTCTTTGGTCTTTGCTGTTCCTGGTTCTCAGGCCTTCATTCTCTATCTGGGTTTACACTATTAGGCCTCATGCCCTGGTCCCCACTGTTCTCAGGCCCTACTATTTGAACTGAGTTACACTACTGGCTTTTCTAGTTCTCAGGTTGCAGACAGCAGATTGTGGAACTTCTTGGCCTCCATAATTGCTTGAACCAATTCCTATAATTGTCTGTCTATCTATCTATGTAACTATGTATCTATCTATCTACCTACCTACCTACCCACCTCCTGCTGGTTCTGTTTCTCTGGAGAATCCTGACTAAAGTATTATTCCAAATAGCTATTTTGGAAATTAAATGGAAAATAAAACAGCAGAATGCTTAAAAGACCATGTATTAGACTCACACAATCTAAGTTCAAATTGCCTCTGCCATAGAGTAGTTGGTAATCTTAATCTCTTTGTAAGCTTCTTTTTTCTCATCGGTGAAATGGAGATAATAATAATGCCTTTCACATATGATTATTTTGAGTATTAAATGAGGTACTAATCATATATAGTAAGGATCATTTAATACAATGACATATATTTCACCATGCAACACAATAAATTTTAGCTGTTATTATCATCCAATGTGAAAGTTGAATGTTACAAATTTGCAGTGGATTAGATTTCTCTCTTCCTTGGAACTATTCTTAATAATTTGAACACTAGAAATTTACCATTCATCTTACTTCTTAGTAGAGTATTTTAGAACTTGCAAAGGTTTTCTTAGTTGACCAGTATTTTATCTAATTACTATCATTCTATTCTGCCCTATAATCACTGCCTCTACCCATACTTCTATTCCTCCTAATTATAAAAAACTTCAACTTTCTACCTTTTAAAATAATCTGACACTGTGTCTGAGCACTCAGATTTTAAAACCATAATAAATAAATTTTAGCAGAATTATTCCAAATATATGTAATGTATTTAATTGTCTTCACAAATGAAAATGTTCTGGACATGGTTTGAGTCTTTACTCATGATGCAAAACCACTGCCATGAATACCATTTTTTGTGCTATGTTTTAACAGGGTGCTACGTTATTACTCAAGTAACCCTAGACAGCCCTAATAACACTAGAACTATTACATCAAATTGGTCCCATTACTTTTAAGGGTTCGAATTGGCAGTTCTTTTTTTTTTTCTATCTACTCCTTTGCTTTCTTGCTGTTAGTGCATTTTTTTCTTTTTAGTCTAATGCTGACATAGTCTAATGTTAACATAGGGAAGATCTGGTATATAACGAAGGAATCTGGCTTTCTTAATTTATTACATGTTGGCCCTTATTTATCTCTTTGGAGTAAAGTGAATGGGCTTTGTGATAGACATTTCCTTGGTTGCCAAGCTGTTAATGTTGGTTTGTTTTTGTTTTGTTTTGTTTTGTTTCTTCACTTTGCACATATTTATTTGAGCTAAAGCATTGAGCAGGACTACCCCTATGCAATAGAGTTGAGAGGGTGACTGTGCATTATGGAGTTTACAGAATGTTGAAAAGCTCCCACTCTACACCAATTTGAATTCCTCAATAGTTTCCTTACATATCTACTGAGATGCTAGAAATTATAATGTCAGGATGTAGTTTTAACACTTTCAGGTTTACTGTGTAAAATAGTCTATTACAGGTAGCAATTCTAAGAAATTTAGATGACGAAGAACTGAGCATCTTAGATATCTCTGAACCAAATACATTGTATTTTCTTTTTACTTTTGTTCATATTGTCTGATAAAGGATTTTGGAATTGAGAAATGATAACTGGTTACCTTTACAGTGGAATGTTGAGCATTATCTCAAGGACACTTCTGAGGTTACGGGATTCTGTAAGAATATGTGCCTTTCATTTTATTTAACTATTTTGCAACATTGTGGAGATAATTTGTAGAGAGACGATGGTGATGCAGATAGCTCCTGTTAAGAGAAATGCAAATGAATTTTGTGTGGTGGAGATGAAATTCATTTCTAGATTGCTGAAGACACCACTTTTGTATGTGATAGCAAATTTATTTCAGCATTCTTTCGTGTTCATATAGGCACTATTTTTTACTTTTTAAAAATTGCTTTTTACATCTTATGGATTTCCTAAATAATGAAAAAGATAAAAATTAGTTATGTAAGATCTTTGATGCATATCTATTTTATATTTTATAAGTCATGATTTGACTTTTGAAAAAATTATTCTTTAACAATTTTACTTCCTCTATCTGAGGTAGTTTCTCTTCTCACTATTTCATCAATTTTATCATTTAACACTGGGCTCAATGTATATCCTCTTAATGAATTTCTTTCTGATCACAATTCCGAGTTATTATGGTAATTAACACTAGCAAAAGTTATCTATCACAACATTTTTATAGTATTCTTTAAACCCTTTATTGTGAGATAAATGTAATAAAACTGTGATTGTTTCATCCTTGCACTTGAATATCTAGCTGGGTGCTTGGTACATGACAAGGATTCTGTAAATCACTATGGCCTACTGGCACCCTTCTTGAGCAAGCTAGCACTATGAACCACAGAGAGTAAGCCTAGGAATCTCTCTGTCCCCAACTCTGCTCCCATGCTTGCTTCTCTACCCTGCACCTGAGATTCACTGCTATTCAAGGTCACCAGCTATTGGGGGAAATCAGCAATTGGCAACTGCCAGGCACCAAGTAGTGGAATCTCAGTCAGGAAATCATCAACTCCGTGAGTCACCACACCTCTTGCCACCTGCCTAAGTTGAAATGACTGGGCTTTCTGGGAAAAGAGGGTATACAAGGATCTGGGTATGACTGGGACAGAGACTAAATCTGACCAAGGTAGCTGCCACTCCACCCCCAAACAGGCCCCTCCACCTCAGGATAGTTTCTCCTGGTTTGAAGAATATCTCCAGCTGACTGCAGCAGTTCAAGCTGGCCCACTGCCATTCACAGTCTATCCCAGGCAAACGGGATAGGGCAAGGCAAGAGTGTTCTCTTTTTATAAGTAACTAGGTATATAATGTCTTCTACTTTTCCTTTGGGTCTGCAAAGCTAAATACTTTTACCAAAAAAAAAAAAAAGTTTACTGATCCTTGCTACAGATTATTAAATTTTAATTTATGACTTGTCTTCCTCAAAGGATTATAAACTCCTTGAGGCAGCAAAAAGTATAATTGTCCCACCATGCTCAGTAATTATTAGATGATTAATTGTTTGCTTTCACCAATCTATATTCTTTAGCATCAAAATCTTCTATTTTTCCTCCATTTAATCCCACTATAAGTTGACAACTTTGAAAGCTACTTATATTTCAGAATAAGAGATAATGACGCAGGATTATTACTTATCTGACATGTTTAAAGAAAATATCAAAAAATTAAAATAGAAGTGTCATATCTATTAGCTAGCAATGACAAAAAGAAAAATACAAAAGAGGCCACAGGTCGTATAAAAAATTTTTAAAAGAAAACAGAATTCTAAATTAGGATTTATTTCACTCCAGGATATTAAATATTTCAAGAGTTTTGAAAGAAACTATCTTCTCCCTTCTGAGGTCTCAATCTATTTGTCTCAGCATGTTAGACATTGAGCCCTTGCCTGTCTCACCTGTTCTTCGCCTCCCACAAGGCCTGTGACTCAGGTGTACCACATGTGAAGTGTAGTCATGAGGCAACTGCTGTAAAAGACATTATTTCATTGACAGATGCAGTGTGCCCTAAGGGTTTATAGAAACTACTGCTCATGTTTTACTAATTCTTCTGGTCACTAAGTAGGCCTCCACCTGTATATTAAGAAAATGACTTATGCCATCATCTGATTTGTGCTAGTCAATCCATTCTGCATTCCTGGACTGTAAGATCATTTGTGCTCAAGGTAAATACTAGCTGTTCTCGGGATGTGTTTACTTCGGGAATTTTGGAACTGGTTGAGGAAAGGTCTCAGGTGAAAGGTATTGATAAAAGAAAAGCTTTATTACATTTATCTTTTAAAGAATTTATTAAAGCATTCAGTGACTCATGAATCAGGGCAGCTTCAGACCACAAGTGGTTAGCACTCTGCCAGGAGGGGCAAAAGGGGAAACTTTTCTGAAGGGTTTGCAGAAGCACGACAAACAAAACAACTTTGGTTAGAATGGAAAGTTCCTAGTTAGAAGTTAGTAATTTCTTTTCTTTCTTTCTTTCCTTTTCTTTGGGGGTTGGGGTTCTTATTTCGGGTGCTGTATTTGAAAATATATTATAACACAAATACATTGTATAACTTCATGTAAAATGGATCTGGTTTTCCAATATGACAGGGTACAAGTCTCAAATCTAATTCTCCACCTCGCTTTCAGTCAATGATAGCCTCTGTTTTCAGAGAAAAGAACACCCTCATTCGCTTGCTCCCTCAGCTTCCTGGCCAACAATTCACTATCTTGCCTGCATTATTTTCCATCCCTTCGAGGTTTATTTCTGTCCATGGAAAGTGGTGTTTAGTCCTTTATCTAAAGCTACTCTCTTCCTAAATTGGTTTCCTTACCTTCTGCTCCCCATTTTTTTCCAGCATCTCCATTCTCTCCTTCTTTGCTTGCTTATTCCCACAGTTAGTGATTTCTGATTGGTAGAGTTACCCTAGTTTCCGTGTACTGTTTACATTGGGCTTTGATTTGTTCACCAAAGAATTTGAAGTGCCAGAGCCACCCCAGTCTAAAGGTCTCTAAATTCGATTAAAAAAAAAAACAGTATGTTTAAATGAAAAAGACTAGAAAACAACATATCTGAGAGGATGATGTATGATGACTTTTCACAGTGAAACTCGTCTGTCAGATGGGGTTTGTGGATATCTATTACATGTTATCTCCTAAATATCTGCAGGGAGGACCCTGTGCATAGTCACATGGAAAGGCACATTCTTTAAAAATGTTGATTGTAAATATTCAGATACATCCAATGTGCTGGGAGGAAATAATTATTACTGTTTAAGGTATTACCGTTTCCATACAATTTTAAGGACTTTCAGAGTACTTCAGCTGTTTGGAGCTTGATGCGAGGGAAGTTGAGCGTGTGTGTGTGTGTGTGTGTGTGTGTGTGTGTGTGTATGTCTTAAAACTTTCTGTTCCCAAGAGTCTACATAACTGTCCTCCTAGCTCATATGGAAAATGTTTTGTCTTAGTCTGTTCAGGCTGCTATAACAAAATGCCATAAATTGAGTAGCTTATAAATAACAAAAATTTATTTTTCATCGTTCTGGAGGATGGGAAGTCTAAGATCAAGGTGCTAGTATATTGAGTATCTGGTGAGAACCGACTTCCTGGTTCACAGATGACTGTCTTTTCATTGTAATTTCACATGGCATAAGGAGGGATGGCCTCTTTGGGGCCTTTATTTTTTTTTAATAAGGATATTAATCCCTCTCATAAATTCTCTGCTCTCATAACCTAATTATCTCCCAAATGACCCATCTTTTAAAACGATCCATTGAGGATTAGGATATTAATATATAAATTTTGTAGGGACATAAACATTTAGAACACTGCAGGCTTGTTTTCTGCAAAGCAAAATGTGTGGATGGTTCATATCTTCGCATCGCTGCTATCACCTCCATGTATAAATGACTTAGCCTTGTGGCAAAACTCTAATTCTATCCACCATGAAATGTTTCTTCTAGTATATATAAAAGAAACTCTAGAATATTCCTGTTCATTTTTAATGGAATGAAAATAATTTACATGAGCTTAGGATACTTTTTCAACTCTCTATAGCCACATAAAACTGGCCAAATCAGCTCATGCCCTTTAGGAAATAAGAGAACAAGATAGATGAAAATCAAACCAATAAATGTGTTGTGAAATTATATATATGGAAATTAAGTAGGGAGATCTAGACAGTAATTTCCTAAACACACCATTTTTAGACTTAGTATTTCTTATAGACATCACCTTTTCTTTTTCTTGTGGTTGGAAGAAAATTAAAATTGAAAGAGCAAGCTTTATGTTCACATTTTTAAGAATGCATTTGGAAAAGAAAACAAACAAAAATTTTGATTTTTTTAAAAGTGGGATTAAGTTAAGGTATGTCAACTGGGAGTGGACAGGAAGTTGAATTATTGATATTGGCTTGGCAATCCTTGAATAGTGGATTCAAGGAATGAACAATATCATCTTTCAACAGCCTCAAAAAAAGACCCAGGTGACCTGATGGAGAAAAAGACTATATCAAACTTAAAATATGTTCTGCCATGTTTATTTGAATTCACTGCAACTACTGAGCTACGAACATGTGGACAAGTAGACAACTAGAAATCTGAAAGGAAACTGAACTTACTTCAAAGAAGGACCAGTAGGAGAGTACAAAGAATGTAAATCAGCACTTGTTGGGGAACTAAATGCTAGAACCAATGCTAGTCACTTTACATTCAAGTGACATTTAAAAGTCACAATAATGCTACAGGTTATGTATTATGGTTCCTATTTGAGATGAGAAAATAGAGGCTCAGAGATTGTAAATAATTTGCCACAAATCACATAACTTGTCAATCATGATGGCATTTAGTATTTCATGACATCATGCCAGAGAAACAATAGACCCCAGTATATATGAGTTCTTTTAATGCTACATAGACATAGGTGAAAATTTGCTGTCATATTAGGAAGATAAAAAGTAGGGATTTTTTTATTTGCTTTAAGTTTTCTTATGTCTCCTGGTAAATAATATTATTTCTATTCCAGAAACCACAAAGAATTCTTGACTGTTCCTTAAGAGTCCAAGTAAGTTTTAGGTGAACACACTTCTTTTGATCTTTCCAGTATTAATACAAATTACTCATCCTGAAAGATCAATAATTATTGGCTTTTTTTTTTTAGTTCCTAGGTCTGTGTTTCATGATGAGTCAATATGATGTGTTAGCACAGCACCATGAAAATGATGTGAAATGGCATCAGGGACTCGTGAGTGATGGCCAGAAACCTAGCCAATTATGGGAAAAATTTTTTTCTCAAGAAGTCAAGAAAAGAAATGTCACCTTACATGCCAGAAGAAAACATCATGCTTCTTTGAAAGAAACTCATCCTAACAAAGCATTATTGAGTCATTGATGCCAGCTCAAAGCCTCATGCAGAAATCTAGTATGATGTTCCTTGTCCTTTTAGTTTTGGGACAAATGACCCAAATACATTCTCATAATTATCACGCTGATACAATTATGGTTTCCATAAACTCTCTTGTTCTTTTTTTTTTTTTTTTGACAGAGTCTCATTCTGTTGCCCAGGCTGGAGTGCAGTGGCGTGATCTCGGCTCACTGCAACCTCCGCCTCCTGGGTTCACGCCAGTCTCCTGCCTCAGCCTCCCGAGTAGCTGGGGCTACAGGCGCCCGCCACCAAGCCTGGCTATTTTTTTTTTTTTGTATTTTCAGTGGAGACGGGGTTTCACCGTGTTAGCCAGGATGGTCTCGATCTCCTGACCTTGTGATCCGCCCGCCTCAGCCTCCCAAAGTGCTGGGATTACAGGCGTGAACACCGCGCCTGGTGGTTCTCTCTTGTTCTTATGTTTAATGAGTGTCAACAAATGCTACTGGAAGCAACAACTCTTCCTCATTAAACAAATGGCATCTTTCCAATCATTTAATTTGTAAAGTGTGAATTTCTCCTGAAGCAGATCTCTTCTCTTTCTCCAACCTGCACTTACGTCATGGCTCAGTCATTCAAAACTGTTACTAAAAATCTATACTCAGAGTCAAAGGCAGTGTATGTTTTACAGCATACACAACATCTAAAAGGGACAATATAATCTAAATATTTTCTATAACTCTATTAATATTGCTAGGTTTTCTCACTCACCCTATTATAGATCAGAAAAATAACAAGCTTATTTTCCCATCCTTGACTAGTTTTCTTCCTGTCACTTATCTGTGCTTTCATTCATTGGAAACATAGTTATCAAACACCAGATAGAAGTGTGCCAATCACCATCCCAGTCCCTGGGAGCCCAGACAAGAAGGAACTCTGCATGTCAGAGTCTCATACTCCAGTTAGGTAGACAAATACCCAAACAGACAATTACCAAGCACGTGTATGCACACTACAAACCAATGGCAGGAACCACAACTATTGTTTTTCTGGAGGAGGTAACATACTGAATTTTGATGAAATTAACATTTAAATTTTTACCTGGAGATAAATTTTTACCATCAGGGGTTTCCGAGATGAGTTCTCCCCAAACTATTTGCGACGTGGTGAAGAACCAATCGTTTTGTTTGTCTATTTTGTTTTGTTTATCTAACCCATTGCGGGATGCCACTTTCATACAATACAATAAAAATATCTCAGCAATATCAAATTGCTGTGGCATTATGTACTTATCTCACTAAGATCTGTAACCAGTGGTTTCCTGACTGACATTAGCCCACAGAGCCAAATTTGAGTACTGCGAACTTTGTTTACCAGGCTCAGAAACATAAGTTGCAATACATGGCTTTATTTCAGTGGCATGGAGAGGACAAGCTGAAGAATTTCCAGCTGTTCCCTCCTCCTCCAGAAATAGTATTATTTAACAATTCCATAGCTCTTGCTGTGAGACAGGCACTCTTCACCACAAGCTCTGAATATCAGTGTCCCCATTTCACAGATAAAGATACTGAGATCACACAGCAAGGAAATGCCGGAAGTGGGATACAAACCTAGAAACTCCAGTTCTGATCACTAAGCTATGCCACAGGGTGAGGGCATGACCTGACCATTTGGAGGGAGGTTTCCTCTCTTCAAATGAGAAGCCCAATTTTATCTTTCTGATTTTCACAGAATATATTTATTCCCATGAAAGTGTGAGTTGTGTGCTTAAGTGAAAAGGAGTGGCATTATAATAGCGAGTAATTTTTCTTTCTTTTTTTTTTTTTGAGACGGAGTTTTGCTCTTGTTGCCCAGGCTGGAGTGCAATGGCACGATCTCGGCTCACTGCAACCTCCACCTCCCAGGTTCAAGTGATTCTCCTGCCTCAGTCACCCAAGTAGCTGGGATTAGAGGAGTGCGCCACCACGCCTGGCTAATTTTGTATTTTTAGTAGAGACGGGGTTTCGCCACATTGGCCAGGCTGGTTTCAAACCCCTGACCTCAGGTGATCCACCTGCCTCAGGCTCCCAAAATGCTGGGATTATAGGCATGAGCCACCACACCAGGCCAATAGTGAACAATTTTTCTAAAATGAAAGATTTACTGTCCAAGTAGGTTGATGAACTAAAGTCATTCAAATAATATTTAGTTTCTTCACCAAGTGTGCCAGTATGCTGTGGGAGTACAATGTTCATATGAACATGCAGAAGAGGCATTTCCTGTCCTTTGCGATAGTTTTGTGTGTCAACTGGGCTATTGTTATTTAATCAAACACTATTCTAGATGTTGCTGTGACCACGTATTTTGTAGATGCGGTTGACTTTGAGTAATGATGACCCTTAATAATGTGGGTATGACTCGTTCGATCAGTTAGAAGGCCTTTAGAGTAAGACTGAGGTTTCCTTAAAGTGGAAGAAATTCTGCCTCAAGACTGCAACGTCAGCTCTTGCCTGAGAATTTCCAGCCTACTGGCCTGCCATACAAATTTTGGACTTGCCAGCCCTCACAAGTGCATAAGCCAATTTCCTGAAACAAATATCTTTGTATAAATATATGTAAGTGTGCATATATACACACACACACATACACAACTGGTTCTGTTTTGCTGAAGAACACAATCCAACCTGGTTATAACATAACTTATTTAATTTTCTTAAACACTATTAAGATATCTGTTAGGAAGTCTTCCATATATATATGTGTGTGTGTATATATATATATATATATGTATACACACATATATTAAATTCAACTTGAAGCTTTTTATATTCTCTTTATATCTTCTTTAAATTTAATTTTTAATGACAAAATTGTCTTCTCATGCTCAGAAAAAAACAGGATAAATTCTAGGTTTGAAACTCAGTTCTACATTTTAACCTGTGCTGACAACTTTAAAATACTCAACTTGTACCTGTTCATTAATATTTTTATTTAGAAAATAAATAGAACTAATATGTCTATATTACTAAGTTATAAAAAAGGATTAGATTCTCTTTTTTTGGTACCTCAATTTTCTCCTCTGTTTAATAGCAATAAAACTTGTCAACTTTCTGCCTTAGAAAAATATATTTTTTAAATACCCAAATATTCAGAGAAAAGTTATAAATGCATAGGAAAAAGCACCATTTATATTCAAATAATTACTAAACCTTTTTAAAAATCTGATACACACAAAAAATGTGAAAGTAAACACAGTCAATTGTTTTATCACTGTTATAATTAATGATTTTTTAAATAATTAAAACTTCAAACCTTCAGGATTTGTACAGTGAATTTGTATTGCACTTTAGGTTTTATAATTTAAAGATAATTTTTTGGAAAGTAAATTGCAAAAACTATACCATTTTCTTTATCTTAATTTAAAAAGTCAGCCATCAGTGGCCAGACACCAATCTTGGTGTGTATACTTTTGAAGTTATCCTGTTCACTCTGGAAAGATTTATATCAAATACCTTCTAAGGTGAAAAGTTATTTATAGATTATTGAAAGTATGTGTGACAGAAGACTTTTTAGTAAAATACAAATTATTCCAATAGTTAAGAACAGTTATTACTTTAGTGAAATATAATATACTCTCTTTTTTAAAATTCTTGCCCTGATTTTCTATGCCTCAATCCCTTTGTTCCATCTTTGTTATTGTTCCATTGAAATCAGTGAAGGAGAATGATTAATCTTATCCAAATGAAGCTCCAGAAGTGTACATGGCTGTACCAGACATCTGGTGTGTTAACTATCAGCAGATCGGCCCTACAGCAGCTGATGACAGCAGACAGGAGTCTAAAACAGGAGCATCCACCTCAGGTCTTATTTATAATGCAAGAGTCAGTGATGAAGCGCACATGCTGCCTTGAAATGGCACAGCTGTGAAAAGACGCAGCCTCGGGCTGCTGCGAAATGGCATTAGATGTTATTTAGCAGCCCTTCCCAAGCACTTACCTAATAGAGGCATGTGCACTATTTCCCAGACAGAACAATAGGGGCACACCGAGAGAAAAACCTCTAGTGGAAAGGATTCAAAACTGGGTCTAAGAAATATCCATGCATCTATCGGTGGATAGTGTTAGATAAAAAAATTTGTTGTTGTTAGAGGATTATATAAATAATTTTAAAGTTTTGTGTTTTTAACATTTTAAAATAGTTTTTCTGCTTTTATTATTAAAAAATCTACTGAAATATCTCCCAGGGATATTGCTTTTCTGGGTTTATTTCGGAAAGTCCCACCAGTGGAAAAGAAGCAAACTGAAAGTCCGGTTCCACATATCTTTTTATTACCGCTGACTACAGACTTCTTCAGATAGTAGCAGTTAAAGTTAAAAACTGTAATTTCCCCCAGCAAATAGGAATTGGAAGTCTAGAGAGTTAATAGTGCTTTTTCATGAAAACCCAACTCTGTGATCTAATTTCAGATTGCAGGAAATATGCCAACTCTAGTGGCTAATTAGAGTTGTTCATTGAAAATTATTTGTAGCCAGCCTTTAATCCCTTACAGCAAAGTGTATTGACAACGTTGGCAGCATAAACATTGGCAGCATGAATGTTAGATTTTTAGGAAAGAGTACAAGAAAAAATGGTTGCATTTGGATTATGCGGTTTCCTTGGCTGAAAAATTTTCAGACGACAAGATGCTAATTTCGGCTAAATTTGGTGATAGTTCGCATTTTCCACTTAAATACTGGAGCCTTTTTTTGAGAGAGGGCTTTAATAGGAATATATTTCTCTCACATATCTCCACATTGAAGAATAATTCTGGGATAGTCTGGCATTTGCTTTGCTAGTTAAGATTTTACTAGATTTATTAAATTCAGATTGTTTTAGGATTAAACTGAAAACCTCTTCCTTTGTTGCCACAGTTATACCCATCTGGGGTTTAATCCTATTTTTCCAAGGGACATCTAACTCTAATGTAAATTACATGAAGCCAGAGAGTTTTTATCTAATTGGTTGACTGCTGTAACCTGAGAGCCCACTGCAGGACTTGGCACATAGATTCGGTACCCACCATATATTCATTAAGTGAATGATTGAAAGAATGAATGATATTTAGTGTCAAGTGAGGGAGAGAATGAGACTGTATTTAGATCAACTGGTAAGCCTAAATACTTGGTGTCAAAGTAGTTCACTCCAGCAATGCCAGGAACATTTGGATCCCAACCACACCCTGTGTTCCATCCCTTCTTCCTCCTTGCTTTTGCTGCCGCTATTTTAATAAAACAGTTTTATTTGATCTTTTTACAAGTGAAAGAGTTGGGCAGAGCTTAATGAATGACCTTTATATCATATTGACTGTAGGAAAATTAAGAAAACTTAATTTCCCCCACAATATCATGGCCCTAAGCTAGGATTTTTAAAAATAAAGAGCAGCTTTAAATCATACAGAACATCAATTGCGTCTAAAAGTGACCCTTAATAAAACAACAATAATAAAAATTAAATGAAGAACAACATATGTAGTCAGCAAATTTTGTCTTCAGGACTCTATGCCTCCACTTTTTTCTTTCGTCATACTTTGCCCAAAGGCACTCCGTTTCTCCACTTTGTGTCATCCTCCTCTCCCAGAAGAAAATTTTATAATTCATTCACTTTGAATTATTAATGAGACTTAATCTGTTGCTATCCAGAGGTATTACAATTTTAAATAAAAAATCCATTTCTAATCGTGTAAGAGTATTTGAGGCATTAAGAGGCTAACTGAGAAGCCCTGAAATCATATGATCCATTCCCTATATAATATTAATGAATATTAGTTAGCAATAAAACTCATGGGCTAGTAGTAGAGGCAAATTGGTAAAAATAATTCTAAATTTCTATAATTAGTGTGAATAACATAAGTATGTATCATGTGATTGTTTCAAAGGGGGGTGATCCGTTTGCCTGAGCACTCTGGAAGAATCATTATTTCACAAATCAGCCTTTTTTAAAATAATTGGATAGGTTTAATAATTTTTTAAAAATGTATCCTCTTGTTGAATTGAAGACTGTTTTAATGTTCTTTACACATTAGCCAAGTACTGGCCACTGGAGTGGAAAAAACCTCAGATGTTTTAGGTAGGTAGGTTTTTCTTCTTCTTCTTTAAGAACTTCTTATTTCCTCAACATTCAACAAGCTATATCCTTGTCTAATTTTAACTACTCCCCTTTCCACTAGACGCCATGGACTTCCAAGCATCTGTTCTAACTTAGTAAGGTTCTATCTAACATGGTAGCAGCTGACAAGAGGTAATGAATTTGCCTCTAATAATGAGTGGACTATCACTCACTTGGTAGGTCCTCTGCCCGACTTCATTATTAGATGTGAAGTTTAATTAGGGGCTGAAGAGGTATAATTTCAAACACAGAACTCCTTTTAGAATAAAGACGCAGGTCACTGTCTACTTGCAGCCACCACAATCTATGTCTGCAATGGACTGGAATTTCTGAAAGGAAGGGCATAGCACTAAGCAGGCTGCTGAGGTGTTTTAATCCCTAAAATTCCAGTGGAAAGGTCACCATAAATGCCAAACATAACAGGACTTTAGTGACCATGAAACTCCCCTGAGAAATCCAGATAAGAAACAAATGATTAGTAGAGATTTAAAACAATGATAATACAGAATGCTGGTGAGAAGGATGCATGATTACATCTCTTGGTGGATTCAGCCTTCTGGAAGGTGATTTGGCAATGTGTGAATAATCTGAATGATCTAAATACCAGCCTGGACAATATAGCAAGACCTTGTCTCTAAGAATAATAAAAAAAAAAATTACCCAGGCATGGTGGTATGTGCCTGTGGTCCCAGCTACTCAGGAGGCTGAGGCAAGAGGATCACTTGAGCCTGTCCAGTTGAGGCTGCAGTAAGCTATAATCGCACCACTGCATTCCAGCCCAGGTAACAGAGTGAGATCTAGCCTCAAAAAAAAAAAAAAAAAAAAAAAAAAAAAAAAGTCTGAACATGTGCACGTACTTTGACCCAGAAATACCTTAAGCATAATCGGAGATGTATGTAAAAGTTTCCCTTATAAGTATGCTTATAGCAGCATAAGTTTAAATATTGGCATATATTTGATCATAGAAAGTTGCTTAAATTAAATTAATTTGCTTATCCATGTGACTGGATATGACAGAGTCACTGAGAATCATACTATAGAATAATGAATGACATGGGAAATGGTACTTATTAAATATTAATGGAAAGAAACAGGTCACAAAAATTATGCATTGTGACATGATTTAAATAATGTAAAGTACATGTATGTATGTAAGAGTAGGGGAGACTCAAAGTATTGATGTACCATACAGCAAAATGTAAAATATCTGATCCCTTAGCTATAGAGATGAGACTTTTTTTTTACTTTTTTCTTCATACTTTTCTAGAAATTCATATTTTCTATTATGATGAACCATAAGAAGTTACCGTTAACTGACTATAAACGGCCATTTTATAAGGTTCAAGCTCATGAGCTGAATATAAATATTTTTATAATAAAAATAATAATTTTGGTTTATTAAAGAAATGATCTTCCTGCCACACAGGCTGAGATATTAGTCTTTCATCTGTAATAGGTTGCAGTCAGGTTAGCTAAAAATCAGCAAAGTTCTTGTTTTCCAGCACCTTTTCTGTTCACTCCAGTGTGCATGCAGAAAGACAATAATATTCTAGGTGTGTTGTGAAACAAAAACACTTGATAAACACTGGTTGATCAAGAAAACATTTTCATGTTCCCTTTTATGACAGGGAGGGTGGTGTGGGAAAAAGCAAGAGATTTTATTATTTTGTCTGGGAAGAGGCCCATATGTATGAGTTCCCTTTGTAAAGGAAACTGTGACACCAAAAAGGTATTGCTTTACCCTTGCATCAGTAGATTTTCCCAGCTTCTATCTTTAGCAGGGAAAGCCAGGCTCATAAAATGAGATTGAAATATAAAACTTTCTTTCCACACATGCACCCACCGTCTAATCTCGATCACTCTGATTTGCAGTCTCTCACTTCACCAGTAATCACTGCCATCCTAACTATGGAGTGGTTGAGCCAAGCTGTGGGATTGTGGCATTAGATTTGCAAGGCTCTAGAAGTGTGTCATAAGATAAACATAACATTGCTAAAGCCCTGAATCGGATCATATGACTCCTTAAGACTTCAAGGAGGGAACATACCACCTATCAAATGGCATGGCTCAAAAAGGCATAGCTTAGTAGGCTAATTTACTTTTCCTTTTACTGGATGACTAGTGCAGCTGGTAGGTTTTGGGCAATCAGCTAAACTTAGAATTGTGGTCAATAGACAGACATTCTCTGCTGAAAGTCTTGGCTGTGAGTACGGATTCACACTGGAATAAATTGTCTGAACTTTAACTACACAGAGAATTGGGCAACTTGTCCACAGATATTTAGAAAAGAGTTGGAAGAATCCTTGAGGTTTTCCACTCCAACTGGCCACCCAATGAAAAAAATCTCCATTAAAGCATACTTGATGGATGGTGTCAGTCAGTCTCTGCCCGAATGCACAGAAAGTTCAACTACTCTATGAGTCAACCTTTTCCATTGTTGGAGTTAGAAAAGGCTTCCATATTAGGGAGCTGGTATCTCCCTTGTTGTTGGTTTTTATATGGTCCTGGTGCTGCCCTCTAAAGCAGAAAATGTTTACTTCCCCTTTCACGTGATAGACTTTTAAATACTTGAAGGCAACAACAATAGGTTAAATCTTAATTAATAAACAAAATGAGAAGACTTGAGAAACAAAGAATAAATGCCAGCACAAACATGCTCACATTAAATGGAAACAAAGGCTATATTTGCTTTTTAAAATGAACTTTTTAAAGAATAGTTTTAAATTTACAGAAACATTGAGACAATAGTGTTCCCATATACTTCCACTTATTACACACCCAGTTTTCTATATTATTAACATCTTGCATTGGTATGTTACATTATTATGTGTTACAAATTAATGAACCAATATTAGTACATGATTATTAACTAAATCTATACTTTATTCGATTTTCTTAGTTGTTACCTAATGTCCTTTTGCTCTTCCAGGATCTTATTCTGGATGGCCTGAATTAAGCACTACATTTAATCTCCACATTTCTTTAGGTTCCTATTGGCTGAAGAGTTCTTTACTTTCCTTGATTTTGCTATTGTTGATGGTTTTCAGGAGTACGGGTCAGGAATTTTGCAGGATGTTCCTTTATGGAAATTTGTCTGATGGATGGGTTATATGTTTTTAGAACAAAGATCACAGAGATAAAGTGCCATTTTCATCACATATCAAGGGTTTATGCTATCAACATGATCTTGACTTTGATAACCTGGCTAAGGTAGTGTTTCTCGTGTTTCTTCACCATAAAGTTCCTCATTTTCCTCCTTCCTCATGGCAATCTTTGTAACAAAGCCATTCTGTATAGTGGGAAGTTATAATGCCCCTCTTTTAGAGTGGAGCATCTACATAATTTATTTTGAATTCTTCTGAATGGGAGATTTTTCTCTTTACCATTCAATCATATATTTATATCAATATAGATAATGAATTAATATAGATCACTTATTTTGTATTTGAGTTTAGAATTCAATGCTATTTCATGTATTTTGTTGCTCAAATAGTTCTAGTTTTGGCCATTGTAAACTCCTTCAATTGATGTTTGTGCCCCTTTGCCACACTCCCATCAATATAGGTTGTTTTATGGGGTTTATTGTAGTTGTTCTGTGTGTGTGTGTGTGTTGTTGTTGCTGTTTAAACACCTCCTTCTTGTACCACAGAATCTTCCAGGATTATCTGTATATTTGATCCCCCAGTTCTAGAATCAGTCATTTCAGACATTTCTCTAAGGAGTCTTGTGTTTTTGTTTTTTGTTTTTATTGGATAATGGTATTATTATAGAAATTAAGAACCAGGTGCTAGGTGTACTTGCTCCTACTGGGGAGTTGTTTTATTTAGGCACTCTCAGCTTACAGAACAAGGAAATGTATGTGAGTATCCTAAACCATGTATATACACATATCTACAAACTTTTCTATATGTAGCCATATGTATCTATATTAAGCTAAACATGAGTTCATACTGATATCTCCAACTCTAATTCACTCCTAGTGGATTATTTTAGCCTCCTGCTGCTGCCTATCTGTAAACTGTCACTTCTACAGTAAGAAATGCAGCTTCTACCATCTGCTATCCATTTACTTAAATGTTTAGTTCCAGTATATGTGTATAGCAGAATCAGAATTGTTAACCTGCACTCCTGTGAGAAACAACTGTAGCAAGGCATATGTACAGTTTTACCTTTTGATTTGCAGAGATGTTTGCTTTTAACAAACGGGATTTTTAAAACCTAGTTTATATTTTTGAGCCGTTCTTATCTGTCATTCAGTAATGACAATTTGCTATGGTTGATAGCACATTGCTTGCTTACTAGAATTTAAAACTTTGCAGAAGCTGTCCTGCCAATTTATTTATGAATTCAACATTTTTCTTTATAGAGAAGAGGGTATGCCACTAATAAGTACATTTCTATTAAGTTAAAGATAGTAAATTAAGCAAAATTGACCCATGTTAATGAGATTATCAACAGATGTCTACCCACCATGCCAGGTCGATTTCAACAACACCAAGGAGACACAAAGGTAGAGAAGAAAGTCAGGAAATAAGAGACCTGCCACCTAAACAGTTTCAGAGATGTCATCATCCTCTAAGAATATTCCCCGAGAAAGGTTTCTTATTGTTTCAGACACCAGTTCTCAGATAGGAAAACCCAGCAACCTTCTTTTCAGCCAATAGAACCATTGTTCAAGTGACGAAGGACTGCTACAGTTTAGAAAGCATTTGTTGGTAAAACTTTCATAAAAGTAGATGATGAACAAGCCTATGTTGATCACACTGGGTGTGTGCCAGTGTCTGATACTGAATACCCTCCCTGACAAGTGCTTCCACAGTGCTTCCACATTCTTCCAACTGCAATACCTTAAAATAGAAGGATCAACTGTGTGGAATAAATGTCTGACTATTGGTCTGAAGATCTGGCTCCTCATTCTTGTTCTGCCAGTTAGTATTGGTGTGGCTTTGGAAAAGTCACTGAATCTATTACCTTATTTGAAAACTAGATGGATCATTAAGTAAGGTCAAAGTCAGTCAAGCTTTTAATGATTTTCAGTAGATGAAGCTTGTCTTTACTAATGATGCTCTGTTTTTTTCCTTCACTAAAGGAAGAAAAAAATTATCTCCAAGAAACAACCTCTTACACAATTCAGTCTAATGAAATTCAGTTCTACACAAGAAATACTGAGATTTTATTAAGTGTCAGGCAATGTGCTAGGCCCTGAGATAAACCTGTTTTGAAGACAAACAAGGTCCATGCCTTTGCAGAGCTGATAGTCTAATATGATAAACAAATAGGTAAAGATGCACTTTACAGTGATGTATGATAAGGGCTTTGATGGGTAACAAGAACAATCACAAATATTTTTAAAAGAGCCCTAAACTTTTAAAAGTCTATTCTCAGGAAAAATCTGAAACATACTCTAATAAGAAATTGTCTGTGAATAATTTAAAGACTATTCCAATTGTGGGGAAGGGAATCTATACTTTACAGCTTTTATTTACTGGAAAAAGATCCCTAAAAGGGCATTTTTAGGTATTTGCTGGCCTGTGGGGGGCCTGGGGCATTCTCAAGCTCTTGACATCACTGTAGTATAGAGCTTATACTACTACAGAGATAGATGATCATTTACTCTGCCCACTTGGCATGTAGCTGGATCTAATGCAAGACTCTTCATGTCTTATCTTTAGGTTGTCTTTTCAGCTCAGAAATGTAAATATTCAGTATTATTGGAACAAGAAGGCCTTTCAATCAACTTGTGCCATTGCCCACATTCCTTGAAAGGAGGACAGCCTGTCCTAAGTGATAACAAATTCTTAATTTACTGAAATCTCTGCTTCAATCAGATCTGCTGCTGCAGCCTACTGCCCAGGCTGATAACTCCCTTATCTACACTCCCTCAGAAAATAAAAGGTGGAAATGCTGAATTGCTGCCAGTCTTCTTCCAGTCAAGGCCTTCTATTAAAATGTCTGGAAGGGCCAGCTCCTTGCCCAGAGCATCTTCGAACATGGCTATGGAGTAGAAGCTCAGCTTAAGGACTTAAGGACAAGATGTTAAACTAGAAAAAACGAGAAATACCGATTTTGACTTTGAGAAAGCTCACAAGCCACTTAAATATTCAGATCTATTAGCCAAGTCATAGCCAAAAGTGACTGTGGCATTTTCATCAGATAAGCAAAAAAGATAAATACTATGTTTCCTGTCCCACAGTGATTACTACTTTAACTTGTTAAATTTCTTTTAAGTTGAGGCTTTCTATATCTGTCACCAGATTCTGAATTCATTTTGTTATTTGTAAATCAAGAAAAGAGTTGAGTTTCTTCCTGTGTGGACTAAATACTACTAAGCTTCATATTCTGGGCATTTATAGATTTACCTGTACTTTCTAAAATCCTTCCTCTCGACTTATTTTTTATTTTTAAGAACCATTGGCCACTCTTTTGCCTTCCTCACTAACTAAGCACTTACAGTTTGGGCACATGCTGTTTTACTAAACACAATGGATCCAAATTCATGTGTCAACACAAGGGTTGTTGAGTGCAGTGAAGTTCTGGTATTAGTCATTCCAAACTGAAATTGTGGACTAATCTTTACATTCCTGCCATTCGTTCCTCAGCCATCCTTCTCTTTTCCATTAGCTAAATAACCAGGAAGGTGTTGAACAATGTAAACAGCATCCAAGCTTGGAAACATTGGCTGGAGACATGACTTGAGATGACTTAAGCCATCCAGTTAGGTCCAGGCCTGAATCCATTAGTTATCTAGTTTCCCCAAAGTTCAGAGGATAGTTTATAGATATAAGTATTGTATTTATACATATATCCATGCATCTATATGTATGTATATAAATAAATATATCTATGTTTGTGCATGAATATACATGTACACACACAATTTCTTGTCTTAAACTTGGCTTTTCAAAGAAGATGCTAAACAATATATTTTTGAGATCACCCCCGTGAGTACATGTAGTTCTCTGTCAGCTATTTTTAAAGACAACATAGACTTCCAATAAAAATGTCACCTGTATTTATTTAACCAATTCCCTATTAAAAGACATTTAGATTATTGCTCTTCTTTTGTCATTAAAATTATGCTTCAATGAACTTACCTTGATATCTTTCATTTTCTTATTCATGAGTTTATCAGAAGTATGAATTTCTCAAAGTGGAATTTTTGGGGCAGAGTATACACATTAAATTTTTACTGTGTTAAGTTTGTTTCCATAGAGTTATAAAAATTACACTCACACCAGTAATATAAGAGGGACTCTTTCCTCAAGTGCTCAGTAAAACAGTGTTGTTAAATCTTTTTTCTCTTATCTCATAGGCAAAATATGGTATCTCAATGTAGCTTCTAGTTTGCATTTTTTAATGATTGGGATTAATAATATTTTCCTGTGTTTAGAAATGATCCCTTTTTTTTTCTATGAACTCTAGTCATCCATTGCTTATGTTTCTGAGTTGTTTGTATACTTTTACTTATTGAAGGGGTTTTCCTAAGTAATTTAACTATTTCTTTAATGACATAAACCACAAATAGTTTTCCTTGTTTTTATTATCTCTGATTTTAATTTCGGGTTTTATTTATAGAAAACGTAGTTGAAGTATGTAATTGAATTTATTATTTTAAAATAATTTTCAGATTTGGTTTCATACTAAGGCAAGTTTTATTTAATATAAAATCTTCTAAGATTTACTCTATTAATTGAATGTTTTAATATTTGTTTTTGTTTTGAGATGGAGTCTCGCTCTGTTGCCCAGGCTGGAGCGCAGTGGCATAATCTCAGTCTTGGCTTACTGCAACCTCTGCCTCCCGGGTTCAAGTGATTCTCCTGCCTCAGCCACCCCAGTAGCTGGGATTGCAGGCATGCGCCACTGCGCCCTGCTAATTTTTTTTATTTTTAGTAGAGACAGGTTTTTGCTATGTTGGCCAGGCTAATCTCAAACTCCTGACCTCAAGTGATCTCCTGCCTTGGCTTCCCAAAGTGCTGGAATTACAGACTTAAGGCACATAACCTGGCCTATTGATGTTTCAATACTTGAATGTCTGATTTGTTTTCTTACAACCATGTTTTCAAATATATAATTATTTCACTTTATTTTACACCATTTACATTTCACTTTTTTTGTTTTTTTTTTGAAACGGAGTCTCACTCTGTTGCCCAGGCTGGAGTGCAGTGGTGCGGTCTCGGCTCACTGCAAGCTCCGCCTCCCGGGTTCACGCCATTCTCCTGCCTCAGCCTCCCGAGTAGCTGGGACTACAGGCGCCCGCCACCACGCCTGGCTAATTTTTTGTATTTTTAGTAGAGACGGGGTTTCACCGTGTTAGCCAGGATGGTCTCAATCTCCTGACCTCATGATCCGCCCGCCTCAGTTAAATTTTGTTTGACCATTTTATTTTCGTTTTAATGAAATTTTTTTGTGGACTTCTTTTTCTTTAACCTTTGTTTTAGGTTCAGTGATATATGTGCAGGTTTGTTATATAGGTAAATTGTATGTCATGGGGGTTTGTTGTACAGATTATCACCTCACCCAGGTAATAGGCTGATATGGTTTGGCTGTATCCCCCACTCAAATCTCACCTTGTCATAATCCCCATGTGTCAAGGGCAGGGCCTGGTGGAGATAATTGAATCATGGGGGTGGTTTCCCTCTTACTATTCTAGTGGTAGTGAATATGTCCCACGAGATCTGATGGTTTTTTAAATGGGAGTTCCCCTGCACGAGGTCTTTCTTGCCTGCTGCCAGGTAAGACCTGTCTTGCTTTCCCTTCACTTTCTGCCATGATTGTGAGTCCTCCTCAGCCATGTGGAACTGTGAGTCAATTAAACCTCTTTCCTTTATAAATTACCCCGTCCTGGGTATGTCTTTATTAGCATTGTGAGAACAAATTAATACATAAGTATAGTCCCCAACAGGTAATTTTTTAATTCTTACCTTCCTCCCATTCTTCACCCTCAAGTAGGCCCTGGTGTGTGTTATTCCCTTCTTTGTGTCCATGTCTAGTCAATATTTAGCTCACATTTATAAGTGAAAACATGCAGTATTTGGTTTTCTGTTCCTGTGTTAGTTCGCTCAGGATAACGGCCTCCAGTTCCATCTATGTTGCTGCAAAGGACAGGATCCCTTTTATGGTTTTTTTTAATGATTGCATAGTATTCCATGGTATATATGTACCACATTTTCTTTATTCAGTCTACATATTGATGAGAATCTAGGTTGATTCCATGTCTTTGCTATTGTGAATAGTACTGT
This sequence comes from Pan troglodytes, assembly GCF_028858775.2. Classification (NCBI taxonomy): domain Eukaryota; kingdom Metazoa; phylum Chordata; class Mammalia; order Primates; family Hominidae; genus Pan; species Pan troglodytes. The sequence continues at coordinate 109,662,678 of NC_086015.1, forward strand.
GATTGATGCACATATGTGTGCACGTGTCTTTATGGTGGAATGATTTATATTCCTTAAGGGATATACCCAATAATGGGATTGCTGGGTCAAACGGTAGTTTTATTTTAAAGTATTTGAGAAATCATCGAACTGTTTGCCACAGTTGCTTAACTAATTTACATTCTCACCTCTGCACCCTTGCTAGAATCATTATTTTTTGTCTTTTTAATAATAACCATTCTGACTGATGTAAGATGGTATCTCATTATGGTTTTAATTTGCATTTCTCTAATGATCAGTTATGTTGAGCATTTTTTCATATGCTTGTTGGCCGCGTGTTTGTCTTCTTTTGAGAAATACCTATTCATGACCTTTGCCCATTTTTTAATGGTGCTGTTTGTTTTTTGCTTATTGCTTTGTTTAAATTCCTTATGGATTCTGGATATAAGACCTTTGTCAGATAAATAATTTGCAAATATTTTCTCCCATTTGGGGATTGTCTGTTTACTCTGTTGATAGTTTCTTTTGCTGTGCAGAAGCATTTTAGTTTAATTGGGTCCAATTTGTCAATTTTTGGTTTGGTTGCAATTGCTTATTGTGTCGTGGTTATAAAATCTCTGCCAGGTCTTATGCACAGAATGGTATTTCCTAGGTTAACTCCAAGGATTTTTATAGTTTTGGGTTTTACATTTAAGTCTTTAATCTAGGGGTCCATTTTCGATCTCCTGCATATGGTTAGCCAGTTATCCCAGCACCATTTATTGAATAGGGAGTCCTTTGTCCTCATTGCTTGTTTTTGTTGACTTTGTCAAAGAACAGATGGTTGCATGTGTGCAGGATTATTTCTAGGTTCTGTATTCTGTTCTATTGGTCTATGTATTTATTTTTGTACCAATACCATGCTGTTTTGGTTACTGTAGCCATGTAGCAAAGTTTGAAGTCGAGTAATGTGACTGCCTCCAGCTTTGCTCTAATTGCTTAGGATTGACTTGGCTTTTGAATCTCTCTTTTCGGTCTATGTGAATTTTAAAATAGTTTTCTCTAAATTTTTGAAGAATATCGTTGGTAGTTTGATAGGAATAGCATTGAATCTCTAAATTGCTTTGGGCAGTATGGAAATTTTAATGATATTGATTCTTCCTATTCATGAACATGAATTTTTTTTCATTTTTGTCATCTCTAATTTATTTGAATAGTGCTTTTTAAATCTTATTGTAGAGATGTGTCACCCTTCTGGTTGGTTATACTTCTAGGTGTTTTATTCTTGTGGCTATTTTGAATGGGATTGCTTGATTTGGCTCTCAGCTTGGATGTTATTGGGGTAGAAATGTTACTCATTTTTGTACAATAATTTTTTACCCTTAAACTTTGCTGAAGTTGTTTTTCAGATCAAGGTATGTTTGGGCAGAGACTAAGGGGTTTTCTTGGTATGGAATCCAATCATCTACAAAGATAGTTTGACTTCCTCTCATCCTATTTGATGCTTTTTATTTCTTTCTCTTGCCTGGGTACTCTGGCTTGGACTTCCAATAATATATTGAATAGGAATGGTGAGAGAGGCATCCTTGTTTTGTGCTGCTTTTCCAGGGGAATAATTCTAACTTTTGCCCATTCAGTATGATGTTGACGATGGGTTTGTTATAGATAAGTAGTTATTTTGAAGTATGTTCTTTCAATGCCTAGTTTTTTTGAGCATTGGTAAGATTTGGATTTGTATCCTCACCTAAATCTCATATTGAATTGTAATCCCCAGTGTTGGAGGTGGGACCGGGTGGGAGGTGATTGGAATCATAGGGGTATATTTCCCCCTTTGGTGCTTTTCTCATGATAGAGTTCTCACAAGATTTAGTTGTATAAAAATGTATAGCATCTTCCTTCTCTCTCTATTTCTTCTGCCCTGACCATGTAAGATGTGCCTGTTTCCCCTTCACCTTCCAGCATGATTGTAAGTTTCCTAAGGCCTCCCAGCCATGTTTCTGGTACTGTCCATGGAACCGTGAACCAATTAAACTTCTTTTCTTTATAAATCATTCAGTTTCAGGTATTTCTTTTTAGCAGTGCAAAAAACAAACAAACAAAGAAAACAAAACAAAAAAAAAACAGAGTAATACAAGGGTTTTAACATGAAGCGATGTTGAATTTTATCAAAAGCCTTTGCTGCACCTATTGACATGACCATGTGGTTTTGTTTTTAGTTCTGCTTATGTGATGAATCATATTTATTGATTTGCATGTATCGAACCAACCTTTTAGCCAAGGATAAAGCGTACTTGATCATCGTGAATTAGCTTTTTGATGAGCTGGTGCATTTGATTTTCTAGTACTTCATTGAAGATTTTTGCATCTATGTTCATTAAGGATATTGTCCTGAAGTTCTTTGCTGTTGTTTTGTCTTGGCCAGGTTTTAAAATCAGAATAATGCTGTCCTCACAGAATAGGTTAATAAAGAGTCCCTCCACCTCAATTTTTTGGAGTAATTTCAATGGGAATGGTACCAGCTCTTCTTTATGCATCTGATAGAATTTGGCTCTATATTTGTCTGGTCCTGGCTTTTTCTGGTTTGGAGGCTTTTTATTACTAATTCAATTTTGGGACTTTTCATTAGTCTGTTGAAGGACTCAATTTCTCTTTCATTCTTAGAAGATTGTATGGTTTCAGGAATTTACCCATTTCTTCTAGGTTTTCTAGCTTGTGTACATAGAAGTATTTGTAGTAGTCTCTGAGGGTTTTTGTATTTCTGTGAAGTCAGTGGTAATATCCCCTTTGTCATTTCTGATTGTGTTAATTTGGATATTTCCTCTTTTTTCTTTGTTAGTCTAGATACAGGTCTAGCTATCTTATTTGTTCTTTCAAGAAATATATTTTTAGTTTTGTTGATCTTTTATGCATCTCAATTTTCTGTATTTCAGCTCTGATTTAATTATTTCATGTCTTCTGCTGGCTTTGAGGTTGGTTTGCTTGTTTTTTTTTCTAGTTTCTCTAGGTGTGATAGTTAGGTTGTTAATTTTAGAAGTTTCTAATTTTTTGATGTAGGCGTTTAGCATTATAAACTTTCCTCTTAATAGTGATTTAGCTGTGTCCAAGAGATTTTGGTATGTTGTGTCTTTGTTCACATTAGTTTCAAAGAATTTCTTGATTTCTGCCTAATTTTACTTTTTATCCAAAAAGTCATTCAGGAGCACATTGTTTAATTTCTATGAAATTGTATGGTTTTGAGCCATTTTTGTAGTTTCAAAAGTAGAAATTGATTTCTATTTTATTGTGCTGTGGTCTGAGAGTGTGTTTAGTATGATTTCAGTTTTTTTAATTTTCTAAGGATTGCTTTATGGCTCATTGTGTGGTTGGTTTTAGAGTACGTGCCATATGCAGATGAGGTAAATATATATTCTGTTGTTTTGGGGTGGAAAGTTCTGTAGATGTCTATTAGGTCTGTTTGGTCCACTGTTGAGCTCAGGTGCCAAATATTTTTGTTAGTTTTCTGCCTCTGTGATACGTGTAATACAGTCAGTTGAGTGTTGAAGTATCCTATTGTTATTGTGTGATTATCTAAGTCCTTTTGTAGGTCTCTAAGAACTTGCTTTGTAAATCTGGATGCTATTGTGTTGTGTGCATATATTTTTAGGAGAGTTAGGTCTTCTTGTTGAATTGAAGTATTTACCATTACGTAATGCCCTTATCTGTCTTTTTTGATTTTCATTGGTTTAAAGTCTGTTTTGTCTGAAATTAGATTAGCAGCTTCTGCGTTTTTCTGTGTATCATTTGCTGGGCAGATTTTTTTCCATCCCTTTACTTTAAGCCTATGGTTGTCATTGCACATAAGTTTCTTGCCAACAGCATGCTGTTGGGTCTTGCCTCCTTATTCAACATGCCACTCTGTGCCTTTCAATTGAGGCATTTAGCCTGTGTACATTCAAGGTTAATACTGATATGTGTGGATATGATTCTGTCATCGTGTTGTTGGCTGGTTACTATGCAGACTTGTTTGTGTGATTGCCCTATAGTGTCAATATTCTATTTATTTATGTGTGTTTTATGGTGCCCAGTAATGATCTTTTCTTTTCATATTCAACACTCCCTTCAGCACCTCTGGTAGGAGGTGATTACAGATTCCCTTAGTATTTGCTTTTCTGAAAAGAATCTTATTTCTCCTTTGCTTAGGAAACTTAGTTTGGCTAGAGATGAAATTCTTGGTTGGAATTTATTGTCTTTAGTAACGCTGAATATAGGCACCCAATCACTTCTGGCTTAAAAGTTTCTGTTGAGAGGTCTTCTGTTAACCTGACAGGGTTTCCTTTTATAGGTCACCTGCCCCTTCTCTCTAGCTGCCGTTAACATTTTTTCTTTCATTTTGACCTTGCAGAATCTGATCTCTATGTGTCTTGGGGATGGTCATCTAGTATAGTATCTTGTAGAGGTTCTCTGCATTTCCTGAGTTTGAATGGTTTCCTCTCTGGTGAGGGTGGGGAAATTTTCGTAGATAATATCCTGAAGTATGTTTTCCAATTGACTTGTTTTGTCTTCCTCTCTTTCAGGGACACCAGTGAGTTGTAGGTTTGGTCTCTTTACATAATCCCATATGTCTCAGAGCTTTTGTTTATTCTGCTTTAGTGTTTTTTGATTGTTTTTATTTGACTTAGTTATTTGACTTAGTTATTTTTTGACCGCTTCTGCTGTGAATACTTGAGATTGTATTCTGAAATTTTTGAAGGGAGTTTTTCAGCTTTCGTAGGTCAGTTTGGTTCTTTCTTAAAATGGCCATTTCATTTTCCATCTCCTGTATTGTTTTTGGTATTGCTTTGAATCCTTGGATTGGGTTTCAACTTTCTCCTGAATCCTGATGATCTTCATTCCCATCCATATTCTGAATTCTATTTCTGCCATTTCAACCATTTCATTCTGGTTAAGAACCATTGCTGGGTAACCAGTGTGATCATTTGGAGGTAAAAAGACACTCTGACTTTTTGACTTGCCAGAGTGCTTGTGCCAGTTCTTTCTCATCAGTGGGCTGATGTTCCTTTAGTCTTTGAAATTGCTGTCCTTTGGATGGTTTTTTTTGTTTTGTTTTTAATCTTCTTTGATGTCCTTGGCACAGGGTGGATTCAGTCAACTGGCTTTATTTCTGGAAGATTTTGGGGGGCCAAGGCTTAGCTCAGAACACTTGGACCACATGTTCTAACTCTGAGGGGCTGGTATTGGGCCCCTAGCTTTGTTCTCTGGCTCCTTGAGGTTAGGAACCTTCTGTACTGGAGGTGCTGATGTCTTCCCAGATTACTGGCCACAGCACTACACTGGTTGCTGCCCACGAAAGCACTTCATTAGGGCAGTGGTAGCAGGGTCCATGCTTGTTTGCCTGTGCCAGCAGCAGTGACAACACAGCGGGGTGCACGTATATTGGCTGCGGTAAGGTACTGGCGTGAGTGGGGCTATGGCATTCTTGTATGAGTCATGCCAGTGTGGGGGTGGGGCACTGGTGGGCACAGGGCTTCTGGCTTCTATGCATGTGTTTGCACTGATGGCAATGGTGGAGTAGGGGAGGCAGGGCTCCTGGCATCCATGTACATGTTTGCACAGGCAATGGTAGTGTGGCTGATGGTTGAGTAGCAGGGTGTGCTCATGCTGGCAGCAGTGACATGGTAGGGTGTGAATGCACGCATTCATACTGGTGTGAAAGAGGAACAAGGTCCACACTCTTGCTGGTTGATATGGTTTGGCTGTGTCCCCACCCAAATCTCATCTTGAATTTCCACGTGTTCCAGCAACATATCTTTACTGTCCTACCTCAGGTGTATATCAGCTCTCCAAATTTGTGTCATAATCTTATTCAAAGAGACCTCAATAGCTTTTTGTTTCCACAAGATATCACACTTGTCCATTACATTGATGACATTATGCTGATTGGATCCAGTGAGCAAGAGGTAGCAAACACACTGGACTTACTGGTGAGACATTTGTGTGCCAGAGGAGGGGAAATAAATCCAACTAAAATTCAGGGACCTTCTACCTCAGTAAAATTCCTATGGGTCCAGTGGTGTGGGGCCTGTTGAGATATTCCTTCTAAGGTGAAGGATAAGTTGTTGCTTTTGGCCCTTCCTGCAACCAAGAAAGAGGCACAATGCCTAGTGGGCCTGTCTAGATTTTGGAGGCAAGACGTTCCTCATTTGGATGTGTTACTCTTGCTTATTTATTGAGTGACCTGAAAGGCTGCCAGTTTTGAGTGGGGTTCACAACAGGAGAAGGCTCTGCAACATGTCCAGACTGCTGTGCAAGCTGCTCTGCCACTTGGGCCATATGACCCATCAGATCCAATGGTGCTTAAGGTGTCAGTAGCAGATAGAGATGCTGTTTGGAGCCTTTCTCAGGCCTCCATAGGTGAATCACAGCCGAGGCCTCTAGGATTTTAGAGCAAAGCCCTGCCGTCTTCTGCAGATAACTACTCTCCTTTTGAGAGACAACGCTTGGCCTTTTACTGGCCTTTGGTGGAAACCGAACTTTTGACTATAGGTCATCAAGTCACCATGTGACCTGAACTCCCTATCATGAACTGGGTGTTTTCTTACCCATCTAGCCATAAAGGGGGTCATGCACAGCAGTATTCCATCATCAGATGGAAGTAGTATATATGCGATGGGGCTCGAGCAGGTCCTGAAGGCACAAGTAAGTGCATGAGGAAGTGGCTCAAATGCCCATGGTCTCCACTCCTGCCACCCTGCCTTCTCTACCCCAACCTGCACTGATGGCCTCATAGGAAGTTCCCTATGATCATTGGACAGAGGAATAGAAGACTAGGTCCTGGTTCACAAAAGATTCTGCACAATATGCAGGCACCACCTGAAAGTGGACAACTACAGTGCTATAGCCCCTTTCTAGATCATTCCTGAAGGACAGTGGAAAAGGGAAATCTTCCCAGTTGGCAGAAACTCTAGCAGTGCACCTAGTTGTACACTTTGCATGGAAGGAGAAATGGCCAGATGTGCGATTATGTACTAATTCATGGGCTGTAGCCAATGGTTTGGCTGGATGGTCAGGGACTTGGAAGAAGCATGACTGGAAAATTCGTGACAAGGAAATTTGGGGAAAAAGTATGTGGATGGACCTCTCTGAGTGCTCAAAAACTGTGAAGATATTTGTATCCCACGTGCATGCTCACCAATGGGTGACCTCAGCCGAGGACAATTTTAATAATCAAGTGGATAGGATGAGCCATTCTGTGGACACCATTCAGCCTCTTTTCCCAGCCACCCCTGTCGTCACCCAGTGGGCCCTTGAACAAAGTGGCCATGGTAGCAGTGATGGAGGTTATGCATGGGCTCAGCAACATGGACTTCCACTCACCAAGGATGGCATTGGCTACAGCCACTGCTGAGTGTCTAATTTGCCAGCAGCAGAGACCAACACTGCGCCTTTGATATGGCACCATTCCTTGGGGTGATCAGCCAGCTACCTGGTGGCAGGTTGATTATATTGGACCATATCCATCATTCTACCTTTGCAGAAGGAACTAGAAGCTGAAGGTTAATCACCAAGACAATGGGGGAAATATCTCCAGGGCATGTCAGAGACCTTTGCGGCAGCCCCTCCTATCACAGACCTGGAGATCTATGAGGAAATATGGTTTTGTGAGCCAGGTCCAGGGTCCCTCTGCTGTGTGCAGTATAGGGACTTGGTGTCCTGTGTCCTCTCCAATTGTGACTAAAATGGGCCAAGGCACAGCTTGGGCCATGGCTTCAGAGGGTGCAAGCCCCAAGCCTTGACAGCTTCCATGTGATGTTGAGCTTCCAGGTGTACAGAAGTCAGGAATTGAGGTTTGGGACCCTCCACCTAGGTTTCAGAGGATGTATGGAAATGCCTGGATGTCCAGGTAGTAGAAGTCTGCTACAGGGGAGGGGCTCTCATGGAGTATTGCGGGATCTGGCCAGCAGCCTGCAATGCAACGGGGCCCTTTCTTTGTTCCCAGGCAGATCGGCAGGTCGAGAAATAATAGACACACACAAGATAGTGAAAGCTGGGTCCGGGGGTCACCATATTCTGGTCCCGCGATGCCGCCAATGCACTGGATATACCAGCATTTATTATTAAGTTTAGTGAGGGCAGAGGTAGGTTAGTGAGGAACTTAGGGTTATTTGATTATGAGGTGATATGGTCACATGGGGATGAAGTAATTCTTTAACATAACATCTGTATGCAGAAGTACAGTATTCAGAGATAAGAATTTACAATATAGCGTGTGCATCAGTAATTTCTAACAGAGCCTTAAAACAGAAACACAGTCTTTCCATAACCTATGATTAGCAAGATATTAATCAGCAGTAACAGTTGCAATAAAAGCTGGTTACAAACAATCCATAGAAACAGGATGTGAAGCTAGACAACTGGTTAGACCAGAAATTCTAAGAAGGGAGTATGCCTTAACCCTAAAGAGGCCTAGAAGAGCTGTGGCAAGATGAGGGTGTTTATAGCCCTATCTTATCCATATGAACAGGCACCCCTCATGTGTCCATTTATAGGCTTTCCACAAGGGTCGCATTCCATTCCCAGAGCTATGAACATCTGCTTTTCTGGGATAGGAATCTTGGTGATGTGAAACCTCCCTGACTGCACATCCGTTCATAGGCTCTCTGCAGGGAGAAGCACATCACACGCTGTTGGCTCATTCTGGCAGTCCAACCTGGCATTGTCTTTACACAATCCTGCATGCAATTTTGTATTTACAATAATCAGGAGCATTTCATCATTTATTCCATAGCAATAGTTTCCAGGGGTCTCCCTACAATGGAGAACCTCTGCTAGGACAGTGCGGAAGGGAAATGTGGAGTCAGAGTCGCCACACAGAGTCCCTACTGGGGCACCACCTAGTGGAGCTGTGAGAAGAGGGCCATCATCCTCCAGACCCCAGAATGGTAAATCCACTGACAGCTTGCACTGTGTGCCTGGAAATGTCACAAATACTCAATGCCAGCCAGTGAAAGCAGCCAGGAAGGGGGTTGTACCTTGCAAAGCCACAGGGGTGGAGCTGCCCAAGGCCATGGGAGCCTACCTTTTGCATCAGTGTAAACTGGATGTGAGACATAATGTAAATAATTTTGGAGTTTTAAAATGTAGCCTCTTTGTTTTGGCCAATTTCTCCCATTTGGAATGGCTGGGTTTACCCAATGCCTGTACCCCCATTGTATCTAGGAAGTAACTAATTTTCTGTTGATTTTACAGGCTTATGTGTGGAAGGGACTTGTCTTGTCTTGGATGAGACTTTTGGACTGTGGACTTTTAAGTTAATGCTGAAATGAGTTAAGACTTTGGGGGACTGTCAGGGAGACATAATTGGTTTTAAAATGTAGGGAAATAAGATTTGGGAGGAGCCAGGGATGGAATGATATGGTTTGGCTGTGTCCCCACCCAAATCTCATGTTGAATTCCCATGTGTTGTGGGAGGGACCTGGTGGGAGGTAATTGAATTATGAGGGCAGGTCTTTCCCATGCTCTTCTCATGATAGTGAATAAGTCTCATGAGATCTGATGGTTTTAAAAATGGAAGTTTCCTTGCATGAGCTCTCTTCTCTTGTCTGCCACCATGTGAGATGTGCCTTTCACTTTCTGCCATGATTTTGAGGCCTCCCCAGCCATGTGAAACTGTAAGTCCAATAAACCTCTTTCTTTTGTAAATTGCCCAGTCTTGGGTATGTCTTTATTGGCACATAAAAACAGACTAATACACTGGCAAATTAGTAATGTAGTACCCTGGCAAAGTAGTAATGATGGCCATGGGTGAGTTTGTGCCAACAAAGCAACATGGGTGAAGCTGTGGTGAGAGGAGGGCATAGGTAGCCTTGTGCATTTTGGCAGGGGCCACTCTGCTGGAGCTCTTCAATGGGCAGGCATGGTCTGCAAGAAAAGGAGTTTACGATGTGGGCCCCATAAAGCACCCAAGGCTTCAGTGCAAGCAGGTATTGCTGGGCTGGAGCCCTGGGGGAGGCTAGCAGACAGGGGGGCATTCAGATCAGACTGGCTCCATCTCACAGACTGCCCTCTTCTGTTCAGGCCTGGCAGTCCTAAGGTTAAAGTCTCCTATGGGAGTATGGTGAGCCTTGGGGGTGAGCATCTGTGGCTGTGCTCCACTGCAGACATTCCTGCACCAAACCGTCTATGCTCCATGCAGGCTGCTGTCCTGACCCTACCACCTCTCTAAGTAGCTTTTCCTGTCAGCTCAAGTCTGTGGGGGTTGTGTTGTCTCCTGCTGCCAGGATTCCATGGCAAAAGCAGGCCACTCCTCACCTGTTCAACTCACCCCTTCTTGAGGACTTACTGAGGGCCAGGAAGAAGTCCTGGTGCATGGTAGTCCTGTACAGGGTTTCCAGCATCTTCCTCCTTCAGTCAGCATCTGTGTCCTTCTTCTGTCCACTCTCAGTAACTTCCCTCTGAAAATCTGCTCAGAGTGCTGCAGTCTTCCCAATGTCCCTGTCTCCTGGTGGCAGATATCATCCTGACTGTATCTAATCAGCCTAAATTTTTAATTTATCTATAATTTATTTATTTATTTATTTATTTATTATGGAGTCTCACTTTGTCACCAATGCTGGAGCACAGTGGCATGATCTCTACTCACTGCACCTTTTGCCTCCCAGGTTAAATGATCCTTCGGCCTCAGCCTCCCAAGTAGCTGGGATTACAGGCACCCAACACCACCTGACTAATTTTTGTATTTTTAGTATAGATGAGGTTTCACCATGTTGGGTAAGCTGCTCTCAAACTCTTGACCTCAAGTGATCTGCCTACCTTGGCCTCCCAAAGTGCTGGGATTACAGGTATGAGCCACTGGGCCTGGCCCCCTAAAACTTATTTTATGTAATTGTTTTCTAGGTGTCTATCTAGTTTTTCTGAAAACGAATATTGAATTCAGTGCCACATTTACCATCTACTAAAGTCTTATATATAATAAAATATCTTTTTGTATTTTTGATTTTACTCCACCAATTTATTTGTATACCAAGAACTGTGCTGCTTTAATTCTAATAGCTTTATAGTATGCTTTAGTTTTCTTTTTTCATAATTTAATTAACTCTTCTTGCTTGTGTATTAAGTAAACTATACAATCAACTTATGTAGCTTTAAAAGCACTTTGTTTTTATTTGTATTAGACCCTCATGCAACACATAAATTAACTCAGAACATATTAATTTTCTATGTTATTTAAGTTTCCTATCCTATATGATGTAAATTTCTATCTGTTCAAACATTCTACATATCTTTCACTTTTATTTTAGTATTTCCTTCATAGATCCTATGTACTTTGTCTTGTTTGTTCACAGATATTTTTTCTTTCTTGTTGCTATAGCATAAGGATCTTTTCCTCCAACATATGATGTAAGTGCTTGTTACAATATATATGACACCTATTTGATCCTGAATAGCTTTTTTTAGTCATATTAATTTTTTTTACCATTAGTAACAATTGTTTAGTTGATTATTTTTGTTTCGAGTAAACAATCATCTAAAATAATTTTATTTCCACATTTATATTTTCATAACGGCTTTTTTCCCTTTTGCTTAATTTCATTCACTAGCAATTAGGAAACAAACGTAAATGGTAGTAGTGACAAAAGCCATGCTGCTTTGTTACTGATCATATTTGGAAAGCGTCTTAGTCCATTCTTTCTGCTATAAAAATATCTTAGACTGGGCATTTTATAAATAATACAAATTTATTTTTTAGTTCAGTAAGCTGAGAAATTGAAAATCAAGATGCTGGCAGATTTCGTGTGTGGTGAGGGCCCATTCTCTGCTCTGGAGATGGTACCTTGTTGCTTAGTCCTCATATGGCAAAAGGGCAAAAAGGAATGAATCATGTTTTCTCACAATGCAGGAGGAGTAAATGGACCTGGAAGCTCTCTGAAGCTGCTTTTATATGAGCATTAGCCCATTCACCAGGGCAGTGCTCTTATGACTAAATCATTTTACAAAAGGCCCCACCTCTTACCAGTAACACCATGGGGATTAACATGAAATTTGGAAGGACATTCAACATGAGTGTTTCAGTGTTTTCAAAAAGTCAAACCATAGCATTGGTTTCTAATGTTTTAAATTAAAAAAAAGGATGTCAAATTTTACCAAATAACTTCATTATCTATAGAGAGGGTTACTTTTCCTGATTCCAATAATATTTTGAATAATATTCATAAATGTTAATATTGAAAAGTGTATATACACTTGGCCTTCATAGTGTATTATTCTTTACTTTGCTTCTAGTTTCTGTTTGCTGATTTTCAGTTGGAAAGTTTGGATTCATATTTATAAATAGGTTTGGACGTTTTTAAAATTTTATTCCTTGCTTTCCTTTCCTTCCCTTCTTCCTTCCTTTTTTCCTCCCTCTCTCTCCTTCCTTCCTTTCTTTTTCTTTTCTTTCCTTTCTTTCTTTCTTTCATTTTCTTTCTTTCTTTCTCTTTTCTTTCTTTCTTTCTTTCTTCTCTCTCTTTCTCTCTCTTCCTGTCTTTCTTTCTCTTTCTTTCTTGTCTTTCTTCTCTCCCTTCCTTCCTTTCTCTTTCTTTCTTGTCTTTCTTCTCTCCCTCCTTCCTTTCTCTTCCTTTCTTGTCTTTCTTCTCTCCCTTCCTTCCTTTCTCTTCCTTTCTTGTCTTTCTTCTCTCCCTTCCTTCCTTTCTCTTTCTTTCTTTCTTCTTTCCTTCGTCCTTCTTCCTCTTTCTTCCTTTCTTTCTTTTGTTCTTTTTCTGTCTTCCTTTCTTCCTTCTTTTTCTTTCTCTTCCCTTTGGCTTTCTTTCTCTCTCTCTCTTTCCTTCCTTCCTTTCTTTCTTCTTTCTGTCTTTTTCTTCTTTCTTTTTCTTTTTCTTCCCTTTGGTTGACTTTCTCTCTCCTTCCTTCCTTCCTTCCTTCTTTTCTTCCTTTCTGCTTTCATTTTCTTTCTCTTCCCTTTGGTTGTCTTTATCACTTTTTGGTATTAATGACATGAATGTTCTATTAAAAAAATCTAAAGTTTTGCTTTATTGTGATTTCATTTACCTACAATATTCAACTTAGGTATATTCTTATATTCTTACTCTTCTCAGGAAGTGATCTGAATCATGAAGACATTGGTAGTTCTGGAGACAAACTGGGACAAAGTCTAAGGGGAATATGGAAGATGCTGGTGACAGGCACCATTTAGTTTCTTTTTTTTTGACAGGATCTTGCTTTGTCCCCAGGCTGGAGTGCAGTGGTGTGATCCTGGCTTACTGCAGCCTCAACTTCCTGGACTCAAGCAATCTGATCCTCAGCCTCTTGAATAGCTGAGTAACTAAGTGACAGGCACACACCACCATGCTTGAATTTTTTTTTATTATTATTTTTATTTTGTAGAAACAGGGTCTCTCTCTGTTGCCCAGGCTGGTCTCAAACTCCTGGGCTCAAACAATCCTCTCACCTTGCCTCTCAAAGTATTGGGATTACGGGAATGCCCCATGCCTGGCACTTAGTTCCTAGTATTGCCTCATTCTGTACTACAACGGGTTCTTAGATGAGGAAACATTCTGCTGTGTACAGTATACATAAAAGAGAAGTTATATATTTGTTTCAATGCTTAACTCCATACTTTATAAGGTAACTAAATACTCTTTTATCCATTTATTTCTGTTTTTCTTTTTCCTAACAAGTATACATTGAGCATCTGATATATGCTAGGAATTCTGCTCAGTGCCAGAATACAGAAAAATGTTCATAAAGCAACAAATCCAACACTATCACAGAATCAACTGATGTGAAAACTCCATGCAATATTTGCTGCAGCCAAAGAATGGGAATAAAAGCATTAAGAGACATGAGTTGAAAATGCAAGGCAGTAAGTGCCTTTTATCCCTAGAGAACTGACTGCCCAAGGACATGTGCAGCACAGCATTACTAATGTAGCAATTAATCTAGTAACTTCTGATATCTCCCAAGTGGGATAGGTAGGAGAGGATGAAAGCAGAAACAGAATAATTTTCCTTTAATTTAAATGCAATTGGGAATAAGAGAAAACAAAAAAGAAAACATGGATCTTGTAGCTATTCCAGTTTGGGGGGTGTGTGTGTGTGTGTGTTTATATGTGTGTGTATGTGTGTGCTTTACTGTCTTAATTTTTTTTCTCATACATTTCAATAATATAGCCTGAGTTCAAAAGATAAGACAAGTAGCCTGATAATTTCTTTATTGGTTTTCTACTCGAAATTCTCAATCCAATATTTTTAGATTATTTTTCTTTTTTTGAGACGGAGGCTCGCTCTGTCGCCCAGGCTGGAGTGCAGTGGCGCGATCTCAGCTCACTGCAAGCTCCGCATCCCGGGTTCACGCCATTCTCCTGCCTCAGCCTCCCAAGTAGCTGGGACTACAGACGCCTGCCACCACGCCTGGCTAATTTTTTGTACTTTTAGTGGAGACGGGGTTTCACCGTGTTAGCCAGGATGGGCTCGATCTCCTGACCTTGTGATCCGCCTGCCTCGGCCTCCCAAAGTGCTGGGATTTCAGGCGTGAGCCACCGCGCCCGGCCGATTATTTCTTAACGGCTCAGAAGTAGCCATATAATTAAAAGACCTTAATGGCAACATTTATTTATTTGAATAGAAGTTTGACATAGTCTTGAAAGATAAAATAAGGACACTGCTTGAGCAGACATAATCGAGCTATGGTATAGATGTAGTGTATACCATGAAGATGTAGACATATTGTTATAATAGACCCATGTTAAATGATTATATACATACTTTTCCAGTGCAGAGAAAGACTAAGAAGTCTGTTTGGGGACACTGATATTCTTGAAATCATGGTTTAATTTTGCTCTTTTACCTTGAACACAAGAATTATTGCTTGCCTTAAAAATAGAATATATAATAAACAACCTACTGTAACTTCAAATCATACTGTTTTCTCATAATACATCATGTTATGCTTGAAATTAAGGACATATCATTATGATTAATCTTACTGTGATGCAATGTTCTTTTTCATTCAGAAATTTCCGTGAAGTGTTTATATCTACAAAAGCTAATGGTGGAGTGAGATTCTTCCTAGGAAAACTTGCCATATAAGTAGTCCTTGGGGAACTTGAGTGAGTGGAAGAGGATCTCACATAGTTTTTTTCCTCAGTGAATATTTGAAGAAATACCCCCTTTCAATCTCTGAACTTGTTTCAACCATGGTTTACAAAGTGAAGGAGACTCAAAGAGAAATACTTTTCCTTTAAAAGTAGAGAATTATTAGTCTGTCTATCCTACAATCTTAATTATCCAAACAACAAAATAAATTACAGCTACAAGTTTCTCTCTTGATTTTCTATCTATTATTTTTAATATCAGCGTGTGGCAAATTTCAAAAGAAATACAAGCAATATTTGTAATTATAAAAAGTTTAACAACATACTCTGTATCTCACTCTCTCAGGTATATCAAGACTGTTGACATGCAGAAGCAGTTCATTTAGGATCATGTTGATTTTGCTTTCTTGGTTGAAAACATACTTCTCTTGGCATGATGTTCTAACTTAAGATATCATTAGCTGGTAGGAGAGAAATGACAGTATAAACTTAGACAAGACACATTTTCCCAAAAAGAAGGATAAAGCTATGTTTGTGACTGCCTGGAGATGTACAGTGCCTCCTCTGCTAGATAGATAAGTCTAAGTTTACACCTTTTCAAGGCTTAGCGACATTATCCTTATTGATTAAAAGGAATCTAGGTTGCTGAATAAGGGGAAAAATAACATGGAGCCTTTTTAATCTTTCGTTAACTTGCCAGATAGCATGTGAATTGAGGTGGGTAGGTATGTTAGGAAGATGTAAAAACTCTTTGGTACCTGTCATGCTGAAAAGCAAATTTTGTTAAAAGTACTTAAATATTTAATAATGTCTCTATTACCTTTCTTTTTCCTATATTATCTATCCCTGAGCTAAGTCTTACCTACAATACAGTCATCCACCATGTTGTAAATAGATAAATACATGCTGTTATCAAGAAAATATTACATATAACTGAAAATTAATCCTTTATATTCTAACAAATACTAAAAATGGTTAATACTTTATTAATCATTCACTTCATTTATTCATTTATTAACTTAATATTAGTTTAAAATTGATTAATATCTTTATGGTAGTTCTTAATCATGCTTGGTGACTCAAGAAGGTCATTATGGTGATCACGAAATACACTGTAGTTTCATGGTTGCTGAGGCACATCCATATATTTTTCCCTTCATTAAATGACACCATATTTTGACTTCTTCTTCTTTTTTTCTTTTTTTCTTTTTTTTTTTTGAGACGGAGTCTCTCTCTGTTGCCCAGGCTGGAGTGCAGTGGCGCAATCTCAGCTCACTGCAAGCTCCGCTTCCCAGGTTCACGCCATTCTCCTGCCTCAGCCTCCCGAGTAGCTGGGGCTACAGGAGCCTGCCCCCACACCCAGCTAATTTTTCTAGTAGAGATGGGGTTTCGCCGTGTTAGCCAGGATGGTCTTGATCTCCTGACCTCGTGATCCGCCCGCCTCGACCTCCCAAAGTGCTGGGATTACAGGCGTGAGCCACCTTGCGCAGTTGTTTTTTGGCTTCGTTTGTTTTTTAATTTGCTTAATTTTCTTCTTTTTTCTACTGTTCCTTCTTGTTGTCATTGGACTATATACCTATAGAAGTCAAGATTGGCTAGGTAATGCTTTAAGGGGGCCAGGCAATACGATCATCCAGTGTTCCAAGAAGTAGAGAAGAAGTGGATATCAGTGAGCACTTATCTGTCTACACAATGATCCTGTACTAGAATTTACACTAGAATTATCTCTCATTCATTTGTGAACCAGCACAGTTTTTGGTATATAGTAGGTTCTTATTAAACATGTGTAGAATAAATATGTAAAAGCTGACCTTACCAGTTTTGGAGTGCAATATGAGTTTGATGTTATATATGACATGATTTGCATATTGTTGGATTTAATTTCCACAATATTGTGCAAGATAATGTGATTATTTTCACTTTATAAAGTAGAAAATTGAACATCATGGAGATTAAGTGACTTCACTATATTCAGCCAGTTAGTAAGTAGTAAAGCTGAGATTTGAATTTGGGTCTACATGGCTCTAACCTCAGCATCATATATTTGCTGGTTCCACAGTCCTATAACCTTGTCCTCTTGCCTATTTTAATTCATTTCATCTGCTATATCTGAGAAACCAGATAATCTGTGAAAACACATGTACATCATTTTATACTTTGCTTATTTTCTAGTTTTTGACTGTATTCCAGATAGTAGGAATTTATAAATACATACTCAGTTATGGCCAAAACCATAAAGTATACTGATAAAATTCATTCTATATCGAATTTTCATATAGTATTTGAAAATTGTACAAAAGTACAAATGTGGCTAGTTTAGGAAAACTTGATTACGTTAGAATCTATTAAAATTGGAATAATCTGATCATTTTTCACCAGTCCACCTTACATTTGTTTTGGTTTACAAAGTTTGATATGTATTCAATATTTTTAGAAGAATGTCACACACAGACAAGTATGGACCATGTTACACATACAAATAATCTTTCAAACAATGCCTCTTATTACAAATATTATATTTTTTTCCAAAGCACTTTTGACAATACAAGTTGAAATATTGCAAAAAAAGAAAAATAGTCACCAAATGTGGCACATTTACTAAACAGGCGGAAACTCTTTTAATGCAGTCCGAAGTTGGTTTGCTTTTCTGAGAACAACCATGGTGACGTTTTGCCTGGCCCTATTTTGCATCTAACATTGCTAACATTAAAACAAGGGATGAAAGTTAAGAAGGGCCTTGCTTTCTTCCAAATTAAAAAAAAATGCCATTAATGCAAAGAAGGTTATTGGCTACTATGTACTGAACAGGAAGCTCTTAGAACCTGGAGCTGAGCCATTTCGATCACAATGACAACACTGGATTCACTCTTTAAATGTGGACTTACGATGCAAAAACAAGAAAAGATTGAAATGGGAGCGGGTAAATAAAATCGATGTCACCTAAGAATAATTTGTTTGTTTCAATTACATTAGGATCTTCTTAGCCCCTGTGAAAAGTGTATTCCCCCTCTCACTCCTGGTGAAAATCTCATTTTGCTCACAAACATTTTAACACATGTAAGGGTGTATAGTTGAGTTCTCTGGCTAGAGATAACTCATAGCTGAATTTCAGAAAATAGACATGATCTTAGTCTTTTTATTAAAAGATTAATACAAATGAATGGAAGACTTAGAGCAACTCAGCTAATAAGCAAGTGAGACAAGTTGATTCTGTTGCCAAAACACATTATTATGGATAAATAAAACCTTCAGAAACTCAGAAGAAAGGTCTTGCCTCATTCTAGCTAAGCTGTGTAAAAAGGAAGGCAGTTCGACAAGGTGTAGACATTTATTTGAGGGAAGAAAGGATATGTGTTGGCACATGGGTCTTTAACTCTAACAATACTTTGCTCTTCCCACCTCTCATGTTGCTACTACTTTCCCAAAACTGATCTCCCTGAAAAGGAAATTATTCACATAAAATGTTTAGAGAGTACATTAGTGAGATTAGTGTAAGCTATACTATGATAATTATGGTAACACACTAACTCAAGTATCAGTAGCATAACCTAATTAGGTATACCATGGATGGGATGACTTTTCAGAGCCTCTCCTATCCAGATGGTGACCCAGAGATTTATTCTGTTTGCATCTTTTGCCTGTAACCACTTCCAGGTGATGAGCTGGGGAAGAATGAGCTGGCGGGAGCACACTGACTCTCATATACCTTGGCTAGAAATGTACATATATCGACTCAACTCACGGTCTGCTTGCCAAAAATTGGTCAAATGGTCCTACTTATCTTTGAAGGGACTGAAAGATACAGAAAAGCACGTGGAATTTTGGCGTGGATCAATATATCTACCATGGGGAGCCAGTTTTAGAATGCTCCGACAAGGAATAACAATATTTATTATAAGGGAGACATAATAAGAATATTTCATATTTAAAGGCTACCTATCTTTTAAAATAGGGGAAAAAGGCGTTTTTATCTTTGGAAAGACATGTTTTCCCATCCATCCATGTTCATGTAAGCTTTTCATGCAGAACACCGTCAGCAAATTTTGTATTTTAAAGAAAAATTGCTGAGCAAGATGTAATCGGGTTTCTTTTCACAGTCATCTGAAACAGCTAAGAACTTTTCTTTTTTTTTTTTGCCATTTCACTCCATTTTATTCACTTCTTAAAGTTTTCATTTAATTCACCACTTATACAAGGAACAGTCTCAACATTCCTGTTCTCCAAACCATAGCCCTCTCTTTAAATTGAAGTTCAGAGTCCATTGCAGAAAGCCTCTCAAGGGAAATTTCCCTCAATTAACTATGGCTCATTCTTTGATCTGTGCAATCCTCTCCTTATCACTCCCTGTCAGAATAATTCTTTGTATGTATTCATATTAATTGAATACTGACCTATCTCATCTCTTTTAAAGATTATAAAATTCTCAGCACATGAGTCAGGTCTAATCTCAACTATATACTTTAAGTTCCTGTTACAGTGCTAAGCATCTGTGGATACTCAGAAAATGTCACTGGCCTATTTATAAGGACTTGGAATTCTATATATAGGGTTTGGAATCCCCCATGACTTTACTAAATTTTTTGATTAATTTTTTCTTGTTCATCAAAAAGAACATTTCGATGAATAAAAAGTAAGTCATTTAGCAGAGTCTGTTTTATAGCCCTTTTCAGCTTTGTAATAATGAAGAAGTTGGAAGAAGTGTTGATACTCTAAGACAGTAATGTATTCATTGCATCCCAAAATGTACTGTGAGTAATTCTAAAGTACAAAAGTAATTAACATTAACAAGCAAATAATAAAAACAGAATTATCCTCAGAAAACAGCACGTGTAGAATGCAGTTGACAGTTTGGAATAGGTTGTTGCCAAAAGAAACCCTCTGCTTATTTTCCAGCTGTGGCAGTTTGCTGCAAATTTTATGGATCTGAAAGTGTGTTCTAACCTAGACCTATTGATTTTTGATGACAGTCTATAGAGTTTTAAAACAAAAATCTTTTGCCTCATTCACTTGGTGCTTGCTTTGCATACTTCTGTTTTATTCTTTCAATATCATATAAAAATAATTTAAATCCATCTTTCCCTGAGTAAAGAGAAGAAAATAATAGAGCAACTGCATATTCTAAATAAATAGATCTTAATTCTAGCTACACATCATTAGAGTCATCATGGATGTGTTTATAAATCCACTGCTTGACCCTGCCCTAAATGACTTTCTTTTGATTGGTCCAGAGGAGTTGGGCATTAGTACTGGGTTTTTTTTTTTTTAGGTCATCTTGGTTTTTTCAAATGTTAAGCTGGCAGTCTGATTCAATGTTATAAACACCCACCAGTAAGTTTGGCTCTTTTTCTTTGTGATCAGCTAAAAATGATAAGAATCTTACTAAATCAAGAAGTCTCCCAAGAATCAACCCCATCGATTTCACTCTGGTGTTTTATTTTAGTTTTCAAGAGTAGAGAAAAATATGTGCAACCAGAATGGGTACAGGTAAGGAAAAATAACTGGGATTTCATTAGATCTTTTAATCCCCAGATTCATTTACTTGATTTTGTGTGTGTGTGTGTGTGTGTGTATGTGCGCGTGTGCACTTTGGAAGGTTAGGAATGGATTTTAAAATGACCTAGGAAACAGAAATATTTAAGCAAACACTTAAAATATTACTAAGATATGTATCAGAATTGTGTGTCTGCTTTGAATATGAATTGCAATTATAGGTGAAGGGTCAGTAACTGAGAGTCAAATAAATCATACTATAGCCTTTTGAAAGAAGCTTCTCTAGATAGCATATTGAGGAGGGTAAGAAACCTAGTAGAAAACACGTATTTAAGCCCTCAGCTCATTATGAAGTTTGGGGAGAGGCAGCAGTTGATTGCATCCCATTGTTCTGTTGGATGAAAGGTTGCCTAAGAAGCAGGACAGCAAGAGAGAATGAACCAAGAATCATCAGTCAAAAATAGATAATTCCAACTAGATCTATGAGCATATCAAGTCAGGATGGAGAATTGAAACCAGGAAGCAGAGCAATCAGAATAAGACATTGGAAGCATCAGAGCAGGAGGTAAGTGGTGATCAGAAGAAAAAGAAAAGGGAGAGTCAGTAACAAGGCGGTAACGTTACACGGAGGAAGCAGGAATGAGTAAAAGAGACTCAGGGATCTTCTTAGGTGCTCCTCTCTAGGAAGCTAGTGTGCTGCTGGGCAGAACCAGGAAAAAGGCAGAATTAGACATAAGTATACTAGAATGAGCCCTATATTTATGCATTGCTTCATTCTTTATTCAACAAATATTTATTGAGTACCTAGTATGTACCAGGCACTATGCTGAGTCCTGGAGAAAGTACAGGTGAACAAGATGGACCTTCTGAACAGCCTTTCTTCTCTATTCCCCACTATGCCTTATCAGTGAGACCTTATTCTTCTAGTTGCTTTGGTAGGACAGGCTCTTTAGGTGATTTTTTTGAAAGGTTGTTTGTTGTTGTTGCTTTTTTTTTTTTTTTTTAGCAACGATGCATAATGTGATAGACTGTTATGTTTGCCCTGTTTGAGTTTATATTTCCACAGGCATGACCAACATTCACATTTATCATCTTCAACTTATACTGATTTTAAAAGTTTATTTTTAATTGTGCAATTCTCACTGGTTTCCTCTTGGTAATGAGCACCTGAGAAGAACTGATAAAGTATTCAAACTGCTCCTTGAATATCCTATTTTAAAATGTGACCAAATGAGGTCCCTGCTTTGAGAAGACATGGAAAGAATGAGTTAAGAGCTACTGTCTTTAACAAAGATCACCGAAGAGTATTCCTTCCACCGGCAGTGGGAGCTTCTCATTCCCCCATGAGTCTGGTAAATGCTCAGGCACACACTGTTGCTGAGGAATAACCAAAACTCAGGAACAATCGTATATTTGTATGTTTCCTCCTTCCAAACTCCTGACTCTATTCTAGCTCAGATAGATATGAAGGAGTACGGTAATAAAGCATGTATACTATGAAATTGTACTAATTGGATGCATAAAAGATCACAAGTGCTGTGCAGAAACTCCATTCAAAGGGCCTAAGGTGTAGACATGCAAAACCTGCTGCTTCAGGTGGGCACTGAAGCTACCATTATAATAGCAGGGCGTGGGCAGTCCTATTTCCTCCATGTCCTTTCCCACATGGCTCTCTCAGCAGGCTGCATTATGACTTTTACAGACCCTAAGTATCATGAACCCCTTACTTCATTAAACAATAAGATTTTATTTTTGATACAGTTGGTATACAAAGATAGTAATTAAAATATTTTTTAATATTTTCTTTCATCTATTATAAAAGCTCACTTTTTTTCCTTCCGATTTTGAAGAAATGTAAAACATTTTATGGGCTCCTAAAAGTATTGTGAATCCTGGGCAATCTGTCCAGGGTACTTAATGGATAAGGTGTCCCTGCCTCTGGGGTCAGTACCACTGCATGCTCCTGCCATCGACTTGTGCCACCTGATTGCCATTTGCTTTTTCAAAATGCAAGCACAAACTTTAGATTCCTTTTTTTTTTTTTGGAATAAAAGGGCTCTTTACTGCTCACAGGTTTATTTCTTATTATAAAAATTATTCCCCACCCCTTGCTTTTAGTAATCCCTCTTTACTCCTATTTAATCCTGGATGCCACAATTAGACAGAAAGCAAGAACTTTTTTTTCTTTTTCTTCTGTAGCAGTGGACACCTTATGAGTAGATAGATATTAACTGCTCCAGGTCTGTCAAGTAGATGCATTTCCTTTGCTTTTGATTTTCACTGAGTAGAAAAAACACCTCTGTTACTTGTTACTTTATGACATAGAGACTCCACTGAAATAGCTTAACAAAATGAAAATGTAAAGTGAACCACAGCAATGGTGTGACTAGGGGTGCAAAGTGGATGATGCATTTGAAAGACAGAAGCCGACAGGGAAAGAAAGAGACAAGCAGAGAGACAAAGACAAGAGGCAGAAGGAAAGAGAGAATACAGAGAAAAGTAGTTGCTCTGATAGTAATGTGAAGAGAAGTCTAAAAGGCAAGAGTAGATAGTGCTAAAGGACAAAAACATGGACTTCCAACTTTCTCTTCATTTTCTTCCTAAGATCATCACCTCTAACCACCTCCACTCAAAATAATTTCCCAAAAGTCATGTTTCCACCAAAGTCTTTATCTTCACTAGCCATCAATGGGGGAAAAAAAAAAGGTGATAGGAAGAGAGGGTTGCTCTAGCTATTACTTCTGCTTAACAGACTACTCCAAAATTTTAGGGTTCAGAACAAACATTTTTTGTTTGTTTGTTTACAGCATCTTTGGGTCAGGAATTTGGTCATCTTTGGGACAGCAAGAATGCCTCGCCTGTGGTCTGTGTCGTCTGCGGCATCAACGAGGAGGACTCCATGGCTGGAGATGACTCACGAGGTGGGAGCTGGAATTGCCTGGAGACAATTTCAAAGTGGTTGAAATCAGTTATGGGCTGGAGTCCTAGTGGGGGGCTGTTGTTTAATGTACCTACACGTGGCATCTTCATGTGGCCTGGGTTTCCATTGCTCACAGCATAGCAGCTTTGGGGTAGTGGCGTTTCTTACATGACAACTCAGAGTTCCAACAGGGAATGTTCCAAGAAAAACAGATGGAAGCTGTGTGTCCTTTTTTTTAACCTAGCTGTGAAAATTACATGGCATAAATTCTGCCATACTTTTTGAGTTTAAACAGAGACATGTCCTGTCAGATGTATAAATGGGGTGCATGTAGGTCCTACCTCTCAATGGGAAGAGAGTCAAAGAATGTGTGGACATATCTAAAACCACCATAGACAGGTTTTAGCTAATTCTTCAACTCATTACTTTCTATCTCTGCTGAACATTATTAAGAACATTAGGTTCCACTGGGCGCTGTGGCTCATGCCTGTAATCCCAACACTTTGGAAGGCCAAGGTGGGCAGATCACGGAGTCAGGAGTTCGAGACCAGCCTGGTCAATATGGTGAAACCCCGTCTCTAATTGAAAAAAAAAAAAAAATTAGCTGGGCATGGTGGCGTGTGCCTGTACTCCCAGCTACTTGGGAGGCTGAAGCAGGAGAATTGCTTGAACCCGGGAGGCAGAGGTTTCAGTGAGGCGAGATCGCACCACTGCACTCCAGCCTGGGTGACAGAGCAAGACTCCATCTCAAAAAAAAAAGGATATTACGTTCAAATAATCCTACTCAGCCTTCACTAAGACAACAGAGCCTACCCTGTTATAGTGCATCTTTCTTATGCAGAAAAATAACTAATACTCCATCAAATCACCTCCAAATTAAGGAACACATTCACCCTAATTCTGGGGCTGTTATTGAGGAAATGCCCCTATTTTGTTAGAGGACTTACTTTCTTATGCTATAGAAATGCAGGCTGTAAGGTCCAATGTAGTCAAAATAAGTCATTATGTCTGTGTACGTAAGTGAGAATCCTACGATAAAGCTATGGACTCAGCAGAGCACCTTAGTAAATTATAATGAGGTTACTTCAAGGAGAAATCTGAGATGCTAATCTCCAAATTTCTTAGGATTAATTCTTTTCTGACCCGTCCACATTTTAGTTGACTGCTTGGCATGTATCATTAACAAAATATCTCCTGATTTAGTACTAACCTGTCAGCGCCTATGAAATGCCTTATGTCTCTTATTATCTGAGCTGTTACTCATACTGGTTTCTTTTCAATACCTATAGTACTTTTTCTTAGATATTTTCAGAACTGTAATTATATACTGTACAATTTATAGTCTCAAACTAGATGAATAAATAAAAGAATGAATAAGTTTACTGTTTTTAATTATTTCATGCTCATTGATCTGGTCTTCCAAGGTTTTCAATTCTGTAATACTGTGTCACTTCCTCTTGAGTACACCCTATATAGCATTTAACCTTCCTTTATTGATTAAAATAAAAGTATTTATTATCAACTATAAACACAAAACTCTATTTAGAAGTATGGTGACAGGTGAAACATTGACTGGAAGTCTACAGAAATGCCAATATCTTATTTATGGCAAATTGACTGTGGGTGGCACAGGGGTGACCTGGAAGGAAAAGGAAATGATGCTTTCTATATCTGTTGTGCTGAGATTGGACTTGAACCTACTTACTAGGAAACAGAGCCTATGTGAAGGAAAGGAACTACACATCCATTTAGCCTAGTGGTTGGGGTGGGATGAGGATTAGGAAGATGAGAGGAGTGTGTTGTACTTCGGATTCAGGAACTAAGCAAAGACTCCAAGTTCAAGGGGATTTTCAATTATCATTATATGAGGAAGTCAGGAACTGTAATAAAAGAATGATGACTGTAAGAACATATTAAGATTCTTTGCAATTAGTCTATGTTAGTTATTTTTATTGTCCTCTGTCTATTTTTCTGCCATAGTTAACAGCAAAATTCTTGACGCTAAAAATCACAGTGGCTTATTCAGTGGCAGCAACCTCCTGGCCCATTCTATAGGGCTGACTTGGATAAAAGGTCAAAACATCGTAGAAATACAAAATGATTGTGTTTCCGGTGGCTGCCTCAGGACAAATGAATAGTCTGGAGCTCGGCTTCCCCTGAGAAAAACCTTGGAAGAGTAACAGTAGAAAGACAAAGAATAAACAAGCAAGCAAGCAAACAACAAAACAACAAACAAGCTTATTTATATCTCTTTGACTTAAAAAACAATTTAGCAGTAGACTATGCTTTTAGAAGCAATCTCCTCCACTCCAAAGTTACTATAGTGTCATAGACAGTGACAATTAATTAATGTTACTCAGGGGCCAGGACAGAAGCCCAGAGCACTGCAAGGTTTGTCTGAGCACTGCAAGTGTCTGTGCACTTACTCTTGTTCCTTTAAGCTTTTTTACCCTGTCAGTTGCACATCAAATAACGTCTCTTTGCAAGTGTGGCTTATACTTCCCAGATGGGTCTCCAAGGCCCCTGCCCTCATTAGGCCTCTCTACCATCCATGGATTGACCTGGGCATCTGGAAGGAACTTCAGCTTCTGTTTCATCCTCCTTCCCCCACCCCATGCCTGTCTCCTGCCCAAAGTAGTGGGGAAAATATTTTTTGTGAGAAAGACCTAAATGCGTTGATTATTTTAGAAACATATCCAGATCAAGAACCGGCTATTTGGAGGCAGTATATTGGCTTCCTGTATAAGCTGGAGTCTCCTTTTAATTAGCTAAAGGTAAAGTATGCCTCTAGCCATGAAGCCTAAGTTGTGTATCAATTCGTGGCTTTTAAACACAAACATCAATTTTTATTACTTTACTAGCTCAGACTTGGCCCTTCTTTCCTATTGAATTATATAGGACTGAGACAGGCCTGAACGCTAGAAAAGATACAAACACGAGAGACACTCAGTCCTCAGTGCACTTCCTTTTCAGATTTTCAGATTTCCCTCTACCTGGCTTTATGGGCTCTTTTGAATAAACTTTCTCCTGAACTCTTCAACCTACAATTAATTCAAGAATTATTATATGGATTCAAGGACAGAAATACCACTATTTCATTTTAATACATATAAGGTCTAGCTTCTCCATAAAATCTTAAGCTTCTTTTGGGAAAGATATAAGTCGTGAATGATTTCATGTCTTTTGCAATATTGAGTAGAGCACTCACTGAGGATATATTGTTAAAGGCCAGGTTTTTGAATTTTTGAATTTCTGGAATTCCCCAGGGTCAGGTGCTGTTTTTTTTTTTTTTTTTTTTTTTTTTTTTTTTTTTTTTTTTTTTCCAAGTGTTCTAGTTTAAGGCTGGGCTATGTCTGGTACATACTTTGCTCAAGGGGACAGAGAAGTGGAAGCTGCCAAAGGAATGCCAATGCGGGACACAGTTCCTCGGAGGTGGTGACTAAACTGTGTTGAGGAAAGGAGACGAAAGCCAGTGAACAGAGCTCTAGGGAATGGGAGGAAAACAGCCAATTGACAGAATCTCAAACAGGAAGACTGGGGTATTTTTTTTTCTTACCTGCAATTTTTATTTTTATTTTTTATAGAAAATATGTGTTATACATATATTTTTGAAATGTTAAAAAACAGCTTCTGCTTAAAGCCTTAAAAAACCTAAGTTTCAAATTAGAGTAATCCCAAACAATTTCAATGCATTTTGACTTTAATCCAGATTTTATATACTATATAAATTGTAAGTGTGAATGAAGCATACATGCATTTTTATTGTATTTAAAAACATTTTTTTACTTTAACATATGTCTCCTTGTTTCCATTTTTCTAAATTTCCTTCTTTGTTACATTGTTATTTTATCCAAAAGAGATTGCCTAATACTCACTATTCTATATCTTTCTGTTCTCACTAAACAATAAATCATAAAAATCACACTAAATCAATTGTTCACTGATATAGTTTTACTTCATTTTTTAATGGCTGAAGAGTAGTTTGTGATATAAGTTTACCATATTTTTTAACCATTTCTCTATTGAAGGGCCTTTTGCTTCATATTCATTATTTGGCTAGAGTGAATTAAACTGTGATAGATGCATATCCTGTACTTTTTTTTCCTACTTATTTGTGCTTTATTTTATGCTTGGACTAACAAGAAGAAGGTTTTCTGTGTCACAGAATAGATGCATTTTAATTTTAATGGACATTGCATTCCGAAATGTCTATAATACTTTAGATTTTATACTTTCCAGTCAAGTCATCACCATTTTAAACTGTTGTCAGCCTCAGCAGTGTAATGTGATATCTCTTTGTTACTTTAAAGTGCATTTATGTGACTAGCTGTCAGTTTGAGCATCTAGTCTCTGTGAATTGCTTCTTTAGCCTTTTTTTCTGTCGAGCTTCTATTCTCATCTTGACAAATTTTCAGTGTCCTATGTGTATTATAGAAACAATCTTCTGTCTGTATTCTCCATTGCATGTATTTTTTTCAAAGCCTATTTTATGTCTTTTGATTTTGTCTGTGTTATCTTTTGCTACAGATTTATATGCCTTATCTCTTATAGTTTCTGGGTTTTCAGTCTTAGTTAAGAAGGTCACACTTGCCCCTAGATGTGCATATAATCTCCTAGATTTCTGCAAAAAAATGTTAGTTTTACTTTTTACAAATAAGACTTTAATACATCTGAAACTGCTTTTTTTTGGTACATAATGCAAAACATGAATAAATAGCTGACCGTGCCAGGGCTATTTGTTAACCATCCATCCTTTCTCAGTGAAATGAAAGACAACCTTTGTCAAGTATAAAATCTGCTATTATAATACCGAATTGATTTCTAGATTCTGTCTTTCTTCTAAGGATTTATTTATCTATGTCATGCTGTTAAAAGAATGTCTGGATATTAGTACTTTATAGAATTATATAAGATACTCAGCATTTTATATTTCTATAGCTTTGTCCACTTTTACTATTTATCATATGTATGTAGGCAGTCTATAAAATCTACACTGGCATACAAATAGTTAAGATAATTTTTTTAATTCTGAAAATTCATAGTTGGGATTCATATTATAATTGAATAATATAAAATTGGTATGTTAATTTTAAAACATTAATAATTTTTATTACATTATTTCCCATCTAGAAACCTAATCTGTCTTTCCATATGTTGAGGAATTTGTTTTATATCCTTCAATGAGATTTTATAGTTTTGTTCATGTAGGTCCTAAGCCTTTGAAAATATTTTCTTAAGCATATAAAAGATACACTATATATGAGTACATTTTATTGCAGTTACTCAATTCCAGCAAAGTTTATGGGTTCCATTTTATGGGATCTACAGCAATAAGTTAAACATGTGATTGTGTGTGTGTGTTGTGTTAAAACAGCATATCATTAGCCTCTGTATCGTAGTCTAAATATAAAATATGGGTCTTTCCTTTCTCCTACCTATAATTACCTTAATGTAGATAGTTTATAACCTCATATCTCTTCAACCTGTTCTAGAGTCAATGACTCTATATTACCCATGTCTGTCTACTATCAACTGCCTTATTAGTAAATAGTCCTTTTTCCCAAAGGAGTTGATGCAATCACCAACTCTTGTCATTCAGAACCAGAACATGAGCTTCTGATTGACTCTTAGAAGTGATGCAGGCTCCACAATTTACACAGCAGATTTCTATCTGTCTGTCTATCTATTTATCTAATCATCTATCTATAGGCATATGGGTGACCTAAAATACACAATACATCCCAATTTCACTTGAAGTTTATGCATATATTATTTGTTGTACAAATCATTTGAGAAAATATAGGTTTGGACCTCAGATTTTATTTTTGTGTTTTTGTTTTTTTTAAAGCTATGGACCAAATTCTAGTTCCTACTTAGAGCAACAAAGCAAATAAAAATCCATAACATAAATCTAGTGCAAGTTAGTTGGTGACCAGACACATTGTACCCAGACAGCCATGCCAATTAGAATCCTGTTTTGTACAGTAGCTGTTTTGAGTCACAGCCAAAAGTTTCCATTTTCACAACAATAGAACAGATGCTAAGTTATATTCAAGGACCTATGATTTGTGTAATAAAAACTGAGACAAAACATAGACCCTACAATTTAAAGCTTAAATATGGCAAAACTCATTTTAAAAGACTGACTTATAAGGAATTAATCACAGCTTAATTTTGCACCCAAAGTTGCTCTAAGTAGGAACTAGAATTTGGTCCATAGCTTTAAAAAAAAACAAAAACAAAAACAAAAAAAACAAAAAACAAGATCCAAACCTGTATTTTCTCAAATGATTTGTCCATTTGTCTCTGTTTGTCCTATTCTGGGCTACATAAATTCATGGCTCCCATTATTAGTAAACATACCAAGAAGGAACAAATCTGAGGGCCTGCATTTGAATCCTTGCTCTGATATAATGAGTTGTAAAAGCTTGGACAAAGTAAATTTCCAATACCACATCTATGAAGTACTATACACTTTATATTAGTGGTTCTCAACCAGGACCAATGGTGGTTGTTACTACCAGGAGGAGGCTACTCACATCTAGAGGCTAGAAGTTAGGGATCCTGCTAGACATCCTACAATGCATAGGACAGTTCTCACAACAAAGAATTATTCAGCCTAAAGTATCAATCGTGCTGATGTTGAGAAACTCTGCTTTATAGGAGTTTTGTGAAATAAATGGGATACTGCTTATGAGGTACATTGAACAAAGCACCTGGCCTGTAGTAAAGACATACACTGTCACTGCTCTCATTATTATTGCAATTAGTTATCTGAACTCATTTATTTTTTCCATTCAGCATTTTCTGAGAACACTTTGTGGTTGCTTGTGGGGAGAGATGAAGTGGTGAAGTGCGATATGGTGAGTGCCGAATTATGCAGTAAGCAAAATGCCATAAAAGTAATGACATATTAAAAGACATTTACTGGTAACTGTTTTATGATATGTCCAATGGTTTAAAACATTTACTCTCTTCTATGAATGGTTTCCTGGCTCACAGCACTTTCTCTAAA
This sequence comes from Pan troglodytes, assembly GCF_028858775.2. Lineage (NCBI taxonomy): Eukaryota > Metazoa > Chordata > Mammalia > Primates > Hominidae > Pan > Pan troglodytes. Next base: position 109,693,128 of record NC_086015.1, read on the forward strand.
TTAGCAACTCAGGGTAAGGTGTTTTGTTTTGTTTTGTTTGTGTTTGTTTGTTTTTTGACAGAGTTTTGCTCTGTTGCCCAGGCTGGAGTGCAATGGTGCCATTTCGGCTCACTGCAAGCTCTGCCTCCTGGGTTCAAGCCATTCTCCTGCCTCAGCCTCCCCCAGTAGCCAGGACTACAGGCATGTGCCACCACACCTGGCTAATTTTTTGTGTTTTTAGTAGTGATGGGGTTTCACCGTGTTAGCCAGGATGGTCTCAATCTCCTGACCTCGTGATCCGCCCACCTCGGCCTCCTAAAGTGCTGAGATTACAGGCGTGAGCCACCACGCCCAGCTACTCAGGGTAAGCTCTTAAAGTGAGCTTCATCACATACTAAAATAAACAAACACCAACATTATCTGTATAAAGTTTCTGTCTTCTATTCCTTAAATTTGATCAGATATGATGCAACAATGTGGCATCTTATATAAAATGCTGTCTTAAAGATAAGAAAAAGGCCAGGTGTGGTGGCTCACATCGATAACCTCAGCACTTTGGAAGGCTGACACAGGAAGGTTGCTTGAGGCCAGGAGTTTGAGACCAACCTGGGCCACATAGCACAACCCCTTCTCGGAAAAATAGCCAGGCATGGTAGCAAGTGCCTGTCACCTAGCTACTCAGGAGGGTAAGAGAAGAGTATGGCTGGAACCCAGGAGGTTAAGGCTACAGTGAGCCATGATCCCACCACTGCGCTCTAGCCCGAGTGACAAAAACCCTATCTGTAAAAAACAAATTAGTTAATTAATTAAATTAAGATAATAAAAAGAAAAACACGCATTCACTGAATTAATGATTATATAATCTGAAAGACCAAAATAAATAAATGTTGTATGTGCTAGCCTTGAGGCTAGTAAACCACCAGATGGATAACTTAAACTCTGCTGTGATGTAACTCAAGCTCTATTCTATTTGGTTTGCAGTAGGACTTTTTGATTAATGAATAAAACCTGACATACTAAGCAAAGTGAATAGAGATTTTAGTTAAAGATTAATATTAGATCAGCCAAGCCTTACTGCATTTACATTTGAACAATTAAAGAGCTTTCGCTTTATCAATTTTAAGACAGTGTCAAAGAGTGGTGGTAGAACCAGCAACATTATCATTACCAGGCAAATTGTTAGAAATGCAAAGCCTCTGGTCCCTAACCCAGATTTCTGGAATCAGGAATTCTGAGGGTGGGCCCAACAATGGGTGTTTAACCACAGCCCTCCAGGTGATGCTGATACACACTGAAGTTTGCCAACTGCTGTACTAAAATGAACAAAACAAAAGAGGAAGCTGCCTTCTGGTGATTCCTCAAAGTAAATATATCTATATGGATTTATTTTCCATTTCTCAAGAAAGATGCAATCTAGATTCACTTTTGCTGAGAGTTTTTTCCTCTTAACTAAAACACAAGGGATTAATTTACCTCGATTTGCAGTCTCAACTAGATTTGCTGTTGACCTAATAATAAGAGAGAAGTTTCCTGACTTGGTTTCCATGGCTCTAGACTTCCTCTTGCTAATGCACAGGATAAATTACCTTGTGTAAAGGGAAAAAGGAAGAATTTTGGGATTGAACAAAGGTTCTACCACTTATAGCTAAGTGACTTTGAGCCAGTTACATTACCCACATTATCCTCAATAAATCAAGGAAAAACTAACATCATAATAATATTGATTCTTCAGACTTGCTACTTCTCTATGAACATGATACCTCTCTCCATTTATTTTGGTTATCTAAAATTGGCTCAGAAAGGTTTTGTAATGTTCAGTATAAAGGTCTTATACATAATTAGTTAAATTTACTTCTAGGAATGTTGTTTGATGCTATAATATAATACATGCATCTTTTTAAAATCTGTAGTTTATTAATAGCTTATAATAATACTATTGATTTTTATATTTTGATATTTTATTCTGTGATGTTTAAATACTACTCATTACTTATGTAGTTTCTTGGTAGATTCTTTTATATATGTAGATCATCATGTTCTCCAAGAGAGATATAATTTTGACACTTTCCTACATTTACGGCTTATACATATTTTTCTGCCTCATTGCATTGGATTGAACCTCTACAGCAATATGGACAATGAGTTGTCAGAGAAAATATTCTCAGTGTTAATGAGTTCAATATTTCACCATTAAATGTAGTCTTAACAGTAGGTTTTTTTGTGGATACCATTTTCTTCTATTCTTAGTTGCTCAGAATTTTTATTCTGAATTATTGAATTTAGTCATTTTTTTGTTATCTATTGAGTGGAACATAAGACTTTTCTTTCTCTTTCTGTTTATGTAGTATATTCAGCAGTTTGTTGAATAAACTCCTATGATAGCACCTATAATATTTTACCTAAGTTATTCAATTATTTATCTATACTGTGCAGTAATCAGAGTTCTGCAAATAAACAGAACCAATAGAATGTGTGTCTATAGAAACGGATTTGTTTTAAAGAATTGGCTCACCTGATTGTGGAGGCTGGCAAATGCAAACTCTGCAGGGTGGGCTGGCAGGCAGGAGACACAGAGGGGAGTCCACGCTGCAGTTCAAAGGCAAAGATGATCTGTTGCAGAATTCCCTCTCATTTATGTGAGGTCGATCTATGGTTCTATTCAGTCACCTTCAACTGATTGGATGAGACTCATCCACCTAATGAAGCACCCAATGCTTTATTCAAAGTTCACTGAGTAAATATTAATCTCACCTAAAAACACAGAAACATCCAGGATAATGTTTGACCACACATCTGGGCACTGTGGACACCTGAAATTAACCATCACATATTATTGCTATTTCCTTCACTGGCTGTGCATTCATCATGTTGTACACTTTAATTATATACAATTTTTATTTGACAGTTCACCTTGAAATTGGCCTGATTTCCCCATAGAACTTATATTTATGATTTTCCTTGAATGGAACTAGAAATTTACCTTCCTTGTCTTAGAGCTTGAAAAAATTACATGTGTCTTATCTAAGTTCCTTTCTCAGGAAACCAACCATCAGGTTTCCTGACAGTATCAAGGAACTGAAACTTACCAGATGACTGCATCTGGCCAATAAGATGCAAGACCCCCCATTCATCATGATTGCCTAACAGACCACCTGCTACCCATTGACTAACTGCTCTTTTGTACACTTCCCTAATTTCTGTTTTTCCACATGTAATTACATTTCTTCCATGCTCTATAAACCCTTAAGTTTAGTCACTTGAAGAGATGGATTTGAGAGTAATCTTCCATTCTCCTTGACTGTAGTATCCACATAAAGCCTCCTTCCCTGGAAATACTCATTGTCTCAGTGATTGGCTTTCTGTGTGGTGAGCAAAACCCCTGGTGTCTCAGTAACAATCTTAATAAAACAGGAATTTAAAAAAATAATAATAATATAAATGTACTGTATGAATCTTGTAGCATGAATAGCAAGGAATTAAGAAAAACTAACCCCCTTCCCCCAAAATTTCCTTTTTCAGGAAGGGAAAAATCAATATCTTACAGTACAGTTTCCACTCTAAGAAATACTACACATTTTATGTTACAAGCAAAATTTTATGGAATAGTTTATGAAATAAAATTGAACCTCATAGTTTTTAATTTCTTTGTACAATAATGTTTCATTTAGGCACTGCCTCATCCTCCTTTTAACTATTTACTATATAATTTTGGTCATAACTTAAAGTGGATTTATTTTCAGTGCCTTTTTAAAGTTAACAAGTATCTTTGGATACTGTAGTTGCCCTGAGTTCAACTCCATGTTTTTAAAACAGGCACAGTCTTCCTTTATGGGAGGAGGAGTTTCTTTCTATGTCTTTGGTTATTAGAATTAGAAAAACTGCCTTGATCAGCATACATTAAATTTTTGAAAGTTAAGTTTTTCACGTCTTGTGAGACTAATTCTATCATATTCTTCATTTGTTGATGATTATGATGTGACTTCAATTTAACCTTCCTAATGTGATTGTAAATTTTCATTTAATGAAAGAAGAGGCACAACCAAGATCACTGCACAGCATTAGTAACACGTAGAAAATATATTTCACATTCTCAGACGAGATAAACTCTTAGCTCTCAAGGTCACAGAATGCTGACAGTTAATTGGCCTTTTGAGAAATCTTGAGAGAAGACTGAAAATTGCATTCAAGTATTATTCAAGATTTTGTATAATAGCAATACAAAAAACACAATGTGGTAAATTATAATTAATTATAATTGTTTCTACAAATCTTTGCTACATACAAGAAAGTGTGATGTAGACTACTAATTTATGCTTGGAATTGCTATTTTTTTAACTACCTGTCTGATAAAGGTCTCTTACTTGAGGAGGCTACATGCCTGCAATCCTAGCATTTTGGGAGCCCAAGGCAGGCAGATTGCCTGAGCTGAGGAGCTCGAGACTAGCCTGGGCAACATGGCAAAACCCCGTCTGTACTTAAAATACAAAAAAATTAGCTGGGCATGCTGGCACTCGCCTGTAATTCCAGCTACTCGGGAGGCTGAGGCACGAGAATTGTTTGAACTCGAGAGGCAGAGGTTGCAGTGAGCCGAGATCGCACCTGCACTTCAGCCTGGACATGAACCTCACTCTTTACTAGTCTCATACTATATAGCAGCAGGACTTTATTTAAGAGTGTTTTCTGTAGCTGCAGTAGTAATGATGCAGTTATAGAACCTTCAAACTGGCTAATTTCTTCTTCAGAATTACATGGCAGTTTGTACTGGGTTGAAACAAATGGTGCGATGGACTAAGCTTCGCCATCAGAGACAAAGCAAGACTTTGAAAAACTCAGAATAAACATGGGCATGGGTTGCTTCTTGCTGCCACTGTCCATGTTGTTCCTGAAATCTCACTTCCAAGATGCCTTCTCATAGTCTTCTGTAGAATTTCCACATGCACTAAACCCGCTGCTGACATAGCAAGAGAGGAGTACACTAAAAGAGCAATACAAGCATCTGTATTTTAAAAACTATGATGGTCAAAAAACTCTTATTCATATCTTATGTATAAAGAAGACTGCAAAACTTAGTCTGACAACTGCTGATTGAGGATCTTAATAGGTCTTTTCCTTGTTTTATTGAAAAACTTTAGTTATCCACAGCATAATGGGACCAGAATAGTATGAATTATTTATTCATTTGTTTAATTCAATGAGTAGTAATTGTCTGCTGTTTGCCAGATTCTGGGTCATGTACCAAGGATACATTACAGAACAAGGTGTTACTTGGAAAACTTACAGTTCTAGTGAGTATGGTCAAGTTGAACAAGTAATAATAACAGTTAAAACATGATTAAAAGTGATTGTATTCATTTTCTAAGACTTCCATAAAAAGTGCCACAAACTGGTGACTTACACAGAAATTTATTCTCTCATTGTTCTGGAGACTAGAAATCTGAAGTCAAGGTGTCGGCAGTGCCATGGTCTCTCTGAATACCCAGAGAAAAATTTTCCCTCCCTATTCTTAGCTTTTGGTGGCTCCTGACAATTATTGGGGTTCATTAGCTTGCAGCTGCATCACTCCAATCTCTGCCTTCATCTTCACATGGACTCCTCTCTGTTTATCTGTGTGTCTTCTCCTCATATAAGAATACCATTCACTGGATTTAAGTTCCATCCTAATCTAATATGACCTTATCTTGATTTAATTACATCTGTAAAGACCCTATTACCAAATAAGGTCACTTTCTGAGATTCTGGATGGACATAAGTTTTGGGAGGACACTGTTCAACCTGTTATACAGGTATATATTTATTTTTAGGAGGAAAACATCTTTTGCTATAATTAGGGAGATACTTATAAAATATCAGGATCCCTTCCTAAATAATATGAAGCAACAATTTTAGATAAAGAGACCAAAGAAATAACCTGAATATTTAATAAATGAGGAAACAGCACAGAGCGTTGAGTTATTGGATGAACCTCATACAATTTAATATGGAGAGTTTTGGCTTTTAGATATAATTATCTTGGAAATATGAACTTGCAATGGTTCACTATTGGGTGCTTTTAACAATGCTTACTGGTTATGCATTGAAAATTTTCGTCTGTACAGATATAAGACCCAAATCTTATTTCAGGCAATAATTGCTATGTTATTGTCTTAATGTCTTAATTAAAACCACTGAAAATATTGCCTCTCACTGACTGGTAGAGATGATAACGAGCTATGAAATATTACACATTCAGGCAGAAGAAACATGAACTAACTTTACCAACAAATCAGGTAAATAATCCTGGATCCTGGATTCCCGGGTTTTTGCTTAGAATAGCTTCAACCAGGAAAGCTACCTGACTTGGACTGTGCTGGGATGTGAGCAAGAAATAAACTTTTATTTCGTAAAGCTAAAATCTTGAGGTTATTTGCTATGATACTTAGTGTTAATTACCCTAATACCTTGACTTTTGGGACTTCAAGAGAACTTATAGATTAGTTGATTTACTACTTTCATTTTATAATGAAAGAGAGAGAACATGTCCAAAATCACTCAACTAATTAGTAGTTCATCAGTATAACTGGGGCTGTAGTCAAAAAATCATTCTCTAGTTGTTTGCTTCAGAAATCCAGTAGAAATGACAAAGTCTTAGAATAAAAATATTCTATAAATACATTTCTTTTTATATCAGAATTTGACACCATAGCCTAACCACTTGGAGACATTCTTTGAACAATGTTAACTCTGGGTCAAGAAGAGAATTAATTAGTGTGTAGAAAGAAGACACTGAGCTAAAAGTGATTAGATGTGAATTTGATGCCAGGTGGAATTTGAAAGGAAATGAAAAGAGGAAGACAGACACCGAGTTTTTTCTGGGGAAGGTTGTCAGTTGTCAGTAATCAGCAGAAGAGAAAAGGAACATATTCAGGTCACCTGGAGACACATCTCTCCAGAAACTGAGGCATAATGGAATGTCCAGAGTGGCCAGTGTTATGGGCAAATTGGGGATAAATATTAGGTAGAATGGCAGTTCTAAAACTAAAAATTGAAAAAGTGCAATGTAACAGCCATCCAAAGGAGCTATGGATAAGTTAGGTAAACAAATAAATAAAGTTTTTTGTTTGTTTTCTTTTTTCCTTTTTTTTTTTTTTTTTTTTTTTTTTTTTTTTGAGATGGAGTCTCACTCTGTTGCCCAGGCTGGAGTGCAATGGCACGATCTCGGCTCACTGCAACCTCCACCTCCCGGGTTCAAGTGATTCTCCTGCCTCAGCCTCCTGAGTAGCTGGGACTACAGGTACGCACTACCATGCCCAGCTAATTTTTGTATTTTTAGTGGAGATGGGATTTCACCATGCTGGCCAGGCTGGTCTTGAACTCTTGACCTCGTGATCCACCCACCTCAGCCTCCCAAAGTGCTGGGATTACAGGCATGAGCCACTGCACCCAGCCACAAATAATAAAGTTTTGAGAAGGGAATTGAATGAATTAAAACAGAGAAGAAAGTATATTTCACTTTGCAGCAAAAGCTTTTATGTGCAGTGAGAAGTACAACAGCAATTGGAAAGATTAGCAAATCTCTATGTCTTAGGATGAAAAAGCTAAATTTTCTTTAGGTGAAGAGGTGAAGCAAATAGGAACAATATGAGGAACTTCATGTTCACAGAGGGAGAACCTTAATTAAACCAATATTCAATCCATTTAAAAATCATTTCAAACATAATTCCAAACTTTGATGCTTGGTCTTCTATTTAGTTTTTGCAAAAGAGTAACCTTTTTTTTTTTTTTTTATCTGATTCCCTGGGTAGTCCTACTAAAAGGAATTACTGTAAACCTACATTCATCACCATGCATAACATAAGGTTTCTATTTAGAAAAGAAAAAAGTCAGCACTTTTATTTAAAGTGGCTTTTAAAAATCCACAATAGTTTTGTTTAAGTTTTTAGGGAATGTTTTTAGGGAAACAATATTTCTTAAGACTCTCGAGTAAAAAAAAAAAATGTTTTGAAGTCAAAGCAGAAGCAAGTTTCTTATCACTACTCATAATAAAAGAGTCACAACCTTCAGCCCGAACAGCAGTTATGCTTAGTTTTTGTTTTAAACATTAACAGTGAAGTTTGCCTGAGACTAATTTTGCATAAAAAATATTGTCTCCTTAGTAAATTTAGAAGTAATTTGCTTGCTAATTAAGTATAGCCTTTCAGATTACAAATAGTTAATAGAAATGTTTCACCTTCTCACCACAATCCCAGCTTTTCAACTTACTGTATACCCATACACACTGCAGTGAATGCTGGTTGTTGTTGATGATGGCAGTGATGGTGAATATTTCACATTGTGTTTTCTTTGGGTAACAACAACCCAGCTTCCATAGGAATCAACTATTTCTCACTCCATTTGATTTTCTTTGTGTTACCAATCATAGTGGGGATTTAACCAACCAATCCCAATACTTCATCCTGCTGACCACAGAATTTGGTTCAGAGAAAGTCATACGACCCAAGTTACACAAATTGGAGTGATTATCTGGCATTTTATATGAACACTAAGGAAAGCTTTTTCTTTGCCTTTAAACCATGATGTGATTCCAGAGCTTCTGGTGACCATAACCCTGTCACACAGAGGAAATCCTGAAAAAATTCTCAAGTAGCTGGCTTAATCATGGCTTTTTTTCTCTTTGTTTCAATTTAAAATATATTGAGTGCCTATTTTATGCAAGATGCTAGGCTAGAGACAGTAAGAGGCTGAAAGATAAATATGATATTACATCTTTGTTAAGCTTTCCATCTACTTAATAGCCTGCAATATTTCAATCATCATAGTTTATTCTACAGATTCTAAATAGAATGTATTTTCTTCCAGCTATTAGATAGCTCTGAAAATATAGTGGTGAGAAAACAGACATGCTCCCTCAACTCATGGAGCTTATAGTTTATGAACAGAAAGACATTAATTAAATAGATATGGGAATATTTAGTTATAAATTATGATAAATATTCTGAGACAAATCTAACATATTTGAATACTTAAAGAATAATCCACTTGAGATTTGATAGTGGAATGTGTTGTGGTGGTAATATAGTGAGACTTGAAAGCTAATGCTGGAACAAGGGAAGGCCTAAACCCTTAATGCTACTACTGGGCCCTCAAGAGAAATATGACACTGTGACACTAGAATAGGAATGAATGCTGCCTTTGACTTAAATGTTCAAGGTCTCCACTACCGTTCTCCATCATCCTCCTTGAAACTCCCTGGTAGCCTAAATAAAAGAAGCAATAGAGGTTGGTATAGAGGAGCTATTGGGACACATCCTGGAAGTCAGTGTAAAGTGGACTGAAACAGCAATGATCTCTACATTTCTGGGACACCCTCCACCCGCCCCCCCGCCCACCGCAATGGGGAGGGGCAATTGCTTCTGGCTGACTGATGGTGAGGAATTTCTAATAATAATACATTATTCAATGAAAAGAATGAGATAATTTTTCACAAGTGTAATTTAACTATAATCCTGCAAGACATTGTTTGAATAAATGAAACTTGAGGAAGCAGAAAAGATGGGTCTAGTCGACATATTTTGCCATCTGTTGCAGCTTTGCTGGGACGAGTTTTCTGCCATCAAAGTATTGGGTCTGGTATAGGTCCTAACATGAGGTTAGTACTCTGTCATTGCTTTGAATGAATGAAAGATTGCAATGAGAAACAATTCACATGTTTGTGTTCAGTAGCTTTGCCTAAGTTCTAGGTAGAATGACTTTTTATCCTAATATATTATTGTTGGTCATTTCTCCATTAATGTCTCTTCATCAATTCCTTTCAGAAAAAAATATATTTGATTCTATAGACTTCTTTCTTTATTTGAAAAAAACTGTATTGCTATAAAGTAAAAATCTTAACTATATTTCTAGCTCAGAAAGTTTGTAGTTCTGTGACTAGCATCTTTTAAACATCCCACTGTTGCTACAGAGGAATTTTACTAACCACAATTCCTACTCTAAGAACTAATAGAGACAGTTAGTGATGACAAGTATCAAGTTCATTTCCAGAAGTGTGTGGTTATTTACTGTTCACTATTCAGCATGTGGAAAACTTTGGTGGAGTTCTTCCTGAGGAACTGGAAAAGACATCAAAGAGGAATTAAAAGTACTCAAAGACTTGGGTTCAAGGACATCAAATAGTCAAAGATTAGAGAAATGCCATTCTAAAGAGGAGGCAAATTAATAAAATTACATGCAAAGAAAAGTAGAGTTTTGATTTTTAAAGATCTTTAAAGCTATAGTGTGAGCATTTCAAAATTATTTCTAATGAATTTTCAAATTAACTATTTCAAAGGCGATCTACTCTCCAACAGTTTATATCAACTTCTATCAGCAGACTATAATCTGGAGAACGCTCATATGGTAAGCAAACTTCCCTTGTTAGAGAAAATTTCTTTGAATTACCAACTGGTGAAAGTTTGCTATAATTGGAGACAGCAGAGAGGGAAAAGTAATAACTTCAAATGAAAATTCTAGCTTGAAGGAAAGTTGATTGAGTTAAATTATGAAATGTTCAGTTATTTGTGGGCATAGGTTTCTTTTCTGATTATAAGGTCCATATTTCTGCTCTTTATAATCATCTATAGCTCCTTTCATGATTCCTTGTTTATGTTTTAAAAGCTTCAGGAAGAAATGCAAGCAGAGTGTGTAAGGAAACGAATTAAATTCAAAAGAAAAATAAAACACATTAAATAATTTAAAGTAATATAAAACGAAGCAAATACAATTTTAAAGGCAACAAGTTATGCCATTTGATTTATTAGAAACTAAAGAAAGAAGACTGGAAAGAATAAAGGAAGAATGGATGAATAGGTATACAAGTATTTATCAAGTCCATCCATCCATTCATTTATCCATCCATCCATTCATTCATTTGACTCCAACCTGTCTACAGCCCAGATTCATATTTCCAGATACTTTTTGGACAATTCCATCAAGACTTTACAGCTTTTTGTTTCTCAGTAAGTTGAAAGCACTAACATTCACTTAATTTCCCAGGATTACAAACTCAGAGTCATTCTTTATTTGACCTTCTTGTCTACCACTCATACAAAATTATCAAGTCATACTGATTCTACATTTGAAAAGTCTCATTTGTTTTCCCTTTTTGGGGACATGTCATAGATCATCTTGCATGGATTACTGCAATAGAATTGTAACTGTCTTCTGATTTTACTTCTTGGAGCACTTCCAATTCATCTTATTTATTGATGCTCAATGTATTTTTCTTTATTTTTAAGAAATAATTCTTTCAAATACACAAGATATTATACAATATAGCATAATAGAGAAAAATATTTAAAAATTGTTAGCATTTTGCAATGTTTGTTTTAAACATTTTAATTATTTTAATTTTTTAGGACATAAAATACTACTGCTAACAACTGAAGACACTTTTGTACCCCTTCCCTGTTTTCATTTCTTTCATACCCTTTTCAAACAAACCGAGTGCCCTAAGGTTGGCATGTACCTTCCCAACCATTAAAAATAATTGTATCATGTATGTACACATTTGAAGCAATATTTTGTATAGTTTTTGTATTTTAAAATAAAAAGGCATGGTATAATACCAGGCATATTCTTCTGCATCTTGCTTTCCTTATTCAACATTACTTCACATTACTTCAACATTTTTTCATTCAACATGATATGATGTATTCCTGTTGATACAATTAATTTGAAATTCTGTGTAGTGCTCTATCTTCCCATATTTCCTAATATTTATTTTTTAAGATTTTAGTTTCAGCTGGTTATTAATCATTACCTCTTCCCAAATGGTTATTATTAGTAGTATTAATAGTGTTAGTGGCAGTATAAGTAGTACGAGTGCCAGTCAGTGCTTGTTTAAATTTATAAACGTCTTCATCAGTTTCTTTGCTCATTTCTTCTTGCATCCTACTGTGTTTTTATGACAGGTTTCTTGTTAATAAAGTCCATTTCTTAAATAGTAAACTCTCAGAGTCTTTGACTAAAAGCATCATTTAACTTCTTTCTTGATTGAGTCCACAGAAATGAGTGGAGTTCAAAGTTTACCTTGGCACCAGATATTATTTTATCCTTCTCTGGAAACTTTTACTTTTAGCCAAATTATTATTTTTGTATATAGCTGTCTTAGTCTTCTCAGGCTGCTATAACAAATCACCATAGACTGGGTAGCTTATAAACAACAGAAATTTATTTCTCACTGTTCCAGAGGCTGGGAAGTCCAGGATCAAGCTGCTGGCAGACATAGTGTTTGGCAAGGGCACATTCCTCATAGGTGGTTCCTTCTTGCTGCATCTTCACAGGGTGAAGGGGCTAGACAGCTCTCTGGAGTCTCTTTTGTGAAGGTACTAATCTCATTCATGAAAGCAAAGCCCCCATGACTTAATCACCTTTTAAAGACCTCAGCTTCTAATACTATCATATTAGGGATTATGTTTCAATGTATAAATTTTGGAGAGATGCAACTATTCAGACCATTGCAGTATCCTGTAATTTTTTTGAATTATTTTAAAGATTTCTATGTGATTAATGATCTATATTTCTTAAATTCAAAAAAATCTGGGCCTTTATTTTGTTGAATATTGCCTCTCACTCTTTGACTTTATTATGGAACTGTATTAGACATATGTTACTGAATCTATCATTTTGACTCAAAACTTCTTTTCAGGTCACCTCTAACTTAACTTCTGAGTTACATTTTATATGATTTTTTTCAAGGTCATCTTTTCCTGGCTTATTGTCTTAATGGAATTTACCATCTAACAGTCTATAAAATGTACTTACTGTCTTTGTAATTACTTATAATTTCAGGGGCTGTATTTCTTAATGTTGACTTTGTTCCTAACTTAAAACTACCTACCCTTCTTTTACACCCTTAGTGTTTTCATTGTGATTTCTATTTTTTAAATCTTCTTAATCATTTACCACTTGGGTATTAACATTATCATTTAGTTTATAAATTATTATTTCCAATTCTTGGGTGCTAGTCTCCCTCTCTGTTGCTTTCACAAACTTTCCCTCATAGTGGATAGTTTCCTCTTTTATTATATAATTTTTTAATGTGAGCTAATCCTTAGTAGGATTCTTTGTACTCTAGGAAATCTAAAGTGTTCTGACGTATGAGAGGGTTTCTGTAAAGTGGTTTATTTCCTCTGTGGCTTTAGGAATTTCAGTGGTATGGTAGGCATTATTCACAGATGGCCTTTATGAACTTTGTGTCTTAATATTACCCCATGATTCTGTTATATTACATGGTCATGATGGTCAACTTTAGGTGCAAACTTGGCTAGGCTATAGTCCCCAGTTATTCAATTTAATAATAATCTAAGTATGCCTGTGAAGTATATACCAAACAGTATCTGAGACAGATCTCGACCAATTTAGAAGTTTATTTTGCAAAGGTTAAAAATTGATATGGTCTGGCTCTGTGTCCCCAGCCAAATCTCATCTTGAATTGTAATCTGAATTGTAATCCCGATGTGTTGGAGGTGGGACCTCATGGGAGCTGATCAGATCATGGGGGCTGCTGCCCCATGCTGTTCCCATGATAGTGAGTGAGTTCTCACAGGATGGTTTTATAAGAGGATATTTCCCTGTTTGTATTCATTTCTCTCTCCTGCCACCCTGTGAAGAGGTGCTTTCTGTCATGATTTTAAGTTTTCCGAAGCCTCCCAAGCCATGAGGAACTGTGAGTCAATTAAACCTCTTTTCTTTATAAATTGCCCAGTCTCGGGTATTTCTTCATAGCAGTGTGAGAACGGGCTAATAGAAAGATGATGACCTATGAACCTCAGGTGGTCCTAAGAACAAGTGTTCGAGGTGGTTGGGTTACAGCTTGATTATATACATTTTAGGGAGACGTAAGTTACAAGCAAAGACATAAATTAATACACGTAAGCTATACATCGGTTTGGCCCAAAAAGGCAAAAGGTGGAGCAGGGGAAGGAGTGTGCTTCCAAGTGGATTTCAAGGTTTCCTGACTGGTAATTTGTTGAAAACATTGAACTTTTCCTAAAAAGGTGAAATCAGCTTGAGTTACAGTAAGGGTGGTGGTGGGGGGGACTGTGCAAGCCAAGGTTCTTGTCATGTAGATGAAGCATTCTGGTAGCAGGCTTCATAGAGAATAGATGCGAATGTCTGCTAGGGAAGTTGTTATACTTTAGGAAAGACCTAGTAAGGGAAGGAGATTCTCTACAGAATGAAAAATGTCCCTATAAGAGACAGCTTTGCCCTGCTATTTCACAATATGTCAAAGAAATATATCTTGGGGTAAAATATTTTGATTTCCTTTTAGGGCTTGTTATCTGTCATTTGATGTTATGTCAGAGTCACGTTGGAGTTCGTATCTTATTGCTACAGAGTCTGTTCTGTCAGTCTTAGGATCTCTATTTTAATGTTAATGCTAGTCTGTTGTGTCTGAACTCCAAAATGGGGAGAGGCATTAGGACTTCAACATACAAATTTTGGGACACAGTTTATCCCATGATGGAGATACTGGATGATCACTTGTCAGGATATTGTCCAGAGGCTACTTCTCATGAAAAGTAGATTTTAAAAAAGGCTACTAATACTAGGAATCTATGATTCAACACTCCTAAAAATCACAATGGAAAGTTTCATATAAAAGAATATTCTTTATAATTTTAGAAGTGTCAAACTTTAAGTTTCCTAAACCCTATTTACTCTCAATTAGTATCTCCTCATAACTTCCAAGCTATTTCTTATCTGTTAAATCTGGACAGAAACTTTTGGTACGTATGGAGGGGATATAACACGTAACTATCTGCTTTATTATTTTAATGATAATTCAAATGTTACATGTTTTTCAAATATTGTGAGTCAAATGATTCAATCTAAAATAACTTTTTAGAGATAAATGTGCATGAATAAGTACATTTTAAGTAAAATTAAGCTTATTATAACTTACTTATTTTAGATTGTTTATAGTTAAGATTTTAGAATTGTCTTTATTTAATACTTTTAGGGTTAGCCTGAGGCTTCTCTAGGTCGGGGAGCCTTAAGAAAGAATGGAAAAGAAAGAATGGAAAAGAAAGAATGAAGCAGAAGTGGTCTGTGTTTTTTACAGAAAAAAAAAACAAGATAAGTTGCTATCTTGAAACTTCTAAGCTAAACAACATAATTATAAGAAAAATCAGGATCAGGTGGTAGAATGAAAGTACAGTTTCACAGTCAAATAAATTCCTTGGAGACAGATACTTCAGCATTAAGTAGTCTTCCAGTCTGACAAAGGCAATACAGGGAATATAGTGTATATTACATAATACCCCTTCTAAGCCTAGGATAGTGCCCTGTAACTAAAGATACTGGAATACAAAATATAAATATTAATACTACGCAGATAAATGAAGAATATGCATGTCTTTTATAAGTTAAGGTGATGTTTCAATGCT
Source organism: Pan troglodytes (assembly GCF_028858775.2). Taxonomy (NCBI): domain Eukaryota; kingdom Metazoa; phylum Chordata; class Mammalia; order Primates; family Hominidae; genus Pan; species Pan troglodytes. Next base: position 109,708,511 of record NC_086015.1, read on the forward strand.
TAATTAAGTTCAAGTTAGTCAGATTTTACCATCAAAATACACTAAAATAAATTTAAAGATTTTGAAGCTCTTGGATTTCAGAATTTTTAATATGCAATTGTGGACTGGCATAAACATTCAATGAGCTGTGTATTTAGTGGGGAAAAGATGAGATCCTGAAAATCGGGGTAAAATGTGTGATTCTTCCATAAATATCAAAGAACATCTTGACAATAGGGCTTTCCAAATAACTATAAATTTGTTTAAGGAACTTAACTGGACACATCCCTTTCATGTAGCATTTGCACTGGCTTTTTAAAACCTGTACATTTATAATTCCATCTGAGTAGGAACATATTTTACCACTATTAGCACTAAATAAATATTGTGATGTCAAAAGGTAACCAAACCCCCAAATTGTTGGCCATGTGCTGCCTCACAGATCCCCTGACTTCTGTTTTCCTTTGGGAGAAGAGCAATGTTTGTCAGTAATTGGACACTGTCATTCTAAAGGGGTCCTAAGCCCACAGATGCCACCATAGCTGGGAGGAATCTGATTTGCAACTTAACTAAAACAAAGTCATTTACTTCTTTTGTTGCTCTGCAAAGGCAATTAGAAGCAGAGCAGCAGCTGCATATAATAGTAGAATAAGGCTGAATGGGGAGTGTGTGTGTACGTGTGCTTTGCATTTTAAAGCAGGTATAAATAAGCACTCTTTTCATCTTTTCATTTATTTTAATTCTCTCAAAGAAGCCAGAGTTAGGAACTTTGGAAAAGAACAGGGAGAACCTTGTAAGAGCTTATTTGTCATCAATCTCTGCTTTTCATTTCTGTCGGTTTTAATTCCAGGATGCATTCCCATGACTTAAGTGATCCTTCACTCTAGTTCTGTGTTTAGGATTTTTGCAATGGCAAAGAGCTTAAATATACCGCATCTTGATCCTCTGCTAACAACATTTGTCACAATTAAAACAAACATTTACTTCTTGTGCTAAATGGTTTTCCTGACAATCTCTGGCCTTTGTTCCATCTTTGCTATCTGTTCTCCTGAGGCTGTTTTCCTTAATCTAACTAAACCAACTGAGAGATCAAGGATTGGGGCTTAAGTAAAGAAGATAGAAACACCTTTCTATTAAAACTGCTTTTGAAACAAACTCCATCCTTTAATTTTACTTTAATAGTTTCTCCTACCACCTATGTTTTCAGTTAAAAAAAGCTTCCTTGTCATCCTCATAAGTGACAAATGGTTAAAATTACTGATGGCAACAGCAATGCGCTGGATAGTAGTTAATTATGCTCTTGTACATGTCTTTCATTAAGATGCTGTTTTCTTCACCAGAGTCCTCAATAAAGCATTTCTCAAAGGGCCCTTTAGGAATCTGTGCAAGAAGGAACAGTCTATCAGGGAGCTCCAGGCGGGATGCAGAGCTGAAGCCTGTGAGGCGGTATTATGGAGCCTGAGTAATGCAAGCTGACAAGGCCTGATCAATGGGATTCTCTGGGGGTATGGTCTGACAAATGCAGGCTCCATGACAAGCATAGTTTTCTAAACAATGTGAGGCTTTATTTCCTGGTTCATTGGTTATGAAAAAGACTTAGTCTAGAAGAAGAATTGGGATTTAATGAAGAAATTGTCCCCAGTAGTTGAAAGCAATATGACTTGATGGTACTATCAATGATGGGCTTATTGGTATTCATACTTTTCATCCTATGGCATCAGTAAAATCTCTGGCTAAAAAGCATTACTAAGGAATTGCCTAGTGGCAAATTTGGGTGAGAAGAGTCATATTTCTGGACTTGGCATCTTTGTGTTGCCAAGGTATGCCAAAGGTGAAAACTAGTGCCGTCCAATGGCTTTGAAGCTTTGGCTTCTAAAATATGTTCAATTTATAATAGTCTTGACTATGATGTTTTGTATCTTCAGTTTAGAGCAGGCTTTCTTTACTGTTTTGTAATATTCCATATCTAATGAAAATAACTTTAAAATAAAATTTGGAAAGGAGTACTCTTTACTTGGTTTTTACTACATTGGAAACTACATCTTTGAAACTAGTTACATTGTTTTTCCTAGATGAGATGTGTTTAGTAACAGAAAGAGGAGGCTTTTAAAGTAAGATCTTTCAGAGATAATGCAGTTTTGTTGAGGGAGATTGAGAAGCACCCGTATAACATGAAGTGACAGTTAGTACACAGGATTTTAATCTCAGTCTTCAGTTCCTCTGGTCTAAACAAGTGACAATAACCCGTAAACAAGTACATGTAAGAAAACAGTTCTTTCAGAATATTGCCTTGTCCCACATCATTTATGTTAGGATGGCAGCTTCTTAACTTTTAGGTCCCTGTTACTAAGTTTTTAGTATGATTGAAGTTTTTCAAACCATAGGTTTCGTTATCACCTAGCATACTTTGAAAATTGTTGGCCGTGTTTCCATAATGTTACGGCTCTCTGTTAACCTTTGTGATTCATCCACGTCTGCTAGTGGCTCTACTATATTGTGTTATTATTGTTATTTTTATTATTCTTATTGGTAGAATGACAGAGGAAGAGTCATGTTCAAAATCTCTATCTATCTCCTTGGAGAATGAGAAGGAAAGAGATATCCAATTATCAAGAGATATGGAAGCCATGATGTTTTCTATGCAACACTATTCGGTATAATCACCTTTCTTATTCACTTCACCTTGAATTCCCTACAGTCAAAAGAAGGATTGGCACCACTTTGATTAATATTTAAATTTAATACACTATCTTCAAGTCAACCCCATGCTTGGAGTAATGTATTCTTCTGATAGATGCATAGCTTTTGTCCAAAACAACTCCTTAATTTGCTTTAAAATCAACCAGTACTTTGTCACAATTTTCAAATTCTTTTTTTGCTTCTATTGTGAGGCCCTGTTAGTATCTGCAAGAACTTCTTAAAATGTGAAGATGACTATAATCATAACATTTCTTTATGAAGTTCAAATTCCACAAATTCTTTCATTAATATCACTGAATTCATGTCCTATAATAGCTAAAAGGAGAGGGTTTTTAGTCCACAAATACAGAGAGGTAAAATGTAGAAAATGAGTGAGTTTACAAAGAAAATTCATATAGATTAGATTAAGTAGACTGATTAATCTACAAATCCACCTGAAGTTCTCTCAGACCTGAATTTAAGCCTTTTGACTTCCAAACAAGTATTTTATTATGTAGTTTATCCTAAATTCTCCCTAATGACAATAAAATCTTTGAGTCTTGAAAAAAGCATGAAATTAGAATTCAGTGTTTGCATTACCATTTCAGCCTTTCTCTTCACTTCTGTCTAATAGTGTAGAAGGTTTGGCAACTTCTCTGGGCTTGTCTAATGACTGGTTTCTCTTGGCATTTAGCCGTGTTGGTCCCACTTTATTTACTTATGCAGAATATCCCAGATAAAGGAAGATTATTTGAGAACTTTACAATAAATAAATGAATTTTTAAGTGCCTACAATCATTTCTAAATCAAAGCTTTCTTTTATAAGTCACTGATAAAAGAAATACATCAGGCCAATTTAAAAGAGGAAAAGTAATGTCAATATAGAAATTTTATGCACATGTTTGTGTGTGTGAGGGACCAGATAAGATAAAGAAATGATAATCTCTAGATGAAATATTTCTGCAGTCAAATCATTTGCTTTTCTTTCTGATAGTAGTTCTCACAAATTTAAATAGTTTTCTTTTTCTTTCTGATGGACTAAAGATATCTCAGGAGTTCATATGAAGGACAAAAACAAAACAAAACCTGTATATCTCAAACTGCTCCCAAGGAAACCACTGTGTGACTTTATGTTAATTTCCCTGTTTTATTATATGTTGCCATGATGTTCAAATAAAACCTTTCGAGTTGAAGACTTGAAGTACAGAAATATAATGTGAAGATGGAAATATAATCACCAAATTCGTGACAGTATCTACATTATCTGGAATTAAACACACACACACACACACACACACACACAAACACAACACATATCCACTGATAATCATTCTTTTCAGATTTTAAAACTTTTCCCTTCTACCAACATTATTATTTTGCTAAGTGCCCAAATGATTATATGAGTTATAATATGAGTTAAAATGTTTATATGAGTTAAAATATTTGGAGAAAGAAAATTTGTTTGAAAATGCAGAAAATTTTTAGATTTTGCCACAACTAAGCTCTTTAAAAGAATGTATTTACTCTGTCTCTCTCTGGACTTGCATGAAGAACCAAAACTTAGTAAATGTAGGGGCACGTGAACTTTTTATATAACTATGAGATCACAGAATATAGTTGCTTCTTATTTTTTTCTAAAATGTGTAGCTCAGAGACATCCTGATTAACAAAAATGATCCACACTTAAGACATGTAGATTTTTTTGTCGACTTGTTAGGCCTGATGAAAAATTGATAAACAGATAACTGAATATACACACATGCATATACATGTAGAATAATTTCAATATGTTATTTGTTTACTGATTACCTCTTGGACCAAATGATTCCAAAAGTTCTCAGTCTTAGTATTTTTGGCATCTAAGATTAATTATTTATTATTTATATATTTATAATTATTTATTATTATTACTGTTTTACACTCAGAGCCATTACAAGGTTGTGAAACTTCACAAACTATCATAACAGTGTGCATGCTGTATATATAACTATGCTGCATATTCCTTAGTATTTCAGTATAGAAAACAAAATCAGTTTTAATCATGTGCTATATATTTTGCTGGTGTGAACTTGTGCAAATAGGAAGAGGGGCAGTAAGCAATGGCTGAAACCACAGTAATGGCTAAGAGGTTGTGACAGTGCAAAATAATGTGCAAAGTGAAATAAAATTTACATCTAGACGATTTCGGCAATTTCTACTTTAAAAATCATCATTGCTTCGGCAGGGAGGAATGATATGCTATTTTGGACGCTTTTCTCTTCTTTCACTTTAACTTCTTCTAGGCACAGATTCTGCTCCTTTGACAGCAGCGCAGCGCTCATTATGTACCGCAAGTCATCAAGCGGAGGTTAGGAGAGTGGAAGCCTGTTCCCTGAAGCAATTTGTTTCAGCAATGTGCTAGAGCATAGTTCACAATTATCTTTAATATGAATGAGAAGCTGGAGGCTCTTGAATAGGCAGATGGAGTTCTGTTTTTTCCCCCAAGACCATAAACTTGTCTGCCTCTTTTTTCAAAGTACATTCATCATCTTGGTTGCTATTTTGTTTAACCTTGTTCTGCCATTCTTTCCTATTACTCTGCTTAGTTTATCCATTCTGGGTTAGCTAATTGGCTTTGCTTAGCCCTCCTTTTCACACATTTCCATTCCATTCCAGATGTGATTCAAGTCCCATTAGCTCCTACTTCATTTAAACCAACATAGGGCTCATGGGACTGGTAGGGCTGTTGGAGACAGGTGCAACTGGCCAGATGGCTGACTTGCCAGGAGGGTGGAGCAGACCAAGCAGGTCCCCTGCTAAATTCAGTCTGTCAGGCTGAGACAGCTAAAAGGGTTAGCAGAGGGTTACACCTCGATTTAATTGTTATAGTTCTTCTGTTATTGGCCCCTCTTTAGAATCCAAATGCATATTATCTTCAGGCTTAAAGCCAACTTAAGAAACAACCAAGTTGCTTATAAAATATTAGGTATCCACCATTATAATGTGTGCTGCCAAGACACTGCTTGGTTCTATTTCGAAAAAAGGAAGTTAAGACCAGTTAGAGAAATTATTTGGGTGCTAACCTTCCTCTGTGAGCAGCTATTTCTATGCCGTATTTTCTATTCCTCTAAGACTCTCACTTTTTTGAACTCAGAGGGCACCACTCTGAACCTTGAATTGGCTGTCTTGTATTGGCCAGTGCATTAGTCTGTTTTCACGCTGCTGATAAAGGCACACTCAAGACTGGGTAATTTGTACAGGAAAAAGCATTTAATGGACTTACAGTTCCACGTGGCTAGGGAAGCCTCACAATCATGGCAGAAGGCAAGAAAGAGCAAGTCATGTCTTACATGAATGGCAGCAGGCATAGAGAGAGAGCTTGTGCAGCGGAACTCCTCATTTTAAAACCATCAGATCTTGTGAGACTTATCCACTCTCCCAAGGACAGCACGGGAAAGATTTGCCCCCATGATTCTATTACCTCTCACTGGGTCCCTTCCACAACATGTGTGAATTCAAGATGAGATTTGGGTGGGGACACAGCCAAACCATATCAGCCAAGCATGCAAAATGGAGAATCATGTGGATCTTGACCACTACCAATTCATGATATCCAATCAACAACATACTGGCCTAATTATCTTTCATTATTTTTTGCCAGAATATTATACAAGGTGTCTTAAGAATCACTATCAAATCTAGATTCTACCCACTTTGCTTTTGCAAAGATGACTGGAAATTGATTTTCTTGTTGTCCATTGGCACATATTACTCTATATTAACTTCCTTTCACGTGCCTCTAACAACATTGTATATTTAAGGGACATCCTTAGCTTGTAATTTCCAATTCACATTATTTGTTTTTACTTCAATTCCCATTTTTGCTGAACTTGGAGCAACGAACAGTGTTAAACCCCTCAACGTGGAGATCTTATTTTTCTACTTGATTTTTGAAACAACATATTTTTGGTTTCTATTGCATATTCTGGCTCCATCTTCTTTTTCTTTTTCTTAGTATATTCTCTACACTGTGTGTTGCTCAAGTATCTCTTCTACCCTCTGGAGTTATCTCTATTTGTTTTTCCACAATAAACTAGCCCTTTTGCATCCCACAATGACTTTTTACGGTGACTCCCTATCTTTGGCTCAAGTCCCAAATACTTATCTCAATCACAGGTTTTTATTATATTAATATATGATTTTAGGATTGGTAGATTTCAAAACCAGCATTACGGTCTTCTTAGTTCTATGAGATCAAAGGCTATTATTTTTTATTTCATTTATTCCACAATATCTTGTTAATCTCCCCATCATTTTTTTGTTTTTTTTACAAAAATATGCTTTTATTTCTCTACTTTCTTAGTTCCACTGCTAAGTATTCTGGTCTAAGTGTTCATTAACACATATTTGAAATATTGCAAAGGATTCTACCTAAAAATAATTGATACAGAGGACAACAGAAGCTAGGTATCATTCACCATTTACTGTGTGGTAGATTTTTTTTTTAGTTGATTCATGCATGTTGTCATTTGGTTGCCACAATATCCTTATGAAGTAACCATTTTATAGATAAGAACATTGAGGCATACAGAGGTTATACAGCGTGCCTAGTATTATAGAACTAATGTAAGATGTAACTTGAGCCCAGGATTTCTGAGAACAGCTATGTTATAATGCCCCTATTTTCCTTCTTTCTCTCCTCTAATTATGATAATGTGGCTTTAGACCAATACAGGACATTCCCGGGCTTAATAGCTTCCAAAAACAATTCCTTTCTTTCTTTCTTTCTTTTTTTTTCTTTTTTCTTTTTTTTTTAGACAGAGTCTCGCTCTTGTTGCCCAGGCTGGAGTGCAGTGGCACAATCTTGGCTCACCACAACCTCCTCCTCCGGGGTTCAGGCAATTCTCCTGCCTCAGCCTCCTGAGTAGCTGGGATTACAGGTGCCCACCACCATGCCCGGCTAATTTTGTACTTATTTTTAGTAGAGATGGGGTTTCACCATGTTGCCCAGGCTGGAGTGCAGTGGCACAATCTTGGCTCACCACAACCTCCTCCTCCGGGGTTCAGGCAATTCTCCTGCCTCAGCCTCCTGAGTAGCTGGGATTACAGGTGCCCACCACCATGCCCAGCTAATTTTGTACTTATTTTTAGTAGAGATGGGGTTTCACCATGTTGGCCAGGCTGGTTTCAAACTTCGTGACCTCTGGTGATCCGCCCGCCTCGGCCTCCCAAAGTGTTGGGATTACAGGCGTGAGCCACTGCACCCGGCCCAAAAACAATTCTTAAATACCATTAACACAAATCAATATGCACCTATCTTCCCACCTGACTCTTGGGGTTTTCTTCCTACTTTTTTCATCCCTTCCTTGGAATTTTGATATCATTTATCCCTCCTGCACTCTGGGTTTTAAAGGAGAAAAACAGATCAGTATTTAAAGGGAACACATTATGAGGGATAAATTTTCCCCAATAAAGGATCTTTGTATGAAAGCTTATGGCTAAAGAAGTTATATTTTTTATCTTGACTTCATCAGTTATTGCACTAGCCTGCCCCACTGCCATACTTCCAATTTATTTTTACTCTATATTAATCTTCCTATGTCACCAACTTTTTATGTCATTCTGTTTTGTTTTGTTTCTTAAAGGTGCCTCTTTCCCTGCTTCTTGAAGGATAAGAATGCTGGCCTATCATTCAAAACCATTGGCTAACTATGTATAACTTTACTTTTATTATTCTTGCTGTATGTACTTTCCACTTCAACCAGAGTATTGTCATTACCTCATTAATGTTCCCTTGTTCCCTCCAGTCCCTATGCCTGGTAAGATCTCATCTTTGTATTTTGAAATTCTACCCATTTTCCAAAAGCCAGATCATGGCTTTTATGCTCCTCAGCTCGTAACCAAAAATTAGGTCTTTCATTTCTCTGCTCTCATTGTACCCATACTTCTCTTATTGCATTTATCATATGCTGATTTGAATTTTTGTTTTCTCTTTATACACTTTTCTTAGTGTTCCTGGTGGACTGTAAAATATTAATATAAGGGGTCGGCATCACATACTACTTTGCATTTTCTAATAGTAATGGACTCCTTATAGTATATGCTCAGTTAAGATTTATTTTTAATACTATACCTAATAAAGGATATCGTTCTTACCTCAGCTTATAAGGTGCTTTGATGAAAATTCCAAACCCACCATCAGCATGATGGTAACAGCTATCAATTAAGATATGCCAGAGACAATACTGGCATTCTGTATAGTCTTTAATTTCACTCTTCAAACTACCTGGCATTGTAGGTATCATGACTCTTATTTTATAGGTGAACTAAGGTTCAAGGCATCTTGTTCAGGATCCAGATAGTAAATGTTGGAGTTAGCTGTAAAATTCAACTGTGCCTTACTGGTCTCCAAAATCAAATTCTTATTTTAAATATTCCTATACAACCATTTTTAATAAAACTCATTGAAGTGTCTCTTAGGCTGCTTCATTCTTTTATGTTCCCACTATACAGAGAAAAACTGGGGGCACCCTCATCAATAGATATGTTGATTTTCAGACTGTGTTCTTAAGTGATTTGCTTCCACTTGAAATCCCCCTCACTAGGCACTATTTCCTATTCATGGTTGCCTGACTCATTTACCTTAAAATGTTCTCCTGTCATCACATTTTTCCCAGTCAGCTAGTTATAAAATGTTTGAATAATGTTTTTGATCATCAATTTTGTATCTCTAAAATGGGAATAATGACATAGTCTATCTCATAAAGTTGCAAGTATCAAATGGATGCTTACAAAGCAGGGCTCTGCTCACAGAGTAAGCATTTAATACATTTTAGTTATTTTTTATTTAAAGCATATTTTAAAAGAGAATAGCCATGTATAACCTCATTTTACAGAGAAAGGAAATGAGATGCGGACAAGAGATTTGTCTCAAATCAACCAGAGGTTAGAATCAGGTCTAAGAATATACTCTGACCCCATTACTCCCAATACTAATACTTTTTATAATATGCAAAATTATTTGACTTACCTTCTACCCACTTTTCCCCCTTATCTGTCATCATGTATCTTTTGTTCGCCCAAGGTCTGTTTTCTCACCATCCCTTCTAAGCAATGTGCTCATTGGTACAATTTAATTTTTGCTGTTTCAGTTTTGAAAAGTCCTCTTAAACTCTTCCTAGTTATTAACGTTGTCCAACCCACAGGTCCTGTTCAAATAACACTCACTCATATGTTTTCCACAAAAGCCTCAGGTCACACCTACTTGTTCCTCCCTGACTTTCTCTCATGTTTACTTTGTCTATAATATTATGCATTTATTATACTATTAAATTTATTATACCTTTCTTGTCCTATAAATGTCTCATAGTGTGTGGTACTGATTTTAGTTTTACAGAAGGAAGTATTAACATACATAACTGGTTAAAGCTGAAGGAGCTATAACTGCCCTGCTTTGCTGAGACTTTTTCACTGTTATTATGGCAAGACTTGGTTTGCTATCCCATGTGTTATGTTGGAGTACACTGTGGAACAGGCAAATTTGTGCTTCTAAGCTTTTATACAAATGTATGAAAAAGATTTTTTCAATAATGCTTTTTGCAACTGTTCAAAAGTCAGACTTTAAGTTCAGAGTTCTCATCAACTCTAACGCTAAAACTCAATTTATTATCTTTACTAATTTGCTATTTCTCTAGAGATTTGTGTAATGCTGAAACATGAAAATATTTGTTCTACAAAATATATTTTCCAAAGTGCCTAAGATAGTGGACAGAGATTTTCTAGAATTTTTCCTTTCCTGTTTCATTGTACTGCCCCAATTTCTCTCTCTTATTTTATCTTTTCCCCACACAGTAGAAGAGTTTTATAGACTACTCTGGAGTTTAGGGCAACTTACACCTAAAGTAGTGAAAAAAAAAATCCCCCATTTCCATGCACAATTCGTCTCTCTGATAGCTTTAATCAATCTCTTTGGTCATACTCAGGGGAGGTTTGCTGCTTAACTGTTTTATGCTGTCCATGGGTCAACTCAAGAAGACATTGTCCACAGAAGTCTAAGGAATGTGTAACAGGAAGTCAACATTGTTATTCCTATGGTGATATGGCTTGGCTCTGTGTCCCCACCTAAATCTCATCTTGAATTGTTATAATCCCCATGTGTCAAGGGTTGGACCAGGAGAAGATAATTGAATCATGGGGGCATTTTCCCCCATGCTGTTCTTGTGATAGTGAGTGAGTTCTCAGGAGATCTGACGGTTTTATAAGGGCCTTCCCCCTTCGCTCGGCATTAATTCTCTCTCCTGCCACCCTGCGAAGAGGTGTTTTCTGCCATGAATGTAAGTTTCCTGAGGCCTCCCCAGCCATGCAGAACTGTGAGTCAATGAAATGTCTTTTCTTTATAAATTACACAGTCTTGGGTATTTTTTCATTGGCGCATGAGAATGGACTAATACATATGGTGAAATATGTTCCATCTTCCATTTATAGATTCATTGTTTTAATTTGTAAACTCTTGTGAGAAAATGTTCATTTATTTTTATTTTCTGCCAATATTAGCTCTGGGAATAGGCAAGCAATTCAAGTTTTGGATAATAGTTTAAATATTAGCATTGTCTTTGGGTGCTAGTATCATGATTAGTTTTTTTTAACATATCATATAGTATTTAAAAAATTCATATGAAGTACTTTTATCATCAGAACAAAACTACTTTAATTTCTACTAAAAAAAGACTTTTCAGAGTTATCTATTTAAAGTAGTATTTCAACTTATACTTTTAAAATGTATCACAACTGTTTCTCTTTGTTCCAATATTTTTAAAGGTATTTTCTGTTGCAATGTTCAATATATTGATCTTTGATAAAGTTACTCACCTTTGTCACTTTTAGTCATAGCAGGATAATAATAATTGGAACATTTAAATAGAGATACTTTTATATACACACTTTTTAATTTTTTAATTTTTAATTTTTGTAAGTACATAGTAGGCATATATATTTATGGGTTATGTAATATAGGCATGTAATGTGTAATAATCACATCAGGGTAAATAAGGTATCAAGTATTTATCACCTCAAGCATTGATCCTTTGTGTTAAAAACAATCCAATTATTCTCTTTCAGTTATGTTCAAATGTACAATTAAATTATTTTTGACTATAGTCACCCTGTTATACTGGTAAATGCTAAGTCTTATTTAGTCTTTCTAACTATAATTTTGTATTCATTAACCATCCCTACTTTCCCACCATTGCGCCCCTCCACTACCCTTTCCAGCATCTGGTAACCATCATTCTACTCTCTATCTCCATGAGTTCAGTTGTTTTAATTTTTAGCTCTCACAAATAAGTGAGAACATGTGAAGTTTGTCTTTCTCTGCCTAGCTTATTTTACTTAATAGAATGGCCTCCAGTTCCATCCACGTTGTTGCAAATAACAGGAGCTCATTCTTTTTCATGGCTGAATAGTACTCCGTTGTGTATATGTACTATATTTTCTTTACCCATTTATCTGTTGATAGACACTTAGGTTGCTTCCAAATCTTGGCTTTTATGAATAATGTTGCAATAAACATGGGAGTGTGGATATCTCTTTGATATACTGCTTTCTGTTCTTTTGGGTGTATACCTAGGAATGGGATTGCTGGATCATAGAGTTGTTTTGAGGAATCTTGGAACTGTTCTCCATAGTGGCTGTACTAATTTACATTTCCACCAACAGTGTATGAGGCTTCTCTTTTTCTCCACATCCTCACCAGCATTTGTTATTGACTAGCTTTTGAATAAAAGCCATTTTAACTAGAATGAGATTATATCTCATTGTGGTTTTTATTTGCATTTCTCTGATGATCAATGATGTCGAGCATCTTTTCATATACCTGTTTGCCACTTGTATGTCTTCTTTAGAGAAATGTCTAATTTAGATAATTTTAGAATCAGATTATTACATAATTTTTCTACAGAATGGTTTGAGCTTTTATATATTCTGGTTATTGATTCTTTGTCAGATGAATAGTTTGCAAATGTTTTCTCCCATTCTGTGAGTTGTCTCTTTTTTGATTGATTCCTTTTCTATGCAAGAAGCTTTTTAACTTGATGTGATCCCATTTTTCCATTTTTGCTTTGGTTGCCTATGCTTATGGGGTGTCAATCAAGAAATCTTTGTCAAGACCAATGACCTGGAGAGTTTCCCCAATGTTTTCTTTTAGCAGTTTCATAGTTTAAGGTATTATATTTAAGTCTTTAATCCATCTTGAGTTAACTTTTGTGTATGGTGAGAGGTAGAGATCCAGTTTTATTATTCTGCATATGAATATTCAGATATCCTAGCACCATTTATTGAAGAAACTGCTCTTTCCCCAATGTATGTTCTTGGCACCCTTGTCAAAAATGAGTTCACTATGGATGTATGGATTTATTTCTGGGTTCTGCATTCTGTTCTGTTGGTCTTTGTGTCTGTTTTTATGCCAGTACCATGCTGTTTTTGTTTTGATAGCTCTGGAGTATAATTTGAAGTCATTTGATGTGATTGCTCCAGTTTTGTTCTTTTGCTTAGGATATCTTTGGCTATTCTGAGTCTTTTGTGGTTCCATATAAATTGTATAATAGTTTTTATGTGTCTGTGAAGAAGGTCATGAATATTTTGATAGGGATTGCATTAAATTTGTAGATTCCTTTGGGTAGTATGGATATTTTAACAACATTGAGTTTTCCAATTCATAAACATGGAATATCTTTCCATTTTTAGGTCTTCTTCAATTTCTTGCATCAGTGTTTTTTATAGCTTTAATTGTAGAGATCTTTTACTTCCTTGTTTATGGTAATTCCTAGGTATTTTATTTTATTTGTAGCTATTGTAAATGGCATTTCTTGATTTCTTCTTCATGCTGTTCATTATTGGCTATTGATTTTTCTATGTTGATTTTATATCCTGAAACTTTCCTGAATTTTTGTATCAGTTCCAATAGCTTTTGGTGGAATCTTTAGGCTTTTCAGAATATAAGATTATATTATGTCCAAACAAGGATATTTTGACTTCTTTGTTTCCAATTCGAATGCCCTCTATTTACCATTCTTGCCTGATTGCTCTAGCAAGAACTTACAGTACTATGCTGAATAACAGAGATGAAAGTGGGCAGGATAGTGGGCTCTCCTTTGGTCCAGAAATCCTGTCTAAGAACCAAGGATTCCATAACCCCAAGGTCTTCCTTGGTGTTTTACCCACACCTCTCCCCCGTTCCCCTCCCCTCTGCATCTGAGCTGGTATCTAAAGTGCAAGACAAAGTCTTTACTTTTTTCTCTCAAGCTGAATGAAGAGTCTCTCATGCTAGTTCCCACAGCTGGGAATGTGCTGGATCTCACCTGAAGCCAGTACATCTCAGAGTCTCACTCAAGTCCCATGCCATACACCTGATTATTATCGCTCTTTATTCAAGGCTCAAAGGCACTTTTGTCAGCAGGTAATGAATCCTGCCATGACTGGGTCCTCCCCTTAAAGGCAGCAGGTTTCTTTCTGGCCCAGAGTATGTCTAGAAATGTCATCCAGAGCTAGATCATGGAATGGGGATCTCATGTCTCTGCCTAGTGCCCAGTCCTACTGTGGCTGAGCTGGTATCCAAGATGCAAGACGAAGTCCTCTTTACTCTTACCTCTCCTTTCCTCATATGAAAGGAAGGGATCTCTTTTGGAAGTGCTAGCTGTGCTACCTGTGTTTGTGGGAGGGGTGTTGCAAGCTCTCTGTTAGCCACCCCAGCTAGTGTCTCAGTAGGTCACATGCTCCCCAAGTCCACTGGCTCTGAGTCCAGCTTGGCACTAGGATTTGCCTAGGAGTTGCAGTCCTTGTGGCCCAGACTGCCTTTCAAGTTTATTTAGTGCCCCACAGCCATTTACCCTGCAGTGGAAAGGCTTGCTAGAACTCAAATTCCTACTGCTGTGGTGGGCAATTTCCTTCTGGATAGGGCTGGTCTTAATGCCCCCTCTGTGGGCAGACATCAGCTGAGTTCAGCCCAGTTTTGATTTCTGTTGTGACAGGGCAGCATTTAGTTCAATGCAAAGTCACAATCGCTGCGCTCTCCCGCCCGCTCTTAACCACACAGACTTTCTCTCTGTGCCACACGGCTGCTGCCAGGGGATAGGGGAGCAGTGGCATCAGCAATTCAAGACCATCTTTCCTACCCTCTTCCATGTCGCTTTCAATGATAGTTAGAACCGGGTACTATGAAGTTTCACCTGATTTTTGGTTCTTATGAAGGTGCTTTTGTGTAAATAGTTGTTAAATTTGGTGTTTCTGCAGGGGCATGATCAGTGGAGCCTTCCATTTGGCCATTTTGCTCTGCCCCTCTCTTGACACATTTTTAGTCCTAAGACATCACGCTAATTGCTCCAGTGTCATCCATTGCCTCCTGAGGAAAGCAGTTTAATACCCAGAAGGAAAAAAATTCCATTGGGTTGCCTCATAAATATTTTTAATTCATGGAAGAGAAACATATCTTAAAATTAATACTTTCAGGTGTTTCAAATGAAAGCACTGAAATTGATTTTGGCATCATTGGAGACTAGCAACAACTTAACTCTTCATGGAAGAGACTGTGAACCACATATATGTATCTCATTAAACCCCAGCTAAATATGTATACAATGCAATTTCCACTTAACTGAATTGTCCCATAGTTGAATTATCTGACAAGAGGAGAAATGTACTGTAATGAAAGTCAGAGTGAACGGAGGCAGTTTTCTGAATCACTTGTGGTTAAATATCTTACTTTTGCAAATTTTTTTAAAAAGCATATGAGCATTGCTAAAGCTCCTCTTAGAACCTTGGAAGGAGCCTGAGCAAGTGAGAGGCTGTGAAATTTCAACTTCATTAGATTTACTATAATCCTGTCTCCGGGGCGACAACGTTACACAAAGTAGGTGAACAGAGCTATGTTTTATTTCTCTAGAGCTGACATTTCCAGAGTTACAACATCAATTTTCCAATTTAGGTAAACCCTGTCACATCAAGTTTATCACTTAATATCATTTGGGCAACTATTCTATTAAGTTGGCACTTTCCTAGGATAAGCTCTCTGGAAGTGTTTACATATGATCCTGCCATCAAGAGGACTATGGACTCAGAATCATCTTATATCCACAACCAGCCTCTTCTGAGGGTAACATCCCACTTGGTTCCTATCATCATATGTTTGCACCCATTGTTGCTGTCCTAGGTGTCCAAGGTTGCACCATATCCACTATCTGAACCTGCTTTGGACCTGGTGGCTCACTTCAGTCATTTCCAAGGCTCTCTTAAATGCTATAGAAACATTTCAGATGTTCCCCTTCATCACAATGTGTGATGGTGCCTGTGTGTCCACCACCAAGCATATCTCTTCGCATTTGCAATTTTGTGAGATTTTTCTAATTCTAAATAATCATTCAATTATAGATCCAGCTTTGCATTTATGATTTTGTGTCCTTTTTTCCTTAAACAATCACCTCCCCAATTACATATGCTTCAAGCCCTTGAAACCTAACTGACTAGAAATATTATCATACCTTTTATAGATGCTTAAATGCAAGCTCATTGAGAGCAAAAATTTTTCTTTTTTTTTTCTCGTGGCTATACATCAACAGTGTATAGAGGATCTGAAATATACAAGGCACTCAATCGGTATCAATGAAAACAATGAAAGTAGTTTAAACTTTGTATTTCTAAACTAAAGAACCCTAATATTTTATTTGTTCTTATTCAGTAGACTTACTCCACCCAGTTTCCTGCATTAGATTTTCCCCACAAACTGCATGATGCTTACATATAAAGAAATGTAAAAAAATTTTATTGGAACAACTGGTAATTTTAAAAGAATTTATTTTCTATCATAGTAAAGAATTCAGTGTGGAACATATGCAAACACAGGACATCCAAAAAAGAACAAGGTGAGGGGGGAAGAAACTAAAGTCAAAACAGGTAAGATATAAGAAGTAAGAGAAAGATGAGAAAGGACAAGGGCTGAGTGGAAAAACTGCTTAACTCGATTTTCCTTTTCATCTTAAGAGAAACTCAAAGAGAATATAAAAATTCAGCTTTCACATTTATCCAAATAGCCAACCTATGCTATTTCTATAGATAGATGTTTGAAAATCTTCATCCTCATCTTTATATAGTATTTACTGGGTAACAAAAGCACCCTGAGGGATAAACAGTTAAAAAGACAGGCTAGCTCATTTTATATATAGGTGAAAAGTAGCACAAACCACATGTATCAGAACTGGAATGCTAAGTGAAGCTGTGAAGTACAAGCAACAGGGCCAGAGATGTTACTGTCGCGACTAACTTCAATAGACTAGACTAAATAAATAATGAAAATTTAAAATTTGGGGCCACTGATATTAAAATTTTATGACTTAGGAGAGTTTTAAGTTTTAGAATAGTAGCTCTCACTCATTCAACTCTAACCTCAGATCATGCCTTAAATTTTTTTTTCTGATAGTAATAACGGAAACGAATACAAATAAAACTAAAGATGTAAAATTTCAAAAAGGAGTCTTTTTAAAAAAAAGCTCGAGTAATTTTTTAATCCCTTTCTGTCCCCAGCATCCTTGATTTCCCCTGTAATTTGGCGTAATACCTCTTTCTTAGTGCTATGCAAGTCTTGTCCATATTGTTTATCTAAACTATCATCTTCCTTTGTGCTTGTAGGAACATTCACAGAAAGAGAACTCTCTTTCTTCCCAAGATGCTTTTTTCCCCAAAGCTCACATTTCTATGCATAAATGCATATGTATCTGTTTTGATGTATCTATGTTTAATAGCCTCCATGAAGATCAGGTTTTCTGTAAAATAACTTTTCTAAATGTATATCACTCTAATGATTTATTTTATTCCTTTGGATAGTTTAACACATTTATACAACAATTCCTTAAATGTTTGGTTATACAATGATGCAAATCAACCTCAATTACATAGAAAAACCTAAACAGAGAAGCATTCTAATAAGGATATAGTGGGAATCCATAAGTTAGCTGGTTTATGTTATCAGTAAACTGCAGCTGAATAAAATGGAGATAACACCATCTAGTGCTACAAGGTCTCAAGTATAAATTAAGTAATGTCAATGATAACAATATATTTGAAGTTCCTTGAGGAAAAAGGCTATATAACATTTGAGAGATATCATTATTGATGATTAAGATATGTTTAAGAATTAACCTTTACTGAATATCTGCTATATTCTCGAGACACAGTGTGCTAAATTCTTTATAGGTATTCTTGTATTTAATTCTCAGAACTCTAAAATATAGGCACTATTATTGGCCCTGTTTTTCTGATAAATAATTGAAGCAGAGATAGTTTAAATAATTTGTCCAAGGATATACTGCAAGTAAATTTTATATTCAGTAATTAAAACTCAATCAATCTAATTTTGGAGAATAATTTCTTAAGTCCTAAACAAGTGTTTCCCAACTTGGGATAAATTTAACTATTTTAGTGGTTTTTTTATCTTAATGTGTATTCAAAAATATAGCATATTTAGCTCATGATTTTACAGATATGATTTTTGAGACTGAGATTATAATAGACATTTAATTTTTAAAAGTGAATTAATTTAAATGTAAGTATTAAACAATAGTCAAGGTGATACTCAGATACAGTAAAATCAGGAAAGTGGTACGTGATTGAATTTGGGGAAATTTGCCAATGACCTGTTATGCATCTCTAGACAGCAGCATAGGCAAGTGTGTTCTGTTCGGTACCGGTACTAGGCGAGATCGATGAGCTGATTTTCAGTACCTTCAACATTTCAGGAATTCCTCATTAACTCTGTGTCCTGATGATACTCTTTAACTACTAAGGTACCATTCTCTGTGTATCTGGTATTCATCGTCTCTCTCCAAATTTATCTGACCTATGTTCATTCCTTAAATGTCATGCTTCCTGGGAAATTATCTAATAGGTTTCTTCTACAAGCTAAATTTTTGTAACAGCAACATTTATTACCTAAACTATAGGAGTGAATAATTATACTTATTTCAAGCATTGTGTCACAGCCAGGACGTCAGTTCCAGGCAGAAGGCCTGGATTCTCTTGATGCTCCTTAAATCACACCAGGCCAATGTGATGTTAAACTAGTTGTGAAGGTGACGCTCCTTTTATTACCAATAGGAGTAACAGTGTTTTGAAATACGGTTGACCCTTGAACAACATAGGTTTGGACTGCATAGGTTCAGTGTATGAGGATTTTGTTCAGTAAATATATTGGAAAAAATTTTGGTGATTTGTGACAATTTGAAGAAATTCTTAGGTGAATTAGCCTAGAAATATCAGAAAAAACTAAGAAAAAGGTATGTCATGAATGCATAAGACATATGTAGATACTAGTCTATTTTATAATTTACTATCATAAAATATACACAAATCTCTTGTAAAAAGTTAAAATTTCTCAAAACCTATGCACACAAACACAGACTGGACATGGTGCCATTCACAGTTGGCAGAAATGTAAACAAACATAAAGATGCAGATTAGATCATAACTGCATAAAATTAACTGTAGTCCATAGTGTACTACTGTAATAATTTTGTAGTCACCTGTTGTTGTTATTGCTGTGAGTTCAAGCGTTGTGAGTATCCACTTAAAACACCACGTGACACTAGTCATCTCCACCTGAGCGCTTCATCTCTCCCATAAATTGCATATTGTGGTAAAACATGATCCCTCTCCGTTCTCTCCTGTTTTTCATCGTGTTTAGTGCAATACCATAAACCTCGATTAACACCATGGGACCAGTATGAAATGCCACTGGTGATGCTGAAAGCGCTCCCGAGAAGCAGAGAAAAGTCATGACATTACAAGAAAAAGTTGGATTCCTTGGTATGTACGCTATATTGAGGTCTGCAGCTGTGGTTGCCCACCATATCAAACTGACAATTCGTCTTGTATACAGATGGTGTAAAATTACACCATGGATAAATACAGTACAGCATTGTAAATGTATTTTCTCTTCCTTATGATTTTCTTAACATTTTCTTTTCTCTAGCTTACTTTATTGTTATAATACCGTATATAATAGATATACAAAATATGTGTTAACTGTTTATGTTATCGGTAAAGCTTCAGGTCAATAAAAGGCTATTACTAGTTAAGTTTGGGGGCAGTTAAAAGTTTTATGCAAATTTTTGAATGCACAGGGGGTCAGTGCCCCAATCCCCACATCTTTTAAGGGTCAATTGTATATGTTTGTTTGATCTCACAAGAGAGACAATGTTTCCACTTAAATAGGGAATTAAGTTTCATGATGACTTCATCTGATTACTTAATTTCAAGCCTCGTCTGCAACTGTGAATATTTACTGAGAGTCCGTTGTGTACTAGCCACTATTTTAGGCACTGAGGATACAAAGAATAGAGACATAGTCCCTACTCTCAGATATTTTATGGAGTGTGTGTGAGTGAGTGCGTGTGTGTGTGTGTGTGTGTGTGTGTTCTGGAATGAGATGGAGTAGGAGTAGCAACCAGGGCTAGCGGGGACACAAATGAATAAGTGTGCTGTAGCTCAGTATGTTCTAGGGTAGCATGCTTAGGCAGGGAGTGTCTTTTGGTATAGGGGAGGAACATTATGTCACAGAGTCCATGGATGCTTAAGGAAGGGTTCCTGGAGGAAGCATACTTTGAGCTGAGTCTTCAAGAAAAAGTAAGGGTCAGCCAAAAAAACAAAAATGAAAAAGAACATTTAGGCCAGAAGAAACAGAATGAGCAAAGACCCGGAAGACAAAGAGAGCTTGTCACTCTTGGGGAAGAGCAAATAGGTCACCATGGTAAAGATTATCTGGAGCTGGAATTTAATCCAAACTCTTTCCTCTATACTATGTGATTCTGTACGCTCCTTATAGGATACAAGCCCAGAGTGTGGAGATATAATCAGAAATTACACCCCTTGACATGAAAGTTAATGATCATTAATATAAAACTAATGAAATTAACTACTGCATTTAGTTAATGGCCCACTATTTAAAATTCCAAAATTCCTCAGAAAGATACTAAGTTAAAATGTAATTAATGTAATATCAGGTAAAATCAATGTGAATTTGTTTATTTGTTCATTTGTTCAACAAATATTTATTAAAGACCTATTATGTGTTAGGAATTATGCTGTTGCAGATGCACTGATGAGCAAGCTATGCCCTGTGAATCTGAACACATGACAATTTTATATCAAAAATAGTCTGCCTTGAGCCTGGAACACAAGAGACAAGACAAACAGCAAATATTGTTCAATATAATCCTGGCCTTATTTATCAGAATGGGCTGCTTGGAGATGTCCTGGTCTGCTCAGCAGGTTTATCCTTATCTTTAAGGTGGGCACGTACTGTTGATAAGAGTATTTCAGAAAATCATCCAGTATCTTTATTTTGGCTCTTTGTTCATGAAAATACTTTCTGACAGTAATTTTGATTTTCCATCTAGAAATAAGATGTATTGAAACAATGAGCAAAAAAACAGCTGTAGCCTACATCTCTTGCCTATCCTAATCCTTACTTTTAGTTAATAATACATTATGTCTGATCAACCAGCACTTGTGCTTTAGCACTTATGACTATTCTCTGGGACGTGAGATGTCATCACTGCTATAGGAACTGACAAGGCACATTTCAGAATCAAACATTCTGTCTGAGGGAGTCAGCATAAGAGGAGGCTAGTCTCTGTGGCTTATCGTCTCAGCCACTGCCTTTCCCTTTATATCTTATATTAATTGCTCCAGGCAGTTTATTATGGACATTCACAAAAAGAAAATAGAATAGCACAATAAACTACCATGTACCCAGAGTCCATGACCAAAAAATATATTAGTATGTAGCCCTAAACAATATCTCTTTTAAAATATCAAAACATAACCTCAATGACAGTGATTATTTTAAAAATGTACAATAGCTCCTTAATGTCACTGAATATTTACTTAGTATTAAAATTCCCAATTATCTCATATATTTTATTTTTCTTGCTGCTTATTTGAATCAAGATCAAATAAGGTTACATCGCAATTGGTTGATAAGATGTTTAAGTCTTTTTTATTCTGTAAGGATCCCCTGTAAATTTGTTTTCTCACTTGCAATTTAAATGTTAGAGGAGAAAAAAAAAAAAAACCTAGCTGCTGATTGCATCCCTGTAGTGTCATTTGACATGTTCATCAGTCATCTGTATTTCCATAAAATTAGCATTTGGATCTAAAGGCTTCCTCAAAATCAAGTTTCTCTTTCATTTTGTTTATTTATTTTTGACAAGATTACTTCAAAGACAGAATGCTTTTTCAAGAGATGCGTAAAGTCTAATTATTTCTCTTTTGTGTGATGTTAGCAGCTATAGATTCTTAATGCTAGACTCTAAATAACTTTTGGATGAATCAACTTATAGTTTTAATTATCTTTCAAGGAAATCTTATATCCTTCATACCCTTATTAACTAAATATAGAAACAAATCATTTTATATTATTTCTTCTTTTTCCAAGAAAGAGACATAAATAAAGAGAAAGAGAAGGAAGAAAGGAAGTGAGGGAGTGAGGAAGAAAGAGGGATAGGGAAAGAGAAGGGTGAGGGGAGAGAGCGAAATATCACTGAAAGGAAAGAAACATTCTTAGGAACCATAATTCACAGTAATATCTGGCAAGTTATTTCATTGATGCTATAGAAATTCTGATGAATAAAAGCCATTATCTTGATACAAATGCTAAAGTACACAACTATTTATATAATTTCAAGTCTCATAAGACTTCAGCACTATGAAGATTATTTCTCTAACTTGGAAATTGTTCTATTTATATCTGCTAACCCTGAGATTGAACACAGTGAACCATGAAAATGTCCCACTATTAAGGTCACACAGGAAGTCAATAGCAGAAATGAGAATGTAACTAACTTACATATGTTGACAACACTTAACACAGTATTATAAACTCTTTCTTTAACTAAGAAGCACCAATAGAGATTCAGTTAAGGAAGAGTTCAAGTTGGGTCAAATGGTTTTAAAAAATAGCTCAAAAGGTAGGCAGTATTTTATTTTAGCCTTCATGAGTGACTCAAATGTTGAGAGGGAGATTAGAAGGCACTGAAAAATGGAAGGTAGTGGAGTGGAAATGGAGAGTGGCCTAGTTTGGATAGAGTGAGGTAGAGTAAAGCTGGATGAAAAGCTTGGGAATGTGGATGACGACCATATTCTCATTAGTAGTTGAGTATACCAGCTTTGGAAATAAATAGTCTACAGTACAAATTTTAGCCCAGCCTCTTAAGTAGTGGTGTGACTGTGTTAGTCTGAGTCCTCTGAGAAGCACATAACAAGATGTAATTGGGAGTGCAAGAGATTGATTGGGGAAAACGCCTATGAGAAAAAGTGGGAGGGAGCCAGAGAAGGTTGAGAAAGTTGTCAGACCGTAATGTAAGTCTAACCCCTGTGAAGGAGAAAGAGAAGGAGGGAAAGAAGGTTTTAGACAGCCGTGTAGCTCCAGTAAGGTTCAACAAACTTGACGGGGTGCCCTTGAGCCGAAGTCATTCATCGGAGGAGTCTTGTATCTCCCAGGATGATCCTGCATTAGTATCCCAGCTGCACTCTGTCATTGGCAAAGAGCAGTCATGGAAATTGTGACCTTGGTGCACACATGGTGATGGATTTTAGAGTCTTGTAGCTGGAGACATCATGCATTACACTCCCCACTGTGAAAGCTGCATTTTTTTGGCTGTTAGGATGGCCTTGAGCAACTAACTTTGAGTTGCCATTCCATCATTTACCAGTGGGAAATAAAATACTTATTTCATTGAATTCTTGACAATTAAATGGGTACATATCTATAAAGTTGGTAAAATATAGTATAGAAGTTGTGGTTTCTGACATGATATTGGTGACTTTGATGATAATGGTAAATAAATGTAGGGTTAAGAATTTTTGTTCAATGGGATTAGAGATCATGTAATGCATAAAGTTTTCTTGGCAGAAGAAGTCACCATTTCCCATGGGATTTAGAGGTTAAGCAGTGGTAAGCAAGTAGAGGTTATTACTAGTCTTTATAAAAGATAGAGAATGAAGAAATCCCATCAGAAAATTGTCACATTAAGTAAGGCAATGTAGCAGAGATAATGTTAGCTATAATCAGGGAAGAAGGGAAAGAGAAATACTATGGAAAATTATTCATCTGTGAACATGACATCTGAGTAGATGTGTAAGGCTGGAGGAATTTAAAGAACTTACTTGATAAATCAAAGCCCTAGAGAATACAGAACATTACATAGGATTGGAGCATAAGCAGAAGGATTGACAGTGGTTAAAATATTTCTTGTACAGAATAGATAAATCCATAGATACAGGAAGTAGATTAGTGGCTGCCAGGGGCTGCGAGAGGGGGGAATGGAGAATGACTACTAAATGGGTACAGAATATTTTGCGGGGAGGTGAAAATGTGCTAAAATTGACTGTGGTGGTGGTTGCACAATTTTGTGAATATACTAAAAAGCATTGAATAATGCACTTTAAATGAGAGAATTATGGTTGACCCTTGAATGGCCCGGGTTTGAACTGTGCAGGTCCACTTATACATTGATTTTTTTTTCAATAAATATAATTCCTCCATTAAAAAATTATTTCTTTCTGAGAAATAGTAAAAGGGAAAAGAGAGATAAAAGCTATGGAGCGATTTTGGAAATAAAAAAGATGGAAGATGAGTATTTTTATTTGTAAAGCCTTAAATTTCTCAGTAAACTAGGGAGCAATATCACCACTCCTCAACTAACCAGTAAAAAATAATTTCCTTTACTTGCTAAATTCTAGTCAGCCATCCTGTATTGATCACATTTCCCCTGCTGATGCTCTTTAAAATTTCTGGAAGATTTTCTACTCATTCTTGATGGTATTCATAAAATTATTCCATTAAGGCACAATTCAATATTTTATTGAATTAATTTATTTAGATTGAGTCTGATTACTTAGGTATCACGATAATCGCCTTGGAAACATCTGAATAAAAGAACTCAATTAATTTAATAAATTATTTATTTATCCTTGCATTCCAGATGTAATGAAAGAATCAGTTTAATCCATACCTATGAATTTACCAGCTTGCCTTGTCAAATGAAGATATGGTAACAAATGTAGATGTCACCCATAAAACCTTTCTTTACAAAAATTAGTCTGGAAACATGATCAAGTAATTTACATTCACAAACTGCAGATTAAGGATCCATAGTGATGGCATTACTGTTATTTTATCTTTATAATAATTTTTACTCTGAAATGAAATTCTGATTTTTAAACAATTTAGAAATAGCTAATTTTGATCCTACTTACGCATTCAACATTATTATGCATTAAATTACCTTATTTTCTTGAAGAGTTGTATTTATTAAGAACAGCCATCAATAAACTGGTACCTTGATTATGGTCTCCTGGTATATTCCCCCAGAAAAACTCAAGAGCAGCTGTGTGGTAGAGACATAATAGGACAAAGTTATTTATATAGACTTTGGTACAACTGTGACCTTTTCAAACCAGAATCATCCATGCCTGTCTTCATTAGAGTTGAGCCTCAACCAAGATAAAGTTCAAGTAACAGAGGGAACACATCAGCTTGGCAAGACTGTCTTCAATATATTTGTAGTCATAATTTGCAAAATGATATGACACATTTTCCCCTATCTATTTGACAAATTGGTGGCTTTTTGAATTTTATTTCAAAAGCCACATGTGTGGCTGCAAAGCATCTCTGCTTTCTGGTAATTTTATTACAAACACTTAAGACTGAATGACATGCTGAATGGAGCACCGCATTTTTGAAAAAAAAAAAGACTTGATGAGAAAAATCATGCCTGGTAATTCGTGTGCAAGGAGTCAGATCTAGAATCTAGAGGGAAAAGTAGATGCACAGCCTGGGGAGGTCAATACTGGGGGCTGTCTTTCATGTTATACTAATCTTGACATTATCATTGTATTTGGCAGCTGTTATCCACACTCCCGCAAATAAATCTCTGCCATTACTCTCAGAGAAACTCCCCGTCATTCTTATGTGAGATGTCTTATAAATGTCCAAACAAGTATTCCTCTAATTAGAATAGGCATCAGATTAATAAGAAAGTTGGATTCTGAATCATCCCTCTGCTATATCCTAAAGCTTTTTGGCAGACGGAAAGAGATGTTTCATCACAATTCTTTTTGTTTCCTTGCAGTGTTCTCAGAAACTCCCACAAGACAATGAAAATGAGTCAACAGAAGCACCTCGTGGTTGACAGTGTCTTGTTGAAGATAAAGGTTATTCTTTATATTAATTTATAAAAGACATTAGGAGCATGTTCCCTTATAAGAGGACATTAAAAGCAGCCAGGCATATATTCTCCTCTTGTCTGCTACTGACACCTGGTTTCAAGGAACTCTCAATCTCTGCTCAGACCCTCCCTTTATGGAGCAAATAACCTAAAAGGCTCAGGAATATCAAAAATTCAGAAGCCAAAATGCACTCTTATATTTGGGATATATCTACTCCTTCTTCTTAAAATGAAAATATATCTGCAATAGTTCATAATTTATCTTAAAAGAGATGCAGATGATCAAGAGATTGAGACTGTCCTGGCCAACATGGTGAAACCCCATCTCTAATAAAAATACAAAAATTAGCTGGGCATGGTGGCATGCACCTGCAGTCCCAGCTACTCGGGAGGTTAAGGCAGGAGAATTACTTGAACTCGGGAGGCAGAGGTTGCAGTGAGCCAAGATCGTGCCACTGCACTCCAGCCTGGCGATAGAGTGAGACTCCGTCTAAAAAAAAAAAAAAAAGATGCAGATGGCAGGCTTAAAGGGTAGTTATTTGGAATACATCTGGACTGACTGCATTTTACACACATATATACTCGTGTATTTTATACACACACGCACATCTCTCTCTCTCTCTCCATATATATGTATTACCAAACATCTGAGTTTAACTTACCTTATGTAATTAACTTTATTTGATCTTTCAGATTTAGTAACTAAGAACCAGTTGTTACCCATATGCAGTATTTCTTTACTCTGTGGTGCTCTGGGGGATGTGAATTTATAAAATTGCTGTTAAGTTATTTTCATTCTTGTTGGTATACTGAAAAAGAAAACAGAGAAAAAACCACACTGAGCTACATACATTCCTACTTCCTGGTCCAAATAATTTGTTGCTAAGAGACTGTAAGACTTCCTTGGGTTATTTTTAATTTCTTTTGTTTGTGGTTATGTTTTTGGCTTTCATATGTTTTTATTAAGTGTAATATTATCTGCTTTGCCTGGCTCTTCAAAGCAGAAGCTCAACCATAACAACGTGAGTGTTGAGAAATACTGTTAACAAGATCAAGATATATACACAAATATGCGCTGCCATCAGCCTTTCTCACATTGGGAAAGTATTTAGGAAAAAGAAGCAGAGTGCTTTGTTCAAAGCAACTACAAATCCATGGCCACAAATGCCATCATTTTGTTATTTTCAACTTTGCCCTCTCTACCTTGCTTTTCACATTCGTGATTCTCCTATGATGCTTTCTGTTTTTCTAATTTTGTCTCAAATTCTCTTCTCTCTCCTGGTTGCATGCTTCTGTTTGTTTGTTTGATTGTTTGTTTGTGTTTCCTCCTACACCTACTCCTCAATTTCGTTCTTCCTCATTTTCTTTAGAATTACTTTTTTTTTTTTAATTATCTTACTCTTCCTCCTCATCCTGTCCTCCAGCTAGTTGTTCGTATTTTGTTTTTTCTGTAGGGGAGGAAATTAAGTGACTTTTGTTCAGTGAGATAGAAAGGAAAGGAGAGGAGAGGACAACAGAAGAGAGGAGAGGACAAGGGGAAGAAAGTGGGGGCATGCAGGAAGAGACACATATGGTCCTTTTGAGTTATTTAGCTTCCCAATTATGAGAGCTGTGCTAAAGGTATTTGAATCTCTTTCCTGAGAGATGGAATGTCTTCATTGTCAGCTCAGCTCTCATATGTTGGAACCTCCTGATATACACACATTTTACCCAGTTATTAAATTCTAGATACTACTATGAATGGATTTTTCACATCAAATTACGATCCCAGTTCAATTGACTTTAAGATAAGAAGATTATCCAATGAGCCTGATCTAATCATAGGAGCTCTTAGATCTGAGTCAAGAGGTCAGAGACATAAAATGTCAGAGATTCAAAATCAGAAAGAGTGGCTGCTGCTGTCCTGGAAGTAAACAAACACAACTGAGGAGCTCAGGGTGACCTCTAGGAGCCAAGCATGTCTCTGGCCAGCATTTAGTAAAAAAAAATAGGGAGTGTCCCACAACTACAAGAAACTGAATTCTGCCAATAGCATTAATGAGCTTGGAGGAAGACACAGCCTCAGAGCAGAATGACAGTGTGACTGACACTTGGCTGCAGTCTTGATTGCAACCCTGTGAAACCCTGAAGAGAAAACCCAATTATACCATGCTCAGACAAAGAAACTGTAAGACAATAAATTAACATTGTTTTAAGCCACCAATTCTGTGGTAATTTATGGTGCATTAATAGAAAATGAATATATTTTTCACATATAGATGGCAAGAGAGCAAGAGCTTATTAAATAGATCTACTGTTGCTGTGTCAGGCCTTCATCTGCTAAAATTATCTTTAACAAAGAAAATTTTTTATGGTTTTGGAAAGAAATTAAAAAGTCTCAAAAGACCTGTTTAATTGCTTATAATATTTATATCTATAGGTATAGTTAATATAGATGCTGGAAATAATTCATTTTAAGTCCTTTAAATAAGAAATTTAGAATACAGGAAACTGCATTGAAAAAATTACTGTTACAACATCACAAGTATTCATTGATCTTAACTTCTGGATGCTCAGCAAAGGCAATAGAATCACTTTTGTTTTAAAATTACTATTTCTAAGTGCCTTAATGGAGAGCCTCAAAATACTGTGAAAAAAACCCAAAACTTGGAATCACCAGAATTTCTTCCCTTTCTTTGACATTTTTATCTTTAATGGAGAAAGTACATGTCCACGATTTGAGGGCAAGGAATAGCATAATGAAACTTGGAGGAAGATTTCATTTTTTTTTAACATTTTTCCCAGCATACAGTTTGCTGTTAACCCATGCCTCTCCATTGTATGATATAGATGACACCTAATGCCCATTTTCCTCTTTCTTCCTCCCAAGAGAGGCCCATTAATCCAGAGATTCACAGTATATCTAGCTCTCAAGAAGAATTTTGATTAGTTTTAAGCCAGTCAGCAAATGACATCCCCTAGTCTGGAGGTGGACATGTGAATTAAGTTTCCCAATCAGATTGAAGAGAAGAAATGTTTTCTATGTTTGAAGGAGAAATTTCCCCTTTCCTTTTCTGCCAGTAGCAAATAGGAATTAATGCCACTGTGATGGTCACTGACAGCCATCCTGAAACCACTGGACAACCAGGCTTAGGAGGTAGCTAATTCTGAGGAAAGCAGAGGACCTGAGTCCTTCATTACATTGGGCCTCTCATTACAACACACCAGGAGCCCACTCTGCCTCTGGACTTCCAGTTATATTGGATAATAAATTTTTTTATTTGTTAAGCCACTTTGAGTGGGGGTTTTTCTGTTATCTGAAGCTCAAATATCTTAACAGATAAATGTGGGATCAACGCTTACTGTCAGTATGCTGTTCAAACTTCAGCTGAGCTTCATTCTCAAATGTAAAGCATTTCAAAGACCTGTAGAATTTCATCTCTAGTTTCCCAGGCAACTATTACATGTCACTCATAGATGTTCCGAAGCACACAGGTGATATTCCATCTCATCACCTCAATGTTAAATCCAGAGAAAGACAAATGAAATGGGTGCCAATAAATCCTCAAGGCTGCAGAGATAAAAGAAAAGAATGAAAATCCAGGATGCAACAATCTATTCTACTATCTAATCTCCCTTTTTCCACTCTTTGTTCTCATTTTTTTAAATGCTGCTCTGAGAGATCCAAAATTAGACATAAATTTTCTTGAAGGTTAAGTCTTCTTTTTGCATTTGTTTCCAGGACACACCTGACCCTCACATACAAGAAACACTGCCTTCTGCAGAGAAAAGATTCAACAATTCCAAGTCCGTCATCTAAGATCCTTTACTCTCTTTTCTCTACAAGATAAGAATAAAATTCAATCACGGACCTAAGTAGGTATAATAGACATTAATATAAATCTTTTAAATACTAACACTCTTTCCTATAAACATCTATTCAATAAGGCTAAAAGATGAAAATAAAATCGAAAATTTGCTTTTTGTCATTCTGGTAATGCTGTTCTTCATCATAGACAATAACTTGGAGATAACTTCAAGCCAGAGATGGTAGCTTTGCTCATAGTTGCTTTGGATGGTAATCAAATGAGACTTTCGTTTATGTCACAGATGGAAGCTTGCAAGTCAAAACATTCAAAAGAAATGAAGATTTCTACATACCCAAGAACTAATGAGCTAGCCAGTGAGTGAGTCATTATCCATTTATGTCACAGATGGAAGCTTCTAAGTCAAAACATTCAGAAGAAATGAAGATTTCTACATACCCAAGAACCACTCAGCTAGCCAGTGAGTGAGTCATCATCCCTCACTTGGCCTGCTCTTTGGCTCCATACTGGCTTCTTGGCTCCTGTTCCTTACCTGCTACAGTTTTTGTTCACATAGTAGCCAGAATGATTCTGTTGAAATGAAACAGACTATGTCATTTAAGCTCAAAAACCTCGAACAACTTTTCATCTCACTCAGAATACTATGGTTGTGTGGAACCCATATTATATGACCTCTGGCTAACTTGATTGAATTTATACCTCACCATTCTTTCCTTCTCAAAGTTCACTCCATCAGCCCTGACTCTTTGGTGGTGAAACCAAGTATGCTTCCATTCACTGCCTCTGCACCTACATAGCTTCTGCTTGTGAAGCTCTTCCTGGAGACATTTACTTGGCTCACACTCTCCAATCAAGTCTTTGTTAGAATGTCCCTTATTTGAGTGTTGCTCCTGCCTAATCTTTATAAAATGGCACCCTTTGCATCACTCTCCATCCCTTAACCATTTTTTCCTAGCTTTTTTTTTTCCCACAGCATTTGTCATCATTGGAAATACTGCATAACCATTTATTGTCTATCATTGCCAATTACAATGTGAGTTCCATGACATTTGGAACTTCCTTTTGCTTGTCGCTATGTCCCAGAACCTAGAGCAGTGTCTGATACTTGATAGGGATTAAATAACTCCTTAGTCTTGATCATGCACAGAGAAGCACATATGTCTCAGATAATCTCAACTAAGAGCAGAGTGAAGTCTCCTAATATTAGAACCATTACCGACTTTTGTACTTTTCTAGGAACTAGTATTTAGCAAAATAAACAAAATATCGAAAAGCAAAAACAAAACTAACGAAAGAATAATGTCACTATGCTTTCTCCAGCATTTCATTCAAACACAATTATAACTGGGGCAAAATAGTATTTACCCTCCAAGATGCCTCTATGTTAGAGTCAACTAAAATTCACTTTTTAAGAAAGCTCAAGACCCTACTCTCTTCCTTCAAAATGTTATCTATGAATCACTTGCAATTTGATATATTAACAAAAGAAACAAATTAAAATTTACATTATACCACTTCTGGGCACTGGGGACACAGCTTTCAATTTTCATGTAATTGACTATGCTGTGATTCTTTGGATGCTAGATGACGAGTTAGTGGGTGCAGCACACCAGCATGGCACATGTATACATATGTAACTAACCTGCACATTGTGCACATGTACCCTAAAACTTAAAGTATAATAATAATTAAAAAAAAATTTAAGAAAATTAAAAAAAAATTTAGAGGCAGTCTCATACTGTTTCCCAGGCTGGAGTACTATGGCATGATCATAGCTCACTGCAGCCTCAAACTCCAGGGCTCAAGTGATCTTTCTGTTGGAACTACAGGCATGTGGCACCATGCCTGGCTAATTGAAAAAAAAACTTTTTTTCAGAAGGAGGGTCTGGCTATATTGCCCAGGCTGGTCTTGAATTCTCAGCCTCAGGGGTCTCCCTACCTCAGCCTCCTAAGTAGAGAATGTTTCTTTAAGCTCATAGTACAAATATCTAGCATATTAATAATGTCAATACTCTAACTACATTTTGACCTTTGACTTCATCTATCTAATTAAGAAAATTTAATCTTTGAAATGAAATGAACTAGTTTCTGTTCAATGGTCCAGAAAAATAAATTCAAATGATATATTATCAAGTTACCTAATATTATTATGCTTTCAGAGGTTTATTTCATTTGAATTTTTGGATATTTTTTATAATAAATGTTTTCAAGTGACATAGTCTCAAAGTCACAGACTTTGTTGACATCTTCATTATGGTGTCTGTGTATGTGTGGGTTTATATGTATATATGTACAGATAGAAAGATAGGTATAAATATAGATATATAGATACATTTATATACTCCCTATACAGTCCTCGATGTGGCTCCCTAAATATTATATATAAAAATTTAAAAGCTAAGACATGCTAGAGTCAGTGGCTCAGGAAAGAATATTCTCATACTGAGGATAGAGTGCTTAAACTGAATCAGCACAAGTCAAAAGTTGAACTGTTTGGAATGTTCTTTGATTTTTATCAATTCAGAGACTTTTATTTGTTTTCCAAAATGTAATTGCAACCTCCATCTTACCAGTTGTTATTCTTCTTATAGAACAGGAAATTTCGGAAATTCACAGAGCACAGATTCTTTTGATCTATCTAGAGCTCATGCCCAAAGAGAAAATTTGACCCTGGTCAAAGGGGAAGATATGCCAATAAAGCAGCTGTCAACAGGAGTTGTGGTCTCAGGAGAGGAGCACAGGTTTTATTTAGCTCTAGGAGATACACACCTTGAAATAAATCTATACTACATTTTTAAAAGTTATTGTCCAGGACCGTAGAGCAAATGAATGAGAAGCTTTAGGTTAAGATTTTAGCATTCTTTATGCACTTATCACTACATTACAGAATATGCTTTGCCTCCAACTCCCAAAATAGATGCCACCAAGAGAAGCTGATGTCCAATAGAATCTAATGTTCAGTGATAAAGTCGACTCGGAGTATGCATAACCTCATGCATTAAACTTGTATTTATTGATTGATGCCTACTTCATGCTAAGCACTCTTCTAGGGGCAGAGGAACCAAAGTCCTGTCACTCAAGGAGTTTACATTCAATCATCTAACAAAATCCAAAGGCTTAACCAATAGCAGTACATCAGGCTTATCAGAGAAAAGAGAGATGCTTATGGGGTACTTAAATCTCATAAGGAACCAACTATAATGTATCCAGTTTTGTACCATCTAAAAATTTTCCTAAAGATTACCGAGGGGTGCTTATAAAAATGCAGACACTTTGGCCCTACTTGCCATTGAATCAGAATCTGTCTAATTAGAACCCAGATATGCATTCCAGGGTTGAACAAAAGATAACAAGCAGAAAAGGGAGTAAAAGAAATGTCCACATCTCTCCCCTCTGCCCTTCCCGTTTCTTTGTTAGTCTGAATCCAAGTCCCTCTGGTGCCTCTCCTCCCTCTAGTTCACAGAGCTGAAAATGTGGTTCAGCTTGATGCAATCACGATAACTATAATCATACAAATTGCATATTCCACTCGGCATGGTGCCGCACAGAGAACTGACGGCCTTGGGCAGGGCAGACATGTATCAAAGCTACAGAACCTGTGTAGAATTCTGGAAATGCTGGTGTTCTGCTTCAGTTTATGTTCCCTATAACCTTGTGGTCTCTCTCAGTCGCTGTACCAGATAGCAGGTAATCCATCAAAAGGGAAACATCATAAACTACCCTTCTGCCTTTTTCTATTTTTCTACTTCTGGTTACAAAATCGAAATTGGAGGGAGTTTTGAGATAGTGTGGACTGCTTGGAGCTCTCAGAATCTTGGCCCTTGTGTTTTGGTCCTCAGCCTGTCCCAACTGAGGTTTTTTAATCAGACAGAATTCCTCTTTTTCTCTGAGCTATTCCAGAAAGCAATCACAAATTACAAAGAAACTGCATTGTAGGTCAAGATGCTTTTCTATTGGATTTGTCAAGAAGTCTGATTCAACTTACAGCGCCTAACAAGATCCGTACTCTAGTCTCCCAATAAGCCAGCACTTTTGCACAGTTTTTCTATGTGTGTGAGTGTGTGCATGTGTTCTTTTTCCTATGCTTTTGAGAGACAAATAGTAACAACCAAAAAAGAAGCACAGGAAAAGAGAAGGGGAAAAAAATCTGTCATGGAGCTATAAAAATTTAATCAACATCCCGTGTTCTCAGCAGCTTGGAGGCCAGCACAAATTTCATTATTTATGTAATTATTTCTGTCACCTCCCAGTGCCTCTTAAAGCGGGAGTACTCACTACCGGGGAGACAGAGCTTTGCACTCTTTCTGAAGGTGACAAAGAGACCCTTATCGTAGGTTTATTAGGATATGAAGCCTAGCTTACTGGAAATGTTTTCCTTTTTTTTTTTTTTAATGCATACTGAATTGGCTATAGAACTGTTACATGTTCTTTGCTCCTTTCAGTTAATATTTTTATAAGTGCATTTTTATAAGCACCCCTATGTAATCTTTAGGAAAATTTTTAGATGGTACAAAACTGGATACATTATAGTTGGTTTCTTATGAGATTTAAGTACCCCATAAGCATCTCTCTTT
The DNA here is from genome assembly GCF_028858775.2 of Pan troglodytes. Classification (NCBI taxonomy): domain Eukaryota; kingdom Metazoa; phylum Chordata; class Mammalia; order Primates; family Hominidae; genus Pan; species Pan troglodytes. The sequence continues at coordinate 109,742,798 of NC_086015.1, forward strand.
TCTCTGATAAGCCTGATGTACTGCTATTGGTTAAGCCTTTGGATTTTGTTAGATGATTGAATGTAAACTCCTTGAGTGACAGGACTTTGGTTCCTCTGCCCCTAGAAGAATGCTTAGCATGAAGTAGGCATCAATCAATAAATACAAGTTTAATGCATGAGGTTATGCATACTCCGAGTCGACTTTATCACTGAACATTAGATTCTATTGGACATCAGCTTCTCTTGGTGGCATCTATTTTGGGAGTTGGAGGCAAAGCATATTCTGTAATGTAGTGATAAGTGCATAAAGAATGCTAAAATCTTAACCTAAAGCTTCTCATTCATTTGCTCTACGGTCCTGGACAATAACTTTTAAAAATGTAGTATAGATATATTTCAAGGTGTGTATCTCCTAGAGCTAAATAAAACCTGTGCTCCTCTCCTGAGACCACAACTCCTGTTGACAGTTCCTTTATTGGCATATCTTCCCCATTGACCAGGGTCAAATTTTCCCTTTGGGCATGAGCTCTAGATAGATCAAAAGAATCTGTGCTCTGTGAATTTCCGAAATTTCCTGTTCTATAAGAAGAATAATAACTGGTAAGATGGAGGTTGCAATTACATTTATTCACTTTTATTTTCAAAATCAGTCTCAAAATGAATTAAATTATTATGTTGTGCTTAACATACAACAAACAAAAGGGACACTGAACACTTCAAACTAACATACCTTTGGTTTAATAATTGTGGACCAAAGATTGCTTTTATAGGTAATTTCTCAAAATCGATGAAGACCAAATTTTACTGACACTTACACAAGAAGGTAAATGACACCATTTTATATGAAAGCACTGTGAAAAAATATTTTAATTTGTTATGGAAACAAATGCACTAATCAACTTGTTGAAAGGATACTATCTTATAGTTAACATGTGCCAATTCTACACTATATGTAACTTATATAAAGTATATGTAATATTAAAAAATGAGCATAGCTTTACTTACCTCTCAATAGAAACTCATCATCAATGCTTTTGAAAGCCACCATGTGCCCATCTCAAGTAACAAATCCTTTATTCCTCATTCAGAGGTAGCTACTACTTTCAATTTTGTGTTTATCATCCCATTACTTTTTCTGGTAGTTTTACTACGCATGCGTGTATACCTAAACAAGATAGTGCTTAGTTTTGTGTTTGTCAACTTTTTTGCAAATGGAATAATGCAATTATTTGGCTGTTTACTTTTTTCATTAATATAATTTATAACACCCTTTTAATTGACACAGTAAACTCTATTTTCGATGTTGAATACTATTACTCTATTAAATGAGTATCACACTTTTTATTAATTGAATATTTAGTCAATGGTCATTTGAAGTGCCTTCAGTTTTTTGTTTTGTTTTATTTTGTTTTTTGGTATTAAAGAAATTACTTACTTTTTCCTAAGACAGTGTTTCATAAGAAACAAAATCTAGATTATAACTGTTAAATTCACACAAAGAAATTAATTATGCTGTGCAAAATTAATTGTTTGATTCTCCTTGGGAGGTAGACCACAGATGTCTCTTTAGTTTTGTTTACGATTGGGAAAATTGTCATGGAGTTTTGTGAGGCAGGCCTCAGTTGTTTCCTGCCCCTACCACTCACCATTTCTTGCAGTTTGGATCTAGCTTCGTATTCTCTACCACTGTAACTCCTACCCTTTCAAAAGCAATTATTTCGTATAAGAAATGAAAATGTGACCTGGCCATTGTAAAGAAAATAGTAAGGAAATCTTTCTGTAATCTCTTGTCTCCAGCTTATTATTTCATGTGTGTATTAATGTATGTGCTTCCGCTTGAAACATTGTGAAATTTGCTAGGGAATTTTTGTTTAGAAAACTGTGGTCAGCGCAAGTTTCTTAGCACCAAGTGTCCATTTCTGATTTATTGAGCTCCAGCTCCTCTCTTGGATGTCTGTTGCATCTCCATGTAGCTCATTTACTTTTTCCTCCTTGTCTATTGAGCTTTATGGACCATTTCAGGAGTTTTATTACCATGGCAAGGATTGAACATATTGCTTTATCAGTCAGCCTCTCAGTCAGGCAATGCTATTATTTGTCCAGTCCCTGCACTACTGAACCTCACAAATGAGGCAGTAACAGGGTGCTCTCTATTCTCCTCCAACTACATTTCACAAGCGAGAAATGGGGAGAGGGAGAAGTCCTTGCACCTGGTCTCTTCAAGTTGTAGTTCTTCTTACCCTAAATGTAATGGTTTGATTTCTAGTTACTAATCTTGTCTTATTAGTTATAATAAGTTTATTCTTATACACTTTTATTAATATTTTATTTATATTAATTTATTATATTAATATGATTAGTTACTAATCGACTTACTAGCTATGCATTCTCAATGAAATTAGTTAACCTAATGCTGCCTCAGTTTAGTTACCTGTAAAATGAAATATAAAACAATATTGTATTAGTTAGCTTTTGGTGTTTAACAAACCACCCAAAAGTGCGACAGTGTAAAACAATCATCATTTACTATTTTTCACCTCTGTGGGTGGTCTGGGTTGGTCTGATGTTTTAGGCTGGACTTGACTAACCTCAAATTGGCTTATTCAGACAAATATACTCATCTGGTAGATTAGTTGAGAACTAGCAGTTATAGAATAGCTTTGGTTGAGTTATTCAGTTCTGATGCACATGGTCTCTCAGACTAGCCTGGGTTTGTCCTCCTGACAGCGGCAGGGCTCAAAAAGCATGAGACCTAGGCTCAGAATAGGCACAATGTTACTTTGCCAAAGCAATTCATAAGACTAGCCCAAAGTCAAAGTGAATGGAGACTGCAAAGTTACAGCATGGAGAGGACTGATAAGAGCCCATTATTTGGAGCCATCAATACAATAATTCTACAAAATATTATCCGTCTGTAAGCATTGCTGTGAGAATTAATCCACATAATCTTACTTGTGTAGTGTCGGGTATATGATAAAAACTGGCAAGAAACCATCCTATTATATGGAACTGAAATAGTTTGTCTTCTCATTTAAAAGATGTTTGCTAAATAGAAGGGCAATGACTGAATTCCTCTATTTTTGGTATTTAAGGATTTTTTTTTTTTTTTTTTTTTTTTTGACGGAGTCTCGCTCTGTCGCCCAGGCTAGAGTGCAGTGGCGCGATCTTGGCTCACAGCAAGCTCCGCCTCCCGGGTTCACGCCATTCTCCTGCCTCAACCTCCCAAGTAGCTGGGACTACACGCGCCTGCCATCACGCTCGGCTGATTTTGTGTTTGTGTTTTTAGTAGAGACAGGGTTTCACCGTGTTAGCCAGGATGGTCTCGATCTCCTGACCTCGTGATCTGCCCGCCTCGGCCTCCCAAAGTGCTGGCATTGCAGGTGTGAACCACCGCGCCCGGCAAGAAAAAAAATTCCCAAAGCAGTTGTCATTTCAAGAAATAAAGCCTCCATTCCCAACATCCTCTAAATCAGGAGTCAGAAAACATTTTCTGTAAAGGGAAAGGTATTAACTAGTTTAGGCTCTGAGGGCCTTCTGTGTCTGTCACAGCTATCCGATTCTGCTGTTGTAGTGAGAAAGCAGCCATGGATAGAAACATCAACAAACTGGCACATCTATGTTCTAATAAAACTTTATTTACAATATCAGAAGGTAGGTCATATTTGGCCCACAAGTCATAGTTTACTCTTCCTTGTGCTAAATGACATAGCGTATTAAAAACTGCAGAGCTGGCCGGATGCAGTGGCTCAAGCCTGTAATCCCAGCAATTTCGGAGGCCGAGGCGGGCAGATCACGAGGTCAAGAGATTGAGACCATCCTGGCCAACATGGGGAAACCCTGTCTCTACCAAAATTACAAAAAATTAGCTGCGCGCTGTGGCACGTGCCTGTAGTCCCAGCTACTCCGGAGGCTGGAGGCAGGAGAATTGCTCGAACTTGTGAGGCGGAGGTTGCAGTGAGCTGAGATCGCGCCACTGCACTCCAGCCTGGCGACAGAGCGAGACTCCATCTCAAAAACAAAACAAAACAAAACAAAACAAAAAACTGCAGAGCTTACAAAGAGCTTCACTGATTGGTACAATTTATTCTTAAATTCATTAGAGTTCTCTTTCCTTTGTTTCTGAGTTTTTAGTATGTCATTATTGAATTATTACGAAGCAAATACCTCCAAATACCAAACAATCAATATTTAAAGTCTCTCTGTTGTACTATATTATGCCTGTATTTATGGTTGAGGTATTTTACAAACTTTTTGTGGTATAAAAAACCAGAATAGCAAAATGCTTTGTTTGCATTCAAACAGTTCTTTAATAATATGGTTTATTTAGATGATTGATAAAGGTATACTACATATACATTAAAAGTATATTATAAATCACATCTTTTCATTTGTGTAATTTATTATTCTGAAGTTGAATACAATGTGACTTTAATCTATGAGTAGAAAGAATAAAGTCATAAAAGTTGGCTATAGCTATTCTTTGGCTCCCTAAAACACAGCAGCATTTATTTTGGATTCTCTAAATTAATTGATACTGGTTTTAAAGCTATGATAACATGGGCCATCGTAAGGCATCATATATTAATGGATCCATCTAGTAAAAAGTTTGGCCTTTCACTTTTCTGAGAGCTATCTTTGAGACAAAGACCTTGTTTCAGCTAGTCACTGACTCTTTGTTTATGGTGAGTATTGGGTATAGGATGGGGGAGAAAAAATCACTCAGGAAATGTTGAAAATCTTCAAATATATGTTTGGATAAAGCAAAAAACAATAATTTCATTACAACTATTTTTATAAATTTCCATGGCAATGACTACTATTTCAGAAAAGTTAGGGCAGATACAGTGGCTCAGGCCTGTAATCCCAGTACTTTGTGAGGTAGAGGTGGAGTATCACTTAAGGCTAGGAGTTTAAGACCACTGTAGGCAACACAGTGAGACCCCATTTCTACAATTTTTTTTTTTTTTTTTTTTAGATGGAGTCTCCCTCTGTTGCCCAGGCTGGAGTGCAGTGGTGTGATCTCAGCTCACTGCAACCTCCACCTCCCAGGTTCATGCCGTTATCCTGCCTCAGCCTCCCGAGTAGCTGGGACTACAGGCACGCGCCACCACGCTTGGCTAATTTTTGTATTTTTAGTAGAGATGGGGTTTCCCCCTGTTGGCCAGGATGGTCTCGATCTCCACCTCATGATCCACCCACCTCTGCCTCCCAAAGTGCTGGGATTACAGGCGTGAGCCACCACACCTGGCCTCTACAAAAAATTTTTTAAAAATAGCAGGTGGTGATAGCACACGCCTGTAGTCCCAGCTACTCGGGAGGCTGAGCTGAGATGGTTGCTTAACCTTGGTAGGTTGAGGCTGCAATGAGCTGTGATCATGCCACTGCTCTCCAGACTGGGCCATATAGTGAAAGCAATAAAGAAAGAAAAGAGAGAGAGAGAGAGAGAGAAAGAAAGGGAGAGAGAGGGAGGGAGGGAGGGAAGGAAAGAAGGAAGGAAGGAAGGAAGAATGGAAGGAAGGAAGGAAAGAGAGAGGGAGAGAAAGAAAGAAAGAAGAAAAGAAAAGAGGGAGGGAGGGAAGGAAGGAAGGGAAGGAGAAGAAAAAGCAGACAGAAACAGAAAGAGAAAGAGAAAGGAAGGAAAGAGAGAAGGACAAGAAAGAAAGAAAAAGAAAGAGAGAAAGAAAGAAAGGAAGGAGGGAGGGAGGGAAGGAAGGAAGGATGGGAAGGATGGGAAGGAGAAGAAAAAGAGAAAGAAAGAAAGAGAAAGGAAAGAAGGAAGGAGAGAGAGAAAGAAAGACAGAAAGAAAAGTAAAGTAAGAAAGAAAGAAGGAAGGGAGGGAGGGAAGGAAGGGAGGGAGAAGAAAAAGAAAGAAGACAGAAAAAGAAAGAAAGAGAGGGAGGGATAAAGAGGGAGAAAGAAAGAAGAAAAAAAGAAAGAGGAAGGAAAGAGAGAGAAAGACAGAAAAAGAAAGAAAGGAAGGAGGGAGGGAGGAAAGAAGGAAGGAAGGATGGGAAAGAGAAGAAAAAGAAAGAAGAGAGAAAGGAAGAAAGAAAGGAAGGAAGGAAAGAAAGAGAGAAAGAAAGAAAGAGAAAGAGAAAGGAGGGAAGGAGGGAGAGAAGGAAGGAAGGACAGGAAGGAGAAAAAAAGAAGACAGAAGATGAAAGAAAGAAAAAGAAAGAAAGAGAAAAAGAAAGTAAAGAAGAAAGAAAAAGAAAGAATGAGAAAGAAAGAAGAGAGAGAAGGAGGGAGGAGAAAGGGAGAAAGAAGTCATTAGTTCACTTATATTTGCAATTTTAGGAAAGTTAAGTCATTAGTTCATTTATATTTGCAATCTCTAAATATCTCTCACTTAGCAACTCAGTTTTCCCAATTATTTTTGTCACAAATATGTGTATTTTTGTTGTTTTCTTGGTGTTTATAATCTGTATGATCTCAGAACTATATTTATCCTTACTGCTCTTTACTTATTTGTTATTTTAATTTTCACCATGCCAACTGTACAAATGATTTTAGGTAACTTATAAATCAACTGCTTTTAGAAACAAACCCTTATTTAATACAAGGACACACAGGCCTTTGTGCTTGTAAAATTAAATGGAGGAGAAAAAAGAGAGATAATTCTTCCAACAGCTTGAATAAAATGATGATTATATTTGAATATTCAATTTTGTGTTGAACATGGTGGGAATCAAAGCAAAAATGAAATAATGGTCATTTATTCGTTTTTTACTGTAGATAGAAAGAAATGCCAAATTCTAGTGAATAGACACTTTTTTGAAATTATATACTAACAGAAATTTGACAAATATTTCTCAGAAGATGAAAGCTTGTCCATCTTTTCTTTCCTACAAAGTATTATGAAAAGCCAAAAAAAAAAGTACAAAAACTTTATAAGGTGACCAGTGAGCTTGACTAAGAAAGTCTAAATGTATTTTCTGGTTATCTAAAATGATACAAGTATAGGATTTTGAAAGTATAATAAAATAAATGAATGAATAATAGTTCTTACAGCTTATACCTAATAGCTTGATTGTTAATTCTTACCATTGATAGACACCTTGCTAAATATAGATACATTCAATAAATTCATTATCCCTGTATGATGATGACAGTCTTCCCCACAATAGAAATTCAGAATTGTCTGCTTAAAACATAGTGACTTAAAACTATTACATTTAAATACACCAAAATAATTTTAAGTTTTATTTTTAAATGACAGGAGCTCTTGAAAATAAAGCCAGTATAGAAATTTTGTTGGCTAAGGAGAAATATTTTCTCAATAATTTGAGAAAGATTTTTATTGTAAGTCAATCCTTCGTATTTATTTTATGAGTTCAGTCCATGATGATATGCACTGTGTCTATCACATAATTTTTTAGATATTGTGAATGATTCCAGATTAAAGAACATTATTTTTATACACACAATAAGCATTTCTTATTTAAGCGCACAGCCAAAATTTTGCCATATTATGAATGATCTGAGATTCTGCTTCTCTGTCTGTGTCCTTTAAAAGAATCAGGTCTTTGGCTGTTTAATAGCATAGAAAGACCAATTATCAATAAATTTTACAGGTCATGTTGGTTACAGTTTTTTTTCTATGGAAAGAGAGACAAAAACTGTTGAACTTAGTAGGTCTCAGCTGAGCTTGAGGACATTTCAGGAAATGCATTTAAAAGGGAGTTGAACTGGACTTTCCCATTTTAGGCTTAGAGAAGCCATCAGATCATTACATGCCTTTCTCCATTTCAGCAGGGCAACGATGCTGTCTTGGAGTAAAGTAGGGTGCTCTATTGGCACATCTTGTGCCCCAATTCATAGTATAAATTTTAGTGCCCAGTGTCATGTAGGTGAGCATCATGTAGATACTGTTAATTAACCTACTCCTATAAAATTGCTTTTCTGGTTGCCTGGTTGATTTCCCCTATTTTGTGTTTTCTTCCTTGTCATCTTCTGAATATATTATTGTGTTGAATGAGGCTTGTTCAACCAAATTAGTGTGAAAGACTTATTCCTTCAGATTCACTAATTTTTCCCTTTCTCTTATTATTAGCAGCTGGCATTTACTGAGTACTTAGTAAGGGCCAGCTTTAAGGGCCATACACATATTAATGGATTGAATCTAAACAACAATCCTAGGAGATGGGTACTTTTAGAATCATCTCTTTACAGATGAAGACAAAAAGGCAATCGGCCGGTTCAAGGTGATACAGCCAGTAAGTGAGAGAGCCAGGATTCTATCGCAGGCATCCTAATTTTAGAACGTTCTCCGACACCATTAATCTATTCTATCTCCCAAACATTGAAGAACAAATTAGGCCAAATGCCTTGTTCCACCACTTAGCAGTTGTGTTATTTTAGTCAGGTCACAGAGACCAATTAAGCCTAAATTTCCTCATCTCTAAAAAGAGGTCTAATATCCTCACCAAAGCATAGTTTATGGGCATGAGATGAAGACATACACATAGCAGCCATTTGTAAAATCTAAACATAATTATGCAAATGTAAGGAAAACAATATTTTTTTAATTATTGTAATGGCTGAGGAAGAAAACTGTCTTTTCACTCATGAAAGGGGGAGGGTTAATGGAAGAAAAGGTAAATATTTACTAAGTGTCTTTTTCACAGATGAAATTATAGACTCAAAGGGAGCAAAGCAAAAGATGATTTAGTAAAATAACAAATCAGCGATTTTACTCATAGTTTTCTTGAAAGAATATAGTTGTGATTTGATCGATTATGCATGCATGTCAGTAGGTAAAATAACTGATTCATACTGGAGTGAAATATTAAGTGTAAAATTTAAATACATTGTCTTGGGAAAGATGGTGGCAATGGCACTATTTTTTGTCTGGAGTCAGATGGCATTGTGCTTAGAGAGCTTTACGGAGCAGATGTGTCTTTAGCTGAATGGATATGATTAGGCTAAGAAAGGAGGGGAGGGCACTTGGGTATAAGAAATGACAGGTGGGTTGATTCAGAAGCTCAAATGCATAAAGCACATTGACAAGCTAGTCATCCTGGCTGACATGGAATATGACATTAGTGTGAAAGAGGGAATTAAATAAAGAGGATTCTCCAGAGTATTTTAAATCTTAGATTTTATGTAATAGAGTGTTAGTTATATTTATGCATGTTAACATTTTTTAAAGCATAATTTTTGAAGAAAGCAGATAGCAAAGAAATAATGAACACAACTTTATTGTGCAGGTTTGTCTTTGATAAAGAAGAGATGAAACTGTTCAACTTAGTTTGTAATTTAGTCATTAAAGTAGATTTTTCTGATTGGAAGACAAAAATAACAGGTTTAAACCTTGGCTTTATTTAAACGAAAAGAGATGTTAAGTTATATATTTTGATTTTTTTTTTTTGAGATAGAGTCTCACTCTGTCGTCAGGCTGGTGTGCAGTGGCGCAATCTCGGCTCACTGCAAGCTCCGCTTCCCGGGTTCAAGTAATTCTCCTGACTCAGCCTCCCGAGTAGTTGGGACTACAAGTGCATGCCACCATGCCCAGCTAATTTTTGTATTTTTAGTAGAGAGGTGGTTTCACCATGTTGGTCAGGATGGTCTCCATCTCTTGACCTCATGATCTGCCCACCTCGGCCTCCCAAAGTGCTGGGATTACAGGTATGGGCCACCATGTCTGGCCGACCTATTTTTATTTTTAATCTGCATGTGAAAGTTCCAAAAATACAGATGGGGGGAGTGACATCTTTAAATGTAGTGGTGGACTTTTCTCTTAGAAAAGTTGTTAACTCTTGAGGATCTGAGCTATCGCCAAACAATACCATTCAAGATAATTTGCAGGAAAAAGCAAGCATTTACACAATTATTACTAAAGAGGTTAATTACTGTATTTCTAAAGAATTTGTTTTTTCAAAACATTATTATTTATCGATACTCACAGCAATTTTCTTAGGTAAATGTTATTATTCCCATTATAAAGAAGAGAAACCTGAGGCTTAACAAAAGGAAGTGATTTATATGAAGGACAAGAGATTAAGGTGGAACATGGATTTATCCCCAGTATTTTGACCTTAGCTTTCCAGACTCTACAACTATCTTTTAGTACCTAAGTTTGCTGAATTCATGAGGTTAATAAATTGTTTGAAGCCCTTGTGTTTCTCAATTTCTGAAAGCAAAGTAAATCATTAAATAAGTAAACAAACAGTTCTCTTTAAAAAGAGATGTCAAATTTAATTAAGTAGTTATTGACATTGATTTTAAATAAAAAATCATTAACTTGTACTTAGATGCTGCTATTAAAAAACTTCCTATTTATTTTTATATTGTTGAGTTTGTAAAATAATAATGTTAGAGATCAAAGGAAAAAAATGAGTTTCCTCTCCTTCAACAATAACTTGTAAATAAGGGAAATACATAAGATAATGCTCTGATAGCTCATTTAGAAAAATCAATGAACCTAATGAATGAGTAGTCTGGTTTAAAACAGTTTCTGGCAAACAGCCTTATAAATTTTCACAAAATTATCTATTACATTAAGAAAAAGAGGTAAATTCACAAGACTTACATATTATCATACATTGGATTAATGCTGTCTGGGAATAATTTCTATTAAATATAAGTTGAGAGAAACTATAAGTAGATTAAGGTGAGAAATGTTTTTTCTTCTATGTTTTGCCCCATGAAACATAATGACATCCTGTAGCTGAAAGGATATGGGAATATATATATATATAGCAAGCCTCTCATTAATGTATAACTTCTTGCTCAGAGAGCCAGGGTCTACTCCAACCACAAAACTGCATAATCACCTCCTGCTGTGCAACTTCCAGACAATAAAATGACACAAATTAAAACTCTGAAATGTTGCACCCTGGGTGGCAGAGTCCCAATAAATACGGTGCTACAGACTGGGCTAGAAAAGGGAAATTTTTTAAAGTAGTAAATGAAAATAACTGTAGTTTTTCATATACTCTCTAATATGGCATGTCAGAAGAATAGCTAGAAGGATAAGCAGGGAAAAAAATCTCATTAAGAGTACGAGGCTTGGCCAGGCATGGTGGCTCGCACCTGTAATCCCAGCATTTTGGGAGGCAGAGGCGGGTGGGTCGCTTGAGGTCAGGAGTTCAAGACCAGCCTGGCCAACATGGTGAAACCCCGTCTCTACTAAAAGTACAAAAAATTAGCTGAGCATGTTGATGCATGCCTGTAATCCCAGCTACTCAGGATGCTGAGGCAGGAGAATCCCTTGAACCCAGGGTGGTGGAGGTTGCAGTGGGCTGAGATCGCACCATTGCACTCCAGCCTGGGTGACAAAGTGAGACTCTGTCTCAAAAAAAATAAAATAAAATAAAAGAATTTGAGGCTTGCTAGATGAAATAACTGAAAGTTCAGTGAGGAAATATACTAACCTGTCCCAATGCTGTCTATTTGAGAGGGGCTTTTAACCATATTCAAATACCAACTCCCAAAGTCTTCTTTGCAAACACAAGTCTGAATATATTTCCCCTTTTTAGAGGAAAAATTAATATTCAAAATATACTAATAAACAACATGGGATCTCTGAAGAAAAACAGCACCATGAAAGACAGGGTATATTATGCCTTTGTCTCCAAAACAGATAAACAAACTTACCAATATAATTGATTTCCTAGAATAGCTCAACTAATTCTAACTGAAAACTTGGACAAGTAACATATTATTCTGTGTCTCAGTTTTCTCAACTGTAAAATGGGGATAATAATTGCTCTCACATATTTGCTCTTAGGATTGAAGGCCCTAATAAACATGGAACATATAGAACCGTTATAAATCCTGAATACATTCTTCTCCTGTTCCATTGTTCCTCCCCCTCACCCCTTTCTTCTCAGACAACATATTAGAAAACTTCTTATGATACTAGAAACTGTAGCCACTCTAAGAAAAAGCAAATATCTATGAGAAAAGAAGAAGCTATGATACAAAGAGAATAGCATGCAAAGAAAAGTTAAGTGAAAGTAGAGCTAGATAAGACATGTGAAAGCTGAAGAAACTTTAAGATTGTCGGGCCGGGCACAGTGGCTCACGCCTGTAATCCCAGCACTTTGGGAGGCCAAGGCGGGCAGATCACGAGGTCAGGAGATCGAGACTATCCTGGCTAACACGGTGAAACCCCGTCTCTACTAAAAATACAAAAACAAAATGAGCCGGGCGTGGTGGTCACAGCTACTCGGGAGGCTGAGGCAGAAGATAATCACGTAAGATCGTAAAGAGAAAATAATGTGGGAACTGAATCAGTAAATAATTGAACATTAATTCAATTTATATGTACTGAATAGATACTATGAGCCTAGCATTGTACCAAACTCTAGGAATAAATTTTTTTAAAAGAGTGATGATTAAGAACAGTTCTTGTTTTCAGGGAAATCAGTTTCTCTCTCTCTCTCCCTCTTTCTTCCACCCGACAACCTTCCTAATCTACCTGTCTAGATAGAAATAAAGTGACTGGTTCAGGGATGGGCTGAAGACCCAGGTTAGTTCCACGGGGAAATTACAGGGGCTGCAAGAAAAAAATGTCTTACTCCCTGACCTTGAGTTTGAGAAAGTCTGAGGCTGAACGTGCTGTATAGCTATTCTCTGATCACAAGAAGAGACGCTTTCTGAGAATAAAGCCAACACAGAGGAAGGAGAGAAAAAAAACAAAGAAACAAAACAGAAGCAAACAAGGTAACTTGGGTGGCATCACTGAGTATTTATGCCTGAGCTACTCCAAAAATTTTCAGTTACATGAAACCATCAATCCACTCTTTTTCTGCTTAAGCCACTTTTAATTGTTATTATTATTTAGCCACTGGCAACAGAAAAGGTGATAGTGATGCACCATGGTTAGCCATGCATTTCCAAGAGCATCAAGCTTTAACAAACATCATTAAAACAGCAAGTAAAATGTCAGTTGTAAAACGTAAATACAGTAGTTTTAAAAAGCCACATGAGGAAAAATGCACACTTTGTAGTTTACGAACATACAGTAAGATACTGAATTAATAATGTTATGATTCCTTAAGGGTAATTCAAAATTGCTACTTACTCCCTGTCTGCCAATCATTTATTTATTTAAAAGCAATCATAAATTTTTTTTTTATACTTTGAGAAAGAGAACTTCAGATGGAGCCAATTTATCAAGATTTATTTATCCCAAACTATACCCATCCTGCTGAATCTAACTGGCTCACTCTCCAGCAAGCTACCTTTCTTCATTCTATGGCAGGCTGTATTTCCCCATGGGAAATGCTTTGGAATATGTAATTATCTCTACCTCCAAGATGGTCTGAGCACTGAGAGATGTGGTATTCTGAAGACACCACAAGTACAGGTTAGCAGAACCAGGCTGGGTACAATCGATTAGTTCAATTGGTTTCAAATAGGCAGTGAAATTTAAAGTTTAAGCAGAAATAGTAAGTTGAGGACATCAATAAATAGAAGTAGCAAAATTTCATGAAAACTATTTGAAAGGTATTGGGAAAATCATCTTATCAAAATCTCTTACTAAACACATATTTTTTTATGTTAGTGATGCATTATTTTAAATCTTTTAAGTTCTCTAATGAAATGCAAGTTTTTTGAGGGGACACATAGCAGTTCAATTCCTAGCAAAGATTAGTAGGGTGCACCAGGTACTTTGCTAGGCTATGGGGATACAGACTAGTGAGAAAGGGGGCCTGCAAAAGAGTAGATTGTTCTGGTAGACAGCTTAGTCCATATCAGACTAAGCCATGTTTAGATTACACTGACTAGGGCACTGGATTGGAGCTAGAAGGAATGGTACCAAGAAGTAAAGAGAGATTCCAGCAGAGAGAAGAACGGCAACCCATGGAGAATATGGTTTTGCTAAGAGCTTCTCTCACATAGTAAAAAAATGACTCTTCAAAGCATCATGCATTTCTTCCCTCTGATATATTGAGGGGAAATTTACAACACAAATTCCTCCTGATGCTATAATTCTGGCCTCATATAAAGCAAGCTGTCTGTACCTACTAAGCCTCCCATGTTGCCTAATTTTCTTTCGTTTCTCCCACAGATATTTATTAGGCACTGCTACATATGCAAGTTAAAATATGCTGGCTTTATAAACAAAGATAGAAAACAACTGTCATGCCAAATAGCAAAATATGGTTGAAAAAACTTTCTTTGTGTAAGTCTGGCATGAATAAAATGATTCCTCTAGAGAACCTACCTAAAAGGTGAATTCAGTTTCATTCGCAACACCACCACTGTTTATTTCACACTGAAACCAGTTTCTCCTTTCATTATTGTAGATCTAATCTAGGTTAAATTTCAAAAAAGTTATAGTATTTTTCTATCAGTCTTTCTTACACTTTTTTAAATGGTGAAACTATTTTATCAGTGATAGTCATCAATTCCATTTTCTATCCTCTACAAGGCTTCCTAATCCTGAGATTTTAATAGATGAAAAGACACTAATACTTATTGGCTCCCTTGTAAGAACCAGACATCATGCTGGAGACTTTTATAGATTATTTCACAATATGGTTTATGTTTTCCTACCTTTGAAAATGTTACTCTGATATTAACACAAACAGAATATGATGTGGTCTAAAAATTTGTCATTAGTTCTTACTTTTCTTGTGCAATATAAAATTAGAAGATAAAGCATTCATACCACTATTCTTGTAGCTCACTAGTAAGTAATATATTTTTAAATATCCTTCTCAGTGTATTGGTCTTTTATAATATGCTTACAGTTATATTTTAAGCTTTATTATTTTAATTATTTAAAAATCCATAATAATTAAAATTTTAAAAATATAGGTAAGTTCTATAGTTATAAACAGCTACAAAAAGGCTCTCTTAATTTTCATATATATCTACATATACAATGTTTATCGATCTATCTATCTATCTATGGAAAAGCAAGGAAACTTCTACCCCATGCTCATTAATGTCTTTTTGGATCCTTAGCCAATTTATGAAACACAATTCTATTTAGTGTTAGAAGGTCTATTGTCCTCTTCAGGCCATGATTAGGTCGTTATCAGCTTCAGTTGCTTTTTTTCTTTTGAGACACAGTCTGGCTCTGTTACCCCGGCTGGAGTTCAGTGGCGTGATCTCAGCTCATTGCAACCTCTGCCTCCCAGGCTCAAATGATTCTCCTGCCTCAGCATCCCGAATAGCTGGGACTACAGGCATGCGCCACAAATGCCCAGCTATTTTTTGTATTTTTTAGTAGAGAAGGGGTTTCACCATGTTAGCCAGGTGGGTCTCGAACTCCTGACCTCAGGCAATCTGCCCCCCTTACACTTCCAAAGTGCTGAGATTACAGGGGTGAGCCACCGCGCCCGGCCCAGCTGCTTTTTAGGTAGGTGATAAGTAACTCCAATTGCTGAGAACATCGTCTGAAACCATGTTTTCCTGGTAGCCTCCAAATAAGAGTTTTCTCCTCTAAAGACTCCAATATCATGTTCTGGTGAGTGTTCCTCAGCATGTGGTGAGAGCTGAAGTGGTGGCAGTCACTACTGATTGTGAGCAAGATGATTTTAGGGTGTATGAGATTAGCCACTAAATTAAATTGTTATCTCTTTCTTTTACCTGTCAACAGTTTTTTTGATCCCTTAAGATCACTTGTCACTTAGTTAGGTCAGCACCTAAATGCATTTGATACTACTCTAATTAATATTAGAAAATAAGAGGAGTTTCACAACATTTGGCATATAAGTACAATTTAACAATATTAAATTACATTTCATTGTATTTTTTGGGTGCTTACATTTTACATATGACAATAATGCTGGTTTTTCTATTCACAGTGTCGGTAAAAAGCTATCTTTTCAATAAACTTAATTTTCAATGTGTGTATATTCATATGATAGAATACTCAGCAATGAAAAACAAATGAACTATTGATGCATGCAGCAACATTAGTGTGTAGAATGTTATGTTGTGTGAAGGAAGCCAGATACTCAAGAAAAATACTGTATGTTTCTGTTGAAAGAGAACTCAAGAAGGGGCTAAACTAAGTTATAATAAAAAAATCAATAGTGTTTGCCTATGAGAAACTCTGGTTGACTGGAAAGGGGCATGAGGAAACTTTATAGACTGGCGGAAATGTTCTGTATCCTGATTTCATGGTGTTTACACAGGTGTATAAATTTGTCAAAACTCATATAACTACACTTACCATCCACGTATTTTTACGTACACTTTAACTCAGTAAAGAGAGAGGGAGGGAGAAGGGAAGACAGAGGTAGAGCAAGAGAGAATTTTGGGCAAAAGACTAGATATACTACATTGTGTTACACTGATTTGACTGAGACTAGGAATTGTCTTTCTCAGAATCTCTTTTCCTGTGTGGCTGAGAGAGGTTCTGCACAATTCAGAAGGTAGCTGTGAAGGAGTAGTCATTGTTACCAAAGGTAGCTGTGGTTAGACACGATGTCTGTCCATTACAGAGGTGCCCAGACTGTCCTTGCTAGCTTTGCTCCTTGTCCAGCTCCTCTTCCTGACTGCCCATCCTGTTGACCAATGGCAGCCCCAGGGGTACCCCAGACGTTTAGCTGTGTAGCCCAGTAGCTGCTTCTGGCTATGCAGCTTGTAGCTATTTTTATAGACTCTTTACAAAATTCCCCTTGGCAGTCTCACTTCAGAGGTGAATATATTTGATTTCTCACATGTTCCTACTACATATTGTCAGATAAAACGCAGGATATCAGTTAAATTTGAACTTTAGATAAACAATCAAATAGAAAAAGTATACTCATATATTGCTTAAAGATGTTTATACTAAAAAGATGTGTTATTATCTGAAATTCAAATGTAATGGGGTGTTCTGTATTTTTAATTGCTAAATCTGGCAATCTTATCCTTTAAGCTCTGACTGGATACCTGTACCTGTCCATCGATGGGGTGATGAGATCCTTTCTCTCTCTCTCAGACCTTCACTTCCCCTGCTTGTTGCGCATTATTGTAAGGTCTAATTACTATAAGTAACTAATCTAGTTAATGTCATAAAAATCCATTATTTGTGCAACTCTTATGGTGGCTCTATTTTCCTGACTAAACTCTGACTGATATGGGAGGGGGGTCAGTTTAAAGGGAAACTTTAATTAAATGTACATTCATAAGAAAGTCACCTATGATCAAATTTCAGCAAGTGGTACAGCTGCTCTAACACTGCACATTTCTCTTCCTTTGATATTGTGGTTCACAGGACAGATCCTTTTCATGGAGTTTAGTTCAGCACTATGCTTACATAGGTATGATTCAAATTTGTTTTTCCTCATCTTTAAGCAGACATAGCACATTCTAACATACCTTAACTACGCCCGGAGAAGTCAACCTGCTATTATCATGAACAGACCATGGTTTAGGAGTCTAACAGGCCTGAAAACATATTTATTTTGTAACTATGTGATCTTGGACAGATTAGATAACTTCTTTAAATTTTGCTTTACAAGTCTGCAATGTGGTCTAGATAATCTCTCCTCTACCTGGTTACTGTGAGAATTGTTTCACATATGCAGAGTTCCTAATACAGTGACTACTACACAGTAGATATTATTTTTCATTGGCCACTTTTCTTGGTGGGAAGATATCTGTTTCTATCTTCTAAAATATTTATCTTTCATAACCTGGAGGCTTGTACAAGTCTTGCATAACCAACTTTCAGCCCTCTGGCTCTGGGAAATATATTCAAATTTCTGAAGTCTTTCATTCTGTCATGAACTTGCAATGCCCTTTCCTCTCTTAGAAAGCAGGGACACTCTGGCATTTACTTTAATACTTTAAACCTTAAGATATTAAGGTTTAATACCTTTGGGCTACATATATATGAGACATTTGATTTTGATGACATGTTTACATTTTTAAGATCATAGAAACTGGTTGTTTCAGATGATTTTAGTTACTGGTATTTTGTTTAACTCCCTAAAGGAGTAAGAGAACCTTTATGAAAACCCCAATTTTTGTCTTTTATCTTTGGCAGAAGGAAGTAAACCAAGTCTGTAAATAATAAAAAGTCAGGGCTGATGTATTGCCAAAATAAGGAATAGATGAGTCACAAAAGCAAAAGGAAAGGTTAAACTAGCCAGATATTTGATGACATTAAAGAATTATTATTTTTAAATGAAATAATGCTATTATGTTTCTGTTAAAGGAAAAGAATCCATGCCTTTTAAAAATTAAAAAGAAAACAGAAATGTTGAAAAGTATTCTTTGAGATGAAGAAATAAAAATATTAAAAATATATTATCCAGAGTAAGGTGACACTGATATAATCAAATAGAGACATTAAAATTCTTGGCTCCCCCTTGGGAGCGGAAGAGGAGCATCCTAGGTTGAATCAGAAATAGTCATTCAAAAAACAGAAGTAATGACAGAAACAAATGAAATGGGGAGGGACACCAATTTGTGAAAACACAGGAAATGTTCTGTCCTTTTACTCCTCCTCTGAGCACTCTCCCATCTCCCAGCTACCTCATAAGTCTTCATTCATCCTCGTCCTAACTCTTGGTTTCTTTATTTCCCTGAATCACTGCTTTAATATGGTTTGACTGTGTCCCCACCCAAATCTCATCTTGAACTGTAGCTCCCATAATACCCATGTGTGGTGGGAGTGACCCAGTGGGAGGTAATTGAATCATGGGGGTGGGTCTTTCCTGTGCTGTTCTTGTGATAATGCATATGTCTCATGAGAGCTGATGGTTTTAAAAAGGAGAGTTCCCCTACCCAAGCTCTCTTGCCTGCTGCCATGTAAGATGTGACTTTGCTCCTCCTTTGCCTTCCACCATGATTGTGAGGCCTCCCCAGGCATGTTGGACTGTGAGTCAATTAAACCTCTTTCCTTTATAGATTACCCAGTCTCAGGTATGTCTTTATTAGCAGCATGAAAACAGGCTAATACACTGCTCACAGATCTTCTACTCCTACCACTTTCTGCAAAGTTTCAAGAGCTTCTTCATGTTTCTCAATTCCTGCATTCATTCAATTCTGCCGTGCTTTTCTTCAGTGGATCTTGGGGAACATGCAGTTATATTATATCCCTCTCTCTATCTATTCTTCCTCTTTCAATTTCCCGGTCAGCGAATTGAATGTCTATCCACCCAGCTGTATCTATTCTAATCCAGTAGTCTCTCAGATGCCATTTATTTCACTACTATTATCTGTTGCCTGAAATATTGAGGTTGTTTCTTAAGTAAGCCATCCTGCCTTCAAGGTTTTGAAGTGAGAGGCAAGATTTGCAGACCATAGAATTCCAACATTTTAAGTCTCATTTACACAAGCAATTTAAAAAATAGTCATAAATAAGAAATCTGTGTAAAGGATGATTAGCAGGAAACAAGTATTGCAGTCTATCAGAAAAAGTCTCAATAAGCCATTCCTTTTTGTAGCTTAAGAAATAAATTCCAGTCATGTGTTCCTTTGTACTTATACTACGAGAGAGTCTCAAATCACACCAGCCATAAAAGTAGAAGATGCAACCACCAGAGCAGATCATGGTTCCGATGGTAAGGAAACAGAGACAATCTCTGATTGTTTTAGTTCCCCATAAATGCAACTAGTTAGCAGACACTTGTTCTTTGATTAACTTTGTGTCTCCAGAATAGTGACACTCTTGGCTTTACAAATAATAAAATCCAGTGGACATTTAAAAAGAAAGATTCCAAGACAAGAATTTGGGTTTTAGAAGTTTATTTAGGAGGCAGCAAAATGAGGAAGTAGGAAAACTGGGGAAAGGTGCCCTCTGAGAGACCATATAGAGTACACCTCAGAATTCCAGGACCTACAAAGCCTGTTACAGAATTTTATCTACCAGCCTCAATCCCTCATTGGTTGATAGTTGCTTATGGGAACATTAATTCTCCAGCACGTTTGCCCTGTACCACTCACAGGTCAGACTGCTCTCTTAGACATAAAGACACGGTGCTTAAGGGATTCACAGTAGTGTACATGGGAAGCTGCAGCTGATCTCCAGGGAGTTCTGAAGGGATGTAGGTGGGGCACCAACTTTGTCTGTTACAAAACAGAAGAAGGGTTAGTCACCAATACATCTCAAGAAGTCACATTAACAGACCTATAAATTGGTTCTAGAGCCAATTCTACATCTTAAATTTACAGAATCTCTGTAAAGGGATGCACAGTGGGAAGAAACCTTTGGTCCATATGATATTAAGTTCTCATCACAAATAGGAAATCTAGCAGAGAGTTATTCCTAACACTTCACAGGCTTCCTCATGGTGAATCAACGCAGAGGTGTGCTGTACCCAGTAAAAACTTCCTACATGCATATTGAGCTTTCTTAAAAGATAATTCAAAATAATCTGGGCCTCTCTTCTCCCTCAGATCTAGTACCCCTTCTCAATACTGCCTTCAAACCCTCCATACAGTAAAATAGCAATTTTTATTTAGTAAGAAATAATTTTGTGACTTGGGAAGTTGTTATAAGTTATATATATGTATATAAAATATAATTTATATATCATATATGTTATTAAGTCATATATAAAAATATATTTAAAATCAGTCTAAATATTTCAAGGATAATTTTCATCATCTTATAAAACTAAAATATTGTTCTAATTTTTCTCCATTCATGGCATAGGAAAAATTCCAGTGGTCATCCAATAAAATCAGTCAACAAATTTGAAATTTAGTATAAAAAGCTCCATATATTACCAGGCACAGTGGCTCATGCCTGTAATCCCAGCACTATGGGAGGCCGAAGTGGGCAGATTGCTTGAACCTAGGAGTTTGAGACCAGCCCGGATGATGTGGTGAAACCCTATCTCTACAAAAAGATACAAAAATTAGCTGGGTATGGTGGTACGTGCCTACAGTCCCAGCTGCTGGGGGGCTGAGGTGGGAGGATCATTTGAGCCCAGGAGGTAGAGGCTGCAGTGAGCCATTATCACACCACTGCACTCCAGCTTGGGTGACAGAGTGAGACACTGTCTCAAAAAGAAAAAAGAAAAAGCCTCACAGACAGCAGGAAGAATGAAACACTATAAAATATTTGCTTTCAATTTATTACTGAAGACTATAAACAGTTTTCAGTGTTTCGTAAATATCAAAAATATATACTTTCTTCTGAAAATTGAAATATTAGTCCTTTGTTTATGTAATTTATAAGTGATTTAGCTCATTTTTGCCAATTACTTGTATAATGTACATTTGAAATAATTACTATTGTCTGACTAGAACAATAGTGAGCATTTTCTTTCTGTTCACTGGTAGTTCAGCACTCTGTATAATTATATAGACATCTTTCTTTCCTTTTGTATATTTTTTTGGGTGTGTGCCTTATCCTTGCCAGCTTATACTTGCCAGCTATTTAGTGTTCATTTCTATGGAAGCAATTATTACAGATACAGACTACCAGCCACAGCATAGTTCCTATCACTATTTGTTAGCCAAAGTAATTCTTCTACAGGGGTAATTAATATAGAATGGTGGCTGTTAAAACTTGACAAGAAGCCTCCCTGTCACTAGATGACTTATTATCCAACCCTGATTGGGAAAATGGTATTGATGTAACTTATTCCTGTATAATGGAAATTTGGTGGATCCTGATTTTTATTATGACATCCAAAGTGTGATAAGTGGCCCCTTTTTAGACCCTAGCAAGTAGGGTGCAGAACCATGATTAAAGTTTAGACAGTCAAAAACTTTTAAAATTTGAGTTAGTCATGTAAAGGTAAAGTTTGGAATTCATTTCCTTGACACTGACCAGTGGTAGTTGTGAGCTACTGACCCAGGTGGGCGTTTGTACGCTGGTAGTCCCAAGAGTGGACTGTTCACCAGACTATTCCTGGAATATAGCCTTGGCTGGGTTTCTTGGACTATCTAAAGTCCTGTCATTCCTGAGCTAAATTCTCAAGCTTTCCAATGGCTTCTGTGACCTATCCAGTATCCTTCCAACAATTAACTTTTTACTGCTTAAATCTATCCTAATAATTTTGATGCCTCCAAACTAGTATCCTGACATATGCATTTTATTATAATATTAATAATGATGGTGAGTTCTTAAATGTGTGAAATTTGTCTTAGTTTTCAAAGTACTTTCACATGCATTATCATATTTAGCTCCATGATATCAGATGAAAATAGTGAGCCTCAAAGAAGTTAAATGATTTAGCAAGGTCATGCTGCTAGGAAGTGACAGGGCTTGAATCTGGCCTCCTGGCACACTGTCCAGTGTGTTTTGTTTGCTTGTTTTTTATACTGCACTATGCTTCTTTGTCTAGAAATGAAAAACTGGCCACTGATTTCATTCAAAATAAATGTTTCAATTACAAAATCTTGTACAACTCAAATCAGTACTAATTGAACAAACCAATGGATGATTAGCCAAATGTTTTACATTTTTGCTGGCTTTTGCAAAATATATCTGACAAATCCACACTGTCTTTTCTTTTTCTGCACTTTAATTTTTCATCAAGAACCAGAACAATGAAATGAATGCTGATTCAAACTGTAACATTTAGGAATTTTAGAACGGGGGCAACTTAACTTTTCAGAGGCTAAAAGTATAAGGCAATCAGAGCTTTTGAATGTCAGAAGGACTCTCAGGAATACTTGTAACGTGATTGGAAACTTTCAGCACCACCAAGTAACATTAGAGTGCAGTATTAGTTACAGCTTTCTGGGACAAATACTAAGAACGTAGTGCTTCTGAAAAATATTTTTAAGTGTATTTTAAATGCTGATTGCATTAGCCAGGGTTCTCCAAAGAAAGAGAACCAATAGGACATATAGAGAGATATATAAGAGAAGATTTATTATGGTAATTGGCTCATGTAATTATGGAGGCTGAGAAGATCCACAATATGCCATCTGTAAGCTGGGGAACCAGGAAAGCACATGGTATAATTTAGTCCAAGTCCAAAAATCTGGGAACTAGGGGAGCCAATGGTGTAACTCCCACTCCCAAGCCAAATGTCTGAGCACCAGGGGAAGAAGAGAGACAGGAGCTGATGATATCAGGCTGGGGTAAGTGCTCAAAAGGCATCATCTAAAGCCTGAGAACCAGCAGCTCTGATGTCTGAGGGCAGGAAAAGACAATGTTCCAGCTCAAGCCAAGCTTCCTCCTCTTTTTTTATTTTATTCAGGTCCTAAACAGATTAGATGATACCTTCTCACATCAGTGAGGGAAGATCTTTTTTACCCAGTCTGCTAATTCAAATGCTAATCACTTTTGGTAACAACTTTTACAGACACATCCAGAAATACTGTTTTACCAGCTATCTGGGCTTACACTAGTCACATTGACACATACAATTAAGTAGCATCATGTGGCTAAAATATAATTACTTTTTATATAAGTACTTGTACACATGTGTCTATTCTTCCTAATATTCTCTACTTACCCCCAAGATTGAATAAAAATATAAGTAATTGCTTAATTGCTTAATAATTAATAGCTTAATAATTAAATATAATAAAAAATATATTAATCTCCTCATAGTAACTACCCTGCAAGTCAGCCTTGGTCGAACATCACCCCTATCAGACCTCTGAAGGTTTTAACCTTCAAGGAAGATTATTAAATCTTAAAAAAAACACAATCAGTATGGGGCAGGGAAGAGCAAGTTGCATTTCTGTTTTGCACTGGGCTTTGTTCTAGGTGACATGTCTTGGTGTATTAGTTAGACATTAGCATGTGGGATATCTATTAAGGAGTCATTGTGTGTGATAAACACCTATTGGAAAAACAAAACAGAATTTGGCACAGAGAGAAACCAAACTGCATGTAAGTCTCAGTGAAGGCTTCAGCTGATCCTGAGGGGAGTACAGAGGATGAGAGAACCCATTGGAACTGGTATAAATTTGGTTGAAAGGACCAAGTCTTTATACTCACACCTCTGTCAGTCATTGGATTTGGGCTGCCCCAGGAAGCAGGTGTGACTTGGGGTGAAGGTCTCTTCAACAGAGGTAGTACCTGAAGGGGATGACAGCTGAGGGCTGTCTGTTGCAGCATCCTGGCAGTTGGTATACTAAAATTTTCATTTCTGAAAAAGCTTCTAGATAATGCATTGTAGTGTCCACCACATAGTGTGTCAGCTGCTATTGAGAGGCAAAATATGTCAAGACCTGAGACTTGACCATTGGTGGCAGTCACTGGTGTACTCTTTTTCTTAATGATGGATGCTTACAACATTTGTGTTAAGTTTCAGGCCATAAAAAAAATGTGTAGCTCTTCTTACTTGATAGTGAATAAACCATTTTCTGGATCTTCTCACTGGCTCAACTGGATCCAAAACTATTTTCTCACTGTAGCCTAAGGAATGTCACCTACTGATTTCCTTTGTCCTGGCTTATATCTCACATTTAGAGTTAGAAGTAGAATTCATTTCCCCTAAAACATTTATATTGTGCGGGGGAAGTGTGGAAACTTGAATGAAAATAGGGGCATTGTCAAGAGAGGGGAAAGCATATATTGGGGAACTAATCATAATGACTAACAATGGATACTGCATTACTTAGTTTCTGTGTTCATTTGGAATAATTGATTTCACTAATTTATGCAACAAATCTTTGTTTAGACCAGGTCGCGTTGCTCACTCCTGTAATCCCAGCACTTTGGGAGGCCAAGGCGGGAAGATTGTTTGAGCTCAGGAGTTTGAGACCAGCCTGGGCAACACAGTGGGACCCCATCTCTACAAAAAATAAGAATTAGCCAGGCATGGTGGTGCATGCATGTAGTCCCAGCCTGCAAGGCTGAGGTGGGAGGACCCCTTGAGCCTCGGGGGATGAGACCACAGTGAGCTATAATTGCACCACTGTAATCCAGCCTGGGTGACAGATTGAGACCCTGTCTCAAAAGAAGAAAAAATTATTGTTAACTTTAGGCCAGGTACCAAGGATTCAGCTGCATACTAGACATAACGTATCTATGCTCCTTGATTTAGTGTTTTCCAGAGGGAGGAAGAAAAAACAAATAACAAGTCTTATAGATTGTGTTAATTGCACTTAAGCAAACAAAGACAACAATATGACTGACATTAAGATACGATGTTTCAGAAATGTGATCAGAGAGGATTTCATTAGAAAGTGATATTTTCAGCAACCCTGTATTATTTTGCTTGCTTTCTTTCTTTTTTTTTTTTTTTTTTTTTTGTTGAGATGGAGTTAGGTTCAAGTGATTCTTCTGCCTCAGCCTCCTGAGTAGCTGGGATTACAGGCATGCACCACCACACCTGGCTAATTTTGTATTTTTAGGAGAGACGGGGTTTCTCTATGTTGGTCAGGCTAGTCTCGAACTCCTGACCTCAGGTGATCTGCCCACCTCGGCCTCCCAGAGTGCTGGGATTACAGGCATGAGCCACCGCACCTGGCCTTTTATTTATTGTTACAAAAAAAGGAGTAAAAGAGAGCAAAAGAAGAAGTAAGGAGGGAGTGAAGAAGGAAAAGTATTGAAGAACAAAAGATTTACTAAAGATTGCACACTAGATTATTCTTTTATGCTGCTGTTGTTACTTTGGAGGAAATTAGAATATGCTCCATTCTACTGCCATGAAAATCTAAAAATCTTATACCTGTCTCAGAGAAAGGCCAGAGAAAATTGCTATATATAAAACTACTAGATTTAAATGGCTATCAATGTTCTTGAAACTTTAATTAGCCTGAGTGGTACTTAAAGCCATGCAGTCAGGAAGGAAGATGGTGGGGAGGGAAGAGAAGTGGATTATGCAGCTGTTTCAGGGGCATACACTTCCACAAAAATATTATGCAGAGCCCAGCAT
Source organism: Pan troglodytes (assembly GCF_028858775.2). Lineage (NCBI taxonomy): Eukaryota > Metazoa > Chordata > Mammalia > Primates > Hominidae > Pan > Pan troglodytes. Next base: position 109,768,477 of record NC_086015.1, read on the forward strand.
GAAATAGATTCTTAGCATATGCTTATTGAGTAAACATATGCATATTAAAAATTTTCTATATAAATAGCACTAACAAACATATTGACTACCTACTCAGTATAATGCCTTCTCCCACGTTTTTGTAATTGAAAAGAAACTGTATGATTAACAGTGATAACTGATTCTTAGAGAACAAATTTATACACTGAGATCACATAAGAATGCACAAGGAGCAGTGTATGAAATCTTAAATGAACAAGCAATGCCATGAAATTGCTCCTTTGGTGCTAAAAACCAAACTTATTGGTTTGGGGAAATGGAGATGATATTGTCTAGTTTATTTGGTGTCATTATGTATTATAAAATCCATTCCAATTTAGTTACATCTGAAAATTCATTGTAATAAACTTTATTTACTCCACTAACTCAGATGAAAATTATGTTTTAGGAAGTAGAAACAGTAGTAGTTTGGGTAGAGAATAAAAAAATGTATTCTAGAAGTCGGTGAGCACATAGATAGCTAGTAGAGGACTGCATGGGAGCTAATTTCCAAATATGGTCCCCAAATGAATCAAGGTTCTTCATAATTTCCTTCTTCTATGGCCCCTTCCACAGTGATTGGAATTGGCCTTGTATAATCAAGAGAATACAGCAGAAGTGATGCTGAGTGACATTTGAGATTAGGTCATGTCAAGCCTTGCAACTTTCACTTGAGTTTCTTAAAATGCTCCTTCTGGAAGTCAGTGCCATGAAAGAATTCCAGCTACTGTGAGACTCCTACACTCTTCAGAGAGGCCACTTAGAGAGACAAAAAGAGATGCTTGACTCCACTCAGCTATTTCAATCCATGCATCACATGCAAGAAAATAAGCTATCTTGATTTTTTTTGAACTCTATTAGACCCCATAGAGGAGAATAGAAAAACCAAGTTGACCTCTAGAACTAAAGCGCTGGAAGTGGCCCCAGTGATGCCATGCCAATCATCTCCAGTCATTTCGGCCACTCCAGCTGAGGCCCAAACTCGCAGGAAGAGGGATAAGCCATCCCACCATGCCCTGACAAAATACCTGAACCACAGAATGAACATACATATAAATTGTTGCTATTTAACCTGCTAAAAGTTTGGAATGGTTTGTTACTCAGGAATATATACCAGAACCAAAATTTGGTACCAGAGGCAGGTTTTTTTTTTGTTGTTAACAAAAATGCAAAGCATGTGCCTTTGAATTTGGGAGCTTGTGTTGAGTGGAAGAGTAAAGGATCCCAAGTAGACTGTGAGAGTGGAAAAAGAATGCAGAAAAAGTGTTATTGGAGGCTGCAGAAAAGATAAACTGTGTAATATTGTGGTAGAAAATTTAGAAAAATTGCTGACAGCTGCAATGGAAATGTGGTGGTTTTAGAATATTTCCACAAATTCTTTGATACTCCCCCTTTTAAGAAGTGGAGCCTAATTTCCCTCCTTGAGTGTAGGCTGAATTTAGTGAGTTGCTGCTAATGAAAAAGTGAAATAAAAATGTATGACTTGAAAGAGTAGGTTGTAAAAGAAACTGCAGCTTCTTACTTGCCCTCTCTTTGGTAGACTGTCAAAAGATGCCAATTATGCTGGGAGGACTCCCTGACTACCCTGTGAAACCAACACCTTCTGCCAGCAGCCCATGCAGAACTGAGGAATTCTGCCAATAGTGACATGACTCAGCACCTAGATTGTTGATCCTCCAGCTTCAGGCGTGTTGACAGTTGGCCACAAACCCCACTGACATCTTGATTGCAGATTCATGAAGAGTCTTGAGCCAGAAGCATCCAGCTAAGGCACTTCCAGATTCTTGATTCTCAGAAACTATGTGAGAAAATAATTTTTGTGTTGTTTTATCTTAAGATGCTAAATTTCAAGGTAATTTTTTACACGGCAATAATAATATAGGGGGCACAGAAAATAAAAATGAGCCTATCAACTAGAGGATCTTGTTTAGCAGACATTAAGGCAGAATGTTGAGAGAGCCAGCTGGTTCCTTTTAGTTGTGTATAATGAAGTATGGCTATAGAGAGATGAGATAAAGAAGGAACTGGTCACTTTTTAAGCTGAAATTTGAGGATACATGAAAGAGCCAGGATTAGCTTCAGATTACAAAAGATTCTCAGTTTAAGTAACAGCCTCAAAACAAGGTCAAATACAGCATCTTGCCAGTAAAATGTGACCACAGAGCCATAATGGGATGAAATTTTCAGGAAGAGGATAAGTATAAGTTTCAAGTGTATGGGATGTGGGTTGTTGTGGTCAGAGAGCTGATGGTAGAAGAGTGCATTGTCCCAAAGATGAGAGCAATATTATCTCTAAACCCACGTGCTTCTTCTGCAGTGTAACCTTCCTAATTCTACTTCAGAGATGACATTTATTTCTCCACCTTCTGGAATCTGGGTTGACAATGCAACTGCCATGACAAAATGAAAGCCGTGGAAGTAATGCTGACCTTGTGCTGACCTTGTCATGGGTATAGCCCTTGGCTGGCTAGGCAGTTTCCATTTTCTGTCTCTGAGAAGACAGACACCATGTAAGAAATGTGACTATCCTGAGACCACCACACTGTACAAAATACAAGCTATATATGGAGGTCCTGCAGGATGGCACATCATGTACAGAGAGACAGAGCAGCTCAAAGCCACTGAGGTATCCATCATGTGAATAAAGAACCTATCTTGGAAGTGGATGTTCTTCCAGTCTTTTTAGTCTGTTGCATGCTGCTATAATAGAACACCAGAAACTGAATAATTTATGAACAATAGAAGTTTATGTGGTTCACAGTCCTGGAGGCTGGGAATTCCAAGATTAAGAGGACATTTATTACAGAAGACATCACATGTGCAAAAGGTGTCATAAAGGCAAGAGAGTATGCAAGGGAGGGCAACAGGGGGCCAAACTCTCTTTTATAATAAACCTACTATGATAAGAACATTAATGCATTTAGGAGAGCAGAGCCCCCATGACCTAAATACCTCCCATTAAGGCACCACCTCCCCAAACTATTACACTGGGGATTAAATTTCCAACACATGAACTTGGAGGACACATTCAAACCATAGCGAGCCCCAACTGACATGTACCACCCACCTAAGCTTATTTCTATGTCATGATAAAAATAAAACGGTTCTTTTAAAATACTAAATTTGGTGTGATTTGTTCTATACCAATAAATTAGAACTCTAATTCTGCATGACTCACTTGAACATTGCTCTATCAAAAAGCACAAAGCAAAGCTAGTGACTTGGTTCTGACAAATGAAATACAGTAAAAGGAATGAGATGTCACTTTGGAGATTAGACTATAAAAAGACTATGATTTCTATCTTGGTGCACTCTCTCACTCTCATTCCCTCTCTTTAAGGGAAGCTGGGAAGCTGGCTGTCATGCTATGAAGCGGCCCTGGAAAGCTGGAATCCAACTTCCATATCATGATGACCCTCAGGCAGCCTATCAGGAAGGAAGCCCATATAGGAAGAAATGAGGACTGCTGGCCACCGTATTAAGCTTGGGAGACTGTCTGAGGTCTGACAATAGTCACATAAGTGAATTGGGAAATTGACCCTCCCCTAGTTGGGCCTCAAGATAATTGAACTGCAGTGGAAAGCTTGAATGCAATCTTTTGAGAGATGTTGAGGGAAAACCACCCGAACACATTACTGCCAGATTACTGACCAATAGAATCTATGAAATAGTAAATGTTTGTTGTTTTAATCCACTCATTTCAAAGTAATTTATTATGCACCAATAGAGAACTAATGCAACTAATACAATCCTCTTCTACTCTTCTTAGTTTTTTTTTTTCCTTCTGTTGAGAAGCCTGTTCTCTAATTGTTTCTCTCTCTCTTTTTTTTTTTTTTTTTTTTTTTGAGACACAGTCTTACTCTATTGCCCAGGCTGGAGTGCAATGGCGCGATCTTGGCTCACTGCAACCTCTGCCTCCTGGGTTCAAGCCATTCTCCTGCCTCAGCCTTCCGAGTAGCTGGGACTACAGGCGCGCGCCACCACGCCCAGATAATTTTTTGTAATTTTAGTAGAGATAGGTTTCACCGTGTTGGCCAGGATGGTCTCTATCTCTTGACCTCGTGATCTGCCCGTTTTGGCCTCCCAAAATGCTGGGATTACAGGCGTGAGCCACGTGCCGGGCCTGTTTCTCTTTTTATTTTATCTTTTTCTCTGCCTAAGATGTTTATCTTTTTAAAATTCTTTATACTTTTTAAAATCCTTAGCTTTATACTCTGATGTGTTGGGTCAAATTTTCATTGTATTTATTATTCTGCTTGAGGTTCACAGTTACTCTACAACTTTTTTTTTATTACTTTCCAATAATTTGGAAATTGAAGCCATATCTTTCCACATATTGCTTCTATATCATTCTTTCTTCTCTTTCTGAGACTCCAATTACAAACATGATAAAACTTCTCAGTATATCCCTCAGGATTTTTATGCTGTCTTGTGCATTCTTCATTATTTTAATTCTCTGTACATTTAAAAAATTTTAACACTTCTGGGTACATGGTAGGTGTACATATTTATGGGGTACATGAGATATTTTGATAAAGGCATAAAATGTGTACTAATCACATCAGGATAAACAGGGCATCCATCACTTTCAACATTTATCCTTTGTGGTTGGGCACAGCGGCTCATGCCTGTAATCCCAGCACTTTGGGAGGCTGAGGTGGATGAATCATGAGGTCAGGAGTTCGAGGCCAGCCTGGCCAACATGGCAAAACCCGGTCTCTACTAAAAAATACAAAAATTAGCCAGGTGTGGTGGCAGGCACCTGTAATCCCAGCTACTCGGGAGGCTGAGGCAGGAGAATCGCTTGAACCCAGGAGGCAGATGTTGCAGTGAGCCAAGATTGTGCCACTGCACTCCAGCCTGGGCAACAAGAGCAAGACTCTGTCTCAAAAATAAATAAATAAATAAATAAATAAATAAATAAATAGTTTATCCTTTATGTTGAAACAATCTAATTAGATTCTTTTAGTTATTTTTAAATGCACAATTAAATTATTATTGACTATAGTCACCCTGTTGTGCTAGCAAATACTAGATACTGTTTACTCTTTTTAACTATTGTTTTTTACCCATTAATCATCTCCACTTCCTCCTCATCACTCCACCATTCTTCCCAGCCTCTAGTAACCATTATGCTCTCTATCTCCATGAGTTTAACTTTTAACAACATAGATGGAACTGGAGGTCATTATGTTACATGAAATTAGCTATTTTTTGTATCCATTAAAAATTCCCACCTCCCCCGACATCTGGTAACTATCCTTCTACACTCTATATTCATGAGTTCAGTTGTTTTGATTTTTAGGTTCCACAAATATGTGAGAATGTGCAATATTTGTCTTTCTGTGCTTAGCTTATTTGACTTATAATGACCTCCAGTACCATCCATGTTGCTGTAAATGACAGGATCTCATTCTTTCTGTGGCTGAATAATACTCCACTCTGTATATATACCACAATTTAAAAAATCTATTCATCTGTTGATGGATACTTAGGTTGCTTCCAAATCTTGGCTATTGTGGATAGTGCTGAAGAAATCATGGGAGTGCAAATATCTCTTTGGTATACTTGATTTCCAGTCTTTTGGGTATATACCAAGCAGTGGAATTACTGCATCATAGGATAGCTCTATTTTTAGTTTTTCAAGGAATGTCTAAATTCCTCTCCATAGTTGTACTAATTTATATTCCCACCAACAGTGTTTGAGGGTTCCCTTTTTTCCATGTCCTTGTCAGCATTTGTTATTGCCTGACTTTGGGATAAGAGCCATTTTAGCTGTATTAAGATGATATATCATTGTAGTTTTTATTTGTATTTCTGGGATAATTAATGATGTTGAGCATCTTTTCATATACTTGTTTGCCATTTTATGTCTTCTTTTGAAAAATGTCTATTCAGATCTTTCACCCATTTTTAAATTGGATTATTTGATTTTTTTCCTTTAGAGTTGTTTGATCTCCTTATATATTCTGGTTATTAATCCCTTCTCAGATGAGTAGTTTGCAAATATTTTCTCCCATTCTATGGGTTGTCTCTTCACTATGCTGATTGTTTCTTTTGCTATGCAGAAGCTTTTAAACTTGATGTGATCCCATTTGTTCATTTTTGCTTTGGTTGCCTATACTTACTGGGTATTACTCAAAAAACCTTTGCCCAGTCCAATGTCCTGAAGAGTTTCCCCTGTGGTTTATTTTAGTAGTTTTATATTTGATGTGTTTGATTTAAGTTTTTAAACCATTTTTATTTTATTATTTATTTATTTTTTGAGACAGAGTCTCACTCTGTCACCCAGGCTGGAGTGCAGTGGCACGATCTCAGCTCACTGCAAGCTCTGCCTCCCAGGTTAACCCCATTCTCATGCCTCAGCCTCCTGAATAACTGGGACTGCAGGTGCCCGCCACCACATCCGGCTAATTTTTTGTATTTTTAGTAGAGACGGGGTTTCACCGTGTTAGTCAGGATGGTCTCAATTTCCTGACCCCATGATCTGCCTGCCTCGGCCTCCCAAAGTGCTGGGATTACAGGCCTGAGCCACCAGGCCCAGCCTGATTTTTGTATATGGTAAGAGATATGGGTCTAGTTTCATTCTTCTGCATATGGATATCCGGTTTCTTCAGCACTATTTAATAAAGAGATTCCCCCCCCACCCCCAAAGTATGCTCTTGGCATCTTAGTTGAAAATGAGTTCACTGTAGATGTATGAATTTTTTTCTGGGCTCTGTTTTCTGTTCTATTGGTCTATGTGCTTGTTTTCATGCCAGTACCATGCTGTTTTCATTACTATAGCTATCTAGTATACTTCAAAGTCAGGTAATGTGATTCCTCCAGTTTTGTTATTTTTGCTGAGGATAGCTTTTGCTATTCTGGGCATTTTGTGGATCCATATAAATTGTAATTTTTTTTATTTCTACAAAAAATGTCATTGGTATTTTGATAGAAATTGCATTAAATCTGTAGATTGCTTTGGAAAGTATGGATATTTTAACAATATTGATTCTTCCTACCCATAAACATGGAATACCTATCCATTTTTTTGTGTCCTCATTAATTTATTGCATTAATGTTTTGTAGTTTTCATTATACAAACCTTTCACTTCTTTGGTTAAGTTTACTCCTACATATTTTATTTCTAGCTATTGTAAATGGGATTGCTTTTTTGATTGTTTTTTCATATTCTTGGCTGTTGGCATATAGAAATGCTACTGATTTTTGTATGTTCATTTTGTATTCTGAAACTTTACTGAATTTGTTTATTACTTTTAGTTTTTTGGTATAGTCTTTTAGGTATGTTCAAAAATAAAATTATATCATCTGCAAAAAAAGGATAATGTGACTTTTTCCTTTCTAATCTGGATGCCCTTTATTTTTTTCTCTTGTCTGATTGCTCTAGCTAGGACTTCTAGTACAGTGTTGAATACTAGTGGTGAATGTGGGCATTTTTGTTGTGTTCCAGAGCTTAAAGAAAAAACTTTCATTTTTTGCTTCATTCAGTATGATACTAGCTGTGGTTCTGTCATATATGGCTTTTATGGTATTGAGGTGTGATCCTTCTAGATCCAGTTTTTTGAGGGTTTTTTAAATCATAAAAGGGTGTTAAATTTTATCAAATACTTTTTAGCATCAGTTGAAATTATCATATGGTTTTGTCCTTCATGTTGTTGATATGATGTATCACATTGATTGATTTACATGTGTTGAACCATCCCTGCATCCCTAGGACAAATCCCACTTAGTCATGATAAATGATCTTTTTAAAGTATTAGTGTATTCTGTTTGGTATTTTGTTGAGGATTTTTGCAACAATGTTCATCATGAATATTGGCCTATTGTTTTCTGTTTCTGATGTGTCTTTGTCTAATTTTGGTATCAGAGTAATGTTGTCCTCACATAATGAATTTGGAAGTATTCCCCTCTCCGCTATTTTTCAAAATAGTTTGAGTAGAATTGGTATTGACTCTTTAAATGTTTGGTAAAATTCAGCAGTGAAGTCATCAGGTTCCAGTGTTTTTGCTGGGAGATTGTTTATTATGGCTTTGATCTCATTACTTATTATTGGTCTATTCAGGTTTTTAATTTATTCCTGGTTCAATCTTGGTAGGTTGTATGTGTCTAGGAACTTATCCACTTATTCTAAGTTTGTCAATTAATTGGTATATTGTTGCTCATAGTAGCCACTTATGATTCTTCGAATTTCTGTGGTATTGGTTGTAGTGTTTCCTTTTCATATCTGATTTTGAGTCTTCTCTATTTTTTTAGTTAGTTTACCTAAAGGTTTGTCAATTTTATCTTTTCAAAATCTTTTGTATTATTTTCTTCATTTCAATGTATTTATGTTCTGATCTTTATTACTTCTTTTCTTCTACTAATTTTGGTTTTAGTTTGCTCTTGATTTTCTATTTCTTTAAGATGTATTGTTAGGTTGTTTATTTGAAGTTTTTCTTCTTGTTTGATGTAGGCATTTATAGCTAAAAGCTTCCCTTCTAGTACTGCTTTCCCTATATCCGACAGGTTTTGGGATGTCATATTTCCATTATCATTTATTTCAAGAAATCTTTCAATTCCATTCTTAATTTCTTCATTTACTCTGGTCATTCAGGAGCATATTATTTAATTACCATGTGTTTTTACAGTTTCTGCAGTTCCTCTTTCCATTGATTTCAATTTTTATTCCATTGTGGTCAAAGAAGATTCTTGATATTATTTAAATTACAAAAAAATGTTTTAAGCTTGCTTTGTGACCCAACATGTGGTCTGTTCTTGAAAAAGATGCATGAGCTGGGGAGAAGAATGTGTATTCTCTAGCCATTGGATGAAATGTTCTCTAAATATATATTAGGTCCATTTGGTCTATAGTGCAGATTAAGTCTGATATTTCTTTGCTGATTTTCTGTCAGGATCATCTGTTCAATGCTGAAATGAAGTCTCCAGCTATTGGGGTCTAACTCTCTTTTTAGCTTTAATAGTATTTGCTTTACATATCTGGGTGTTCCAGTGTTGGGAGCATATATATTTATAATTGTTACATCTTCTTCCTGAATTGACCCCCTTTATCATTATATAATTACCTTTATTCTTATGGTATTTTTTTCTTGGAATCATTTCATCTGATATATGTATAGCTACTTCTCTTTTTTTACCTTTATTGGGGTGGAATGTCTTCTTCCATCCCTTTATTTAGTCCATTTACATTCAGTGTTATTATTGGTAAGTAAGGACTTACTCCTGACATTTTTAATTTGTTTTCTGATTGTTTTGTGGTCTCCTCTTTGTTATTTTCTTCCTTCTTGTCTTCCTTTTAGTGAAGGTGATTTTTTTCTGGTGGTAAGATTTAATTCTTTACTTTTTGTTTTTCGTGTATCTGTTGTTATGTTTTTTGATTTGAGGATTTCCATGAGGCTTGCAAATACTATTTTCTAACCCATTATTTCAAGCTAATAAATCCCTCAGATTTCATCTGTCTGGAAAAATATTTATTTCTCCTTCATGTTTGAAGGATATTTTCACCAGATATATTATTCTTCAGTAAATGTTTTTTTCCTTCAGCACTTTAAATATGTCATGCCCCTGTCTCATGGCCTGTAAAGCTTCCACTGTGTTGAGGTATGTTTCTTCTATATCCAGTTTTTTAAGGGTTTTTATCATGAAAAGGTGTTGAATTTTATCAAATGCTTTTCAGCATCAGTTGAAATAATCATTTCTTTTTCTCCATACCATTGATAATGATGTATCGCATTGATTGATTTCCAGCTGCTGCCAGATGTATTGGATCCCAATAGTGTGTTACTTGTTTCTTTTCTCTTGCTGCATTTATAATTACTTCATTATTCTTGCCCTTAGGAGTTTGATTATTAAATGCCTTGAGGTAGTTTTTAAGTTAAATCTGCTTGGTGTTCTATAACCTTCTTTTAACCGAATATTGACATTTTCCTTTAGGTTTGGGAAGTTCTCTGTTATTATCCCTTTGAATAAACTTAAATCACTAGCTCTCTCACTACTTCTTCTTTAAGGCCAATAATTGTTAGATTTGCCCTTTTGAGCCTTTTAATATATCTTGCAGGCATGCTTCATTCCTATTTGTGCTTTTTTCTTTTGTCTCCTCTGACTATACATTTTCAAATAGCCTGTCTTCAAACTCACTAATTCTTTCTTCTGTTTGATCAATACTGCTCTTAAGAGACTCTGATGCATTCTTCAGTATGTCAATTACATTTTTCAACCGCAGAATTTCTGTTCGAGTGTCTTTAATTATTTCAATCTCTTTATTAAATCTATGTGATAGGATTCTGAATTGTTTCTCTGTGTTATTTTGAATGTTTTTGAGTTTCCTTAAAACAGCTATTTTGAATTCTCTGTCTGAAAAATCACATATCTCTGTCTTTCTGGGATTGATTCCTGGTACCTTATTTAGTTTGCTTGATGAGGCCATGTTTTCCTAGATGGTCTTGATGCTTTTGAAAATTTTTTAGTGTTTGGGTATTGAAGAGTTAGATATTTATTGTAGTCTTTGTCATTTTGGCTGGTTTGTTCCCGTCTCTTGGGAAGGCTTTGCAGGTATTTGAAGGGACTTTGGTGCTGTGATCTAAGTTTTCAACTATTCCAACCATATCTAACTTACGGGAAACACAAGCCAAGTAATGTCGTAGCTCTTGAAGACTTGTTGAGGTACCACCTTGGTGGTCTTGATAAGATCTGGAAGAATCCTCTGGATTACCAGGCAGAGAATCTCATTTTCTTCCCTTACTTTCTCACAAACAGTTGCTCTCTGTGCTGCACTGCTTAGAGCTGGGGATGTGGTGGCACAAACACCCCTGTGGCCACCACCGCTGGGACAGCGCTGGGTCATACGTGAAGCCAGCACAGGATTGGGTTTCACCCAAGGTTTGCAGTAACCACTACCTGGCTGCTGCCTATGCTCACTCAAGGCCCTAGGGCTCTATATTCAGCATGTGGTGAAGCCAGCTTTTCTCTTTGCAGATATAGCCACATTCATATCTTTCCCTTTTGAGTGGCAAATTCCCTAGGCCCCTAGGTGGGTCCCAAGATGCCATGTGGAGGCCAGGGACTGGAGTCAAAAACCTTACAAACCTACCTGGTGCTCCATTCTATAGAGGCTGAGCTAGTACCCAAACCACCAGATGAAGTCCTTCCCACTATTCTCTCCCTTTTCCACAGGCAGAAGCTTATCTGCTCTTGTCCACCATCACCACAGGCCCACGCGGAGTACTGCCAGGCTACTGCTGATCTTCACTTAAGGCCCAAGGGCTCTTTAATCAGCTTGTGGTGAATACTGCCAGGCCCAGATCTCACCCTTCAGGCAAGTGGGCCCCCCTCTGACTCACAGCAGGTCCAGAAATGCCATCCAAGAGCAAAGGCTTGGAATTGGGACACCAAGATCCTGCTTGGTGTTCTACCTGACTGTGGCCAAGCTGATAACAAAGCTGCAAGGCAAAGTCCACTTTACTCTTCCCTCTGCTTTTCTCAAGCAAAAAGGAATTTCTCACTGTAGCCACTGCAGCTGGGAATGTGATGGGTTTCACCTTAAGCCAGCACATCTCACCATCTCACCCAAGGCCCACAGTGTGTGCTCTCTGGCTACTACTGCTGATTGTTCAGGACCCAAGGGCTCTTTATTCAGCAGGTGATAAATGCTGCCAGGACTTTGCCCTTCCCTTTAAGGCAGCAGGTTTTCTTCTTTCCCAGGGTGTATTTAGAAATGTCATTTTGGAGCTAGGGCCTCAAACGGAAGCCTCATGACTCTGCCCAGTACCATATCCTACTGTGGCTGAATTGATATCCAAATTGCTTAAAAATGCCCTCTTTACTCTTCCCTCTCCTCTCCTTAAGCAGAAAGAAGGAGTCTCTTTTGGAGCTGCAAGCTGTGCTCCTGGGGTTTGGAGAGGGATGGTACAAACACTTCCTTGGCTGCCCTGGCTGGTGTCTCACTAGGTCACATGTCTCCCAAGTCCACTGCCTCTGACCCCAGCACAGTACTAGAACTTGCCTAGAAATTACAGTCCTGGTGACCCAGATGGCTTTTCAACTTTATTTTTGGGCCCCAGATCATTTTCGTCTGTAGTAGCCAGGCTTGCTAGAATTCAAACTCCAACCAGTGGGACAGATGACTCCTGTCCGGCTCAGGCTGCTCTAAATGCTCCCTCGGTGGGTGTTGGGTGAGTTCTGTTCAGGGCTGCTTTCCACTGTGGCAGGGAAGAACTGAGTTCCAATGCAATGTCCCACAGTCACTGCATTATCAATTCCCCAAGTTCGCAGATTCTCCATGTCATGCGGCCATTGCTGAGGCATGGGGGAGGGATGGTACTGACAATTCAAGACTGTCTTTCCTACCTCACCAGTACCTCTTTCAGTGATATCAAGTTAAAACCAGACACTGTGATCACTCACCTGATATTTGGCTTTGTGAAGGTGCTTTTTTGTATAGATCATTGTTAAATTTGGTGTTCTCGCAGAGAGGACACTTGGAGGAGGCTTCTATTCAGCCATTTTGTATCACGTCCCTCCTCTCTTCCTCTTTTTTTATCCAGTATTCTGACCTGTATTTAATTTTACTAATGATTTTTCAGATATCTGTAATGTATTGTAAAACATTCTTAATTTTTGTTACTGTTTCTTTTTTCGGTGTCTAGAATTCCACATTTTAAAATACTATTTATTTTCAAAAGCTTTCCATTATATATATTTCTTTGAAAATATTCAAGATAGTTATATGAAAGTCATTATGTAACTCCATTTTGTGAAAAACATTCAGGATATTATTTTAAAGGCATTGTATAACTAAATCCTTTGTGTATCTGATTTTATTATTAATATTTTACTCAATTAAAAATGATAATTTGTTTTTTCCTATGTGCTTGATCATTTTAGGCTTAGTAATATAAATTCTATACAGTTAAGCCTAGTATTATATCTTCCCTTCCTCCAAAGGCATGTATATGTAGGGGAAATAATAACCTTCCATCAACTTAATCTAATAATAAGAAGCAAGATAACTTTAAGTTGGAGTTAATTACCCTGTGAAAGCTAGACCATTCTCAAGTCACTCTTCCTCCCTGAGTATAATCCTAGTTGTGGGGTGTTTACCAGCACTGATTCCTGGGCAGGCTCTGGACTCTGGTTTTGTCATTCCAAGCCTTGCCCTATTTTCAAAAGCTCTGCTTAGCTTTTCAATCTCTCTCTTGCCTTTTGGCAATTTTCAAATACCAGGTTCCTCTTTCTGTAATTTTTCTTTTTTTTTGTTTCCAAGTCATTGTATTCATAATTTTTCAGTGTCTTCTTACCTTTGTGATGCCTTCAAGCATATGTCTACAAGATTTTTTGATCAGTTTTTCTATTTGTTCATGGTAGGAGGTTAGTTCACATATTCTAGTCCACTATGTCAGAAATGGACATCTCAGACTGATTTTTTGCCTCTCAAGTGACAGAGTATTTACTTCGGAGGGGAGGAGCTACTCTTGTTTTAGGGGAGGGAAAAACACAACAATATATGTGTGTGTGTGTGTGTGTGTGTGTGTGTATTTGGTTTCAGCAAAGATTCTCTTTTGAAAAGGAGAGATGTTGTGCATACCTGTTGTCCCTATATTTATTTTTTATCTATTGTGACATATCACCATCTTCATTAAATTTTTGTTAAACTATATATCCTAACCACATTTTGTGAAATGATGATGTAGATGCAGCTTCTGTACCATATAAGGATGACAGTAGCCATTTATGATACAGTAAGGGGTGACCTGCTGATATAGTTTGTTATTTGTTCCTGTACAAATCTCAGGTTGAAATGTAATCCCTAGCATTGGAGGTGGAACCTGGTGAAAGGTGCTTGGGTCATGGGGGAGGATCCCTCACGGTTTGGTGCTGTCCTCACAATAGTAATTTCTCACAAGATGTGGTTATTTAAAGTGTGGCATCTCCCCACTCCACTCTCTCTCTTGCTTCTGTTTTTTCCACATGACATGCCTGCTCCTGCTTTGCCTTCTGCCACAAGTAAAAGCTCCCTGAGGCCTCCCCAGAAGCCAAGCAGATGCCTGTCTCATGCTTCCTGTACAGCTTGCAGAACCATGAGCCAATTAAACCTCTATTCTTTATAAGTTAGCCAGTCTCAGGTATTTCTTTATAGCAATGGAAGAACAGCCTAACACACCTGCTTTGGGAAAATAAATTTGTAATGATGTTTCTCTGTCCAAATTTAGAACCATGTATATAAAAAGTATTAGGACAGAAATACTGTTGGACTGAGGGTAATAGACTTTATTCAATGCTAAAAAGCTGTCATCAGAGATATACTATTCAGGATATACTCATATATACACTTCTTAGCATTATTTTTGTTTGTTTTTCTCAGTGAGGATGTGGCCTTGATGACAACTGAGTATGGTTCAAGCACCAGGAGATCTTAAAGTTTGTAAATATCTCCTTGAAAAGGAGTCCATGGATTCTGCATGAATTCTTTTTGAATAATAATTAAATCAATAGATAAATTTTAGACTAAAATAGAAACTCTTTGCATACCAAATATCTTTTTCTTGCCAAATACTATAGACAATTCTCAAACTTCTGCCTGATTAAAGTCTCTGTGACACTGAGTCTGAAAGAGATTGTTTCACTTGGTTTTTATTATACCTCATTCTCTTATTTTTCTCTTCTCTCTCTGCCTACTCCTTCTCAATCCCCCTTGCTAGTGTGTACTCTTATGCTCCCATGCCTCAAGCTTTGGATTTCAGTGCTCTTTGTTTCTCTAACTGTACTCCCTCCTTGAGTAATTTTATTCTGTCTCATGGTTTGAATTCCAAGAAATCTAACTCAAGTCTACCCAAAAATTCTAAAATCTAATTGAAATCTATCTAAACCTTTCCTTTTAACCACAGATTTATATATTTTGCTCACTGGGCATGTAAAAAGACATCTCAAACACAAATGGCCGAAACTGAACCATGTCTTTGTATACATTCTTAATTCTTACCAAAATTATTCCTCCCAAAGTATTCTCCATCTCAGTGAGTATTTCCATTACCTGTTTAGTTTCATATGCCTATGGATCACCCTCAATTTATTTCTGCTTTGAAGATACCCCATTCAATTAATTTTTGCCATTACTTTGCTTTATTTCCTTCTATTTTGATTGAATCTAATAAACTCTACACATTCTTACCACCTCTACTGCCACTACCATAATTCACATCTCCATCACTTATTTTTATTGTGTACAAGCTCATTATTAGTGTCACTGCTTCTATACCTAACATCATAATTCAGTTTTCACATACTTTCTTTTTTTGTTGTTTCTTTGAGACAGGGTCTCACTCTGTCACCCTGGCTAGAGTGCTGTGGTGTGATCACAGCTCACTGCAACTTCTTTGGGGCTCCAGCAATCCTCCTACTTCAGCCTCCCAAGTAGCTAAGACTTCAGGTGTGCACCACCTGAAGTCTATTTTTGTATTTTTTTTTTAAATACAAAAGTTTAAAGTACAAAGATTTTTAATTTTTGTATTTTTTGTAGAGATGGGGCTTTGCTGTGTTGCCCAGGTTGGTCTTTAACTCCTGGGCTAAGCAATCTACCTGCTTTGGCCTCTCAAAATGTTGAGATTAATAGGCATGAGCCACCATGCCCAGCCTCCACATACTCTCTGAATGAACTATCTTGGAATAAGGGTTTAAAAAATTGATGATATCTCACACTGACTGTATCCTTTCAATGGGCTCCACATTGGAAGTAGAAAAATCTAGATTATTTTGTGTAACTAACAGAGCCTTATATGGTTTGTCTGCTGCATAACTGACCTCATCTTCTATTATTTTTCTGTTTCAATGTATTACAGCTACTTTGACATTCATGTTGTGCCTTAAATAAGGAAGCCTTTTCTTGCCCCAGAGTCTTGGCATTTCCTGTTGCCTTGGCCTAGAACACTCTGCTTACTGATTTTTATGGTCGATTTCTTATTTCTTATTGTTACTCAGGTATTATTTCAAATATTGAATATGCAGTTCAGTAATAGAGTATTGAGAGGAAAGGAGCCAAAAAATTTTTCTGAAGTGCTGTACAGGTCCATATCTTGATCTACATAGTGAACATGCAAAAAAATGATGCAGTGATGCCTTGATTCATAATTTTTATGCACTTTTATGTTTATTAAACATTTTAAAGGCCAGGTGTGGTGGCTCATGCCTGTAATCTCAGCACTTTGGGAGGCTGAAGTGGGCAGATCACCTGAGATCAGGAGTTCCAGCCCAGCCTGGCAAACATGGCAAAATCCCATCTCTACTAAAAATACAAAAATTAGCTGGGTGTGGTGGCACATGCCTGTAATCCCAGCTACTTGGGAGGCTGAGTCAGTAGAACTGCTTGAACCCAGGAGGTGGAGGTTGCAGTGAGCCGAGATCATGCCATTGCACTCCAGCCTGGGTGACAAGAATGAAACCCCATCTCAAAAAAAAAAAAATAAGATTTTTATATTAAACTCTTCAGAGTCCTCCCATGATTATTTATTTAAACAATCTGCCCAAGCAGATCCTATTACTCAGCTTTATTTCCTTTACAGAGGTTAACACTACTAGAAATAACTATATATTTAAATATACACATGTTTATTATGTCCTCCCAAGCTAGAATGGAAGATATTCAGGACATGCGTTTTGCTTGTCTTTTTCACCATTATATCTCTAAGAACTTGAACAGTACCTGGGACAGAGAAGGAACAAAATAATGTTTGCTTGAATAAGTTAAGGGAGAAGTTTAGCATATTTTATTAATTTTTTCACTATACAATGTACAGATAACTTACAGGGAAGGACTTAGCCACCTTGGTTAAGCTCTTAATAACTGTGTCACAATTCATTATTTCCTTATGTTTCCTGAAGAAGAAAAAAATGTTGCATGATACATGCAAGGAAATTGGCATAATATCTCTTTATTAGAAATTTCTTCTCTCTCTTTTTGTTCCACCAATTGAAATTCTATTTATTTTCTTCTAATAGTTTTCTTTCAGAAGCCTTTCATAAATTTCACCTGTCTCAAATAGATATTATCTCAATCTTTTCAAAATTCGTGTAAACATTATTTTTCCATCTTGCCTATATTAAACATATTTGAGTCCTGAATACTTCCATTTAACTAAAAACTTCTTGAGAGGAGAAAATGTCCATATTTATCTTTCACTTCTGTAGTTTTTCATAGTGGTATGTACATATTATGCCTTTAATGAATATTTTAATTGGATTTATTCAAAATTCCAGGCAGGCTGTTAAGAGGCAAGGCTATGATTAGGAGACAGCAAATAGATTAGTATGAAGAAGAGAACCTAATTAGGTAAAGAGGTTATCAATGCAAAGTCTTCTTGACTTACTTTCCTGTCTGTTGTCTCAACTATTCTAATGAATTTCCCAGGTCAGAACTTATTAAAACCATAAGTTTGATTATGATTATGACCCTACTGCTTAAAATGCTCCAATGGATAAACTCTGCCTTCTGAATAAAACAGAGGTTTCTTTAAAAAGTTTTGTTTAAGATATATCATTTTATGGGATACATAAATATTGTAAAGAGGTTACTGCATTGAAGCAAATTCACCTATCCATTGTTTCACAATTACTCATTTTTAATTAATTAATTAATTAATTTTATTTTTTTGAGACAAAATCTTGCTCTGTCGCCCAGGCTGGAGTGCAGTGGCACAAACACTGCTCACTGTAACCACTGCCTTCTAGGTTCAAGAGATTCTGCTGCCTCAGCCTCCCAAGTAGCTGGAATTACAGGCACCCGCCATCACCTCTGGCTAATTTTTGTATTTTTGTAGAGATGGGATTTCTGGTCTTAGCCAGGCTGGGCTCCAACTCTTAACCTCAAGTGATCCACTCACCTTGGCCTCCCACAGTGCTGGGATTACAGGTATGAGCCACTGTGCCCGGCCAATTACTCACGTTTAAAATTTGTGTGGCAAGAGTAGCTAAAATCTACTAATTTAGCCGGAATCTCATACGAAGTACAATTTATTACACATAATCATAATGTACATTATACCTCTAGACTTATTGGTCCTTCATATCTGCTACTTTGTATCCTCAGACCTATACTTCCCCATGTCTTTTCCCCACTGCCCCACGCCTGGTAATCACTGGTTTGGTCTTTTTCTCTGTACATTTGAATTTCTTTTTGTTGTTTTAGATTTTATATATAAGTAAAATCATGCAATAGTTTTCCTTCTGTGCCTGGCTTGTTTCACTTTGCATAATATTTTCCAGGCTCATTCATGTTGTGGCAAAGGGCACTATCTCATTCTTTTTAGGGATGAGTAATGTTCCATTATATATATGTACCATTTTCCTTTATCTATTCATTCATTGACACTTAGATTTTTTCCACATCTTGACAATTGTGAATAATGCTGCAGTGACCGTGGAAGTGCAGGTATCTTTATGATGTGGTGATTTTATTTCCACTGGGCATATGTACAGAAGAAAGATTGCTGGGTCATATGGTAGTTTTATTTTTAATTTATTTAGAAACCTCCATATTGTTTTCATGATGACTGTACCAGTCTACATTCTTACCAACAGCATAAAATAGCTCCCTTTTCTCCACACTCTCATCAACATCTGTTATCTTTTGACTTTTTAATAATTATTTTAATGTATCACATAGTGGATTTGATTTACATTTTTCTGAGGATTAGTAATGTTGAGTACCTTTTCATATACCTGTTTGCCATTTTATTATATATTTCTGCTATGGAGAAATGTCTATTTAGGTTTTTTGCCCATTTTTTAGTAGAGTTATTTGGTTTTCCACTCTTGAGTTGTAGGAGCTCTTTATAAATTTTGAATATTAATCCCTTATCAGCTTTGTAGTTTGCAAATATTTTTTCTTAATCTGCAGGCTGCCATTTTATTTGTAGATTATTTCCTTTGCTTTTGCAGAAGATTTTATGTTTGATGTATTTTTTTTTTTTATGTATTTACTTTTGCTTTTCTAGCCTGAGCTTTGGCAGTGATATCCAAAAAACCCACTGCCAAAGCCAATATCAAGGAGTTTTTCCCCTATGTTGTCTTTCAGGAGTTTTATAGTTTCTGGCCTTATATTTATATCTTTTATCCATTTTGAGTTTATTGTTGTGTATGGTGTAAGGTAAAAGTCCATTTTATCCTTTTGTATGTTGAAATCTAGTTTTCCCAATACAATTTATTGAAGATACTGTCCTTTCCCCGTTGTGTGCTTTTGGCATCTTTTACAAAAAGCAGTTGACCATCAATGTGTGGATTTATTTTTTGGCTCTCTATTCCGTTCCAGTGCTCTATATGTCTGTTTTTATGCTAGCACCATACTTTTTTGATTACTATAACTTTGTAATAGATTTTTAAATCAGAATATGTGGTGCTGTCAACTTCATTTTTCTTTCTCAGAATTGTTTTGGCTATCCAGGGTCTTTTATCATTCTGTATAAATTTTAGGATTGATTTTTCTATTTCTGTGAAACATGCTATTGGGATATGGGTAGGGATTGTGTGTATTAAATTTGTAAATACACTTGGGTAGTATGGATTTTCAATAATATTAAATTCTGCATATTCATGAGCATGGAATATCTTTCCATTTATTTGTGTCTTCTTCAATTTTGTTCATAAATGTTTTATAGTTTATTTTTTAATAAATCTTTCACTTTCTGGGTTACATTCATTCCCAGGTATTTTTTATGTTATCATAAATGGAATTGTTTTCTTGATTTCTTTTTCAGTTAGGCTGTTGTGTATAAAAATACTACTAATTTTATATGTTGATTTGAGTATTGCAACTTTACTGAATTCATTTATTTGTTCTAACAGTTTTTTGTGTAGTATTCAGGGAATTTTACGTATAGGATCATGCCATTATTCAAAGCAAGATAATGTTATGTCTTCCTTTCAAATTTGGATGCCTTTATTTCTTTTTCTTGTCTGATCATTCTTACTAGTACTTCTAGTACTATTCTGAATAAAAGTGGCAGGAGCGACATCCTTGCCTTGTACTGGATCATAGTGGAAAAGGTTTCACTGTTCCTCCCTTGATAATAATGTTGGCTGTGTTAATAAATTACTTTAATTTTATTGAGAAACATTCTTTCTATATTTAAACTGCTGAGAGCTTTTATCAAGAAAAAATGTTGGAGTTTGTCAAATGCTTTTTCCACATCAATTGTGATTATCATGTGTTTTTTCTTTCATTCTGTTAATGTGATGTATCACATTGATTGACTTGTATATGTTACACTAGCCTTGCATGCCAGAAATAATTTCACTTGGTCATCATCTATAATGTTTTTGATGTGTTGATGGGTTTATTTGCTAACAATTTACTGAAGATTTTTGAATCAATATTTATTTGTGAAATTGGTCTCTAGTTTTTTCCTGTGATGTCTCTGGCATAGGTGTCAAGATGATGATGGCCTACTAAAATGTGTTTGAAAGTGTTTCCTCTGGCTCTCTTTTCAAAAGAGTTTAAGAAGTTTTGGTATTAATTATTTTTTTAATGTTTGGTAGAATTCAGCTGTGAAGGCATCTGGTCCTAGGCTTTTCTTTATTGGGAGACTTTCTTACTACTTCTTCAATCTATTTGTTATTGGTCTATTTAGTCTTTATATGTCTTCCTGACTCAATGTTGGTAGGTTATATTTTTCTAGGAATTTATCTCTATAGGTTATCCAATTTGGTGGCATATAATTATTCATAATTATCCCATATGATCCTTTTTATTTCTGAAGTATCCATTGCAATTTCCTCACTTTTATTTTTGATTTTATTTATTTGAGTCTTCTCTTTTTCTCTTGATTAGACTAAGGGCTTGTCAATTTTTTTTATTATTTTCAAAAAGCTAAGTCTTCACTTTATTAATTCCTTCTGTGGTTTGTTTTGTTCTTTATTTTTGTTCTAATTTTTTTTCTGCTGCCAAATTTGGGTTTAGTTTGTGGTTTTTTTAGTTCCTTCAGGCATAATGTTAGACTATTTACTAGAGATCTTTATTCTTTTTTCATGTTGGCACATAGGTCAATAAAATTCCTTCTTAGAATTGCTTTTGCTTTAACCCATAGGTTTTGGTATGTTGTGTTTTCATTTACATTTGTCTCATAATATTTCTTAATTTTCTTTCTGATTTCTCCCTTGGATCATTTGTTGTTCAGGAGCATGTTGTTCAATTTCCACATGTTTGTGAGTTTTCCAAGATTCTTTGTTTTATTGATTTTCAGTTTCATATCGTTTTGGTATGAAATGATACTAAATACGATTTCAATATTCTTAACATTTTAAAGACATGTTTTATGGCCTAACATATGGTCTATCCTGGAGAATGTTCCACGTGTGCCAAAAAAAAAAAGTGTATTCTGCTGCTCTTAAATAAAACATTATATATATGTCTGTTAGGTCCATTTGATCAAAAGTGAAATTCAAGTTCAATATTTTCTTATTAATTTTTTTCTGACTGACCTATTCATTGATAAAAGTGAAATAGTGAAGTTCCCTACTATTATTATATTGCTATCTATTCCTTCCTTTATATCCTTTAGTATTTGCTTTATGCATTTAGGTGCTCGAAGATTGGGTGCATATATATTTACAATGGCTGTGTTCTCTTGGTGAGTTATCCGTTTATTATTAAATAATGATCTTCTTTGTCTTCTGCAACGTCTGTTGACTTGAAATCTGTTTTATCAGTTATAAGTGTAGCCACTCCTGATCTTTTTTGGTAATTATTTGCATGGAATATCTTCTTTCATTCTTTCACTTGCAGCCATATCTGTCCTTAAAGCTTAAGTGGACTCTTATAGGGAGCCTATAGTTGGATCCTATAATTTAATGCATTCAGCCACTGTCTTTTCATTGAAAAATTTAACCCATTTATCTTCAAGATCCTTATTGACAGGTTTCTGGTTTTGTTATACCAGTATTGTGCCTTTCTTCCTCTCTTGTTGTCTATCTTTGTGATTTGATTATTTCCGTAGTGCTAAGCTTCGATACCTTTTACTTTATTGTTTTTATGTCTGCTGTACATTTTTGTTTTGTGATTACCAGAAGGTTTACATAAAACCTCTTACAGTTATATACTATTTTAAGCTAATAACAACTTAACTTCCATTAAATACAAAAATCTAGACTTTTACTCTCCCCACATGATATATATTTGATGTCACAATTTGCATCTTTTATATTGTGTATTCCTTAATAATTTATTGTAGCTTTAATTATTTTTGTAAGTTTTGACTTTTAACCTTCATACCAGAGATGTATATGATTTGGAAACCAACATTAAGATATTGGAGTAATTCTGGGCCAGGCATGGTGGCTCACACCTGTAATCCCAGCACTTTGGGAGGCCAAGGCAGGTGGATCACGAGGTCAGGAGATTGAGACCATCCTGGCTAACACAGTGAAACCCCGTCTCTAATAAAAATACCAAAAAATTAGCCAGGTGTGGTGGTGGGGCCTGTAGTCCCAGCTACTTGGGAGGCTGAGGCAGGAGAATGGCATGAACCCGGGAGGTGGAGCTTGCAGTGAGCCAAGATTGTGCCACTGCACTCCAGCCTGGGTCACAGAGCGAGACCCCATCTCAAAAACAGAAACAAAACAAAACAAAACAAAAAACAGATATTGAAGTATTCTGGATTTGACTGTGTATTTACTCTATCAGTGAGTTTTATATCTTTATATGTATTTGTGGTAGTAACTAACATCCTTTTATTTCTGCTCAAAAAACTCCCTTAATCATTTCACATGTGTGGTGGTAATGAATTCCCTCGGTTTTTGCTTGTCTGGAGATTTTATTTCTCCTTCATTTTTGAAGGACAGCTTTTTGCTAGGTATAGCATTTTTGACTGACAGGTGCTTTCCTTCAGCACTTTGAATATATCATGTTATTCTCTCCTGACCTGCAAGATTTCTGCTGAGAAATTCACTTTTACTTTAACATAGATTTCCTTATATGTGACTTGATGCTTTTTTCTTTCTGCTTTTAAAATTATCTTTGTATTTGACTGTTGAAAGCTTGATTATAATGTGTCTTAGGGAAAATTTTTTCAGATTGAAACTTTATGGGAACTTTTGAGCTCCATGGGTCTAGATGTCCATATCTCTCTAAAAACTTTGGAAGTTTTTAGCAATTATTTTATAAAGTAAGCTTTCTGTTCCTTTCTCTGTCTCTTCTCGTAAAATTTCAATAATGCAAATATCTGTTCACTTAAAGGTGTTCCATAAATCTTGTAGGCTGTCTTCATTCTTTTTCATTATATTTTTTCTTTTTCTTCTGTTTAGTGAGTCACTTCAAAAGACTTAATTCAGTTTAAAGATTCTTTATTTTGCTTGAGCTAGTCTGCTATTGAAGCTCTCAATTATATTTTTTATTTCATTGATATAATTCTTTAGCTCTAAGATTTATGTTTTGCTTTTTAAAAATATCTTTTTGTTGATTTTCTCAATCAGATCATAAATTGATTTTCAGATTTTATTAAATCCTGTTTGTATTCTCTTATGTCTCTCCAAATTTCCTTAAAATCATTATTTTGAATTTCTTTTCAGGTGATTTGTAAATTTCTGTTTCTTTGGGGTCAGCTACTGGAGAGTTATTGTATTTCTTTGTTGTTTGATGTTTCATTGCTTTTTGATGTTTCTTGTGTCCTCGCGTTGATGCCTGTGCATCTGTTGGTGAAGCCGCCTGTACCAAACTTTACAAAGTAGCTATTGTAAAGAAAGATTTTTACCTGCAGATGAATCTGAGGGTGCCAGTTGGGCGGGATGTGATGGTTCTTGTTCTGTGTGAGCTCAGTGGTATAATCTTTGTGCTTTTTTTTCAGTTGTGTTCAATGTTAGCAATGACTGCTGGTGTCCTCAGTAATTTATATTGTGGGAGTTTGTGGCAGTGGTGTTGGCTGCTTAGGTGATTAGGGCAAGGTCTCTAGGGATCTTCCTGTTTTTTATTTCTTCACAGTGGGGAGTCTTAGTTTGGGAGATCTCTTTTGCTATTGGGTCTGACATGGCTCACAGGCAACCATAGTGGCACTGGCATCTAGGGCTCAGAAAGACTTTGGAGATGGGTTCCTGGGCTCAGGAACTTTGTAAAACTACTGTAGCACTTGAAACTTGAGGTACAAGTTTATTATTCAAGGCATAAGTGGATGCTTTTCTCCCACTAAGTTAGGGTCTGTTGCTCTGACGCAGATTCCAGTAGCTGGGACCCAGGGATCTGGGGTTTAGCTGTGGTTATGACCCTGAAGGGCAAGATACACCAACAGCATGGCTCCAGACAAGAAAGCTTGAGCCCTGGGGAGCACAACACAGTTGCAATTCAGGACCCAGAACTAATAGGGCACAGGCGCAGCTTGGGCTCTGAAGGATGAGAGGATGAGGTACCAGCAGTGGTGACTCTGGACCCTAGGGAATGGCAGTAGTCCAGGCTTATGAGGATAGATGCAGTGGCAGCAAAAAAACAGAAATGGCAAGATGTCACTCTGACTTGGTCCCTGAGGGGCAAGGAGCAGCACAGTGATAACCACTCCTTGAAGAGACACATTTTCTCAGCAATTTGAACTGCAGGGAGCTAGTCCAGATCTGGGTAAGCAGGGTACTGTGGCAGTCTGACCTTAAAGTCAGGGTGGCACAGCTTAGCTAGGGCTCTGATTCTCTGAGATACAAGTATTGTATCTGTTTGGCCCCAGCAAGAACAGTTACGCCAGTCAGTGAAGGCTCTGAATCCCTGGGGATGAGGTGGCATGTCAGATGTGGTGCTGAAAGATGCAATTTCTCTAGTGTGTTAGAAGTTGGTAGCTCCTGAGGGGTAAGGTGCTGCATCATCTGTGGCATGGGGTGGCACAACTGCTCACATGTGCCAGAGGCCTGAGGTCCCCAGGAGTCATGGTGTTGTCTCAACTGTGGCACCAACAGGTATTAAGGCTCCAGTGTTTGAGGGAGACCTGACATCCTCAGGGGGTAGGGTGCTGGGTCTTTTCTGGGGCCAGGGCACTGCTGCTCCAGTATTTCAAGACTCCACATCTGGTACTTAGCTCAGCCCTAAGGGGAGAACATGACAGTGACTGGAATGGGGTGGGAGATGGAGCAGCTCTGTGGTAACTTGGATGTAGAAAATAGGGAGCAAAATATCTGCTTGAGGATGGCATGCTACCAGGTGGTCATGGTACAGTGGTAACTGAGCCTCAAGAATGATGGGATGCCATGGCTACCACCCTAAGAGCAGGATGCACTCTAGCAGTGGTTCTAGTTCCAAGATGGCACAGAGTAATAGCAGCACAGGCCTTGGGGATCATAGTAGGACACAACACTACCTACTTCCCTGGGGGTAGTTCAGTGTGTGGACTTCAGGGAGCTACCTAACCTGGACCTAGCCCAGTACCTGTAAGGACTATAGCAATCTCCAGTAGCAAAGACTACAGGTGACCATGGTGGTGATGGAGGCTGCTAGGGTCCTCTTTCATACCTTTTTGTCTGTAGGAAAAGTCCCTTCTGGTTCCAGTGTGATCTCAACTAGGAGGATGCGGTGGCATAATCAAAGCGTTTCCTTCCCTTTTCTATGTGGCCATACTAGGCTTCTGTGTTCTACAGGATTTCTGTTGCTTCTTTGCTCTTCTCTGGTGCTCTTCTTTGGATATGTTGGTTGAAATATAGTTGCTTATTTATTATTTTGCATTTTGTGTTGGGGAAAGAGTACTAGGAGCTTCTAGTCAACCATCTTGCTGCCATCACTGAAAACAGAAGTTTCTTAAAATGTCATAGGATTGGTTTTCTGTAGCCTATACATCCTCTCACCACCACCTCATCATTGACATGTAGCCATAGAATATATTATGTTCATTTTATGATTGTAGGATGTTGCATACGCACAGAGCACTGTTACTCCCCTTTGTACACTTAAATTATTCATTTTATCCTTCAAGATGTAATTCAAGTGTTATCTCCTTAGGAAACCTCCCTGACTACTTTAATTCAATTGGGGGCTCTTATGCTGTGCTGAAATACTCTTGGGAAAAAAACCCTGTTATACCCCTGCCTATTATAATTGTTAGATTTTAAGAAATCTAAGTAAGCCATGGGAGTGTGATCTTTCCCTCAGAAATGAGACTCTGGCTTGTTTACCTCCCTATCCTCAGTACCCAGAAGAATTTTTGGCAATTAGTTTGGCACTAAAAACCTTCTGTTAAATAAATGAGTGGATGAGTAAGTGAATGAAGTGTTGAAGGATGGATATATTGATGGGTGAATAATATACTAGTTTGGGAGGAGAGTTAGAACTTATTTTTTTAAAAGAAAAAATATGAGGATATTATTCTTGAAAACATATTGATAGTTTCTTATACTCATTTTGACAAATAGGAAGTAACATATCTGGGTGATAAAAATATACTGTGAGGGAGACTCAACCTAACATCAATGACCTGAGACTAAATCATTAGCTTGGGAGCTCTGGGAGATGAATATTTAATACACTCAATTGCTTAGTCACTCTTTTTTCATTGCCATTTGTCATTGACATTCTTATAACTGGTAGACATTATATATGCAAGGAAAAAGATAGAGACATTGTGGCATACTCAACGTAAAAAGTATATCTTGAATTCACGTTACTGTTTCAGTAAAGGCATTGTCAGATATTAGGTATTCTGGGTCAAGGCTGCTCCCTGAAACTATGAAGTCTCTGCTTTTCTTGCACACAATGCCAGTTTGACGTGGACCATAATGGAAATCTGTAGCACTGAAAGTTATTCAGGGCATTTCCCTTGAGAGTCCTATCTGCTATGTGCTGGGCCTGCATGACATTATACTAGGGCATTCCAGAGAACAGAAATATTACAGCTGGCCTATAGCCTGGAAGATGACTTCTTCATAATAATATTTCAAGGGAAACTTATTTTGCCAGAGATACAAAGACACGTATGGCCAAGGGTTTTCTAAGTGACTGCTACTCTTAGAGCTTTGGTACCTAGCAGTCTTTAGGCTGGAATTATCTTTATGAAACTGCTCGAGTATATATTTTAGGATATCATAGACAAAACATATGGTACGAAATATAATTAAATGCTAAACTAATAATGTCCCAAATGCATACAATCTAATAGCAATCTAACAGACCATCTTGAGACCAGAATAACGGGGAAACATGGCAAGTGAACAAGTGTGGTAGGAAAGATAGATAAAAGGGAAGCATATTTCTAGAAAGATCCAGTTCAGAATAATTTAATCACAGGGCATAGGATTATATAGTATTGGCAGCCATCAGAAGCAGATTTTCAGTGATCATAATGTCATGATTCTATTGATGATCTGTTCCCAAAGACTTGAGGACAGAGTGCCATTTAATGGTACATCACAGAATGTGCTGTCTTGGATGTCTGTTCCATGGGGAAGTCAGTTTGAGTTCAGGATCCAGATAAGAAGAGAGACTCACTGACAAAAATGCTTGAATGCATTTTTGTTGTTCCCTCTCCCATTTCACAAGAAACCTTGAACTTAAAAGCCTCAGGTCAGAGTGAATTTTATGATACTTCCCCAGATTTATAAAAAAAAAATTGAGAATTAATACTTTAAAAAAATTTCAAATTTTATTAGAAGTTTATTAGCTGGCTTGTTACGTGGGTAAACTGTGTGACACTGAGGCTTGGGATTCCAAAGATCCCATCACCCAGGCCAGAAGCATAGGACCCAACAGGTGATCATTCAGCCCATGTCCCCTTCCTTTCCTTCCCCATTTAGCGATCCCTGGCCTCTATTGTTTTCATCTTTACAATCACGTGTATTCAAAGTTTAGTTCCCACTTATAAGTGAGAACATGCAAGATTTCATCAGACAAAGGTCTAATATCCAGAATCTACAAGGAATTTAAACAAATCAACAAGCAAAAAACAGTCCAGTTAGAAAACAGGCAAAGAACATAAACAGAAACTTTTCAAAAGAAGACATAGAAGTGGCCAACAAACATATGAAAAAATGCTCAACATCACTACTCATCAGAGAAATGCAAGTCAAAACTATTATGGGATACCACCTCACACCAATTAGAATGGCTATTATTAAAAAGTAAAACAACAATAGATGTTGACAAGGCTGCAGATAAAAGGGAACGCTTATACACTGTTGGTGGGAATGCAAACTAGCTCAGCCACTGTAGAAAGCAGTTTAGAGATTTTTCAAAGAACTTAAAATAGGACTACCATTCAACCCAGCAATCCCACTAGCATATATACCCAAAGGAAAATAATGCGTTCTGTCATAAAGACACATGCATGCCTATGTTCCCAACAGCACTACTCACAACAGTAGACATGAAATCAACCTAAGTGGCTACCAACAGTGGACTGAATAAAGAAAATGTGGTACATATACACCATGAAATACCAAGCAGCCATAAAAAAGAATAAGATCATGCCCTTTGCAGCAACCTGGATGGAGCTGTAAGCCATCATATTAAGCAACCAAACACAAGAAGAGAGAAGTAACTCTTAAAAAGAAAAATAGAAGATCCAGAAGCAAGAAGGAATTAGACCTAGACATCTTAACACGGGACAAGAACAATATAAAACATACAGAAATAAATCTAAACTGGGCTATATCCCTTAGTTCTACCAAGTCACCATCAGTTTTTTGGAGGAAAAGCTCTGGGAAAAGATGTGGAAACTCATAGTTTTGCATATGTACAGTGAGCTGATTATAATCCTTATTGCAACTGTGGATTTAAACATTAATATCAACAAACTCCTTTGCCAACTTCACCAAATAGTCTTGCATTGAGAAAAATAACTAAAAAAGTCAATGTCTTGATATTACGTGTGTGTGTCGTTTGAAAAGGACTGTACATATCTAATAACTAACTGGAATTAAGATTTTGTTGTCCAATGTGAACAAAATGAGCCAAGAAGCATTGTGGTGAGGGATAAATTAGTGAAAATACATAGTATGTACAGTGCCTGGTTCATAATAAGAGCTATTCCTGATCCAGTGATTATTCCACAATTTTGTCTTGAATCTTCTTTATGTTGATGTGATTTATAAAACATGGAAATAATGAAATTCCTTCATAACTTAATTTATAAAAATATATTTATATATCGGTTTGACAAAATTATTTCATATGTATTAGCTCAAGAAATAATGGCCATTTAGAAGAACAGCTGTCATTCTGTCACTCAGAAAATGTGTCTACTGAACTGCTTCTGTGTGTGCAGTATCATGTTACTTTGAATAGAAAGAGATCACCTATCTGGTTTTACCTCCCAAAGCATATATAGTAAAGAAGATGATTATTACCTCTCATTTCACAGAAGAAAAACCTGGTGCCCAGGGAGATCATATCACTAAATTTCACACCATCATCATCATCAAGTATAAAATTCCCCTGGAAAGAAGTATGAGGATTTTAATGAGAGAGAGAAAAAAAAAAGGTACCCCACTGAGCAAGGAAAGGAAGAAGGAAGAGAGTAAAGAGAGTACAAGGAAGGGAATAGTGATGCTTTGGGAGAAACATTAGGAAGGACTGGAAACTGAAACCACATCATCCTCTTATGGCTCCTGTCCCAGTGTTTCTGGTGCTGCCTTCCTTTTTCTCATTAAAAGCATAAAATATACTCTTTTCTTTCTAACTCTTTCATATTCTGAAAAACTGTAAGTTTCAAGGAAAATAAAAATTATATAAAAGGAAAGAATAAATCAATCCACAGGGAAGAAGTGATTGCCCTGGGACCTTTGGCAAAAATCTTTTTTTTTTTTTTTTTACCATTGGGATAGATTTTCTTCAAGTCCTGAAAGCCATTCTATGAGGAATGATCTCAATGACATTTTAAAAAGGACAATATTATTCCAATGCTAGCTGTGGATTCATTACTGTGCTTTTGATCCATAATGTTTGAAGCATCAATTATCCCTTTTGTGAGAAAAAGAGTGAATTTATGACCCATGGCAGCAAAGACAATAGTTTCCCTTTCACAGCCATCTGCACAAATTTATTTCTCTTACTTGATTATTTAATTTTACTCCTTAATCAGCTGTTCAAACACTTGAATTCTCTCAAGACCCTCGTTCTCTTTCTCACCCCCATCTTCCCTGCCCCCAGGGCCAATCAATAATCACTACAGTATGTGTCTTTCCTTTGTAAAAATATTAATGCTAAAAATCTCCATGTGAGTACTTCTGATTATTGTGCTCTGCAGGCGGCCTTTCCTGTTTCTTTTCCTCTCCCAAAACATTCCCTAAGCAACTTATGCTAATTAACTATAGCTGAAAAGATAAAACTTCAAATTGTGTTTTACAATAAGAATTTCAATACTGTCCAAAGAAAAAAAAAGAAAAAAAAAGGGGGTGGGGGGGTGGGGTTGTTATAAAGTTTTTTTCAGAATTTAATCTTTTCAAATAAACATTATGCTCCTAATGTTAGATAAGTCATTTAATAATTTGGGGACTTGTTATAATACTAATGTGATTAATACTTACGACCCTGTTTATGTAGTTTTTTTGGGTTATTTTTTCTAAATTAATTAGATGAACAAAATGAGCTCCAAAGTGGATTGACTGTACACACACCAGGGTGTCTACAAATAATGCATTCGGATGTAGGAAGAAAATTGTAGCGCTCATTTTTCTACTCACTCTTTTATTTAAAAAATACATTTTAAACTTACTCTTCATACACAAACTGACACTCATTACTTGGTTTATTCATTACAAATGATATATGCAAAATTCTGAGGCAAACATGGAAGTGAGTCACTGTTAACCATGAAAGTTGTTAATTTTATAAAAAGATTTTTAAGCAGTAAAACCTTTACAAAAGTTTTTAATACAATCTAGTGTGATCATAAAAAATATTGCGTAGCTCAGCCAGGCACGGTGGCTCACGCCTGTAATCCCAGCACTTTGGGAGGCCAAGGCGGGCGGATCACGAGGTCAGGAGATCGAGACCACCCTGGCTAATACGGTGAAACTGTTACCTGGGGTCCTTGCTCCCAGAGCTCCGAAGATGGTGGCGGGCCACCTCCAAGTTGGTGGCAAGCTTCCTGTTCTCTGACCTGGGGTTCTTGGCCTCAGGGATTCCAAGGAATGGAATCTTGGGCCACGCGGTGAGTGTTATAGCTCTATTAGAAGTCGTGGGTCATGTAAGAGAACCGTGGAACCCAGCTCGATTAGGATGAACCCAGGCACTTAGCCATGCAGGAACAATGGCAAGCCTTTAGCCCGGTTAGGAGCGGCAATGGGGGCCTCGCTGGATCAGGAGCACAGCGGACACCCTGCTGGATCCGGAAGAATGGAAGTCAGCGGCGGGTCTGCGACGGTGGCAAAACAGCAGTGGTGGACAGCGAGCGAAAGCTCAGCTCCAGCCATAACAAACACGGATCAGAAGAGTGCAGTTGCAAGATTTAGTAGAATGAAATAGAGTGAAAACAGAGCTCCCATACAAAGGGAGGGGACCCAAAGGGGGTTGCCATTGCCAGCTGGAATGCCTGAGTTTATATCCTGATCCTTGTCCCTCTCCCTGTCCTCTCAGGCAATAGATGATTGGCTATTTCTTTACCTCCTGTTTTTGCCTAATTAGCATTTTAGTGAACTCTCTGATTGGTTGGGTGTGAGCTAAGTTGCAAGCTCCGTGTTTAAAGGTGGATGCCCGTCACCTTCCCAGCTAGGCTTAGGGATTCTTAGTCCGCCTAGGAAATCCAGCTAGTCCTGTCTCTCAAAACCTTGCCTCTACTAAAAATACAAAAATTAGCCGGGCGTGGTGGCAGGTGCCTGTAGTCCCAGCTACTAGGGAAGCTGAGGCGGGAGAATGGCATGAACCCCAGAGGCGGAACTTGCAGTGAGCAGAGAGAGCGCCACTGCACTCCAGACTGGGCGACACAGTGAGACTCCGTCTCTAAATAAATAAATAAATAAATAAATAAATAAATAAATAAATAATTGTGTAGCTCATGAACTTTCATAAGGTACCTAATAGGAAAAACCATAGAATGGCTGTTGAACTTGGATACTTTTTTTTCCAAAGATGGATTTCCATTTTTCTGACCTTAATTGCAGCAAGTGGCTATGGGCAGGAATCCATGAAAAAATGCATGTAATTTGTCCTTTGAAGGTAAAGGAGATATTACTGCACTGCAAAATGTTAAACCTAAGTTTTCAAAATTATAGAAAAACGTTCCACTACTAATGGTATATCATGTAAACAATGATATATATATCTAATTATATCATGTAAACAATGACCTCTTTGGTTATTTTAATAAACAAAATAAAAATATAATTTTTGAAATAGCATTTATTCGTTTTTATCACTTATTTTTAAGATTAATATTTTGTGTATATTTCTACTAAACATAAAAATAACTATTAAATGGATAGATAGCATAGGGAGCAATTATTTTGATTGATAAAGCTATATAGTTATTAAAATATGGCAAAAAATCTAAATGGAAGAATTACAAAGTAATGAAGAAACTATGAAATTCATCAAATCTAAATATCCCCCTTTTCATATATGTAAACCAAGGCACTGGAAGTTATTTCACTAGCCCAACTCCGCCATGCTTTTTAAGTGCAGGCTGGCCTGAACTCAAGTGTCTGGACTATGTTTAAAAACACCACCCATGAGGCTGTATAATCTGGCTATTTTTTTCTTCCTAGCCTTATCACTTAATATTTTACACATTCTGAACTGTTTGCATTACCAGATATGCTCCATGAACTTTCTTCCCCCTTTGCATCTGTCTGTTTTTTTTTTTAATCTCATTTGCCCTTCTCCAAAATCCTTGCTATTCTTCCTAGTTTATCCTTCAGAGACACAGGCACAGACCTCACTTCTTTGAGAACATAAAAGGATATACATGACAAAATAAAAGTAAACTTTCACAATATTGTCTAAACTCTCATTGCATAAACAGGAAAGCCCAAATAAGTAATGCAACCCAGGTGGCCCAGTGCCCCAGTATCATAATCTAGTGACTTTTTTCACTTCCCCTAAATAATTTCCAACTGTGATAACATTGGCAACCAATAAAATATGACTATTTTATATCTGATTACTCATTATAAATGTTTTAGCATAATTTGTACCTAAAATTAATCACAGAAGAGAAAATAGATTAGTTTTCCAATTAGCTCTTAAAGTACTAATAATCAGATCTATTTGCATGGCTTATTAAATGTTTCTTACAGCATCTTTAAAAAGCAATTTATAACTTTTCTATTAGTGTACAGGAGCAAAGATATTGAAAATATTTATTCAGTAATTCAGGGCAAACCTGAATAAGTACAAGAGGTGTTTTTCATAAGTCAATTTGTGCTTAATTTACCTGTCACAGAGTTGGTTTTCTTCTGTTGAGCTGATCTGAAACATTTTTACTGATTAGGGTTTTGCAACAGAGGATTTCAAAATGCAAATGTATCTACAGCAAGATGTGCCAAGGTAAGAAAACTTCTAGTTTGGGGTTTTAGGTAGACAGGTGTGTTCCCAACTCTACCTTCTCCCGTTTCCTCTTTAATTATTCGTCAGTTGGAGTTAGATCCTCCAAAGGCTATAACTAGTACTTTGAATAAAACATGGCCTTTGTGAAAGTTCTAATTTAGTGTTTCATTTTGTTAGGCAAATGTAATTTAAAATGATCATTTAAAAAATAATAATAGTTGAATAGCAGGCATAAGATTTTAGCCCCACAGAACAGTTATGCTTAGGTGTGACCCTTTTTCTGGGGAATTGAACTCAACTTATTTTAGAAACCTCCATCTGGTTCAATATCTAAAATTTAATCATGTCTAATTTTTTAGGTAGTCCTTTAGCTCTTAGGTTAGACACTTAAATAACTATTCAGTCAATTACGTATTTTTCTCAATAGTCTTCTCTTTTTTTTTTTTCCTCTGAAATGATTTAAATTCATGAGTTGGGGAGAGTGTAGCTTATTTATTGCCCTGGCATCAATGGAAACTTCTTTTTTACCATTGTTTTTTTAACAGCACTGGCTTCCACCAAGACTAACTCAGTCTATTTGGTCTTCATCATCGTATGCTAGCATCTTCTGCTAGCATGGGAATCAATGACATTCCCATGACCTCTGGTATCCAAGTCTGTGTCTTATTGTGCAGCACTATCTCTTTGTTCTGCTCAGTAATTCTCAGGGAATACTGCACTCACTAACTGAACCTAGGGAACTTTCATAGACACTCTCACATAGCAATGGGATACAAGGGCTCTCTGAATCTGCCTTTGGGCCCATTCTCTTTGGTTCCACACTTATCCATTGTTAACACAGTCAGGGTTTAGTCTGGATATAGGATTACTCTAAGACAGTCTAATTTCTCCATGCTACAAGCTGGGGAGGTACAAGGCTCTCTGTCTCAGGCCTGAGTGAACCTACTCTCACATCTACCCTTGCAATTCTGTCCTAGATGTTTTCCTTTTATTATGCCTTTTGTTTTGCATTTATCGTGGTAGGAAAATGAGCTCTTACCTAATTCACACATTCTATTTCTGATATGGTTCAGGTATAATCTCTCTGCTCTGACATCTCTAACCTTTTAATATTATAGAGCCCAAAATCCCTTTGTCTACAAAATTCTGATATTTTCCACAGAGATTCTCCCCTATGTCAAGCATCTGTATATTTAAACAATATATCCAGATATTCACTTGCCTTGTCTCAGTCTATGTCAGCATTTTCCCAGAAGTAATGAATGCCACTGATTCACTGACCAAATAGCCTCAGCATGATGGGAAAATTTTTATTTCTTAAAAAAAAAACAAAAAAAAAACAGTTATCTCAAAGTATTATTATGTTGTTAGATCTTATATTAATTTGCAAATTTGAAATTCTTTTGGCAAGTAAAATGCATATTTTATGCATGGAGACAGAATCTACCCAAATATCTCAATTATAACTAGAAATAATGATAATAACCCTAAATTGCAAACACTTTTTAGCACTTGCATTCACACAAATAAGATAGAACATTTATAATGCTACCATTGTGGGATCTGGATAGACTATTTATAAACTAATTTAATTAGTGGGCAAAGTTCTTAACATTTCAGGGATATATTCTGAACTGCAACATATCCTTATCCGGGTAACAATAAGCTTGACAATATATGTGAGAATTCTACTCTTAAGACTTTTAGGAAATACAGATCAAATCCTATGAACAACAAATTCTATTACATCCAAACACTGTAACATGAAACTTTCAAAAGTGTACTTATTTCAAGGGATATTAAATACAACTGAATTCTAGTGCAGTAAAAGAATCCAATAAGTCCTCCAGTACGGTGATTGGATTTGAAATGAAACAGGGCACTTTAACAGTGTAGTTTCAATTCATGCTCCTGTATTTTGTCCAGATATTAAGATTTAAACATGGAATCAGCATGACCAATGCTTTATGTAGGTTGCTTTTAATTTTTAAAGAGTATACAATGTCATTAAATGGATCTTTCCTTTGTGGTATACCATAAAAATTGATTAGTCATCCCACACATCTTTCAACAACAAAAAATAATAATCTGATCTGATTATATTTTCCCATGGATTGACAACCTTGTTATAGATACCAAAATTTCCTTCACAGACTCTTTGATGTATCTCTTAAGAGTATTGTGTGGCCATCAGTTATGGTGTCTGTCTTGGTGAAATTCAATCGGAACTGTGAAGGAGCTAGTTTTCTCAGCATTATTAAGGGACCCATTAACTAACCTGCAACTGCGGTCAATGCTGGCATTCATATTTTTTAAAGAATCTTTTTTGAAATTTTATTACCTCAGTTTTACTTTAAATATTTAGCAGAATCAAGATGAGCTCTGTAATTCATCTACCTTCCTAAAGTAAATAAAAATGTGAAAATAACATTGGGATATAATACTACTGTTTAAATTTGTTTCTTTTTCTTTAATCTCACAGTAATGACTCCCTTCCTTACAAATTCTATTGCATCTACCACTCATTCTAAAACTGTCTTTTTGTTCTTGTGAACTGTTTTATCCTCATTTTGAGAGAGAAGTTCAATTATTTATAAGAACACTCAGTGAATTATTTTCAGTATGTTGGAAGTGGGAGTGTCATCTTTTGTTCTTTTCCATCTGTAACACATATGCCATCACTTGTTCATGCCTGAAATGTGTTTTCTGAAGTATGACTTTATTAAAGTGTATGTTAAGCCTTAAAATAGTCTGCTACTAAATAAAACTGCCAACTGTGATTTTTTTATTTTATATATATATATTTTTTATTATACTTTAAGTTCTAGGGTACATGTGCACAACATGCAGGTTTGTTACATATGTATACATGTGCCATGTTGGTGTGCTGCACCCATTAACTCGTTATTTACATTAGGTATATCTCCTAATGCTATCCCTCCCCCCTAACCCCACCCCACAACAGTCCCCAGAGTGTGATGTTCCCCTTCCTGTGTCCATGTGTTCTCATTGTTCAGTTCCCACCAATGAGTGAGAACATGGGGTGTTTGGTTTTTTGTCCTTGCGATAGTTTGCTGAGAATGTGGATGAAGCTGGAAACCAGCTGTGATTTTAATAAGTTTAACTTTTTGAGAATTTATTTATTTCAATTAAACCAAGAAAATTCAAATTAAAATATTAATTGTGTTTCTGAAGTAAATTAATTACATTAATCACTGGAGGAAAGACATAAAGATGAGTAACATTCAGTTTTTGCCCTTTGAGAGCTTACACTCATCCCAACGGGAAGGACAAACAGTTGAAAAAAACCAAACTCCCGAACTTTTTTCAAGTCAAATGAGATAGGTAATTTGACAGATCTATTAACAAAGACATTTAGGAACAAAGGGGAATCAGGAAACTTTTTACAAATGGGCTATCCTTTGGTATGGACTTTGAAAGTAAGTGTGGTGGAGTTTGCTAGCCGCTTACCTAAATCTGTCCTCATTTTCTTCCTGGGCACATATCTAGACTACATTTCCAACTTCCCTTGCAATTAGATTTGTTCATGTAACTGAGTTATATTAATTGGATGGCAACAAGGGTAGGAAGTGTTATTTTCCGGCCTGGACTATTAGAATATCTTCTTAATGTGGTTTTCCCTACTGCCTAATTGGAATAAAGAGCCCCATAGGGTGACTTGAAAGCTAGAAAATTATAGACCCTTCAATGTCCTGAATGCCTGCATGAAAGAGGGCCAGTCAGTCAATGGATTGCCTACTGAATCCTGTTACATAAGCAAGCAATCAATTTGGGTTTGAATATGATACATTTGGACATCTATATGTGACAGCAGCTAGCTTACCATACTTGATACAGATTGGTAACATTCTAGTAAGTGTTATTAGACATGAAGTTAAATGACATTATTCTGGTAGAGGAAATAATATGCCTAAAAGAATAAAACTAGAAAAACATGACTCTTATTCATGATGGTCTAGCAGTCCAATTGGGCTGAAGTATAAGTTATAAACAGGAAAAAAGTAAAAAGATTGAAAGTGAAGGATTAGGTTGATTGAAAAGAACACTTGGCTATACCAATGCATATATGTTTTTTCCATTCAAATTCCCATTTTTCTGTTGCAGTCATAAATTTATCTTTCCATTTGCCCCTTTGTCCCTGGAATACTTATAACCAAAGCAGATGTCTCAGTTCTAGCTTTGACTGGTTTTGACTGTTTTCCTTTGTATTGCTGTATCCTGTCTTTCTTTTTCTAGTCTACATATAATGCTGAGTCCAACAAACCATAATCTAGAGAAATACTTGTACATAATGTTTGCGTGAATATCTAAAAGGCTCCTGGGGTAGAATAGGAAAGTGATTATAGGTATAGAATCAGAATCTATTTTTGTTTTCTTCTTTTATTTTCCCATTCTCACTTAGAGGTAAGGGTTAAGTTTGCGCTGTATGCATTTTTTTTTCTACTACCCAGTGGGATTTTTAAGTCTTTTTCTCATTTATATGGAGGATCATATACATTTCAGTAGTATTTGCATGGAATGTTTCTACATGATGGCAATTATAAATTATTCCTTTCTGTTTTTCTTCAGCAGAATATAAATATCAACAGCAAAAACACTACTTAAAACTAATATTAGCTCACTTAACCCAAATTACAATCTTACAAGGTAGAGACTATTGTTTGCCTCATTTTATTGGTAAACTGACACTTTGAGGGAAAGTTAACTTGCTCTAGGTTTCCGAGCTGATAAACAGTAGAGTCATAATTTGAACTCAAGCAGACTACAGAGCCCCAGCTCAGCTCATAAACACAACCCTATGATAGAAACCAGCTACATACACAACAATTGTCTCAGTGCATTTGTGCTGCTAGAACAAAATATCATACACTGGGTAATGCATAAACAATAGAAGTGTATTTCTTACAGGTCTGGAAGCTGCAAAGTTCAAGATCAAGGTGACTGTATTTCGATGTCTGGTGAGAGCCTTCTTCCTGTATTCTCACATGGTGGAAAAACAGAAGGGCAAAAAGGGGCCAAACTATTTCCCTCTAACCCTTTTACAAGGCAGGAATCCATTCATGAGGGCAGAGCCCTCATGACCTAATTGCCTCTCGAAGAATACTCCCCTTAACACTGATGCATTG
Source organism: Pan troglodytes (assembly GCF_028858775.2). Lineage (NCBI taxonomy): Eukaryota > Metazoa > Chordata > Mammalia > Primates > Hominidae > Pan > Pan troglodytes. The sequence goes on from NC_086015.1 coordinate 109,807,063, forward strand.
GGAATTAAGTTTCAACATGAATTTTGGAGGGGACATAAACATTCAAACGACAGCAGCAATCAATTTTCTCCACATTTTCCAGTCCTCTAGAAGGTTTTAGCACTAGTGACTTCTTCTGGGAAAAATCTAGAAAGTCATAAGATGTCATACATTTTCTTTCATTCCTTGCTCTATTAACTGACTGAATGAAGAGGATGCAGTGGCAACACAAGGTGCAAGGAACCATGATCCCTGAAGTATATGGAAAGCCATCTGCCAAATGCCTGATTAGTCTATGAGGAGAGCAAGAAATAAACCTTTATTGTGTTAAGCACTGATAATTCTGAGTTATTTATTACAGCAGCTAACATTAATTGCTTGGATAATTGCACTGTTTATATCTAATGAGAACAATTTAAAATTTGAGGACTTTAATCTTCAGCATGTTTTGTTTAGCTTTCTGATTTTTCTTGTCCTGTGTCATTTTACCAGTTATTTCCTAGTTCATATCTTCAATTAGCATGTTTTTATTCCCAAGAATATCCTCTAGGAAAAAAATCTTTTGGTTCTACATCATATGTGCTTTGATCAATTTTCCATTAACTACTATCTCATTTGAATTACCCACATAAAGCTTCCTTACTCCAAACATCTGTCTGTGAACCACTGAGTTAGAATCTACTTCCAATATCTGATTCTTTAAATTCTACACATGTAATTCTGGTTTGATCTTAAAATCCTATAATAACTTCTAGAAATTACAAACTATAACTACCACAAAAATTTTAGTTTTTAATTATATTTCTACCTTTTCTTCTACTTATCTTCCTTTTAGTAGCTTTTAATGATACATTACATGGAAATAGTGGTGAAACTAGAACTGCTTGTCAGAACTAGTTTCTACAAACTAGAACCTCAGAGAGTAAATGAATCTCACATGCATTCTTTTATAAACACAGAGAAATGCAAGCAATTTGTTCATTGAACTCTTCATTTGCAGGAGTAATTAAAAAACACACATACAAAAAAAAAAGACCAAATAAAAAAAAATGGCAGGTGCTCTAGGCCACATGCTCTAATCTCCATTTGCCCTAACTTTCCCCATAAGAATATAGTAATTCATGCAAAGCTGAATTAGAATCTTCTTAATGTATACATACATTGTAAGTATTAAGTATTTAAAAATGCAATACTGCTAGTCTTCTAATTTCAATTATACAAGGTACAAGGCAATTTAACCTTTCAGAGATAATCCTATCTACTTTGAATAATAGGAAATTTGGAGTTACAAAACACATAAGCTAAAAATCAGAGATGTAACTGTAATGCAAATAACATAATAATTATTATAATAGAGGAATGCACAGTGATGTGATAGCCCCAAAGAAGGAGCATTGGAGAATAATCTAGTGGGTTGCATAGCAATTTTCCATGCAGAATGAGAAGAAAATATGTCTAGGTTTGAAGCATAAAGAGTGTTGTTAGGAAAATAGAAAAAAGGCTGACGATAATCAAAGTTTACGGCCCATGTGAAGTATCAGAAAATTAGGCTACAAACTACGTAGAGGGATAAATTTGTGAAGGCTTGTAGTAGCAGGTGCTACCAGTTCCCTACCCAGATCTCCTTCCCCTTACTGGCATCCCCCAGCAAATGTTAGTGTTGGCCTCCAACAACTAATTGCTACACTCTTCTCAGAAGAACTGTCCCCTGGTCTAAAAGACTCACCTTTCTCATTGATGCTTTGGAGGTTACTCCTAGGGGCTGGCCCATTGTCAGTGACTGATGTGGGGTAGAAAGGAATGCATGGCCCCTTGGTCTTGTGTGAATGATTCTGTAGTGATATTCATGTTCTAGTGGTCTGTGTTTTTCAGGATTTGATCAGACAACTGATCATTTTTAGTTGTCTGGAATAAGTAATTTTGCATTAGACCTAAGAAATTGTGAAAGATCATGAAGTAGTCTAAGGAAGACAGTTGCCTCTGCATCTGGTGGTAGATTGAAGTTGTTAAAAGTCATCAGAGTGGCTGTTAGTAAGAAGTTAGACATAAAGAACAAACTGGAGCTCACTAAGGCAGGCTGGAACCAAGGAACACAAACTGCAACCTGTGTCTGTCTCCCTCTGACTCCAATCGTGATAATGTAACTGATCTGTCGATGAAGCTGGAGACCAACACCAGGAAGGTCTCTGCACATTCATCTGATCCAGAACTTAGGGAACTGAAGGAAGAAATCAAATGAGAGCATGGAACCAGCTGCTGTCTCCTCTAGGCCTGTGAGCCACAAGATCAGCAATAACGGGAGCTATCTGCAACAGCATCTTGTGCCCTTCACTGACCTGCAGGGTAGAATGGCTGTTACTTACCTCTGCCTTCTAAATTTTATGCAGATATCACTTGTAGCCAACGATAAACCGAGAGATATAAAGGGGAGAGGATTCTGGAAAATGTAGTTTCAACTTAACTATGTTGATACAGTACAGAATGACGACAAGCTCCCCATAGTATCAGCTGAACACATAACTTTACTTAGACGTTACACAGACTTCAACTCAGCACACATCCTACTTTGATTCTTCTGCCACCTATTTTGCTTCCCAGATATCCACAATTCATGTGAAAGCATCACATTAGCAAATCCCTTACACGAGAATTCTGTCTTGGTCTCTGCTTCTAGATAACCCAACCTAAAGTGCCCCTCATCATGATAATGAATTGTGACTCTATTTCATAGGCAACAGGGAGATATTGATAGCTATTTTTGTTCATTGGTGATAAACTTATTAGATAGGTGACACAGGATAATCAACGAACCAAGATGCCAAGGGTTTTAAAATGCGCTAATAAAATACTGCTAATTAAACTATAAAGCAATGCTTTCTGATTACTAACAATTATTAAATTTGCTAAAAGAGCTATTTATTTTTTAAATTAAGTAAACAGATTTTTATTATAAATTGGTATCACATTTATCAGTATCACGTTTGTGGATACATTAAAAAGGATTTTTTTTTAATTTTTATTTTTAGAGACAGGATGTCACTCTGTTGCCCAGGCTGGAGTGCAGTGGCATAATCGTAGCTCACTATAGCCTCAAACTCCTGGGCTCAAGTGATCTTCCTGCCCCAGGCTCCACAGTAGCTGGGACAGGTGTACCATCACGCCTGGCTAAATTTTTAAAACTTTTTTGTAGAGATGGGGGTCTCGCTATGTTGCCTAGAATGGTCTCAAACTCCTGGCTTCAAGCAATTCTCCTGCCTCAGCCTCCCAAAGCACTGGGATTATAGGTATGATCACAACATTGGCCAAACAAAAAATATTATAATAAAAATAAATGGATTAAGTTATTTTCAAAACTGCCTCCTAATAAGTATCTAAATATTGAGTTATTTCTCAACTTAGAATGGTCAATGTCTATAATTTTATACACCAAATCTTCCTCTATGCCATCAAGAATATTGATAATACATTTCTTAAAGAATTGATGAAAGAACTAAAAGTCATTAGTGCTCAAGAGCTAAGTTTGCAGTCATGTAAAACTAGTTTACTTTTGACTTCCTTTTTAGGAATGTTGTTCCACAATTTTTCCTGAGTTTTTTTTTTTAGTGTCACCAACACCCATGCAAGTTATGATACTGAGACACTTGACTTTCAGATAGACACTAATAAATAAACTCATTATGACTGCCACCTGGCTGATGGTGATTGTAAAAAGTGTTCTGATTTCAAATAACCTAAAGTATGAAAAATTGTTTACTTAGAACCAATCAATACACTGTGGTACCTGAAGATGAGTTGAAGGTGGATAGACAATAATTAGGATAACTGGCTAAGTGGCATTTGTGTTAATCCCAGCAAAAAATGTCAATCACCAATACCAGAATATAAACAGTGGCGATGAGAAGGGATTTGAATTACATTTAGGAGACAAAACTAGTGGGATATTTAGTAAAAAATATTTCTCTGTGAAGATGCTATTCACAAATTTATATTAAGTGTCCCAGAAATGATTTTGCATCAAATTCAAATGGATATACAAATGTGTATGTATATAAAGGCTGATACTCATTATCATAAAATTTGAAGTACTTTTAATAATTTTAGAGTTCTTGATGAATTTGTATATTTATACAGATTCCATTGACTCTGCTGCCCATATTAGGGTATCATTCTGACTACAAAAAGAGTAACTCCCATTCAACTGATTTCCATCTATTAATTACACAGTGATGTCGGACCTTAGTTTCCGGCCACGCTCCTATTCACAAATAACTTAGAGAGTTTCATTTTAAACAATATACTCATGAGATATGATAATACTTTGCAATTCAGTACAAAATTGTTTTCCTATTCAGTTACTGGTTTAGATTTATTCTCTTCCACCTCATGATTAAATAGACAAATTGTACCATAAATATCCCTATTATTTTTTCTTGCTATGCCTTTCAGTGGGCTAAAGAAAACATCTTATTTGCATTAGCAATATCTCCAGATGCATGTATATGTCTGATATCAACAATGAAGCACATCCTTGGCATTAGTTATTTTAATATTTTTACCATAATTAAATTGTAACTTCAGAATTCCAAAGACAGTAATTGCTGTGGAATATACCTCAAGCAGATCATTTGACTAAGGCCTAATTTTATTGGCAGTATTCATTCCTAAAACTTTTTTTAAGTTACTTATAACTTGCTTATTTTACACACTGCTTCACCACACATTTTAATGTAAAATATTATTCTTTGGAGGAATTGCATGATCAAAATTTTAAGCACAACATTTATTGCTGGTTAATATATTGAAACAGAATGAAAACTTAGATCTCTGCTTATCCTCTCACATCACTTATGCTTACAACCTCTAGGTGAGGCCAGTAGATAGTCACAATATCAAATTAAATTTAAGCAGAATAAAACCTCATCTTTGGAATTTGTCAGTTCTTACAATTAACTTTTTCACTTGGTTTCAAAAATAAACTGTATATGTAACATCTGTAAAGAATCAATTTTCACCTGTGTGCACATGTATCTGTAATGCATATACTTATGTAAATGTTTTAAACTATCATAGAAACTTCAAACATACCTAAAAGAAGAGCAAATAATGTAATAAAATTTTGTATTTTCATCTTTCAGCTTCAGCAATTATCAACATTTAGTCATTTATATTTTAATACAATGACAGTTTCTACTGCAGCTATTAACCACAACTACCATTTGAAGACTAGTATTACGTGCCAATGTTTCACGTGAAGTTCTTAGTTTTCTGCAGTAGAAATAAGCTGGCTAATTTAAGTAGAAAATAACTTTATTTAATAGAAATAAATAATCTAGAAAAGGATTATAACATTCTTGAGGATAAGATATTCCGGAGCACCACTGAAAATCATGATAAAGCTTTCTTAAGTGCCACAGGAAATTAGGTGTAGCTTTTACCTCTGCTACAACATTCACCAAATACAACTGACATAGACATTTAATTTATAACCACTAGTTCCAGTGATGTAATTAACAGCATCTAATACACGTCTATCCATAACTGCGACAGAGATTAGAAAAACAGGCAGCTGGCTTCCATGGTGAGAGGTGGTCTAAGAATCACAGAGTAGGATATTTCTCAAATATAGAAAAGGGGAACAGATGCTGGAAATTCAACATTGAACAATAACCACTTCAATCAGGCATCAGGCACTGGGCTAATTTCAATAAAAATGCATGTAAAATGTTTAGCCCGGTATTTAGCCTATAAGTTAGCCTCTCTCATTGTTCTCACTTCAGAGATAAAGTAATTTCAGTTAATTAACTTGCCCAGTGTTATGCAACCATTAAATAATGGAACACGGATACCAACAAAAGTCTGGCTGATCCAAAGTCTGTGTGCTAAACACTGCACTATTTTTTAATTGAGAGTATTTACAAAAGCCATTTATTTCAATCAAATTATAATGTTACAATAAGACAGTGAAGGTCAATAGCTTGTCCACAGGCATAACACCAGCAACTTCAGACAACCTTTACAGCAGATCAGACTATCTGATAGGATTTTGATGTACGATGATGCTTTTATAATAGTACTTACTGTCTATTGATTGCGGTGATTGTGGTAAAGCTGGCATCCCTAAATTCAGAGTCTATCTTCACTATTAAATTAAGTATCTAAAATACTCAGTATATCAGAACTGTAAATGACACAGATATAATGTCTAAACAAACAATCAAAACTCAGAACTCTATACAAAGAGATAGAAATGTTAATGGAACTTACCCAGAGATTGACAGTAGGCAAAACACCCATCACTTCCCAAGGAAGAACACCTTGATTTGTTGCTGCATTTGTTTGAAATCAATCTGAGACATTCAGGCTGAAAGGAACAACAATTCAATAAAGAATCAACACAATTAAATGAAGTTATATTTCACTTGAAATTATGCCAAGGGCCTTTCACATTCCAGTGCTCACATACTGTAGACATATATTGGCAAAACATATATATGAAAACATAGGAGAATGGAGACTTACATAAAAATTGGGATACAAATAGCAAATTATCTGAAGATATATTTTATGCCTAATAAATTTCTATTTCCAAAAATACATATAAAAGATGTACTTATTCTAGGTTCTTGAAGGACCATGAAATGAAAGAAAGCTAAGAAGATTTTAAATATATTTTTCTATTTACTTACAAACTTGTTAATGTCATATTGTTATACATTTACATGTTTTGTACCTATGCAATTACTTCCCTAGGAGGAAAATATTCCTAGAAATGGAATTTTGAGGTATAGAGGAATGCATTTAAGCCTTTTGGAAAATTGTTCCATCATGCCATGTAGAATTATATAAAACTACAATGTAATGGTTGTATATAAAAATGTCCATTATTTCACACTTTACTTCATTGGTGTTTTTTAAAATAATAATTAAAAATACATTTTAAATAAATATTTATTTGATTTATATTGAGGAAAAATATTTATATCTAATGGTATTTATTTTACAATTTTGAATTGCCTGTTCATATTGTTTCCTATCGTATTGGAGTACTTGTCTATTTTAAATTGCTGTGTAAGATCATTTTGTGCATCATGAAATATAATAATACATTGCAACATATTCTCCCCCTCTTTACATGTTATTCGTTTATTTATTTATGTACTTACTTTCTTATTTATTTTGGTGTAAACATGTTTTAAACATGTGGTCAATTCTCGTATTTTCTCATAAAAGATTCTGTTATTGATACCACAATTAGAAATGTTTTCCCTGACTTGTATGTTATATATATATTCACTCATAATTTCTTCATACATTATTTTGTGTGTTCATTTCACCACAGACTACTTTAATTTTTCTGAAATTCATTTTTGAGTTGTATATTCATTTTGCATATTGTATATATTACATTTTTCCAATGTTTGGCCATTTGTATGCCCATCTTAATTTGAAATGAAAGTAACGAGTTTTAGTATATCTATTCATATATACTTGCCTTTTTTTCCTTATTTCTTATTGTGTTTTAATGATCTCCCTTTGTTTTCACATATCAAGATATTATTCCGTCATTGTAACTTTATACAATTGATTAAAGTAAATAATTGTTATGTGTTTTAATTTCTTGTATTTTCTATATTTGTTGGCATTATAAATAGGAATTTTATTTATATTGAAGAGTCAGGGTTTTTTGATTTACCATTGTTTACATATGCATAATAAAATTGTCATAATGAAATTGTCATTTTCTTTTAAAAAGTTTGTAATATTTTTATCTTGTTCAGGTGGATAATCTTATTACATAAAAATATTGATTATAGGCTGGGCGCGGAGGCTCACGCCTATAATCCCAGCACTTTGGGAGGCCAAGGCGAGCGGATCATGAGGTCAGGAGATCAAGACCATCCTGGCTAACACGGTGAAACATCGTCTCTACTAAAAATACAAAAAATTAGCCGGGCGTGGTGGCGAGCGCCTGCAGTCCAGCTACTCAGGAGGCTGAGGCAGGAGAATGGCGTGAACCCGGGAGGCGGAGCTTGCAGTGAGCCGAGATCGTGCCACTGCACTCCAGCCTGGGCGACAGAGCGAGACTCCGTCTCAAAAAAAAAAAAAAAAAAAAAAAAACCACATATATATATATATGTGTATATATATATATATTATAAATTGACTCACTTTTTTAACCTCATTGGTTCACACTTCCAGAATTATGTAAGATCAAGGCGGTGATAATGGCTACACTTGTCTTATTTTTGTTTCAAATGTAATGCTTCTAGTCTAGTGTATTGTAATTAAATGGTTTGAAGGCTTTCAATATTTCTACAATGAAAATAAAACATGTTTACATTTCAGTTTTATAGAGTTCTAATATTTAGGAATTGGATTTTAAATATTATCAAATATTCTGTCTACCTAAGCTTTTCACTTATGATAATTTATATTAAAAGATTTCCTAATATTAAACATTATTTCATTTCTTAAATGTACTGTACTAGTAATACTTTTTTTTTTTTTTTTTTTTTTTTTTTTTTGAGATGGAATCTCGCCCTGTCCCCCAGGCTGGAGTGCAATGGTGCAATCTCAACTCACTGCAACCTCCACCTCCTGGTTCAAACAATTCTCCTGCCTCAGCCTCCCAAATAGCTGGGATTACAGGCACCCACTGCCATGTCCAGCTGATTTTTGTATTCTTAGTAGAGACAGGGTTTCACCATGTTGGCCAGTCTGGTCTCGAACTCCTGATCTCATGATCCACCCACCTCAGCCTCCCACCTCAGTGCCGGGATTACAGGTGTGAGCCACCACACCCAGCCACTAGTAACACTTTAAAAATATACCTTTGGATTTAGTTTGCTAGCATTTATTTTTAAAGTAAGCATCTGTATTAATAGTTAATAGTTTAGCCTTTCTTCAGGCTTTTATTTTTATTGATTGAGGATGGCTTCCAATATGCATCTTCAGCTTATTACAGTAAAATTTCAAATAATATTATAGTCCTTTATGTACAGTGTCAGAAACTTCCAGCAGTTATATATTTTTTTTTCTATCACAACTTTTGGGATATAAACCACACCATATGTTCTTAATAGGTTGTCAATTATCTTTTAACATTAATAAAAATAAGAAAACTTTATTTCAGATTGAAAATTATTTTTACTATTTCTGGTGAATTTTATTACTTGGATACAGGTTTCCATCTGATACTACATTCCTTCTGCTTGAAAGAATTTCTTGTAATGTTATAATGAAGTTTTATTTCAAATATATTATCTTTTATTTCTCTGAAAAAGTCCTTTTTTACATTCAAATTTAAGAGAGATTTTTTATTGGGGATAGAATTCTGGGTTGACAGCTTTATTTTTCATTCAGTATCTTGAAGTTGTTCCATTGTCTCTCTTTTGCATTGTTTCAGATAAAAAAGTCTTTTGTAATTTTTTGTTTTTCCAAATACACTGTTATTTTTATACTGCCTTTAAGATTGCTTACTGGGCATTGATTTTCTACCAGTTTGACTATGTTATATCTAAGTATGCTTTTGTTTTGTTTTTTCTATATTCTGGTTGGTGTCCTCTGGGCTTTTTGTGGTTTGTTGCTGTTTCATTGATTTTGAAAAATGCTTGCTTTTTTTCACTTCAAATATTTCTTCTGCCCTATCATCTGTCTCTTCTCCTATTTTTGGAATTTTAATTCCATATATACAACTGTCACACAGTTCTAATATTCTTTTCCTTAAATCTTTCTTCTTCTTTTGTTGTACTTTGAACAATTTATATTGGCATACCTTTAAGTGTACTGATTATGTCTCCAGTTCTGTTTAGTCTGCTATTAAAGAACATTTTACCCTTGACATTGTGCTTTGTTTTTCTAGTATTTCTATTTGCTAGATCTACTGGAATTTCTCATTTTTATAGTTTTTAATTTATCATCCAAAATTCTGTTTATCCATGTTGTCTAACATTTCTACTAAGTCTCTTAAATTTAATTATAGTTATTCAGGTTATACAGTTATTATTTTCTTGATTCTGTATTCTCTTCCATTTGTCTATTTGCCTATCCCTGTGTCACTGACACATTCTTTTAATTTTGATGGGTTTAAATACATCTAAACATTGACCAGTATACAAGTACTTCTAGGATTTTGATAAAGCTTATGTTGAGTCTTTAATTATTAAAACTTGACATTTTTAGTTCATTCAGCTTTATGATCTATAAACACAATACATTCCTCCATTTGTTTATATAGTCAGTGATATCTCTCATAGTTTTTGGTACTGTTTTGTGTAGACATCTTAAATATCTTTTGCTAAATTAACTACTAGATATTTAATTTTTAATACTATAGTAAGTAGTATTATATTTTCTATTTATTTTTTCAATATATAAAAATCAAAATTAATTTTGTATATTGACTTTATCACCAGCAATCTTAATGAAATCACTTATTAATTCTATTAGTTTTCTTATAGATTATTTTGTGACTCTAATAAAATAAATTAGTAATTATTGTGTCCTTTTTTTTATTCTGTGGAAAGATTTCTTCTAAGATTAATAAAGTTTCTTCCTTCAATTTTTGAAAGAATTTACCAGAGAAGCTATCTGAGCTTGGACATTCAGCTTTTCATACTGAAAATAAATTTAATAATGTATTTAATTTATTTAATATGTGTGGGAATATTTATATTTTCTGTCTTTTCTTGTTTTAGTATTGACAAAGTATATTTTTTCCTAAAATTTTGCCCTTTTTGACAGAATTGTCTAATTTACTAGCATAAAGATATTTTATGTACTATCTTTTTCACCATATTCATAGAATCTGTAGTAATATCTCTTTTTTCACCCATGATATTAGTAATTTGTGTTTTCTCTTTTTTCCTGATCACTATTCCTAAGGAATTATTGATTTTATTAATAGTTTTACTAAATCAAGTTTTATCTTTGTTAATTTATCTATTGTATGAGAGAGAGAGATAGAGAGAAACAGCTAGCAAGAGAAAAATAAAATTAATTTTAGCAATAGTCTTTATTATTTTCCTCATTCTACTTCTGAATTGGATTGGATATTCACTTGCTAATTCTTGAAACAGAAGCTTACATAACTGGTTTCAGATTTTTATCTTCTTAAAATTTATACATAGAATACTATAAGTTTCCTTCTAAGCAATGTTTCAGCTGAATCACACAAATTTTTATATGTTATATTCTCTTTAATATTAAGGTTTAAATATTATCTAGTTACCATTTTGATTTCCTCTTTAGCTTATATGTACATATCTAGAGAATCATATAATATATGAAATCAATAATATAAAATTATATTGCTTAATTTCCAAGCAGTTGAGGATTTATCTTTAGCTTGATTTCTAGTTTAATTTTATAATGTCCAAGAATGGTCTCTAAATAATTTCAATACCTTGAAATTTGTTAAATGACATAAGGTCAATATCAGAAAATGTTATATATTCCCATGAAAAGAATACATATTCTTTCATTGTGTTGAAATATTTTATATATGCTAATTAGGTCAAATGTGTTAATTGTATTATTCAGGTCTTACAAATATATATTTAACTTTCTCTCTACTTATTTTAACAGTTGGTGAAATAAACATATTAAATGTTCCCACTATGATTGTGATTTAGCTATTCCTTTATTGAAATATTTCAGCTTTTTTTTTGCTATATTTTGGGGCTGTATTACAGGCTATTCACATTTAGATTTAAGGTGTCTTCCTTTTTAACTTCTACATTATTGTGAAATGACAAGGGGACTTCAAAAAGTTCATAGAAAATTGAATTAAAATATAAAAATGAAAACAACCTTTATTTCTCAACGTAGCTTCCATCAATATTGAGACACTTTTGTAAGTGATATACCAGCCAATTGGTCTATCCCTAAAGAACTGAGGGTCCTGGGAACTTAACTATGTAAATGCAGTCTTTCTTACCATATTAATTGAAGAAAGATGGATACCTGTTTAAGATTTTTTTAAGTCTGGGAAACAAAAATAAGTCAGAAGGAGCCAAATCAAGACAGTAAGGTGAATACCTAATGATTTCCCATCAAAACTCTCACAAAATTGATCCCTTTTGATAAGAGGAATCAACAGGAGCATTGTTTTAGTGAAGAATTACCCTCTGGTGAAGTTTTCCTGGGTGTTTTTGGTGTGTGTGTGTGTGTGTGTGTGGTGTGTTTTGTTTTGTTTTGTTTCCCTTTGTTTTGGCCCTCAAGAAAGTTAACAAGCAAATTCCTTGAGCATCCCCCAAAACTGCTGTCATGACCTTTGTTCTTGACTGGTACAGTTTTGCTTTGACTGGTCACGTTCATTCCTTGATAGCCATTGCTTTGATTGTGCTTTGTTTTCAGGATCATACTGGTAAAGCCATGTTTCTTCTCCTGTTAGAATTCTTCAAGGAAATGCTTTAGAAGTTTGATCCTACTTGTTTAAAATTTCCATTGAAAGCTCTGCTCTTTTCTGTAGGTCTTCTGGAGGCAAAGGTTTTGGTACTCATTGAGTGTAAAATTTGCTCAACTTCCATTTTTTAGTCAGAATTTTGTAAGCTGAACCAACTGAGATATCTATAGTGTTGGCTATTGTTTCCATGGTTAATCATTTGTCCTCTTCAATTAGGAAATGAACAAGATTTTTTTTTCACATATTAATGTGCATGGGCTGCCACTGCAAGCTTCATTGTTAACATCATCTCATCCCCTCTTTAAACGAGTTATCCATTTGTAAACTGCTGATCTGTTGGTGGGGCATTGTCCCTAAAACTTCTTACAAAGTATCAATAATTTAAATATTATTCCAGTCAAGCTTCATCATAAATTTGATATTTGTTCTTGCTTTAATTTTTTTTAGCTTTTATTTTAAGTTCAGGGGTACATGTGCAGGTTTGTTATATACGTAAATTGTGGGTTTGGTGTACAGATTATTTTGTCACCCAGGTAATAAGCATAGCACCCAACAGGAAATTTTTTGACCTTTATCCTCCTCCCACCCTCTGCCCTCAAGTAGGCCCTGGTGTCTGTTGTTCTCTTCTTTGTGTTCACATGCACTCAAAGCTTAGCTTCCATTTATAAGTGAGAACATGCAGTATTTGGTTTTCTGTGTCTGCATTAATTTGCTTAGGATAATGGCCTCCGGTTCCATTCACGTTGCTGCAAGGGATATGATCTTATTCTTTTTTATGGTTGCATAACATTCCATGGTGTATATGTACCACATTTTCTTCATCCAGTCTCCCACTGATGGGCATTTAGGTTGATTCCATGTCTTTGCTATTGCAAAAAGTGCTGCAATGAACATACACATGTGTATGTCATTATGATACAATAATTTAGATTCCTTTGAATATATACCTAATAATGGGATTGCTGGGTTGAATAGCAATTCTGTTTTAAGTTTTTTGAGAAATCACCAAACTGCTTTCTACAACTACTGAACAATTTACATTCCCACCCATAGTGTGTAAGTGTCCCCTTTCTACAATGCGGCCAACAAGAATATGAAAAAATGCTCAGCATCACTAGTCATTAGAGAGAAGCAAATCAAAACTACAACTATATGTGATACTATCTCACACTAGTTAGAATGGCTACCATTATTATTTTTTGAGACAGAGTCTCACTCTGTTGCCCAGGCTGGAGTGCAATGGTGTGATCGTGGCTCACTGCAGCCTTGATTTCCTGGGCTCAAGGGATCCTCCCACCTCAGCCTTCCTTGTAACTGGAACCATAGATGTGCTCCACCATATCTGGCTATTTTTTTCTTATCTTTTTCTAGACAGGGGGTTTTGCCATCTCTTCAAGCAGGGGTTTTACCCAGGCTTGTCTCAAACTCCTGGGTTCAAGCAATCCTGCCTCAGCCTCCCAAAGTGTTGGGATTACAGGCATGAGCCACCACACCCAGCCAGAATGGCTATTATTAAAAAGTCAAAAAATAACAGATACCAGTGATGTTGCAGAGAAAAGGGAACACTTAACGCACTGCTGCTGGGAAAGTATATTAGTTCAGCCATTGTGGAAAGTAGTTTGGCAATGTATCAAATAATTTTAGCAGAAATCATGTTGCTCTGATAGGGGCTTTGTTCAAACTTATGTCTTATGTCCTTCTTAGTGCCTCAAACTAGATCCTGTTCAGACATGCTAGTATGTTTGTTTTGCTGCCAACAAAAGAATTGAAATCCATGCATAATTTTTTTCATCATACACATTGTCTATGAACTTTTTGAAAATACTTCATATGTCTTTACTTCTCATCTTAATGTTTACTTTTTCCAATACTTATATAGTTATGTTTACTCTTCGGTTTAGTCAACCTTATTACTTTCTTTGGTTTGCTCAGCCCTATAGCTTTATCTACAGTCTATACTTAAAGTGTACTTCTTTTAAGTAGCATATTATTGCTTTTACTTTTTGATTCAATTAGATAATCTTTGACATTTAGTATTTTATTTACTTTTAATGTAATTACTGATACATGTGGTTTATGTATACCTCTTACTATTTCTTTTATTTGACCTATCATATTTAATGTTTCCTTTTTTCTCTTATCTTTTAGATTAACCACTTATTATAACAATTTTTATTATCATCATATATTTGAATGTTATTTTCTATCTATTAAAGTTGATAATTATGCATTCTGTTCTTAGATACCATAAATATTACAATATATTTCACTGATTTATTACAATCTAATACATATCATTGCTTCCCCAATAGTAATAGTATTTGTTTTTAAAAATTATATAATTGGGTATCTTTGGAGAATTTTGATAACTTTTGAGTATCCAGTCTGCTGAATATATATTTTGGTTTGTTTAGTTTTATGTTTTTAATGGTGTAACAATGTCAATAAATTATAGAGCAGATTAAATAGTAGATTTTTCTTTTCAGTAAGAAAATACCTACCTATTAAATTCTGGAAGTAAAGAATGCTATTTGTTTGTGGTTAGTGAAAATAGTGAATGTTGAAGACCATATTTTGCATAACAGATTAACAAGTTTTTAAAAAATTGAAACAGATTATATATGGAAGATGTTGATGGAAAAGATAAAGAACAGCTTCTATTCTGTAAACAATAAGGCTGTGGAATGTGTGTGCAGCTCACCAGTACTTACTAGTTTTAATTATCAGTTTCCAAGTCAGTACAGTGCTAGGGTTAAAACAATGGCTTTTAAGAAGATGTGAGTAGATGTTAGATGTGAAATTCATACTATTACCTATAATTTACTGAGAGGAAAAAAAAGAGAAACCGCAGCTCCCTAAAAAGAATTAAAAACTTTTGCCTCAATCAGTTTTCATTCTAAATCACTTTCAATTCTTCCAAATCTGACCTCTTTTTCTATGATTGATTGAGATCAGGATAAAAATCTACTATGATGTAACCTATGAGAACTTCTTAACACAGGTGTCAGTATTTTGTAAGGCAGTACAATTTGTTTGAAAGCTAAAAAAAAAAAAAAAACTCAAGTTTTCTGCTTTTATTTACTAGATGAATTTATCTGTGACATGTCCAATGTTCAATTTAGCTTTGGACTCGGTTTTACCTATCAAACCCTAAGCCACAGTGTTATATTTAAGGGTTGAGTATACTGTATTTGAGGTTGTAGCGAATTATCCAATTAGACGTTATTCCACTGATTCTTCTTATTGACTACAGCCACATGGATATTTGATTTCCATATTTGCTTCACAAATCAATTGCAAAGTTATGAAACAATATGTTTAATGACTATTCCACTCTAAGAACACTAACATAAAAATATTTTCTTTGCTCTGTACCCCAACCCCAATTTCTAAAGCCTTAAACTTTGAAACATACTTATTCTTCTGTATCAACCCTGTACTGAATCAGCCCTCAAGCTCTTTGGAATGTTTCCTCTCCATTTTGTCACACTACCTCTGCCTTATTTTTGCAATATCCTTTTGGCCAATCTTCCACTGTTTTCTTCATATTCCAATCCCAATATAAATCAACATGTGCCAAATTGTCTCTCCCAAAACATCATTAAAAATATTTCTGGCCAGGGATGATGGCTCATGCTGGTAATCCCAGAGACTTGGGAAGCCAAGGCAGGAGGATCATTTGAGGCCAAGAGTTCAAGACGGCATTGAGTCATGAGCCCGCCACTGAACTCCAGCCTGGGTGACAGAGCAAGACCTCATTTCTAAAAAATATTTTTAAAACATTTATTCAGGCATGGTGGCATGTGCCTGTAGTCCCGGCTACTTGGAAGGCCTAGGTAGGAGCATTGTCTGAACCCAGCAATTGAAGACTGCAGTGAGCCATGATCATGCCACTGCAATCCAGTCTGGGTTGATCAAGACCTCAACTCTAAAAAAAAGTAAAATAAAATAAAATCTTTTCTTCCTTCCTTTCTTTGCTTCTTCCTTCCTTCATTTCTTCTTTTCTCATTCTGTCCAAAAGTCAGACAGAATAAGGTGGGAGTAAAGGTGGGAGTTCATATAATAGATGGGTATAGCATTGGTGTTTTTGGAAGGTATGGAGTTGATAAGGGGGACATCCACACTGGCGGAAGTAAGACCTGAGTGTGTGAAGATGGGAGATAGATGAAATTGTACATTTGTTTTCAGAAATGAGAGTTATAAACATGATAAAGGGAATGATTTCAATAATCTCCTTGGGGTTGGCTTAGAACTTAAGCTTTTTGGTGTGAACTCATGGCCATATTGTGTGTGTGTGTGTAAATATATATATAAAACATTATATATATTATATATAAATTATATATAATATATACAAAACTTTATATATAATATATATAAATTATATATAATATATAATGTGTTTATATAAATTATATATGTAAGATATATATTAACTATATATAAGTTATATAAATGATATATAAATATATATGTTATATATTTATATATAAACGATATATAAATATATGCTATATATATAAACGATATATAAATATATATGTTATATGTTTAGATATAAACGATATATAAATATATATGTTATATGTTTAGATATAAACGATATATAAATATATATGTTATATGTTTAGATATAAACGATATATAAATATATGTTATATGTTTAGATATAAACGATATATAAATATATATGTTATATATAACATTATATATAATATATAATGTTAGCTCTGTCCCCTGAGAGGCCCTCAAAGTAGAGACCTCTTATAGCAATAAGATCATCTATCAGCACCTAGATATTAGTTTCTAAATATTATTCTCCACTAATTAAAACTAGGGTTCTTTGGAGAGGTGGTTGATTCTAGGGGTGGGGCATAAAGTACAAAATGAACCTGTAAGTAAGAAAATGCTCAGAGCATGTCTGCAACATGCTATTCTGGTTATCTATTGCTGCATGGAAACATAATGGTTTGAAATAATTTATTATTATCCCTCATGGTGCTAAGCTTATGGGGCTCAGCTGGGTGGTTGTTGCTTAGTATTCTTCAAGTGATTGCATACAAATGGCAGCCATTGCTGAAATCACCTGAAGGCCTTATAAAACAAGATGCCCAAGCTAGCTCAATTACATAACTGGTAATTCATGCTGGCTGTTGTGTAAGAGTTCAGCTAGGGCTCTTTGCCTACATATGTCTTTTCCATGTAGCTTTAGATTCTTACCAAATGTTTCCTAGATTTTATGGGGAAGCATTATCAGAGCAAGTATTATGAGAGATTAAGGTAGATGCTACAAGACTTTTTAGCTTGAAAGTAACATGATGTCACTTCTGTTGCATTATATTAGTTACCAAAAGCAAACCCAAATTCAATAAAAAAGGGAACTATACAAGTGTGTACTTGAACACATACTAGGAGGCCTGGTCCATAGGCAGGCCATCTTTGAATTCTAGATACCACAATCTTCCCTCTAGCTTTAATGAGTTACATCCCTCCCACAGTTAAAATACACTAATGTAATCCAGCGAAACCTCCCCAAATCTAACTTGGGATGGTATCAGGCATAAGCTTGATATTCAGGTGCAGATAAAGGTCCCAGGATATGGTTTCTCAGGTGTGTTTCCTAAAGTGTGTAACAAACACTAGTTTAGTAAAGTATATAATGAATTTAATTGATTGACCTTATAGTACAACACCAGAATCACATGTTGGAAATTAAAGGATAAAGTACTACCTGATACCAGAATTTAATTAGGGTATTTAACAAAATGAAATAATTACATAGCAAAAGGAAAACTGGAAGCAGCCAGGCACGGTGGCTCACGCCTGTAATCCCAGAACTTTGGGAGGCCAAGGTGGGTGGGTCATGAGGTCAGGAGTTTGAGACCAGCCTGGCCAACATAGTGAAACCTCATCTCTACTAAAGTACAAAAATTAGCCGGGTGTGGTGGCATGCATCTGTAGTCCCAGCTACTGGGCAGGCTGAGGCAGGAGAATCACTTGAACCCAGGGGGCAGAGGTTG
This sequence comes from Pan troglodytes, assembly GCF_028858775.2. Taxonomy (NCBI): domain Eukaryota; kingdom Metazoa; phylum Chordata; class Mammalia; order Primates; family Hominidae; genus Pan; species Pan troglodytes. The sequence goes on from NC_086015.1 coordinate 109,825,468, forward strand.
CAGTGAGCCAAGAGCATGCCATTGTACTACAGCCTGGGTAGCACACACACACACAAAAAAACCTGGAAGTATGCTATGGAAGAATTTGGAAGACAAATCAGTGGTTCACCACTACTCCTGTAAAAGGCCATATATTAAATATTTTAGGCATTTTGAGGCACATACGATATTCTTTTTCTGTTCTTTTCATAACCTCCTAAAAAATGTAAATTCGTTCTTAGCTGGTGGGTTACATAACAATAGGCCATGAACCAGATTTGACCTTTGGGCCATAGTTTGTCCACCTCTGTGCTACATCAATAATTAGTAAATACTAGAATTATGGATGAAATATATCAACTTTGGTCCTTCATATAATTTGATTAAAATAGCAGAAACAAAGTTTATGAGCAAATTTATTTTAATATTTCCTAGTTATATGTGAGATCTACATCTCAAATATATATATTTTGAAAATATATCTGGTTATTATAAAATCCTTAAGTCAAATTATAGTTTATAGCAATAATAAAATTAGCATACCACTGTTCCTCAGAAAAGTGCCACTTAAGTTTTTTTAGAGAATAGAAAAGGCGATTGTGAGGGTAATACATTCTAATATCAAGCTCAACCATAACATTTCCTGTCATGCAATTCTCCAGTGTATATAATTTGCTTTCATACTACTCCCTGCTTAGATACTAAATATTTCACTTGAACTGCCGGGGGTTGTTCATCTACCAGGCAGTCTGCTGAGGAAGCAGATGCAAATCGTGCTTGGTCATCACACTCTCGCACTTTCTAATGGACAAACTATAAAAGTTATTCATGTGGAGACTGTGTTTTCCTATTTGTTATTGAACCTGGAGTTAGCTGGCAATAGACTGATACTCCTTGAGTTTTAAGAACTGAACTGATGGAAAGAAAAGTTTTATTCAAGTTGTCTGTAGAGATGAAAATCAATTCTAAATGGCAATTACTCACAGGAGGTTTTTTAGAAAGTGCTACTTCATGTCAGAGTAAAATTATTTTCTCTAGAGGAAAGGGACAGACGACCAATAGTGAGCACAAAAGATCTTACTTGTTATAATCAAATCAAAGATTGATGTGTCTCTTCTGAGGGGAAGTTGCATTGTGGTTTAAGAACACAGACATTGGAAGCTTGAATAGCTAGTTCAAAGCCTCTCTCTACAGCTTTACTACATGGGATAAATTGGACAAATTGTGTAATTTCTTGTGTCTTACATTTCCTCTCTGTGAAACAGGAAAAACAATAGTATCTTCATGTAGGGTTCTTTAGAGGATAACATTTGTAATATAAGAAAACACCTTAGAAGAATGCCTGGAAAAAAACAACTACTCAATAAATATTAGTCATTGCTATTTGTATTAGTTTGCAGTTTCTTAAAAGAGAAAACATTGTTTGCATTCATACATTCACATGAGTGGTGTCTTTTTGAAATGTAAGAATAATAGCAATAACAAAAATAGCAAGAAAATAAATAACTTAGTTAAAAATGGCAAATAAACTGAATAGGTATTTCTCAAAAGAAGACATACAAATTATCAATAGGTACATGAAAACATGTTCAACATCATTAATTATCGAGGAAATGCAAAATAAAACCACAATGAGATATCACCTAACACCTATTAGAATGGCTATCTTCAAAAAAACAAAAGATAATGTTGGCAAGGATGTGGAAAATACGGAAGACTTGCATACTGTGGCAGTAATGTAAATTAGTACAGCTGTTATGTAAAACACCATGCAAGTTTCTTAAGAAATTAAAAATAAAACTACCATATGACCCAGCAATCCCACTTCTGGATATATATGCAAAGTAAATGAAATCAGTATGTTGAATGGATATCTGCATGCCCATATTCATTGTAGCATTATTCATAGTAGCTAAGAGAAAATCAACCTGAATCCATCAACGGATGAATGAAGAAAGAAAATATATTACAGGTTTGTCTGAAGGTACTGATTCATCTCAACTGATTCATAGTCAGTTGCCGATCAAAGTCCTTGTTCTACTCTTTCTCAGTACTGCACTTGACTAGTGTAAATAAATAACAAAAAGAAAAGAAACTGTGATATATATTTACACAACGGAATACTATTCAGCCTTTAAAAAGAAGGAGTAGTGGGTGGCCAAGATGGCTGACTAGAAGCAGCTAATGTGCACCATTCTCATGGAAAGGAACAGAAAGGCCAAGTAAACATAGCATGTTCAACTGAAACACCCAGGTACATGCATTGCAACTAATACTCGACTCATGGAGAATGGAGAAAAGCATTCAGGAGAGACATGGAGCCATGGGAACCTCCCTGGTCCAGGAAAACAGTGAACGTGTTACCCTAGGAACCCATGCTTCTCCCATAGATCTTTGCAACCCTCAGGTCAGGAGATCTCCTCCTTAACTCATTCCACCTGGGCATTCAGACTGACACATAGAGCTATGTGGATCTCAGCAGAGCAGTCATTCAGGCACATGTGAAGGCCTGGGAGCCTTAGATATTCCGGCTTTCACAGCTTCCTGGCAAAAGCAGCTGTAACTCCGGCAAAGTGGGAGGTTACACCCCCATACACACCCCAGGAAAGGGGCTGAGTCCAGAGGGCTGAGCAAGGCAAACTGCAGGCCCTGCTTTCACCACACCTCACAGGATAAGACCCACTGGCTTAAAATTCTAGTCAGCTACCTGTAGCAGCCTTACCTCTCCCTCAGGAGAAACTCCCAAGGGGAGGGGCAGGCCACAATCTTTGCTGTTTGGCCTACTTAGCTGATTTGTCCTTCAGGTTCTGGAGAGTCCAAGGCAATCAGTGGCTGAAGTGGACCCCCAGCACAGCACAGCTGCTCTACAACAACGTGGCCAGAATGCTTTATAAAGTGGGTTCCTGATACCATTTCTCCACATTGGGTGGCCCAGCCAGGGTCTCCAGCTTCTCTGACTGGTGTTTTCTGGACAAAAGAGGTTTCCAACCTCACTGGGATGGTGCTCCCAAGGAGGGGGCAAACTGACATCTTTGCTGTTTGGGCAACTTAGCCATTCTGCTTTGGAGAGCCCAAGGCCACTAGAGGCTGGAGCAGACCCTCAGCACAGCACAGCTGCTCTATAAAAATGTGGCCAGACTGCTTTTTTAAGTGGGTCCCCAATCCCATTCCTCCTCACTTGGCAGGACCTCTCAACCAGGGTCTCCAGTCACCTCCTACAGGTGATTTCAGGCTGGTAACAGGTCCATACCTCCCTGGGATGAAGCTCCCAGAGGGAGATGCAGGCCATCATCTTTGCTGTTTTATAGTCTTCTGTTGATACCTCCAGGTACCAGAAAATCCAAAGTGACTAGGTATGAAACAGACCCCAGCATGCTGCAGCAGCCCTAAAGAGAAGTGGCCAGACTGTTATGTGGGTGCCCATTCCAATATCTCCTCACCAGGCAGGGCTTTCAGGTCTGGGCCATCAGCCAGGCCCTGCTGAGGCTATTGAGCTAGTAACAGCTCTGCAATTCCCTGGACAGAGCCCCCATGGGCAACTGAAAATCTCTCTGCCGCTGCCTCTGCAGTGGAATTGCCCTTGATACCCTCAGACTAATGAAGGAGCAAAAACCCTAAATGCCTTATCCACATCTCCAACAAGCTGCAGTTGACCCAAGGAGAGGAGGCCAGTACATCTTCCACAGGTCCCAGTCTCTCCTCTGCTCATCACCATACAAGAAACCCCTGGCTTGGGCCCACAGCACAGACCCTCCATCCTGGGCTGATTGCACTAAGTGATTGCTGACCTGCGTGCAATCTGGGGTGGAGCCCCCAGGAGACAAGCAAAAGACCCTTGGCCACAACCACTACAAAGGTCCCTTCCTCTGCTGCCTCCAAGTTGGGGAAGGAATGTAAACCCTGGGATTGCCCCAGAGCTGCAGTGGAAAGTCCAGTAGTCTGTCTTGGTCTACAGTCAGCACTCAAGAGGGAGAGGAGCCCACACCTTCAAAGCATTGAGAAGGAACATGGCTGCAAGTGTGAGGAAACTTAGGGGAGCCACACAACTGAGCAAGAGTTTAACAACTGACCAATACACTTAAGCATCCACGCTAAAGCTTCACCACCAAAAATACCTCACTAACATACCCCATTGTGAAACCAAAGACAAGAATTCAGCTTCAAATAATGACCCTGCCTTGGGGTCATTGACAAAGCATTGTCCCTGTGAAAACATCCAGAAAAGAAGTCTATTGACCATACTCAATCTACACTGCAGTTAAAAGAACACCCACATGCAGAGATGAGAAATAACCAATGCAAGAACTTTGGTAACTCAAATGGCCAGAGTATTTTATGTCCTCCAAATGATCGCACTAGTTTTTCCAGTAAAAGATCTTAACCAGGCTGCACTGGCTAAAATGACAGAAACAGAATTCAGAATATGGATAGTAATGAAGATCGTCAAGATTTGGCATGGCAAAACCTAATCCAAGGCAACTAAGAATGATAATAAAATGATAAAGGAGCTGAAGAATGAAATAGCTGGTATAAAAAGGAAGCTAACAGATCTGACAGAGCTGAAAAACACAATACAAGAATTTCACATGTAATCACAAGATTAACAGCAAAATAGACCAAGCTGAGAAATAAATTCACTGGTTCTCTGAAATAATACAGTCAGACAAAAATAAAGAAAAAGGAATGAAGACGAATGAACAAAACCTCTATGAAGTATGGGATTATGTAAAAAGGCCAAACCTATGAATCACTGGCATCCATAAAAGGGAGGAGGAGAAAGTAAACAACTTGGAAAGCATATTTCAGGATATCCATGAAAACTTCCCCAACCCTGCTAGAGAGGCCAACAGTCAAATTCAGGAAATACAGAGAACCCTAGCAAGATTCTACAGGAGACCATTGCCAACACACATCATCATCAGATTTTCTTTTTTTTTTTTTTAATTTAATTTTATTTTTTTATTATACTTTAAGTTTTAGGGTACATGTGCACAATGTGCAGGTTAGTTACATATGTATACATGTGCCATGCTGGTGCACTGCACCCACTAACTCATCATCTAGCATTAGGTATATCTCCCAATGCTACCCCTCTCCCCTCCCCCCACCCCACCACAGTCCCCAGAGTGTGATATTCCCCTTCCTGTGTCCATGTGATCTCATTGTTCAATTCCCACCTATGAGTGAGAATATGCGGTGTTTGGTTTTTTGTTCTTGCGATAGTTTACTGAGAATGATGGTTTCCAATTTCATCCATGTCCCTACAAAGGACATGAACTCATCATTTTTTATGGCTGCATAGTATTCCATGGTGTATATGTGCCACATTTTCTTAATCCAGTCTATCATTGTTGGACATTTGGGTTGGTTCCACGTCTTTGCTATTGTGAATAATGCTGCAATAAACATACGTGTGCATGTGTCTTTATAGCAGCATGATTTATAGTCATTTGGGTATATACCCAGTAATGGGATGGCTGGGTCAAATGGTATTTCTAGTTCTAGATCCCTAAGGAATCGCCACACTGACTTCCACAATGGTTGAACTAGTTTACAGTCCCACCAACAGTGTAAAAGTGTTCCTATTTCTCCACATCCTCTCCAGCACCTGTTGTTTCCTGACTTTTTAATGATTGCCATTCTAACTGGTGTGAGATGATATCTCATAGTGGTTTTGATTTGCATTTCTCTGATGGCCAGTGATGATGAGCATTTTTTCATGTATTTTTTGGCTGCATAAATGTCTTCTTTTGAGAAGTGTCTGTTCATGTCCTTCGCCCACTTTTTGATGGGGTTGTTTGTTTTTTTCTTGTAAATTTATTGGAGTTCATTGTAGATTCTGGATATTAGCCCTTTGTCAGATGAGTAGGTTGCGAAAATTTTCTCCCATGTTGTAGGTTGCCTGTTCACTCTGATGGTAGTTTCTTTTGCTGTGCAGAAGCTCTTTAGTTTAATTAGATCCCATTTGTCAAAAGAACAAAGCTGGAGGCATCACACTACCTGACTTCAAACTATACTACAAGGCTACAGTAACCAAAACAGCATGGTACTGGTACCAAAACAGAGATATAGATCAATGGAACAGAACAGAGCCCTCAGAAATAACGCCGCATACCTACAACTATCTGATCTTTGACAAACCTGAGAAAAATGAGCAATGGGGAAAGGATTCCCTATTTAATAAATGGTGCTGGGAAAACTGGCTAGCCATATGTAGAAAGCTGAAACTGGATCCCTTCCTTACACCTTATACAAAAATCAATTCAAGATGGATTAAAGATTTAAACATTAGACCTAAAACCATAAAAACCCTAGAAGAAAACCTAGGCATTACCATTCAGGACATAGGCGTGGGCAAGGACTTCATGTCCAAAACACCAAAAGCAATGGCAACAAAAGCCAAAATTGACAAATGGCATCATCAGATTTTCTAAGGTCAAAATGAAAGAAAGAATTTTAAAGTTAGCTACAGAGAAAGGGCAGGTCACCTACAAAACAAACTCCATCAAGCTAACAGCGGATTCACTTCCTTGCACATTCCTACCCTGCATCCCAATTTCTTCTTTGAAACTCAAGGAAGAGGCTGAGTGAAATAATAATATTTGAAAGCATCTCAAAAATAGCTATCATCCACTAAGTAACATGTGGCCTCGTGAATTCTAAGGTCACTAGCATGGTGCCTAACTTCTCCCAAAACATCTCAATACCTGACATTGGCAAGCTCACTCTCTGGGGTGCTGTACCTGTGGCCTCTCAAACTTTGCTTCTCTGTGGCATCCATAGCTGGATCTCTACAGTAACAATTTTTATGCTGTACAAGAACTGATAAACGACAGTGGCTTATCCTTTGGTAAAACACCTCTTCTGAGCTAAAAGAAGAGCAATTTAATTCTCTCCAAATTAAACTCTTTTTCTGTAATTGTGGTCTTCTTGATAAAATTAGAAGGATTTGAAAGGAATAGAAAAGGGAATTTTTAGTAATTTTTAAAAAATTTTAATGCTTTTCTGAGTAATATTAAAATTGTATTTCTCATACTTTGGGAAACACTACCATGCAGGAGGCTTTAGGGGAACACTAACACTTTAATTAGACTTTTGTATGAGAATAGAATTCAGAAATTTATTGAGTTTTAATTCAGTAATATAGAAAAGGGAATAGTGCTAGCAAATGTACCATATCAGGCATATTGACTAGTTGGGTTTGCTTGGTGGTAAAATGACTGAAGAGCTCTGCCAGTCATATCGTACAAGGCCTCAAATTCCAAGCTAAGCAAGATGAACTACATGCAATAGTCATCCTGAAAGGATTTTGAGAAAGAGTAATATGCACAGCTAATGAGGCTCAATCCAGCATAGACTCAAGAAGGAAGACCTGAATGCAGGGAAACCACTGCCTTGGTAGTTACTGGATCAATATAAGGGAATCTACATATCGCTACTGTAAGTGGCAAAGGTGAAAGAGAGACTGTGAGGAAGAGGAGACAATGAGATGCACAAGGTTTCAAGACTGGTTGGCAAGGAACCTGCTGGTACCATGACAGAAAAGGAAAATTCAAAGGGAAAATAAGGCATAAGGGGAAACATGATATTTAGTTTTAAATACATGATATTTAGTTTTAAAAACATGATATGTAGTTTTAAAAACAACAAATTTGAAAAGAAAACTATGGTATTCAAGTACAGAGTACTTAGTGAAGGAAGTATTTTGACCTACACAAGTTAAATAATGAATGGAAATATTAGCCTGGAGAATACTCCAAAAGATATACAGTATAGAAAAAGAAGAAAAGAGAGGGCACACAATGCGTTGGGTGGGAATAATGACAAATGCAGATAGTGAAGGCTGTGTGAGTACACAGCAGTGGGAGGAAGGTGAGGTCACAATCTAGTGTAGTGTTTTGGGACCAAAAAGGAAAGACAAGCTCAAAAGAAAGACTGGATTCTCTAGTGCTCAGTGCTACATAGACGTCAAGGAGATTAAGAACACTTAAGCCCATACATTTGCCAAATAGGTGGTTATTTGTGTCCTTTAAAGGCAGAGTAATGAAGGCAAAGATTAAAATTAGGTAACTAATAAGAGAAAAGGGGGGCAAAGAGCATAAAGTATCAAATATGCTTAATTACATTTTGTATCGAAGTTTTAGCTTTCACACTAAAATTAAATTCCTTAGAGGCAAGTATCAAAACTAATAATTACATGTTTTCCCATCAATTTGACATGATGACTTGCAAATGAGAAGTACTCAACATAGCATCACTGATTTATTGATTTATCCATCCATTCAACTGATAGTCATTAAGTTCCTATTGTATGCCTCCTACTCTTTTAGGTGCTGGAGCTATAACAGTTTGGTAGGAAACAATTCTGTCTCCTACCCTAGGGTCTTTCAGAGTAGTAGTGGAGACAGTTATAATGACCAATTATCATACATGTGAGAGCTCCCAGCAAAAGAAAAATCACACTTTGGTCTGGAAAGGTAAGTCAAAACTTTCTCGACAAAATATTCTAAAAGATCCTTATTAAAATGATAAAAAAGTCAATGGTACTTGAAGCATAATAAAAAAGATCAAACTTTTAAAAGATTGAGCCTTCTTCAAGGAAAACAGTTTCCTCCAAGCATCCCGAACTTGCCTTGGAACTCCACTTCCCTCTTTGTCCTCAAAGGCAACTATTTTATGACATCATCAAAACCAAAGATTCAGTACATAAGTCATCTAATTCTCTGTATCTATCACAATCTAAAATCACTCAAAGGTTATGCATTTTCTCTTTAAAATAATGTGTGTGCACCCCCCCCAACCCCTACACATGGTGAACAGCAAAGCTAAAGTTCATGTGGCAGGTAAAGCTAGTCTCTAAAACTCAGACTACAGCTGACAATAAGTTGCTGAAATGACTTTATGTAGTTCGTGATTCAGTCCTAGAAGAACTAATTTAAAAACAGGAAAGTGGGTTTGGACTGGAAATTGACAAAATTGCATGCAGAGATAAAAATTCAAGTACTTTTCTCTTTATGATAGTTTTGGATGCAGTTGCAAAAACTCATAAATTCCTAACGGTGCTGCAACTACACACAGAGATATCGTCTCCCTAACCCCTTGAATGCTGAAATTTGGATAAAATTCCTAGGAAATTCTTTACCGTTCTTATATTTTTCTCTAGCATTAAAATACCCAGGTCTTGGCTTAGCCTAGGACAATTAAGGAAGTTAAAAGAGGGAGAGATGAACTCTCACCCAAAATACTGTACTTAGAATATTACTGTGACATTATATCTACTCTTTTGAAAGCACGAGCTTCCGGCTTTTTGAAAACACTATGAACAATTCCTCTCAATCCTATAAAATTAAAAAACTATGACTAATTCCTGTTCATTCTATAAAATAACTATAAAACATCCCTTTACTCACTTTAGACCCCTGCTAATAAGTCTTTGAAGACTTATAAAGTCAGTGGGATCAACACTAAACTACTTGACGTGGAAGTCAGACCCTTACAGACAAACTCTATGCTATCATTGTAATTTCACAACCAAGTGCTCCTGTCCTGTGTCTTTTACACACATTTTGTTGTTTCTTGCTTTCATGGTTAATTTACACCTGCCTTTTCACCTAGTCAGTTCCCACCTAATTTCTCTATATGAGCCTCTGAAATTTCTTCATAAAACCTTATCAGTCTATTCCTGTTCAAATTGCATCTCTCTCCTCTGAACTCCTAAAGCACAATTAGACGCACTATTTGGTGGTGCTGATAACAACCAATCATGAAGTCATTTGCAGTCATAAAATAGCGGCTAACTTTCATTGAGTGGGAATTTCTTATGTTCTACCTTCCTTCCTAGGCTGTAGCCTCCTGTTCTTCTGCTCAGCATCTTCTACCCCCCTTTTTATTTTTCTTATCCAAAAAAATTCTATTCAATTTGTAAGCCAGGTTTTCTTTTAAAGTTTGTTTTCTACAAAGCATGCCTAAAAACACTCTCTTTTATCTCACATTATTTATTAAGGTATTATTTTAAACCAATATTTAAGTTCAGATCTGGTTATAACTAGTAAAATAATACATCATATAATTTTATAATGATTTATTTATTTATAAATTGTATAAATAAGTAATATAATAAGTTTACATACACACATGCACACACACCTAATATATGAACTAACTTCTTAGAACTAGTTAAATAATAACCTAAAAGCAAATACCGGGGCAGGGCCAAGATGACTGACTAGAAGCAGCAGCGTTCAGAGGCTGTTATCAAATAAAACACAATAGGTGTGTGAAGACTTCACCAGAAACCAAGGTATCCAGGTTCTCTCATCAGAACGGATTAGGAGGCTGGCATAACCCACAAAGAAAATGAAGAACAGTGTGGTGCAGCAGCCTACCTGAGAGCCACATGGGGCAGGGGGGCCCCCTCCCACCAGCCAAGGGAAGCAATGAGTGAGCGTGCTACCCAGCCAGGTATGCCATGCTTTTTTCCACGGAACTGTGCAACCCACAGATCAGAAGATCCCACTAATGAAACCATGCCACGGGACCTAGCATCCCAACCCCAGAATGTGCAGATTCTCGACAGCCTCTCAGCTGAAATCTGCTTAAGCCTACCGAACCTGTGGAGAGGGTAGACCAGCACTACAGCTGTGGCTGCCTGCTGTCTACACCATTTGAGATCCTTGGGGGAGGGGTAGGAACAGCACTGGGTCTCACAACTGCCTGACACTCTAAGCTCTCTGGGTTGAGGAAGGGTGACATACATCTCTATAGCTTCAGGCTGCACTTTTCCCCTGCTGGAGCCAGGGAGACTGGATAGTTTGGTCCCAAGACATGTCTCCTACAGCCCAATACACTGGCTGTGGCAGTCTGTGGCCAGGGTGCCTCTTCAGGTCTGACCCTGATGCATCCTTCCTTCTTGGGTGGGGCTTCCCTGCAGGAACTCCAATAACTCCAGCCAGAGGCTTAGGGACAGAATCCAGATCTCCCTAGACCTGAGCCCCTAGGAGAAGGATTGGCCACAGTCTCTGCAGATCAATAGACTTAGCTTTTCCTCCTGGTGGTTCTGAGGAATCTGGGTAGCCCAGATGAGTGGGATCCCCCCAGCAAAGCACATCCCCTCCACCAAGGGACAAAGTGCTTTGTTAAATAGGTCCTGTTTCCCATGCCATCCAATTGGGTGAGACCCTCCAACAGGGGTTGTCAGACATCTTATACAGAAGCGATCCTACTGGCATCAGGTTGGTGCCCCTCAAGGTCAGAGGTCCCAGGAGAAGGAGCAGGCACCCATCTTTGCTATTCTGCAGCCTCCTTGAGTGACATCTCCAGGCACAGGAGCAAATCAGATGAATAGGGCCTGAAGTGAATCCCCAGAAAACTGCAGCAGCCCTACAGAAGAGGGACCTGCCATTGAAAAAAAACCCAAATAAGCAGAAAGCAACAACAACAGCATCATTAACAACAACAACAAAAGCCCCCACAAAAACCCTATCCAAGGGTCAGCAACATCAAAGACTAAAACTAGACAAACTCACAGAGATGAGAAAGAATCAATGAAAAAATGCTGAAAACCCAGAGTGCCTCTTCTCCTCCAAATGATTGGGAAGTCTCTCTATCAATGGCACAGAACTGGACAGAGGATCAGATGGATGAACTGACAGAAGTAGGCTTCAGAAGATGGGTAATAAAAAACTGCACTGAGCTAAAGAGCATCTTTTAACCCAATGCAAAGAAGCTAAGAACCTTGATAAAATGTTAGAGGAATTGCTAACCAGAATAACCAGTTTAGAGAGGAACAGAAACAACCTGATGGAGCTGAAAAACACAGCACAAGAACTTCATGAAGCATACACAAGTATCAATAACCAAATTGACAAAGTGGAAAAAAGGATATCAGAGTTTGAAGACTACCTTGATGAAATAAAGCATGCAGACAAGACTAGAGAAAAAACGATGAAAAGGAATAAACAAAGCCTCCAAGAAATATGGAACTTCATAAAAAGACTTAACGTACAATTGATCAGAGTACCAGAAGGATACGGGAAGAATGGAAATAAGCTGAATATCTCAGGATATTATCCAGGAGAACTTCCCCAACCTAGCAAGACAGGACAACATGCAAATTCAGGAAATACAGAGGACACCACTAAGATATTCCATGAGAAGATCAACACCAAAACACATAATCATCTGATTCTCCAAGGTCGAAATGAAGGAAAAAATGTTAAGGGCAGCCAGAGAGAAAGGCCAGGTCACCTACACAGGGAAACCCATCAGACTGACAGTGGACCTCTCAGCAGAAACTCTACAAGCCAGAAGAAACTGCGGGCCAATATTCAACATTCTTAAAGATAAGAATTTTCAACCCAGAATTTCATATACAGCCAAACTAAGCCTCAGAAGCAAAGGAGACATAAAATCCTTTCCAGACAAACAAATGCTGAGGAATTTTGTTACCACCAGGCCTACCCTGCAAGAGCTCCTGAAAGAAGCACTAAATATGGAAAGGAAAAACTGGTACCAGCCAAAATGTAAAAGGGTTAAATGCCCCAGTTAAAAGACACAGCCTGGCAAATTGGATAAACAGTCAAGGCCCATCCGTGTGCTGTATTCAGGAGATCCATCTCACGTGCAAAGACACACATAGGCTCAAAATAAAGGGATAGAGGAAAATTTGCCAAGCAAATGGAAAGCAAAAAAAGCAGGGGTTGCAATCCTAGTCTCTAACAAAACAGAATTTACACCAACAAAGATGAAAAAAGACAAAGAAGGCATTACATAATGGTAAAGGGAACAATTCAACAAGAAAAGCTAACTATTCTAAATATATATACACCCAATAAAGGAGCACGCAGACTCATAAAACAAGTTCTTAGAGACCCACAAAGGGACTTAGACTCCCACACAATAATAGTGGGAGACTTTAACACTCCACTGTCAGTATTAGACAGGTCAATGAGACAGAACATTGAAAAGGACATTCAGGACTTGAGCTCAGCTCTGGATCAAGTAGACCTAGTAGATGTTCACAGAATTCTCTACTTCAAATCAAAAGAATATACATTCTTCTCAGTGCCGTATGGCACTTACTCTAAAATCTACCACATAATTGGAAGTAAAACACTCCTCAGCAAATACAAAAGAACTGAAATCATAACAAACAGTCTCTGAGACCACAGTGCAATTAAATTAGAACTCAGGATTAAGAGACTCACTTAGAACCACAAAATTACATGGAAATTGAACAACCTGCTCCTGAATGACTCCAAGGTAAATAATGAAATTAAAGCAGAAATCAAGAGGTTCCTTGAAACCAATGAGAACAAACAGACAATGTACCAGAATCTCTGGAACACAACTAAAGGAGTGCTAAGAGGGAAATTTATAGCACTAAATGCCCACATCAGGAAGCTAGAAAGGTCTCAAATAGACACACTAACATCAAAATTAAAAGAGATAGAGACGCAAGAGCAAACTAGTCCAAAAGCTAGCAGAAAACAAGAAATAAATAAATGAGAAAATAATTGAAGGAAATAGAGACATGAAAACCCCCCAAAATAATCAGTCAATCCAGGAGCTAGGTTTTTTGAAAAAATTAACAAAATAGATAGACCACTAGCTAGACTAATGGAGAAAAGAGGAAAGAATCAAATAGACACAATAAAAAATGATAAAGGAGATGTCAACAATGATCCCACAGAAATACAAACTACCATCAGAGAATACTACAAACACCTCTAATACAAATAAACTAAAAACCTAGAAGAAAAGGATAAATTCCTGGACACATACACCCTCCCAAGACTAAACCAAGAAGAAGTCGAATGCCTGAATAGACATTAACAATTTCTAAAATTAAGGCAGTTATTAATAGCCTACCAACCAAAAAAAGCCCAGGACCAGATGGATTCACAGCTGAATTCTACCAGAAATACAAAGAGGAGCTGCTACCATTTCTTCTGTAGCTATTCCAAACAATTGAAAAGGAAGGACTCCTCCTTAACTCATTTTATGAAGCCAGCATCATCCTGATACCAAAACCGGAAAAAGACATGACAAGAAAAGAAAAATTCAGGCCAATATCCCTGATGAACATTGAAGTGAAAAACAGCAATAAAATACTGGCAAACGGAATCCAGCACCACATCAAAAAACTTATCCACCACGATCAAGTCAGCTTCATCCCTGGGATGCAGGGCTGGTTCAACATATGCAAATCAAAAAATGTAATCCATCACATAAACAGAACCAATGACAAAAACCACATGATTATCTCAATAGATGCAGAAAAGGCCTTTGATAAAATTCAACATCCCTTCATGTTAAAAAAACTCTCAAAAAACTAGGTATTGATTGAAAATATCTCAAAATAATAAGAGCTATTTATGACAAACCCACAGCCAATATCCTATAGAATGGGCAAAAGCTGGAAGCATTCCCTTTGAAAACCAGCACAAGACAAGGATGCCCTCTCTTACCACTCCTATTCAACATAGTATTGGAAGTTCTGGCCGGGGCAATCAGGCAAGAGAAAGAAATAAAGGGTATTCAAATAGGAAGAGAGGAAGTCACACTGTCTCTGTTTGCAGATGACATGTTTTTATATTTGGAAAACCCCATGATCTCAGCCCAATAGCTCCTGAAACTGATAAGAAACTTTAGCAAAGTCTCAGAATACACAATGTGCAAAAATTATAAGCATTCCTTTACACCAACAATAGACAAGCAAAGAGCCACATCATGAATGAACTACCATTCATGATCACTGCAAAGATAATAAAATACCTAGTAATTCCGCTAATTCAGCTAACAAGGGATGTGAAGGACCTCTTCAAGGAGAACTACAAACCACTTCTCAAGGAAATAAGAGAGGACACAAGCAAATGGAAAAACATAGGATCCTCATGGACAGAAATAATCAATATCATGAAAATGGCCATACTCCCCAAAGTAATTTATAGATTCAATGTTATTCTCATCAAACTACCACTGACATTCGTCACAGAATTAGAAAAAACTACTTTAAATTTCATATGGAATCAAAGAAGACCCCATTTAGCCAAGACAATCCTAAGCAAAAAGAACAAAGCTGGAGGCATCATGCTACCTGACTTCAAACTATATTGCAAGGCTGCAGTAACCAAAACAGCATGGTACTGATACCAAAACAGACATACAGACCAATGGAACAGAACAGAGACCTCAGAAATAACACCACACACCTACAACCATCTGGTCTTTGACAAACATGTCAAAAACAAGCAATAGGGAAAGGATCTCCTATTCAGTAAATGGTGCTAGGAAAACTGGCTAGCCATATGCAGAAAACTGAAACTTGACTCCTTCCTTACATCTTATACAAAAATGAACTCAAGATGGATTAAAGACTTAAATGTAAAACCTAAAACCATAAAAATCCTTGAAGAAAACCTAGGTAATACCATTCAGGACATAGGCATGGGCAAAGACTTCATGACAAAAATGCCAAAAGCAATTGAAACAAAAGCCAAAATTAACAAATGGGATCTAATTTAACTAAAGAACTTCACAGCAAAAGAAACTATCATCAGAGTGAGCAGGCAACCTACAGAATGGGGAAAAATTTGGAATGTACCCATCTGACAAAGGTCCAATATCCAGAATTTACAAGCAACTGAAATATATTTACAAGAAAAACCAAACAACACCATCAAAAAGTGGGCAAAGGATATGAACCAACACCTCCCAAAAGCAGACATTTATGTGGCCAACAAACAAATGAAGAAAAGCTCAACATGGCTGATCATCAGAGAAATGCAAATTGAAACCACAATGAGATACCATCTCATGCCAGTCAGAATAGCAATTATTAAAATGTCAGGAAAAAATAGATGCTGGTGAGGTTGTGGAGAAATAGGAATGCTTTTACACTGTTGGTGGGACTGTAGTTCAACCACTGTGGAAGACATTATTGTGATTCCTCAAGGATCTAGAACCAGAAATACCATTTGACCCAGCAGTCCTATTACTGGGTATATACCCAAAGGAATATAAATCATTCTACTATAAAGACACATGCACACCTATGTTTACTGCAGCACTGTTTACAATAGCAAAGACACGGAACCAACCCAAATGCCCATCAATGATAGACTGGATAAAGAGAATGTGGTACATATACATGATGGAATACTAGGCAGCCATAAAACAGAATGAGATCATGTCTTTTGCAGGGACATGAATGAAGCTGGAAGCCATCATCCTCAGCAAACTAACACAGGAACAGAAAACCAAACACTGCACATTCTTACTCACAAGTGGGAGTTCAACCACGAGGACACATGGACACAGAGAGGGGAACAACACACACCAGGGCCTTTGGGGGTTGGGGGGTGAGGGGAGGGAACTTAGAGGATGGGTCAATAGGTGCAGCAAACCACCATGGCACATGTATACCTATGTAACAAACATGCACATTCTGCACATGTATCCCGTTTGTTTTTTTTTAAGAAATAAAAAACAAAAAATACCTATCACTCTTAAAAAAGACCATCCTAAATTTTGAGAATTCAAATACGAACCTTGTATTACAATTGTAATGTTCACTCTCCTTAAAATAATCATCCTCCATGAGATGAAGAAAAGAAATATTTCTTAGGGACTCTACGTCTCAACAAACCATGGATCTCCCAAGCAAAAATCACCACTCAGAAATGAAACTTGGAAGCCTTCTAATCACAGGATGATACTTTTCCCCTCAAACCAGTACTGAGATGAATCTGTCTCTCCATTCTATTTAGTAACTGAGCCTTGTTTCAGGTTTTTCTAGAGTCAGGTAGTTTTCTTTCAGAACAATGTGCTACAGATCTAATACACATAGATTTATACAAGGGGATAAATCTTGACAAAACAGTACACAGCAGTTCAATTAACCAGCTTCAGGGGAACCTAAAGTGATTGCAGGTTTGAGGCTACCTTTATTATCTGAGGGTAAATGCATCAGTATTAAGTGGTCCTTTGGTAATTACATTTAATACAAACCTAGCCAACAGAGTTTCTGAGTAATAATCGAAAATGGAAAAACCATTTAGTAATAGTAAATATAATATTCTGAAAACCCAAACCAATAAAAATACTTTCAACCTTTGTTATTTGACTTAATATATTAAAGACAAGAGCAAGAAACAAGAAGTACAAGTTATAATAGATTAAAAGTCACTAAGTGTCAGATTAAGAAAGGCAAGTTTGATTGGGTATAGATAAATTGAATTATGTGTCTAGAGAAACTTTTACTTTTCCCCATGACTAGAAATAGCTATTTTTAAAAAGTCAATCCTGAAGAGAAAGAGACCATTCTGTAAAACGAATGATCAATTCCTTTGTATGTGGATTTTATCATTCTAGGCTGCAGGGGCTGTCAACTTTCAGTGTTCCAACAAGCCCATTCTGTCAAGTAAGTTCTGGATACAGAATCATGAATGAACACTGATGCCCCTAACCAGCTTGATCAGATTGTGTCAGAATATGTCATCTCTTTCTCTTTGGGTCTGTAAGGTTTCTGCTGAGATGTCCATCTTAGTCAAATGGTGTTTCTTTTACAAGTGACTAGACATTTTCCTCTTGCTCTGTTGAATTTGTTCTTTCACTTTGACTTTAGACAGTCTGATTATAATGTGCCATGGCAAAGACCTTTTTGCATTGTATTTGGGGATTGCCAGGCCTCCTGTGTCTGGATGTCTATATCTCTTGCTAGAATTGGGAAGTTTTTACCTACTATTTTGGTCATCCTAATGTAAATTCAAGCAATAAGATGCTAGCAAAATGAATCAACCAGAATATTGGGATTTATACCAGGAATGCAAAGATCATTCAACATATGCAAATAAATAAACATGAGACATCACAAAAACAAAATGAGTAAAAATCATATGATCATCTCAATAGATGCAGAAAACGTTTTTAAATAAAATTCAGCATGACTTTATAATAAGAACACTCAAGAAATTAGGCATAGAAAGAACATGCCTCGAAATAATAATAAAAGCCATGTAAAACAAATCTAAAGTTAACATCATACTGAATGGGGAAAAGTTGAAAGCCTTTCCTCTAAGAACTGGAACAAGAGTGTCCACTTTCACCATCCCTATCCAACATAGTACTGAAAGCTCTAGGCAGAGCAATCAGGCAAGAGAAAGGAATAAAAAGCATCCAAACTGAAAAAGAGGAAGTCAGAATTTCCCTCTTTGCTGATTATGTAATTTTATATTTAGAAAAACCTAAAGACTCCATCAAAAAATTCTTTTTTTTTTCTTTTATTATTATACTTTAAGTTTTAGGGTACATGTGCACATTGTGCAGGTTAGTTACATATGTATACATGTGCCATGCTGGTGTGCTGTTTGATAAATAAATTCAGTAAAGTTGCAAGATATGAAATCAATGTACAAAAATCAGTAGCATTGCTATAAACTGATAATGGTCTAGCTGAGAAAGAGAGTGATAAGGCAATCCCATTTACAATAACTACAAAAAATAAAATGTCAGGAATTAATTTAAGGAAGGAGGTAAAAATCTCTACAAGAAAAGCTACAAAACACTGATGAAAGACCTTGCAGATGACACAAACAAATAGAAAAACTTCACATGCTCATGAATTGGAAGAATTAATATCATTAAATACTACCCAAAGCAATATACAGAGTCAATGCAATCTCTATTAAGGTATAAGCATAATTTTTTACAGAATTAGAAAAATCAATCCAAAAATTCATGTGGAACCAAAAAAGAGCCTGATATGGTTTGGCTGTGTCCCCACCCAAATCTCATCCCATAATTCCTACATGTTGTGGAAGGAAACCAGTGGGAGATAATTGAATCATAGGGGCAGTTTCCCCCATACTGTTCTCGCGATAGTGAATAAGTCTCATGTGATCTGATGTTTTTATAAGGGGTTTCCACTTTCACTTGGTTGTCATTCTCTCTTGGTTGCTGCCATGTTAGATGTGCTTTTCACCTTCCACCATGATTGTGAGGCCTCCCCAGTCATGTGGAACTGAGAGTCCATTAAACCTTATTTTCTTTACACATTACCCAGTCTCAGGTATGCCTTTATTAGCAGCATGAGGACAGACTAATACAGTAAATTGGTACTGAGAGTGGGGTGCTGCTGTAAAGATACCTGAAATTGTGGAAGCAACTTTGGAACTGACAAAGGTTGGAAAACTTTGGGGGGCTCAGAAGAAGATAGGAAAATGTGGGAAAGTTTGCAGCTTTCTAGAGACTTGTTGAATGGGTTTGACCAAAATGCTGATAATGATATGGACAATGAAATCCAGGCTGAGATGGTCTCAGATAGAGATAAGGAACTTGTTGGAAACTGGAGTAAAGGTGACCCTTGCCATACTTTAGCAAAGAGACTGGTGGCATTTTGTCTCTGCCCTAGAGATTTGTGGAACTTTGAACTTGAGGGAGATGACTTAGGATATCCGGTGGAAGAAATTTCTAAGTTGCAAAGCATTCAAGAAGTGACAAAGATGCTGTTAAAAGCATTCAGTTTTAAAAGGAAAACGGAGCATAAAAGTTTGGAAAATTTGCAGCCTGATGATGCAATAGAAAAGAAAATCCCATTTTCTGAGGAGAAATTCAAGACAGCTGCAGAAATTCACATAAGTAACTAGGAGCCAACTGTTAATCACCAAGACAATAGGGAAAATGTCTCCAGGGCATGTCAGAGACCTTTGCAGCAGCCCCTCCCATCACAGGCCCTGAGGCCTGGGAAGGAAAAATGGTTTCAAGGACTAAGCCGAGGGCCTCCCTGCTGGACGCAGCCTAGGGACTTGGTGTCTTGCATCTCAGCCGCTCTAGCCATGGGGAAAAGTGTCAAGGGAGTGTAGAAGAGATGTTTATTACTTATGTGGTACTCTAGTACAATTGTGAATGATAACCAGGTACATGTATTACTCCCTAGCTAGTGTCATTTACTAACAGCAATTTTTTATAATACATATTTAATTTTGCTTCAGATTGCATGATCTATTGAGTGGTGATGGGATAATTCACAGTGTTACACTGTATATTGAATATTTGCATTTTTCAAAGTTTATGGACTATGTAAATCTGATGGAACTAATGATTTAACTTCTCTAACTAGGTAGCTCATTCTTACGTTTAACAATCTTAAGCATGATATGGTTAGAAACAGCTGCAGAGCCATAAAGTAAAATAGATGCCTGAGTCTTTCAAAATATACATTCGAATATACCTTCAAACACTTTTAAATATGATTGCCTCCAATAATATTCCCAATGACACCTGAAAATGTTCAAATCTAGAAGCAATGCAAGGTGAAATAGTTTATAAAACTAAATCACCTCTTGGTTTGTTGTTGTTGTTGATTGCACAGGAAATGTTGCATAGAATTCATGCTATGAAGCACTGAGATAAAAAGTCGCCAGAATTGAGGGAAAAGAGTAGGCATTCAGGTCAGTCATCTAAATTGTAATGGCTGTTTGGGAAACATTTTCATGCTACCCAGCAGAAAATCCAGTTCCAATATGAAGTAAAACTCTTGGAAACACTTTGGCATAGTGGCAAATTCATATGCATGACAGAGGAAGCACTTGGAGCACAGATCTGCTGAATTTGTTTCACATTGTATTTATCCACCATAGCACAAGCACTAAAGGGAATTGGTGTTTTTAATGTACTATGTAAATGTTCTAAAGAACAATAATAAGTGAGAAAATCTGAGTAATCAATTTCATTCTTCTTTCCACTTTTAAAGAAAATAAAACCTTTAAATTAAGTCGAGAAAAACAGATGTTTGTGATTAAAACCACCTTTGCAAAAATTATGACAGTGAGAAAATTATGGCAGTGAAAGAGATCTGACGTAACCAACTTCATCTTGCCTTTAACTGCCAGACAGCCCTTGGTCATTCCTGGGCGTGGTCCAAACTAGCTTTGGGAGAAGTTTAGTTTATTGTTTAAATGATAATATCCCTTCTCAAAAAGCTAAATTGCCTCGTAAAATTAATGAAAGCCCACCATAGTAGGAGTTTCAGAAGCATCTGAATTCATAAACAATTACCAACTATTATTCCAGAGATCACGAGATTTGCCACTTCCCCAAGTACTCCTCCAAATAACATTGCTGTTGTAGAACCTATTTTTGGCCTTTTGAGATGTCTTTTCAGACTTTTGCATTTCTGATGACCAGATAGCCCCACTCAGATTAGTGACTCTTGTGGTCCCCACCCAGATTCAGACTCAGCCCAAGAGGACTGTTTCACACACCCCTATTATTGCATCCCCAACCAACTCATTCCCTAGCCCACTGCCAGCCAAACTATCCTTGAAGAACCCTGGCTTCCGAATTTTAGGGGAGGTTGATTTGAGTAATAATTGAACTCTGGTCTCCTGTTTAGTGAGTACCACATCTTGATACATGTATCAAGATAACTTCTAGGGAGTTAAGCAAGATGGCCAAATAAGAACAGCTCTCATCTCATTGGGACTGGTTAGGCAGTGGGTGCAGCCCACAGAGGGTGAGCAGAAGCAGGGTGGGGCATTGCCTCACCCAGGAAGTGCAAGGGGCCAGGGACCTCCCTCCCCTAGCCAAGGGAAGTTGTGAGGGACTGTGCTTTCTGACCCAGATACTATGCTTTTCCCATTGTTTTCACAACCTGCAGACCAGGAGATTCCCTCATGTGCCTAAACAAACCACCAGGGCCCTGAGTTTCAAGCACAAAACTTGGCAGCAGTTTGGGCAGACACTGAGTTAGATGCAGGAGTTTTTTCATACCCCAGTGGTGCCTGGAACCCCACAAGACAGAACCGTTCACTCCTTTGGAAAGGGGGCGGAAGCCAGGAAGCCAAGTGGTCTCTCTCAGCGAGTCCCACTCCCAAGCATGGAGCCCAGCAAACTAAGAACCACTGGCTTGAAATTCTTGCTGCCAGCACAGCAGTCTAAAGTCAACACGGAACTTTTGGTCTTGGTGAGGGGAGGGGCGTCTGCCATTAATGAAGCTTGAGTAGGTGGTTTTCCCCTCACAGTGTTGAGGAAGCCAGGAAGTTCAGACTTGGTGACTCACCACACCGCAGCAAAGCGGTTGTGGCCAGACTGCCTCTATATTCCTCCTCACTGCGCAGGGCATCTCTGAAAGAAAGGAAGCAGCCCCAGTCAGGGACTTATAGATAAAACTCCCATCTCCCTGGGACAGAGCACCTGGGGAAGGGGTGGCTGTGGGCACAGTTTCAGCAGACTTAAACATTTCTGCCTGCCAGCTCTGAAGAGAGGAGCAGATCTCCCAGCACAGCACTCAAGCTCTGCTAAGGGACAGAGTGCCTCCTCAAGTGGGTCCCTGACCCCTGTGCTTCCTGACTGGGAGACACCTCCCAGCAGGAGTTGACAGACACCTCATACAGGAGAGCTCCAGCTGGTATCAGGTGGGTGTCCATCTGGGATGAAGCTTCCAGAGGAAGGAGCAGGCAGCAATCATTGCTGTTCTACAGCCTCCACTGGTGATACCCAGGCAAATAGGGTCTGGAGTGGAACTCCAGCAAACTCCAGCAGATGTGCAGAAGAAGGGGCATGACTGATAGAAGGAAAACTAACAAACAGAAAGGAATAGCATCAACATCAACCAAAAAAAGTCCACACAAAAACCCCATCCAAAGGTCACCAACATCAAAGACTAAAGGTAGATAAATCCACGAAAATGAGGAAAAACAAGTGCAAAAATGCTGAAAATTCCAAAAACCAGAATGCCTCTTTTCCTCCAAATGAGTGTAACTCCTCTCCAGCAAGGGCACAAAACTGGACTGAGAATGAGTTTGACAAATTGACAGAAGTAGGCTTCAGGAGGTGAGTAATAACAAACTCCTCTGAGCTAGAGAAGCATGTTCTAACCCAATGCAAGGAAGCTAAGCACCTTGATAAAAGGTTACAGGAACTGCTAACTAGAATAACCAGTTTAGAGAAGAACATGAATGAACTGATGGAGCTGAAAAACACAGCACGAGAACTTCATGAAGCATAACACAAGTGTCAATAGCCAAATCAATCAAATGAAAGAAAGGATATCAGAGGTTGAAAATCAAGTTAATGAAATAAAGCATGAAGCAAGATTAAAGAAAAAAGAATGAAAAGGAATGAACAAAGCCTCCAAGAAATATGGGACTACATGAAAACACCAAACCTATGATTGATTGGTGTACCTGAAAGTGATGGGGAGAATAAAACCAAGTTGGAAAATACACTTCAGGATATTATTCAGGAGAACATCCCCAAACTAGCAAGACAGGCCAACATTCAAATTCAGGAAATACAGAGAACACCACTAAGATACTCCTCGAGAAAAGCAACCCCAAGAAACATAATCATCAGATTCTCCAAAGCTGAAATGAAGGAAAGAATGTTAAGGGCAGTCAGAGAGAAAGGCCAGGTTACCTATAAAGTGAAGCCCATCAGACTAACCGTGGATCTCTCTGTAGAAACCCTACAAGCCAGAAGAGAGTGGGGACCAATATTCAACATTCTTAAAGAAAAATTTTTCAAGGCAGAATTTCACATCAGGCCACCCTAAGCTTCATAAGCAAAGGAGAAATAAAATTCTTTACAGACAAGCAAGTGCTGAGGGATTTTGTCACCACCAGGCCTGCCTTACAAAGCTCCTGAAGGAAGCACTAAATATGGAAAAGAAAAACCAGTATCAGCCACTGCAAAAACATACCAAAATATACAGACCAACGACACTATGAAGAAACTGCATCAACTAATGTGCAAAACAACCAGCCAGCATCATGATGACAGGATCACCTTCACACATAACAATATTAATCTTAAATATAAATGGGCCCCAATTAAAAGACAGAGACTGGCAAATTGAATAAAGAATCAAGACCCATCCATGTCCTGTATTCAGGAGAACCATTTCACATGCGAAGACACAGATAGGCTCAAAATAAAGGCATGGAGGAGTATTTACCAAGCAAATGGAAAGAAAAAAAAAAAAAAAAGAAAAAAAAAGCAGGGATTGCAATCCTAGTTCCTGATAAAACGGACTTTAAACCAACAAAGATCAAAAAGACAAGAAAGGGCATTTCATAAAGGTAAAGGAATCAACGCAACAAGAAAAGCTAACTATCCTTAATATATATACCCACAATACAATAGCAACCAGATTCATAAAGCAAGTTCTTAGAGAATGACAAAAAGACTTAGACTCCCACACAATAATAGTGGGAGACTTTAACACCCCACTGTCAATATTAGACAGATCAACAAGACAGAAAATTAACAAGGATATTCAGGACTTGAACTCAGCTCTGGACCAAGCAGACCTAATAGATATCTACAAAAATCTCCACCTAAAATCAACAGAATATACATTCTTCTTAGTACCACATAGCACTTATTCTAAAATCAACTGCAAAATTGGAAGTAAAGCACTCCTCAGCAAATGCAAAATAACAGAAATTATAACAAACATTCTCAGCCCACAGTGTAATCAAACTAGAACTCAGAATTAAATAATTCACTCAAACCGCACAGCTATGTGGAAACTGAACAACCTGATCCTGAATGACTACTGGGTAAATAACGAAATTAAAGCAGAAATAAATAAATTCTTTGAAACCAATAAGAACAAAGACACTATGTACCAGAATCTGTGGGACACAGCTAAAGCAGTGTTAAGAGGGAAATTTATAGCACTAACTGCCCATATCAGAAAGCTGGAAAGACCTAAAATCAACACCTGAACATCACAATTAAAAGAACTAGAGAAACAAGAAGCTAGCAGAAGACAAGAAATAACTAATATCAGAGCAGAACTGAAGGAGATAGAGACATGAAGAATCCTTCAGAAAATCAATGAATGCAGAGTTGTTTTTTTAAAAACATTAACAAAATAGATGATAGATGACTAGCCAGGTGCCAGATTAATAAAGAAGAAAAGAGGGAAGAATCAAATAGACACAATAAAAAATGATAAAGGAGATATCACCACTGATCCCACAGAAATACAAACTACCATCCGAGAATATTATAAACACCTCTATGCAAATAAACTAGAAAATCTAGAAGAAATGGATGAATTCCTGGACACATACATCTCCCCTCAAGACTAAACCAGAAAGAAGTTGGATCCCTGAATAGACCAATAACAAGTTCTGAAATTGAGGCAGTAATTAATAGCCTACTGGCCAAAAAAAGCCCAGGACCAGACAGATTCACAGTTGAATTCTATGAGAGGTACAAAGAGGAGCTGGTTCCATTTCTTCTGAAACTATTCCAAACAATAAATAAAGAGGGATTCCTTCCTAACTCATTTTATGAGGCCAGCATCACCCTAATACAAACACCTGGCAGAGACACAACAAAAAAAGAAAATTTCAGGCCAATATCCCTGATGAATATTGATGTGAAAATCCTCAATAAAATACTGGCAAACCAAACCCAGCAGCACATCAAAAAGCTTACCCACCAGGATGAAGTCACCTTCATCCCTGGGATGCAAGGCTGGTTCAACACAGGCAAATCAATAAACATAATCAATCATATAAACAGAACCAATGACAAAAACCACATGATTATCTCAATAGATGTAGAAAAGGCCTTTGATAAAATTCAACATCTCTTCATGTTAAAGACTCTCAATAAGCTAGGTATTGATGGAACGTATCTCAAAATAATTAGAGTTATTTATGACAAACCCACAGCCAATATCATACAAAATGGGCAAAAGCTGGAAGCATTCCCTTTGAAAACTGGCACAAGACAAGGATGCCCTGTCTCACCACTCCTATTCAACATAATATTGGAAGTTCTGGCCAGGGCAATCAGGCAAGAGAAAGAAATAAAGGTTATTCAAATAGGAAGAGAGGAAGTCAAATTGTCTCTGTTTGCAGATGACATGATTGTATATTTAGAATACCCCATTGTCTCAGCCCAAAAACTCTTTAAGCTGATGAGCAACTTCAGCAAAGTCTCAGGATGCAAAATCAATGTGCAAAAATCAAAAGCATTCCTATACAACAATAATAGACAAACATAGAGCCAAATCATGAGTGAATTCCCATTCACAATGGCTACAAAGAAAGTAAAATACCTAGGAATACAACTTACAAGGAACGTAAAGGACCTCTTCAAGGCAAACTACAAACCACTTCTCAAGAAAATGAGAGAGGACAAAACCAAATGGAAAAACATTCCATGCTTATGGATAGGAAGAATCAATATCATGAAAATGGCCATACTCCCCAAAGTAATTTATAGATTAATGCTATTCCCATCAAGCTACCACTGACATTCTTCACAGAACTAGAAAAACTACCTTAAATGTGATATGAAACCAAAAAAGAGCCCATATAGCCAAGGCAATCCTAAGCAAAAAGAACAAAGCTGGAGGCATCATGCTACCTGCCTTCAAACTATACTACAAGGCTACAGTAACAAAAACAGCATGGTACTGATACTAAAACAGATATATAGACCAATGGAACAGAATGGAGGCCTCAGAAATAATGCCACACATCTACAACTATCTGATCTTTGAGAAACCTGACAAAAACAAGCAATGGGGAAAGAATCTCCTATTCAGTAAATGGTGCTAGGAAAACTGGCTAGCCTTATACAGAAAACTGAAACTGGACCCCTTCCTTATACCTTATACAAAAATTAACTCAAGATAGATTAAAGACTTAAATGTAAAACCTAAAACAATAAAAACCCTAGAAGTAAACTTAGGCAATACCATTCAGGACATAGGCATGGGCAAAGACTTCATGTCTAAAACACCAAAAGCAATGGCAACAAAAGCCAGAATTGACAAATGGCACCTAATTAAACTAAAGAGCTTCTGCACAGCAAAAGAAACTATCATCTGAGTGAACAGGCAACCTACAGAATGGGAGAAAATTTTTGCAAACTATTCATCTGACAAAGGGCTAATAATCCAGAATCTATGAGGAACTTAAACAAATTTACAATTAAAAAACAACCCCATCAAAAAGTGGGTGAAGGATATGAACAGACACTTCTCAAAAGAAGACATTTATGTCACCAACAAACATATGAAAAAAAGCTCATCATCACTGGTCATTAGAGAAATGCAAATCAAATCCACAATGAGATACCATCTCAGAAATACTATTTGACCCAGCAATCCCATTACTGGGTATATACCCAAAGGAATACAAATCATTCTACCATAAAGACACATGCACACATATGCTTATTGCAGCACTATTTACAATAGCAAAGACTTGGAACCAACCCAAATGCCCATCAATGATAGACTGGATTTAAAAAAAAATGTGGCACATACACACCATGGAATACTATGCAGCGATAAAAAAAAGAACGAGTTCATATCCTTTGCATGGACATGGATGAAGCTGGAAACCATCATTGCCAGCAAACTAACATAGGAACAGAAAACCAAACACCATATGTTTTCACTCGTGAGTGGGAGTTGAACAATGAGAATACACGGACACTGGGAAGGGAACATTACACTCCGTGGCCTGTCAGGGGGTCGGGGGCAAGGGGAGGGAGAGCATTAGGACAAATACCTAAAGCATGTGGGGCTTAAAACCTATATGATGGGTTGATGGGTGCAGCAAACCACCATGGCACATGTATACCTATGTAACAAACCTGCACATCCTGCACATGTATTCCAGAACTTAAGGTATAATAATAATAATAAAATGAAAGCTGATACCGTTTAAATAAATCTTTAAACAGGTAAAACTAATCTTTGGTGACAAAAAAATAAAAAGGGTACTTTTTGCTTAGTAGTGATTTAAAAAAAACACAAAACAGAAAAGTGTTTTCCTCCGGGTCAGTGCGTGGCAGTGGAGATTAACTGGAAAGAGGCATGCTGAAACCTGGGCCGATGAATTCCGGTCACACAGATCTATGCATTTGCCAAAACTCATTGTTTTGTACTCTTACAATTTGTACACTTTGCATTGCTATTTTTACCTCAATTAAAAATATTACTATAAAAAAGATAACATCTAATAATTTAACTTCTCTGACGAGGTAGCTCCCTCTTTCATTTAGCAATCTTAAGCATAAATATGGTTAGAAGCACCTGCTGAGCCATAAAGTAAAATAGTTTTCTGAGTCTTTCAAAAGTTTTCTTCAAATATACCTTCAAACAAACACTGTAAATATGATTTTCTCCAATAATACTCCTAGTGACACCTGAAAATGTTCATGTCTAAAAGCAATGCAAGGTGAAATAATTTATAAAACTACATCTCCACTTGGTTTGTTGTTGTCATACATCTTAATACATGTATTATATGTATTGTAGAGCTGCTAAACACCCTTTCTCTATTTCAATTCCCCTGTCTTGATAAATCGGCTTCATCTGGGCAGCGAGCAAGAAGAATCTGTTGGGTGGTTCAAATTTGGGGCCTTATTTAGGATAGACCTTGCAGGTAACTGCCCATGGCTCAGTAGTCCCTTGTTGCCAGTGAGGGGCTACTCAACTATGGTTACCTTTGGGGGAAAAAAGGCCAAGCCCAAGCAGCTGCCTAGTTCTCTTGGACTATGGACTGCCTCTACTGGTAGGGCACTGTTGAGCCATACTGCATGGATCTAATTGCAATGGAGAAACGGTTCCTGGAAGATGTCTTTTAACCTGGTTGGATGAGTATTCCAGGTGCTGCCAACACCTGCTTCCTTCTCTTTATCTGTTGGCCTCTCTAGAGCTACTGTAGGTAGCCCTGTCATAGGAACTGTCTGTCTCTGCAGCCTCAAAAATAAGGGACTTTTTGGAGAAATACTCTTTTCTGGTTTGGAATCTGGTCTGGAATCTTGGTTTAAAAGACCCTTTGTTCATCTTTACCTTTTGTGTGTGTGCTTTTATTTACAGAGAGGATTCCCTGAAGGAACTGCTATTGTAAGTCTAGCAGGCTCTCCTAGTTTGTCTAGTCGGTCACATTCTGTGAGCCCTGAAGGAAGCAAGACATGCCTAACTCAGGGTGACAGTTCACTCTTCTATCTTGTCCAAAGACCACCCATTGAAATGCCTGGTCAGAGGTCATCCCACCCCACTCTGAGTGGATCAAAGGTGAGGGGCTGCCAAAGGAAAGTTTGAGTCTTGTCAGTTTGATACTTGGTTGCTGAGCAGGATGACTGGTATCTGTGTTGTCATGTACATTTTATTCCAGCTGGAATGAGAAATGTTAGTTTAGCTCCCCTATGCAGCTGTTTGGGTGGGATCTTGCAAAATTGAGAGGTTTTTGCTGATGGTTCCATAAAATGGGAAAATAAGATTTCTTTTGTAATGTGGCTTGTCCCTCACATCTATGGTGCTGCAAGCAGGGGCATCAAAAGCTGCTCTGCTATTTCAGAAGCTACAGAGAAAGCAAACCCAGAAACTTGTCAAGCCAGAAAAGGGGTAAGAATTTCTTACCAGCCAGGGCTTCTGGCCTCTCTGTATGCAAACTGCTTGAATGAATGGTAAAATTAACCATTTGTCTCCTCTGCAATGTTTTAATTAATAAGGAAAATGATTTGTGAGACTAGTCTTAGGCTCTAGAAAATCCGGTATATTTTGTGCTATAAATTTGTCCCTGTTATTCTGTTATAGAGAGGGGTACCACAGGATACAACACATGCTGTGAACCCCTATAAGCCTACTGTTCATGCTGGCTTACAGACTGGTGAGACACAAACTTTGCTGTAGGTCCCTGAAAAAGAAAAATTTAACGAAGTTACCTCTCATCTTGTTTTATGTCTTTGAAAACTTGACCATATGGAAGTACACGCTCTTGGTCTCTACTATCTGGAGGTTGGGAAGTGTCAAGTTCATATCAAGGCTAGCTTTAAGAATTCTCTTAAGCAGTGAAAATCCTTTGCAAGCTCAAAAACGACTGCCTTAGAGTCCTTCTGGGAATAGCAATGGTGACCGCCCCATGCTGTGGCTCACTAGCTAAGGCTTTGTCCTTTCACAATGGTGACCAGCGTTCAATACCTAGCTGAGGGAATGAATCCTTTCTGGTTTAATACTTGCAGGACTTTTGCCATTGATTATTTTTCCTGTCATAGATAGCTTCTGATTTCTTGTCTTGAATTTCATTTTCTCTGAGCCACCTCTGGGGCAACTCTAGATCTTGTAAAAACTGCTTGCCATCTCTTTAAAGACATCTCATGCATCCATGGTTAAGTCATAACCTTAACTAGAGCTTACTGGTTTCACATGGGAGGTTACTTGTGGTCAAAAATTCAAAAGCCAGAAATACCAGCTGTTTGTCCTGGCTAACGTCTGCTAATAGAATATTTTCTTCTGAGAGTTCAGTAGTTAAAAATTAACTGAATTAATGTTTATATTTGGGATATATGTGTACAGATATTGTTTTAAATCCCCTGCTCTTCTTTTGTAAAAACTTCTCAGACAACTGAATTCTGTTTCCCATTTACTCCTGTATGTTCTTCCTTGCTCTTGTATCCAATCTTTTTGACTTTTGTAGACAGGGGAACAAGAAATTACTTTGCATCATGAGAAAAATCAACGTTGATGTATAATAGTTAGATAAGAATTATACTTTTAAAAATGGCTGATGGTAGTTGCTTACAGTGGCTATTTATTACTCCAGGATGACATTCCTTTCTTTGAGTGTTTAAATAAGAAAAGCATGCTCTTGGATACTGAGAAAGTATAGAATAGAGTATGAGCTAATTAAAGAGTGGCCTGATTGCTGTTGGGTTGCCCAGCAGCCTAGAGGAAATGTCCTTTCAATAAGATACACTGTGAAAGCATTGCACTATCTTCTTCCATAGCATTTCCCTTTTGGGGGGCCCCAGGGTTTGCCGTAAAAATTAGATCTTTATCTTGCGGATCTGTTTTGCCTTCCAGCTATACCTGATAATTAGGCCCTAGAAACTCTGGGCTTTCCTGACCCTTTTCCCGAAAAGACTCCATCCTAAAGCCAATAACCTAGTCAAGAAACTTACATCTTTAAGGAAATCTCCATGTGTAAGAGTGTCTGGTTTTCCTGGCCATCTTGACTGAAATTTTACCCATACCATTTTTCCTTGGTGTAAATAAAATATGAATTTTCTATTTTGCTTCACTTAAGAATTATCCTTTTAAAGACACAAATTTGGAACTGCATGCCTGACAATTGTTAGGGCCTAGAACAGGTAATCAAGAGACTGATGGTCTAACATAAGAAAGAGAAACTTAAAAACAGTCAAATAACAAATCTTATCACTCTACCAAATCTGCATCGGTTTGTTTGTGTACTTGAATGTGTCATGTGTTTGATGTTTCACTATCAAAATATATGAAAAAGCTCTAATTAATTGGCTTAAAAATAATAAGTGCTTAAATAAAATATTTTGTCAGGAAAATAAAAACCTAAATGCCTTTTTGTTCATGTCACTCTAATAATCTTTGAAAAATAAAGACAGTTTTAAAGATTTTTGGTAAAACTAAAATGTCTCCAAAATTTACACATTTTGTCTGAATGAGGCAGGTCAGGTACAATTTTTTTGCTAGATGCTCTAAGGTTAGAACACTGCTCTATGACTTTTAATAATTGTTCAACTTGGCTGCTTTGGAGCCATTAGATTCTAGGTAATGCCTGGGGACAGTGGAGTAGCCATGCTCCCTACCAGTGATGGAAAGAGTCTGACACTATCTGCAGTTCTGTCCTGTGTCATAGGCTTCACACATGATACACAATTAAAACTGCTTACACTTAAAATAAGAGTTATGTGTTATTAATAAAAAGGTATAGGAACATGTTGTTTTTAAAAGTAATTTTGTCTCATTAAGAGAAATTAAGGATTGTTTCAAATATTTAAAAAATATAGGATAAAACTGAAGGTTTAAGCAAGTTGTAAAAGGCTTGGGAAAGAGTAATGTTGTTTAAAAAAATTCTATGTGGAACAAGTTGGATAAAACTAAAAAGATATTATTTAGTTTTTCCATAAATTGAACATCAAAATAAAAGCACACTGATGCAAGACCAGAATCTGAGCTCGTGGGTCTCAGTAACAGGGTTTTCTTAGAGCATTAATCTGCTCTTTAACAGAAAATTGTAAAGTATTATAAAAGATTTATGGAAATATTGCCACATGGTCAAACTGATTAAGATTGGATATATTTGTTTACGAAGTTTTATTAGGAATTGAGTTAATGCAAAGGTGAAATTTGTCTTTCTCTTTTTAACAATATTTTCATATAATATTAAAAGATAATGAAAGATTTTTGTTTGCCTTTTGAATAAATGACAAGAAAAAGAGGGGAGAGAGAAGAGAGATGAGACAAATTCAGTTGGCCTCCTGCTGTCTTTATTGGGTCTTGTTGGGAAAGCTGAGTCTGTCCTTTCTATGAGTAAAGGTTTTTGCTTTAAAAAACTTTGAAAAGTTTTAAAGTATCATTTTGGCTAATAATTTAACTTATATTGACTTTGGATTCTGTATTGTGATATCAAGTATTTTAAACCTTTGATATATGACAAATTTCCAAAATCAAATTCTAAATTCAGTCCTTTTTTGACCTCATTCATCATTTAAGTATTAGGTTCCCTGAAG
The DNA here is from genome assembly GCF_028858775.2 of Pan troglodytes. Classification (NCBI taxonomy): domain Eukaryota; kingdom Metazoa; phylum Chordata; class Mammalia; order Primates; family Hominidae; genus Pan; species Pan troglodytes. The sequence continues at coordinate 109,857,979 of NC_086015.1, forward strand.
TCCAGAAGAGACATATTTGGTTTATTTGGAATATTAAAACCATATAGGATACATCATCAAATATAAAATGATGTTTAACTTTCTTTGGGTTATATCATATAAATGTGTTGTTACTATTTGTTCCAAAATAGTATAAGATTCCTATATGTTAGGAATATGTTATCAGTAATAATTATGATTGTTACGTTAAATTTTTGTGTGTCACAGAGATGACCAGATTTCCTTGTTGATTATGGCTTTAACTGTCATTGCCTTAAGACTTTTGTCATCCACAGATAACTGTCCTGTTTTGATCCCTTTCAAAAGGTGGTTTATAATCAAGCCATAAGACTCTGTGGGTATCTGTTCAATGCAGATCTCTGATAACTTAGGAAATTTTGTCATTGAAATAGAGGAGAAAAAAGGAACTTCTAGGACTCATGGAAAGCTGATGTGTTCACGATGTGGAAAGCTGATATGTTCATGATGTGGAAAGCTGATATTGGGCTGCTGGCCCAATATCAGGCATAACAGGAGTTAATTATATAGACCAAACTAATAAAAGAGCCAAATAATCTTTTCATTATTATTTTATTTAAAACATTCCTAATTCCTTTATTTTGCAGAGTCTAGAAACCCTTTTTCTTTTGATCTATTTACTGCTTTTAACAATTGGGTAAAGTATATGCCTATGAGAAAAATTTGGAGCATATTTCTTTTTTTCTACCTGATTTCTCCAGAATTTGAAAACTATTTGTAAGTATACTTAATTTATGGCAGTCTAGTTATTTGCATAAGTTCAATAAGAATTTATTTTCTCTTGTAACAGGACACCATTGGAGACACTGGTTCTTTTTACCAGATTTTGACCAGAATGACATACTTTCAGATATAAAAAGACAGTTTTAATGAATCAAAGTTGACTTACAGAGCCAATTAAAGCTACTTGGTTTTATCTAAAGGCTCTAGAAAAAGAAGTTAAAAAAAAAAAAAGAACAACAACCAAAAGGCTCCTTTGGAAAACTACTATTATATGTTGTCTATGCAGTCCCTGTACCTGTGGTAAGTAAAGAATGTCATTTTCTGACAGGTCTATGAACCCCAGGTTACCTTGGGACCTTGAGAAGAGAGTCATCTACCCAATTCATAGAGGACTTACAAGCACAGATAAATCTGTGGGTGGGCTCGAGGCTTTAAAAGGTCTAATCTAAGATTGCTTATAAAAAAAGTTCCAACAAAGCCAATTTACAAAGAGCTTATATGACAAATAATTATTCTTGCTCCACTTTATGCAAATAATCAGGTGAAATATAATAAGACTAAGACTTATTTTGCAAATAAGTTTGTCTAACTATGATTTGTCTCTAAGAAAAATGGGGACCGGAGAAAAAATTATGTTTCAGAAGAAAAAATTGTAGTACATCTGTTGTTAGATTCTAGCCTTGTCCATTATTTTTGCATCTTTATTACTTTCTGCAATTCAAACTAAATCCTGAATCTTTCTTGCCTACAAGTCCCCAAACTAATGCTTTCAACTTTTTCTTCCATTTTTCTGATTTAGACTCAATGAAACTGATACTACCTTTTTTCTGAGGTCCTGCAAGATGAAGCTTATTCCTTGTAACACAAGCAAGAAAAAAATGCGTCTATTGCTACTGCCCTCCTCCTCTGTAACTAGAGATGCTTTGCCTCTAACATGTGGATAGATTGCACCCAAAATTAAGCTTTGGTTTTCTTCTGTTTCCATAGAAATGCCCCTTATTCAAAATCTGCCTTCATCACATACAGAGGCCCAGCCCATCTGCAATGCCACTACCTAGAATGAGACATGGCTGTTTGAACTGATTTATTCTCAGGACTAAAAACTAACTAAAAAGATACGACACAGTACATTTAAATTTGTTCTTTCCTGTTTATTCCAATTTGTCTTTCTCAGAACCTGTGCCCCAAATCTCTCTCTACTAGTGACGCCATGTCTGATTGGTTCTTGGGGTTATATACCTGGATTACAAGGGCTTCAGAACAATTCTACAAGGACTTCTGAAACTAGGATTTTATTCCTTGTATTAGGACTCATTATCTTGTAGTCTTCTGTTAACCACCAACCTGGCACCCATGAATACATGTAGACAGCTGCAAAGTGGTTTCACTCTTCTTACCTTGGAGACAACCCCTATCCCAACTGCAGCCTCTATCAGCAGGAAGAAGTTAGAACAGCTGTCAGTCTTTTTCCATCTCTGTAGCTCTCACCTTAAGAATAAGGCATGATGAACCCCAAAAGAGACTATTAAAACTGCCTTTGCAATTGTTTTTCAAAAACAGTGAAAAAAATTATGACAGTAAAAGAGACCTGACCTAACCAACTCTATCATGTCTTTAACCACCAAACTGCCTTCAGTGGTTCCTGGGTGTGGTGCATACTAACTTTGGGAGAAATTCAATTTATTATTTAAATGATAATAGCTCTTCTCAAAATCTAAACTGCCTTTGTAAAATTAACAAAATGTCATCAGGTTAGGAGGATGTGAGGTGCTTGAATTCATAGTTAAATGATTACCAGCCATTATTTCAGAGGTCACAAGATTTGCAACTTCCCTCTAAATAACATCATTATTGTAAAATCTAAGATTGTCCTTTTGAGATGTCTTTTCAGGCATTTCTGATGACCAGATGGCCCCACCCAGAAGCAGACTCAGTACAGGAGCACCATTTTCCACACCCCTATGATATTGTCTCCAACCAATCAGTAGCACCCATTCCCTACCCCATTGCCTGCCTACCTGTACTTGAGAAACCCTAGCCTGCAAATTTTCAGGGAGGCTGATTTGAGTAGTAATACAACTCTGGCCTTCCATTTAGCTGGCTCCATGTGTATTAAACTCTTTATTTCAATTCCCCTGCCTTCATAAATCAGCTTCATTTGCACAGTAGGCAAGAAAAACTTGTACTATAATTAAGATCTGGATGGATTTCAAAGTGATGTTTGGTTGAAAACTATAGAGAAGTCAATTTTTCCACAGAAATTTCTTAGTTGAATAAATAAAACTAGCAATTCTTTATCCAGTGGGCTTTACTAATTAAATTAAATGGAAATGGGATAGGGAAGCACCAATTTTAGATGTTGGATCTTAGATAATATTCCAGGGGAAGCTGTTACAATACACTCGCTTTCATAATTAAATTTATCCAAATTATGCTAGAATATTTAAGGAAAAGAAAAAAAATGCAATGGTTAAAAAAATATTCCAAGGGATTAATTTTAATTTTACTATTAATGGTTTTCTTTAAAAGAAAAATGCTCAATAAACGGTCAGAATAGAACCTATGTGGGTCATTGTCAATATTCAGTGATGTACACATCTGAAAGTGTAGTCAATTGACATCTCAAGTTAAAGGGCAGTTGTTCTCTTGTTATCCCTTTCCAAACCAGTAAAACAATGCCGCGACTTCACAATCCAAGTAATTCAATCAAAATATCAACTTCCAAGGTTTAGGTTAAAGTTCACATTCTCTTTGTGTTTGTTTTTTAATTGACAAATTAAAATTGTATATATTCATGGTGTACAGTTTTGAAATATGTATATATTGTGGAATGGCTAAATCAAGCTAATTAACATATGAATTACCTCAGATACTTTTCATTTATTTGTAATAAGAACACTTAAAATCTGCTCTCTTAGCAATTTTTCAGTATATAATACATTGTTGTTAATTATAGTCATCATGGGTATAATAGATCTCTTGAACAAAGCTCACATTCTCCTTAATGCCTTCCCTAATACCTACAGACAGAATAATGTTCTCCACCTCTGGTGTACACAGCGAAATGTATTTGTGTTTTTTTCCATATATACACAAATTTATAAATGTATGCTTTCCTTGTAAGACTCTTTTGCTGGGTATTCTGTCAGCGTCTGTACAATTCACAACCCTTTCACACCCGACAATGGGCCCTCTGACCTCTATGAGCCAAATCACCCAGGCTCCCTTTATCTTTTGCTTATAGTTTGCTTTGACAGGATATAAAAGGTGGGGAGAATGGAGAGTTAGGAGTACTTCTTCTCTCCACTCCTTTCCTACTTGGTCACAGTCCTGGGAAAGATTTCATTGTTCTAACAACACATCTCTTGGGTAAATTCTATTTCATAGCTCTAGCTCTTATCCCTCTAGTTTTTGAGGTAAGTGATATCTTCCCATTATTGCTCGACCCTGGGTCTGCTGGTTAGTTCTCTTAACCCTATCCATATTCACTACATTGTTCCTTTACCTGATATTCTCACACCATTCTCAGTATGCAATCCATTTTCTACTTCAACCCAGCAAGTATACTCCCAAAGAGAAGAATTTAGGCACTTATTAGCTGTTTTCACAGTGCTTTATACAATGCCTAGAATAGAGAAGCACTCATTAAATGTTTTTGAAATATGTCAATGAATAAATGGAAACAGTATTAGGTTAGCTATGATGCAAGAGAAAAAAATAAGTATAAACAATGGCCCTTATTCTAACTAATGAAGGTTACAATCTAAGGGAGAAAAGAATACAGTAATTCATACATTCAAGGCTATACTTGGTAACAAGTCACAGGCCTCCATGTTCATATTCCAGAAAAGGAACAATCCTTACTATTAGTAAAAAAAGCTACCTAACACTGTGTTAAATTTATGTGTATATATATTTACACATATGTGTTTGTGTGTGTATCTACACACACAGAGAGACAGAGAGATTCAGTAATCTCACAAATTTCACATAAGGTAAACAAAGATAAAAAGAACAACAAACCAACACTTCCTTGCCTCATGGGTGTGCTGGCAGCTTTGATTAGTTAATATTTATAAAGCACTTTGAAAATGAAAAGTGCTAAACATTATCTAACAGCTCTGTAAATGCAAATTTGTCAGGTCTTATGAAATTTAACAGAAATTAGAGAGTGACAAACTACACACACATACACACACACAAACACACACACACAAAAAAGCTCAACCAAGGCTTTGCATTTAGAGGGGCCAGATGGGGAAGAAAATACTTTTTCCCTAGGGCAGAGAATCAAGCTAATCTATACCCCACCCCTACCCCCACTCCCACCAACACACAGGATGCAGAAACGTTTAATTTAAAGCCTGAAAGGTAATGCACTTTGTAACAGCATGTAAATCAATGTTTTATTAAAGCCTGTTAATTACAATGCAGAAAAATGCAAATCGCAATAAAACACATCAGAAGCGGATTCATCCCTGCTCTGTTCTCAGTGGAGCAATTACCACACACCTTGCTTTGGCAGGTTGGGGTAGAATTTAACTGGGCTGGGGTCGGGGGTAGTTTTACCTCTTGCCTGTGGAAACTGCAGAATCTTCCAATCATTTCATTGCACCACTCAGAAGTACAAAATTTCCCCCCCTGCCATTTTTTTAAGTTGTATTTTTAAAATGCTTATGCTTTCCTCTTCGTTGACTTTAATATGCTTAGTCTAAGAGGCTTTCCTGGCCGGATAACCTTTTTACACAAAAGAGAGGAACTTACACACCATAGCATTTCTCTGTAACTTGTCCATTAATTAGAAGTCTTGGATTTAATATCATTAAGCTTGTCCCTTTGTATCCTTTTATTTATTCAGAATTTATGTATATAAACTAGACATTCGATTAAATAGCCAGAACCATGGCATTAATTTTTCAACTGTTAGGTCAGGATATGAGCTCAGGTTTATTGAGGTGTTTTTATTTGTCATAGACAGGAAAAAGGCATGTAGGTGACAAATCCTCCTTAAAGAGTACTGGAATAATGATAAATAATATCTACTGAAATTGAATGCAAACATACAGAAAATAAGGGAAAAAGTAAAGGAATCGAGAAAATGCAATACCAAATGAATTCTAAGAAACACTGTATGAAAAAATATATTTAAAAAAATAGTAAACCAATTCTTCAGCTGCCTTGAAAGTGGAAGTTTTTAGTAACTAAGGTAGAGAGGAAGAAGCAGAAGCTATTATTGCCATTATAATCCATAATCTTATTTTATACTGGAGTTTGTGGAACTCTTTCATTTTGAAGGAGGCCTTAAAAGGCTTCACTGCTATGCATTTTGTTAAATAAATAAGGCATAATAAATAAACTACAGATAATAATATATCGTACAAGCTCTAAAAAGTTAAATAGGACTTTAAGGCTCAGTGATTTTTAATATGTTAAGCAATTGGGTATCCATGACAAAATAAACTGAAATTGCTGCAATTTTATATGGCTGATACCTTGAACACTTAGCAGTTAAGTGAACTTTCAGTGCATATAGTTTATGTTATTTATGAGTAATAGAATGCATATGATAATCAACTTTTCCATTTCTCAAGCAATGGGTTTTAAAGATCAAATGAGACACCATATGTGAAAGTGACTTAAAACTGTAATGAACTCTACAAATATTAGGTTTTATTTGGTGTTTCAAATAATGTAATACCTTTGGAAAAAGAACAAAATATCTACCTATTCACATTTAAATTTCCAAGCCAGTGATAATAATCATCGTCACCATTCTTTCTTGTGATTTAATCAAACATCCTTTCCCAATCCATGTCTTCATATTAAAACAAGCTGTAAGCAAAGATTCCCCCCAACGCACACATACCCGTAAGAAAATAAAGGGAACGAGGGAGAGGAGCATGTTTCTTGTCTGGCATCTCTGACTTGTGCTTCTGTTTTATTCTTCAATTTGGAACTTTCTGAGAATAGGCAACTAACAGAGAAATTTTCTTGTATGCAACTACATATTTCTTTAAAATATGTGGTTGTGTAATAAGTGAATAATTCCCCAAAAGTGGCTATCTCTCATGTAATTATCTTCCCCACTCCCAATAACTATAATGGTCCTCAATACTCTAATAATTTTATGAAGAATAAAATACTGGTGTCCTAAGTTACTTACCAGAATGTACTTTCCTGTATAAATAGTATTATGAATGGTAGCTACATATATATTTAAAATACTTCCATTGACTCCATGTATTAAGTGTGTGTGTCTATGTGTGTATATACACACATATGTAATTTCGTTAGTTTTCTGAGGTTAATATTGAACAAATTATTAATTTAACTATTTGCTTAATAAACTTTTAAAAATTTGTAATACAACTTTACAAATCAACTGTTTTTGTGTATGTCATGCCAAGTGTCAGGTTCCAGACCATGGTGAGGTCTGAGGGGAGTGGGTGGATGAGTGGAGGATAGATGAAATAACACTCAAGGGGGGCCATGGGCAGGTGAAATGTGGTTTTATTCAGCAGCTCTGTTACACCATCTGCCTTTGTCTCGGCTGTCTGCTCTGGTTGCAGCCACTCTTAGCAGCCAGCTCTGAGGCTCCTATGACTCCCACACATACCGCTGCACTCTCCGGCACACTTGCTAGTTCCTGGCTCCCTCCTGTCCATTTGCAAGAAGCAAGCTGTCTTTTATAGGGTCAGCGCGTTTCTTTCTCTCTCAGGGCACGTGCCACATGTACAGTGTCAGCAGGACAGTTATACCTTTTACAAAAAATAGTGGCTTCAAGACAAGTATGAGCTTACACATACAAGTTATATAACAAGAGGAGTTGTGCACCTGCACTCCTAACTTGCTGAGTCATGCAGGCCTGGATGTCTGCCTCCACCTATTCTTGACCAAAGCACATCCATTTACCTTACAGTGTGTTTAGTCCATTTGTAAATTGAGAAATATTTATTCAGCAAAATTTATTATAAGGATACTTTGAGCACCATATTCTTGGTCAGACTACCATTCCAGGGGCTGTGGTAGTAGTATAAATAAAGTATCATGCTCACTAACATCTACTTCCAACTGGAATGTCTTCACTATTTACCTGATGGCAATTCTTCCTTTGATTAGTCCCCAGATCCTGCAGAGACTACATGCCATGGTCAATAGCAACTGTGTTCCTCAAATGTATATTAACTTAACCTCTGTTTTTATAAATGAAATATAATCAGGCAATAACTAGCAGTTATATTTATTTTCTCAATGTCAACTTATATAGTCTTATTCTTTATTTTTGTTTTTATGCATTAAAATAATATTAAAAACAGTGTTTAATCAATGTTGTTTTAACAAATTGAAATAATAGCCCAAATGAAAATTTTAATTCTTCCATTCTTTAGGCTAGATTACATTGGATATTTTTCTAAATGCAAAGAAGACCTAAGTATAAATTTTATAATTGTAGCTAAAATGTAACATAAGCGAATGAGAATGTCATGCTTACTGACTCCAAAAATATTCCAAATGTTATTTTTATTTTCTTCCTTCTCATTTCTTTAACATTATTTAATAAACCTACTTCAATATTTAATATTTGATAATTGATAAATATTTCTTTACCTATAGCCTCATGCTAAAGTTAGCTATGATAACTTTTACTACAAGATATGTATACAAGTTGATAGCATTTCTCCAAATACATATGACAACTGAGTTTCAACCTAAAATATTTCTATTTTAAAAAATCAGAAATTTTACATGAGATTCTTATTTTGACCAAGATGGAATAAGTCTTCCACTGAAACAACTTCTAAAATTTAAATATATACCTATATATATTCATACATGCACATATATAATATGTATGAAACAATATGGCTTGACTCATTTGTTTGCCATCCCTCAGGGATCACTGTCCTTTATTGCCATATAAACTATACGTTTATCAAGGCATTGAACATCATCGGGCAACATAGGACAGTGATCCCTGAGAGATGGTGAACAAATGAGTCAAGCCATACTATTGGCTGAGCTTGCTGCATGTAGTTTCTAGGCTGTAGTGCAGGGAAGAAAACTGAGGCAGGACCCAGCATGCGGCCTGAGTTGAAGAGACTGAGCTAGAAGTCTGGAGTCACCAAGTTGGCTAAAGTTCAAAAGTAGATTACTGAAGATGAGGGAACTGCACAAAGAAACTCCAGCAACATGCAGAAGATCCCCTGTGAGTGCTTGGTCTTGCCTAACAAATCTTAAAAGCAAGACCAAAGCAGGTTAAACTTTTTGTAAGTAACTCAGCTGAAGTCCAGAAAAAAAGCTGAAGCATATTTATAGAAATACAAAAATATCTGTAATCCCAGCACTTTGGGAGGCCCAGGAGGGCGGATCACGAGGTCAGGAGATTGAGACCATGCTGGCTAACACGGTGAAACCCCGTCTCTACTAAAAACACAAAAAATTAGCCGGGCGTGGTGGCAGGCACCTGTAGTCCCAGCTCCTCGGGAGGCTGAGGCAGGAGAATGGCGTGAACCCGGGAGGCGGAGCTTGCAGTGAGCCGAGATGACGCCACTGCATTCCAGCTTGGGCGACAGAGCGAGAAAAAAAAAAAAAAAAAGAAATACAAGAATATCCAGCACCCAAGAAGGCAAAATTCATAATAATTGGCATCCAGTTAAAAATTGTCACACATGCAAAAAGCAGAAAAATGTGACCCAAAATATGGAAAAACACCAGAATTTAAAATAACCCAAGTTTAAAATAACCCAGAATTGATAGAAATAGTAGAACTGAATTAAAGACAAAAATATTGAGAGAAGTATTCATTCTATATTTCACACATTAAAAAAGTTAAGTAGACACAAGTGAGATACAAAAAAACCCAAATCAAAATTTTAGAGATTAAAATGAAAATGTCTGAGATGAAAAATACATTGACTAAGATAAATGGCTGATTAGACATTCCAGGAAAAAAGATTACAGAAATAAAATATGTAGGCAAGAGCAATTATCCAAAATGAAACATAGGAAGAAAAAATAATTAAAAGAAATAAACAGAACAGCAGTGGGCTGTGAGACAACTGCAACAGCCTAACACCTGCAGTTGGAGTCCACGAGGATGGCAGAGAGAGAGATCAGATACATTATTTAAAGAGGAGCTAAATGTTTTCCAAATTTGAGGAAAAGTATATGTCCACATATCTAAATAGCTAATAAACTCAAAACACAAGAAACAAGAAGAAAATTACGCCAAGGCACATCATAATCAAATTGTACAAAACAAATTAGAAGAGAAAAATCATAAAAGCAGTTACAGAAAAAGAATCATGTCCAGAGGGAAAAATAAGAATAACTGTAGATTTCCATCAGAAGCAATATAAACAAGAAGAAGGTGAAATAACACTTTTAAAGTACTGAAAGCAAAAATCTGTCAACCTAGAATTCTTACATTGAGTAAACATACTTTTCAAAATGAAGAACTAAGGACATTTTCATACATCAAAAATGGAAAGTATTCATCAGAAGCAGATGAACATGCTCAGAAACCTTAAATAAAATTCTTTACATTGAAGGGAAATAATAAATGTATATCTGGGTCTACACAAAGGGATTAAGAGTACCAAAAATAACTGAGTAAATATTTTAAAAATTTCTTTATTATTTAAACCACTTTAAAAAGATAACTGACTATTAAAAGCAAGAATACAATCTACTGTAGAGTTTACAATGTGTAAAAGTAAAATATATGACAATAAAGCCTAGGAGGGGAGACATACAAGTATACTGTTGTAAGGTTCTCATTCTATATGCGAAGCGTTATAATATCATGTGAAGTAGACTATGACAATTTAAAGGTGTGTGATACAAACCCAAACCAACCACTAACACAGCAAAACAGAAAGTTATAGCTAATAGCTTACAAAGAAAGGAATTACTAAAAATACTGAATAATTAAAAAGAAGGAGAAAAAGAGAATAATGGGAAGAAAACATAGTAGAGTACATTTAAAAAAAAAACAAAAAACAAGATGATAAATGTAAACGCAATCGTATCAATAATTTCTCTAAATATAAATGGCCTAAATACCTCAAATAAATGTGCCACTTAATATACCCAGGTTCTCAAATTTTCATTTGTTCAAAACAAACCTATAAAGAGACTGCTGCTATCATGACATTTTACAGATGTTCAGTGAAATTGTATTATTTCTTTTGTTTTTGTTTGAGGTAACTAGCAACCCTAGACCCTAAGAATCAGAATAACTGCCTCCTATAGGGGAAATGCTTTAGATGTCTAAGACTATTACAGTCAGCTTCTACGATCATGTCATAAATATCATCACAGGAAAAGTGTATATTTATTCACACTGACAAGTGTACACCCTATGGAAACCATATCTTATTGGTTTATATATTTGTGATAATTTTAAAATTATGCTGCCAAATCTCTAATTCTAAATTTATTGTCTACACAGTCCATTTGTTTTCTGGAATCAAGTTTTCCCCACTGAATGCAGTTCCTCAAATAAACGTGGCCTTACTGATTAGTATAATCACAGACAGTATACTCAGAGAAATTTCCCACTTAATGTGAGAATAATTAATCAGTGTCTACATTATCCTTACCACATCTTGCTCATGCATAAGTGCGTTCATTCATGTTCTTTGGCTTACAAATTGAAGATTAGCTGGCAAATGGAATTGAGTTAAAAATGTGACTTAGGCAGGCAACAAATAAGCAGATGTTGAATTGCGGTTGTAAAGTGTGAAGTCAAAGGCATCAGGCAAGGTGTAAACAAAAGTTGTGATCTTAGTACCAACTCTGCAAAACATTATCCTTTAGAGTAGAAAATTGATGTTACATTGAGACCTGGTATGTGGTAAGCACTGTCTATTCATAGCCTCTTTTAATCCTCACAGAGTAAGATACTTCTGAAATTTTAATTGGTGAGGTTTCTATTCACAGTATTCCTTTCTATCTTCTGGCCACCTCCTCATTGAGCCAGTCATTTGAATGTTCACTACTCATAGAAAGGATGACACATAAGATCACAGAAACAAAGGATGATTCTTGACTTTTGGATTTCAAACATAGGGCTCAAGGACGTGTAAAAACTTATGCAATATAACTATATTAGGTAAAAATGATGAAGGAGATAATCTGCCCATTGAGGGACTCTAAAGGAGGTGAGGAGATGAGAAAAGATGCAAGGGATATAAAGAGAAAAATGGAGATTGGTCTGGATTAGGACGAGACCAGACTTATAGAAAGCTTGTGGAAAGGAGAAAAGTCACCATCCAGGGATCACTTACCTTCACTTTAAGGCACACCATTCAGTGCCAGTACCAAGAAGCTCTGTAAGAGCAGAATCAGTGTTCACAAACTGTCTAGGCTCCATCTGAATAAGTACACTCACCAACAGGACCTAAGAAATACAAAAATTTTCATTTCTAGTGGCTTTCACTGAGGACTTCACTTTGATGGTAGTCAATGTCATACCAGCTGACTATTCAGAGAGTTGTTTTCCTATACTTTGCCTGATAGATCCCTGCCTAATTTCACTGCCACTTTTCACCATCAAAGTAGACCTTTACGTCTTTGGTTTCTGGACTTGAGGAAGGCTCCTACATTTGTACTTGAGTGAGACTTAATGAGTCAGTCTGAGATTTCTCCTAAACCAAGTTAGAGGTAAAACACAACACTATTATAGTCAAAACAGCCAACTGGGTAACTGTTGTAATTCTTACAACACATAGAATAAAACTAGGATTCAGAAGAGTTAATTTGTTCTAGTTCAGTTCCATGCCGTCTTTTTTACTATACCTATTAGTTTTGATTTTAATGACAGAAAATATCAAATAATTAATCTTTTATGGGAAGAAATTTGCTCAATTGCCAGGTTTTTTTGTTTGTTTGTTTTTGTTTTTGAGACAGAGTATCGCTCTGTCACCCAGGCTGGAGTGCAGTGGCAAGATCTCGGCTCACTGCAAGCTCTGCCTCCCAGGTTCACACCATTCTCCTGCCTCAGCCTCCCAAGTAGCTGGGACTACAGGCGCCCGCCACTACACCTGGCTAATTTTTTGTATTTTTAGTAGAGATGGAGTTTCACCGTGTTAGCCAGGATGGTCTCGATCTCCTAACCTCGTGATCAGCCTGCCTCAGCCTCCCAAAGTGCTGGGATTAAAGGCGTAAGCCACCACGCCCGGCAGCCAGGTTTTAAATATCTCCTAAGTTTCTGAATTATAAAATAAACAAACTAAACTTCTAAGTAATTCATGGAAGAAAGAATAAGCAAAATTGTTTATAAAAATATTTAGGATAATATGAGGAATTAGTAGAGAGACCCTGCACGTTCTGTATCATAAAATAATAAAATAAACATTATGGCAAAGTCTTTGAAATTCCAATTAATAAGAAAACTTTATAGAGCAAAATAATTTTCAAATTCCATTCAATAGTTGATTAGACCAACGATTGAAAATTTTGTCTTATAAAGAGCCAGATACTAAACACTTTACTCTTACAGGCCATAGTCTCTGCCCCAACTACTCAACTTTGCTACTGTAGTATGGAAACAGCCATAGACAATATTTTAAAAATGAGTGTGGCTTTTTCTCACTAAACTTTATAGCAAAACCTTGCAGTGGGCTAGATTTGGTTTTTAGGCTTTTAGGCCCTAATTTGACAATCTCTTGATTAGAAAATAGCTGTAATAAATATACTCAAAAATATACATACATAATAAACTCTATTTCCAGGTCATTTTAAAAGTGAGTTTGCCAAATCCTGAAAGAATGGATGACCTCAGATGCAACTATTCCTAAGTAAAGAAAAAACCTGTAAGATTCAAAATTCTTTTATGTTAGCACAAGCTTCACATCAAAGCTAGATAAAGTACTATGGGATTGGGTGATTCTAGACCAATTTCACTTAGGAATAAAATGTCGTAAGTAATTAGTAAACCAAATCCAGCCATATATTTCAAAAAGAACATAGCACAACCAAATTGAGTTTACAGAGATTAAAATAGGGAAATCATATGAACATATTAAAAATGCATAAAAGAATCAAATATAAAATTTGGATGTGATAAAAACTCTTAGCAAAGTAGGAATAGAATATAAATACCTTATGTGGTAAAAAATACAGACCAAGACCCCACAAAAGTTCTATAGTCAAAGATCAAACTATAAAAGTATTCCCATGAAAATAAGAGACGAGAGAAACATAATGAGTACTACTTCAACATTTTACTAGAAGGGCTGGGTAACACAATGAGACAAGATGAGTTAGATAAAGATCAGAAGGAAAGAACCCAAATTATCATTATATCTCAAACATGTGTGTCTTCAAAAAGAATTCAAGAGAATTTATAGACAAATATGGAAAATGAAAAGAGAGTTCAGCAGGTTTGCATGATATAAACACAATCTTCAAAACTGAATAGCACTTTTTAATATCAGAAACAACTAACTTGAAAACATTATAATACTTTTCAAAAAGCATTCCATTCATAATGACCACTAAAAACTATGAGGATTCTTGGAATAAATATAAAAGTTAGTAAAGGAAAAATCTGAGACAATATTATAAAACTTCATTGAAGAATAAAAATAAAAATGGCATAAATAAGTAGAGAATAATTCAGTGCTTATGATAAAATAAGACAATATTTTAAAATCGTTGCCCTATTCACATACATACAGGCCAAATTAATCTGAATGTATGCTTTAATGGTATTAAGTATTCATGTAATACGTTCGTTAGTAAATTTGCAATTGTTTTTTTAAATCATCCAAAACAGTATTATTGGTTTCAGTAAAATCCCTTGTACCATGCAATCAGTAACAGGGCATAAGTCTTCTAATATCGGTCAGATTTTTCAAATGTTTAATACATTCATAAAACATAAAGCACACATTGACATAAGCATTTATTATTGTTTCAATTATAAAACAAAATATGTTTATTGTAAAATACACAAAAAACATTTTGAAAATACATAAAAGTGCAAGCAAGAAGAAAAAAAGTCACCCATTATTTTGCCATCCCTATAAGCAGTGCATGTATTTTTAGTTTATATTTTTTGTTATTTTTATAGATACATTTATTTTATTGATTTTTATATTTCTTAGATAAATGTTTTCAGATGCTATCCTACATTAAAATGGATAATCCAGAAGTGTTAAAGCATGTATTTCTTTAACTAAGCATAAGTCTACTGAGAAGCCATCTGCTTATAAAGTGTGACTTAATGAATCCGCAGGGCAAAGTCAGTAGCGAGGTGTACTCTGGGGATACCTGCACAGCAAAGTCAGAATATACAGGCATTTTTAAAATATTTTGTTCTAATTTCATTCTTATTAGTAGCTCTCTGCTTGCAAATATTTTTACTCAAAAACAGTTTGAAGTAAACATGTATTGCTTTGACACACAGCTAATTTTAAATTCATTATTTTTTGTTTTTGCCAGTTACAAATCATTTTCTGTTGTCATATTATTTCAACAGAAAAGGGCAAATCCTATTTCTTTTTTCTTGAAAACAAGTGACTAAGCCTCCATTCAATGACACACCCATGAGAAATGTTTTGCAATAAATAACAGCTCAAGGGAACTAAAATCCCCAAGTAGAAGTCAGAAACAGCACTGTTGTCTTGTGCTAAATAACATATTTGGCATGTTGTGAAAACACCAGAACTATGCATACTATATGATCATGGTTCTCAGTTTTATTTCACTTGATCAATTTATTGTGTGTTCTGAGGCATCAAAAGTAATTTATGTTTCTGTACTTGATAAATTGTGGTAAAAACCACTGGTGCTCATTAAGTATCTACATACTCCTTATGTTTTCCTAGCCACAAAGCTTCTAGGTGGGGTCACACAATAAACTTTTGCAATGGAACATCAAAAGAAGGAATGTAGGATGTGTCACTTGTTATCGAAGCAGTTAAGAATGAGCATTTTCCATCCTCCCTCTTTCTTCACAATTAGAAACCAAGTACACATAGGTCACAAAGTTCTAAAAGGAAACAGCCTAAGTTCTTAATTCTTGAAAGATAATTGTGCTGCAGAACCTCCTGTTCTTCGTGAAGAAATAAATAATATTTTTGATGAGCCAATAAAAGACAGGTATTTCTTTCTTACTACAGTGTAGTCTAGTTGGATCGTTTGGCATTGTCGTATTGTTTTGTAGTAGTTCAAGTGTGTGTGTGCATAGGAGAATGCATATGGAAACTGAGTAACCAGAGGAAAAGATTGTGCCCATTACCAATTTATCTCCTCTCAGCTCCAAATTCACTCCCTGGTGCTGGCTCTGACATAATGACCTAGACTCTAAACGTTTCTTCTTAACAGCGAGAATCATGTTATTTTTCATCAATAGACGGTGGAGAGAGATATTACATGAGAAAGGGACCACTCTTTCTGTTTCTGGAGTGCTCCACTAGTGAAGAGAGAGAGAGAGAGAGACAGAGAGACAACAGAGAGACACAGAGAGAGAGAATGTGTGTGTCCACATCCAGGGTCATCCTACCCCAGCTGCACACCCAGAATGTACTGTCCCTCAGCAACTTTGCAGCAGCCCAGGTTGGGGCCTGGTGACTATCACCAACTCCATTCCAGTATCTCTCTGAGCACTCCCAGCACAACACAACTTCAGGAAGACTGTGTTGGAAGAGTTGTTTCCTGCAGGCTTCCCAACCTTACACACCAGCAGGCCTCATGCCATTGCCAGCTACTGGGCTCCTAACACTTGATTCCTTTATGCCTGCCTGCCAGCCAGTCTCCATTCGACTGCACCTAAGGCTGTTTCCTGCTTTCATGACAACTTTGAACCAGCACTGGCCTATAGGTTAACTTGGCTTACCTACTCTGACTGGTAGGTGAACTTTCCTACAAGTCAGTAGATTAAAACTGTACCTTTTCCACTGAGGTCTGAATCCCAGTTGCTGGAGGTGGTGGTGGTAGGGCAGTTCTAAATTGTCCTTTCTTATGTAGTCTCATACAGCTGTACAAAGCCCTTCAGAGTTCTCTTTACATCTTTAATGTTACTCCCCTATTATAGTTCAATAATTACTATATTAAAGCTTCCCTCATCAAATTATTATGCAGTTTTTATCTGTCTTGTGATTGGCCCTAGACTAAAACACTAGCCTAACCTAACTAATGAGCAAGTTATAGTAGGGAGATTTCAAATCAGAAGAATAAACCCTAGGAATAATTTAGATTACATGCTATAGAATACATTGTAGATTATTATACTTAAGCTCAAACAATTCTCTTAAATTCAAAATTGAAAATAATTTTGTATTAAAAGAAAATACACATGGGAGTCAAAAATGGGCTACAGATTGAATTTGTGTCAAGGTAAGGGCATTATAGCTATCCCCTTGTGAGCTATTTGGGGACGGTCTCAATATGAGACATTTTTGTACCAAATAATAAAATATAAATTCAATTAATTTTGATAGTTAAAATTATGAATCTCTCTATGTATATAATTATAATTAAATTTTAGAACTACCATAGACAATAGTTTTATTATTATTATTTTCTTGATAAAACAGCCTCAGAAAAGTTAATTTTAAGCCTGAGGTCACACAGCTTTACTCCATTACACAGTCAAGAAAATGGAGAGATAGATATGTTAAATAATTTTCCCATGTTACTACCAATAAGTGTCAGAGAGAGAGAGAGAGAAACTCCTACTCCAGAGCCTTAATTCTTAACCTTTAAGTTACATCACATCCTGTAGTGGTCCCAAAGGAATTGTTAATCAGTCTGGCTCAGTGGCTTATGCCTGTAATCCCAGCACTTTGGGAGGCCGAGGTGGGCAGATCACCTAAGGTGGAGCTCGAGACCAGCCTGACCAACATGGAGAAACCCCATCTCTACAAAAAATACAAAATTAGCCGGGTGTGGTGGCACATGCCTGTAATCCCAGCTACTCGGGAGGTTGAGGCAAGAGAATCGCATGAACCCGGGAGGTGGAGGTGGCGGTGAACCAAGATCGCGCCATTGCACTCCAGCCTGGGCAACAGAGTGAGACTCCGTCTCAAAACAAAACAAAACAAAACAAAAACCAAAAAAAAAAAAAAAACAGAAGGCAGGGGAAGGTCTTTAAATGAATGATATCTTTGATGATTAATTTTATATATCAACTTGAGTATGCCATGGGGTGAAGAAATATTTAGTCAAACAGTATTCTGGGTGTTTTTGTGAGGGTGTTTTTGGATAAAATTAACATTTAAATCAATACACTGAGAAAAGCTCTCCATAATGTGGATGGGCCATATTCAATCAGTGAAAGTCTGAATAAAACAAAATGGCTGACTCTCCTTTGCGTAAGAGAGAAAGTTCTCCTGTCTGACATCCTTCAAATTGAATAATTGGCTCTTGTCTTTACAGCAGTTTCTGGCTATTGGACTTTAACTGAGGAAATAGCTCTGTATCTTTTATGCACACATGCTCTCTCTCTCTCTCTCTTTCTCTTTATATATAAATAAATATATATTTTAAAAGTTTATATATATAAGCTTTTTAATATATGTTCTGTTTCTCTAGAGAACCCTGCCTTATAATATAGTACCCAAGGTAGTTATATTTTAATGAAGCACAATATCCAATAAATATTTAAGAAGTAATCATCCCTCCAAAAATAGTAAATAGAAGAAAGCAAGCAAAAAAACAAAAAACAAAAAAAAAAAAGGAAGGCAGGAAGGAAGGGAGGGAGGGAAGGGGGAAGGAAGGAAAGAAGGAGAGAGACTGATTTTAAAAACATTAAAAATAAACAGGATATACATGAGAAGTGTTAACTCAGGTAAAGGGTCAGCAGGAATGATTGCGAGGAAAAAGTGCATGGCAAAAGGAGATGAAAATATAACACTTTCTGTATGCATTATTTTCTGGAGTTTGTCCATAGAAGGTTAAAACTGCAAACCCTCTTTCTTACTAAAACTGAGAGATAAACTGCAGTAGAATAGGAAATGAAACCAATGTATTTATCTCTGTGCCTTTACACAGTCTTAAGTACACATGTTAAGTCTAGAGTCACAAGCATTACTCAAGACCAATTTTCAGCATCAAATTTGGTGTATCTACACCAGAAACTATACCAGGCATTTATTCAATAGCTTTGCAAACCCCTTTCCCCCGTGAATCTACCCCTATGAATATCAACGCAGTATTCATCTCATATCAAAGAGAGAGTTTTCTTGTTTATACAGGAAATGCCAATATGCTGATATCAAAGATAAATGATTCATAGACAAACTAGGCTCAGAGATGCAGCTAAGTCAATAAAGAAGAACACTTCTATTTGCTCTATTTTAATTTTACTCTCAGGCAATCCGTAGCTATGCTGCGCCGTCATTTAGAAATTTTCCAATTCCAAGTAAGAAAGGAAAGCGTTTTAATTTAAAAATAATTATAATGTAGAATGAATATTGAATATTAATCTCTAGTGTCTTTGTTATGATGTATTGGTCTATATAATTAAGAAAGTGTAAATATTATAAAATTCAGTTTACAAAAATATTTGAGATTTTCCATTTTCCACTAAACTGATGAGAGCTTTTTTTTTTTTGGAGCCACTAATTTTTGGGATGGTGTATACGCAACAAAAGTGAACTGATCTATTTATCCCATACTTTCATTATGCTACCTCATAAAATACTAGAATATGTTTAGAATATTAGAATAATGATATTCATTCACATTAAAACCAAGTTTTGATTTAGTTGACTAAGAAGATTTAGAAATCAAAAACATGCTAATGTTTTGGAACAAATGCAGTCAACTCTATACATAAATATACCCAGATGGTTTCATAAATATCCATGCTGTTTGCTTGTTTTTTTATGAACTAGCCTAAGAGGATATTCTGTTTTTAACAGTAATACTAAAATGTATTGTAGTCCCTGTTAGAAACTATGCTGAACACTTTATAAGCCTTGCCTCAATTTTAACTTACAGTAACCCAGAACATGTAATTAGTATCGTCATCTCTCTTTTTTTTAACCAATAAAAGAACTGAGTCTTGAAGGATTTATTTTTCCCAAAGTTTATCTAAGAAGCAGAAATGAAATTAAATAGTTTCTGACTCTAGATCCTGAGTGTTTAATCATAGAATATGCTGCCTATAATTTTCCAGAAACGTAACGAAGCAGTGGCATTGTATATGATTCCAAAGTGGTTTTCTTCCATTCGAATTCAACTGGAGATAATAAATGTGAAAAATACATGTAAACTTAATGCACCTAATTTGAACTTCAACAAATTTACTAATTCTCAGTCAACTCAGTTAACCCACCATATAAATTTATTTTTGTGATGTTACCATAATAAAAGTAAATTTAAACAATAAAATGTAGATATACATAAAAATAAATATTACTCATTATGCAATTAACTAGCTTTCACAAAGGTAATGGGTGTACAATGGTATTATATGAAAGTGGAAAATACAGATTCATGCTATGTAAGAGTAAAAACAAGTAGTCAAGACACTGAATGGAAGTTATGCTTACAAATTGGAAATTATCATATATTATTGCATAATCCTATATCTACAGGTCTAACATTTAAAATATTCTGAAAACTGAAAATAATTTGGTAAATTGGGTACCTTCTGGGCAAGAAAATCTGGATTGAAGTGATGTGAAGTGATTTCTAGTCTTGATTTATGCCACTTAGTGTGATTATATACTTTATTGAAGAAATATTTTTGATTACATGGCTCTGCCCCAAGCCCTGCTGGGATTGTTAGGTTACATAGAATATATTTACTGTATAAATTTTCTAAAGTTCAAAAAATCTTAACTCTAAAACAACATAAATACAAAAATGTTGGATAAGTGATTGTGGTCCCAAAGTATGATTTGAGCCTGAAATTAAGGCAATATATCTTTGTTCCTCATGCTTATAATAGACTAAATCAGTCATTTTCATTTTAGTATGAATAAGTGATCAAATAAAAAACAGGAAGCATGTTTTCATAAAGAGAAGAGAAAGGACAAAAAGAAGCTGAAACCATTTTCCTTAATTCCACCATAGTTGCTTTTAAAATATAAATATGTCCACACGGAAAAATGAAATATGGCTTCAGAATAGAATATTAAACTTATAAATTCTGGTAACATAAGAGAAAATATGGACTTTCTTTTTTGGGGCTGGGGGTGGACTGGCATCTAAGAAGCTTGAAAGTCACCACTTTTTCTTAACAAGTAAAAAGATAAAAAAAATGAAAAATCAAGAACTCTTCTTAGATCTATATGAGAAGGGAGGTCACAGGGCAAATCGCTGTACCCAAAATTGGAGAGATCAACAGGCAATCACAGAGATCACGATTTACTGCAACAGAAACCCAAGAGCAGGAACAAGTGTCAGGATAGTGAAACCTGAACTGTAATTGACAAGTTGCTGGAGGCTTAATGGGGCCGACTCTGAGGGTTAAAATCTCCAGGGGAACACAGTCATAGGGAGAGCCCCACACTTTTGTGATTGTTGCCTCCTGGTGTTCTACCAGGTCCTCACAGTGAATACTAGAGAAAAATCCCCTTGTGTTGCTGGCAGGTGGAGAAGCAAGGGAACTATTTTGAAATAAATCAGACCATTCGGTTCCCTTAACAAAGTCCACCCTCAGGAAAAACTATTTTACTGGAGTTTAACCTGCTGTAACTTTATCAGAGCCAAACTGACCTGGGAGGAAGAGAAATAGTCAGCTGCAGCCCACTTTAGCCATCCTGTCCCAAGGGGTGGGGAGAAGTAGACTGGGAAGCATGTATAAAGTTTAGTCCAGAGGCACAAGCTCACTAAAAGATAGATAGTTAATCATAGGACTGTAGAACACTTCCTCTTCCCGTACCTTACCTCTACATTATTAAAAGATTGTTTATAGCAGCCTCTTCGGCACAGTACATATGGCTGGCTTTTAAGAAAACATTACATGATATACTAAAAGGCCAAAACACAGTTTGAAGAGACACAGCAATCATCACAGTGAGAATCAGATATGCCAGGAATGTTGGAATTACCAGACTAGAAATTTAAAACAAATATGATTAATATGCAAAGAGTCCTAATGATTAAACTAGACAGTATGTAAAAACAGATGAGCAATTTAAGCAGAGAGATGAAAATTCTAAGAAAGAACCAAAAGGAAACACTAGAGATCAAAAATGCCTTTTATAGGCTTGTTAATAGACTGAACAAGACGAAAGATTTTCTGAGCTTGAGAATATCTCAAACAAAACTACAAAACTGAAAAGCTGAGAGAAAACGGACTTACAAAAATGGAATATTGAAGAATTGTGGGACAGCTACAAAAGATGTGACATATGAATGAAAGGATTAGCAGAAGAAGAAGAAAGAGAGAAAGGAATTGAAGAAATATTTGCAACAGTAATGAATGAGCATTTCCTCAAATTAATGTCAAGCACCAAACCGCAGATGCAGAAAGTTCACAAAATACCAAGAAGGGTAAATGGCAGAAAGTCTACATCTAGGCATATTATTTTCAAACTATAGAAAATAAAAGATACAAACAAATTCTCAAAGAAGCCAGAGGAACTTTTACCAAGATAGCACAAAACACACCTTAGTAAATTCTGAAGACTATAGATTATACAATATCTGCTTTCAAACCACAGTGGAAGTAAGCTAGAAATCAATAACAGAAAGATAGCTGGAAAATCCCAAAATATTTAGAGATTAAACAATGTACTTTTAAATAACACATAGTTCAAAGAAGAAATTATAAAAGAATTTCACAAATATTTTTAACTAAATAAAAATGAAACCAAACATAAAAATTTGTGGGATACAGTGAGAGCAGTGCTTAGAGGGAAATTTATACTATTAAATGTATATATTAGAAAAAAAGAAAGATCTGAAATCAGTCATCTAAGCTTCCACCTTAGGAAACTAGAAAAAGCGGTGCAAATTAAATGCAACATAAGCAGAAGAAAATAAATAATAAAAACTAGAACAGAAATTAATGAAATTATAAGCAAGAAATCAAGAGGGAAAATTAATGAAACCAAGAGCTGATTTTTTGAAAATATTAACAAATCAATAGGTCTCAGAAATGAGGCCAGGCACAGTGGCTTATGCCTGTCATTCCAACACTTAGGGAGGTGGAGGCAGGAGGATCACTTGAGCCCAGGAGTTCAAGGCCAGCCCAGGCAATATGGTAAAACAAAAAAACAAACAAATTAAAAGAGGTACATCAATACACATCCCATAGACATGAAAAGGATAATCGAGGTACAATATAAAGTACTCTATGCCCAAGAATTTTATAGCCTTGATGAAACTGACCAATACCTAGAAAGACACTATCTGCCAAGATTCACATAAGAAGAAATAAGCAATCTGAATGGGTACATATATTAAAGAAATTAAATCAATGGTTAATAACCTTCCAAAATACATATCACCAGGCCCAGATGGGTTCACTGGTAAACTCTACCAAGCACCTTTTAAAATTTTATTTTACTTTTAATTGACAAATAATAATTGTATATATTTATGGGGTACAATATGATGTTATGACACATCAATCATATCAATTGTGAAAATTGAACACTGCGATATTGACAAAAGGTGTATATATACCAATAAAACAGACTAGAGAGCCCAGCAATAGACCCACATAAATATAGCCAGCTGATCTTTTACAAAAAAATAAAGTCAATATAATGTAGAAAAAATCATCTTTTCAACAAATGATCCTGTAATAACTGGACATCTACATGCAAAAAGAAAACAAATCAATCTAAATACAGACTTTACAACATCCAAAAAAGTGTAAATCAAAATGAATCACAGACCTAAATGTAAAATACAAAACTATAAAACTTCTAAAAGATAACAGGATAAAATCTAGGTAACTCAGTTTTTGGTGATGACTTTTTAGATACACCAAAGGCATGATCCATGAAAGAAAAAATTGATAAGCTAGATTGCATAAGAATCAATAATTTTTGTTCTGAGAAACAGAATAAAAAGAGAAGCCACAGACTGAGAGAAAAATATTTGCAATATACATATCTGTAAAGGATTTTTATCTAAAATATACAAATGATTTCTAAAATTCTAAAATTCAACAGTAAAAAATAACCCAATTAAAAGAATAGGTTTTCATACAACAGAAATTTAGATGTGGTTAGTGGAGAGAAGGAAAGAGACATCAATATCTTCCTTTTACATCAGAGAACTCAAGAGATATTATGTCAAGTTGATGGGAAAAGGCATTGAAAAAGTTATATATTGTTCAATTTTTAAACAGTAGAAGGAGTAATATTACACAATAATCAGCTTTGGGAGGAAAGGATGAGGGTAAATTAAGAGTGATGCAAGGAACCATAGCTCTATCTTTCAAAGTGAGAAGTAAACATATATGACTAAATTTGATAAATGAAGAAACATCTATATTATTTAGAGTTAAAAAGCTAATTCTAATAAAAAATGAAGAGCCAAAATTGTTCAATCAAAATAATTGCTTCCGAACATAGCACTAAGAAAGAGGAAGCAGGTCAGAGACTGATTTTAATAACTTTGAAAAAAATTTAAAAAATAGAAAATAAATAAAGCAAAAATTTGTTCATGATAGTTGATTGAAATAAAACATTGGCTATAAGGTAAGAGGGCAGTGGTTACTTTAAGTCAGGTGGTCTGAAAGTGACCTGACTTATGAGAGCAGGGCAGCCATGAGAAACCTGGAGTCAATGTGATCCAGGCAGAGAGCGCTCCCAGTCTTGAGCTAAGTGGAAGCCAGCTTGTCATGCTGGGGGAAGAGAAAGGACACTTTAGCAAGCCAAAAGATGCACAGGGAGGTGAGCAAGGGTCAATCATATAGTCCTTATAGGTTATGGGATAAAGTTTGGATCATATTTAAATTAAAATGGAGAAACACCAAGGGGTTTAAAGTAATGAAGAGATATGTTCTGCTTTTAATTTAAAGAGACAATACTGGCTAGTCTGTAAAAGGTAGACTGGTGGAGGTAAAAATAAAGGCAAGAAGATAGTTAGGGTGCTCCTACCACAGGTTGGAGAGAGGTAATGGTGATTTGATGAACAGTGTTTAATGTTTGTGACATATCTTTGGAGATAAATAAGGTTTATTCATGGATTATACATGAAGTGTGAACAAAAGTGGGGAAACACTGGAGACTCCACACAGCAGGGTGATGGTAGTGATTCCAACAGCTCTGTGACAGACAGTGGTGGAGACTTTTCCTTGAAGCAGAAATCCAGAGTTCTCTTTTGTGCATCTTCAGTTTGAGATGCCCATTAGAAACTCACATGCAGATCCTATATGTGGAATTTGACATATGAATTTGTAGTTATAAAAAAGGGTTCAACTGCTGAAACATATCTGATAATCATCAGAATGCAGGTAATACTTAAAGCCAGAAGAGCCTCATCTTAAAAAAAGAGGTTCTATAATAAAAATAGCAAATTTTATTTTGTGGTTATGATATGCCTAACACTCACTTAAAGGCTTTTTCCATGTTATGTTTGGAGGTCCCAAGACCACCTCTGGGTATGATGATTTGCTAGGGCTGAAATAACTCAGTACGTAATCACTTTCATGGCTATGATTCATTACAGGAAAAGTATGGAAAGCAAAATCAGCAAAGGGAAATGGCATATGGGGCATTTTCTGAGGGAAACCAGACACAGCATCCTCTCCTAGTGGAGTGATGTAGAATATGCTTAAATCCCCCAGCAATTAGATGGGATAACACAGGAAGTGTTGCCAACCAGGTAAGCTAGTTAGAGACTCAGATCCCTGGGTTTTTATTGGAGGCTAATTACACAGGCAGCCTCTGTCTGGTACACACAAATATTCCAGAATTTCAGAAGTAAAACAGGTGGTCAACACAAACCATATTGTTTTCATAAATAGTTAGGGTGAGCTACTCTAATTAGTTAGTTGTGTGGAAATACTCCCCAAATCCAAGTTCCCAGATGCCAACTCAGGGCCAAACTTGTGAGCAGGTCTATCTAAGGATAAGCAGTCAGGCCTTCTCTTTTGAGTCTCTTTGGGACACATATCTTAGACTACTTAAGACTCCAACAAGCTTTTCTGATAGGTCTTATTACTATCTTTATTTTACCAACAAGTAAACCATGGGAGATGCACACTCATTTTATAAGGCAAAAGGTTGGAAACTAAACTAAGGTTTGGCTCTTGTGTGATTCCTCTTAGGTACTTCATAAAGGAGCTTCTCTCAATAGAGAACAGAAAATGGCAGGGGAGGAGGGTTGATGGACTGAGCTTCGGGAATCTCAACATTTACATGTCTAAGAGACTAAGGAGGACAAACCAGTGAAATATATAGAAAACCAGGAGACCATGCAGGTCTATCTCAGGACTGACAGTGGGGTTCAGAAAATGGGCTATTTTCAATTGACATATTGGAGAGGGTGCAGCTATTGTGGATAACAAGGTTAAGTACATGTCCTCATTTTAATTTTCCTGCTTCGCCTCCTACCCTGATCTAGTACACTCTACCTCTGATCACACGGGCCACATGCTTTTCCTCTTCTTACTACAGCTGATATTTGTTTACAAACACTTCTCCTGTTATCTGAAATGTTATCCCCTTACTTTCCAAATAGTAATTTCTAGCCATCTATCAAAAGCTGTCTCTAATAGAAACTTATTTAGAAAATCTTGCTGCTTCTTCCAGAGTTATCTACTTTCTCATGGAAAATGTTCTCTTTGTGTTTCTGTTACAAATTCTTTTCTTAGTTTCCTATTATGTGCTTACTTCTCACCATTTACTCTTAGCCTGGCAGCTGCTGAAGGCAGGATCTGCACCTTGTTCTATATAGTACTCTCAGAGGCTGGTGCAGTGTCCAGAACAGCAGATGCTCAATAAAGGCTGGAGGGAAAAGGGAAGGGAGGGAGAAAGGGGGCAAAAAGGAAGAAAAGAAGGCAGGCGGGAAGGTAGACAGGAAGGCAGGAAAGAAGGAGGGAAGGGGAAAAAAAGGAAGGAAGGACGAATAGACTGAGGTAGTGCTATTGAGGAGCAGTAAGGTGAAAGAGAAAAGGCGTGCTGGGGTGAGTGTATGTAAACATTTTCTATAACTCAAGGCACCCAAGGCTTTCTCAGATTGGAAAACTTTAAATAGTAGGGATGTGTAGATTGAATTTGTATTCACCTAGCTGGTTGCTACAATACATTTCTTTTCTTTATAAAATACCCAGTCTCAGGTATTCTGTTACAGCAACATAAAATAAACTAATACAGCGGTGTTATACAAACAAATCTATAAATGTTACTTTTCATGTATACACAAGCACCTGGGAGCTATAGATTGAAGTCTCCTAGGCATTGTTTTCCTTCCACTGGAATCCCTCTTGGACTAGGTATAATGCAAAATCTCCTTAGAAGAGAGTGAGAGGAACATTTTAAAGAAACAGTACATTCTTATCTAGTGTAAATGAATTTATCAGGACTTTTTACAGGGATACCCCCCTTTTTTTAAACGTCGGGTTGAAGGAGAAAATACAAGGACACTGGGAATCTAAAAATAGCCAGAAAAAAAGAAGAAATTATCCACAACCAGGAGGCTAAGAGATTAGAGAAATTAAATTGTGTACTTTACAATTTTACCTAGAACTAGTTCAGATTGAAACATACCATCTTCTGAAATACAACCAAAAATCCCTATGTAGAGAATCCAAAGGTGACATGGATTCTGTTTCCAAAGAGGTTTAGAAATTGGTAGAGAAAATTCCAGTTATATATTATAGTTAACCACACTGGACAGGGAAATGTTGGATAAAGGCTCGGTATAAAACTGGTCAGCCTCAAAATTCTCATTTGAAACCTCATGCAACTCTGGGTGAGTATTAGGGTCTGTCCAGAAAACATGAACTATTAGGGCTGGGAAGGAAGGTCCTCTTCTATTTTACCTGTGTAGTGTGTGTATTAGTCAGGGTTCTCTAGAGGGACAGAACTAATAGGATGTGTGTGTGTGTGTGTGTGTGTGTGTATATATATACGTATATATATACACACACACACACACATATATATACACCTATATATATATAGGGTAGTTTATTAAGTATTAACTCACAGAATCACAAGGTTCCACAATAGGCTATCTGCAAGCTGAGGAGTAAGGAGAGCCAGTCTGAGTCCCAAAACTGAAGAACTTGGAGTCCGACGTTCAAAGGCAGGAAGCATCCAGCATGGGAGAAAGATGTAGGATGGGAGGCTAGGCCAGTCTAGTCTTTTCACGTTTTGCTGCCTGCTTTATATTCTAGCTGCTGCACTGGCAGCTGTTCAGATGGTGCCCACCCAGATTAAGTGTCGGTCTGCCTTTCCCAGCCCACTGATGCAAATGTTAATCTCCTTTGGCAACACCCTCACAGACACACCCAGGATCAATACTTTGCATCCTTCAATACAATCGAGTTGACAGTATTAGCCATCACTGTGTGGTATGTATTAAGGAATCTTTCTCAGATGGGGCTAAATTTGATGACATGGAAAGATGGCAGGGCTACCTAACCTCAGCTTCACAGTTCTCCCATGCTCAGATGTTCCCTTCCTTCCCTACAAAGTGCAGCCTCCTCTGAGGCTACTGGGTTTTCTTGTAAACACGTTCGCTACAGCTGGACCCTGTTGTACAATCTGTTTCTCCACCATTAAAAGGAGAGCAATGAAGAGTTTATTAGATAAAAGCACTTACTAAATTAACTTTGGCCCAAAGTGGCCCTGTACATAGTGAACTGTACCCTAGCTTGATGTGTAAACAAGTTGCAACTTAACCTAGAAGTATACACCTTCTTAATCAAGCAGCTGAGTTCCAGGAAAGCTGCCAAATTATGCCCAAATAAGGCAAATGCCTGACTGTACCAATCAGGTAATCACTGTCTCTCATTTTCTGTTTTCTGGTTATAAATATAGCTTAACACATAGGAGGTTGGGGGCATTTCTGAATCATCGTGGGTCTTAGGTGGTGCCCAGTTCTTGAAACTTTTCTTGCTTAAATTAACTTTGTTAAATTCAACCAGTCTTAGGGATTTTTTTTCTTCAAACTGAGCACAATAAATCAATTCTATATGTTTTTATTACTCCTTTTTTAGACATTCCATTTTTATTGTGAATAAATTGATTTCTACCTAACTGGACTTCCATTAAAGAAAATATGAGAGAGGAAGAGAGAGAAACAAAAAACATTGCATCCTATATAATTCTTTTTAAAATGAGTAGAGACTTAACAGATGGGAAAAGTGTATTCAGAGAAATTAACAGCATTTTAACTGCAAGGACCTGGCAGGTATTGTGGGAGAGTGAAAGGATACTTAACAGCTTCTGCCCTCTCTGAGCTACTATATCATGATTCTAACACTGTAGGTGTTTGTTATTTTACAGCATCTTTAAACAAGAACAAAATATGCAGTTGCAGAAGACTGTAACAACATTCTGTAAAGGGATCCACACCAAGTGGTATTTCTTCAAGATGATCCCCATTTTAAACCATTTGCAGTTGCATTTCTTGTCAGAACTCTCCACTCCTCAACATTGAGGTCAGCTTCCTGAGGCTTCCCCCAACCACCATTTGCAGTGTATCCTCAGACATTTGCTCTGGTACTCTCTGATTTCCTCTTTTATTTTCCTTAGAATATTTGTCACTATCTAGATCATTTTATTCATTCACTCATTCATTCATTCATTCATGTCCTTGTATACTGGAGAATGTAAGCTTTCTGAGGTTAGGGCTTTCTCAGTCTATCACTCTTATCACTGGGGAATTATAACATTTTCTCGTACTTTGGAAGTGCTAAAAAGTTATTTATGTGAAAGCCAGAATGAAGTTTTGACCACTTATAGTGGATTCTGATGCTGCCTCCTGTAATTCCTCAGTAAGAAACTGTTTATGAGCCTTAATCAATTTCCTAAGGACAGTTTGTCAAATCAGAGCCATCTTCTGTGTGGAGTACTTCCTACTGCTCCCACTATTCTAGTGGGTTCTGAATGCCGTTTTTGTGCCCCAGGGCCCTAATCACCCTAAAGTGATATTCTATTATGTTTATTAAGTGCTTTTTTAGTCTGAAAATGGTAGAGTTATATTACAACTCAGTTTCTCTAATAAAGAAACTTGTCTGCTTTATCTGTATGCTTCCTCAATGAGACTAGCTTAAGAATCTTCTGGGAAAAAAAGTCTCTCTTTGTTTTCAGTCACACTGAAATTTAATGCTTGCCAAGCAGTTTATCTGTTTTATAGCAATAGCTTAGGATGCTACTGGTTAATCATTTTGTGTTCAACATCGTGTTCATTACACATGCATGTGAAAAAATACCTGACTCATATGTTACAAGCTGTTAGCTCCTGGACTGACCTTCCCCCAAGACTTGTGTACCCACCACCCACTGTTGAGCTGTAAAGTGTTTAAATTTTAGGTCTTTTTCAGCCTTTGAAAATGGGGAGCTTGCATATAAAATTCAACATAACAAGCTTCTCTTAAAAATCTAAAGTTCTGGGGGGAAATAGGCCTATGTTCCTACATGTTAATGATCTGCTTGGGCTGGTAGTAACTGCTCACTTTGGGTGGTCATGAAGACCCCAGTAGGCCAACTTCTCAACCGTTCCTGTTGCTCCTCCCCAAATGAAATCTAGCGTCCGTCCCTTTCATCATAGATCTGTGTTCTTCCAGTTATTTTGACTGCTTGAGCTCTGGAGGATCTAAATTTTGGGTCATGTCCTAAAAAATTTAGTAAAGCTAATATAATTTTATATTTCACTTAAAAAGTCAACTATAACAACACTAAATATTAGTAATATATTTATTGTATTATTCATAAGCCATTTAGAAAAAAAAAATTGTGGGATAGACTGGTCTCTGCAGAAGACCACCTCTGCAGGGGAAAATATTACTTACATAGGCGTAGGAACTGTTTTGCTCAAAAAACAAAATCAGGTTATATTGAATAAAGGCATAGCTTCACTCATAGAGTTAAAGGAGTAGCATGTTTTCTCCCAATACATTCAAATCATAGCCTGTTGAAGAAGACTGAGCTTGTTTTGAATCCTTACTTTCCTTTTACCCTCTTTGAGACTTTGACAAGTCACTCAAACTCTATGAATATCAGATCTTTCATTTGTGGGTTAGTAACATGTGTATGTACTTCTATGAGAGCCAATAAGGAAAAATGCCAATATATATAAAGTGCTTAGTCGTGTATCTAGCCAAAATCCAGATGGTTCTTGATTAGTAATGGTTTGACTTAATTTTTCAAATTTATGTTCAATATATTGGACATAACCCCATGGTAAATCAAGAGACATCTGGACTTAATGATGGTCCCACTTAAGATTTTTCAACTTCGTGATGGCTTTATCAGGGTAGTAAACACACTTTTAACTTATGATATGTTTAACTTATGATAAGTTTATCAGGCTGTAGCCCCATCATAAGTATAGGAGCATCTGCAGTCTGTCCTCTGTATTTTAGTCTTCACCATATCCCCGTTTTCTAAATGTCATCCTATTTAGAAAGCATCCAAGCTGATGCCAGGATAAAAAGCGAATTTTAAAAAGCCAATTTTATGTATTTAAACTTTTTTTTGGTCTAAAGACAAGGTAATATTGAAACTGGTCCAACTGTCCCATATAACTGATGTTTACTGTTTTTGTTTTTTGTTTTGCTTTGTTTTTGTTGGGGGTTGGGTTTTTGGGTTTTTTGGATAAACACAGAAATTAACCCCACTGGTCTGAAAGCTTGAAATTTATATTTGTCTTACCTGAGTTCTTTCCTCAGGAAACCAACCCTCAGGCCCCCTAGATAGTATCAAGAAACTGAAATTCACCAGATCACTACATCAGGACAATGAGATTCCAGACCTATCGTGATTCCTGTTTACCAACTCCTCTTCCTTATCCCTCCCTAATGCCTCTTTTCCCACAGGTACTTACATTTCTTCCCTGCTGTATAAATCTCTAGTTTTAGTCAGTTGAGGAGATGGATTTAAGAATCACACCTCATTTCCTTGTCTGCAACACCTGTATAAAGCTCTCCTCCCTGGCTCAGTGATCGACTTCCTGTGCTGCAAGCAGCAGGACCTAGACCGAGCTCCTGGCATTCAGGTAACAATATCAGTACCGAAACACAAATACGTACAGTCATTTATACCAAATATGTACCAAAAACATACCAAGGTGAAATATTGTTTATGGTTCTCATATTGCTGGATTTCATGAAACAACATTTTTGAAAGATTAAACAGAATTTTTTTCTTTTCTTTCTGAGCAAGAACATTCACACACAGTAAAACAAAAGGGTTGTCATTCATTATTACCAACATTTTATATAAGAAATGATATTTTAATAACCCCCAAAAGGTAAAAAAGACCCAATCTGAAAATGAGACAGCTTTGTAAGTTCAATCAATTTAACCTAGTGACAAACTTTCCAGATGGTTCTAATTATTCTTATTTTTCTATGACTGTAAAAACATTGTTAGAACCTAGAGTCAGACAGTAGATCAGTGTTTGAGAACCATTTGTGCAGGCTACACTTAAAGTTCTTGTTTCAATAGCCAACCCTACTGATGTATATTTAATTTATATTTGGAAAAATTAACTTGACCTAATTAGATGATTATGTCCCTCAAACAATCACACAGTCCTTCACCACTGAGATTAAGTGAATGTTCATAAATTTCTGTGCTTAAAACTAAAACCACCATGAGATACCTTACTCCTACAAGGATGGCCATAACTAAAAAATAAAAAAAATAGATGTTGGCATGGATGTGGTGAAAAGGGAACACTTTTACACTGCTGGTGGGAATGTAAACTAGTACAACCAGGATGAAAAACAGTATGGAGATTCCTAAAAGAACTAAAAGTAGATCTACTCTTTGATCCAGCAATCCCACTACTGGGTATCTTCCTAGAGGAAAAGAAGTCATTATATGAAAAATACCCTGCACATGCATGTTTATAGCAGCACAATTCACAATTGCAAAAATATTGAACCAGCCCAAATGCCCATCAATCAAATGGGTAAAGAAAATTATACATATATACATATGTGTGTGTGTGTGTAGTGTGTATGTATGTTTCCTTCAGCCAAGGAAATGAGACATCATTCTTAAATCCATCTCCTCAACTGACTAGAATTAGAGGTTTATACAGCAGGGAAGAAATGTAAGTACACACACACACACACATACACACCATGGAATACTACTCAGACATAAAAGGGGAAAAATCATGTCTTTTGCAGAAATTTGGATGGAGTCAGTGACCATTATTCTAAGTGAAGTAACTCAGAAATGGAAAATCAAATACCATATGTTCTAACTTAGAAGTGCGAGGTAAGCTATGAGGATGCAGACATATACACAGTGATATAATGAACTTTGGCAACGTGAGGTTGGGGGATGAGAAGTGGGTAAGGGATAAAAGACTACCAGAGTACACTGCTCAGGTGACAGTGCACGAAAATCTCAGAATTCACCACTAAACAACTCATCCATGTAACCTAAAACCACCTTAACCCCCAAAACTATTGAAATTAAAAAAAATATTCTGTGCTTGATGGGTTGGATCGGGGAAGGAAAGAGATATGGTATGTCTTCCCTCCCAGGTCCTTTCTGGGTTATCTTAATGGGTTATCTTGGGAATGAGGCTTGAGGAAAACACTTTTAAAAAGGGGGCATGATCCACTGACTTTTTTTTTTTAATGCCTTTCTTTTTTTAACTGCTTAGAATAAAATTATGGCTGTGGAGCATATATTATAAGATGCTGAGTCAAAGACCCCCAAAATCACAAATCCTTAGCCCTGACATGCTTGAGATGCTGAACCAGTACTAATAATTGCCTAGGCTATGTTTGCTTATAATGTGAGAAACATATATTGTTTTATGCTAATGCTGTTGTAGTCAAATCTCCTCCTTGCAGCCAGACTCAATCCCTAACTCACACAAATATAATAAATAGAAAAACAAAGAAATATAATTTCCTCAGTAGGAAAATATTTTTAAAAAAGCAATGGGAAGACTATATTACTTCGCATCTTAAAGACTGGTGGATAATTACATTTGTGTCATAGGTCAATTTGTTTTGTGAGACATTTAAAAGTACAGTCTGGATGAGCTCATTATTTGTCATTTCATATGTAAGAGTTAGACAAAAAGGCATGCTTTTTACATGGGCTATGAGTTGAATTGTGTCTCCTACCAAAAGACATATTGAAGTCCTAACCTCTACTACCTGAGAATGTGACCTTATTTGGAACTTGGATCCTTTCAGAGGTAATTAGTTAAATTAAGAAAAGGTCATTCTGGAGTAGGATAATCCTTAATGCAATAGGACTGATATCCTTATAAGAAAAGAAAAAAGAGACTCACGAGATCAATGGCCACCATCAGAAGCCAGTAAGGGGCAAGGCAGGATTCCATGCAGAGTCTCAGGGGAAGTGCAAGTCTGCTGATGCCTTGCTTTTGGAGTAGACTCCAGAACTGTAAAAGAATAAATTTCTGTTGTATTAGGCCACGAGTTTGTGGTACTACATTAGAGAAACCCTAGAAGATAAATACAACACAAAAACCAAAATATTTATATTCTAAAATGTATTTTAAGAGTTGCAATTAAGAGTATTATGAGTCTAATTTGAATAACTTTTCTGGTTATAGATTTTCTGATTTTTTTTGTCTTACATGGTATAGAGACACTAAAAGAAAAAAATAAAAACTGCCTACAATCTCAATATGCACAAAAGTCACTAACATTTTACAGTATTTGCTTTCAATATTTTGTGTACAAAATTTGTATATGATAATTTTAGGAATGTGTATATGACTGCCCATTTGTGTATTATGTGGGTGAAAGAAAAAGAAAGACATCGTGTAAATAATGTATTACATTCCTCTCTCACTCTTTTGTCCCTTTCTCCTATAAATATTCAGAGAACACTGTGAATGCCCAGGCATTCTCCTGGGTACTAGGAATACAGTGGTGAATATATCAGGCAACATGTATTGTTTTGATATGTTTTGCAATTTAATTCCTTATATGAAAGACACAGGCTGGCATTTCCAAAACAGTGTTAAAACGGAGTGGCACAGGTTGTTATGGGAGAACATACACTGGTACCAAGTCCCCATAGGAAAATTTGAGAAATATTTTTGGGAGGAAATCAAGCCTCAGCTGATGTCAGATTGATGAGCAGCAGTTGGCCAGGGAGAAAGAAGCAAAAGTGTTCCAAGCAGATGGAGAAGCTTAGACAAAGACTTGTGGGCAGCAGAGACAGGACATATTTGAGGAACATAAAGAAGCTCAGCATTTCCAGAATATGAGTAGAAGGGGGAGCAGTGGCAAGAGATGAGGTATGCAAGGGCCAGGCCATGCAGGGGCTTCTAAATGCTATTTTAAAGTTGGATTATCTTAATACTGTGAGACAGGAAAAAGTTCATGTAGATGAAATTAAATGATCAGATTTGCATTTCAGGGAGATCTGTTGGATAACGTGGGGAGTTATTGAAAAAGAGGAAGGCAGCTGACATGGCCTGTGGGAAAGATGATAGCATCCTTAAATGTGGCATCAATAGGAGAAAAGAGAAAGTAGTTGACATTGGCATAACAAACTTATTAACTAACTAAAAACACAGTGAGGGCAAGAGAATGATGAGGGCTAATCCCAGATTTCTGGCCTGGCCTACTTCTGTTTATTTATTTATTTTTTCTTTTTTCTTTTTCTTTCTTGAGATGGAGTCTCGCTCTGTGGCCCAGGCTGGAGTGCAGTGGCACAATCCTGGCCCACTGCAACCTCCGTCTCCTGGGTTCAAGCGATTCTCCTGCCTTGGCCTCCCGAGTAGCTGGGATTACAGGAGCCCACCACCACATCCAGCTAAGTTTTGTATTTTTATTAGAGATGGGGTTTCATCATGTTGGCCAGGCTGGTCTCGAACTCCTGACCTCTTGATCTGCCCACCTCGGCCTCCCAAAGTGCTGGGATTATAGGCATGAGCCACCACTGGCCTGGCCTACTTCTTGATAAGTCGTGAGAAGGCATAGAAGACACAGGAAGAAGAGAAAGTTTAGGGTGAGTGAGACAACAGAGATAATGAATATTTGACTTTTTGAATTTGAAGTGACTTCCAGGCATCTATATGGGTAGACACTTAGGGAATATGGCTAACCCATAATAAAGAATTTTGAGCCAGAGATTAGCATTTTGGACTTGTCAGTAATATTTGACAGTGTTGAAGCTTTGAGACTAGATAAGAGTGTACGTTGAGAATATTGGGACTGAAAAGAAAACGATTGACTGAATTTGGAAAAGCACCCAGATTTCAAGGGCGGGCAGAGTGAGTGAACTTACACCAGGAACAGCAAAGCAGAAACCAGAACAGAGAAGGAATCAGGAGTCTTTGATGTTACAGAAGTCAAGTGGAGATTGCATGTCATGGAGGATATCATCATATGGTTGTAATGATTCAAACAATTTAGTTCTGAAATAAGACTTGGAAGATCAATGGAAATTGCAGTGAGTCTAGAAAGAAATATATAAATATATATGGGAATGTACTTTATGACAAAAGCAACCATTTAAATTGGTGGCAGAGGAGCTGGATTATTTATAATAGTAAATGATATTGGGTCAAGTAACTAGTTGTATGGGAATATGTATATAGGACATAATTTTTCTTCTTTTCTTATGCTAATACAATTTCCAGATGCACCAGAAATGTACATAATTACAAAGTAAGGTGTCAAAGTACTTTAAAGTCATACTAGTGAATTTTTTAAACAGTGTTGGAATAGGAAAAGCCATTTTACATATGACATGAAGGCCAGGAACCATAAAGAAAAAGATGCATACATATAGGTAAATACAAACTTAAAACGTATCTATAGAAAAAATGACACAAAATGCAGACCAACAAAATATGAAGGAAACCTTACAATATATTTGGAAAAGGACTACTATCACTCCTGTACATGAGGCTTTAAAGAGCTAGTAATAGTAGTGTTTGCCATTATTATTATTTATTATTTTCATTTTCTTTCCAGTACAGCTTTAAGTCCCTTGTCATCATTTTAACATATCTCTCACACTCAGAAGCATCTTCAACACATTTGCTTTTTCCTGTCCCACATTCTTGGACTTTTGAATAAATATAATAGTCTGTATTTCAAAGGCATTTTATAAACTAACGTACATATTTTTAAAGCCCTCAGAAACTACATTTTAATATTCTATGTAATTCAAACCATGCCTGAGTCAAGAATTTTCTTACTCTGAATCACATAGTAAGATAAAGATGGGATTTTCCAGCATGGTACATTTTATGGATAGATACCAAGATCAGTTAGTTTGAATTATTCCTGTACATGAAACATTCTCAGGAGTAACTTAGGCACTTAGAGTGAATAAACTTTGGTTCTGAAAGAGTTAATACAGCTCCTTAACTTTCCCACCATTGTTTTCATGTATTACTGGAATTAGACGTCACATATAATATGTATTCATTGTAAAAAGTCTCTCTCTTACAAAAGGAACTAGTGTAATTCAAGAAACCATTTTAAACTAATATGTATTTCATGATTTCCAGTTTATTGCATGCTTAAAAATATTGTACTGTTTGAATCTCACAACAATCTTTTGAATAATGAGAATATAATTTTGTAAGATCCCCATTTTATACATGAAGCTGGTAAGGTTAACATAAATGATATAAATTGCTAAAGGACATTCAGCAAGAAAAACTTCAAGCCTAGCACTGTAGCCTGTTTCATTATTTTTATTCTATTTATGTTTAATTGTTTATATTTTTTGATCCCATGGTTGTTATTACCTTTGTCCTTACAAGAGAAAGAAGCAAAGAGAGTTAAGCTACATTATTGGTCACAAGATATTGTATCAGAAGAGAGAATCTAATAGCATTACAGGGTCATTGCTTTCTAATCATAAAATACAAATAGCATAGAATCTCTAATTTAGAAACATATTGATTATATGTACTAAGATCATGGTTGCTTTTAGCAAATATTACCAATCCAAAATTGAGGGAATTTTGAAGGACTGTTTCACAGTGATCAGAGGTATACTTGGAAGCTCTAATTCCTACTGCTAAGAAGGTAAGACACTCATCCTCTTTTCAAGCCCATGGTTTCCTAACACATCCTAAGCATAGTTAATGATTTTTTCTCAAACGTGACCATGTTGGCCTCTTTGACTGTAGAAATCACAGAGGAAATTCATTACCTTTAGGAACTTGTCTTTTCTTTACATTTCTTTTTTAAAAAAAGAAGAAATACCAACCATGGTGTAGGTCATGCTGATGGAACAGCTAAAGAGCTTTATCCCCTCCCTGAAGAAGCTCACAGTGGAATGAAAGCCATCAGGCGGGCCAATCAACAAGGATGGTAAATGCACGTGTACATCAAGGAATGCATTACTAAAACAAATAGCACTAAGCAATCTCTTATAAATTCTCCCAAACCTAGCAGTGTTCAAAGTTCAATTATTACTGTGGACAAGACTTCCATGCTAAAGTGAATCTAGAATTTCACCTAATTTTCTTCCTTACTCATTTCATAATTTCCACTCTATATTTTAATTTATTCTCTTTTCCCCTTAGCAGAAATGTACATATTAAACTACTAGATAGATAACTGGTTAAAGTAGAATTGTAGCCTTTTTTTCACAACACGTAATTTTGGGTAAATCCAAACCAACGCAACAGCAATTTTTAGAAAAAAGCCACAACGGACACTATACCTACCCACAATAGATAGTTATTCTCTATCTGCCTGAGAACGTGTGTTTGTTATAATCACTTCATGACAAGAACAACAAATGAGTCTCCCAAGGCTGCCAAGCCTAGAGCTGTCAGCCGGATCTACAAAAACAGAGCCTCCGTATTTGTGGCTTTCTGACTGACAGCCATGTTTTCAACACTTCTGGTGATCAGCTGGGTTCAGTGTCACCTACTATGTGATTTGTAATTTAAGTTCCCAAGTAATTAGAGCCTAATATTACTCCTTAAACATTTCCCATTCTCCTTTTTAACTTGTTTATCTACCTGTTCTTGAAAATAGCTTTTCTTCCTAAAATAACCTTTTAGCTTCACTTGAAATAAAGGTTGAGTAGTAATGAATTAGTCAGGGCTGTTTACTAACCTTCACAGCTCACTGAAGGTCTTTGGTAACAGAGGTATAGCTAAATAGCTAAATATAAGTAGGGGACAGTGAATATGTGTGCATGCCTATATTTGTTTTTTAGCTGCTTTTTTTCGCTGGTGCAGAACAAGTGCAACATGAATCAGAAAAAAAAAAAAGGAAATCACAAAGACTTTGAGAAGATAATATGCTGCGGCTGATGAAACATAAAAACTAACCTGCCAAGCCACTGACAGTCTATTCTCCTTTCTCCTCTGATGCTTTGCTCTGCAAAGTGTCAGGGCAGCGACTGAAGCAGAGAAGCAGCAGCTTGTTTTCCCTCCACATTAATTTTATCTTCCTAAAACTTAACCACTTATCTTCTAAACTATTTTATCACTCACTTCCCCTCCAACACACACTAAATGCTCTAAAGCTATGTTATCCTCAGAAGCCCTTTCCCTTGTGTCAGGCCCGGTTTTTTTTTGATGAAAACTTTTAAGGATGGCAACCAATGGTTATATAAGAATCTTCCCAATTCAGAATTCAACCAGAAATTTCAGGGTGCTTTACTCTGAAAAATAAGGATAAACGAGGTAAATGTTAAGACACATCTAATTTAGGCTGTGATGAACAGTACAACTGGTCGATTAGATTGGCAAACTATATACCATGATCATATATCTTATACAAAACAAACTATATGTTTGTATGTATGTATATGTGTGTGTGTGCACATGTGTGTGTGTGTGCATACTCTGAAATAACATACACAAATAGGCCAACAAAGGTTAGCTGTCCAATGGAGTGGGAGCATGTAAAGAATAATTTTTTTGACAATATAATGAATTTTATATTGTGCTTCAACTCATATATTATGTATGAATCGTGTTTTCAAAGAAGCATAGGTTAGTTAATTTTTTTATTAAAAAAAGAAATTTAAGGATATGGAATTACATAACCCAAGTTGAATGTATTAGTACATAATTTTTTTTTTCAGTTTATCTGACCAGAATTCCTGACCCTCAGACTTGCTACAGGCAAAATTTCCAAATAGAAACTGTATTTCAAAAATAATGACAAGGATTAAAGTTTAGAATAGAAATATTTTTATCAATTCTAATAACACATGAAATGGTTAACAAAGCATATTGCTTCCATCTAATACACAGCAAACCTCTAAGTGAAAGGAAAAAAAGACTTTCAGATATAAAAAAACGTAGGAGAGAGAAGTAAAGGTCTTTTAGAATTTTCAGGAATTCAGTCACTCTATTAGAGATCTGAGGCCTCTGTGCAGAATACACTTGCTCCCTTCCCCATCTAAATTGTACTTAGCTTTAAAAAAACTTCAACAAATAATAATTATATTTATGGGGTACAATAGGATGTTTTGATATATGTTTACATTGTGTAGTGGCTAAGCTAATTAACATACACATCACCTCACATACTTATTTTTTGTGGTGAGAACATTTAAACTCTACTCTTTTAGCAAATTTGAAATTATACAGTATTGTTAACTATAGTCATCAAGCTGTGCAATAGATCTCGCAAATTTCTTCCTCCTGTCTAACTATAATTTTGTACCTTTTGAAAAACATCTCCCCTTTCCCCATCCTACCAGCCCCACGTTCTCTGGTGACTACCATTCTATTGTCTATTCCAATGAGTTTGACTTTTTTAGATAACACTTAGCTTAATTCAGGGTTTTTAGCCTGGAGCTCATGGTTCCCCAAAGCATCACTTCATAGAGAGAATTCAGAGAGTCTGTGAACTTGGGTAAGCAAAAAGTTATTTCTTTATTTTCATCTAAATCTACCTGAAAGTTAACATTTCTTCAATTACAAATGTCAACATCAACCACTGTTGCATCAGCAATACCAGCAACTTTGCCACCAAAAAAAGATACCACAGGTATTTTTACATCATCTTTCAATTGTTGCATAGATCTCAAAATGCTACTAATATTTACACATATTACCACCTCAGAACTACACTGGTTGTTATGTCTGTTGCTAGATCTTGTTTGTAATGCTTTAATAAAGCAGCACAAATTTGTTTTTAAAAATGTTTTGACAACTGTATTTTATTATTCTTGATTTCCTTGAAAATTCATGTATTTCATTATATGCATCCAAAGATATTATCCTATGAAAAGACCTATAAGCTTCACCAAATTGCCAAAGAAGTCCATGGCACAAATAAAGTTAAACCCTCTTTTTGCCATTTAGTCTGAAGCAGCCAATTCTCTTTAGATGTCATTCCCCTGTTCCCACGTTGCCCTGTGGGTTCCTCCATCCAAGCCCTTACCACCACATGGTTATCCTCAGTTTCTTGTCTACTGCCCTAATACCTAATACAATGACTGACATAAAACAGATGCACAAGAAAAGATTTTGCAAGTGAAAAGAACCAGCAACATAAAGGAACTGGGTACCCAAGGTAAAGAGAGAAT
Organism: Pan troglodytes; assembly: GCF_028858775.2. Classification (NCBI taxonomy): domain Eukaryota; kingdom Metazoa; phylum Chordata; class Mammalia; order Primates; family Hominidae; genus Pan; species Pan troglodytes. Next base: position 109,899,297 of record NC_086015.1, read on the forward strand.
TAATATGTGAAATAATCCACAGCCTTTGCTGGATCCAGTCCCTATCAATATAATTAACAGAACTGAATTCTGACAGTTTGAAACTAGTTTTATTGCCCTAAATATTATACTAAAAATAGAAAAGATTTATATTCTCCCCAGTAAACAACATTTTTTCTTATACACATAACATATTATCCTTCTATTATATTTACCATATCGTGCCTTTGGCCAGAGTTGTAAATATATGTATGTATACATATAGACACATACATACATATCTGACTATACATGTGTGCATTTTTCTCAAAGTAGATTATAAACTCCTCTGGTGTAAGTACTAAGGATTATTACACCATTTTTTAAAACCATGTTTTTTTAGTTTAACTGGAGGAGTGACAACCTGCCAGAAGCTGAGCGATGACCTCAACTCAATTTTATAGGTTCTTTTTATACTTAAGTATAACTGAAGATTCTTCTATCTCCCCGCTCACCCTTGACAAGAATTGCCTTTTATGGTCCACAGGGAAGGGAGGCCCTTGTAAAATAAACAAACTTTAAAATATAAAGTGGCCGAACTTAAAAACACTTTTGAAGAACAAAAGAAAAACTAAGAGTTCTGAAGAGAACAAATATATGTTTGTTTGTTAAAGTAGAGGAATACTCTTTGTTAAAGGAAGCAAATGAGATACTAACATTGATGAGCTGGAAAAGGGGCTTCAGATTTGTTCAGGGAATACAGTGCTGGTGCATGTGTTAGTTGAATTTTCAGCAGTTAGAACAAAAATTCTATTAATGATTGAGAGGCTATTTTCCTCAACAGGATAATGTCTTTTTTATTTTTAATCACTGAATTCACCAAAATGTTTGATACCATATTTTACACATAGTATGTACTCAGTGGTTGTTAAAATGATTCAATGGTTTATTGTCTGAACCCACTTCTCATCTCCGGTGGTATAAAATGGGACCACATAGTGAAATAAACCTCAGTTACTCTATTTGAGATTCAACTGCTGGGAGACATACTTAATACGTGCAGATTCCATCCACGACTCATAAGACTTTCTGATGAAAAGTCTACATGCATCAGTAAATCTAATCTAAAAATGGCAAGATCCGTAGGACTACATTCTTCAGATATATATGCAATTATTAACTGTTTTGCAAGAATTATTGCAATTTCTTGTCTTGACAAGTATTGTAGAACATTAAGCTTTTAAATCTTCCTTTACCTGGTAATTCACATCGTTAGCACCACGTTTTCCCAGGCATTGTAATCTAATTTATGTAATAAAATTAGATTACTGCCTATTCTACATGGTTCTCAAACGCTCTAATTGGTAAGAAAACTGAAATCAAATTAATAACTTGCATAGAGAAAAGGGGTTTGGACCAGGACTTCCGTATCATGGGTTCTAATTAATCAGGTGACCATATGTCTGTGTGCCATGTGTACTGTTAGGTCCCCTTGAATTTCTAAAATGTTTTAAACCTATGAAGTCCAAAACGGAAGATAAAGTTGTTGTGACAGAGTGTCATTTGACTCAGTGCCATCACAGACATCACTTCTAGCTCCTTAAGCAGAACTACTTTTAAGTCTCATTTGATATCATGTCAGGATAGGATCAATAAAGTCCCAGATTATAACCAGTTAACTATTCCTGGATCAATGCTCATTACCAAACAACTCAGTTAAGCTTATTAGAAGACTCAAAGACAGCCAACTCACATGCACTTATATTTTTGAATATGCAAAATAATTTAATTAAATTGTAGTAAGCATGAGCAAAAGATGTGACTAAGACACACTACGAAGCATTTATGTTTTAAAAATTATATATGGCCAGGTGCGGTGGCTCACGCCTGTAATCCCAACACTTTGGGAGGCTGAGGCATGTGGATCGCCTGAGGTCAGGAGTTCGAGACCAGCCTGACCAACATGGTGAAACCCCATCTCTACTAAATACAAAAAATTAGCTGGGTGTGATGGCACATGCCTGTAATCCCAGCTACTTGGGAGGCTGAGGCAGGAGAATCGCTTGAACCCGGGAGGCAGAGATTGCAGTGAGCCGAGATTGCACCATAGCCCTCCAGCCTGGGCAACAAGAGTGAAACTCTGTCAAAAAAAAAATTACATATGTGCTTCTGAAAAACAGAAATGTATACCGATTGAACCGGAGCACTAAAATTAAAGACATCCTGCTGTGATTACATTTAAATCTGGGGAGCAGAGAGACATGATGACCATTGAAAAAAAATGCAGCTGGAAGCAAACATCACTGTGCTGATCATGTGAAAACCTGACCCAGGAAGGGCCTGTCAATCATCCTACCTGCACACATGAAAACAGCACTGCCAAGGGAAATCCCTTCTCTCCATTTCAAGGGCTACTATCCCCTAACTTGGTATTTCTCAAACTTTAGTGGGTATAAAAATCAATTTGAGGGTTCATTTTGAGTGTGTATTCCTATACCCATTACCAGAGATTCTGATTTGACAAATCTAGAGATTAGGACTTTGACAAAGCTACAGTTCAGTACTCTTCATTAAAAATAAAAATCCTCAGGTTATCATGACATGAGAATTCTGGGGATCATATTTTGAGAAATGCCATTCAAACATATATTGGAAAGAGAGAGGGTGGTGGTGCTGGATATTTCTCTGTGGCTAGGGTGTCCTGTAACCTCTAGGTAATACGTTGCCTCTTTGTCCCCAGCTACTAGGTGCACCTCCACTTTAGTTCTGAAAGTGATTGTCTTTCAGCTCTGAAATATCAAGAACTACTACTTCTTGATCATCCCAGAGATAGGCTGCTGCTTGCTCTGCAAATGCGAATGAATGTGAGCCAAACCACATTTGCCGTATTGCCTCACCCCTTTGTTCTCAACATAATTCCCCTTAAGACTGTGCAGGTTTCAGCAAAGTTAGTGGTAACTAAAGGCAAGTAAAACATAGAAAGGGAGAAACACATTTCATTTGACTGTCTGCCAAACCTAAGCACACAGAACTGATAAATCTTTTAGAAAAGTTATATTTCAGACTCATCCAGATTCTTTGTTTCCCTTTCATTCATGACTGCCTTTTCCAAGTGTATAGGTGCACCTCTTCCCAGGGAAACTATAGCATCTGGTACCTCCCTCCAATATAATGCACTGGGATACCACAATCTTCAAAAGTCCAAAATTTCCAAAGACTGAATTATGACATTAGTGATGACTATGTCTGTGGCATTTGTGTAGTAACTGAATTAAATCGCTTTCTCAATAAATTGCAATCTCTTTGATAGCAAAGATCCCACTCTCTCCCCTTTTAAACCCTTGTACCATAGGCTTTCACATGCAATAGTCCTCATAGATGACAGTACAATTCAGTGTCCTGGAGAGTTGACAAACAGAAAAGCCAGGATGGGTTTATCATTATTTATTTAATTTTTCTCTGAAGAACGAATGTTGTATTATTAGCCCTAGAAAGTTAATGAAGCAGAGTCCTTGGGCATTTCCATCAAGATCACTTCAACACAGCAAATAATGATCCCAAACTACCTCACATAAAATACCAACCATTTTCTAAGGTTTTGGCTAAATTGTAGAAATAATTGAGTGAGTTAAATGCTACTTTTAAGTGTTATGTACTCACTTGGAATTTACAAGGAGTCTCAGATAACTAAAAGTGCAGGAAGAACAAGTAAATCCCCTTAAAGAACATTGAATCCTATTACTACCAGAGAAACTACTGATCTCAGCACATTTTAATTCAAACTGGCAGTGTTTGCAGGCCTTGTCACACTAACACTGAAGAGCTATCGTGCAGATATTTTACTTTGACTTCACTATGTAGTCATTGAGAGTCTACTTGGTGAGTAGAATACTGAAAGGAAAGGAAATAATTGCTAATGAGGTGCATATTTCAAGAAGCAATTGCATCATAGACTATTGGAATAAGAGGTTTTGCAATCTAACAAGACTATATGGGATGTAAGGCTTCATCTCACACTGGTAGTGTGAGTCTGGGAAAATACATATTAATAATAGAATTTATTTGAGTATTTTTGGGGTAGGCCTTATGCCAAATTACTTATGTAAGTGATTTGACCTGCTAAAATCAGCTTTCTTATCTGTTAGATAATTTCTAGGAGTTTTTAAATGAGACTATAAACTAGGAAGTGCTAATTATAGCATCTGAAACATAATAGGTACACAATAAATTCTCAGTCCTCTTCTACATTACATAATTTTGTGTCTAATCTATTTCAGTAGGCTTTATGTTTTTAAGGTATATAGACTGCCAGAATTTATTTGTGAGATCATTTTCATACAATGAAACACAAATACTTTGCTTTAGTAAAGTTAATCAAGACGTATGGCTGTATGAGTATGGTGTCAATATCATTTCATTTGGAAGATTCAAATAGGGCCAGTCTCAGAAGTAGATTAAATAGATAGATAGTAACCTGCATGGCATGCTTTTTTTTCTTTGTTTGTTTTGAGACAGAGTCTTGCTCTGTCACCTGGGCTGGAGTGCACTGGTGCGATCTCAGCTCACTGCAACCTCTGCCTCCTGGGTTCGAGAAATTCTCTGCCTCAGCCTCCTGTGTTTTACCCCAAGTCTAATGATACTGCAGAGGTTGCATTATCAACAGTTACCCCTCAGTTGTGGATTAATACGTGGACTCACACTGGCTTTTTGAGCCAATTACCATAGAAAAATACTTGTTATGAAATGCACAGGGCCAGAGTTTCCATTATGGAATCACTGATCTGCAGATTGTTTGCCCGTCTGTTTGAAAATCTTAAGGAATAAAAAATGATTCCAGAAATTTGAACCAAAGCAATTGGGAGAATGGTACTCCCATTTACTGAGAGGTTAACGATCACCAAAGAAGCATCTTTGGTAGATGGTGAGGTAGAAGATGGGACTCAACTCTGGAGGTGGGGCTTGGGCACCAAACCAAATTGAGGACTAGCTAAAATAGGGCCAGGGCAGAAGGAGCTTTCTATAAGACACACCCACCAGTGTGCCATGTCAGTTTACCATTGCCATGACAACACCCAGAAGTTACTGCCTCTTTCCATGGCAACAACCTAATTACATAGAAGTTATTACCTTTTTCTTAAAAATTTCTGCACAAACCATCCCTTAATTTGCATATAATTAAAAATGGGTATAAATATGATGGCAGAATTGCCTCTGAGCTGCTATTTTGGGCACACTGCCTATGGGATAGCCCAACTCCACAAGGAGGCATTCCTCTGCTGCTGCTGTACACGCCACTTCAATAAAAGTTGCTGTTTAACACCACCGGCTCACCCTTGAATTCTTTCCTGGGCAAAGTCAGGAACCCTCCTGAGCTAAGCTCCAATTTTGGGGCTTGCCTGTCCTGCATCAATGCTATGTGTACGGTGGCACAAGGAAGGTTGGAAGCTCACTTTTAGACATGGTAAGTTTGAAATGATTATTAGACATCTAGTTGGAGACAGCGGTTCACCAATTGAACATTCAAATCTACTGTTCAGGGAAAAGGTCTAGCTAGAGATAGAAATCTGGGCGTCATTCATCTATAAACAGTATTTAAAGCCAAGACACTAGATGAGAATGAGATAATAATAAAACATTAAGTGTGGATAGATAAGATAAGCTGTCCAAGGATGGAGTTCTGAGGCACACCAACAATAAGAGATGCAGGTGATGGTCTGGGGTAAGAAACATCCACAAACGAAACCAAGAAGGAGTAGAAAAGCTGGCAAAGTAAAACTAAGGAGAATGTGGTGTCTTGGTTAAAGACCTAAAGCTTTTAAAATATTTCAATTTCATAAATCAAAGTGGATTCAAAATTAGTTATGTAATAATGTCACTTCCACTATTCGCATCCTGATATTTTGTTGTTGTTGTTTGTTTTTGTTTTTGTTTTTTTTGAGACAGAATCTCACTCTGTCTCCCAGGCTGGAGTGCAGTGGTGCGATCTCAGCTCACTGCAACTTCTGCCTCCTGGGTTCAAGCAGTTCTCTGCCTCAGTCCCCCGAGTAGCTGGGATTACAGGTGCCTGCTGCCATGCCCATCTAACTTTGTATTTTTAATAGAGATGGGGTTTCACCATCTTGCCAGGCTGGTCTTGAACTCCTGACCTCTTGATTCACCCGCCTTGGCCTCCCAAAGTGCTGGGATTCAAGGCATGAGCCACCGTGCCTGGCCTTGATATGCTTTTTTTGAGTGAGAAAGAAAAGGACAGAACCACAATTAGCAGGCTAGAAATTATACACAAGCAGCCTGCCTAGTCCATACCACCATGTGTACATGTAATTATTACTGGTAAATGGTTAATAAACTTAACAACTAAAATAACACAAAAAAGCAAACAAAACTATAATGTCAGTTTCTGGGTACCTTACTCCTTATTCCATCCCATATGTTAGTCGTTTTCAAATATGGGAGAAAAAGGCTTTGTCAAAATCTTGATGTATCCATGCAATAAATCACTGGTTAACTAAATCATTAAATAATATTCATGAACAATCTGTTCTGTATGCTGAATTAAGGAAAAACATCGAGAATCTCAGTAGAGATTATTTGGAGGTACCTCACTATCCACGTCTGCTTTAGTTCATCAGTCAGAGCTACATGTATAACATTGTATAACTTCTCAACATGTGTTCTTAAAATATTTCCCAATGTATTAGTGTTATCAGTAAAAAGCTTTCTACTTTATTTTCTTCTCATATCCCATTGTGTTTTATATCCTACATTTGATTATAAATCTTGTTGTCCATACAATCAAAGTCTACTGTATCAGTCTGTTTTCATACCTCTGTAAAGAACTGCCTCAGACTGGGTAATTTATAAAGAGGTTTAACTGACTCACAGTTCTGCATGGCTGAGGGGGCCTCAGGAAACTTACAACCATGGCAGAAAGCAAATGAGAAGCAAGGCAAGTCTTACATAGCAGCAGGAGACAGAGAGTGAAAGGGGGAAGTCCACATTTTTAAAATAACCAGATCTCATGAGAACTCACTATCACGAGAGCAGCAAGGGGGAAGTCTGCCCCCATGATTCAACCACCTCCCACCAGTTCCCTCCCCCGATATGTGGAGATTACAATTTGAGATGATATTTGGGTAGGGACACAGAGCTAAACCATATCATCTATTAAGAACCTAACCACTTACTATTCCATCCAGTCCTACCACCTTTATCCAAGGCATTATCATTTCTTTTCCGGATTATTACAAAAACCTCCTAATTGTTCTCCCTAGTTTCCTTTTAAAATGAAAGTTAGATCATAACACTCCTTTGTTTAAAAGTCTCCAAAGTCTTCCCAGAGCATTCAGAATGAAACTCAAGGCCTTCCAGTGGCTTACAAGGTGCCATATACTGTGGTTCTCTGTGACCTCTTGAACTGCATCTGTTATTAGCTGCAATTATAAGGGTCATGTTCCTATTCCTCTAACACCTCAGGTCTCTCCCAACCTAAGTTTTATATTTTTTCTGCCTAATATGCTCCTCTCTAAGATGTTTATATGATCACATCCCATCACTTATTAGGCCTTTTTTCAAATGTAACCTTCTCAATTGAAGCTTTCCCCGATCACCCTGTAGAAAAATGCAACACTCCATACATTCTAGTCACCCACTCAAACTTTTTTCTTCATTTTCTTAATATTTATTGGCCTTTAATGAATTTTCCATCTTATTGATGTTGTTTATAATGTCAGTTTCTTCACAGTACAAAATAATTTATTCATGTGATGTCCTATCTTTCTGTTTTGATCACTGTTATCTCCAACATTAAAAAAGTGCCTGGCACATGATAGAAGCTCAAGAGCTGTCAAATGAAAAATGTACTAATTATTACATTTTTGGCCTATTTCACAACTGTTGGTGGAAATTACTGTTCTATATAGAGTTTTCTCATTCATAATAATGATTTGATTCTGTATTTATTTAGCTCTTCTATAATTTCTGTCAGCAATATATTGTAGTTTTTAACGCTGCATATATTTTGCGTAATCTAATTACTTCATATTTATTGATATTATAAATTGTAATTAAAAATTATTTTCTAATTACTCAATGCTAGTACATAGATACAAAGCTTGACTTACATATATTTACATTATATCTTGCAACTTTGCCAAACTCATTTGTTAGTTCCACTAGCTATTTGAAAATCAGGTAACCTGCAAATTTAGTCAGGATTTTCTTGTAAATCTATATGCTTTTGTCCCTACACCCTTTTTTAAGAAAAGTAATATCTTTTTTCCCTTGTTCCAGATCTTAGGTAAAAAAAGCAGTCCTTCTCTATTAAGAACAATGGTAAGTATAGGTGTTTCATAATTGGCCTTTATCAGGTTGAGGGCAAATATAAATTCTATGATTAATTTTCTGGGAGTGATTATAATAAATCAATGCTGAATTTTTTCAAATGATTTTAAACATCCATTGAAACGACTATGTGTTTTTTTCTTGTTTAATGTGTTATTATTGATTAGTTTGATTAATTGTTTTAAATGTAGAACCAGACTTGCATTCCTGGAATGAACTTTATTTGGGTATTATCCCTCTTATAGATTGCTGAATTTGATTTGCTAATATTTCATTAATTATTTTTACATCAGTGTTCATGAGAGATAATAGTCTAGTTTTCTTGTGATGTCTTTGATTTTGGCAGCAGGGTGCTGGCATTATATGGAAGACTTTGTATAGAGTTGGTATTATTTCTTGTTTAACTGTTTGACAAAATTCACTATTAAAGCTACCTCAGCAATGGATTTGTATGTGGGGAGTGGGGGGACGGAGGGTGGCTTTTACTACAGATTTAATACCATTAGATTTATTAAGATTATTGCTTAAGAGAACTTTCATAATTTGTATCATTCCAGGAATTAGCTAAGTTGGTGAATTTTTGGTCATAGGGATTTTCAGAATACTCTTTTATTTTTATTTTAATTTCTGTAGTATTTATTTTGATGTACCCTTTTTTATTACCGATATTAGTATTTTTTTGTTTTTTTCTTCTGATTTCCCTGGCTATTGATCTCTTCAAAGTATTTGATTATAGTTTTATGGATTATTTCCACTTTTCTTCTGATTTTTATTTTATTGATTTGTGCTATCTTTACTATCAATTTCCTTCTGCTTCCTTGGTGTTTGATTTGTTCTTCTTTTTTCATTTTATAAGATGAAAGCTTAAATCATTGACTTAATACTTTTCTTAATGAACATAAGAATTTAATTCTATACTACTTTAAATGTATCCCACAAATACTATTTTAATTTTCATTCAACTTAAAATGCTATTTTAATTCTACTTCAATTTAAAATATTTATAATTTCCATTGGGACTGCTTCTTTGATTCATATTATTTAGGATTGCATAATTAAACTTAAAATATGTTAGTATTTTCTAGTGGACATATTTTGCTTTATTACTATGAAGCTCTGATACTCAGTATTGCTTTGTCTTCTAGATGAATTGAAACCTTTATGATTATCTTTTTTATCCCTAGCAATATTGCTATTTCTTACTTTGCCTGATATTAAAATAGTTCCATACCTCTCTGTCACATCTCTTTTTAATATCTTTTTGTTTTTTAATTGGCATGTTGTACATATTAATAGAGTAAAATTACAGTGTTTCAAGATATAAATATATATTCAATATATAAATAATCAAGTCAAAGTACTCCATCACCTCATCCATTTATCATTTCTTTGTGGTGAGAGCATTCAAAAGCCTCTCTTCTAGTCATTTTGTAATATACAATATTCTACTGTTAACTATAGTCAACCAACAGTGCAATAGAACACAGAACTTATTCCCTTTATCTAACAGTAACTTTGACCAACCTTTTCCCATCCTACCCCCTTTCCACCCCGCTCCCCAGTTGCTGGTAATCACTATTCTACTTTCTGCTTCTATAATATCAACTTTATTATTTATTTATTTTTTAGATTCCTCATATGAATGAGATTGTGTGGTATTCATCTATCTGTGTTTGGCTTATTTTGCTTATTATGATGTCCTCGAAGTTTGTACATGTCACAAATAACAATATTTCATTTTTTATGACTAAATAGCATTTTGCTGTGTATATATACCACATTTATTTCCATTCATCCATTTACATATACATGTCGATTCCAAGATAGCTATTGTAAACAGTGCTGCAATAAACATGGAGTATAGGAATCTCTTCAACATACTGATTTTTATATTCTTTGGATCTATTTTCAGTAGTGGGATTTCTGGATCATAGAGTAGCTCTATTTTTAATTTTTTGAGGAACTGTCATACTATTTTCTAGAATTGCTATCCTAGTATGCAATCCCACTAATAGTTTGTAAGAGTTCCCTTTTCTCCACATCCTCATCAATACTTGTCTTCTTTCGTCTTTCCCCCAATAAGTCTTCTTGGCAACATTGTCACAAATCAGTTGGCTGTAGGTGTGTGAATTTATTTCTGGGCTCTCTATTCTGTTCTAATGGTCTATGTGTCTGTTTTTATGCCAGTACCGTGCTGTTTTCATTATTATAGCTTTATAGTATATTTTCAAGTCAGGAAGCATGATGCCTCCATCGTTGTTCTTTTTGCTTAGGTTTGTTTTCTATTTGGTATCTTTTGTGGCTCCATATGAATTTTAGGATCAGGTTTTTGAAAACAGGAACAAATTTAAGTACTCCCCTTCAGTGTGTATGCCTTTTATTTCTTTTATCTTGCCTAATTGCTCTAGCTAGAACTTCCATTCTTATTTTGAATAGAAGTGCTGAAAGTGAGAATTCTTGTCTTATTCTTCATCTTAGAGAGAAAGCATTCAGCTTTTATCCACTCAGTGTGAGGTTAACTATTGAGTTTGACATATACGGCTTTTATTGTCTTGAGCAACATACCTTCTATGCCCACTTGTTAAGAGATTCTATTATAGAGGGATGTTGGGTGTTGCTGAATGCATTTTCAGTGTCTCAAAATTATTATATTGTTTTTGTCTTTCTTTCTGTTCATGTGGTGTATCACGTTTATTGATTTTCATGTGTTAGATCATTCTTGCATCCTGGAATAAGTCACACTTGATCACAGTGAATAATCTTTTTAATGGGCTATTGAATTGGGCTTGCCAATATCTTGTTTAGAATTTTTGCGTCTATATTTAGCAGAGATCTTAGCATGTAGTAGTCTTTTTTGGTCATGTCTTTGTCAGATTTTGGACTCAGGATAATACTGGCCTCATAAAATGAGTTTGGAATAATATATTTCTCTTCAATTTTCTGAAATACTTTGAGGAGAATCCATATTAATTCTTTCTTAAATGTTCTATAGAATTCAGAAGTGTACTTCTCAGATCCTCAACTTTTCTTCAATGAAAGGCTTTTTATTACTGACTCCATATTCTCACTCATTTTTAGTCTTTTCAGATTTTCTATTTCCTCATTATTTAATCTTGGTAGTTTATGTGTTCAGGAATTTATCTACTTCTTCTAGGTTATCAAATTTGTTTGCAATATCATTATTCAAAATAGTCTCTTATAAGCCTTTATATCTCTGTGTTTATCAGTTGTATTTTACTTTTGTCGCCCAGGCTGGAGTGCAGTGGTGAAATCTCAGCTCACTGCAACCTCCGCCTCCTGGGTTCCAGTGATTCTCCTGCCTCAGCCTCCCGAGTAGCTGGAATTACAGGCGCCCACTACCATGCCTGGCTAATTTTTTGTATTTTTAGTAGAGACGGGGTTTTGCCATATTGGGCAGGCTGGTCTCAACTCCTGACCTCAGGTGATCCACCCACCTCGGCCTCCCAAAGTGCTGGGATTACAGGTGTGAGCCACTGCGCCAGGCCATAATGTGTCTTTTTTAATCTCTGGTTTTAGAGTGTTTTTTACTATTCTACCTAAAACTTTGTCAATTTTTTTTTCCAAAAAACAAACTCTTCATTTTATTAGTCTTTTGAATTGTTTCAGTCTCTATTTCAATTATTTTTGCTCTAATTTTTATTATTTCCTTCTTTCTACCAACTTTGGTTTCAGTTTGTTTTTGTTTTTCCAGTTTCCTGGAGTACAATGTTAGGTTGTTTATTACAAATCTTTCTTTTTTATTGATGTTGGCATTTATTGCTATAAATTTTGCTCTTAGAAATGCTCTTGCTCTGTCTTGATATGATGTTTTTCCATTCTTATTTGTCTCAAGAAATTTTTAAATTTTCCTTTCAATTTCCTTATCGTGATGCCTCTGGCTTTGTTCTTTTTGCTTAGAATTGCTTTGGCAGTTCAGGCTTCTTTTTGATTCCATGTGAATTTTAGACTTTTTTTTTTAATTCTGTGAAAAATGATGTTGGTGGTTTTATAGGAATAACATTGAATGTGTAAATTGCTTTGGGCACTATGGCCATTTTAACAATATTGATTTTTCCTATTCATGAGCATGAGATGTTTTTCCATTTATTTGTGTCATCTCTGATTTATTTCAGTAGTGTTTTGTAATTCTTCTTGTAGAGTCTTTCATCTCATTGTATGCTGTATTTCTAGGTATTTTATTCTTTTTGTGGCTATTGAAAGTGGGATTGCATTCTTGATTTGGCTCTAAGTTTGGACATTATTTGTGCATAGAAATGCTACTGATGTGGGTACATTGATTTTGTATCCTGAAACTTTACTGAAGTTGTTTATCAGTTCTAGAAGCCTTCTGGCAGAGTCTATGGGGTTTTCTAGTTATAGAATCATATTGTCTATAAAGAGAGATAGTTTGACTTCCTTGCTTTCTGTTCGAATGTATTTTATTTTTTTCTCTTGCCTGATTGTTCTGGCTAGGGCTTTCAGTACTATGTTGAATAGGAGTGGTGAGAGTGAGCATCCTTGCCTTGTTCTACTTTTCAAAGGGAATGCTTCCAAATTTTGCCCATTCAGTATGATGTTGGCTGTGGGTTTGTTTTAAATGGCTCTTATTATTTTGAGGTATGTTCCTTTGATGCCTAATTTGTTGAGAATTTCTAACATGAGGGAATGTTGAATTTTATCAAAGGCCTTTTCTGAATCTGTTGAGATGATTACATGGGTATTGTTGTTAATTCTGTTTATGTGGTAAATTACATTTAATAATTTGCATATATTAAAGCAACCTTGCATATGAGAAATAAAGCCTACTTGATTGTGTTGAATTAGCATTTATCTAACTTCAAACTATATTACAAGTCTACAGTAATCAAAACAGAATGGTACTGGTATCGAAACAGACACATAGACCAATGAAACTTAATAGGGAACACAGAAATAAAGCCACATATCTACAATCACCTGATCTTTGATAAAGTCAACAATTATAAATAATAGAGGAAGGACTTCCTATTCAATATATGGTGCCGGAATAACTGGCTAGCCATATGTAGAAGATTGAAACTGGACTCCTTACTTTAAACACAAACAAAAATTAAATCTAGGTGTATTAAAGATTAAATGTAAGACCCCAAATGACAAAAACCCTAGATGAAAATCTAGGAAATACCATTCTAGACATGGTGGCAAAGAATTTATTACTAAGTTCTCAAAAGCAATTGCAACAACAAAAATCAAAAAGTGGGACCTAATTAAGCCAAAGAGCTTCTTCAAAGCAAAAGAAACTATCAATAGAGAAAATACACAACCAACAGAATGTGAGAAAGTATTTGCAAACTATGCATCCAACAAGGTGTAATACTCAGAATCTATATGGAACTTTTCAACAAGCAAAAAACAAGTAGCCCCTTTTAAAAAAAAATAGACAAAAGACATTAACAGAGACTTTGCAAAAGAAGACATACGTGCAGTCAACAAGCAATATGCTCATTATTACTAATCAGTAGGGAAATGCAAAGCAAAACCACAATAAGAAACCATCTCACACTAGTCAGAATGGCAATTATTAAAAAGTCGAAAAACAACAGATGCTGGCAAGGTTGCAGAGAAAAGGGAACACTTACACACTGCTGGTGGGAATGTTAAATTAGTTAGCCACTGTGGAAAACAGTGTGGAGATTTAGCAAAGAACTCAGATAAGTTCAGAGCTACCATTTGACCCAGCTCTCCCACTATTGGGTATATACTCAAAGGAAAATAAAAATTTCTACTAAAAAGACATATGCACTTTTATGTTTACTGCAGAACTATTCACAATAGCAAATACATGGAATAAACCACCATGCTTATCTATATGAACTGGAAAAAGAATATGTGGATACATATAACATGGAAAACTACACAGTAATGGAAAAAGGATAAATTCATGTCCTTTGCAGCAACAAGGATGTAGGTGGAGACACTTATTCTAAGTGAAGTAACACGGGAATAGAAAACCAAATACCACATGCTCTCACCTATAAGTAGGAGCTAACCACTGAATATACATGGACATCCAAAAAGAAACAATAGACATTGGAGAGTGCTTTAGGAAGGATGGTAGGAAAGCAGAGTGTGGGTTGGAAGGGTACTTATCAGTTACTATGTTCACTACCTTGGTGACAGCATCATTCGTACACCAAAAAACCTCAGCAATATGCAATTTACACATGTAACAAACCTGCACATGTACACTCAGAAACAAAAATTAAAACTTTTTTTTCATTGATCTATTGGTTCTTTAGAAGTATATTGTTTATTTCTATGTATTTTTACACTTTGCACGTTATACTGTTGTTGATTTCTAGTTTTATACTATTGTGATCAGAAAAGATGCTTGATATAACCTCTATCTTCATTTTTTTTTTTTTTTGAGACGGAGTCTTGCTCTGTCACCCAGGCTGGGGTGCAATGGCACAGTCTCGGCTCACTGCAAGCTCCTCCTCCCGGGTTCATGACATTCTCCTGCCTCAGCCTCCCTAGTAGCTGGGACTACAGGTGCCCACCACCACGCCCGGCTAATTTTTTTGTATTTTTAGTAGAGACGGGGTTTCACTGTGTTAGCCAGGATGGTCTGAATCTCCTGACCTTGTGATCTGCCTGCCTTGGCCTCCCAAAGTGCTGGGATTACAGGCATGAGCCACCATGTCTGGCCTATCTTCATAAATTTTATAAGACTTCTTTTATGGCATAACATAGGATCTACTCTTGAGCAAGTTCTGTGTGCAGTTCAGAAGAATGCGTATTTCACAACTGTTGGATGGAATGTTCTGTAAATATCTGTTAGGTCCATTTGGTCTATGGTGCAGTTTAAATTCAATGCTTCTTTGTTGTTTTTCTGCCTAGATGATGTAACTATTGCTGAAAGTGTGGTAGTGAAGACCCCCACTTTTATTGTATTGCGGTCCATTTTTCCCTTTAATTCCAATAATATTTGCTTTGTATAACTGGGTGCTCCAGTATTTGGTGCAGACAGATTTACAATTATTATATTCTCTTACTGAATCAATCCCTTTATCATTATATAATGACCTTCTTTGTCTCTTTTTGCAGTTTTTAACTTAAAAGTCTATTGTATCTGATATAATTATTGCTACTTCTGCTTGCTTTTTATTTCAACTTACATGAAATATCTTTTTCCATTCCTTCACTTTAAGTTTATGTTTGTCTTTAACAATGAGGTGAGTCTCTCATTAGCAACATATAGTTAAGTATTTTTATTTTCATCCAGCCACTCTCTATCTTTTAAATGGAGGATTTAATCTATTTTCATTCAAGATTATTATTGATAGGTAAGAATTTATTCTTTCCATTTTGTTAATAGTTTTCTGGTTGTTTTGTAGATCTTTTGTTTCTTTCTTCCTCTCTTGTTGTTTACCTCTGTGGTTTGGTGGTTTTCTATGGTTTTCATTGTTTTATTTCTATGTATCATTTATATATCTGCTGTAAGTTTATTTTGTTGTGGTTACCATGGGGCTAATATAACGAGTCTTGTAGTTATAATAGACTATTTTAAGTTCATAGCAACTTAACTTTGGTTGTGTAAAAATACTGTAGACATTTTCCTTCCCCTCTCACAATTTATATTTTTGTTGCCTTAATTTACTTCTTTATCTATTGTATTTCCAACAGTTACCCATTGTAACTGTTACTGTTTTTGATCATATTGACTTTAAACTTTTATACTAGAGTATTGAAAGATTTACCAGTGCATTAGTACACCAGTGCATCACTGGGGTATTCTCAGTTTGATTTATGAATTTACCTCTACTGGTGAGTTTTGTACTTTCACATATTTTTATAGTAGTAATTATTGTCCCTTCATTTTCAGTTAGAGCACTGTCTTAAGCATTTCTTGTAGGGCTGCTCCAGAAATGATGAATTCTTTCAGGTTTCACTTATCTGTAAAAATGTTATTTCTCCTTTTTTTTTGAAGAATAGCTTTGCTGGATATAGTATTCTTGACTATCAGGGGTTTTGTTTTGTTTTGTTTTGTTTTGTTTTGTTTTTGTTTCTTTTTACTCTGAGCACTTTTAATATACAATTTCATTCTTTCCTAACCTGCAAGGCTTCTTCTGAGAAATATGCTGATAGTCTAATGAAGATTTTCTTGTATGTGACCTGATGATTTTCTCTTTCAGCTTTTATAATTCTCTTTGTCTTTGACTTTTTATAATTTAATCATAATGGGCCTCAAAGAGAACCTTTTAGGGTTAAATCTATTTTGGAACTTTTGAGCTTCCTCAATTTGATGTTGTATCTCTCCTAATTCTTGGAAAGTTTTCAGCTATTATATCATTATAGAACTTTCCTATGCCACTTCCCATCTTTTCTTATTCTCAAACTCCTATAATGCAAATATTTGTTCTCTAAATGGTTTTCCATATGTTTTTAGGCTTTCTTTATTCTTTTTTTATTTTTGATGATTTTTTTCTCTGACTACATTATTTCAAAAGACCTGTGTTCAAGTTAAGAAATCTTTATTTCTACTTAATCTAGTCAGTTGTTAATGCTCTTAATTGTATTTTTTATCTTATTGTTTAAATTTTTCAGCTCTAAGAATCCTGTTTGGTTCTTTTTTATGATATCTTTCTTTATTGAATTTCTTATTCAGATTATGGATAGTTTTCCTGATTTTTTTTATTTGCTTGTCTGTGTTCTCTTGCATCTCACTGAGTTTCCTTAAGATCATAATTTTGAATTTCTTTTCAGGCATTTTGTAAATGTTCTTTTCTTTGGGGTCAGTGTCTGAAAACTTATTGTTTCTTTGGGGCTGTCATCTTTCCTTGCTTTTGCGTTCCTTGCTTTCTTGTGTTCCAACATTGATATCTGTGCATTTAGTGGAACAGTCACTTTTTCAAGTTATCCAGAGCACCTTTCTTAGGAAGAGACTTTTTCCTATAGATGGGTTTTAGGGTATCAGTTGGGTTTGATGCACTGGCTTTGGTTCTGAGTAAACTCAGTAGCATGGTCCTTGTGCAGTTTCTTCATCTGTAATCTTCATCATTAATTTCTACAATTCGTTTAGTTGCCTCAAATGCAGAAGTTTTTGAAGGTAATGGTGTGTGTTTGCTGGGGATATGGGTGCTGGTTGGTTGTGGGTTAGGTACGTGACGCGGCAAAGGGCCAATAGGCTGCCCAGTGGGCTCTCTGGGGAGGTAGGAATTGCTGCACACATGGACACAGTTGCCTGGGAGGCTTTGTAGCAGTCTCTCTGGAAAGACAGAACTGCTTCCAGACAGAATGTCAAGCTGAGCATGAAAGTCCAGGTGTGGCTGGGCCATATGGTTCTGTGGTGGTCTCCCTGGGGAGGTTGGGCTGCCATTAGAACAGTTATCATGCCAGGCATGAGTAGGTATGGGTAAAATGGAGCCAGGAAACTCTACAGTTATATGCTCAAGAAGGTGAGCCACTGCCAAATCAGCTGTCAGGCTGGGCATAGGTGTGCATGGGTCAGGTGAGGCTGGGTGGCTGTGTGGCAGTTTTCTCAGGGAGGTAGGACTGCCACTGTGCAAGCTGTTTAGCCAAGCATTGGTACATGTGTGTTCAGTGGGCCAGCTGCTGTTCAATAGCTTCCCTGCTGTGCAGATCTGCCAGTTCTCTGGAAGGGTGGGGTGCTGCATGGGTTTCGACACTTTGGTCTCAGTTGTTTCATCTTGCCTAAGTTCCATACAACTGGGGTCATGGTGCTACAGGCACCTGCATGAACATGGTGGAATAACAGCAGGGTCTCAGGGACATGGAGAGTCAGTTGCCACTAGTCCCCAGATCAGGGCACATCCTAGCAGTGGGTTTGGTTTCAAGATGGTCCTATGCCATAGCAGCTTAGGTTGTGAGGATGGGGATGTTCAAGGTGGGCTTCTACTCTTATATGATGCAGCTACCTGTACTCCCAGCTACTCTCTAAGCTGGATTCACAATCTACTAGGATTTGGGGCCTCTCCTGTAGCAAGAATTTCTGGCATTTATGGCAGCAACGAGAGCCATTGGGGATCTCCAGCTTACTCCTTCTTTGTAAGAAGCCTCTCTGACTCCAAACTGATTTCGTTGGAGAGACAGTTTGTCAGAGGCAGGATACCTTGCTCCCTTTCTATTGTTTTATTCTGAAATTTTGTGCTCTGCAGGAATTTTGTCACTCCCCTGGCACTGTTTAGTATATTTCCCCAGTCACTCCAGTCAAACATAGTTGGTTATCTTGCTGACATCACTCCTCTGTCTCTATCTTTAAAAAAAATAGTATTGCATGGTAGAAGACAGAAGATATACCTTTTTTAAAGCTTAGCTTAAGGCTCACTATGCCTCTATAAATTATAGTCCCTTTCACTTTAAGCCTTAATAATGTACTTATTGGAAACATTTTATATGTTATAATAGTTGTTTGAAAACTATTAACCTCTTTGGTTAATTTATCACTTTCAAACAATTGCAATGCATAATTTACCACTGTTAAACAATTCATCAATTTCTAACAAAGTTCAGTTGTACCTTCATAAGTACCTTTATAAGAGTGCTTACCATACAACAATAAATCACAATGTCTATCACGTCATAATAAGCAAATAACTTATTTAATTGAATACTTTCAAAATATATATGTTTTTGTTAGAGAAAGTATGAAGATGGACAACCTTTTTTAAATGATGTAGATAAAATAATTTATAAAGTCTTCTGTTATTCAATTCTTCATAAGTAGAAGAATCGAAGTGGTTAAAATAATGGCTATATATACAAAAAAGAGGAACACATTGTCATCAGAGTTTATGTCTTTTGTAAAAGCGGTTTTGGGCCTCATACATTCCGTAATTCTCAGAGCAACGAGTAGTCCGTGTGACTCTGGCAATTGTACGTGAACATGTTGACTTTGAGGACATAAACTATGGTTGATATTTTTTATCATCCTTGGCACTAACTAGTTTATGCATGTGGTAAGCATTCATTGAATCTTTGTTGATGATGTGAATGAATGAATAAATGAATGAATGAGGAAGAGGAGTGTGGTATGACAGTAGAGTGAGATCTCTGCAATTTCAATTGTTAAATATCAATTTTCATGAATCCTGTGTCAGAGACTAAAAATTCCACACACAATAAAGATGATCTTAATACAAAACAATTCAAATTCATCTGAACAATGAAAGTAAATAGTTTTTTTTTTTTTTTGACTATATGTTGCAAGGAAGTCAGTCAGGTAGCGAGGAAGTCAGTCAGGATTTAAAGTGTCTTCCTTGCAACAGAAACTGATTTCAATGCTGATGGTTCTGTGATGTAGTGGAATTAAAAATATTTAACCACTAGTAGGAAATATTTTGGAGGATACAATTTTCAACAAGTGGCCACATGTAACAAAAGACCATGTGAGGGTATCCCCTGGGGAAATATCTACCTATAGGAGGACACCAAACCTCAGGGTGCCAACAGGACGTTAATCATTTGCCTGTTTCCCTTTTCAGAGTTGAGGTCTGCTCTAGACAGAGGAATTACTTCTAGTGATGGTGGTCATTTCACAGGAGTCATGTATGGTAGGTTCTTTGGCTAGCTCATTGACCAGAGGGTACCAGAACAGCTCACTAAAAGTATTCACTTAAGTTACTGTAGGGCTAGGCCAGTGGAGGCAGGGCTATTTGAAGGGTTTGGTCAATGTTTATTTACCAACCAGAATAAAAGAATTTCAATATTTTGAACAACCAATATAAATGATATCATTATGTATCAGCTTAATATGAGTCATATGATCTGTTTGTGTGATTATATACATTTGACAAGTGTTGAGTTAAACATGGTTTTTTACTATGGAAATTTTCAGAGCTCTAAATTTAGTAGTGTACATTCTGATTCTTTAAGAAAAATAGGCGGTACCTAGTTTTTTTTCCAACTTACTTGGACATGGAACCCTTTTTCTATAGATTACATCTTGGGATTGTTTTTGTTTAAAACTATTAATAAATTCTGTACAGAATCTATGAAATATTCAAAGTAATTAGTGTTGTAACAACCCTAAAATTGCAGTAACTTACAGTGACTTAATGCAAACATTTACTTCCACCTCTCATTACAGTCCAAGATGGGGTTGGGTTGCTCTTCTGGATGGCATTCTTTCAAATAGTTGTTCAGGGATCTGGACCTTTCTGTCCTATGTGTCTTCCACTGGAGCAGCCTTCACCAAAGGTGGAGTCATGTCCTTAATGTGCCTTAAACGTCTCTCATAATAAACAGAATAATTTAAAGTCAAATTGACCCCCATTCCTAGTTATTCCCCCCCCCAAAAAAAAATCCTCTTTGTAAAGAATTTTGCATTTAAGCAAAACGGTGAAGAAGTCTTTAAAGGGAGAGGGAAGTTCTTTAAACTACACAATGTAAACTTTAAAACATATGTGTGTGCATATATATATATATATGTAATAGCTATAATAGCTATACACAGATACAAAACATATATGGTTAAAATAAAGTTATTGTTTTAGGAGAGAGAATTTTAAGGAAGAAGTCAGCTTCTAATAGGAAGAAGAGGACATATATATGTCCTATTCTGCTTTTTATTATGACATATTAAGCTCAAGATATTTTACAAACACAAATAGCTCAAAATGTATTTGTTATAAAGAAAATAAATTAAAAATAGGCTCTTGTCATAAACATTTTTATATATGTGTGTGTGTGTATATATATATATAGAGAGAGAGAGAGAGATATGTCTTTGGCATAAAAATGTAACGAATATGCAGAGACTTGCAAAACAGTTATGAGGATTTTCATTTTATACAAGAATAAACACTTTCTGTAAAAGAAATGTAAAACCTTATAAATTGAAAACATAATCATCTTACTACCTCCATATCTACTTTGATCTTTGCACCCTAAATAACATTCTTTCCAAGGTTTCAATGACATGTATGTGCATGTACATTTTAAAACCTAAACCTACTTAAAAGAAGTGTTCTACAAACAAAACCATTATATATTTCAGATTTAACTTCCTATGCATTTTAATAATGCTGTACTCTATATCAAGCTACCCTTCAGAGAATAACTTGTTTGCAGTGAAAAAGAAAGGCAAATTTTTCTGCTAATAAAATCATGTAGTGTAAATTGCTCCATCCTCCTTCCAAACTGTGAGAGCCTCTGGGTAGTTAAACTACTCTAAAGATCATTTTTGGTAAACAACTATTATCTCCTCAAGCTGACACCAAAGGACTCTTGAAGTCAGCAAACAATCTAGTCATCTGGATGGGAAGCAGAAACCAGTCAGCAAAAGAAATAAGTCTTCAGGTCAACGGAAGCTCACTGGGATTAGAAGAAACTAATTTATTTGAAAGCAAGAAGGTGACACCTGAGTCAGGAGGAGATTAAACCTAGACTTGGAACTGAGTTGGTTATTATACGGGACAAATACTCTTCCTAACGTGACCCTATGTAACAAACTTTAGCATCACGTACCTCCAAGGCACACAATGTATTGTACACAACAAGACTGTCGTGTTGTACGTGACTTACTTTTACCTGTGACACATGAGAGAAAGAGGTGGGAGTCAGACTTTCAGGGCCGCGATGGGCCTAGTTTTTCAGAGTCACATGAAGCAGGAAGAAACTGACTTTGGCCACTATTAGGCTATTCTTCCCTAGTTATCTTGAGAACATGCAATGGCTTCCTTCTCAAGCGTGTCTCCATGCAGACAGTAATGACTGTCATAGTTGAGTAAGAGGAGATTCTGAAAGGGAAATACGCTTCCCTCCCTAAATTCTTTAGCTATATGCTTTGAGGAATTATGGAACAGATTTTTTAAAACCACCAATAGGCTGGGCATGGTGGCTCACACCTGTAACCTCAACACTTGGGGAGTCCAAGGCAGGTGGATCACTTGAAGTCAGGAGTTCGAGATCAGCCTGGCCAACAAGGCGAAACACAGTCTACTAAAAATACAAAAAAAAAAAAAAAATTAGCCGGGTGTGGTGGTGTAGTGCCTGTAATTCCAGCCACTTGGGAGGCTGAGGCAAGAGAATCAACTGAACCCGGGAGGCAGAGATTGCAGTGAGCCCAGATCATGCTACTGCACTCCAGCCTGGACAAGAGTGAGACTCCATCTCAAAAACAAAAAACAAACAAACAAACAAAAAACTCACCAATAATGGAAACAATAATTATGGACCAAGCATATTGTACAAGAGCCTCTGGTTATTATTGCTCTGAGTATCCTGGTCACACATAACTGATTCGTTGTCAATGCTTTTAATGGATAGCTTCTTTTACTTGAATGCTTCATATCAAATATTGGTATCTCTTTAAATTTTTTTTTTTGGTTGCTTTTACCTTTGCTTGTTATTCTTCCATCCTGCCTCAAAGCAACTGGAACATGGATTATACAGATAAGCAGGGTTTTCGCTCGACTATTTTAAATTGGATTTATGAAGGTAGCTTATATTCTCATTGTCCTTGTTTTGTTTAATCCTGTTTGTCTCCCCTCATTACGTCCAAATGAACATACTCTATTTAAATCAGTGCTTGTGAATCAGAATGTCTTTTCAATAGTTAGAAACCGGTGTCATCACCCGGTTTCAGCAAAAATAAGCATGAAAAGGAAAAGAGTGTGTTCAAATGTAGGGTTTGAATGAGCTATCTGCTGTTTTACAAACTTCATTTCTGGCATTAGCTTTAACAAGTTATGAAATTTGAACCCACTACAACTTCTGGATGAGGACTGATAACCAGGACAGGACAAAGACGAGTCACTTCTCCTCTTTCTTCTGGTGGGTTCTGCAGAGAATATTTTTAACCTCTCTCTGAAAATATGAACTTTTGAATAGTTATTTTCCACTCCATTCCTGCCCATTGAAAGTTGAAAAGTTGCTGGTAACACACTGAATTTTTTAAAGCCCAGGAACTGAGAGGAATTGAGCAAATCACCAGCGCCCCCTAGTGTCTGGAATAAACAGCCTCTTGGAAATCACAGTCAGCTGCAGTAGCCTTGCTCATGCAGCTGCTGGAGTCTTTTGTTAGAAGAAATGTGGTTTGTTTTCATTATGTCTTGGTATCCAAAGAGTTTCAGCTTTTCTCATAAATTCTTTGGAAACAGAAATGCTGCATTTTTCAGTTCAGGCGATATTTATTTCATAGTTATCTCTAAAAGTACAATGAAAGGCAATTATATTCTTGAAGGGAGTGAGAATAGAAATATTATTTTTTAAAAAATAGAAACAATTTCAGCAAGTTCATTTCTATATTTAAAGTGTAATGCCACAAAATTGATATAGATCTACTCTTTATATCTGGGCGTGTGTGTGTATATATGTGTGTGTGTTTTAAATTTGCCTCTAAGTAGATGTGAATGTGACCTGTTTTTACCAATAGGATAATTAATTCAATCTCTAAAAATCTACAGAAGAGGAGACAAGTTATCCTTCTTGTCCTGGAGGGAAAATAAATAAGACATTTTCAAGAGATTCCACAGGCAAAACCATCTGTTTCAAATCACTCTGAATATAGAAGGTGGTAATTCTTGATCTCAAGGGATATAGCTAAAGGATGGAGATGGACTCTTTTTAAAGGTGATACCTCTTCCTAGAGGTTCCTAGAGACCTGAAGCATGGTATGTTGCTGCTTCCTACCAGTCATACATAGGCACCCACCCTCTCCAGCACCCACCCAGGGACTGCGTCTCAAGGGGCTCTGCAGATTCTGTGACAGCCAATCACACCTGGACTGCTGCAGAGGAAGCAATAGTCCTTGAGGTGTTGTGTTCCAAGGACAGCAATAAGAATGAATAAATGTCAGGAGGAGAATGACTCATAAACTCATATGAAAACATTTAAATTTGTTTAGTTTGGCCAGAGAGAAGATAATAATTGTGAGCAAATATATGAAGCATAGAGAAGTTGTTTTAAACGGTGTAAATAAAGGTTTAAGGGGAAATTGAACTGACAAATGTAGAGTGATTTTCTGAAAATATTTTCTAACCTGAAGTTTAGGCAATTATGAAAATGTTAACAAGGAGGAAGAGAAGTGTAAATTCCAGGATCTAAATTCCAAGTCAGATGGTAGCAAGAATCATTGTGTTCAAAGGTGCTTTGTAAATGCTTGAGGATGCAATGTGACTGTCTAGAATGGACAGAGTTTTAACAGCTGAATTAAATAAATAGTCCTCATTTACATATTTAATATAAACCATTCTGTCTGCACTGGAGTTTCTATCTGCTATTTGTTTCCTTTTCCATCACCCTTTTCTCTTTACATGTTTTACCTCACTGGAATGTCCTTGTCCAAATGATTCATTCTACATATTCATTTTTTCCACAGAAATTTTTCTTCCTGCCCTATATCTGTGGTCCTCTATGCCAGTATTTTCAGTGTCCTTAGAGAATAGTATAGATAGCTTATAGGTTATGACAGCAGCATAAGCAGCGAACTGCTTAGCTTTGAATAGTTCTGTAAAGTCGGGTACATCACTCAACTTTGCTGTGTTTCAGTGACTAAAATGGGAAAAATCATTGAAAAGTTGTGAGAATTAAATGACTTAACACAGCCACTTAGAACAATGTGTTGCACATAAGAAGTACCATTAAAATGTAAACTATTTTTTACTTAATTATTTTTACTACAATAACACATTTTACATTGTGATTAAGTGTGTGTGTATATATAAAATTAAGCAAAAATGTCCTTGTATAATTACCTTATAGTGTGTAATACATCCTATACTGTTCTTATATATTTCCTAAAAAACCTGTGAGCATGACCCACTAAAAATTGTTATGTGTTGTTATTGTTTCTTGACCCAAAGTTTGATAAACAAGTTTTAGGATATAAGTCTTAGGCTAAAAAGGTTTCTGGGATATAATAGGGAAATAAGGTACCCAGATATCATACTGGGCATGTCTAACAAATCTCATGGCTCTGGAATTTCTTTTTAACATTTTACATTAACTATGTAGCACTAAGTCTTATTGTGGGCACAGAATTTTTTTTTATTTTACTGTTGATAGTAACAATAACAGCAACAATAAAACTGTCATCTTGCCAGAGTTTCCACATCCTAAGATAAGCAAATGACAGAAGGTTCTACTACCCTGCAAAAGGTTATTTTAGAAGAAGTAAGCATGTGGCTCCAGAACATTAGCAGTGCCAAGCAGATTTAGTTAACTTAAGAGCACTTAGTGGTTGCTCAAGAGGTAGGTTGTCATTTCTTTCCCTTCTTTCCTCCAAAACAATCAGACAACTGAAATGAAGATCCCTATGACTCTGTGTGTATGTATGATACTAGAGTTATAATATTCAGTAAAGATAAACATTGCTTAATAAAACATATATTTTTTTAAATATACATTTATATGTGTATAAGCAATAAAAATTTATTTCTTACTCTATGGCTGAATCTCAGGAGGGTTACTCAGAGGTTAAATTCAACTAGTAACTAAACTGGCTTTTCTTTCCCATTAATTTCTCTTATTCTTTCCAAATTAATTTTTAAAAATTCAACAATAATATTCTAAAAGAATGGGGGTGTAGAATGGGGGTGTGCCTGCAATCAAACAAGGAAGACTCAATGTGATGGTAACACTAATAAACAAAAATTAGTCCTGGTAAATGTGGCCATTGGTACCCTACAGAAGCTTTCCCCAGCTTATGGGATTTCCTGGAGTTCAGGGAGGAGACTGCTCTTAGGGAAGCCACTTTCTGAAAAGCCTGAGTTTACAGTCTGCCAACCCTAGACAAAGTCCCTGCTCTCAAAGACTCGCCATGAGGTCCACAAAACTCTGGACAAGAAGGGAACAAGATGAATAAGGGATAATTCATGTAGGAACAAGTTAACTACAAAACATGCTCCTCAATAGCTCTCATTATTTTCATTGTCCCTTGCCCTCCAGCCACAAATATAATTTAATTCCACAGATGCAACTCTCGGCTGACTGTGTATACCTCAATGACTATCATTTTCCAATCAGAATAGAGCATTTTCCTGTCCTTTCCTAGAAATGTATCTCCTTTGTTTGGTGTTGCAGACTCCAATAAGACGTGATTTTCAGATATGATCCCATTGGCCGTTAAAGATCTGTCAGATATACTAATTACTACCGTGTTATTCAAATATTCTCTTGCCAGAGACTGTCACTGATATATCTTGCTTTATAACTGAAAAAATGGCTTTCATCTTCTAAGATAATCTAATAAAACCCTAAAAAACAGCTAACCTGCAAGAATTGATATGTAGATGTCATGATATGTTCAAATTCTAAATCTAAGCATGAGATTGGGGTTTAAATAAAAATTTGTGACCCAGGCCAAACAGGTATTGGTGAATGAATTTTGTATTTTGAAATTTTGGACAGCATGTTTATTGGTCAGAGTAACTTGTTTCTTGACAAATAACAATTGCCAGATATCAATGGCTTAACACACCAAAACTTGATGTCTTCGTCATGCAATGTGGTCAACATGGGTTTTTCAGAGATCTCTGCTCATCATAGTTGTTTGGGAATCAACTATCTATCTTAATACACATTCACATGATTACCAGAGCCAGAGGAAAGAGACCATATCAAATTGCTTAACAAAAGGACACCTAGAAGCAACATATGTCACTTCTGCTCATATTTATTAACCAAAGAAAGTCAAAGTGTCACACCTCACTTCAGGAGGATGAGACAGTGCAAAAACTGTCTGGAAGGAAAATGGGAAATATTTAGTAAATAACCCAAAAGGAAAAAACTATCTGCCTGGAAGGAAAATGGGAAATATTTAGTAAATAACCCAAAAAACTACCATTTTTCTCACTTTTCATATTTACTTGGTGACCAAGTATATTAGTCCACTCTCACATTGCTATAAAGAACTACCTGAGACTGGGTAATTTATAAAGAAAAGAGGTTAATTTGGCTCAGAGATCTGCAAACTGTACAGGAAGCATGGCTGGGGAGGCCTCAGGAAACTTACAACCATGGTGGAAGGCAGAAAGGGAAGCAAATACATCTTCACATGGCCAGCAGGAGAGAGAGTGAAGAGGGAAGTGCTACACACTTTTAAACTGCTAGATCTCACTCACTATCACACAAAAAGCAAGGCGGAAATCTGCTCCCATGATCCAATCACCTCCCCACAGTTCCCTCTCCCAACATTGGGGATTACAATTCAACATAAGACTTGGGTGGAGACACATGGCCAAACCCTATCACCAAGACTTGTTCATTGAAATCTCATTTCAGTTTCTACTTTCCATTCATTAGTTGACTTAGTTTATGATCTCATTTCCTTCTTTGTTTTGTTTTGTTTTGTTTTGTTTTTTTGAGACAGTCTCGTTCTATCACCCAGGCTGGAATGAGGTGGTGCGATCTTGGCTCACTGCAACCTCCGCCTCCTGGATTCAAGTGATTCTCCTGCCTCAGCCTCCCAAGTAGCTGGGAGTACAAGCATGCCCCACCACGCCTGGCTAATTTTTTGTATTTTTAGTAAAGACAGGGTTTCACCATGTTGGTCAGGCTGGTCTTGAACTCCTGACCTCAAATGATCTGCCCGCCTCAGCCTCCCAAAATGCTGGGATTACAGGCACGAGCCACTGGGCCTGGCCCTCATTCCTATTCAAATAGAATATAGAAAAGCCTTTTATCTTTACTCAACAACTCCATACCTTATACCCAGCCATATTGTATCACTTACAGTCCAGTACACTTTATTTCATATCTTCATGCTTCTCACATTTCTCCTTCTGTTATCTTCTCTAATTGAACATCCCACCCTCTCATAGCCATCTCAAATTTTACATCTTTTAAAAAGGCTTCTTAGGCTGGGCGCGGTGGTTCATGCCTGTAATCCCAGCACTTTGAAAGACCAAGACAGGTGGATCACGAGGTCAGGAGATCGAGACCATACTGGCTAACATGGTGAAACCCTGTCTCTACTAAAAATACAAAAAAATTAGCCAGGCATGGTGGTGGGTGCCTGTAGTCCCAGCTACTCGGGAGGCTGAGGCAGGAGAATGGCATGAACCCGGGAGGTGGAGATTGCAGTGAGCCAAGATTGCGCCACTGCACTCCAGCCTGGGTGACAGAGCGAGACTCCATCTCAAAAAAAAAAAAAAAAAAAAAGGCTTCTTAGAAAGCCCCACACACTTCTAGCCCATGTATAATAACACCTTGGTGATGATACTTTATATATATTTAACAAGAACTGTATGTAGAAGAACTAATATGCAGTTGCCCCTAATTTCAAATCCCAAATATAGTCATATATAAGTATACACATATTTATAAATATTTATAAAAGTCTTCTTAAATATCAATCAATCAATCTATCTATCAATAATCGCCCTAATGGACTCCATTAGGGCGATTATTGATATCTACTCATTTAATTTTTATAAAAATATAAGCTCCATAAATGGAAGAATTATTCTTATAGAATAGTCATGACCGTATACTGCCATTTCACATTTCCATGCTTGTATTCCTATATTTTTAGTGTTTATGTCCCTGATGGCTACAATACTACCTGAGCTCAATAAAAGCCAAGCAAATCTATTAATTTGTACCAAGAAATGTAACTGACAGGCATTCCTGATAGATCATACTAGAAAGAAAAGCTTTCTTAAAACAGTCAAGATACATAATCTGTTGTTAATATTGACTTGAAGAAAAATCGAGTTAATAGGTCTTCAAGAGCATTATAATCAATCTGCCATGGTTTTTCAATACTCCCTTTGCCAAAGCTGATTGCATCTTTCTTGGATTGTGTATGACATAGCCTGAGAGTTGTGCTCTTTTCTAAAACTCTTCTAGAATGTGATTTTCTTATTACTTATCATTGAACAATTCCTATCACTCAGTTCCCTACTTTTATAACGATACAATTTCCAAGGTTACAGCTGTTATTTGTAACCTATGAGGCTTCTTGTTTTCTATTATTTCCCAGAAAAGTATTTAACTCTCACCTGAGATGATAGAGACAGGGCCCCTACCCCTAATGGCAACTGTAGGAATTTATTATCAGGGATCAGAACCAGAAACTTTATTATCACTGTTCATAAGTGGATGTATTCTCAACAATAAGGGCTAATGTTTTGATAGTCAGATAAGAATTCTCAAAAGTGTGCATATGTGTGCAGTGCTGGATGGAAGATGAGTATGTGTTCAATTGCTTTTAATCACTTATTTGCATTAGTACCACAGGGCCACTAACACAGCCCATGTTTTGTACAGCATTCTTTTTCTGGGAGTCCTGCACACTTGTAATGTGAGGAATTTCAATATACAGCTAAAGAAAAATGCAAGAACAATTCATTCATATATCAAACTCATTGAAGTTACCCCTATTATTCCAAATCCCAAATACAGTCATTCGGGTGATATAAATTAGGAATTTCTACCGTACAAGTATATAATGTCCTCAGTCTACCCTGTCATATTTTAATTTACAGTCTTATTATGATTAAGAGTAACTATTAATGACATAACATCTCCTTGTCGTTGCTTTTTAAACCACAAAGTGCATATTCTCAGTAAACAGGAACTAAAACCTCCCTAGAGGTAACTCATTGTTTTCCCGCTGGTCTTGAGAGTCACTGAATTCCTTGTAGCTCTGTGTTTGTCTTTGGAATAAGATCAGAAAAAATAAGCTCAGGTCCACTCTAGAGGAACCTGAAAGATCTCTTAGACTTCTAACAGGAGGAGAGTTTTAGTCTCTTTTTCTCCCCCCTTCACTAAAACCATATCCTTTTTGTACAACTGTTACTCAGTAGTAAGCTCAGTTCTTTGATATCATCTCCTTCCCTTGTCAGGACCTCCTGGAGATACTCCAACGGAATGGAAAATATTTGAAGTTTCTTTAAAAGACCGGCTGGTCTATGTGTTGTCAGATTAATTTTCTAGGAAGCTGGAGTGTTCCCCTACGTAAATGAGAGTATGAATTTTGCATACCACAGGAAACTAAGAGAACATATTGGTTGTCTATCTTCTTACAGTCTTCTTCCTTTCTAATATAACCTAATTGTTTCAAATATGCTTTTCCTCCATATACCTCATGAGGAACTGACCTCGTAACTACCTTAGCAGGAGTATCATGATTAGGTGACAGTCATGATCTAGATAGTTACCCGTGAATATGACAGATTCGGGGGAGAGGAGGGAGGGGATGTGTAATCATTAAGACGGGTCTTCATAAGGCTTCTAGGAAAGGTTTTCTAGTTCTTAAAAAAACACACTGAAAGAAGGGATTTCTTTTCTGCCTTTGGACACTGCTGCTTCTTGATGTGACCCAAGAACTGCTGCAGCAACCTGCATACAGGACAGGAAACCTGAGGGTGGCTGGACCCAGAAACAGAAAGAATCAGATCCTTGAGACCATTATTGAATTGTTGATCATACTGCTCCTGGAGTGGGCCTGTCTTCTTATTCCAACTTTCAGCTATGTAGGGAAAAAAAAATTCCCTTACTCAAAGTATTTTAAATCAGATTTAGAAACAATTTATTTCTGTCTCAGTGTCTTTGCTTGCTTTTTGTTGTTGCTCACCACATGACTCAATGACAAAATCATTGTAATTTCTCATTGGTTCTACTGAGGCTTGCCAGATAAAATACAGGACATTCCAGTAAACTTAAATTTCAGATCAACAATGAATCATTATTTTACAATAATTATATTCCATGCAATGTTAGGGACATAGTAATATGAATAATTATTTGTCATCTATCTGAAATTCAAATTTAACTAGGATGTCCAAATTTAACTAGGATGAAACTCAATTTTAGAATATCCTATAATTTTGTCACATTTAGCAATCCTAGTTCTATTAGAACAATGTTGGGAAGAAGATTTTTAAAGTTACTTCTCAATAGCCAGTGGGGAGTAACATAAAATATTGTGCGTGATTTGATTAACAGGCATGTGACCTGATTCACAGGGCATTTGGGGATGAGGAAAAAAGAAACTAACTCAAATTTCTATTCAGAAATATAGATGTAATAGTCAAAATGCATATGTGCAAAAAACCAAATACACGATGCCCTGATGTATATTATGGAAATAAGCTAAAAAGGGGGAGAATTTCCTTTGACACCAATCTTGCATTACTGCTCCTAAAACATGCTTATGAAAGGCGTTGCAGTGGTCCCTCCTTATCCAT
Organism: Pan troglodytes; assembly: GCF_028858775.2. Classification (NCBI taxonomy): domain Eukaryota; kingdom Metazoa; phylum Chordata; class Mammalia; order Primates; family Hominidae; genus Pan; species Pan troglodytes. The sequence goes on from NC_086015.1 coordinate 109,930,730, forward strand.
AAGGAATATGTTCCAAGACTCACAGCCTTGGAAAGGGGTGCCTAAAACTACAGACAGTACTGAACCCTATATATGCTATTTTTTCCCTATCCATACCTATCCACGATAAAGTTCAATCTATAAATTAGGTACAGCAAGAGATTAACAGTAATAACTAATAATAAAATGGAACAATTAGAACAATATTCCTGCATCGCTACTCTTGAGCTTTGGGGCCATTACTAAGTAAAATAAGGCCCACTTAAACACAAGCATTGCTATACTGCAACAATTGATAGGTTAACCAACATAGTTACTAAGTGAGCTCATAACGAGGATAGCTACTAAGTGACTAAGGGGCAGGGTGTTGCATACATGACTTGCATGCTCTGGACAAAGGGCTGATCCACATCCTGGACAGGACCAAGCCAGATGGCACAAGATTTCATCAAGCTATTCAGAATGGCTTGCAATTTAAAACTTATGAATTTTTATTTCTGGAACTTTTAATTTAATGTTTTTGAACAATTTGACCACAGGTAACTAAAAGTGCTAAATGCAAACCTGCAGGTATTGGGGAACTGTACTTATAAACTAACTCCTACATTTTGTTATCAACCCAGGCTCACATCTGCTCAGATAGAGCTTTGTATTGGAGATCTCCAGATATGTCATTTAGCCTCTGCATCAATTAAAACAATGAAATAAATTAAAAACAATTCATAATATTTAATGAAGAGAGATTAGGGAAAGAGTTAGCTAGTTTACTCTGTTGGTAAAAGTGCACGAGAATGTGATAAATAAAGTTCTGCATTTGAGGCCCAGAAAATATAAATAGAAAAAAGGAAATTTAAAAATGGGCATGTATTTTCTTATTTTTGTAAGTGTTTTTAAGGTTTTAAGCAATGTCTTTAACCTTACATTTTTAATGTCTAAAATGGGAAAACAACTTGTTACCGTATAATATTTTGTTGGTGGGTGTGAAAGCACTTCACAGATAATGAGTCCTAGTGAAATTATAAGTTAGCCTTATGAGTACCTCAGTTAAAATAGGTTCCATTAAAATCATCAAGTAAAGAACTCAAATTCTGGAAATACTGTCACCACTGCAAAGCACAAGTTGATTTCAACTTCTCTTTCGAAGAATCCATTTTACATCACGACTTCCCTCTAAAAAGGTCAATTTCTTTTGTGCAGATCGGATTATCAAATTATCCTGTGATGCAGATGCTCTCCATAGCAGGCAACTAGGTACTATGAACTCTGTAAATATTTTTCTAAAGAGCAAATGTGGACCTCTTTCTTCTATATTAATGACATTTATTTGAAAATTTTTTCTTAAATTTACAAGTGAAGATTGTTCAACTTGTCATATTTGAAACTTTGACCTTCCAATTTGATTATGTTGACTTTCAGCATTTATCTGTAGAACTATAGATAAATTGGAATGCTTTATTAAAAAGCAATTCTCCTGCCACAGGGGAAATAAGTGGAATAAGTTATTAAGTTCATTTTAAACCTTTGATTATTTTAGAACTAAAAATATACATTACCTACAATAGCCTGTGGAAGCTAAACTGTTTTTGAGATCTCAGAGGTTTACAGGAAGAAATGTTTGTAAATTGTTAATCAGGATAAACACATTTCAATCAAACACACAGAAATTGTAATTGTTCTTTAAAACTCTCACTTTCAAGATATTGCCAGAGTAAATGATTATCTTCTAATTATACAATTGTTCTTGCAACATTTCAGTTCCAATCAACATTGTTATGGTACAAAGATACAGAACAAAATGAAATATCTTTACTAACATAAAATAATCTATAATACTACAACTACACCTGCATTATTTCTAGGACCTTTGCCTCTTTTTGCACAAAAGAGAAAAGTTGATTAATTTCAACAGTTTTTGAATTGAAATGTGTTTTTCCTAATAGTACAATGGTGTTGTTTGGTGAGAAATGCTAATGCAAACTTAAAATATATTTGTGAGCACAGAGAAACTCAATAGCAACTTATTTTATTTTATTCTATTTTATTTTATTTATGGCAGAAGGAAGGAAAGATAAGTTCAAAGAAGATATTTCTCGATATTAATACATACAAAAATAAAATTAAAAGTTCTCTAATTCATGTTAAAACAATTTGTTGGGGAAAAAAGAATTTTAAAGTGTGTGACAATGTCGCCATAAAATCTTCAATTTAAAGGCTTAGATATGTCAAAAAGCTTTTTGATAGTTGGAAATACTTTTTTTTTTTATTTTTTTGAGACAGAGTCTCATTCTGTCACCCAGGCTGGAGTGCAGTGACGCGATCTCGGCTCACTGCAACCTCCTTCTCCCAGGTTCCAGCAATTCTCTGCCTCAGCCTCCCGAGTAGTTGGGGCCTGCCACCACGCCCGGCTAATTTTTTATATTTTTAGTAGAAACGAGGTTTCACCATCTTGACCAGGCTGGTCTTGAATTCCTGACCTCATGATCCACCTGCCTCGGCCTCCCAAAGTGCTGGGATTATAGGCAAGAGCCACCACGCCCGGCCTTGGAAATGCTTTAAAAAAAAGAAATAGAAAAGAAAATCCATAGGCCATAGAAAAAGAAATTATTGGTTTTGTAAGTATGCGGTTGTAAGGAATGTCCTTCTTGAAGAAAAGGTTTTTTACTGAGGATGGAGATAGATATGTATATATCTCATAATTCTCAGTGTTGAGAGAGATAGAGAAGAAAGAGAAGGAAGGAAGGAAGGAAGGAAGGAAGGAAGGAAGGAAGGAAGGAAGGAAGGGACATTTAGCTAATCAGAAGTAGAGTAGGCAATTTAATCATTGACCACAGTGATGCTAGTGATTGATGTGAGGTTACTGTAGCCAAGGTGGTCAACTTATATGTCTAAGTGGGACAGTCCCTAAAAGCAGTCAATAAGGTTCTATAGAAGTGTGATTCTCAGATTATTAGATCTCACCAAGTAAGATTCTTTGACATCCCAGTAGCAATTCTATGTCATTGCATTCATATTGCATTGCATTGACATTGCCTTCATACTGCATTTTATGACATCCCAGTAGCAATAAGCAATAAAACTAGACCTTAGTTCCTAATATCACAATTTATTAAAATAATTTAGGATTGCTTGGAGAAATTGTTGACTCTCTGGCCAGGTAAGAGAAAATGCAAAATAAACTTGAATAATCTTCTTATTTAAGAAAGTAATATAGTATTCAAAACATGATAAGGGCATGTCCAAAGGATATGGGAGTCTGCTTGAAGGATTCCAATGGCCAAATATAAGAAAAACAAGCAATAAAATAAAATAAATAATAAAAGCATACAATCTATAAAATGACAACAAAAAAAAGGATTCACCAGTTTATGCTGGATGAATAAATGGTGTTGAAAGAAAATGGCATGCTCACAATAGAATGCCAACTAATAAGTGTAGAAAGAAGGATGTCTATAGAAAAATTATCACCCTGTAGTAATTTTTGATCTAAGCAAGGATCATCATGAAGTATAAAACTAGCATGTGAAGGTTTTGAGTAATAGAATATTTATGTAGTCTCCAGGTATCTCTCTGCAAATTATTAATCACAAGGGAAATAAGGTAACATTTTAGTAAAGAAACATTGAATACACCACCTTAACCATTTATTAAGTTAATATAATGGGTCAAGAAGACCTCGTATGGCTCCTGATAACCTGCTCTGAGAAGGAGGAAACATCAGTTCCATAAGATTCCTGTCTAAAAGGCATCGTCTGAGCCTAACTCAGGCCTATGATGTATGAAGAAACATCATACAAACCTCAATTGAGGAATATTCTGCCAAAGAATTGTCCTGTACTACTCAAAAAAATCACGGTCATGAAGACAAAGGGGAATTAAAGAAGTGTTCCAGATTAAAGTGGACTACAGAGGCCAGGCATGGTGGCTCATGCCTGTAATCCCAGCACTTTGGGAGGCTGTGGGGGCGGATCATGAAGTCAGGAGTCCAAGACCAGCCTGGTCAAGATGGTGAAGCCCCGTCTCTACTAAAAACTACAAAAAATTAGCCAGGCGTGGTGGCCGGTGCCTGTAATCCCAGCTACTCCAGAGGCTGAGGCAGGAGAATTGCTTGAACCCAGGTGGCAGAGGTTGTGGTGGACCGAGATTGTGCCGCTGCTCTTCATCCATGGAGTGAGACTCCGTCTCAAAAAAAAATTGACTAAAGAGACATAACACCTGAATGCAACGCCTTAGACTGGATTGGATCTTGGACTTGGAAGAAATAACTGTAAAGAACATTATTGAGATAATTAACAAATTTGATTATAGATTACAAGTAAGACAAATATTTTATGTGTGTAAAATTTTCTGATTTTAATAATTGTACTGTGATTATTGTCTTGCTCTATTTGGTGCTGCTATAACAGAATACCTAAGACTGGGTAATTTATAATCAACAGAAATTTATTGGCTCACAGTTCTAGAGCCTGGGAAGTCCAAGATCAAGTCACAAGCATCTGGTGAGGGCCTTCTTGAGTGCAAGAGAGTGAACCCACACAGGACTGGGTTCACTCTCTTGCACTCTTGCTGATCCTCACAAGGAAGAAGGAAGATCAGCAAGGGTGCAAGAGAGTGAACCCAGTTCTATGCGCCCTTTCTATAATGGTATTCATCTATTCATAAAAGCAGAGTCCTCAAGACCTAAACACCTCTCATTAGATTCTACCTCCCAATACTGTCTCATTGGGGATTAAATTTTCAACATATGAATTCCAAAGGACCAATTCAACCCAAAGCATTCTGCCTCTGACCCATCAAATTTATTTCCTTCTCACATGCAAAATGCATTTATTTTAAAAGGTAGAAATAGGCAAAAAGAAAGTAGTAACAGGTCCCAAGCAAGTTCATAACACAACAGAGTGAAGAACACTGAATTCTAAGGTATGAAAATAATCTTTGTCGCCATGTTCTACCATCCAAACACTGGGAAAGGATTTGGGCCCTAAGGCCTCAATAATCCCTGAAAACTACTGTTTTCTACTACTGTTAGAATGATACAGCAATTATTACCAATACCCTACTCATGGTTCCAGCCCCTGTGACTTTTCTGGGCTCAGCCCACACAGCAACTGTCACAGGTTGGACTCATGCCTGCAGCTCTCCCAGGCTGGTATTGCACCCTTGTGGCTCTGCAGTTCTGGGGTCTTGAAGGTGGCTCCATTCACATGGATTCATTAAACATTGCCCTGTCAGGGACTCTCTGGGGTGACTCTGCCCCCGTGGCCAATCTCTACAGCATTCATTAAATCTAGATGGAGAAAATCATGTCTCCAATTGCCATGTATCCTGCATGATTATAAAACTAGCATCACATGAATGCCACTAAGGTTTATGGCTTGTACCTCTAAAGTAGTGGCTGGAGCCACACTTGGGCCTGCTTGAAACACAGCTGGGGTGGCTAAGGAGTGCAGCATCAAAATGAGGGAAGAAGAGGCCTAAGGTGGCTTTGGACAGTGAGCACTGAGGTCCCATGGGCACCAAGGATCTCTCCCTGAAAACCTCTCTGCCCTCAAGGCCCTGGCATTCTGGGCCTGTAATCAGAGTGGAGCCTTGCCACTCTGAAATGCCTACAGGGTCATTCCCCATTTCCTTGATGAATGGCTCCTGGCTTCCTTCTATCTACACTAGTCTTCTTATCAAACAGTCCTTTGGCCACACCCCTGTTTTTTTTTTTTTTTTTTCTCCTAAGCAGGTCATTTATTCTTACATGGCCACGTTGGGGATTTTCCAAATCTCTTCATTCTTCCACTCTTTTGATTGTAAATTTTAAGTCATTTCTCTCTTCTTGCATTTTACTATATATAGTAAAGAGAAGAGACAAAACTCCCTCAATGCTTTGCTGCTTACAGATTGCTTCTGGCAGATATCCTAGTTCATAGCTCTTAAATTCTGCCTTCCATAAAGCCCTAGGTCATGGATACAATTCAGCCAAGTTCTTTGCCACTTTAGAACAAGTGAAAAACTTGTTCTAACAAATTTAGAAATGCCATTGCCTTTCCTCCAGTTTCCAGTATCTTATTCCACATTTCCCTCTGAGACTTCCTCAGTATGGCCTTTACTTTCTATATTTCTACTAACATTCTGTTCATGACTATAAACAGCTTTTATCTTCTTTTCATCTCTCACTAGCATTGCCCTTAATGTTCAGTTCACAGAAATTAGGACTTTTAAAGCCTGGTGCTTCAAATTCTTTCAGCTTCTACCCATTACCAACTTCTAAAACTGCTTTCACATTTTCAGGTATTTGTCAGCAATGCCCCACTCCTGGTACCAATTTCCTTTATAGCTCATTTTGTGCTGCTATAACAAAATACCAAATATTGGGTAATTTATAATGAACATAAATGTATTGTCTCATGTTTCTGGAGGCTGGGAAGTCCAAAATCATAGCACTGACGTCTTGTGTCTGCAGAGGGTCTTCTTTCTGTGTCTTTACATGAAGGAAGGTACAAAGAAAAGAAGAAATAAATGTTGTGTCCTTACATGGAAAAAGAGTGAAAGAGAGTGAATTCACTCCCAAAAGCCTTTTATTATAGCAGCATTAATCTATTCATGAGGGCAGAGTCCTCACAATCTAAAAACTTCCCATTAGGTCTGACCTTTCCACACTGTTGCATTCAGTATTAAGTTTCAAAATGAGTTTTGGAGGGGACAAAAACATTCAAACCATAGCAAGTATGAAAGAATGTTATTTTTCTTAAAAAGTAGACAATGAATTACTTCGGGTAAAGTGGCATTATCTGACATTTACTCTCATATAATTCAAGGGAAAAATACAACCAGACCAGGAGAGGGAGAGAATTATTCAACAAATGAAAACAATGTTAATTCATAAATCTGAGTAAAGAGTAAATGTAAATTCTTTACAGCATATTCAGACTTTTTAAAATAAGTATTAAATTAAATCAAAATTTAAATTTACCAAAATTCATTTTCTATCTGTCTCAATGCATGCTGGCTTCATGGATGTGTAACCTACATTGTCACGCAGGGCTCATGTGCAGAAACTCCTCACACTTGACTTAATGCTATCCTGTTGCTGTCTTAAAATTCTTAATAATCTTACCTTTGAATTGTATTTTGTAAGCCAAGTCATATGGAACAATGGAGCAAAGAAGATAAGCACAATATGTACACATCGTGCCCTGCTGCCATATATGCATATAGTGTTCATGGTGTCCTGAGAGTGCCTAATTCCAGTGGAACCACCATAAAAGCAAGTACAAGTAAGTGAGCTACTTCTTCAATGGAGTAATTATGCTAACAACCCAGAGATTCCATGCTTTCCTTTTGAACAGGGCTTGGTTCAAATACAGGAAAAAGGTGATGGCATTCTAAGAAACAGAAATGATCAAGGAACCCTGTTATATTTCTCTTATTTATGATATTCCTGTACTAACCAAACACCAAAGCTGAAAATAATGCCATAGAAGGAAAAGGAAAGACAGGGAGATCATTGATCCTTTTTTTCAGTCCCTTCTTACTCAGCAAGACAAAGGTAAAGCATGTTAGTAGACACTGCACACTTCAAGGAGCTAAAAACATTTGAGTGAGGTTTGTGTGGTATTTCCACTGTTCCGGTAAGAACAAAATAAATATGTGATATGAGCTACTAAATATGAATTGTGTAATTTTGGCTATTCTGGATATGAGTTAAATGTTCTTACTTTTGCATTTAAAACTTTCATTGTACACTACAAATATAAACAATAAACGCTACGCTAAAATTTAAAAGGCTAAGTTTTCTTAATTTAGAAAAACATTAAATAGCAAATATAACCTCTGGAAAATCAAGAAAGAAACTGCAGCAGCAGAAAAAACACTTTACATTGTAATACCTTTCATTTTTTTTTTTTTTTTTGCTTTTTGAAGAAGTGGCCTCACATTTTTCATGTTGCACTAGATCTGGAAGCTTGTATACTCAAATCCTCCCCAGTAGAAGCGACATTGTTGCATTATGTCAGAATCTCATTTTTACTTCTCTATCACTAACAGCATCTTTTAAATGTTTTCCTATGAAAACCTATGCAGTTCTCACTGCTCTGACTGCAGGGACAACCTTATTCATCTGATTTAGCTTCAAACACGGCACAAAGGTATGAATCTTTGGTATTTATAAAAGCTCATAAAACAATTCATTTTTAGAGCCCACCATTTGTGGAACAATGCTTAAGACCTGGATCAAATCCAGAGAAGAAAACCCAAGGAAGTGAGTGATTTAACCATTTGTTGCCAGAGGAACCACTGAAAGAATTATTTTGTGTCAAAAGTGGAAAAATCTGGGTGGCGTAGGAACATGAAAAGCTGTCCCCAGTTATAAGACTATAATAAGATTAGCTGCTGCCTGTTACTGAGTGCTTGCTATGTGCTGGACTTTCTGCCAGGTGCTTCACTAACCTTTTATTTCCTCCTTGAAACAGTTTTTTGAGGTAGATACTTTTATCTCATTTGATAGATAAGAAAGGAGCATGGAGAAATGGAAGGTCACACAACTCATAAGATGTACAGCTGATAATTAAACTTACATCTGCCCTAATACCAAATGTTGGCTGTTAATCTCTACCCTACAGTCTAAGAGCATTTGTTTAGTACAACTGAAGAGGTAAATTGAGAACAATGGGAGTAAAAATTATTGGGAGAAATATTTGATTTCAAGATAAAAGCATGGATCATTTTTATAGCCCCTGGTTTATGGAACAACACTTAAACCCTGGACCAAATCTAAGGGAGAAAACCCAGATAAGTGGGTGACTTAGCTACTTGTTTCATGAAGAACGACTGAAAAACCATGGAAAAATCAAAGTGTTCTGAAAGCTGCCAGTAAACAGAAGGCATTGTCCTTCAAAGTGATGGGCTTACCACCACTAGTAATACTAGAAACAGCTTGAATGAACTTTGCAAGAGCATTTGTTAGAAAAGGTAATAGAGTTTCAAAGGTAAAATCAAGGGTGATTGTGGACAAAGAACTTGAATTTGATTTCTATTTTAGCATTAAATAATTGTGAGATTTGAGGAAATTATTTAACTTGTCCAAGACTAGGTTTCTTCATCTGTGAAATAGGAATAATTATGCAACATGAGTTGCTGTGAAGATTGAATATACAGTGAAGCACTCACTTCAGTACCTTGCATAGACAGTACCTATTCAGGAAGGATAACAATAACTATTTTGGTGTTCATGTGTGTGACAAAGGCAGTGATAAGAAAGGATTTCTACTTTGATTGAAGTATTGGACTAGGTAATATTAGAACTTTCTTCAATTATGAATTTATATAGAAAATGGGTCAATATCTAAAACTGTGAACTTGGCAGAAAGTTCAAGGCAGAAGTTAAAGATAGATAGAAAGACAGTAACTGGGATTTAAACTGAAACCCCAGGCACAGGTGGAGAATAAAGGCAGGATATAAATACCAAACACAGTATTTCGGCATGAGGGAAGTGATTCTGTACCTGAGGAAGGTGAAGAAGGGCTGGAAGTTATATATGCTCTCTAGCTATGTTCTCTAACATGGTAGCCACTAGAGTCATATGGCTGTAAAAATTTAAAAATGATTTTTTTAGCTTTTTTGTCATATTTGTAATTCCCAATAGCTGCATGCACCTAATGGTTACTGTCTTGGATAAAGAAGATGGAGAACATTTGCATCATTGCAGACAGTTCTATAGGACAGTGCCTATCTTCAGAAAAAGGCAAAGTGCTACTAGATCCTCAGACTAGATCCCTATTTTCTCTTCTTATTATGTCTAGCCACTTAATTTCCCCTTCCCTTGCTGACTATTTCGAAGGAAACCAAGACAAGCTCTGTGGTAAGCAGAAGTTTAAGAAAGCTTCCCAAATTTCCATCACTGGTATACACATCCTACGTAATCTTACTCCTTTGAGTGTGCGTGGGCCTAACCTACTCAGATAGACCCTTTTAAATGAGGATCAAGAAATAAGACAAAGGAGAAGCCAGAAATTCAAAGCAACAGAGACATTCTGTTGCTAGCCTTAAAAGGAGCAAATGGCAATGTTGTGGAGAAAGCCATATAGCAGGGAATAGCAGGCAGATTCTAGAAACTCAGAGCAACCCTTGTCAATAGTAAGCACGAAAACTGGGATCTTGGTCCTACAATCAAAGGGAAATGAATTATGTCAACAACCTGAATGGCCTCAGAAGAGGACTCTGACCCTCAGATGAAAACCCAGCCATGATCAACACCTTGATATCAACCTGGTGGGATGCTAAGCAAAGAACCCAGTTGAGCCCTGCCTGGACTTTGGACCTACAGAAATTTTAAATGGATATTGTTTCAAGCTCCCAAATTTGTGACACATTTGTTATGCTATAATAGAAAGCTAACATAAGCCACTTGTAGACACAATAACACACACACACATATGTGAAGCCCATTCACCATGCACTGGTTATCAACTTGTCTGAGGCTGGTAAGACAGAACACTTATGCATGTAAGTTACAGGAAGTTACAGGAAGCAGATGTATTACTTACAAATAGGCAGCAAAGGGCAGCAGAAACCTAGGACTCATTGTGAGTCAGTTCCCTTAGGCTCAGGAAAGCTGCCTGAGGCAGATGGAGTCTCCACTGTGCATGCCCCACTTGCACCACAGCTGAGGGACCCTGAAGGGCAGGTTGCTCCAGGGTATATACCTCAGGGGCAACATAAAATGCTGGGCAAAAGTATTGAAATTTCTAGGGCAGAGAGAAAAAGCCTGTCATGTTCCAGCCAGTCCCTTCCTTATCTCAGGATATTATATTCTCAAAACACGCTACAATTTTTCCTGAGAACTGCAAATGAAAAAGGGGAGAGAAATGGGTTAGTCCAAGGCCACCCAGAGAACTGTCCTGCAACATACACACACACAGAGACAAACTCACCCACACTCATATATGCACACACTCATACACACGCACATTTTTTCTCCTTTAAAGCACACAAAAATATAGATTTTTAAAAACATAATGTGTTTTTGTTTCACTAGGATAAAGGTTTAAATGAAAATATGTTCAAAGTTTTACTGCTGGCAATGGCAGAGGCACAGAGAAGAGGTGAGGCAATTAGCTGGGATTCCAGCATTTTCACATTTTCTTTAAATAGAATCAAATGTACTTGATTCTCAACAACTCTGAAAAAGAAAAGAATACATTTATACTGTAACAAAGAGAACCCTTCGAAAGTGTTTGTTGGCTGCTTAAGATACCAATTAATCCCACATCATGGTTGAAATTGTTCTCCTATTTTCAGGTTAGATATCTGTACTCCAAGAGCCCCTGTTGATGTGTATTGTATTATGTCATAGGTGGGTAAAGAGGGAACGGGTCTCATGAAAACTTGCTGCTAGCTTAACACAAGCTGATCTCTCACTTTCTAATAGAAAACAGACCTAAGGAGAATGGGCTTACTATGAGACAAGCTTGGAAAGGGAGGAGAGGAAATGGGAAAGATCAGGAAGTGTTTGCACAGCAGGCAGAGCAGGATGGGCCCCTCGGTGAGCACCCTTCCCTGAGACAGAACAGGTGGAACACATGCCAGGCACCCAGAGGGCAAGGATGAAGCTTCAGAAAGGGGAAGTGAAGAAGACTGAGACTAATTTTACCCACTTGATAATTTTGCTCACTGCCCCCTGTTGTGTAAACACCAGCTTTTGGTCACATACACATTATCTGCCCTTAGAAAGAAAACATCTAAAGATGTCTTGCTGCCCTAGGTGGCTCTTGACAGGAACTTGAGGAATCCCTGAGGAGAGGAGATATTTTTAAGAAAGAACGAGAACCCAACTGACTTTGCCATTGATGAACTTTTTACAGCTCTTTGTCAGAGGGGAGATGGAAGACAGATTCAGAATCTATACATGAAACAAGGTTGCTGGGGAAAACAGACTTCTAATGGTTTTCTGCCACCCCTTTTGTAAAGAAAAATATCTTTGAAGGGGAATAATTTCTCAACAATAGTATTATTGCCGTCTAAGGAATTACAGCAGACAGAAGAGGACAAGTATGAAATATAACTGACCAGTCAATTGAAATAAGCTGAAATTCGAAAACAGGTACACTGGATAGCATTGTGTTTAAATTTAGTTTACTATACTTTTAATAAAATAGAACATTCAAAATGTGCTGTTCTCTAATTTTTCCTCAGGTGAGTTAGCCTTGCCTGTCCATGTGCACCTTGAAGTCAGGGGTTTATTTTCTCTTGGATCCATCTTAAATCTATCATGCTGGGCAGGAGATAGAGGGCCAGTGGAAAGAGGCTGATTATTTAACCATAAACACTGATGTCAAGGGTCAAGACCAATAACTATTTAGGTGCATATGACACAGTGTCATCTTTATACTTACATACCCACCATGACATCCACGTACCTCTCAAAAATGGAAGTAGGCTATGGTGGAATGTGACAAATGTCTTGTGGTCCTCCCTATTCCTGGAGGGAAAAAAAAACCCCAAAAGACAAAAAGTAGCATTTCTTCTCCTCAAGTCTCACCTTGATTCTACCTTCAAACAATGCGACATTCAATTATGCTATTAGAAGAAGAGCATTTCCCCAAGAGTGAGAATGCAAGACTGGCAGAATATTTGCTTTGTAAATTGGGGGTTACCTGTTCAACCTTGTATACCCATAGATTCTTGGTGACTATGTCACATGCTTCAGTCAAAAGTAGTCGCAGCATACACTTTAAAGGACATACATCATCATACTTCAGCCAAACAGCTTCTATATGACAACTTATAATTTTCAGACTAAATATAAGATTACTAGGAACATGCAGATAAAAATAAAGAAGCAGAAAAAAAGATAGGTTGACAAAACTAAGGCAGATGAAGGAATTCTTGGCTGCAATATCATTCATAAATCATAAGAATGACTACAGAATGCCATTTCAAGGGGAGTATTCTTCCCTCCCCAGAATACACTTTCCTGGGTGTATTTACATGAGTTAGGATTACATTTTTCCTACACAGCTGAACCCATCCTGGAGATTAGACATATAAAACTATTCTGACCATTAAACATAAGTTAAATATGTTTTTTCTTCCAGATACCTGTAAATATATTATTATAGATGGTAGCATTTTAATATACTTCCAGGATACATTTAGAGTTTTCTGAAACTATCAATATAGAAAGAAAGAACCAAAGCTTGAAATTTTGGAGTACTAGTCCTTATTGCCTTCAATATAAAGCCTAAAAGACATAGCATAATCTTTTTCCTGCTCTTTCATTCGACACTATATTTTACCGTATCAGTTTGTTTTGCTGCATAACACATAAACCCAAACTTTGTGACTTATGTAACAATCATTTATATTGCTCAGTTTGGTGATTTGGACGGGTTCAGATGGGTAATTTTTCTGGTCTCAACTGGGTTCACTTATGCATCTATGACCAGGTGCCAGATTGGCTTGTAGCAGGTTGTTTGGGGATGGCCTCAGCCGGAATGGCCTTTGCGCCACATGGTTTTTCATTCTCGAGTAGCTCAACTCATGCTTGTTCACATAGTGGCTGGGCAGGTGTCCAGGTGAGTGAAGAGAAGTATCAAGATCTTTTATGTCTATGTTCAGAACCGGCACCTTTCTTCTGCCCATTCTGTTGGCCGAGTAAGTTAAAAAATTACTCTTGATTCAAGGGGTAAATAGACTCAACCTCTTGATGGGAACATCTAAAAAGTAATATTATTAATTTCATGGATCTAGGGTGGGGAATACTTACATTCTTGTTGGCAGTTTTGCTTTCCGTGACCTCACAGTCAACCTCAGTCTGAAAATAGTAAATGCAAAATTCCAGAAGTAAAGATTCGTCAGTTTTAAAGTGTGTGGGCTTTTTGGGCATGATGAAATCTCTTGCCATCCCATTCTGCTCCCTTGGGGCATTGTTGCAAATAATTTACTACACACCCTAGATTCTGGATTATAATTTCAATCCTCTGAGTGGGTTATATTCTCCCTTACCTCTATGCCTTTACATATATGGTGACCTCTTCTGCATGTTTCACTGCTTCTATTCTCTAATGCCTTTCACGTATTTATCAAGATTAGGCCAATATTCCTTCTATTAGGAAGACTCCTCTGAACTCTGGACTAGATAGGTTCCCCTCCTCTGAGCTCTTGTAATCCTTAGTTTGTGCATCCTTACAAAAAGGTATTAACATTTTTCTATCATTAAAATGCCTCCCATAGTTGAGAGAAGAATTAAGAGATTTTTAAAATTTATTTTCATAACACAAGGTCTCACATATAGTATTCAATAAATGTTTATTAACCAATCAGAATGTATTAGATATTCATACACAATTGCCAGCAGTAGTGAATCAGTATATGTTTTGTAGGTATGAACTTTAAAGTCTCTCTCTCTCTCTCAGCCCAGCCTAAAAGATGTGAAATTTCATAAAATTAGTCCAAATAGTCACTATTTAAAAAAAAATCAGAGCAACTGAACTGTACTATCCAACAATTTCTTCTCCAAAAGATAAAATTGGATCCTTAATATCATCAACTAATTCAGACACCATAAGTTATACAGTGTGTTAAAAAAGTAATGGACCTGGCAATCAGTCCTGAAGGATGCCATTTGTCACCTCTCCATGAGGATTTCCTACAATTTACTGCTATCCTACATATTTTAGGCTACAATCAGTTTTGTAGCTAAGTTGGCACTTAGACTGAAGTCTAGCATTTTGTTCATTAACTTTTTCTATGATAGATTGTCAAAAGTCCCATCTGAACTCCTGTTAAATTACATCTACTTCTGTACCCTAATATAATTACTTGGTCACTGCCATGGCAAACTATAAATTGCCTGATAAAACCTATTTTTCCTTTCAGTGACCTAAAATACAAGTTTCCATTTTTTACCTAAATGGGCCAAATTGCTTGTTTCTCATAAAGGATTTCAAAATTTTGGTTGTTTTAATTCAGGTACTTACCCTCTTAACTTTTATACATAATACAGATGCATAGTATACATGAGTACACTATCTCCCACCCCAAATAGCCTGACACTCATTTATTAGTGGTTTAATAGCTTTAATTAGAAACAAAAAAGTTTAATAAAATCATACTTCCTCTAAGTCTCAAAACAAGGAAAATACATTACATCATCACATCTGACGTATGAGATAAAAAGTCAGTTTTCACTGTGATTTGATAAACTTTCTCACTGTAAATTTTTCCGAAAAGTACAATTTCAATGAGCAATGGAAGATTTGGCATCCCACAAAAATATTTTTATAACTTCTTTTTATTTTTAGCCAATTTTTGTATTTTTAAAAATGTTTTAATTCTTATACATGTAGAAGTTAAAAGTACAGATTTCTTACATGGCTATATTACATAGTCATGAAGTCTGGGCTTTAGTGTTACTTGAACCTATTGTTCAAACAGTGAACATTGTACCCAGTAAGTAATTCCTCAAGCCTCATTTTCCTCTCACCATCCCACCTTTTGGAGTCGCAAATGTCTATTATTCCACTCTGTATGATCCCGTGTACCTGTTGTTTAGCACCAACTTATACTTGATAATGTGGTATTTCACCTTCTGGTTTTGAGTTATTTTACTTAGGATAACAGTCTCCAGTTCCATCCATGTTGTGGCGAAATATATAATTTCATCTTTTTCACGGCTGAATGGAATTCCTATATCTATCTATCTATCTATCTATAGATATATATATCTTCCTATATATATATCTTAAGATATATATATCTTCCTATATATATTATATATATATATATTCCTATATAGGAATTCCTATATATATATAGGAATATATATATATCTTAAGATATATATAGGAATATATATATATCTTAAGATATATATAGGAATATATATATATCTTAAGATATATATAGGAATATATATATATCTTAAGATATATATAGGAATATATATATATCTTAAGATATATATAGGAATATATATATATCTTAAGATATATATAGGAATATATACATATCTTAAGATATATATAGGAATATATATATATCTTAAGATATATATAGGTATATATATATCTTAAGATATATATAGGAATATATATATCTTAAGATATATATAGGAATATATATATATCTTAAGATATATATAGGAATATATATATATCTTAAGATATATATAGGAATATATATATATCTTAAGATATATATAGGAATACATATATCTTAAGATATATATAGGAATACATATATCTTAAGATATATATAGGAATACATATATCTTAAGATATATATAGGAATATATATATCTTCCTATATATCTTATATATAGGATATATATAGATATATATATATCTATATATATTCCTATATAGGAATTCCTATATATATTCCTATATAGGAATTCCTATATAGGAATATATATATATAGGATATATATAATCTATATATATCCTATATATAAGATATATAGGAAGATATATATATTCCTATATATATCTTAAGATATATGTATTCCTATATATATCTTAAGATATATATATATTCCTATATATATCTTAAGATATATATATATTCCTATATATATCTTAAGATATATATATATTCCTATATATATCTTAAGATATATATATATTCCTATATATATCTTAAGATATATATATATTCCTATATATATCTTAAGATATATATATATTCCTATATATATCTTAAGATATATATATATTCCTATATATATCTTAAGATATATATATATTCCTATATATATCTTAAGATATGTATATATTCCTATATATATCTTAAGATATGTATATATTCCTATATATATCTTAAGATATATATATATTCCTATATATATCTTAAGATATATATATATTCCTATATATATCTTAAGATATATATATATTCCTATATATATCTTAAGATATATATATATTCCTATATATATCTTAAGATATATATATATTCCTATATATATCTTAAGATATATATATATTCCTATATATATCTTAAGATACATATATATTCCTATATATATCTTAAGATATATATATTCCTATATATATCTTAAGATATATATTTTTTCCTATATATATATGTCTTAAGATACTTCCTATATATATATCACATTTTCTTTATCTGATCCTGTTGATGAACACTAGTTTGATACTCTATTTTTGCTATTGTGAATAGTTATGCTTGACTCATTTTAGTATTTACTAATGACTTTTTAAATGTACTTTGACTTTAAATGTACTTTGTACTAATGGCTTTTTAAGTACTGTTCCTTGATTTATTTATTGTTAAAATAGAACTTACGGATAAAAATCACCTAGGCATGTTATCTACTTCATAGGTTCGTCATAAGGGCTAAACACAACATAGGTAATGCACAAGCACATAACCTGGTACATCATGAGCATTCAATGAATGTTATCTGTTGTTTTTAAAATTAGTTCCAACTTTATACAATAATTTCTCACAATAACTTTACAGCATTTTCCCTCTCATTTAATTTGAAATGACAGGATTACCTTCATGGAAGCCTTGTAAAACACTACTTATTTTACAATTCTTCATGACCTTCAATCCAGACATTTTTTTTTCCTTTGGATAAAATATTTCTTATTCTTAAATTTTTCCAGCTTTATATTCTAATGCCCTAGCATTTTTTAATCGCAAAGCTAATGTGAGTGGCAAGTTAGCCAATGGTACATTATAAAGATGGCATCAAATACTCTCCATATTCACAGAATTGGACTTTCCCATATTCACAAGGACTACAGGCCAGAGTTTAAGCTGGCTCCTGTTTCTCAGTCCTGAATTAGACCCACCTTGTACCATGATGACTGCTATTGCTTCCTGCAGATGGCTTTGAGCTGAAGGTTTCTTGACGCATAAGCGTTATCATGCTTTAAAACTATGTTTTAAGAGGAAAGTCTTTGGAATTTTATTAGGTTTAAAACTTGACATGGTTATTTGTAGCTATGTGACTCTGGGCAAGTAACACAACCTCTCAGAGTTCCTTTCTTCATTGGTAAAATGGATGGCTAGTCATTTTGGAGAGGGCAAAGACAATGTTGTAGTGAGGAAGACATAATCCAGACTGAGTTAGATTGAAATGCAAATGAAATATTAGGAAGTAGATGGAGGAAGTACAGACCACTATTTTAATCAATTAATTGAAGAAAAGTATCAAAATGGACAAAATAGAAGAAAGTATGAAGCTGAATATGTTGGGAGTTTTTTGCATGTGTAATAGTGGTTTCTTTCTCTCACATGGCCAAGACTATGAGTATGTGTATAATCTGCACACACGTAGCATTGTCCCCATTTGTTGGCAGTTTTGCTTTCTGTGGTTTCAGTTACCTCACAGTCAATCTCAGTCTGAAAATATTAAATGCAAAATTCCAGAGTAAAGATTCGTAAGTTTTAAAGTGTGTGGTTTTTGAGTAGCATGATGAAATCTCTTGCCATCCCATTCTGCTCCCTTGGGGCATGAATCCTCCCTTTGCCAGTATACTCATGCTGTACACACTCCTGTCCATTAGTCACTTAAGAGTTGTCTAGGGAATCAGATCAACTGTCACACTATTGCAGTGCTTGTGTTCCAGAAACCCTTATTTTATTTAATAATGGCCCAAAGTACAATAGTATTCATGCTGAGTATTTGGATATGCTCAAATGTAGCCAAAAAGTGATTCCTTTAAGTGAAAAGGTAAAAATTCTTGACTAAATAAGGAAAGGAAAAAAAGTTTGCTGAAGTTGCTAAGATCTATGGTTAAGAACAAATCTCATATTCTTGAAATTGTCAAGAATGAAAAAGAAATTCATTTGAACTGTAAAAGTTACAGGCACAGTAAGTGATAAGTGCTTAGTTAAGATGGAAAAGGCCTTAAATTTTGGGATAGAAGGCATGAACAGAAACCTGTTGTAATTGACACAATCTGGCTCAGTACTATCTGATATTTCAGGCAACCATTGGGGGCCTTGCAGAATATATCCCATGGATAAGGAGGGAATACTGCATGCGTGAATGTATGTATAGTTAGAAGAGAGAAAATAAATAGAAAAGAGAAAGTAGAAAATACAAAAGAGAAAGATTATACCTAGAGGGAAGAACAAATGGAATCAAGAGCAATAGTATAGGAATTAGTTGAGGGAGAAGAAATTCCTCTAGTGTAAGTGTAGATAGACAGTCCTGAACTTTGAATGGTTCAATTTATAATTTTTCAATTTTACAATGCTGCAAAAACTGTATGCATTCAGTAAAAGCCATACTTCAAGTATCCATACAACCATTCTGTTTTTCACTTCCAGTACAGTATTTAGTAAGTTACACGAGGTATTCAACACTTTATTATAAAATAAGCTTTGTGTTTTATGATTTTGCCAAACTGCAGGCTAATATAAGTGTTCTGAGCATGTTTAAGGTAAGCTAGGCAAAGCTATGATGTTCAGTAGATTAGGGGTATTAAATGCATTTTTGACTTACAATATTTTCAATTTAAAATGGGTTCATTGGAACATAACCTTATCATCAGTTGAGAAACATCTGTATTAGTTTGCGAGGACTACTGTAACAAATACCACAGACTGGGTGGTTTAAACAACAGAAATTTATCTTCTCTCAATTCTGGAGGCTGAGTTTGATATCAAGGTGTTGGAAGTGTTGGTTTCTTACGAGGTCTCTATCATTGGCTTGTTGGTGGCTATCTTCTCCTTCTGTCTTCATGTGGTCTTCCCTCTGTGCATGTCTGTGTCCTAATCTCCTTGCTTATGAAGACACTAGTCATATTGAATGGGGGCCCACCCATATGACTTCATATTACTTTATCTTTTGAAAGACCTTATCTCCAAATGAGGTCCTATTCTGAGGTACTGTGGGTTGTGACTTCAACATATGAATTTTGTAGGGACACAATTCAGTCCGTAAAAAAGTGTAAAGGCTGAAAGGATGGTGGGGATGCAGAAAAGTTTATAGTGGAGAAGTAGAAAGGTGAGAAGTTTCTGCTTACTAATCTCCATCTTCTTTGTATTAAGAGCAGCTGTTGTCTGTGGAAGATGAGGTGAATTTGCAGACCTAGGAAAGTATAGGAGATTTTGAATTGCCCAGGCCTTTATACCTGCAATCCCTTCTTTCCAGAATGTTCATTCCCAGATGTACAATGGCTTGTTACACCAAATAATTTAAGTTTTTATTTAAATATTACCTCTTCAAGGAGGGCTTCCTGACTATTTTATCTAAAATTATCCCCTCAATCCTCCAAACCTTTAACCTGGAGCAGTTTTAATTTGGCATAGCAATGAATTCCCAATATGATACAATCTGTTTACTTGGTTAAAAAATACAACATACTGGGATATATTCTATTTCGCCTTAATGTTTCTCTTAATGCAAGTTTCATGATGGGAGATCTATGTCTTATTTATTTCTGTATCAAATGGTACCTAGGCTATTTTAGGAATGCAATAATTATTATTATAAGATAATCGACAAATCCATTGAGCTAGAAGATACTGAAGCTCTTAATGTTATCAACTTGTATGGTTGATCAACATCTTTTACCTACCTAAGTTTAATTAGAAAAAATCTGTAATTTCATCCTAATGAAGTATGTTCTTCCTGTTTTTCTTTCAACACTTAGAAACAGCTATAACAATTTTATTGTTTTATTAAGATTCTGACTACATGTGGGAGATTAGATAATTTTGGTATTTTTCATACCATTTATTAGCAATAATAGACATTTATATGTATATAAAAGAAACTTTAAAGGGTGGGGCTTAGCTCTAAAGGAGTATATCTGCAAAGCAAACCATTCTTCCTATATAAACACCCACACACATTCACACACATACACATAATTAAAGATTATAAAGAACACAGAAGACAAGCTTTCTTTGTATTGAAATCAAAGTTAACTCTTAATAACAGACCTTTGCATGAATTATAACTTTTCTGAGATAAAAGTTTAAAGTAAGTATTTTTAACATTGTAATAAATAGCAGAGCTTGGTGGTGGTTTCATGAAAATGTAATATTACCTATACACTTTCCTATATGTTTAAGATATATTTTTTTGAGATGGAGTTTTGCTCTGTTTCCCAGGCTGAAGTGCAACGGCACGATCTCGGCTTACTGCAGCCTCTGCCTCCCGGGTTCAAGCGATTCTCCTGCCTCAGCCTCCTGAGTAGCTGGGATTACAGGCACCTGCCACCACACCCAGCTAATTTTTGTGTTTTTAATAGAGACGAGGTTTCACCATGTTGGCCAGGCTGGTCTTGAACTCCTGACCTCAGGTGATCTGCCTGCTTCAGCCTCCCAAATTGCTGGGATTACAGGCATGTGCCACCACGCCCAGCCTAAAATATCTTTTTAGGACAAACAATTAAGTATATGATACTTTTAAGTTCTAGCTTCATGGGATGAAAGAATTGGATTATATGTTAGAGATATGTCAATTTCTCAAGACCAATACCTGAAAAATTCAAAATATCCAGCCCACATTTGCTTCATTTAACTACAGTTGTGATATCCCAAAGAAAAAAAGAAAGCTCTTAAAAAATATTAAGAACAAGAATGATGACAACTCTGCCCATTCTTTACATGACAGCCAACTTCTCTCATCCATTCCAAACACATCTTCCTACACACATGCACTCTAGTTTCCCCTACAGAGAACCATGTTGCATGGCTAAACCAATAACAGGTCAGCTTCTGGTAGCATCCAATTCCAGTAAAGAACATGGGATTTTTGAGTCAAGAAATTCAGCTTCCCCTGGCTAGCTATGTGACCTTAGTCACTTTTTTTAGCCTTTTTGTGCTTCAATTCTCTCATCAATAAATTGAAATTATTTAGAAAAATATGTTTTTTGCAACCGGTAAATTTTTTCCATAAGTCAGTATGGATTGAGGCTTACAGTTTGTAAAGTGCTGTTCTATTTTTATGTTTGAACATTCAGTATTTTTAACTTTTTTGCTATAAAAACATTTGATAGACCATGACTATTCATAATGAAACATATGTACAATTATAAAGAGTTATGATTATACATAAGTATGGGTCTCGGGTTTCCTTATGTATATAAGGATCCTATAACACAATGGATACCAACAGGGTTAAGTTTCTTGTTAATATTGCCATAATTCTTATAAAAGTGT
Organism: Pan troglodytes; assembly: GCF_028858775.2. Classification (NCBI taxonomy): domain Eukaryota; kingdom Metazoa; phylum Chordata; class Mammalia; order Primates; family Hominidae; genus Pan; species Pan troglodytes. Next base: position 109,952,847 of record NC_086015.1, read on the forward strand.
ATGTCACATTTTCTAAATAATCTTTTTTTACAATTGCACATATTTATGGGATATTTCAATACATATATAATATATAATAATCAAATCAGGGTAATTAACATATATATCTACCCCCTCAGACATTTTTTATTTATTTAATGGGAACATTCCAAATTCCTCTCTTTTAGCTATTTGAAATTATACAATGAATTACTGTTGACTATAGACACCACACAGAGCTACAGAACACTAGACTGTAATACTCCTGTTTAGTTGTAACTTGTATCTGTTAGTCAACTATCCCTATTCTCTCTCCCCTCTACCCTTCTTAGCCTCTACAAACCACCAATCTACACTCTACTTCTGTGAGCTCAATTATTTTAGCCCCCACATAGAGTGAGAACATGAAGTAATAGTCTTTTTGTTCTTGTATTTCCATGTCTCTTGAGTTAAAACATGTAAGTCGTCATCCCTGAGTTTGATTTCTGGATCACCAATAAGATCAATATTTTGTATCTAAAAGATTAAAGATCACACCCTGAGTTTCTGCAAATTACCAAAATAAAAGCCTCCTTGTCGTTCCTCTCTGACAACTAGTCAGTCTCCACACATTTCTGGGAACTTGGGCTATCACCAGGCAGCATCAGTATAGATAGAAAAAGAGCATATATAAATGCTTTTACTAACTTGATAATAGAGTTGTTGTGAGGCCTTAAGATTGTCACTTAATATGATTACTCCAATCATTTTTCAGTTTTCCATATACAAAAAAAGCCAAAAAAACTTCAGTAGAAGTGGATTGCCATAAGCACAGCATCTTTACTGAACTTTACTTTTTACAGTAAGAAAGATCACCGTAAGTGAAACCTCATCTCTACTAAAAATACAAAAATTAGCCAGGCACAGTGGCAGGTGCCTGTAATCCCAGCTACTTGTGAGGCTGAGGCAGGAGAATTGCTTGAACTCAGGCGGCAGAGGTTGCAATGAGCCAAGACCGCGCCACTGCACTCCAGCCTGGGCAATAGAGTGAGATTTCATCAAAAAAACAAAAAGAAGAAAGATCACCATAAGTATCTAGTATGTGACTGGATCTTTGGTGGGACTAAACTTGTGAAAAGTGTGTGTGTTGCTGTATCCTTTATGTAACACAAACAAGAATTAGAAAATTAATGAGAAGCCATCCATAAACTATTATTCCAAATTGCATGGGGAGAGATAATAGGAAAAATGTTAACAAAAAAATGCCATTTTTTGTTAGTTGCTTTTGTTTTGTTTTATGCCTGTTAAGATTGGGCATCATTTGAATAACCAAGTTCAAAAAGGAGAACAATACGTTACGCACCACTTCCCTGAGTCAGGCCCCTTTTTACACAATTCCTCATTTTATTCTAGTAGCAATTCTAGGAAGTTGGTATTATCATGCCTTCTTTATAGATAAGAAAACTGAGACACAAACATATTAATTTACTTTCCTGTGACCATACAGCTAAACCAATGGTTATATAGCATTCAAACCCTGTTCTGTTGAACTGCAAAATCCACATTCTGTTCATTAAACAAGTGAGCAAATTGATTTAAGATAATCCAAAACGCAGTACACGTTATTGTTTCTCTTACAAAAGTTTCAATGATATGACCAAGAATGAGGCTGAAATAAATGTTATCTCCAAATTCCATTTGAATGTTTCCATTTTGACTCCTTAGTGGAAAACATCACCTATCCTATTGTATAATTCCTCAGTCTAGATAATTGAGGGTTCTATTAAATGCTCTACTAAATAGCAAATCTTTTCTTACATAAAGCTTACTTTCTTTCACTTAATTGTACTTGGTGATAAAATTTATATTCAATTCATGTATCTTCAGTGCCTAGTCAATTACTATGGTGCTGTCAGAGCATCTCTATTTTTATAACAATTTCCTAAGTGCAGCATTTAGCAGTGTAGTGGGCTAAATAGTGATTCCAACAGTATATGTCGAGGTTCTAATCCTGGTAACTACAAATATGACTTTATTTAGAAATAGTGTCTTCGCAGATATAATTAAGTTTAGGATATCACAATAAGATCATATTCAATTTGGAATGAGCCCTAAATCCAGTGACTGATCCTTAGGAAAGAAAGAAGAGGGAGATTGGTCACAAAGAAAGGATGATGTGAATGAAGATGGAGACAAATATTAGAGGGATGCATCTGCATGCAAAAGAATGTCAAGGATTTTCAGCAACCATAGAAGCTAGGAGAAAGGCATCAAATGGACTTTCTTGGGGCCTCCAGAAAAATATCAACCCTGGTGACAACTTGGTTTTAGACTTCTGGCCTCCTGGACTATGAGAAAATAAATTTCTGTTGTTTTAAATGACCAACTTTGTGGTAATTTGTTGTGGTTTCTGTAGGAAACAAATACAGGCAGATTTAAATTACTTTTTAAGGCAGAAAAATACATTTATCTTAGCTACCTGCCTCAATTCATTCAAGAATGCATCTGAAATGATTTCTTTATATGAATTGGGAGTTCAGATTAGTAAAAGTTTCACAAGTGACTTTCTTGTTGAGAAAAGTAAATCTCAGACAAATAGAACAAATCTTATGATGTAATTACAGGATCTTACGGACCTGCAACTACAATTTTCAATAACAAAATCAGGGCAAATGGAGGACTCAGTGATAAATTCATAATAAACCTAGTATCTCTTCGTAAATTTTAAAGAAAATTATTAACATTAGAAACAATAATATTAGAACATTTATTATGTTGGTAGTTCTTTGCATTTATTATCTAATTAATCCTTGCAAAAACCTTGTAAGACCGTGATGTTATTTTCCCTGATGTTTCCACGAAGAAACTAAAGTGAGGTTAAGAAATTAGTTCAAGCTATACAGCTAGAAAGTAGCGAATCTCAAATGCAAACCTAGGTAGTTTTTCTTAACCTCAATTATCTTATCCATTTTATGTCATCTGAGCCACTTTACTTCTGAGAATGTGGAAAGTGCAAACACCAATTACCCAAGAAAATATTCTAAAAAGAATGATTCAAAGATGGAACTGAATAAATAAAAGAATGCCAAAGACATAAAATGCCATATGCATTTACACTTACATGAACTGAAACAGGGACCCAATGCATCTTGCTAGCAGACTGAAACTAAGTGTATGACTTAAAACATTTCATAAATGTTTCATTTGGCTTTTTTATGCCATGTAAAATTTTCTTCCTACTGTGTAAAATGCTGGGAGTCTATGCCAATACAGCCTGAAAATAGAGTCATTGGAGGCTTTACAACAAACCCCTCCAGTGGTGGTGACTGGCACTTAGCCTGCCTCTAGATGCATCCTTTATGTGTGATCACGAAAGATGAGAAAGGTAATGGAAGAAGCAGTTATCAGACCAAACGCTAATCTGAAACCAGCTAAGAATAAAAAAGTTATCTTTAGTTATCTATGTTAACCAGAGTGTTCCCTAATTTAGATTAGGTAGTGCTTTACAAAATGTGCTGGGAGAAAGGGAGAGATAATGGCAAAGTTATAAACCTCTAAATTGTCGTAAGATTGTTTTACATTTAAGAACATATGAATTTTCTGGCCCGATCTTCCACCGTGTTGACTCCTTCATTTATCTCTTAACCATTAAGCAGGGAAAATCTTGAACCCATGGAACAGCTATGAACTGCTAAGTAATTTGAATGTGTTATGTGTAGAATTTAGTGACTTTTTTCTATTATCTTTTTTTCTATAATCTCCCATACTTTTTTTTTTTTTTTTTTTTTTTTTTTTTTTTTTTTTTTTTTTTTGAGACAGTCTCACTCTGTTGCCCAGGCTGGAGTGCAGTGGCACGATCTGGGCTCACTGCAAGCTACGCCTCCCAGGTTCACGCCATTCTCCTGCCTCAGCCTCCCGAGTAGAGTAGCTGGGACTACAGATGCCCACCACCACGCCTGGTTAATTTTTTGTACTTTTAGTAGAGACAGGGTTTCACCGTGTTATCCAGGATGGTCTCTATCTCTTGCCCTCGTGATCCACCTGCCTCAGCCTCCCAAAGTGCTGGGATTACAGGCGTGAGCCACCATGCCCAGCCAATCTCCCATACTTTCATAAAGCTAAATTTTCTAGAATTTAGATCTGAAGACACTAACTTCTTTTAAATCATTTTTTTTATGTATTTATGTATGAGATCATGTTCAGTCTCTTTAGAGGAATGGTAAATCACGTAAGATCTGAAATCAGAGACAGTATTTTTGAATCACAACTCCACACTCACCAACTGGGTAACTTTCTGCAAATCAACCTGTTTAAGCCTCAGTATCTATATCTGAAAAATGGGGTCCTAATACTACTGAGCGTGCTGGCAGCCCTCGCTCACTCTTGGCACCTCCTCAGCCTCGGTGTCCACTCTGGCTGCACTTGAGGAGCCCTTCAGCCCGCGGCTGCACTGTGGAAGCCCCTTTCTGGGCTGGCCGAGGCCAGACCTGACTCCCTCTGCTTGCCGGGAGATGTGGAGGGAGAGGTGCAGGCGGGAACCGGCGCTGCACGCAGCACTCGCGGGCCAACACGAGTTCCAGGTGGGCACAGGCTCGGTGTGCCCCGCATTCAGAGTGGCCAGCTGGTGCCGCTGGCCCTGGGCAGTGAGGGGCTTACCACCCGGGTCAGCAGCTGCAGAGGGTGCGCTGGGGTCCCCCAGCACTGCCGGCCCACCTTCACCATGCTCGAAATCTCCCCGGGCCTCAGCTGCTGCCTTGCGGGGCAGGACTCGGGATCTGCAGCCCGCCATGCCGGACACCCCTCCCTCTGCCACTGTGGGCTCGCGTGCGGCCCGAGCCTCTCCGACGGGTGCCACCCCCTGCTCCCCCGTGCTCACTCCCATGGACCATCCAAGGGCTGAGGAGTGCAGGTATGCCCTGTGGGACTGGCAGCAGCTCCACCCACGGCCCTGGCACAGGATCCACCAGGTGAAGCCAGCTGGGCTCCTGAGTCAGGCGGGGTCTTCGAAAACTTTTATGTCTAGCTGGAGGATTATATATGCATCAGTCAGCACTCTGTGTCTAGCTCAAGGTTTGTAAACGTACCAATCGGCACCCTGTCAAAACGGACCAATCAGCTCTCTGTAAAATGGACCAATCAGCTCTCTGTAAAATGGACCAATCAGCAGGATGTGAGTGGGGCCAGATAAGGGAATAAAAGCAGGCTGTGGGAGCCAGCACGGGTAACCTGCCCGGGTAGTCTACACGCTGTGGAAGCTTTGTTCTTTCCGTCTTCACAATAAATCTTGCTGCTGCTCACTCTTTGGGTCCCTGTCGCCTTTAAGAGCTGTAACATGAACTGTGAAGGTCTGCAGCTTCACTCCTGAAGCCAAGGAGACCACGAACCCACTGGGAGAAAGGAACAACTCTGGACGCACCACCTTTATGAACTGTAACACTCATTGTGAAGGTCTGCAGCTTCACTCCTGAGGCCAGCGAGACCACAAACCCACCAGAAGGAAGAAACTCTGGACACATCTGAATATCTGAAGGAACAAACTCTGGACGCGCCATCTTTCAGAACTGTAACACTCACGGTGAGGGTCCGCAGCTTCGTTCCTGAAATCAGCGAGACCAAGAACCCACCAATTCCGGACACACTACCTACTGCATATGGTTGTGTTTATAATCAATAGAGTAACAATATGCCCACTTCTTAGCTTAAGTACTTGTGTAGTCAATACTCAAGTTAGTGGTAGTAGTTTTTCATTATTGTCATTGATATTATACATTATTCACCATGTGGCCTCATCCCGTCTTTACAACTAAACTTTTTTTATTATTCATCTTCATCTGCAATTTCAAGACAAGCCATCCAGTTTCATTGTTTTTGGTTTTGTATGCTACGTTTGCCTAAAACTTTCTTCCCCACACCTTTCATACCAGGGAATAAATATTACCACAGGTACAAAGAGACACTATAATAATAAAGGGTCAACCTCATCGAGAAGACATAATAATCCTAAATGGATATGCACCTAGTCACAGAGCTTTAAGATACCTACAACAAAAACTGACAGACCTACAGGAGGAAATAAACATACCTATGCTATAAATGAGGTATTTTAACATTCCAAGTAATTGATAAAATACTATACAAAAATATCAGTAGGAATAAAGATTTGATTAACACTATTAACTGTCTTTATCTAATTGACATTTAGAGACCATTACACCCAACAACCACAGGATACACATTCTTTCAATATGTTGATGGCACATTTGTCAAGATAGTTCATGTGCAGAACTATATGTCTTAATATATTTCAAAATAGTAAACCTTATAGAATATGTTATGTGATGGCAAGAGAATTAACTCAGAAGTCAAGAACTATAAGATACCTGGAAAACTTCTAAATATTTACAAATTAATCCACATACTATTAAATAACCAAAAATCAAAGAACAAATCACAACATAAATTAGAAAGTATTTTGAATGAAATACAATTAAAATGAAACATATTGAACTACATAAAATGTAGCTAAAGCAGTAAAGAGATGGCAAATTATAGTTTTAAGTGTGAATATTAGAAAAAAGGAAGGTTTAAACCAAAGTACAATATTATAACCACTCTCTTCTAAACATGTTCAACTTGCTTCCTTCTGATTTCATTGTACTTTCCAGGATAAACTCTATCTCAATTGAACCCAGAATTCTAAGATTCCTAGTTTCTTCAACTCAGTTTTAAGCATAAACAACACTGAAATTGATACAAAAGGTTATAGGAACACACATCCACACCTATTGTTCTATTTTCCTTCATACCATTCATCCATAATATTACTTGTGTGTGTGTACATACACACACACAAATATACATATATATTTTTCAAGATAAGGAATAAGCTGTTTTTACCATTGTGGTTAATATGAAAGTCCTTATGATGGTTAATGTTTCTTGCCTTATATTTGAATATTTTTATATCACTTGTAATTTGTAAGCTGTACTTTCTTCTATATCTTGTGTAACTGGTCCAGGGAAAGACAGACTTTAGTATTTGGATCTTCCCTCAGTTGGGTAGTCTGTTATTACTTTCTTCTAAAAAAAAGTACCAGATAATAAAAATATAATTATATATTTAGTCTCAGGTTTTTAGAGCATGTCGGACTCATGCTTTGCTGTATTCACAAATGCAGGCTGAATTCAATAAAAATCACAATAGTGTAGCAAAGGAGTTGATAATGCAATTACCTAGTAGACAGGAGTCTCAAGATAGTGGGTGAAAATGTTCACTCATTTATTTCTGACATCTCCTTTTACAAATAGCCAAAATCAATCTTTTAGTAGCTTTAAATTTAGACAAATATTTTCTAAGTAAATAGATTGAGCCATTTATGATGACAATTGTATATTTGTAATAGGAAGCTCTATACTCATTCATGTCTGGGGACTCATGATATATCTATTATAAATCTATGAAACATATGATTTTAAAGTTTTGAGTGAAATATTCTTATGAATTTAGAGCTCTATAAATGTATTTTTCCTTTGTCACTCTATAGTTATGCTGTAAGAAAGATTCTAGTGTATAAAATTTTGCTTGAAAATTATCACAGAGCAAAAAAATGTAATTTATTAATTTACCAGATATTTGCTTCATTTAGATATATGGGTTTTTTTGTTGTTGCTGTTAGTCAGGTAGCCTCTTAGTTAAAGGTAGTATTCAAATTATACAGGATTGCCTGCTGTTTACTGTCTTATATGTGCATCTCTGGGCTGGTGCTTGATGAACACCACTGTTCTTTTGTAAAGAATTGACTAAATTTTTAAAATTTCATTGTAATTTTGATTAGATATCCACTCTCACTGACTAGTATCACCTGTTTTTCCAAGTCCTTAATACTTGTCTTCCAAATTCAACTTCATCAATATCCACAAACTACTGGCCCAATTGTGCCCACTAACTCTTGCCCCCTCCATGTTCTTTCTTCATTCCTTACTCTAATACCAGCAGAGTCCATAATGATAATCACACTTTTGAATATAGCCTTCATCCCCTTTTTCCTCTGTCTCCTTTGAATATATTTGACAAAACATGACAACTCAAGTTAAACCCCAAATACAATCTAATCTATGCCTGGACTCCAATACATAAATACAAATGGAGAAAAAACAACCTTACTACCTGGATTCATGTTAAGTTTTTGACCATACAGTTAGAGAGAAAGAACAGGTAACCTATGAGAGGAAGCCCATCAGACTAATAGCACACTTCTCAGCAGAAACCACACAAGCCAGAAGAGATTGGGGACTAATATTCAACATTCTTAAAGCAAAGAAATTCCAACCCAGAATTTCATGTCTGGCCAAAATAAGCTTCATAAGCAAAAAAGAAGATACTTTTCAGACAAGCAAATGCTGAGGGAATTTGTTACCACCAGACTTATTTTACAAGAGCTCCTGAAAGAAGCACTAAATATGGAAAGGAAAGACTGTTACCAGGCACTACAAAACCACACTTAAGTACACTGGTCACACTTAAGTGACCAGTGACACTATAAAGTGATAAAAAATCCAGCTGGGCGAGGTGGCTCACGCCTGTAATCCCAGCACTATGGGAGGCCGAGGGGGGCGGATCATGAGGTCAAGAGATCAAGACCATCCTGACTAACACGGTGAAACCCCGTCTCTACTAAAAATACAAAAAAATTAGCCAGGTGTGGTGGCAGGCACCTGTAGTCCCAGCTACTCAGGAGGCTGAGGCAGGAGAATCACTTGAATCTGGGAGGCGGAGGTTGCAGAGAGCAGAGATCATGCCACTGCACTCCAGCCTAGGTGACAGAGAGAGATTCTGTCTCAAAAACAAAACAAAACAAAAAAAAACCCCGAAGTCCCAAGTCAGCATAATAACCAGCCAATGATATGATGACTGGATCAAATCCATACATGTGAATACTAACCCTGAATGTAAACGGGCTAAATGCCTCAATTAAAAGGCACAGAGTGGCAAGCTGAATAAAGAAGCAAGACCCAATAGTATGTTGGGTTTGAGCAACCCATCTCATCACATGAAATGATACCCAAGGACTCAAAATGAAGAGATGGAAAAAAATCTATGAAGCAAATGGAAAACAGACAAAAGCAGGATTGGCCTAATTTCAGACAAAACAGACTTTAAATCAACAAAGATCAGAAAAGACAAAGAAGGGTATTACGGAATGGTAATGAATTCAGTTCAACCAGAAGATCTAACTATGCTAAATACACATGTGCCCAACACAGGAGCACCCCGATTCATAAAGCACGTTCTTAGTGACCTTCAAAGAGACTTAGACTCCCACACAATAATAGTGGAAGACTTCAACACCACCACACTGACAATATTAGACAGATCATTGAGGAAGAAAATTAACAAAGATATTCAGAACCTGAACTCAACATTGGATCAAATGTACCTGACAGACATCTACAGAACTCTCTACCCCAAAACAACACAATATACATTCTTCTCAGCACCACATGACACGTACTTTAAAATCAATCATCCAATCGAACAATCCTTAGCAAATGCAAAAGAACCAAAATCATATGAACCACTGTCTCAAATCACGGCACAATACAAATAGAATTCAAGACTAAGAAAATCACTCAAAATCATATGATTACATGGAAATTAAACAACCTGCTCCTGAATGACTTTTGAGTATATAAGGAAATTAAGGCAGAAATCAAGGAGTTACTTGAAACTAATGAGAATAAATTATAACATACTAGAATCTCTGGGACACAGCTAAGACAGTTGTATTAGGGTTCTCTAAAGGCACAGAACTAATAGGATATATGTATATATGAAAGGGAGTTTGTTAAGAATTAACTCACACGATCACAAGGTAAATCCCACAATAGGCCATCTGCAAGCTGAGGAACAAGGAACCCAGTAATGGTTCCGTCCAAGTCCCAAAGCCTCAAAAGTAGGGAAGCCAACGGTGCAGCCTTCAGTCTGTGGCCAAAGGCCCAAGGTCCCCTGGTAAACAACTGGTATAAGTCCAAATGTCCCAAAGCTGAAGAACCTGGAGTCTGATATTCAAGGGCAGGAAGCATTCAGCACAGGAGAAAGATGGAAACCCAAAGACTCAGCATGCCAGCTTATTCCACCTTCTTCCATCTGCTTTTTTTTAAAGCTACACTAGCCGCAGATTAGATGGTGCACACCCACATTGAGGCTGGGTCTTCTCCGAGTCCACGGAATCAAAATTTTTTTTAAGACACAGTGTGGCTATGTCATCCAGGCCTGAGTGCAGTGGCGCCATCTGGGCTCACTGCAAGCTCCGCCTGCCGGGTTCACACCATTCTCCTGCCTCAGCCTCCAAGTAGCTGGGACCACAGGCGCATGCCTGGCTAATTCTTTCTATTTTTAGTAGAGACGGGGTTTCACCATGTTAGCCAGGATGGTCTCAATCTCCTGTCCTGGTGATTCACCCACCTCAGCCTCACCTCCCAAAGTGCTGGGATTACAGGCATGAGCCACCGCAACTGTCCTTTTTATTTTTGAGACGGAGTCTGGTTCTGTCGCCCAGGCTGGAGTGCAGTGGCACAGACTCGGCTCACTGCAAGCTCCGCCTCCTGGGTTCACGCCATTCTCCTGCCTCAGCCTCCCCAGTAGCTGGGACTACAGGCGCCCGCCACCATGCCTGGCTGTTTTTGTATTTTTAGTAGAGACGGGGTTTCACCGTGTTCGCCAGGATGGTCTCGATCTCCTGATATCGTGATCTGCCCGCCTCGGCCTCCCAAAGTGCTGGGATTACAGGCGTGAGCCACCGCGTCCAGCCTTTTTTTTTTTTTTTTTTTTTTTTTTCCTAAGATGGAGTCTCACTCTGTAGCCTAGGCTGGAGTGCAGTGGCGCGATCTCGGCTCACAGCAACCTCCGCCTCCTGGATTCAAGGGATTCTCCTGCCTCAGCCTCCTGAGTAGCTGAGACTACAGGCGCATGCCACCACACCCAGCTAATTTTTTACATTTTTAGTAGAGACGGAATTTTGCCTTTTTAGGCAGGATGGTCTCAATCACCTGACCTCGTGATCTACCTGCCTTGGCCTCCCAAAGTGCTGGGATTAAGGGCATGAGCCACTGCCCCCAGTCTGAATCAAATGTTAATCTCCTCTGGCAATACCCTCACAGACACCCCCAGAAACAATACTTTGTGTCCTTTAATCCGATCAAATTGACATTTAACATTAACCATCACAGCAGTGTTAAAGCAGAAATATATATAACTAAACCCCCACATCAAAAAATTAGAAAGATCTCAAATTAACAATCTAACTTCACAACTAAAAGAACTAGAGAAACGAAAGCAAGCCAACCCCAAAGCTAGTAGAAGACAAGAAATAACCAAAATCAGAGCTGAACTGAAGAAAATTGAGACATGAGAAACCATTCAAAAGATCAACAAAGCCAGGAGCTTGTTTTTTGAAAAAAATTAATAAGACCACTAGCTAGACTAATAAAGAAGAAAAGAGAAAAGATCCAAATAAACACAATTAGAAATGACAAAGGGGATATTACCACTGACCCCACAAAAATACAAATAACCATCACAGACTATGAACACCCCTATGCACAGAAACTAGAAATTCTAGAAGAAATGGATAAATTCCTGTACAAATACATCCTCCCATACTGAACCAGGAGGAAATTGGATCCCTGAACAGACCAATAATGAGCTCTAAAATGGAATCAGTAATAAATAGCCTACTACCAACCAAAAAAAGCCCAGGACCAGACTGATTCACAGCTGAATTCTACCAGATGTACAAAGAATAGCTGGTACCATTTCTACTGAAGCTATTCAAAAAAACTGAGGAGGAGAGACTCCTCCCCAACTCATTCTATGAGGCCAGCATCATACTAATACCAAAACATGTCAGAGACAAAACAGCAGAAGAGAAAACTTCAGGCCAATATCCTTGATCAACATTGATGCAAAAATCCTCAACAAAATACTAGCAAACTGAATCCAGCAGCACATCAAAAAGCTAATTAATTATGATCAAGTAGGCTTTATTCCTGGAATGTAGGTTTGGTTCAACATATGGAAATCAATAAACGTGATTCATCACATAAACAGAACTAAAGATAAAAACCACATAATTATCTCCATAGATACAGAACAGGCTTTTGATAAAATTCAATATCCCTTCATGTTAAAAACTCTAAAAAAAAAAAAAAAACTCAGTATTGTGGGAACATACCTCAAAATAAATAAGAACCACCTATGACAAACCCACAACCAACATCATACTGAATGGGCAAAAGCTACAGCATTCCCCTTGAAAACTGGAATAAGACAAGGGTGACTTATCTCACCACTCCTATTCAACACAGTATTAGAAATCCTGGCCAGGGCAATCAGGCAAGAGAAAAAATCAAAGGGCATCCAAGTAAAAAGAGAGGAATCAAAGTATCCCTGTTTGGAGATGACATAATTCTTTATGTAGAAAACCCTATAGTCTCAGCACAAAAGCTTCTTAAGCTGATAAACAACTTCAGCAAAGTTTCAGAATACAAAATCGATGTACAAAAATCATTATCATACCTATAAACCAATATCAACCAAGTCGAGAGCCAAATCTGGAATGCAATCCCATTCACAATTGCCACAAAAAGAATAAAATACCTAGGAATAGAGCTAATGAGTGAAAGTTCTCTACAGTGAGAATTACAAACGCTGCTCAAAGAAATCAGAGATGACACAAACAAATAGAAAAACATTCCATGCTTATGGATAGAAATAATTGATATTGCTACAATGGCCATACAGCCCAAAGCAATTTACAGATTCAATGCTATTCCTATCAAACTACAAATTATATTTTTCGCAGAACTAGAAAAAACTATTGTAAAATTCATATGGAAACAAAAAAGAGCCCGAATAGCCGAGGCAAGTCTAAGCAAAAGAAATAAAGCAGGAGGCATCACACTATCCAACTTCAAACTATACTATAGGGTTACAGTAAACAAACAGCATGGTACTGGTACAGAAAAACACATAGACCAATGGAACAGAAAATAAAACCCAGAAATAAGGCCACATATGTATAACTATCTGATCTTCGACAAGGCTGGCAGAACAAGCAACAGGGAAAGGATTCCCTATTCAATAAATGGTGCTGGCACAACTGGCTAGCTGTATGCAGGAGATTGAAACTGGACCCCTTTCTTACACCATTACAAAAATCAACTCAAGATGGATTAAAGATTTAAATGTGAAACCCAAAACTTTAAAAACCCTCAAAGACAACCCACGCTATAAAATTCTGGATACAGGAACTGGCAAAGATTTCATGATGAAGATGCCAAAAGGAATTGCAAGAAAAGCAAAAGCTGGCAACTAGGATCTAATTAACCTAAAGAGCTTCTACACAGCAAAAGAAATTACCAACAGAGTGAACAGAACTGACAGAATAGGAAAAAATATTTGCAAATATTTGCAAACTATGCATCTGACAAAGGTCTAATATCCAGGATCTATAACAAACTTAAACAAGTTTACAAGAAAAAAACCAAACAACTCCATTAAAAAGTGAGCAACAGACATGAACAGACACTTTTCAAAAGAAGACATACATGCAGCCAACAAACATATGAAAAAAAGCTCAATATGACTGATCATTAGAGAAATGCACATCAAAATTATGAGATACCATCTCACATTAGTCAGAGTGGTTATTACTAAAAGTAAAAAAAAAAAAATGACAGATGCTGGCAAGGTTGAAGAGAAAAGGAAATACTTATACAATGTGTTGGAAGTGTAAATTAGTTCAACCATTGTGAAAGCAATGTGGTGATTCCTCAAAGAGCTAAAAACAGAACTAGTTTTTGACCCAACAATCCCATCACTGAGTATATATGCAAAGGAATAAAAACCATTCTGTCATGAAGACACATGTACCCATATGTTCACTGCAGCACTATTCACAGTAGCAAAGACATGGAATCAACCCAAATGCTCGTCAATGGTAGACTGGATAAAGAAAATGTGGAATATATACACCATGGAATACTATGCAGCCATAAAAAGGAACAAGATCATGTCCTTTGCAGGAACATGGATATGGCTGGAGGCCATCATCCTAAGCAAATTAACGCAGGAACACAAAACTAAATAATGCATATTCTCACTTATAAGTGAGAGCTTAACAATGAGAGACACAAAGAGGGGAACAATAGACACTGGGGCATACCTGAGGGTTGAAGATGGGAAGGAGGGAGAGGAGCAGAAAAAATAACTATCAGGTACTAGGCTTTGTACATGAATAAAAAAATGATTTCTAGAATAAACCCACCGAGTTTACCTATATAACAAACCAGCACATGTACTCTGAACCTAAAATAAAGTTAAAATAAAGAAAAAGAGAACGATAATTTCAAAAATGATTTTTTCTTGACCATAGATTTCAAGAGCTCACCTAGCACTACCTAGCCGTTATTCTACATCTCACCATTAAATTTACTTTCTCAGTATTCAAAATAATAATGTAACATTAAACCTCCAAAAAACTGTTTCTTTTTCAGCCTGTGACCTAAATTTCTGTTTACTGAGAAAAATCAATCATACAAATTTCACCTCATTTTTCAAGACCAAATATATATATATATATATATATATATATAATTTATATACTCTTTTTACTTCTGGTTTAAGAAATGACTCTGTTTAAAATTAACTCCCTATTTGGACACTAGATCTTACATCCTCTAATTTTCTTTCTTTTTTTTTTTTTTTTCTGAGACGGAGTCTCGCTCTGTCTCCCAGGATGGATGGAGGGCAGTGGCGCAATCTCGGCTCACTGCAAGCTCTGCCTCCCGGGTTCATGCCATTCTCCTGCCTCAGCCTCCCGAGTAGCTGGGACTACAGGCGCTCGCCACCACGCCTGGCTAATTTTTTTTTTTTTTTTTTTTTGTAGTTTTAGTAGAGACGGGGTTTCACTGTGTTAACCAGGATGGTCTTCATCTCCTGACCACGTGATCCGCGCGCCTCGGCCTCCCAAAGTGCTGGGATTACAGGCGTGAGCCACCGCGCCCGGACTTCTAATTTTATTAAGAACTTTATTCCCTCTATTTTTGGATCACCAATGCAGTTTTTCTTAAGCTTATATCCTCCTCTATCACTCCACATGCTTATCTCTCTATAAGAAGCCCTTTTTGAAAATGTTTTCTATATACTACTAGTATATCTCCCATTTACTCTTTAAATTACTACAACTTTGCTTTCCTCCTCACTTCTCTACTGATGTTACCCCAATGATCAGTAAATACTTCTTTATTGCCAATGCAATGGAAACTTCTCTGTTCTCATTTTACCTTCTGTTAAAAACAACAGAGATGATGAAGTTCCCCCTGCTTAGGCTTTTAAAGCTTCTAACTTTCTTCGTGGTCATTTGGTCTTTTACTGGATAACCTTCCTCCCCCTTATCCTAAATACTGGAATGCTTTAGGGTTTGGTTTTGAACGTTGTTCTCTTCTCTAGCAATATTTTCTTCCTGGGTGGTTATATTTTCCTGAATTTAAACAGCACAATATACTATAACTCTAAAATGAATGTCTCTGTTTTTTTTTATCCTCTACACCAGATTCATACTTCTATCTGCCTACTTGACCTTTCCACTATGATATATAATAGGCATGGTTGGCTCTTGCTTATCTTTAAGATTCATTGTAAATGTTAACTTTTTAGAGAAATCATTGTATGTAAAATGCTTTTTTCTTATCACCCTACTTTATTTATGAAAAGGTGCTTATCTCAATTTGAAATAAGTTTATGTATGTGTTCTTTTCTTTATTTGCTTACTGTCTTATCCTCTTGAAAGAATATATTCCTGTCAAGAGCAAATGTTTTTGTCAACCACATTTGCCGCTGAACCTTCAGAATCTATGAGTATTTAACATACGGAAGGAACTGAGAAATACTTGTTCAAGGAACATTTTGGATAGCACATTCACGAGTTAAATTCTAGAATTCATCAGTTCGTCAATTCTAGTGAAAATTCTAGTGATTCAATAAGCTAAACCATCTCTAGTAGATTTTAAATATTACAAAGATACAACTTGCCCATTTATCGGTATATACCATTGGTTTCAAAGTCCTATCTTTCCACATCTGATGTAGTATTATGAACTATTTGTAGGCATAAGTATAGATAGTTTTTACACTGCTTTCTGATATTTGTTTATTTGTTTAGGAATCATTGCTTTATTTGCCAGGATAACTATATTCTGTAAATTTTAACCTCTATTTTTATAGTGAAAGTAATTCTTTTTATGTATAGTTCGAATGGGATTGTATTAGATATCCACCAATAAAGGCAACTGAGGTAAAAGTTAGCTTTGCGAACACTTTTAAATTTGTATGTGAAGACTGCATAACAAATAAACTAATGGGAGTTTTCTGGAAAATTTACTTCTATATGAATATATATTTTATATGGATAATTAAGTAAACAAATGTTGCCAAATGTATTCCCCAAAATATACATTTGCAATATGTAGAAATAGGCTTTTTCATTTAAAGTGCCTGGCTTTACAAATTAAAAAGACAATACAAGGTCATCATCAAAGGTTCTAAACCATAATATTCTCTCAAAATTTTAGGTATTATATTGCTCTATTTAATTCTACAAAGTGTATATTCCAGTTAAAATAGATGACTTTGATATTTTTGATGAGTCTAAATAAAATTAAGCAGATTCTAAGCAAATGTACTAATTATGTAGAAAACAATAACTAAATCTTCTGTGTTAATCATAGAGCAGATTTTGTGAGGTTTTAGCTATCATTTTTTTTGTTTTATTTTCATTCACTGACAACTAATTTGGCATCTACAAACTAAAATACCTGGTGAGAAATCACAATCTAAAAGTCAAGTGGTCATTGCTTACTAGAGGAAAATAAAAATACACTTAAAAGTATGAGATTCACAATATTGTGAAAATGATCATACTCCCAAAGAAAATTGCAGATTCAATGCAATTTCCATCAAAATACCATCATAATTCTTCACAGAACTAGAAAAAAAATCCTAAAATTCATATGGAACCAAAAAGAGCCCACAGAGCCAAAGCAAGACTAACAAACAAGAACAAATCTGGAGGCACCACATTACCTGACTTCAAATTATACTGCAAGGCTATAGTTACCAAAACAGCACGGTGCTGGTATAAATATAGGCACATAGACTGATGGAGCAGAATAGAGAACCCAGAAGTAAAGCTAAATACTTACAGCCAACCGATATTTGACAAAGCAAACAAAAACATGAATTGGGGAAAGGACACTCTGTTCAATAAATGGTGCTGGGAAAACTGGCAAGCCACAGAAGAATGAAACTGCATCTTCATCCCTCACCTTATACAAAAATTAGCTCAAGATGGATCCAAGATTTAAATCTAAAACCTGAGATCATGAAAACTCTGGAAGATAACATTGGAAAAACTCTTCTAGACATTGGCTTAGGCAAAGAATTCATGACAAAGACTCCAAAAGCAAATTTAACAAAAACAAAAATAAATAAATGGGACCTAATTAAACTAAAAAGCTTCTGTACAGCAAAAGAAATAATCAGCAGAGTAAACAAACAACCCACAGAGTGGGAGAAAATATTCAAAACTATGCTTCTGACAAAGCACCATTATCCAGAATCTACAAGGAACTCAAATCAGAAAAAAAATAATAATCCCATGAAAAAGCAGGCAGATGACATAAATAGACAATTCTCAAAAGATGATATACAAAAGCCAACAAACGTATGAAAAAATGCTCAACATCACTAATTATCAGAGAAATACAAATTAAAACCACAATGCGATACCACTTTACTCCTGCAAGAATGGAAATAATTAAAAAGTAAAAAAATAATAGATGTTGGCATGGATATGGTGAAAAGGGAACACTTTTACTGCTGGTAGGAATGTAAAGTAGTTCAACCACTATGGAAAACAGTGTAGTAGTCTGTTCTCACACTGCTATAAAGGTACTACCTGAGACTGGGTAATTTACAAACAAAAGAGGTTTAACTCACTCACAGTTCTGCATGGCTGGGGAGGCCTCAGGAAACTTACAATTATGGCAGAAGGTGAAGGGGAAGCAGGCACCATCTTCATAAGGCAGCAGGAGAGAGAGATCGAGCAAAGAGGAAGCGCTACACTTTTAAACCATCAGGTCTCATGAGAACTTTCTCACTATCATGAGAACAGCATGGGGGAAACTGCCCCCATAATCTAATCACCTCCTACCAGGTCCCTCCCTGGACATGTGGGGATTACAATTCAAGATGAGATTTGGGTAGGGACACTGAACCAAACCATATCAAGCAGTATGGAGATTCCTTAAAGAACTAAAAGCAGAACTACCATTTGATCCAGCAATCCCACTGCTAGGTATCTACCCAAAAGAAAATGAGTCATTATATGAAAAGACACATGCACACACCTTTTCACAGACGCACAATTCACAATTGCAAAAATATTGAACCAACCTACATGCCCATCAACCGACAAGTGGATAAACAAAATGTGGCATATATATATATATATATATATATATATATATATATACACACACACACACACAAAATATATATATAATATATATATAACAAAATGTGGTATATATATTATATATATATATATAACAAAATGTGGTATATATATATACACACACACACCATTATATGTGTATATATATATACACACACACCATTATATATATATATATATACACACACACACACACCATGGAATACTACTCAACCATAAAAGGAATGAAATAGTGTCTTTTGCAGCAACTTGGAAGGAGCTGGAGGCCATTATTCTAAATGAAGTAACTCAGGAATGGAAAACCAAATGTTGTATGTTTTTAGTTATAAGTGGGAGCTAAGTTATGAGGCTGCAAAGGCATAAGAATAATATTAGGAACTTTGTGGACTCCAGGCGAAAGGTGGGAGGGGAGTGAAAGATAAAAGACTACATATTGAGTACAGTGTACACTGCTCAGGTGACAGGTGCAGGAAAATCTCAAATCACTACTAAAGAACTTATCAATATAGCCAAAAACCACCTGCATCCCCAAAACTATTCAAATAAAAAAAGAACGAATAAAAGTATGAGATTCAGAAACTATCCATTCATTTTCCATTTAAGTTAATTTTTAAATTTCTAAACATTATTATTTCACAGTCTTTAATAGCCTATATAACTAACTCCATATTTCCAAATTTCTATTAGCCATCAAAATCTGTCACACAATTAATCATGTAAACAGTTAAACTTGAAACATTAAAAAAATCACTGAACATATTAGGGAGGTGAGCACTGAGATTTGAAGGAAGTCTGCAGCATAAATAGAATACAAGCCAGCTTCAAAGTTTTTGCTCATGAGTATACTATAAGAAATGATATATTTATTTATTTCATTAATGTCTTCATTCATATGGGTCAAAATGAGCAGAAATTGTAACACTTTGTAGAAAATTCCATTCTATGGAAAGAAGGCATGAGTATGGCTTCTGTGTAAAATAGAACAGTGTTCCTGAAATAGACATATAAAGTAAAATATTGAAGAAATAAAGATTTACCACACAGCTAGCCTTAAATCTGACCTCTGCTCATCTTTCTAGATTTATTTTTACTGTTATATTCTTTCACACTCAATGTCTTGGTCTTACTGACATAATTTTTGTACCTGAGCCTCTTTATTCTTCTATCAGTTTTCTAGCTATTACTTCTACAAACCTTCCTCCTAACCCAACTTTTCCTGGGTTAGTAAGTAAGAAGTAAGGTTAGTTACCCTTACTTCTCAGCTCAAGTGCGATTTCCTTCTCTGTCCCATCCACTGCCTAGTCTGGATCAGGTGTCCCTCAAGATACTTTTATTTCAACCAGGACTTACCTTTCTCATGGCACTAAGAACATTATTTTAATCATCTAGTTAGTTACTGTTTCTCTGGATCAGAAGGCAGAGAATATTTCAGACATTGTTTTTATTCTGAGCTCCAAACTCTTATGTAACTGCCTAATACATGATGATAGGTACACAACAAATGATTACTTTATGAATGTATTATGCATAGGTGCCAGCACAAGTGGCAACAAGACAAAAAACAGGATAGCCAATTCATCCAAGAGGAAATAAAATTAGTTAAATATATCTTGCTTACTACACAACTTGAAAACGTGAAAATTAAGACAAATTTGTACTTATTAGTTTATTCAAAGAGAAAATATATTAATAAACCTTATTTGATAACAGTTATGAGATGAAAATGTTATCATCACGCATTACTAGTAGGAATGTAAATGAAAACATGTTTTTGTAAAAATTATTGTAAAGAATACCAAGAACCCCAAAAACCATAAAAATGTTAATGACCATTTGACCCTTTCAGAGAATTTATTATTCAGAAACAAACCAAATGATGGAAAACCTTTTATTTCCAAGTTAAGGCTCATTCCTGAGCTCCAGACATATCTACCTTGCTGACAATCAGACAGCTCTACTAGTGCATTTGGCAGGCATTCAAATTCAACATGTTTGAAATTAAACTTATTCCTCTTTGGAAATATGACTCCTAGTTAGGTGTCAGAGTATATTCTTTCTTAGTTAACACAACCAGCATCCATTCAATTGTCTACATGAGAAACATGGGAGCTATCTTCAAATCCCGCCTCTCTACTTCATTGGACTCATCAATTAAATACAAAGCTCCTTTCATTTTACCAATTCCAATTGTTTCTTTCCATCTCCTCTTTTATTATCTTTGCCCAAGGGTCTAGCATCCCTCACTTGAATTGCTTCAATTGCCTCCACTTTTAGCTTATCAGTTCCATATTGTACAAACCAAAAGATACTTCTACAAGACAAATTTATCATGTCCTTCTCCTGAATAAGTCTTTCCAGTATTTTCTTATCACTATTTCTTATTGCTTCTTAACTTAGCTTAAAAGGCAAAATGTTGTCCACTCTAGGACTCTTCCATACTTTTTATCCTCTGTGCTAGGCAGGTTCTCTAATTCTTCTGGGCCTTATCACTTGATTTACCCACTATTTGGAAGGATATACTCATCCCATATCTCCCTCTTCTGGCTGATTCCTACCCATCTATTAGGTTTCTGCTTAAGTATTACTTCCTCTGGAAAACCTTAGTAGACAATATTCCTTAGCACAATATATCTTTCCTCTTACATTATTTGTAATAATAAATGTTTTAATTAATAATAAACTAACTTTCTGAAATACTAGACTCTAGGAAGGCTAGCATTATTTCTATCATGCCTGTTAACGTATGCTTAATGCCTAGTACACTAAGAAAATGGGAAATAATTGTGGAATGAAAGAACAATGCAGTCACCAAAACATAATATATACATATATAATATATATATCAAGTATAAGATATGTATAAGATTAAGTATAAGATATCTATATCTTATTCTTACATAAGCTATACATATATGTATATATAGATACTTATATAAGATATACACATGCATATATTATATACACATATACATATAATATATAATATATACATATATTGGGATTTATAATGTAAATCCCATTATATCTACTGATACTTATATTTATTTAAGATATACATATGTATCTCACATATATTTAAGATATACATATGTATACATATATTTAAGATACATATGTATATTTAAGATAAACATATATATACGTATACATTTGTTGTCTTTTGACAACAAAAGCAATCACAGTCAATATCAGAAGTAATACACAAAAGTGAGTACTCATATATTTTAGGGGAAATATGAATTGCTTCAAATTTTAGATTCAGTAACCTAGCAATGTCTATTAAAATTTTAAAAAAATACTCTCTTTGGAGTAGTAATTTTAGTTTTGGAAATATATCATGCAGGCCCACAAGCTCTGAGATATGAGAACCTATGTACAAAACATTTATGAAAGCATTGTTTGTAGTGGCCAACAAAAGAAAAATAATAACAAATAAAAATGCTATTCCTTGAAACACACATATATTCATCATTAAGGATATAGTAAGTTATTCTTTAAGTTTTATGTTGTTTTTAATTGAACCATAATAATTGTACAGCCAGGCACAGTGGCACACTCCTATATTCCTACATACTCAGGAAGCTGAGGCAGGATGATTGCTTGAGCTCAGGAGTTCCAGACTAGCCCAGGAAACATAGAAAAATTCTGTTTCAAAATATGGGCAAACAACAACAAAAAATTGTAAATATTTATGGTATATAATGTCATGTTTTGATACAGGCATATATTGTGTATTCATCAAATCAAGATAATTAGCATATCGATCACCTCACACATTTATCATTTTTTTTAGTGAGAGCATTCAAAATCCCCTCTTCTAGCTATTTAAAAATATGCAATGCATTATTCTTAACTATAGTCACCCTACTGTGAACTGGAACACCAGAACTTATTTCTCCTACCTAACTGTAGCTTTGTATCTGTTAACCAGCCTTTCCCCATCCATCTCTCTATTCTCCCTAACCTCTAATATCTACCCCATAGTCCTATGAGATCAATTTTTTTAAATTCCACATATGAGCTAGATCATGCAATACTTGTTCTTCTGTGCTTGGCTCACTTCATGTAACATAATACCCTCTAGGATCATTTCTATTTCTGCAAATGAAAGAATTTTACTCTTTTTTAATGCTGAATAGTATTCCATTGTTTATAAATACATTTTCTAATCCACTGAGGGACATCTGTGTTGATTCCATATCTTGGCTATTGTGAATAATGCTGCAATAAACATGAAAGTACAAACATCTCTTTGAAATCCTGATTTCATTTCCTTTCAGCATATACCCACTAGTGGGATTGTGGGATCATATGGTAGTTCTATTTTCAATTTTTTGAGGAACACTCACACTGTTGTTCCTAAGGACTATACTAATTTATATTCCTACCAACAGTGTACACGAGTTTTCCTTTCTCCACATCTTTACCAGCTTGATTATTTTTTGTCTTTTTGAGACTAGCCATTCTAACTGGGGCGAGATGCTATCTCAGTGATTTTGATTAGAATTTTCCTTATGATTAGTGATGCTGAGGCATTTTTAAATTTATCTTTTGTCAATTTGTATGCCTTCTTTTGAGAAATGTCTTCTTTTGCCACTTCGTTCTGCTTATTATTATTATTGCTATTGAGTTTCTTATATATTCTGGATGTTAACCTTTGTGAGTTATATACTTTGCAAACATTTTGTCTCATTCTATAGGTTGTCTCTTCAGTCTGTTAGGAGTTTCCTTCGCTGTGCAGAGCTTTTTTGTTTGATGCAATTCCATTTGCCTAATTTTGCTTTTGTTGCCTGTGCTTTTGAGGCTCTATCCAAAAAATTCTTGCTCAGACCAATGTCCTGAAGGATTTTCCCTAAGTTTTCTTTTTATTTATATAGCTTGGGGTCTTACTCATAAGTATTTACTCCATTTTGAGTTGATTTTTGTATATGGTAAGAGATAGGGGACTAGTTTAACTCTTCTTCATGTGGATATTCCGTTTCCTAGCTGAAAAGACCATCCTTTCTCCAATGTGTGTTCTTGGCAATTTTGTAAAAAAAAATAAGTTGGCCATAAATGCATGAAATTATTTCTGAATTCTCTATTCTGGTCCATTGGTATAGTGTCTGTTCTCATGTCAGTACTTTGCTGTCTTGATTTCTATACCTTTGTAATACATTTTGAAGTTAGGTTGTGGGATGCCTCCAGTTTTATTCTTTTTGTTTAAGATTGCTTTGGCTATTCATTGTCTTTTGTGGTTTCATACAAATTTTAGGATTTTTTTTCTATTTCTGTGAAGAGTGTCACTGGTATTTTGATAAGGATTGTATTGACTCTATGGATTGCCAAAGAATCAAAACATACTACTAGAGAAAATCACCTAACCACAAAGGAAGACACTAAGGAAAAAAGGGAGAAATGATCTACCAAACAATGAGCAAAAACATAAGAAAATGACAACATGCGTCCTTGCTTATTAATAGTTATGTTGAATGTAAATGGATTAAATTATCCAATTAAAAGACAGAGTGACTGAATGGATTTTTAAAATGACTTAATTATCTGCTACCTATAAGAGACTCACTTCACCTGTAGGGACATACATAGACTGAAGGTGAAGGGATGGAAAAATATATTCCATGCAAATGGAAATCAATAAGGGGCAGGAGTGGCTATACTTATACCAGATAAAATAGACTTTATTAGCAAAAACTGCAAAAAGAGACAAAGAAAGTCATTATATGATGATAAAGGGGTAAACACAGCAAGAATATTTACTAAGGTAGAAATATATATACACCTAACATCAGAGCTCAACCTAAACATATAAAGGAAATATTAAAAGACCTAAAGGGAGAGATCAACTGCAATACAATAATAGCAGTGGAGTTGAACAACCCACTTTCAATAAGGGACAGATCACCTAGGAAGAAAATCAACCAAGAAGCATCAGAACTAAACCAGGTTCAAGATCAAATGGACCTGACAGATATTTACAAGGCATTTCATCTAATGGTTGCAGAATATACACTCTTAACAGGACATGGAACATTCTGTAGGATAGATCATTTGTTAGGCTACAAAATAAGTATTAAAAAATTTTTAAAAAATCAAAATTATAGCAAGTTTTTCTTACTACCACGACGGAATAAAAGTAGAAATCACTAATAGGTGGAACTTTGAGAACTATACAAATACATGAAAATTAAACAATATGATCCTTAAAAACCAATGGGTCAATGAATAAAATTAAAAAAATTTCTCGGGGGGAGGAGCCAAGATGGCCGAATAGGAACAGCTCCGGTCTACAGCTCCCAGCGTGAGCGACGCAGAAGATGGGTGATTTCTGCATTTCCATCTGAGGTACCAGATTCATCTCACTAGGGAGTGCCAGACAGTGGGTGCAGGTCAGTGGGTGCATGCACCGTGCGCGAGCCGAAGCAGGGTGAGGCATTGCCTCACTTGGGAAGCGCAAGGGGTCAGGGAGTTCCCTTTCTGAGTCAAAGAAAGGGGTGACGGATGGCACCTGGAAAATCGGGTCACTCCCACCCGAATACTGCACTTTTCCGACGGGCTTAAAAAATGGCGCACCACGAGATTATATCCTGCACCTGGCTCCGAGGGTCCTACGACCACGGAGTCTCACTGATTGCTAGCACAGCAGTCTGAGATCAAACTGCAAGGCAGCAGCGAGGCTGGGGGAGGGGTGCCCGCCATTGCCCAGGCTTGATTAGGTAAACAAAGCAGCCAGGAAGCTCGAACTGGGTGGAGCCCACCACAGCTCAAGGAGGCCTGCCTGCCTCTGTAGGCTCCACCTCTGGGGGCAGGGCACAGGCAAACAAAAAGACAGCAGTAACCTCTGCAGACTTAAATGTCCCTGTCTGACAGCTTTGAAGAGAGCAGTGGTTCTCCCAGCACGCAGCTGGAGATCTGAGAACGGGCAGACTGCCTCCTCAAGTGGGTCCCTGACCCCTGACCCCCGGGCAGCCTAACTGAGAGGCACCCCCCAGCAGGGGCACACTGACACCTCACACGGCAGGGTATTCCAACAGACCTCCAGCTGAGGGTCCTGTCTGTTAGAAGGAAAACTAACAAACAGAAAGGACATCCACACCAAAAACCCATCTGTACATCACCATCATCAAAGACCAAAAGTAGATAAAACCACAAAGATGGGGAAAAAACAGAACAGAAAAACGGGAAACTCTAAAAAGCAGAGCGCCTCTCCTCCTCCAAAGGAACGCAGTTCCTCACCAGCAACGGAACAAAGCTGGATGGAGAATGACTTTGACGAGCTGAGAGAAGAAGGCTTCAGACGATCAAATTACTCTGAGCTATGGGAGGACATTCAAACCAAAGGCAAAGAAGTTGAAAACTTTGAAAAAAATTTAGAAGAATGTATAACTAGAATAACCAATACAGAGAAGTGCTTAAAGGAGCTGATGGAGCTGAAAACCAAGGCTCGAGAACTACGTGAAGAATGCAGAAGCCTCAGGAGCCGATGTGATCAACTGGAAGAAAGGGTATCAGTGATGGAAGATGAAATGAATGAAATGAAGCAAGAAGGGAAGTTTAGAGAAAAAAGAATAAAAAGAAATGAGCAAAGCCTCAAAAAAATATGGGACTATGTGAAAAGACCAAATCTACGTCTGATTGGTGTACCTGAAAGGGACGGGGAGAATGGAACCAAGTTGGAAAACACTCTGCAGGATATTATCCAGGAGAACTTCCCCAATCTAGCAAGGCAGGCCAACATTCAGATTCAGGAAATACAGAGAACACCACAAAGATACTCCTCGAGAAGAGCAACTCCAAGACACATAATTGTCAGATTCACCAAAGTTGAAATGAAGGAAAAAATGTTAAGGGCAGCCAGAGAGAAAGGTCGGGTTACCCTCAAAGGGAAGCCCATCAGACTAACAGCGGATCTCTCGGCAGAAACCCTACAAGCCAGAAGAGAGTGGGGGCCAATATTCAACATTCTTAAAGAAAAGAATTTTCAACACAGAATTTCATATCCAGCCAAACTAAGCTTCATAAGTGAAGGAGAAATAAAATACTTTACAGACAAGCAAATGCTGAGAGATTTTGTCACCACCAGGCCTGCCTTACAAGAGCTCCTGAAGGAAGCACTAAACATGGAAAGGAACAACCGGTACCAGCCGCTGCAAAATCATGCCAAAATGTAAAGACCATCGAGACTAGGAAGAAACTGCATCAACTAACGAGCAAAATAACCAGCTAACATCATAATGACAGGATCAAATTCACACATAACAATATTAACTTTAAATGTAAATGGACTAAATGCTCCAATTAAAAGACACAGACTGGAAAATTGGATAAAGAGTCAAGACCCATCAGTGTGCTGTATTCAGGAAACCCATCCCACGTGCAGAGACACACATAGGCTCAAAATAAAAGGATGGAGGAAGATCTACCAAGCCAATGGAAAACAAAAAAAGGCAGGGGTTGCAATCCTAGTCTCTGATAAAACAGACTTTAAACCAACAAAGATCAAAAGAGACAAAGAAGGCCATTACATAATGGTAAAGGGATCAATTCAACAAGAAGAGCTAACTATCCTAAATATATATGCACCCAATACAGGAGCACCCAGATTCATAAAGCAAGTCCTGAGTGACCTAAAAGGTGACTTAGACTCCAACACATTAATAATGGGAGACTTTAACACCCCACTGTCAACATTAGACAGATCAACGAGACAGAAAGTTAACAAGGATACCCAGGAATTGAACTCAGCTCTGCACCAAGCGGACCTAATAGACATCTACAGAACTCTCCACCCCAAATCAACAGAATATACATTTTTTTCAGCACCACACCACACCTATTCCAAAATTGACCACATACTGGGAAGTAAAGCTCTCCTCAGCAAATGTAAAAGAACAGAAATTATAACAAACTATCTCTCAGACCACAGTGCAATCAAAGTAGAACTCAGGATTAAGAATCTCACTCAAAACCGCTCAAATACATGGAAACTGAACAACCTGCTCCTGAATGACTACTGGGTACATAACGAAATGAAGGCAGAAATAAGATGTTCTTTGAAACCAACGAGAACAAAGACACAACATACCAGAATCTCTGGGACGCATTCAAAGCAGGGTGTAGAGGGAAATTTATAGCACTAAATGCCCACAAGAGAAAGCAGGAAAGATCCAAAATTGAAACCCTAACATCACAATTAAAAGAACTAGAAAAGCAAGAGCAAACACATTCAAAAGCTAGCAGAAGGCAAGAGATAACTAAAATCAGAGCAGAACTGAAGGAAATAGAGACACAAAAAACCCTTCAAAAAATTAATGAATCCAGGAGCAGGTTTTTTGAAAGGATCAACAAAACTGATAGACCACTAGCAAGACTAATAAAGAAAAAAAGAGAGAAGAATCAAATAGATCCAATAAAAAATGATAAAGCGGATGTCACCACTGATCCCACAGAAATACAAACTACCATCAGAGAATACTACAAACACCTGTATGCAAATAAACTAGAAAATCTAGAAGAAATGGATACATTCCTCGACACATACACTCTCCCAAGACTAAACCAGGAAGAAGTTGAATCTCTGAATAAACCAATAACAGGAGCTGAAATTGTGGCAATAATCAATAGCTTACCAACCAAAAAGAGTCCAGGACCAGATGGATTCACAGCCGAATTCTACCAGAGGTACAAGGAGGAACTGGTACCATTCCTTCTGAAATTATTCCAATCAATAGAAAAAGAGGGAATCCTCCCTAACTCATTTTATGAGGCCAGCATCATTCTGATACCAAAGCCAGGAAGAGACACAACAAAAAAAGAGAATTTTAGACCAATATCCTTGATGAACATTGATGCAAAAATCCTCAATAAAATACTAGCAAAACGAATCCAGCAGCACATCAAAAAGCTTATCCACCATGATCAAGTGGGCTTCATCCCTGGGATGCAAGGCTGGTTCAATATATGCAAATCAATAAATGTAATCCAACATATAAACAGAGCCAAAGACAAAAACCACATGATTATCTCAATAGATGCAGAAAAAGCCTTTGACAAAATTTAACAACCTTTCATGCTAAAAACTCTCAATAAATTAGGTATTGATGGGACGTATTTCAAAATAATAAGAGCTATCTATGACAAACCCACAGCCAATATCATAATGAATGGGCAAAAACTGGAAGCATTCCCTTTGAAAACTGGCACAAGACAGGGATGCCCTCTCTCACCACTCCTATTCAACATAGTGTTGGAAGTTCTGGCCAGGGCAATTAGGCAGGAGAAGGAAATAAAGGGTATTCAATTAGGAAAAGAGGAAGTCAAATTGTCCCTGTTTGCAGATGACATGATTGTATATCTAGAAAACCCCATTGTCTCAGCCCAAAATCTCCTTAAGCTGATAAGCAACTTCAGCAAAGTCTCAGAATACAAAATCAATGTACAAAAATCACAAGCATTCTTATACACCAACAACAGACAAACAGAGAGCCAAATCATTAGTGAACTCCCATTCACAACTGCTTCAAAGAGAATAAAATACCTAGGAATCCAACTTACAAGGGATGTGAAAGACCTCTTCAAGGAGAACTACAAACCACTGCTCAAGGAAATAAAAGAGGATACAAACAAATGGAAGAACATTCCATGCTCATGGGTAGGAAGAATCAATATCATGAAAATGGCCATACTGCCCAAGGTAATTTACAGATTCAATGCCATCCCCATCAAGCTACCAATGACTTTCTTCACACAGTTGGAAAAAACTACTTTAAAGTTCATATGGAACCAAAAAAGAGCCTGCATCGCCAAGTCAGTCCTCAGCCAAAAGAACAAAGCTGGAGGCATCACACTACCTGACTTCAAACTATACTACAAGGCTACAGTAACCAAAACAGCATGGTACTGGTACCAAAACAGAGATATAGATCAATGGAACAGAACAGAGCCCTCAGAAATAACGCCGCATATCTACAACTATCTGATCTTTGACAAACCTGAGAAAAACAAGCAACGGGGAAAGGATTCCCTATTTAATAAACGGTGCTGGGAAAACTGGCTAGCCATATGTAGAAAGCTGAAACTGGATCCCTTCCTCACACCTTATACAAAAATCAATTCAAGATGGATTAAAGACTTAAACGTTAGACCTAAAACCATAAAAACCCTAGAAGAAAACCTAGGCATTACCATTCAGGACATAGGCATGGGCAAGGACTTCATGTCTAAAACACCAAAAGCAATGGCAACAAGAGACAAAATTGACAAATGGGATCTAATTAAACTAAAGAGCTTCTGCACAGCAAAAGAAACTACCATCAGAGTGAACAGGCAACCTACAAAATGGGAGAAAATTTTCACAACCTATTCATCTGACAAAGGGCTCATATCCAGAATCTACAATGAACTCAAACAAATTTACAAGAAAAAAACAAACAACCCCATCAAAAAGTGGGTGAAGGACATGAACAGACACTTCTCAAAAGAAGACATTTATGCAGCCAAAAAACACATGAAAAAATGGTCATCATCACTGGCCATCAGAGAAATGCAAATCAAAACCACAATGAGATACCATCTCACACCAGTTAGAATGGCAATCATTAAAAAGTCAGGAAACAACAGGTGCTGGAGAGGATGTGGAGAAATAGGAACACTTTTACACTGTTGGTGGGACTGTAGACTAGTTCAACCATTGTGGAAGTCAGTGTGGCGATTCCTCAGGGATCTAGAACTAGAAATACTATTTGACCCAGCCATCCCATTACTGGGTATATACCCAAATGACTATAAATCATGCTGCTATAAAGACACATGCACACGTATATTTATTGCGGCATTATTCACAATAGCAAAGACTTGGAACCAACCCAAATGTCCAACAATGATAGACTGGATTAAGAAAATGTGGCACATATACACCACGGAATACTATGCAGCCTTAAAAAATGATGAGTTCATGTCCTTTGTAGGGACATGGATGAAATTGGAAATCATCATTCTCAGTAAAGTATCGTAAGAACAAAAAACCAAACACCTCATATTCTCACTCATAGGTGGGAATTGAACAATGAGATCACGTGGACACAGGGAAGGGAATATCACACTCTGGGGACTGTTGTGGGGTGGGGGGAGGGGGGAGGGAGAGCATCGGGAGATATACCTAATGCTAGATGACGAGTTAGTGGGTGCAGTGCACCAGCATGGCACATGTATACATATGTAACTAACCTGCACAATGTGCACATGTACCCTAAAACTTAAAGTATAATACAAAAAAAGATAAAATTAAAGCTGAAATAAATTAAAATGTATTTTTTTGAAGTAAAAAAAAAAAAAAAATTTCTCAAGACAAATGAAAACAGAAACACAACATACCAAAACCTGTGGTATAGAGAAAAAGTAGTTTTAAGAGGGAAGTTCATAGTAATAGATATCTACATCAAAAAAGTAGATAGATCTTAATTATACTACTTAATGTTGCATCTCCAGGAACTATAAAACATGAGCAACTAAGCCCAAAATTAGCAGAAGAAAAAATAATAATGAAGAACGTAACAGAAATCAGATAGAGACTAAAAATAATTTAGAAGACCAATGAAATGAAGAGGTGGTTTTTTAAAAAGATAAACAAAATTGACCAACATTTAGGTAAACTAAGGAAAAGAAGGTGAGACCCAAATAAATGAAATCAGGGTGAAAAAGGAAATATTTCAACTAATATCACACAAATATAAAGGATCTTTAGAGGTGATTATGAACAACTATATGCTAACAAATTTGAAAACCTACAAGAAATGGGTATATTCCTGAACACATACAACCTATCAAAGTTGAATCATAAAGAAACAGAAAACCTGAATAGACCAACAAAGAGTAATGAGATTGAATCAGTAATAAAAATTCCCCTCAAAAAAAAAAAAAAAAAAACCCCAGGACTTGATTACATCAATACCGAATTACATCAAACATTTAAAAAACTAATACCAATTCTTCTCAAACTACTCTGAAAAAAGTGAAGAGGATGGAATTATCCCACACTTATTCTTTGAGGCTAGCACTATCCTGATACCAAAACCATACAAGAACACAACAAATAAAGAAAACTACAGACTAATATCCCTGATGAACATAGATGAAATATTCTCAGAAAAATACTAGCAAACTGAATTCAACAGCACATTAAAATGATCATCCACCATGACCAAATGAGATTAATCCCAGGCTTATAAGAATGGTTTAACATATGCAAATCAATAAACTTTATATCATATTAACAGAACAAGGATAAAAACCATATAATCAATTCAATAGACATAGGAAAAACATTTGATAAGTTTAACACCCCTTTATGATTAAAATCCTCAACAAATTACGTGTACAAGAAATGCACCTCAACATAATAAAGGCCATATATGACAAATCCACAGCTAACATTATACTGAATGTGGAAAAGTTAAAAGCTTTTTCTCTAAGATCTGGAACTAGACAAGGGTGCCCACTTTCACCACTTTCTTTTTCAGCAGTGTACTGGTTGAATTATTTTTTGCACAAATTACATTATCATTATGCAGCTATCACAAACAAAAAGATGGATCAACATTTTAGACTTAGAATGATGTTTTGAGAAATGAAGCGAATAAAGCAAGTTCACATGGAAAAGAAAGCATCAACAATATAAATAACCATATAGATAAGCATACACATATAGGCATAAAGAAATAATAGAATAATATTCAAATGATCAGCATTAGTTATCATAAAGTGTTAGGATTAAGAGGCATAAGGAATGATTATTAAATTTCTCATTATACATCTCTGTATTATTTGACTTATTACAAAAATCTAATAAGGAAGGAAATATGCATATGAAAATAAAGTGTATTAATAACATGAAAATCATGATTATTATTTTCTACGTACCTTGAAATATGCTATTTTTACAATATGTATTTTAAAAGTGGAAAACATAAATAAAACCATGATATCTTACATCTCTGTTTAAGTTGGTTAAAACTGAATCTGTAAGTGTCTCTGGTCATTTGTTTGTCAAAGTATTTTCATATTGCTCCATACATCTTTTCAGCTGATCAAAAATCTGAGTCCTCTGAAATCGTTTCCTGACCCTTTAAGCCTCCTGCTTGAGTTCCTGCCTCCTGAGCACATATCTTCCCCTGAAGTCTCTCTTTATTAGGCATTTACTCTCTCACATGGCACATACCTAAGGGGGCAGGGATGGGGTGCAAGTTTTTATTTTCATTTTTCTTATTGTAGATTTCTACAATTCTGCTCTCCCTCATTCACATGAAACTAGCAACAAGGAAAAGGGAAGGGGAGATTCTTGACCCATCTCTTTCAAAAATATTTTTTTGCTCTATCTCAGCTATCTACTGTTAATACTAGAATCTTTACCACCTCTGAAATCACAAATCACATAAAATCTGTATTCTGATTAGCATTTCTTATCCTTCAAGCTCACTTACTCTATTATCACCATTACCATGGTTCATCTTCCAATTCAATAACTCTAGCACGTTTTATTGACCATCATTCTTTTCATTTTTTGACTTTCCTTATTTAGCTTGGATAACAAAGTTCATCATTATAAAATTGGCCTTGAAAATAACTTCAATTTCCTTGCCACTTTCTTCTACTTCACTGATCTGAGTAAAATGCCAACTCTGGATGACCCTTCAATTATCTTTCTTCTTTCTACCTTCCTTAAGCCAATGAACACTGCAGGAGAAAATTTACTCTTCGACCTACACCAATCTTGCTTTCTTTTCACCAATTTCACCAGCAGTTACAAGAAAATGCTTTTGCTGAAATCAGAAATAACTTTTATGTTGCTAAACTCAACATACACTCTTCTTCAGTCCTCATCAGATATTTTAGTAAAATTCAATACTACCAATTATTACCTCCATCTTGAAAATCTCTTTTTCCTTGGCTCCTTTTTTTCCTTCTTTTTCTCGCTTCACTGGCTTTACCCTATCAGTTGCCTTTTCCAGAAACTTCTTTGCAGCCTCTTACTGCTTCAGTCTCTTGGAATTCAGGCCTTGGCTCTCTTCTTGCTCTGGATTGTGTTCTGAGGTGATATCATCCTTTTAGACGTCATTGAGACGCCCCAAAACCATGAATCTAGTCCTAATCATTTTTCTCTCAAAACTTAAGTACTCAGTTACCTAGTTCTGTATCATTTGTCTATTTTTTGACATATCCAAACCTGAAATAGTCATCTTTTTCTCATCCCTAACTTGCTTTTACTGTAGTCTCCTTCTACCAGCAATTTGCTCTTGCATCTACTCAGTTGTTTATGCCAAAATGTGGAATCACCATTTATATGACTCACTCTCATTCCTCATATCTAATTCAATATTATCTATAAAATATGTATGCAATTTGTTGCAATAATTGGTTTATATTCTTCACTCACTATCTGTTTTAAAACTATACATACACATCCCTTGTGCATGATTTTGTCGTATTACACTAGAGTAGCCAAACTGTACTTCCCCACCCAGTGTTATGCTTGCTCATGTGATTTCCTTTAACTAATGGAATGTAGGTAGATACAACATATGCCCCATCTAACACAAGAATTAATATAAAGCAAGTAAAAGCAAGGATTGATTGGTTGAATTGATTGGTTGTGGAAAGCAACCAATCAGACTGATTGCAGGCCATTACTTTATTTGCATTGGGTGTACACCAAGTGGCCAATGGAAAACCTCTAGAGGGTATTTGGATCCCAGAAGATCTGTAACCAGGGTCCTTGAGTGGCTGCTCCTGCCAGCTCCCACCCTTCAGAGTGTACTTTCATTTTCAATAAATCTCTGCTTTGATTGCTTCGTTCTTTCCTTGCTTTGCTGTATGTTTTATCCAATTCTTTGTTCAAAACGTCAAGAACCTGGACAACTTGCAGTCAAGACCCTTCACCAGCAACAACATACTCTGTCTTTTTTTCCTTCTAAAATATTGAAAGCTTCATAAAGGTAAAGGTAGAGTCTTTATTTTGCTTATCCATAGTTGTATGCTGCAAATAAATTCAGTGTTTAAGTCCAAGTTCCTGAGAGTATATTGATTTGTTGAGTTCTTGATAGTATTTGTTCTTGTTGAATTCCTATAATTATATCCAATACTGATTAAGGATGAATGGCATTAATTTAAATAACAGCCAAAAGAACTTGAATGATTTTTTTTTATTTCTCCAGTGGTTAGATGAAGAAATGAAAATGATTGATAAGGTATTTAAGGAGAGAAAAACAAGAGAAATTTAACGTGTTAAAATATTAAAACCTAAGTAAAAGATATATGTATATTATTTTAGTATGAATAACTAAAATTGTAAAATGTATCTAGTGATTTTAACACATATCTTGAAAATATAAAAGTAGTCATTTGTACATTCAAGGAAAGGAACAAGCTTTGAGTATAAAAATCTTAATTATATGATTTTATGATTTCCTGTCACTAAAGTGATAATCTTCCCCACATACTTTCTGGGAAAGCTAGCAATGGAAATGCACCAGTCATGGTTTATTTGGAACTTCATCTGGAAGTCTTTTATGACTGAAGAAAATCAGCAGGGAAAATACTCAGACTTGATTAAGTGCCTGATGGTTGTTACAGCTGGTGAACCTATTATAGACCTGACTCATGTGCATACTGTTGGTTCAAATCTAACCCATCCCATATGGAAACTCCTATTCTTTCATTATTATTTGCTCATAGGCACACTGGGATGTTATTCAACCTAATTCTGGACTGCAGTTAACTATGCTACAATCTTTTCTCTCAAGAAAATGACTTATTGTAGAATTCCTGATCACAAGGATGAGTGACCCAAGGTTCATATTTTCAAATTAACTGCAAACTATGGTAAAAATTCCTGAATTAGAAACCAAAATGAATTGTATTTTCCTATTTCCTATCTCCTCTGCCACTTCCACATTGGGAAGAAACTTCCTTTACTTTTCTAAGACTCCATTTTTTTTTTAAAAGAAAGAATGTCTACTTTATTATTTTTTATTTATTCAAAAAAGCAAATAAATACATAACATAATGAGAGGATATATGTGAAAGTACCTTGCAAAATTTAAAGACTGACTACTATTCGTACAGCACATTATTATACATTTCCTTACTCTGTCTTGGCCAGGTTGCTGCCCAAATATGTTAACAGAACGTAGACTATTAAAGATATATACTTCGAGAATCAATATTTCTTAATTTTCATGATTTTAACATGATGGACTAAAATTTGAGCCACTTTAATAAGAAATTTCTGAGTTGATTACAACTGTTTTGCGTGCATTTTATTTTTTGAAATATTTATGTTTCAAAACTAAAAACGACACAAAAATGGCTGGACACAGTGGCTCACGCCTGCAATCCCAGCGCTTTGGGAGGCTGAGGCGGGTGGATCACGAGGTCAGGAGATTGAGACCATCCTGGCCAACATGGTGAAACCCCGTCTCTACTAAAAATACAAAAAAAAATAGCTGGGCATTGTGGCGCATTCCTGTAGTCCCAGCTACTCAGGAGGCTGAGGCAGGAGAATAGCTTGAACCTCACTTGCGGAGGTTGCAGTGAGCCGATATTGCACCACTGCACTCCAGCCTGGTGACAGAGCGAGACTCGACCTCAAAAAAAAAAAAAAAAAAAAACTACACAAAAATGTATCCTTCTAAGAAATCTTGTTCTCACATCAGGAAGCATTTATTCTGTTTCCCCATCACCATTATATTGTATTTCTCTAGTAAAACAGAATAGCATAGATGTGTGTGTGTGTGTGTGCGTGTGTGTGTGTGTATGAGATTTATTATGAGAATTGGCTTATGTGACTATGGAAGTTGAGAAATCCCACAATTTGTGTTCCGCAATCTGAAGAACCAAGAAAGCAAGTGGTATAATTCCATCAGAGTCTGACTGCCTGAGAACCAAAAGAACCAACGTGTCTAAGGGCAAAAGAACATGGATGTTTTGGTTCAAGCAGGAAGAGTAAATTTGTCCTTCTTCTACCTTTTTATTCTACATGGGCTCTCAACAGATTATGGGTGATGCTCATTCACAATGATGAAGGCCATCTTTACTCAGTCTACTGATTCAAATGCTAAACTTTACTGGAAACATTTCACAGACAAACCCCAAAATGAGGTTTTATCAGTTATATGGGCATCTGTAAGGGATACCCAAATAACTAGTAAAACACACAAAATTAAGCATCACAACTACCATCCCCCAAGGCAAACTATTTTATTAGTTTCTATTATAAAATCCCAGGCTTTCTTTGTATAAACACAAACAAATATAAATATATATTCTTATTTGCTCTCTACATTGAGATTGAGATCACTACCCATTATTTTATTTAGTTTGTATTTGCCTGACATACCTGGGCCATCATCTTCTATTTATGTTTAACCATTCTGAAACTATTTGCTTTAGGGATATCACTTCTAAAGCAGAAAGTTGATTTTGCTTTTTAACCCACATTAACAATCTTTTAATAGTTAAGTCCACTTGTATTTATTGAAAAAGATATATGGCAGTCTTTCAGATTTTGTTATATAACAGAGAGCATGCAAATATAACATTTATGCATATCTCTCTATATATTTATGTGAATGTGTATATGTGAAGTTACATATATAACTTATGCATGTTTGTATGCATATATGTATATGTATGTGTGCGTGTGTGTCTATCTGTATGGCCTGTTTGTCTCTTTTTGCAGTTCCACTGAAATTTTGAAAGTTTTGCATTTTTTTAGTGGTTAACTTTATACTTATACTTGGATACAAGACCCTTAGACTTTCTTGCTTTAGATGACATCTCTTTGTTATTTCTTATGGAGAACAATACAATTAGCTCCAATCCTCTTTCCTTCCATTCTCTCATCTCCTTTGTCATATAATTTTCTTTCTTACTGGATGATTACCTTTGTTCTCTTAAATGTGCTAAAACTTACACCACTTTGTTTAAGTGACATTCTTTAACCCAATCCTTACTGGTAGGTAATCAGTGAGTTTATTCTACTTTGAATGTTTGTTCTCCCTTTTCCTCAATTACTATTAGTATTTATATCATTTCTACATCTCAGAGCACTTAAAACTTACATTCCATTTTTTAATCTTTTAGCCTCACCTTTTTTTGCTTAGATTTGCAATTAAATATATTCAATGCTTACTACTAGTTTTGTGTGTGTGTGTGTGCGTTTTTGTTTGTTTTGTTTTGTTTTTGCTAAAATATCCTTGATTCACTAGGGCACTCTAGAACTTTTCTCACAGAGAGCTTATGAAAACAATATTCCCAGAATTTTGCATTGAAATTCTATATTTGTAGACTTTACATTTGAAGAACAACTTGCTTGGACATAAAATCCCTGGCCCACATATCCTGTGAACACCACTGTAGTGTATATATTTATAAATATATTATAATTATAAATTATTATGCATTATATATATTATAATTATAAAGGAATTACTGAATCAAATATTAAAAACAAATTTGACAAACATTTTTTAGTACCTATTATATGTCACGTACTGAGTTAGGTGCTGAGATTATTTAAGATAAAAAAACAAAACAAAAAAACACAAACAAACCTGGAGGAGACTGTTGCAGGCCAAAAGAGTGAGGGTCGTGATCAACTCAGTATACCACTGGAGGCTATATGAGTAAACAGCAAACTGTTCTCATAAAAGCAGAATGTTGACAAACTGCGTCTGCTGCCCAGAAGGGATGCTGAGGGCAGTCACAACCAGGCACAAGTGTTGCTTGTGATTAGGCACAGCTGAAGCCTGTTAGCAATAATATGAACCTGTGGTCAATTAAGCAGCTGACCAATCGTTACTTCCTGCTCCCTGCTCTTTCTACCCAATAAACAGGAACGGATGTAGAAGCTCAGGGCTGCTGCCTTTGCTCACTAGAATCAGGGAGCCCTCTTCTCCTTCCCTGGACCCTTTATTTAAAACAGTTTCTATTGTCTTAAGGTTTTATTTCTGCATTCGTCTCCCTTCGTTCAGTCTCATAATGGCGGTCTCAAGTAGTAACAGTAGTAACTGTCGTAGTGACAGTCTCAAGTAGTAACCGTGGCAGTCTGCCACAGGAGACATGTCAACATATAATTACAATAATATCCAACTACTAATAAAGGAAAACACAAAACATTCAGAGAGTACAAATAGAGGAACAAATAGTACAAATAAAGTCAATATTTATTCTATTTAAGAGTAAAAGCTGGGCCGGGCGTGGTGGCTCACACCTGTAATTCCAGCACTTTGGGATGCCGTGGCGGGCAGATCAGGAGGTCAAGAGATCGAGACTATCCTGACCAACGTGGTGAAACCTCATCTCTACTAAAAATACAAAAATTAGCTGGGTGTGGTGGCACACACCTGTAGTCCCAGCTACTAGGGAGGCTGAGGCAGGAGAATCACTTGAACCCATGAGGCAGAGGCTGCAGTGAGCCGAGATCGCACCACTGCACTCCAGCCTGGCAACAGAATGAGACTCTCTCTAACAAAAAAAAAGAAAAGAAAAGAAAAAAAAGTAAAGGCAAATACATGCATCTTAACTATCAAACTAATTGCAATGTGCAATATTCTGATTTTAAATAGCTATTTAATATATAGGTATCCATTAAGCTGAAAGAGCTAGAGTACAAAGAATATTGCAGAACAGAACTTTATTTTTTCCCGCTTCTACTTAGTGCCCTTTCAAACTAACTTTGTGGAGCCTGTTCTTCCTTTCCTCTTGGATGATCTCTCTGACAGATCCCATGATTGTTCCAATTACTCTCATTAGTTCATTCATTTTAATATCTCTTGAGCACCTTTTATCTGCCAGGTGTAGGTGACACATCAGGAAACAAAGCATGAAGTATAAACAAATAATAACAAAAATGCTTTATAATATGTAAGGTGGTAACAGGTGCTCTACAGTAGTGAAGATAAAAAATGAGTTGTATATAGATCTATTTTTTTTTTTTTGAGATGGAGTCTTGCTCTGTTGCCCAGGCTGGAGTGCAGTGGCGCCATCTCGGCTCACTGCAACTTCTGCCTCCTGTGTTCACGCCATTCTCCTGCCTCAGCCTCCCAAGTAGCTGGGACTACAGGCACCCGCCACCATGCCCGGCTAAGTTTTTGTATTTTTAGTGGAGAGAGAGTTTCACTGTGTTAGCCAGGATGGTCTCGATCTCCTGACCTCGTGATCCACCTGCCTCGGCATCCCAAAGTGCTGGGATTACAGGCATGAGCCACCACACCCGGCCGTATATAGATCTATTTTAAATGGACTGGTCTAGGAAGATGTCTTTGAAAAGTGATGTCTGAGACTTGAAGGAGTGAGTTAGTGAGGAACCCTGAGAATATGTGAGTGGGTGAAAAACTTTCAGGACAGAGGGATCTGCAAGTGCAAGTCTCCTGGAACAGGTGTGGTGTGTTACAGAGGAGGTCAGGGAAGCTGGAGCTGCTTGAGTGGAGAAAAATGATGTCAAAACAGCATCAGGATCATGGAGGGCTTTAAAGGTTATGTTAAAAATTTTGGACATTACTGTGAAAGAAGAGGGAAGCATTTGTAGGATTTTGAGTAAAGGGCTGACATGATATGATGTATTTTAAAAGGATCATCCTGGCTACTGTGTTGAAAAGTAGACAGTAGGAGATAAGAATTTAAATAAGGAGAGGACAATTAGGAGTCTTTTAAATTAATGCAGGGGAGAAATAATGGTGACTTAGATGAGCACATCAGTGGGGTCTATGCTGAGATATAGATTCTTGATATTACTTGCAGGTAAAGCCTGCATGATTTCCTAATAAACTTGATGTGAGATGTCAGAGAAAAACATCAAGAATGACCTTTAGGCTATCCTGACCTGAACTCCTGAAGAATTGCTGTTGAGATGGAAGAAGACCAAGAAAGAAACAGGTTTAGTGAGTAGATCACAATCAAGAGTTCAGTTCTGGTCATGTAAAGTTTAAGAAGCAATGATCATCCACGTGAATAAGCTGAATACAGAGTATAAACATCCAGGTGGAGTCCAGAGGAATGGTCTAGGAGAGTCTAGGTGTCAATAGTAGTTATAAATTAAATTTAAAGTATTGGGACTGGATAAACTCTTAAGAAGTGAGTACAGTTAGAGAAGACAAGTGTAAGACTCAAACCCTGAAGCACTTCAGAACTTAGAGATAAGGAATTTGGGAAAACTACAGAGATTAGGAAGAAATAGCTAATGCTGTAGGAAGAAAACCAAAAGAGATTGTGTTCTGAGAGTCCAGTGAAGAAAGAATTCAAGGAGGAATGTGGTGTATCATATGCTGGCTTTGGATAAAATAAGATACCAAGATGAGACCACCAGATCTGTGAATGTTTGGAAGTCATTTGTGACCTTGGTAAGAGCAATTTTGTAGCATGATGTGGGTAAAAGCTTGGCTGCTGGCCAGGCACAGTGGTGCATGCCTGTAATCCCAGCACTTTGGGAGGCCAAGGCGGGCAGATCACAAGGTCTAGAAATCAAGACCATCCTGGCCAACATGGTGAAACCCTGTCTCTACTAAAAATACAAAAATTAGCTGGGCGTGGTGGCACGTGCCTGTAGACCTACCTACTCGGGAGGCTGAGGCAGGAGAATTGCTTGAACCCAGGAGGTGGAGGTTGAGGTGAGCTGAGATCGCACCACTGCACTCCAGCCCGGCAGCAGAGCAAGACATCACCTAAAAAACTAAAATAAAATAAAAGCTTGGCTGATCTAGAACTCTAAAAAGAGAGTAAGTGAACAGATACTGAAAATTCTTGGTTATGCTGTAAAAGGAAGTGAAGTGCTCCAATCACGTTAGTTGTAAAAAACAAAAAGTGCCATTTCAATCATTAAAATGTCATTCTATGTATGATGAAAAACTTCCAGTTCTGACCTACTTTAGCCTTGAAAATGCTTCTGTGGCACAAGAGGGATGTGGGTGGCTTCTCCGTTTCCTTGACTCTCTCTTCTACGGTGCCACTCCACTAATTAAGCTGCTGCTGGGTGCTTGGGGGCGGGGGTGAGAAAAGAAGAAAGGAGAAGGAAGGAGTTGTAAAGGTCAGGAGAGGTGACACTTGACCATCATTAATGTACTCTGACTCTTGTCTTTCAGCTTGGCAGGTATTTATGGCTAGCTTTAGAAAATATTCAAAATTGATTATTTTTTAAACTGCCTTGAAATGAGGTCCATTTTTCTTTATTCAGGCAATGTACCCTCCAACTAGTCTTGTAAATATTCTCTCACCACTCTGTTTTTGAGCAGTCTACTCCAGACAAACTGTTGAGCCCACCTTCCCACTAAGTCACTGTCTTTGGGCTAGGTTCCTCTAAGACCACATGATGGGCATGTTCATGTGGCCATTGCCATTAAAAATCTTTGGGAAAGCAGACTTTTATTAATGCAAGCACTTCTTCTCTTCAATACATCAACAGAGCAGCCAGGCAGCCAGGCAGACTTATGTATCTAGACTTTTCCAGGCTTGGGTCTGGGTGCCAAAGCTGTCTCTGCTACCCCGGCCATTTTCTTTGCTATATTCATTTGCCAAGGAGTAAATTATAAAGTTCTACATTTTAGGATAAACTGAATACTGATAACTTTTTTAATGCATACTATATCAAGCACTGTTGTAGAATTTTTACTCATATGAAATACTATATTTCTCATGACATCTCTATGAGGGAGGAATTCATTTTATACACAGAGAAAGAGAAGAACAAAAAAGTTATGTTTCCAAAGTCACAGAACTACCAAGTGACAAGCCCAGGATTTAAATTTATTCTGCTAATGGAGTCTACACTCTTAGCCAAAATTTTTCTCTGTAAGAAAGAAACTGAGACTAAAATCCACACAACTCCTAACTGACATTAAGGATAGGAAAACTAATGTTCTGAATTTAGATTCTGTATTTGTTACGTTATGCGATGGCATTAATTTAAAGAAGACTTTGGTCTTTAGTATTACAGTGGTCCAAAAGTAATCACGGTTTTCACCATGATTTTTAATGGCAAAAATTGCAATTACTTTTGCACTAACCTAATAATATCAATGTTGCCATTTGATAGATATCTTTAGTGCTATCTGTTCTTTTGTAGCAACAGAGCATGCAAGTAACATCAGGAAGAGGAAATTATTCTTGAAATTTTCCATAGTGAGCCATATGATGGGAACATCATGAAGGTAATGACCTTTCCTCACATCTACACATTTTGAAGATTCAGAATCTCCCTATGGAAGAACTAGCTATGAAGCCAATATTCTGGAAGGCACTGAGTTTCATGATACAAAGTACAGGGGGAAAAAATGAGTTGTATCAGGGAGAGCATTCAAGGGAAACATTTTCTTTATTTTCTTCTCACAACAAAGGAGAAAAGAAATGCTAGAGGGAAAAAAGGCACATAAGAATATGGATTATATATACATATAGTCTCTTAAAATCAGAAGAAATTCTCAAGGTTTGGTTGATTTCCTAGATTTCTAACATTTTCATATTTTAGGTAAACTGCTATTAATATTGAGAGTGCACGTATAATAAGCAAGATTTTTACCCCTTAAATCCATTTTTATCTTATAATTCTATGATATACTGTATATTTTACAAAATTAAGAAAAATATACATTAAAATAGAGAAATATTGAAATACAGCACTTTTATATGGAATCTAAATTCAAAAAATCAAAATGTCACATGAGTCATCTCAAAGGCTAGCATTATACTGAAATCTTACATGCTTTATAGCAAAAACACAGCTTGGCATTAAGCCATTTACTGGAGGGGTGTGAGATGGTCCTTCTGTAGGAAATGCTGCCAATGTTATTAATGACCTATCCCAAAAAGTAAGCAAGCAGAGAGAAACAAAGTCAATTCAGTTATCTTCATTCAAACCTTAGAAGTTTATGTTAAAAATCCATAACCAGAAATGATTTTCAAAGAGGAAAAATGTGGACATGTCTTTTCTTGCAGAAAATCTCTCTAGATCAACATCACTGTCAGAGTCACCTGGACAGTTAATTCAAAATGCAAAAGGTCATTACTCATTCCTAGAAAATCTGATTCTTGAGTCTATGGTGGAATTAAACTGCTTCCTGGTTGATTCTCATTCTGATTCCTACTGAAGCCATCTGGTAACTGGAACAGATACTCCCTAACCTCAGTCTTTGTACTGTATACATGGATACTATGCAAGGATTTGATAACATCATTTACCTTATAGTTAAATAATTTTTAGATATATGGATACATAAATATAAAAAAAAGACAGAAAGGAGACACAGTCTTACATACCCATCTTATGATAGATGGAAATATTTAATTAGCAATTTCATAGTTTTACATGTATGTATTCACAATTTTGGATTGCAAAGTAAACACCATTAAAATTCAGCATATGCTTCTCCCATAAAGTATTGCTGTATAAATGATTTATATTTAACAATTCAAAAAATAATGTTTCAGAGCATAAATATTTCCAATGAGATATTATCAAAGAGCATGCTGTTAACTATAAGAATACAGCATAGTAGGCCAGGCACAGTGGCTCACGCCTGTAATCCCAGCTTTGGGAGGCAGAGGTGGGCGGATTACGAGCTCCCATCCTGGCTAACAAAGTGAAACCCTGTCTCTACTAAAAATACAAAAAATTGGCTGGGCGTGGTGGCGGGGATTAGAATCCCAGCTACTCAGGAGGCTGAGGTAGGAGAATGGCATGAACCCCGGAGGTGAAGCTTGCAGTGAGCCGAGATGGTGCCACTGCACTCCAGCTTGGGCAACATAGTGAGACTCCATCTCAAAAAAAAAAAAAAAAAAAAGATACAGCATAGTAAAGAATCTCAATATTAATATGCATAGTAAATAACATTTTTTCTGTAAAGTCATAAGCAGACATGGAGAACATGGAGACTAAGAAATCAACCTGGTATTTGAAATGTACAATGAGTCTTGAATAATGAAAACAGATTTCAAAATTTGGAGATCTGGTCAGGATGCTGTAGAGAGGGGGGATATTTTAGCAGATGGCAAGTATAAATTGAAATGTAATCTCAGCACCTGAACTTCCGTGGAATCACACATTAGCTAAAACTCAACTATAAAATCTAATTACATTTCTTTTGAAACCTTCTTTTAAAATGTTGATCAGTTATTAAT
This sequence comes from Pan troglodytes, assembly GCF_028858775.2. Taxonomy (NCBI): domain Eukaryota; kingdom Metazoa; phylum Chordata; class Mammalia; order Primates; family Hominidae; genus Pan; species Pan troglodytes. Next base: position 109,997,540 of record NC_086015.1, read on the forward strand.
AATTTGATATGTGTAACTACTAGGAATAGTAGGTAAAGACTCAGTGCAGTAAAACTAACTATAAAGTGTGTGTGGCTCATCTGTTCAGCCGTCACGCTCGAGAAAATGTGCTCAAGTTCATTTGTGACGAACTGGCAAAGTTCTCATTACAAAACAAAAGCTCCAAACTGAAAAATGTTCTTAACTGTCTCTTAACTGGACTCAATTGCTTCTCTGCCATGAAATCTTTTTTTTTTAAGCAAAACGTTGCTTGATCATTTTCTTTTATTGTTATGCTTAAGAATAAAAACACATAAAACTGATCAATATGGCAATCAAGTTAATTCAATAAGACACTTTTTTATTTGTTTACCACCTGTAAGTGCCACAGAGACTACCACTACAGGAAAAGACAATAGAGGAGGAAGCTCTAAGGTAAGGTTTGAGTTAATTTGCTATATTTAAAGTTTCTTTAGAAAAATGTCCTTTGGTTTGTAGACACAGTTCATATACCATTAGTTGAAGCTGTGCATAGTTATACAGGGCGGAAATGTCTCCTTTAAGGTTAACGTCGTTTTACACTTACAATGTGACTTCTTTATTTGAAATGTGGCTAGTTTCATCCAGTCTAAATTGGAGATACGTATCATTGTCTCTTTTTGCCTCAGGACAGTACAGGAAATGAGATGTTTCATTTCAATGCATTTTTCTCAGTGGAAACTGTGTAAATAAATAGATTGGGAAAGATTTAATGAAATCATCAATAGCCTGGAGCCAGCTAGTGGCTCTGTGCTAAACATTTGGCATAATCAACTGTCTAAGAGATTGAAAGTCCTAGGTACTGGGATTTAAGGTTATCCTGAGCTCAGACAGGTGGGCGTCTAGAAAGGGGTTGACACAGCATCTTCATCTATACAAGCTAGATCAAATGAAGTAATAAGAGATCCAGGGCATTTTAATCAATACAGATAAGCCATTTGAATAATTCAGATGTTTAAATTTATATTTTAACAGTGGAAAAAATAGATTAGAGTTCAAGAGAGCTTAGTTTTCCTTCTGATTCTGTTATAACTCACTGGCTACCCTTATATAAGCCAAATAATTTCTCTATGCCTCAGTTTCCTAGCAGGGAAAATATGTCCTTGGAAAAGAACAGTAGTTCCCGTACCCTTTTACTCATAATGTTAAGATTTCTCAGAACACAAAAGAGAAGCCACAAAAGATGAATTTGGGAAGTTTATCCCAGCATCAACTGGCGCAGTGGTGCACTTTTTTATTGTATCTTACATTTCCGTTTGAAGGAGTCCTCCTGCTATAAAATATTTAAAACAATTGTAGTCTGGATGAGGATTTCTAAAATAACTTCCAAATCTGATGATAGCTTAGATGTCATGTAAATATATATGATGTAAAATATAAAATTCACATTGAATATCTATTTCTGTGAATTCATTTAATATGAATTGTATATTTTATATCAATATACTTATATATTCTTGTATATTTATATGATTCACTTAATATGAATTATATATTTTATATGAATTATATATTTATATTTTTAATAAATATATATTGATATAAAATATATAATTCTCAACTCTACCATGAGTAATCTTTATAGACACTACTTCTGTAACACAAGGATTTTCATCAACAACAATTAACACTGAAGAATAAGCATCACTAAAAGAGGAACAAAAGGAGGGAATATAGTGGAGATAAACTATGAAGGACCTCCATTTTGTTTGGAGAAAATCAATATGAGTATTTGTATGCATTCAAGAACAAGTAGGAAACAATGTTACTATCTGCATCTTTTGCACTGGATGGGATACAAACGGAAACGTATATATTAAAGTGAGAAAACATTATTTCTGTAGTGTGAATTAAGGCCTCAAATTATTTCTAAAGCAATATTTTAGATTTATGTAACCATGACTGTTTACAACGATCATAAGAAATGCTAGACCTAAATGTTTTGATCTGATGGAATACTGTTTTATTGAATGATGTTTGAAATGAATGAGCTTTTATCAGAAATATTTTGTTGTACAAAGACTTTCATTGCAAAAAATTTTATATATATTCGAAGAGAATCTAAAATCCACAAGTGTAATTCGTTTTCTAAATGTGAATAAGAAATTGAAATGACATTCTATTGAAAGACATTTTATGAAAATTCAACTAGGTCCAGAAAACTGGAATGACACTGTACTTCATGTAGTCAAATTCCAACTATTTAGTAGGAAATTATTTTTTAAAACTCCACAATCTAATCCTTAACTGGAATCTTGAAAATAGGATTCTCACAAAGAATTTTGTTTTTATTGTAGGATATTTCATAAAATAAATGAAGTACATTTTAGGCGTTAAGAAATTATGCCCCAGCCTGTAATCCCAGCATTTTGGGAGGCTGAGGCGGGTAAATCACGAGGTCAGGAGGAGTTCAAGACCAGCCTGGCAAAGATAATGAAACCCGTCTCTACTAAAAATACAAAAATTAGCTGGGCGTGGTGGCAGGCACCTGTAATCCCAGCTACTAGGGAGGCTGAGGCAGAGAATTGCTTGAACCCAGGAGGCGGAGGTTGCAGTGAGCTGAGATAGTGCCACTGCACTTCAGCCTGGGCGATAGAGCGAGACTCTGTCTCAAAAAAAAAAAAAAAGAAAGAAAGAAATTATGCCCCAAATATTTATTCATTCTCACATATTTTCAATATCTAAAATGACGCAGAGAGGAGTCCTTCCAACTTGGCTAGTTTATTGTTATCAGTGATGGCATCAGTTCATGTGGTTTTAACAAGGCAACCACATAGGCACAAATAATTGGGTTTTGCTAAAAAATAATTAAACAGGGCAAAAATATTGATTTAACTAACTCAACTGAACTTCAGGGTATTTCACAATACCAACTGGATGGGAAATTGTATTTCTGAGTGCCTGCCCTTTGACAGGTTCCACTCCACTTCGTGAGAAAAAATAATTTTCATTTTGCCAATTCTTTAAGATAAATGTGTGCAGGCAGAGGCGCTTATAGAAAAAGCTCTAATCAGAACACATTACAGGAGTCTGTGAATCAGACAGGTGACTTTTACTATAGGTGAGAATATATTGCTTAGAATATGAAAACATGTTAAGTCAGCTGGAGCTCTTAAATATTTAAGGTTCATTAAAAGTTTGGCTTCATAAACTAAACAACATATAAAATGTAGGTTCAGTTACGTACGGGAGAGAAAAATGAAGTGTTGACCTAAAGACAAAGAAGTGTATTCAGACTAAATTAACCTAACATCATTTTCCACCTGGTCATCCAATCCAGATTGCATCTCCTAGTTAACAAGACAGTTAACATTCTAGCCTCTTGGAGCCAGGAGATTGCAACAATCCAGAAAAAAAAAAAAAAAAAAGGCTTTTGCCCATTTAGGAATGTTTTGACTCACCACAGTTGAGCAATCAGAAAGTCACTTGGTTAAGTAGCAGCTTTGGGCTGGTCCTCGTGCAGTGGTGTTTACAACTAATTGATCATAACCGGTTACAGATTTCCTTGTTCCTTTTCCACTCCCACTGCTTTATTTGACTAGCCTTTAAAAGGAAAAAAGGAGGTTTGATTTTCAGTATTGTGACACATTAATAGATTTATGCCATAATTCTTCAGAAAATTTTAAAAATTAGATTTAAATCAGGAAAGAAAAGCTAGAAAACCCGAACCTAAACCAAGACTACATCAAATATGCTGGTGTAAACCTACCTGTGGGGTTTCTGTGCTCTTTTAGATATCTTCCAATTTTTTTTTACTTTGAAATGTTTGTCTAATTTAAAAGATAGATTATTGCTAAAAATTAATAAACCAGCATCTTAATCATAACTCTATAATATTCTTCTGATTAACCACTGAACGAAATTTCTTCTCCTTTCGCTCACCTCACTCTACCCACCAGGGGATAGACAAATTCCAAGTCAGAATCACATCTCACTAGAATCTAGTATTGATGAGCTCCCAAAGTGACAGAAAGGAAAGGGATTTTCCTTCCCTCTTAGTTTAGTCGATCTCTAAGGCAGATGGTTAATTCATTGCACCTGTAACCAATTAGCCATTCAAAACAACTGATTCTTCACAGTAAATTGTTGCCTTGCCAATCTGAGAAGCAGGTGCATATTCAATGGCTAAATTGCCAAGTGGTTGGATACACAAGATGAAATCATCCAAATACAAAATTCTGTTAGATAAATGTGTGGAAAAATATGATCAGTTATAATTCCATTCTAAATTAAGAATTTAATTATTTCAAGTTTTGAATCACAGCTCTGAGAATTTTATTTTTTTGATTCTGATATTTGGCTACTGAATTAAGCAGATGTTTTTTCAATGAAAATTAACTTTTTAAAAAAACAAGACTTAGAATTTTATTTTTCTTCTTTCTAGAAACAATGGGTTTTGATTATAATAAACATATTAACACATATTTCATTATATAGTAATTCATTTAATGCATCTGCTTTAAAATGGATACCTTTATATGAAAGATTTAACTTCCAGCCAAGGCACCTAATTAATTATATTGAACTGAGTATAGTATAGCCACTCTCATTTTGTGGAATGAAAATCTATGTGGCTTATTTTATTACTATAGTGCTAATATTATAAACTTCATAGACCTGAACCATTTTATCCTAGAAAATTATTCAATAAAAAATTCCATCTTTCTCACGTATGTTTTTTGAATACATGGAAAGGGTCCACGGACACTTTTTCTGGGCAGACACTTGTCTACACAATCCAATCTAAATGTCCCAAATTCTGTCTGCATTTTCCATCAGAATTGCTTGATGGTAAGCATATTAGTCCATTTTCACACTACCTGAGACTGGGTAATTTATAAACAAAAGAGGTTTAATTGACTCACAGTTCCTCATGGGTGGGAAGGCCTCAGGAAATGTACAATCATGGTGGAAGGCAAAGGGAAAGCTGGTACCTTATTCACAAGGCAGCAGGAGAGGGAGAGAGCGCAGGCAAACTGCCACTTATAAAACCATCAGATCTCATGAGAACTCACTCACTGTCATGAGAACAGCATGGGGAAAACAACCCTTATGATCCAATCACCTCCCACCAGGACCTCCCTCAACATGTGGGGATTACAGTTCAATATGAGATTTGGGTGGCAACACAGAGCCAAAACATATCAGTAAGGAATCACTTTCAAGAAGAGTATCAGACCCTGTTCAGTTGGCACCAGGATCTTATTCATACCTTCCCATCTCAGGAATTGGCCTGGAGGGTATTTATATGGGTAGACCATGGTCACATTCCTGTAACAAATAAGGACTCTTCAAACAGTTCAACCAGAACCCTGTTTGTAGAGGGAGGAGATACTATATGAAAGGTAACCAAACTCTAACTGGATAATTCAGGAAGCATCACTATCCTACTATCCTATCTCAAAACCCAGGACAGACACATGGGAGGCATCTTTAAATTAATCCCTCCCTTTCCACATCTCACATATCTCCAATCCTTTGGGTACTATTTTCCACGTTTCTGGTGTTTTCATTCTTATAGCCATTTTTCTTACGCCTTTTTTTTTCCAACTGATTTATTCAAAATATTCACACATCTCTTTACTTATTTATCTAATAAATATGGGCCAAATATCCAGCAAGGGCCAGGAATGAGAAAGAAAATAGAGAATGGTGAATAAGGCAGACATGTTAAATGTTTTAATGGAGTGGATAGTCCAAGGCAGATAGGGACAAATACCTTGATAATTATAATTTTGTCCTAATCCACACCTGAGAATTAGGAAGGCTTCTTGGGATAAGTGAATGTCAAAACCAAGAGCTGGTGCTGAACCCCTTCTCTAATTAAGCACAGAGATCAGAAATAATTTTCCAGGTGTGGGAATTCTGTTTCTTGTCTCTTCACTCTCAATGCCCACCTCCACAGTGCTTACAAAATTATGTCTTTAAGAATACTTCAGGTCACCGTCATCCTCTCTGTAAAGATTCACCATTGTCTACTGAAGAAATGACAAACCTGAGATGAAATTGCCCGTCTCATTTTTTTCAACAAAGAAACTATAGTTCTATTTCACTGTAGTATCAACTCTTTGCTGAACAACAGGAACGGTTAGCCTGTTTTCTTTTGTTGCTTATTCTAGCAACTTATACCGGAAAATTCCTACTTATTATCTAAATTTCTGTTAGAATATTATCTTCTCTGAAAGCTTTCCCTTACCCCTCCATTCAGGCTTCATTGCTTATTTTTCTGATATTCCACATCCTTTGCTCCTCTATTATATAGCACCTATTTTATTCTGCTCCATGTATTAGTTTTTCTTTATCGGAGAAACCTAGGCTGTACTAGCTATATAAATACCCCCATCCCACTCCTCTAGGCTTCCTAGTTTCACATCCCAGTCTACAAAGACTTCTTCCCTGTGACTTTGCCGCCACAGTGAAAATGGAATTGCCCACAATTTCCTGTCTTCCACCAAGTAGCAGGAAAAACTTGAAACCAGGCACCTGCAATGATATTCCTCACTAAGCTCCCCTTCAGCATCTCGAATTTGACCTTGCAGATATGTTATTTCTCTTCTCTTCCCCACTGCCCTGAGTCTCCTAGCATCCCCTTTTGTCCCCGCTCTCTAGTATTTCTGATGAACTCCCATCAAGAATCACAGCTCCTCTGCCAGAAATGGAAAAAAACTTTCCTCCAAATGTAAGTTTTCACAGAGATGGACTTGTCTATAAGAGATTATAGATTTTTGAAAAAATGCCCCAAAATGCATTTGCTTTTTGAGGTTTAAAGCTCCCCTAAATAAGAAACTCATACCAGGCTAAGGGAAATTGGGCTTTTTCTAACATTCTTCTGCTCTCAGAAGAATGGTCCCTTAGAAATTCCTTAACATTTAGGATTGTTACTGAGAACCCTCCCCAGGGGTTGCATGGATGCCCCGCATCTCAACCTTGGATAAGGGTGTTAATATTTGAAAACAGCATTTGAGACCAGCCTGAACAACATAGTGAAACCCCTTCTCTACTAAAAATACAAAAAACTAGTGTGGCGGTGGGCACCTGTAATCCCAGCTACTAGGGAGTCTGAGGCAGGAGAATCACTTGAACAAGTGATTCTTGTTTGCAAAGTTTGCAGTAAGCCAAGATCGTGCCATTGCACATCCAGCCTGGTCAAGAAAAGCAAAACTGCATCTCAAAAAAAAAAAAAAAAGAAAATAGCTAACTCTTAGTCATAATATCTCTTTTATAGTTGCCCTAAGAAATATGACATGCCTTTTTGTAACTCAAACCCCTGGGAATTTTGTGACTCTTGATACCCCAGAACCATGGACATAGGCTCTGGTTACACACATCTTCCCCTGCAACTACATTATGCCGGATTCTATTTTGCAAGTGCCTTTACCCAGTGGAAATCTTGCCTATGATGGTGCTTTGTGCACATTAGACACCTAATAGATGCATACTCAATTGAATTGCCCAGGAAAAAGGCATATGGCACAGATGACTAAAAAGTGAAAATCCTCTACAACATACCACATTACCATTTAAGGGGGAAAAATCTTGTTAATGTACACGGTGACAAGTTTATGTCCTGAAACATGAGACCTGATTAGCTTTTTATATTTTAGCTCTCATAACTACCAGTTTTATTGCTGGTCATAAAATTATCCAGCTCATTTTGAAATTCAGCTGCAAAATAGGACCCTTTGATCTCCTGTGATTATACCAGTTTATATGAACATACGACTCCATGTTAGGGGTCTTACTCAAATCAGGGTTTGGGAACATTAGGAGGTATATTGAAGAAGTCTCATTTGAGATCTCAGGGCCAGGAACTCATTGGGCATAGCTGGCAGTGGTAACAGCAAAAAGCGGAGTGTTTCCCCTGGATGGCATCATGTTGGCTGAGATTTTTTAGTCATGATAGCAAATCATGGATTCAGTTTTTATATCTCAGTGTTAGTATCTTAGTATCAGTTTCGTATGTCAGTCTTCATAGTCTTGGGCCGTACCCCTGAACAGTTCACAAATACCTGTCATTCACTAAGAACACGGGGGAACAACTTGAAACAATTTTTTTGATAAATACCTGTTGAGCAATTACTAGGGGTTCTGGGGTTATTCCGTAGATAAGAAACTAGCAGCAACACTCTAGTATTGAAATAAAAGGAAAACACAAAGACTTTTAACAGACCGTGGAATGGCTGACATATCTCAGATCCTCTTCTTGCCTAATTTGCTGCTATGAGATCTGTGATCCATTGAGAGAAAATTAAGCACTGGGAGATATTCACAGCCGGGAAACTTCTGGGCAAATGATTGTAGTCCTGATGCTCCTACTCTGCACAAATATGATTTTATTTGCTTCCTTGCTTATCTACATTTTCAGCATCACTTCTCAGGATAACATCACTCCAGCTATATGAAAAATAATATGGACGCTAAGCAATTTTTTCCTCATATAAAGGTAATTACTTTAGGTGTGTTTTTATTTTGTTTATTTTAATTTAGACATCCCTCATTCATATCTTGTATTTTTAGGTACATGAGCTATCTCATGGGTAAATCACCAACAACTCAGGATTACAGAGCAGACACACATGCACACTTGTATGTGCACACACACGAGCGTCGGTTGTTTTATCATTGCAAATAGCTCTTAGTTATGCACAACCTGTCCTCTTCCTCATTTTCCCATTATGCAGGCTTCCCTGCCACATACGTATTAGAAATATTTAGAAATACAAGGGTTTTCATTGGATCTCTCTATGAGAGATTCCCTACCGTTGATCTGATCAATGACTGGAAGAGAACGCAGAGAGTGTCAGGGGGTCAGGATCATGGAGGACTCTGGTAGTTGTAGGAGGGCTGGGAATTGTGGTTAAGGCTAATGTGGATTGTGGCACCTCTAGGCATTGGTCCAGAGGACAGAGCCTTCATTGGATTGGTCCACCCACTGACACATAAAGTCACGTGGTAGAAATTTTTCACATTAGCTTAGGTTAAAAAAAAAAAAACTGCTGCCTTCTTACAGACATAACAGGAAAGGAAATCTCCAATACGTGACATTTCAAAATTCTGCCTGCCCTGCCTTCCTTACTGCACAATCTCTTAAGTAAGAGTAAGAGCCTAGTTTTATGCGTTAGTCTAGTTGCAGTAAAATGATAGCTAATTGGAGGAAATGATATTGATTTAACATTTGCTAAATCTGTGAAACAGACCTATCTGCCATCTTTATGGTGAAATGGTACAAAAACAATGTCATACACTGGTCATGTATCATTGCATCTGGGTTCTTATCTCTTGTAAATTCTTCCACCCTCTAGTATTCTGCCTTTTCGAGCTTCAAAAAATTACACAAATTTTTATAATTAGAGGACTTCGGGTAGGTCAGGGTCTTTATAAATATACTGAAGTGGACTTCTCTCAGGTTTCCTTGCAGAGTTTATTTTCAGACTTCTTGGGCATGAAACAAAAAGAGACAGGAAGCCTCACAGATAGATTTTGCATCAGACAAAATACTTTTGAAATATGAACTAGATCACCTCTTTTTTCAAAGGTGGGGAATGTCTATCTCTCTTTTATTTGCTGATTTTCTAGTTTGCGGTAGTTGGGAGACCTTATATTTCAAGTCCCTCAGGACTTTTCCTGCTGGTTGAAGAAACTCATGTCAAAATGGACATTTCCTAATAGGAGAGCACTAAATTGTCTATGAAAACAGATTATAACTCTATATTTACTGTTATAAGAGCATAAAAGCATGCTTCATGGAGAACCTTGAATTTAATGGAAGGAGAAGAATATAGAGTTTTCATAAATTTATTTTTTGCAGTTATCTCCCTTTACCTTTGTAAAGCAGAAAACTAAGCTCCTTTTGTATCAGCTTGGTATTTATTGACATATTAATACTTAAAAACACTAAGAATAATAACTGAGATGGAGAGAGAGAGAGACAGACACAGTGAATCAAAATCTTTTCTACCCACATGTATTAATCAAAATATGCTAGGTGTGGTAACAAAAAATAATCTTGTGGTTTTCCACAGCAATGATTATTGTATAGACAGATTCTGCTATATGTCCAGCATAATCTCTCCCTACTTGCAGTTAGGAGCTTCACCATCCTGTAGCTGCATCATCTGCAACACTGAGCTTCCTTGATCAATAAACAAGAACAGACTGTTGGAGGCCTCATCCTACCAATTCAACGCTATGGCCTGTAAGTGACAAAAACCACTTCTACTGACAGCCTTTGGCTGTCAGAAATTGGCTGCATGGACAAGATTAGATGCAAGAATAAATTATGTTTATCCTCTTATTTGCCCAGAAAGAGAAGTAAAAGAAATATGGGTAAGCATTCCCACTCCCACATTATCTACCTCTGTGTTTCTCAAATTACATTTTCTTGTCCAGAGCCAATTTTTTTTTTTAAGCTAGTAAGGAGATCAGGGTAGGGAAGTGGAGACATTATCAGGGGAGGGAGCGAGTTGCGGTGGTCTCAAGCAGTTTTTTTATATCTCAGAAATGGTGGTAGAATTGAAGTCACCAAAAAAAACAAGCCCTCATCTCCACTGCTGTTCTATTTCACTTCCCTGTGCACATACGCCTCATAATCTGAAGCTACAAGGCAAACTCCTTATTATGCCTTATAGGACTATAGGATTAATAGATTTGCATATAGAAATATTGTTTAATATTTGCATTTTAATATGTAATATGTAATCCTCAATTGTTTCTTGAGTAATTACTCTAATATTATCTCTACTATTTTTATTACTACTTCTACTGTTATAATTACTTACTATTAGTTAATATTTATTGATGGTCTACTGAGCTAAGCAATTTAAATATGCATAATTTTCAAAACAAACATACAATGTAAGTGTAATTATCCCCATTTACTGTAAATAAATTGGACAACAAAGAAATTTATAATTTGTTAAATAATGAATCCAGATCTATCTGACTCCAAAGTCCGTGATGTTCAACACTATCGGTAACATACAGAGTAATAGGGATTTATTCTCATGCCATCATCTGTAATCAGCTATCTTAATACCTAAGGTTCTAGGGTAGCAGGGTAGCTGTGCTAGTTGCTGAAAACGTTTCACACAGAACTTAACATGTTTTGGGCATTTGAGTGTTTAATAATGCCAACATATAACACTATTTTTTTAAGTAAGATGAAAATGCATCTTGACTATTGATTTAAATTTAGATCTGTTTTCTGAGTGTCAAAGCAACTTACTAGAAATACATCATTTGCAAATACTGCATCATCACTACACGTTGCCATGAACATCAAGTCGCTTCACTAATTCAAGTGTTGAAATCAATAATTGATTAAAACTCAAAGAGGCTAAGAATTATCCCTTTATGCCAAATTGGCTGACGATAGCCTGCACATGTAATTACAGGTTTGTGTGTGAGACAAGGTAGCTGTATATTTTCTCACATTGAAAAATCACGTCTCACTCATAAAGTAGATGGAATAGTGCTCATGACTTCCAGGACACTTTCATGTTTCCGAAAATTCAGTAATTTCTCAATTATTTTTTTTTTTTTTTTGAGACAGAGTTTTGCTCTGTCACCCAGGCTAGAGTGCAGTGGCTCAATCTCGGCTCACTGCAGCCTCCGCCTCCTGGGTTCAAGCAATTCTCCCACCTCAGCCTCCCAGGTAGCTGGGATTACAGGCGCCTGCTAGCATGCCCAGCTATATATAGTTTTGCCATGTTGGCCAGGCTGGTCTTGAACTCCTGACCTCAGGTGTCAATTACTTTTAATTGGAAAAACTGCAGTTACGTTTGCACCAACCTAATATCTCTTGTTTGTTCACTGCCAATCCCTAGAATCTAGCAAACCAATGTTTGCTGTTGTTTGATATTATGTAAGATTTCAAGTCAATCTGTTATAAAGGGCAAAGAAATTTTAAAGTCTATTTACTATTAAGTTAAATTTCATGAAATGTACAAGATCATTTTTCACTGATCTTTCACTGAACAATCTCTCAATTATCCTTTCTTCTCTGTTGTTTGCTTAAAATAAAAATATAAAACTCTGAATAAATTATTCATTATTATGACATGTGTCTATAAAGAAAAAATTGAAGTTTAGAAGAGTACATGTATTTATACCCAGTTCTTTTTCCTAACACATTTGAAATAGTACATGAAATATATACACTGCAATAGGATAGAAACATCATAAGGGCAGGTGAAAGGGAAAAATAAGGTAAATAGAAAATCAGACTCAAGGCAAAGTTACCCAAAAATGTACTGGGATTTTTAAAACTTTAAGTTTTGAATTTGACTGTGAGATTCCTAATAGCCAAAACAAAGTAAAAGATACTATCATTTTATAATTTACTAAGTTTATAAGGAGATGAAATACAATTGGCCAGAAAAAGCCAGATACACACAGGAATAAAAGTGTTCACTCGTTGGAGATCACGTACTTATTGAAACCATGTTGCCAATAATATCTTTGTTATTCTTTTTCGTAGAAGAGATTGCTTTCCAGGACATAGAAGAAAATTCTATAGCATCTCACTACTTTAGAATCACATCTCAGTTCTGAAATAAAACCATATTCAAAAATTACCCATAATATACACCAGACTCATTTTTAAATGACATTTGATGGTTTCTGAAGCCCAAATCCAACTTCAAAGTCTCTATATATGATAAAGCATATTCAAAAAGTGAGTGACAGACTTTGAAAGCCATTTTCAAGAAAGTGTTCAGAAATATTTTGAGTGATGTTGATATCATAGGAAGACACATATAGCATATAGGCTCTTAAGGTGAATATTTGAGGGAGATAATGCTTATTGTTATTATTCATGTGACTGACCAAACAATCATATTCGATTGTGATTGTACAATATATGGCAGACCAGGGTGAGCACTGTGATTGCATAGTTTCTTAAATAGTGTTGGGGTACAAATAATCAGTCCTTGCCTTCGATAAATATATTCTTAGGTTTTTGCATGCTTCTGTGTACAGATATTTATTCTCCTTTAAATGAAGTAAAAATTCCTTTAGCAAAGAAAACTTAATTCTTATTTCTTTTTACCCTTTGCCACTAGCAAAGCTCCTATTAGGTGCCAAAAAATACTAATTAGATAAATGAACTCTGCTCTGATCACCTGAAACACTAGCAAACTGCCTGGCTCTCCTGTCACATGGCACATGCAGAAGTGGCCTCACAACATATTTCCACATATTTTTTCTTCAAAAGGCAGCAAGTTAATAAAAAAGAGATGTGAAATATATGAAATATTTTTATAATGTCCTTCTTCTATGCCTTGGATAAATGCTAATCCGAGATTCTGTAATCTGCACGACTGGTATAAGTGACGGAACACATAATTTTCTGATATTATTTTCTCAGGCTATTAAGCTCTGCCAAACCTTTTAAGTATATTGAATTGGAAGATCATGTTCCCACCATTTCAGGAAATTGGTAGTGTCACAGCCCAACAACTTGAGAAAATAACGTTATTTTAGACCGGAGGTAAAAAGAAGAAATGGCAACAAAGAAACTATGTAAAGCCTCAGACTGGAAATAGTAAATACTTGCCCCGGTGATGTAAAATTTTGTCAATGTGAGAACAGCAGCACAAAGAATATCCTTGTGATTTATTTAACTAACGAGCTTTCTTTATAGGTCTCTTATTTATACAAGCAACTGTAAATGTTAACCCTTTGGTTTTTTTCATAAATGAACACTTTCCTCTAGTGGCAGGGGTTGGGGACTGGAACGGCTCTGTTGACAATGGAAGTCCGCATTGAGATCATTTAGAAAATAAGTGCAATGGGATAGGTAAAGGCCTATTTAATGAAGACAATTTAATAAAAACCACAAAGGAATGTATTACACAAACAGATTTTATTATAGAAAAATGGAATGCGCTGGAAGAGTGATTTTTAGACTTGGTGATCTTTCAGAGGAAAAAGAGTGAGTACAAACTTTGCAACCTGTTGGCTCTTCCTAATTAGAGGTGTGACTAGAAGGGAGATGGCAAAGCAGTCTCCAAATAAGTGCTGGTTTCCTAGCAACCATGGCTCCAGTGGCTTAACCAGATTTTAAATGCAAACAATCAACCTCAGTACTAAGCCTGAAAGGGATGTTAAGTAAATATCATGGGCAAACTGCAATTCTTCCAAAGAAATGCTCTTCAGAGGCTGTGGGCTGCACTACCAGTCTTTAAAGCCCTCCACTGTGCTCAGGTGCCTGCAATGGGCTCTAAGTCAGCATTAAGTTACATTATGCCTAGACTGTCCCTGATATGCCGATGACCCTACTTATTTCCTCCCTGAACACAAGGCTACATGTGGCACAAACAGACTACAGAATTGAGGTGGCTTAAACCTGATGTGGATCGACGAGAATTTTTTTCTACTTCATATTTTGCAGCTTATTTTATTTGATTGTGAGTATATTCTTTACAAGCTGTTTTTTAATAAATTTTCTGTTTTGTTCAGTAATATCTTTTCCATTTTCCAAAACACTACCTCAAGAGGTCACTCAATCTAAAATTCTATATGATGTCTTAAGATATCACAACCCTTAAACGCAGCATATGTTTTCAAAACACGTCTCATTCATACAAATTGTTAAATAGAACATTGGTTTGAGTAGAAATTAAAAATGGGTCAATATGAGCACCTCTAGAACCTCTTACTTACTGGCATAATATGCCCCAATACTTTATGGGCAAATACGGAATTTCTAGAAACATGACTAGAAAGCAATTGATTATCTGAGCTAGTTCTCTTGCAGAAGAGGTCTCTGACTGTCCTCAAGGTAAAACTGGAAGACAATCAAAGCCATGGAATAAACCCAGGAGCCTTCAATCTGAATGCATGATGGATACTCACCATTCGACACAGAAGACCGATCACAGAAGAAGTAGTACATTATCCTGTTGCAGGGTGGGTACAGAGGCCTCTTTTAGTAAACTTTTCTTATTAAACTTTTTATTTTGAGATGATTGTAGATTCACTTACAGTTGTAAAAAAAATAATAAGAGAGATCCTATATATCCCTTATCCAGTTTCTTCATTTGAAGGGACTTTTAAACCTTGGTGTACTCAGTACAACCAGGAGCCATCAGTAGAGTTGTAATCAAGTAAGTCAGCCTCCAGAAGAGCTCTCCACTTTAACAGTTCCACATATGAGCTTTGTTTGCACAAAATGGTAACTACCACTCTTGGGAGAGTACTGTTAACAGGTAGTTCACCAGAGAGCTCTATTGAAAAGGTCTGACCAGTAGATTCAAGAGGGGAGGTCTCTGAGAGTCAAGAGGTGACTCTTGTCCTTTCTTTTTTCAGATTTGAATCAAATGGTTTTGGGGGCTTAGTGGGCATTAATAAACTATAATATTTGGTGATGTTGGATAAAGTGGTTTGGCTAAACCACTTTAATTCTTAAATTCTTCTACTGCAGGTAGGATTCCCTTGGAATACATGGTTGTAAAATTGGAGATCATTAGGCAGGATATTTATTAGGGAGAACTCCTGGGATCAAAACCTATGGAAGGGAAGGGAAGTAAGGCAGGAAGGTAAAGAAGCGTTATTGGACAATGAAGAAAATTGTGCTGCATGCAGATCTAACAAAGTCCACAGCCAACATGGAGGGCCCCTTCAAATTTGTTTTGCCTGCACTGAGGATGCCAGACCTTTATGTTCTTACATTGACCAGTCACTGGATGCAAGCTGTTTGTTAGAAGGAAATGTGATCTTGGACAAAAGAGCTCTTTCCAACCCAAGGCAATTTACAGAAAGAATCAAAAGCTGAAGTCTGTCAGATAGTATTCCTCCCAGAAGCTATAGAAAATAATGCCTCATTTCTAAAGGAGAAGCCAGGCAATACATAACAGCATCCACTATATTTCATCCATTGTACTGCTCAGTTCTATTCCTTTACATATGTTCTGACTTGGAATGACAAGGGTTATAGTTACGATGAGCTTTTTCGTTTTAACTGGCTTTGACTTATAGGAAGAAGATTTATGGGATGAATTAAGCCCATGCAACTGTAGCTTATCTTAGGGCTGTAATTAATCCTTAGCATCTCTCTCTTTATCCAGGCGGAAAAAAATCAAACCAGTGTATTTTTCTAGATTTTCCTAATCTTCAATTAGCACCTCAGCTTGTCTTGGGTCTGTGGTCACCATGTGCCTCCAAGACTGTGGCTGCTGTTCTTGTCCATGCAAGTGGATCGCTTGGGAGCCAAACACAGAATTCTGTTTCATAACTGGAAAACATCAGCCTTACTTCCCCCTGATGATCAGAGTCCATTCCCTGCCAGGATTGTGACTCTTTGTGTTTACTGCTTTTCCCTTATCCAAAGGAGTTCAAGGTGACCAGGAGAAAACCACAGTTTATATGCAATAGGACTTTTGCTATGTCCATGGTAAAAGTGTTCTCCCTTTGGGTATCAGGAGTTTTAAATCTGCAAAACAGAGCCAGGCACGGTGGCTCACGCCTGTAATCCCAGCACTTTGGGAGGCCGAGGCGGGTGGATCACAAGGTCAAGAGATCGAGACCATACTGGCCAACATGGTGAAGCCCCATCTCTACTAAAAATACAAAAATTAGCTGGGCATGGTGGCGTGTACCTGTAGTCCCAGCTACTAAGGAGGCTGAGACAGGAGAATTGCTTAAACCCAGGAGGTGGAGGTTGGAGTGAGCCGAAATTGCGCCACTGCACTCCAGCCTGGTGACAGAGTGAAACTCTGTCTCAAAAAAAAAAATAAATTAATTAAAAAAATGAAAAAATCTGCAAAACAAGATTGTGTACACAGAAAGCACAAAATTTCCATAAAGCACAATTAGGAGTGATAAAAAAATGTGCAGACAGAAACACAAATAGAAGTGATATTAAAGATGGCTACCCTTGCTTCAATCCCTCGATTCTCAAACTCATGTATTCCACCTATTAGGGACAGGAAACTATGTAAAGGCCATCTATCTACTCATGTAGAGATTGGTAAACTATGGCAAATAGGCCAAATCCATCCTATTGCCTGTTTATATAAACAAAGTTTAACTGGAACACAGTTATAACCATTCATTTATATATTATTTAAAGCTGTTTTGACACTACAATTGCAGAGTTGAGTAGCTGCCACAGAGATCATATGGCCTGAAAACCTAAAATAATTTTTATCTCACTCTTTACAGAAAGCTTGCCAACTCTTGATGTTATGTGTATATCGCATCCTGGAAAGTGGTGCCCCGTCTTTGTAAGGAATCATCTCCAAGCTAGCACCTCAGTTTACCTTCACCAGTCCATTTTGTTGCTCTATCATGCTGATAGCTTCCGGGTGGTATAGTGTGGAGTGTGGCCAAAGGATTGCATGGTCATGTGCCCACTCCCACACTCTATTTCTGCAAAGTAGGTGTCTTGATCTGACATGATATTGAGTGAGATCCTATTTCAGTGAATCACGTTGTAAACCCTTGGTTAGTGGTGCAGGTTGACATCCTGCAGTCAGAAAAGGCAAACTTATACCCAGAAAATATACCAATTATTGGGAAAATGAATTGTTGACATTGGAGGGTAAAGGGGGTCAAATGTAGTCAACTTACCACAAAATGTCTGGTTGGTTTTCTTGAGGATGCTGCTGCATTAGGGATAGATTATTTGTCTCTGTTGCTGACAGGTTGAAGGTTCAGTAGTGACAGTAGATAGATAAGTCTTGATGAGTTTGAGCCCATGTTCTTGACTCCACGCAGAGCTCCCATCCCTCTCAAATGGCTATTTCCTTTTTGTGCCCTTTGTGCAAGCACTGGAGTGGCCAATGACAGAGGCTGGCTGACATTAATTGGTTAGGTCATTTCGTCTCTTTGGCTGTTTAGTGCCTCTTTCATAATGACAGCTTTTTGGTGATATTAGCATGCAATACAAAAATGCTGACATTTTATGTCCACTATGCAAGGTACATCTGTGTGCCTCTATTCCATTACAATGTCCCCTATCTTCCATTTTTTTCTTCTTTCAGGCCCTGGCCTTCTAGCCAAGCCATTTATTCCTGCTCATGAATCTCTATGTATTCTTGCTTTGGACTGCTTCTCTTTCCTTATAAAATGGATGAATAGGTATACCAAATGCAGCTTGCCCATCAACTTTCCCTCACCGTTGGATCTTTGATGCCTCACCCTCACACCTCCCCCACCCCTTGAGTGAGACAGTAGCATAATCATGGTCTATTTTTGGCTTGACTAACAAGACAACATATTTGTAAATAAAGCTTTGCTTTATTCCTCCTCCAAATTCCTATGTGGCCATAAATGAAAGCAGAATAATAAGAGGTTCTGATACAAAAGCGAATGACATGGTGGTGGGGGTGGAGGTGAAGTGAGTGGTTCGGGGAGAGACAGAGGGGGTATCTAAGTCATCTGCTTAAGATACAAGCTTAAATCATGTTTTCTGGCATTGCTTATGCATTATGACAGATACTCTACTTCCATATTACAATAGATTCCTGATGGGCCTACTTATCTTAATTCTGGATCTAGCTTCTGAGGAAAACTCTGACCACATGGTCATTTGATGAACCACAGTGAACCACTCTATTTTTACCAGTGTCCAGTGACAAAAAGGAGAAACTGTTCAAAAGGCATATAATTCTCTGTAAAGCATTGCTCCAGAATAAACTATATTATGTTTCTTCTACTGAGATGTACCAAATGCTCCATATGTGTTTTCCTACCACAGGATCTCCAAAACAGTATAAGGCCCAAGAAGCAGAGAGGTTTGTACTGCAGTCTGGCCCCGCTGCAGATCTTTCCTTCTCTAAGACCACCTACGTCATACTTTAAATGGGCAGAGCAGTTTGTGTGTGTGCATCTTTTATAACTGCCTCAGTGTTATTGTGAAAATTGTAATGTTTTAATACATAAAAGTGATTTATTGGCCTGGCGCTGTGGCTCATGCCTGTAATCCCAGCACTTTGGGAGGCTGAGGCAGGTGGATCATGAGGTAAGAAGTTCGAGACCAGCCTGACAAACATGGTGAAACCCCATCTCTACTAAAATACAAAAAATTAGCCAGGCTTGGTGGCAGCCTCCTGTAATCCCAGCTACTCAGGAAGCTGAGGCAGGAGAATTGCTTGAACCTGGGAGGCAGAGGTTGCAGTGAGCCGAGATCGCGCCACTACACTCCAGCCTGGGCAACAGAGCGAGACTCTGTCTCAAAAAGAAAAAAAAGTGATTTATTGTAGTAATATGTTTTAATTCAAACATATTATACCTAACTTATTACTATATATTTTTCTGACTTTAATGTGATATGTGAAGTTTTATCCTTCATTATAATTGTGAGATGATGCTAAGTTACATGAACATATGTTCTTCATTCAACAACTTCCCATAGCTCAGAGACTAGAGTTTTAGTAGGTACTCATTAAATATTTGTTGATTAATGAATAAAACTCCCACTCATAATAATCAATAATCAATATCAACAATGATCAATCCACAGATAAAGTTGAGTCTTACTACATATAAGAACTACATGAGTTGCTGCGACAATATACTAACCATCATATTGACTCCAAAGGGAACTTGGTATTAGAGACATAGTATCTTAGGGCTGGAAGGGGCTTTCTCATTCAATTTAGTCACCTTTTGCAAATGAAATAAAGGCTCAGAAATGGATAGGGACATGTCTGAAATGATGTCCAACTGGTTGCATAGCTACATCATAATCTAAACTTCTCAACAACCCTCATAAACATTGTTTCCATTATAGCATTCTATATGGCATTATTTCATTCTTCTGGTTTGCTACAGAAGTAAAATGTTTTCCAGGACAGTATAAGATCTTAAAAATTTTTCCATTAAAAACACACATTAAAACTTATTAACCTAATTTTCAAATTTGGAATATGGTGGAAGGAAGACTAATACACAGTCATTTTGATATAAAGGAGTAAGGGGAAAAAAGTTTTAAAAACTAACATCATGTTCTTGCAGTATTGAATTAAATTTCATGTTACTTCTGTTTTCAGATACCATTCTTATTTCCAAACCAGTACCCAGTAAAAGACACATAATTTGTTAATTCATTTTTCTTTCTCCTTCCCTAATTCCACCAATTTTAACTTTCTTATATGAAATAAGTATGCAATGTATCTCATAGGCAATGTGATTTATCTTTTCCAATTTCCAAATAAATAATGATTAACAAAAACATGTATCTAAGGCCTGATTTGAACTTAACAGAAAAATATCACCATAATCAGTTTTACATGTTATAAAAAATGTTTCAAATGCTATTAAAAATATTTGATTTTTAAACACTTAGATAATTTCTAAAAAAATTTTTCCTACTGATTATTTAGACAGGATGTTAGAAGACCTTAGGGGAGATATTAAAATCAGATGAAATAGTGATATGAGGTCATATCTACTTAATGCAGTAATAAAGGAAATGAGAAATGAGAAAACCTGAAATATATAAATATAAGGCTGTCACAACAACACACAAGTAATAATCAAAATATTTTCTGTGGCATTTGAAAGCCAACAAAAATTGCAAGGTATTGAGAATGAGCAAAAGGGTGGTTTTCTTGAAAAACTTTGACCAAAGATTTGAAGAAAATTAAGTTAACAAAGATCTTAAAATAATAATACAGTGGGAGAGTTTTTTATAGATGGCTCCTCCCAAAAATGATTTTTTTCACCATTTCAAGCGGTAAAAAAATATTTTTGGATGGAAAAAATAGAACCTAGCAATAGAATTCTCCACATAATCATGTCACAGAACTGCCTCCAGATATGTCAAATATATCTTGGCTTATGTTCTAGAATTTTTGAGATCATTAACTTAACGTGCTTAAGTGCCTTAAAAAAGAAATTGGTTATTTTCTACATTTCCATTTAAGGTTATATTCTGATTTCAGTCTTTTTAGATTGATGAAACCCTATTTGCTATATACTATGGATACCTTTTAACATTATAAAGTAATATATCCAGCATTAATAAGGAATTTTTACAAATGGAATAGGGTCATATTGTTTTATTAAAATGAAGAGATTTTGCTTCTAAATGCTAACCATTAGGAGCATAACCAATGTGTTGGGCAGAATGTGTTTAATGTATACTCACATAGATTTGGTATTCTTACTTTTTAATAAATTGCCTTTGTAACACAGAGACCTCTTCTCTTACTCAGAGAAACTGGAAAAAGCTTGTGATCTTGATGTTCTGCTCAAGCATTCTAAGAGAATTGACAATTTCCATCAGTATCCAAGCTACTTTAAAAAAATTCAGCATCCTTTATATCTCCACACCTAATTATTAAGTGTCAATCATAACTGACAGTAGGACAACAAAGCCACACAATTACACAGAAAGATATACTTTCAAATGTCATTCTTAATTTATGAAATTGGAGTTCTACAGTCCCCTTATGAAAATGTCAAAAAGTGCCAACCATAATTTTTCTGTAAGTGGTAAATACAACAAATTCACATCCTTAATGCATTCATCTTTTATTCTTACAAACTGATAAAAATCCTAGAGTCGAATTCCTGTCTTTTTATTTATTGAGGTGGAGATGCTTATTTCATATCTATTGGACATCTCAACACCTATAAAAAGTGACAGGTGTTAAATCATGTTGTGTTGTTGACTTATAAAATTAATTTATTATCATAACAAAATATTTAAATGTTATAGAAGAAATTAAAGATAAAAATCTAGCCCACTCCCAAACTTAGGCTGCCCAATTCCTATCCTCAAAAGTGATTTGGATAAACTAAAAGATAAATTTATTATTAATCATTTTGGCTGATCCTTTCAGACATAGTCTATGAGTTTTTATATATGTATATATATATATAATTTATGGTTGTGTTTATATATATATATCAATTATATATAAATATATAAATTATATATAAATACATATAAATGATATATAAATAAATTATATATAAATATATAATAATATAAATATATAAATAATTTATATAATTTATTTATATAAATATATAAATAATATATTTATTTAATATATTTTTATATATCATATAAATTTATATAAATATATAAATAAATTATATAAATATATAAATTATATAAATTATTTCTAAATATATAAATAAATTATATATAAATATATATAAATTGTGTATATATAAATTATATATAAATATATATACATTATATAAATATATATATACATTATATATAAATATATATATACATATATGAACACACTAGATCAAAAAATATATCCTGTTCTGCAACGTTTCCTGATTTTACTATTTACATATAATCTTACTATATTTTATTTGTACATATAATGCTGACTCATTCTTCTAAGTAACTGCACAATAGTCTAATGTATGTTAGTTTCTCAATTTGTTTCATGAGTCGCTTAGATGTATTTCCAGTTTTGATATTAGAAACAATACTCCATATTGTTTGGGCTATACCTTTGATCATGTATCTTTTCATACCTCTGTGACTCCATCTGTAGGATAAGTTCTTAGTTGGGAAATTTCTGTGTCTAAGCATTTATTTGTTTATAATTTAAATTAGTTAATTTAACATTATATTGGCACTATATTAGCTAATTATGATATATTTTTAATATAGTCTCCATATGACGCTTTTTTTTTTTTTTTTGAGACGGAGTCTCGCTCTGTGACCCAGGCTGGAGTACAATGGCGTGATCTTGGCTCACTGCAAGCTCCGCCTCCCAGGTTCACACCATTCTCCTGCCTCAGCCTCCCAAGTAGCTGGGATTACAGATGCTCACCACCATGCCCAGCTAATTTTTGTATTTTTAGTGGAGATGGGGTTTCATCACATTGGCCAGGCTGGTCTCGGACTCCTGACCTCAGGTGATCCGCCTGCCTCGGCCTCCCAAAGTGCTAGGATTACAGACGTGAGCCACCGCACCTGGCCATATTATATATTTTGAAAGTTTAAAGTTAATCAACAGTGGAACACAAGATAAATAATCATTTTATAAAACAAAAATCTCAAACCCTAAACAGAGAAAATGATTTGGGAAAATAGTCGATAGCCAACATTGAAATTAAATTTTTAAAGAGCACAACCTAATGAGAATAGCAATCACTATTTTGTAAAATTTAAAATGAAAATAAAATTAGAACTTGAGTTATATCGAGATAATTAATTGTTAGAAAAACATCTATAATGGGTGTGGTAATTTCTTGAATTTTCAGTATTTGTAAAGCAATGAAAATTATTTTATGCCAAATGAAATAACATATATGTCATCAATGCAGACAGTAATTAGCCAGACATTTGAATGATTCATGTTTAAAGCTATTGAAATGGAAAATTTTCTTAAAAATGTGAAAAATTATTTTCAATTTCAATGGTTTTAACATGATAATGTGAAGTAAGTCTGGAACAAAGCTGATAGATACCTCCTAATTTCTAACCATTTTTGCTGATATAGAACAAACATATATTTCAGTAACATATTCTGTTTTCTCCTTCACTCTTTTACTGGCTAATGTGGGGAAGGGAGACTTACTTCAGATGTTTGAAAATTATCATCACTATAATTAATTATTTTTGCATACATATATAAAGAAATGAAATAGTATGTCAATTGGAAGAATTTAAGATCTAGAGTACACAGCACTAGGCTAGCCACTGTGTAGTAGTCAACATTTATTAGATCTCCAATTTCCCAAACGTATAGAAATTTCCCAAATATATAGAAAGTACAGCTGTGTTCGACTCTTCTAAAAAAAGAAAGAAAAAATAAATAATCCATAATCTTCCAGAAGGTTTTTCAATATTTTTTCCTTTAACAGATAGATCTAAAAATATTCTTTGAGATCTCCCTTATCTAACTTCTTTGAGAATGTGGGTTTTATTTCAAAATGCCCTTCCAATAATCAAATATTAACTTTAGCGTATGTTGTTTCATATGTATTTATTATCAGAAGAACATAAAGAAGGAAGAACCATTTAAATCTCTCTCCTATGTGTACATATATTCAGCAAGTTTCTAACATTTATAATGATTGCATTTATCGTGAAGATTATGATCATCTTAGATCATCAGCATCTGCCTGGTTCCAAATAAAGTTGCAGCAATAATACCTAAAACAGTATTCATAAAAAAGATTACTATCTCTTTAATAAAACATAAAACATTTTTTCCAGAGCTTTCATTATCAGTTCTTGAATGATTTAGTGCCCTTGCTTTTTTATTCTGACACATATCTGCACTGCTTTCAGAAGAATTCACTCATCACTTCACCAAGATTAAGTGGAATGTACACACTACACGGATCATTGTATATTAGGAACAATACGTTGGTCAACATTTGAGTCTGATTCTGTACCTAGTATTGTGCCAGGTTGTACAGTGTATACAGAGAAATATGGTCCATCATTTCTAGGAGCTTCCAAACTATCTTGGGATTAATGACCAACAAAGAAAAAGCCAGACAGCAATAATAAATGACATATGACAAATGAAGAGAAAGGCAATAGAAGCACTATAGTTTTGTTTGTTTGTTTGTTTTTTTGAGGCGGAGTCTCGCTCTGTCACCGAGGCTGGAGTGCAGTGCTGCGATCTCGGCTCACTTCAGCCTCTGCCTCCCGGGTTCAAGCAATTGTCCTGCCTCAGCCTCCCGAGTACCTGGGACTATAGGCGCCCGCCGCGGCAGCGGCTAATTTTTTTGTATTTTTAGTAGAGACGGGGTTTCACCATGTTGGCCAGGATAGTCTTGATCTCCTGACCTCATGATTCGCCCGCCTCAGCCTCCCAAAGTGCTGGGATTACAGGCATGAGCCACCGTGCCCGGCCAGAAGCGCTATAGATTTTAAGGAGAGGGGGTGGGTAGTCATTGTTTCATAGAACAATTTGTCTAGAACCGACCCTTGAAAATGAATGGGATTCAGACTTGCAGAGAAAAAAAAAATTTTAGGTGTGGGTAATTGTGTGAATAAAGGAAGGTAGACTCTATAAGGCACATTATAGAGGATTACAGGGGATCGGTTTAGGAACATTGAACAGATCCATCTGGCTAAAATAGACCTTAAGAGAAAAAAAATTGCATGATATTTCCATGGAAAACTGTTGGACTCTAGGTCATTTTAGACTATAGGGACATTCTAGCCCATATGAACTTCTAATACAAGTCTAAGGAAAAAGTACCTTACGTTATGGGAAGAGGTAAAATCTTAAAAGGTTTTTATTTTAGGTGTTAATGCATAGAAGCTGTATAAAAATTAATCTAGGTATGAGAAGTAATATGGGATTGTGAGATGCCTAATACTAATACCTAAAATTTAATCAGCACTTACTGCATAATAGGCACTGTGCTAGAAGACCAACATGGATAGGTTCATCTTTATATATCCTTAAAGACTTATATTATAATTATCCCCTTTTACAGGGGAGAACATAAAGCTAAGATAGATTCAAATTTTTTCCAAAGATCCCCAAGGTAGCCCATTTCTGAGCTGGAATTTAAATATAGGCAATAAGTCTTTATGTCAGAGTTCTGGAGTCAAAGAAGGGAGTTAATAAGTTATTAGAAGTAGTCTTTTGTGACAAATTGCTCCACTGTGTAGCCACAGTATAAATAAAGAGGAATGAAAGGGTGTTAAAGACAATGTGGAGGAAAGATTAGTTCAAATTGCGCTGTGAAAGTGCAACACATTAAAGGAATAGAATTTTTTAAGTTGAGGATGTATTAGCACCACATGCATTTCTTTGTCAAAACTTGCTTCCCCCTTTTCCTGCATTACATGGTCATGCTAGCAATAGCCAGTTATCCTAGATTGGTTTGAAAGAAAATTCAAAATGAAAACAATTTGCAGATATCTAAGAATAAGCTGATTTTGTCAGATTGCTCTGTTGGTAATGGTTTGGTTTTGCATGAATAATTTCTTTCCAATACGTATTCGGTAGAAATATACAAACCAGTTCTGCAAATAGGCCCCTTAAGAAAATGTTAGCATTGTCCTCACCTATTTTTCCTAAAATCACCTTTCCATCTGATTGTTTTTCTTCAGTTTCTTTTGGAGTAAACACAAAGGTAGTAAGGAAAAACTGCTCAGGTAAATTTTTGTAATTTCATCTTAAACAGATTCCTATGGAAAAGTAACAATAACAATGAGCTAATTATCTAATTTTTGTCAAGTGGTTAAAGCAATTATGAAGGAAATACTGTGTGTTATTGTTGAAGTCTGATGAGTGTTACTTTATAAAGTGTCAATTAAATAAGATGAAGTAATCACCCTTTTAAGTCATCCACAATCCTGTTATCTTTGATAAAAGCAGATGCCAAAGAGTGTGTCTCTGAGACAGAGAGAACCAATATAATTATCTGAACTTAAATGTCCCTTGAAACTATGTCTGTCTCCACTTTGAATAAAACTCCTCAATGGCGGAACACTAATAAATTCTCAATAAATATTTGTTGATACAAGAAAGCATTTCAAAAGTACCTTTTTTCTAGCATCCATATAAGTAAGAAGCATTCAAACTTGAGCTGCTGAGATTTAGGAATATCTCTGGTGGCTTTATTTTACTTTTCTAACCAATGACAAATTTTGGCTACATGACTTCAGAGCTCTTTTCTATCAATTGTCTATGACTTTAACATTTCTGCTAGATTAGATATTCCCTTAGATAAAATAACACTGAGAGAAAGATTAATGGTTGTGGTTTTCTTTTCTCTAGCTTGTCATGCTTCAGTTATGTCCCCTTTAGTCTGTGGCTTAATAAGATGTTGCTTTCAGTTCAGTTGAAACTACAAGCACCATGTTGAAAGAATTTTAGCACTTTTTTCTCCTTGTTAATATTGTAACTGCCCCCCAAAACAGATCTATATAGTGAACAGAAACGTCTGAGTGGATGTCATCAATGACAAGAAAACAATAAATTATATTATTTTGACATCTATGACCAGTGCGCAATATTTTGTATTAGAGAATTGTATTATGTCTAAGGAAGGCATTGTGAACCAGAGATGAAATGGCAGGCTTTAAATTGGATCTTTTGCTTTGGAGAATTTAATGAAAAACTTCTAGAATGAGAGAGAGTTAAAGAAAGAATATCAAAAACATATTTCTATAACAATTATTTTTTCTGTAACCACTTTGCTATTATCTTAAATATGCATACTTAATTCAAAGCTTTTCCTTCATTTCATCAAAAATGTTGTCATGATGAAATTGAAACTTCAGATCCTTTTATTACTGAGTTATTTCAATATACTTCAGTGAGAAATATAATTTATTGGAGGTCTCACTACTACTACCATGCCACGAGTATCTATCAATGTTAAGGAATCATGAGATTTCGTTCTTAGAATATGATCATTCTTAGCTGCATTTTTGGTCTATAAAGTAGATTATAGGGGGAAAGAATGCCATTAAGCCTCCTCTCACAAAAGCAAACACAGAAAAACAACAGCTGCAAAACCCCTGGAAGTACACATATTCCTATATTGGCTCTTAAAATCCACTTTCCCTGATGAAGGCAAAATAAATGGGATTTCTGCTTTCTAATAAGCTAATTCGGTGGATATTTACTTATTTTTCCAAAAACTGTGCTAAACTCTAAAACAGTGGTGTCCAATAGAACTTTCTGCAATGATGAAACTGTTCTAAATCTTCACTATCCCATATGGTAGTCACTAGCCACATGTGGCCATGGAGGACTTGATGTGTAATCAGTATGACTGAGAAACTGAATTTATAATTTAACTTTAATTTTAATTAATTTGAATATAAATTTACATAGCTACATGTGGAATATATTGGGCAATTAGGTTATAGAGATATATCTCTGAGAGGGATCAATGAGAGAAAGCTTAAAGACAATTAAAAAACAATTAATAGATAAAATAGCAAAGAAGAAGGACGTCAAGTATTTGAGAGCGCCTCCTTTCCAATGTTACTATTATAAATGAAGTGAAAGTTATTGGCAGTGATAAGTACCCAAATCTTAGTGACAAGACAAGCAGCAATACTTTCATTTGAATACTTCTAACTAGTATTACTTGTGATACACAATTGACCTGTGAACAACATAGGAGGTATGGGTGCCAAACCCCACTGCAAGTGAAAATTCACATATAACTTTCACACCACAAAAACTTCACCACTAATAGCCTACTATTGCCCAAAAGCCTTACAGATGACACAAACTGTTGATTAATGCATATTTTGTATTTTATATGTATTATATAGTACATTCTACAATAAGGTAAGCTAGAGAAAAGAAAACATTGTAAAGAAAACCATAAGGAAGAGAAACTACATTTACTATTCATCAAGTGGATGTGGTTCATTATAAAGGTCTTCATCTTTGTTGTCTTCACATTTAACAGGCTGAGGAGGAGGAAGAGTAGAGTTTGGTCTTGCTGTCTCAGGGATGGCAAAGGCAGAAGAGGTGGAGGAGGTGGAAGGGAGGCAAAAGAGCAGGCACACTCGGTGTAACTTTACGGAAATACGTCATAATTTCTGATGTTTTGTGTTTTTCATTTCTCTGCATTTAAAATGTTTCTATACAGTACCAATTCTTCCACCATTTACTTTTTTCTGCACCCATGGGTGCATGAAGGGTCCCTGTCATAAAAAAATCAAAAGCAGGCTTAAATAATCAGAACTGTTCTGCCAGGTTGTCTGATGTCAGTTAGTTTTCTTGCATTGCTGCTTCTTCATTTTTCTCATTGTCTAGCACTGGTTTTGAAGTACTCATCTCCACCAAGTTGTCTTCTGCTAATTCCTCTGGTGTGGTCTCTATTAGCTCTCGAATGTCCCCAACATCTGTATCTTGAACCCCTTCACTGCTCACTATTTTGCCATATCCACAGTCTTTTTCATGATTTCCTTGATTGGCTGTACGCAAATCCTGTCAAGTCATGCACAAAATCTGGACACAGTTTTCTCCAGCAGGAAGCTGTTTTGGGCCTGATGGCTTTCCAGGCTTTTTCTATAACAATGACAGCATCTTCAATAGGATAATTCTTCCCAACTTTCATGATTTTCCCTCTGTTGAGGTTCTCTTTTGTAGAACTGGCAATCCTTTCCATAGGATATCATGTTTAATGAGCCTTGAAAGTCCTTATAACCTCTGATCTAGAGGCGGAATCAAAGACATTGTGTTGGGTGGCAAGTAGACCACTTCAATGCCTATGTTGTTGAATTCATGTGGTTCTGGGTGGTCAGGGGCATTGTCCAATGTACAAAAAAAAAACCTTTAAAGGGCAGTTCCTTATTGGCAAGGTACTTTCTGGATTCAGGGATGAAGCACAGATAGAGCAAATCCAGAAAAAGGGCTTTGTTGTCCAGGCCTTCTTGTTGTACAATAAAAAGCCTGGCAGCCAATGTTTATCTTTTCCCTTTAAGGCTCATGGGCTAGCAGCTTTATAGATAAAGGCAGGCTTATCATAAAACCAACTGCATTTACACAAAACAGTAGTTAGCCTATCCCTCCCTGCCTTAATTCTTGAGCTCACATCTCTTTTTACTAATAAGTGCACTTTGTAGATTTTTTTTTCCAGATTAGGATAGTTTTATCTGTACTAAAAACCTCTTCAGGAAAATATCCTTCCTTCTCCATGTTATTCTTAATGGCATCTGGGAACTCACTTGCTGCCTCTTCGTCAGCAGATGCTGCTTCTCCTGCTACCTTGACATCGTAAAAGCAAAATCTCTTTCTAAAATTATCAAACCATCCTTTGCTGCCATTAAATTATTCAGCTTTAGATTCTTCACTTCTCTTTTCATTTAAGTTGTCATATAATGTTAGGTTTTTCTCAAATCCTAGCAGAATCTATCAGTATGCTTTTTCTATGCAATCTTGTACTTATGTGAAATCTGCAATTATAATAGAAGATAAAAAATTATTTTTCAAAAAGTGCAAAGGTTTTTGCTCCTGCTAGCATAGCTGCAGCAATGGATTCACAAATTTTCTTTTCTTAAATAATGGTCCTTAAGCTGGATTTATTTATATTGAAATGGCAGCCAAACACAGCTGCAGACCTCAATCCATAGTATGTATCAAGCAATTTGACTTTTTCTTGTAATGTCATGACTTTTGTCTCCTTCTTCAGAGAACTTCCAGCATCACTAGTAGCAAGATGTATGGATCCCATGGTATTATTCAAGGTTTACAGCATTGCACTAAACATGATGAAAATGGAGAACTACAAGAGATCACTTTTTACAGCCATACACAATTTACTGGAAAGATGAACTGCTCACATGCAGATGATTAGCTTCACACAGCATTTTAAGTGAATATTTGTGATATGGTTTGGCTGTGTGCCCACCCAAAATAATGTGTGTCATGGGAAGGACCTTGAGGGAGGTAATTGAATAATGGAGATGGATTTCTCCTATGCTGTTCTCATGATAGTGAATAAGTCTCACTAGATCTGGTGGTTTTATAAAGAGCAGTGCCCCTACACACACTCTCTTGCCTGCCGCCACTTAAGACATACCTTTGCTTCTCCTTTACCTTCCACCATGATTGTGAGACCTCCCAAGCCATGTGGAACTGTGAGCCCATTAAACCTCTTTTCCTTTTCTTTCTTTTTTTTTTTCTTTTTTTTTGAGACGGAGTTTCACTCTGCTGCCCAGGCTCGAGTGCAGTGGCACGATCTCGGCTCACAGCAACCTCCACCTCCCAGGTGCAAGTGATTCTCATGCCTCAGCCTCCCGAGCAGCTAGGGTTACAGGCGCCCACCATGACACCCAGCTAATTTTTTTGTATTTTTACTAGAGATGGGGTTTTACCATGTTGGCCAGGCTGGTCTTGAACTCCTGACCTCAGGTGACCCACCCGCCTCGGCCTCCCATAGTGCTGAGATTACAGGCATGAGCCACCGCACCCAGCCTAAACCTCTTTTTCTTTATAAATTACCCAGTCTCAGGTATTTCTTCATAACAGTATGAAAATGGACTAATACAATTTGCAACACTGGAGCTCACCAAGATAGCAACAGTATATGGCTACAAAAGTATGACAGTAATACACTGTGTATGGCAGCTCATTTTATGCAGCTATGATTTAATATTGCATATTTACATTTGCTTACATTTCTCTCTACTTGGTCCTTAAGTGTTTGTGTGCATAAGTTTTAATAAATATTAACTTTCTATAATCGATTTGTATATATTTTTATGGCAGTAAGTGATACAATAGGCTAGTACCTACATATATTTTATGCATTCGTGAAGTGCATTTTTCCTAAATTTTTTCAATATTTCTAGGATATGCAGTTCATCTGTGTCCGTAAATTGTCATAAATCTCCAAAATATTTTCTAATACATTTATTTCTTAAAATCTGCGTATAACCCATGCACTTCAAACCCATGTTCAAGGATTAACTGTATATGTACATACCTGTAAGAAACGTATTAAAATGTATCAGAAGGTGCTCCCCATGAGAAATCTGCTCCTCAGCATCTTTAAAAAACAATCTGACAGGTTTGGTCACCATCCAGTTTTGGCAATATGAGTGGCATCACCAGGGATAGGAGGGAAGTTAATTTTAGGTCAACATAAAGAAGATATTTCTAATGATTATGCTATTTTTAAATGGTATTATAATTTCCTCAGCTCACTAAATTGTTAAAGCAGAGATTAAATGATAAATTTGAGGAATAGTTTAGGATGATGCATGTATCATGAAAAAAAACAGGTTAGAAATTGAG
This sequence comes from Pan troglodytes, assembly GCF_028858775.2. Taxonomy (NCBI): domain Eukaryota; kingdom Metazoa; phylum Chordata; class Mammalia; order Primates; family Hominidae; genus Pan; species Pan troglodytes. Next base: position 110,029,228 of record NC_086015.1, read on the forward strand.
CAAATCTATGCTTTTTACCCACTTACGGCTTAGTTGCCTCTTACATAAAAATGATCATAGTAAGGTTATCGAAAGGCAGAGGACTACAACATTCATTTTAAGAACCATGACTCTTTGACCTCCTCTGGTCAATGAATTCATCTCATGAATTACCATGAATTAAACTTAGTTTACTTTTTCAACTGATGTTAATGATACCACATTCCATGGTTGTTATAGATTAAATGAAGTACTAACACTTCATTTGAAAATGAAAACTGAAACTATTAAACTAAAGCTAAGTAGAAAGCCCTTAGCCCTTCATTGTAATTTTTTTCATCATTTAATAACACAAACTCACTAAATAAATTGGTTTTTGAAAATAAAAATAATAAATAGGTTATTTTAATTTTTATATCCCTTCACACCTTACCTGCTTGTAGCCTCCAGCTATACATAATCTTCATGGCTGTTTGTATTGTTGTTACTGTTGTTCAGGTTAGTTCTTATTCCAGAGAGAAGGACAGAGGGCTGGAAGGAAGGAAGGAAGGAAGGAAAGAAGGAAGGAAGGAAGGAAGGAAGGAAGGAAGGAAGGAAGGAAGGAAGGAAGGAAGGAAGTGAACTTGCTAATGTTCAAGTAATAATGTGGTTTAGAAAATACAAACGTCAAATTTGCCTTTAATGGTATAAGAGGAAATAATTAAACCAAAGTGACTGATCATCTTTGTAGGATTTCTGAAATCTTACAACAATAGAAAGCCACATTTTGTGTGTAGATCATTGTATTTATGTCACCTCATTTTACCTTACATCATTTTATTTCTCACTTCAGGTTATTTGCAGTGCACTGTATTTCAAAGCGGAAAATCAGCTTTATCAAATGGAAGTAACTGAGCTTATCCAAGATACTGATTTGGCTGCAATAGGCTTTATTTTAGAGCTATCTGGGGAGAAGATGGTGTGATTGTATAAGGATGGTCTGGCTTTTCAGGAAATGAAAACTTATAAAGAAAGAGAAGTGTGATTATCTAATTAGGAAAAAAAAAGGAGCAAGCTATGAAGGAAAATCAGAAACCTGGGTAGCAATAAATAAGGGATCGTCTAAGTAAAATGGTCTAATAGTAGATATTTCAAATGCATTAAGGCAAAACATTGAAGGAAGACAGTAAATTTAGTTTATTTGGATGGTACTGAAATTCAAAGGCATGCAGGGACATGGTGACAAATATGTCAATAGCTAAACAACAGTCTTAACATCAAGGAAATTTACCTATTTTTCTTCAATTGAACTTAAATGTGGGTAACGGTTTTCTTGCACTTGCATTATTTTCTTTGAGAGAGGATCAGGAAAAACTGCCTAACTAAACTGAACAGAATTTGGTTACTATTACTTTCTCCTTCAATTAATTAAAAAAAGCAGTTCTGGATATTAAAGAAAATTAAAATATTTGGTTTATTTTATATATTTTGGGGTAGTTTTCAAACAAATTGAAATAATGCTGATGTGTTTAAATAGTTTTTTTATTTCATCCTATCAATATTCCATGAGGTAAACAGGGTAAATACTACTGTCACTATTTCATTTTAAAGAGAAGGCACAATTATGATAAACGAATGAGGTAATGATAAATGTTCATAATTACATATTGAATCAGCAACAAAAACATTCTTTTATTATTTTAAAAAGGAGAAAAATATAGTTTTCGTAACCTATACCTTCAAATCCTACTTTCTAACATTCTCTAAGAAATGTATGCTTCCTGCCAAAGAACTCAGATATCATTTGACACAAATATTTATTAATATTTACGAAATTCAAACAAACAAACATAAAAAGAAACATAGAGGCAGGGAAATTATTTTATTTTTTCCCTTCCCAGTATTCTCCACTTTCTTTCTTTCTTCGGTTTTTTTGTTTTATTGTTTTTCCCCTGCTAAGGGAAATTGCGGGGAAAGGGTGAGTGTATATGTATGTGTGCCTCTGTGTGTTGTGTGTGTGTGTGTGTGTGTGTGTGTTTGTGTGTGTGTGTCTTCCTTAGGTTAATAAAACCAAACCAGATAGATAAATAGATTTCTGTTATTCACAGTACTGCTAAGTCAAAATTCACATTTTCATCAGGTTGCAGGAAACTTAATAGACCATGACCTGTAATAAATAACAAAATAAGATGAAGAGGCTTTAATAATTATATGTTCATTTTTAGAGAGGCAGCCAAGGCTGTTTTCATGGTAAGGCATTACTAAATGTCACTATTTGTCTTTCTGTCCTAATTATCTGTAAATTTGTATTTGAAAAGCCTCAATTATCTAATGAAATTATTTGGAAATTATTCATTGAAATAAGTAGTTTTCCAAAAAGCACTCTGGTTTTCCCTTTCATAACTGTCAGTGGAAATCTGTTCTTCACCAAGGTTTAATGTACATCAATGAATAGCACTGGAGACAATTTTTCACCCTTTGGGCAATTTTTCATAGCAGAGGGCAGTACTGTTTGAATTTAAATGATGTTGCACTTGAGGCCAATGGTAATGAGCTAGCTCTCAACTAGACATTCATTAGATATTTTTATCATCTGAATATAACCGTAAGTACTTCATGCTAGCTACCACAGCCTTCATATGAATTATAAATATAACATTTAAGTTTCTTTTTAGAGGAGAAACTGTATTTCTGCTGTGAATGCAGAAGCAGATAGAGTTAAATAATATGATCTGTTTACCAAAAGTGCCTGCCATCAGAAGAAAGCAAAATGTTTGCAAAATGAGAATTGGCATGACAACTTGCTGTTTTAAGAAAAATCGTTGTCTACACTATGAGATGCATTTCTGAATACAGAATTAACCTATTACCCCAATGTCAAATAAAGCTTCCAACTGAATGCCCAATTACTCACTCAAGAGACCACCTCCAAAATCATCTGGGCAAAGGTTTCTTTAAATAGACCAGCCTGAAGGTCAGCAGTGGAAGTCTATGATGCAATAAGGGAAAAAAGAAATGCACAGAGAATTCAAAGCACTCTCATTATTTTCCTAACTTAAAACAACAACAAAGAAACTTTTTAGTCTACAATTAACCACACATCTACCCCAGTAGATTTTAACTCCACCAGTGGGATTGCATGGAGACCATGTTTACTACCAGGAGAATGTACTCACCCTAAGACAGTACAGTAAGTCCAGGGTAAATAAATCTCCCATGCTAAGGTATCCTCCCCTGAATTTCAGTGATTGTCCAGGTGTTGATATCACTAATTGCTTTATGCACATGACCTATTGTTCTCTGTGCTAGCTAAATTTTTAGTAGAGGAAAAAGCTGGTGATGCATCTAATTTTAGTAATGAAAGCCCTGACTATGCCCTCTGCTCACCTGCTGCATATATGCATAAATGTGTCATTGCAAAAAATGTATTTAAGTAAAGGTTATCAGCCTTTAAGAATTGTAATGAGACCACCAGGTAAAGAAAAAGTCACAACTTCTATGCTATGCAAAGTTACCCTTTTTGGAGGCCCCGTCTTAAATCATTTCTGCTCTATAAAGACTTTCACAGTACTGCTGTTTTCTGTACTTTGAAAATATTCCTCAGATTCCCCAAGCTTCCATTTTTTCCTAATAAACTTCAACCCACCTGGCTTCGTGTTGTTTCATAGTAAATCAAATCCTGAGGGAAATATGAAAATTAATTTTAAAAGAGGTGTAAACCTCAGTGAAATAATAATCTACAGGAGTTCCATTCTGTCACAAATTGGCATTCAGGCCAGAAGACTGATGCAGGATTTTTTGGTGCTGCTTTGCCAGCCAGAGATCTCCATGGCCTGACACACCCCCGCCCGGGGCCTCTCTCAGCCCTGGGATCACTGCAGGAGGCACCCCTCCCACTCGGCCCAGCGGTGGGAGCTCCTAGCTTGCACTTTGGCCTGGATCCCGCACTCGCTGTGGGATCCGTGCTCAGCCCGCAGCTGGGCCAAGCGTACTGCAACCTGCCTCCACCTTGGGTGCTGGCATCTGGATGAGAGGAACATGGTGGCATTGAACAGGTATGCCAGCCGCAAAAGTGTTATTACAGCATGCTAAGAGCTCTTTTAGTCCCACTGCCCGTAGCCTAACAAACAGGGGTGTGTTAACAGTTTTTTCAGTCCCATTGCCCCACTCGAGGCTGTGGCTCTGGGGCTCGCCTGGCCCCACCACTGGGGTCATGCGGGGTGGCCACTGGGTGGGTGCCAGCAGAGGGCAGAGGGCCACAGAATTACAGCCTTTTCTGTACCCGCATTCGGCAGGTCCCAAGTTCCTGTCCCATGTCTAAGAAGAATGAGGTTATGCTGACAACTGAAGGGTGAGCAGGACAGAGAGTTTTATTGAGCAACAGCTCTCACCAGAGAGGGGACCCAGAGAGGGCAGCCCCCACCCAAAGTCATGTAGCTTCAGTCCAAAGATGGGGCAGTCCCCAAAGTGTGCCTGAGTTCTGGGCTTTTATGGGCTTAGAATGGGGGAGTGCATGCTGATTGGTTTGTGAGTATGCAAAAAAGGCCAAAACAAAAGAGCCACTCAAAGGTGGGCATGACAGTCTAAAAAAACAATTAAGGTCTTGGTGCGGTGGCTCACGCCTGTAACCCCAGCACTCTGGGAGGCTGAGGTGGGCGGATCATGCAGTCAGGAGATCAAGAATATCCTGGCTAACACAGTAAAACCCCATCTCTGCTAAAAATTCAAAAAAAATGTAGCCAGGCGTGGTGGCGGGTGCCTGTAGTCCCAGCTACTTGAGAGGCTGAGGCAGGAGAATGGTGTGAACCTGGGAGGCAGAGCTTTCAGTGAGCCGAGATCGTGCCACTGCACTCCAGCCTGGGTGACAGAGTGAGACTCTGTCTCATAAAATAAAATAAAATAAAATAAAATAAAATAAAATAAAAGTAAAAAATAAAAAAACAATTAGGGAAGAGTAGGTATATGTAAAATAGGTGAAAGGTGAGGATCAATCAGAGGAAAGCACGCCAAATGTGAAGACAGTTTCTCAACCCTCTCTTTAAGTCCATGGATTTATCTAAGACTTGTAGCTTGGTTTTCAGGCTTCAGGCTCTCTTTGGTTTGAAGGCTGGATTTCACCAGGCATCTGTCCCATCTGCCTAGGCGTTTGCCTCCTGCTGCTATCAAGATCAAAAGATCATGAGCAAATGGATAGTTCCCCACATACAGATTACCTAATCATCTACACATTGAAAATATCAGAAAATTGATACTATCCTTGCAAGCTCTTGATGAGTTATATTATATAGTTAAAACTTTGATCTCAAGGATCAAATTGTTCAAATTTTGACTTTGCTATGTGTGGGTTAGATGACACTGGACAGATTATTTAACCTATGTCTCAACTACTTGTATCCAAAATGAAGATAACAATAGTGTCTATTCCAAATGGCAATGAGGGTCATGAAATGATTCCAGCTGACTAGTTGTAACAGGGACCATAAGGCCCACAAAGCACTTAGCACTGTTAGCATGCATTAAGTGTTTATTTTTATAAAAATTGTTGTTATATTGTGAACTAGACAAGATGCAGATATTCTAATCAATTTCTTTGATTATTTCCTCCAGATACCACTTCCTTGGAGTTCAATCTTCTTAACTGCTTTATTTTAACTAATTAATCAATGTTAGGTGTGATCCAGTTTTAGCGAAGTCCATAGATATAAATCATGGGACATTTACATTCTAGCCTAGAGTTTGCTAATGTTTTTTCTGTCACTAGACGGATAGTAAATATTTTAGGCTTTGAGAGTCAAATAATCTCTGTTGTAACTAATCAATTATGCCATTGTAGGGCAAAGTAGCCATAGATGATACAGATGACACAAAAATGAATAAATGTGGCTATAGTCTAATAAAATTCCATAAAAATTTATGGAATCTGAAATTCCAATTTTATATTATTTTCATGTCACAAAACATTATTCATCTTTTGATTTTTTTGCAAAAATTTAAAGTAAGAAACATACTTAGCTTGCTGGCTACACACACAAAGCAGGTGAGATGTATTTGACTCTGAGGCTATAGTTTATCTAATTCAGTTTTAACCCATTATTTGTGTTAACACTTTACCTGACATATCTTGTATTTCAAGAAAAAAAATATATAAATTCTTTCAAAATTACTGACTGTTTAGTAGTCAAATTAATAAAAATGCCATAGTGATTGCCTAGTATTGTGTGGTGATATTAACATTCCTAAGAGTTACCAATGTTAAATATTCAAAACACAATTTGGCATATTCCTTAATTTTATTTTCCCTGAAAAGCAGAAATAAAGTAAAAAGCACTTTACACATCGGTACTGTGACTGCCCAGTCTGGTATAGAGAACGTGAACCTACCTGATCGATTTAATGAAATATCACCTCTGTATTTCAAGTGAACTCTAGATCTGATGCTTGATAATTGGAAAAATAAAAACATCTGTCCAGAAGGGGGAACTTGATCTTGACCCAGAAAGGGTAAAGAACTGGATACGGATAATCTAATAATATATTTCAGCTTTGATTTCCAACATTACCTGCTTGATTAAATTATGTGGCTTCATTTGAGGATGTGGAATATTTGATGTTGAAAAATTAACAAGGGAGAGGGAAGAAAATGAAGACACCAGGGAGAAAAGGAAGGAAGTACGATAAATGTAAATTGGGCCTATATAAATTTATATTTAGAAATTCCAGAGGCTGACAGTCATTGATCATTCAAGAATTTAATCTCTGCCATATTAATTTTGAGGAGACACAAGTTTTGAGTATAGATTAGTTGATTACAAGAACATCCATAGTTCCCTAAAGCAGGTGTTAGCAAATTACAGCTCGGAGCCAAATTCACTTTCATCCTGTTTTGGTAAACATAGTTTGACCAGAATACAGTCATACTTATTTATTTATGTATTAACTATGACTGTTTTTGTGCTACAATGACAGAATTGACTAGATCTGACAGAAATCCTATGACCCACAAAGCTTAGAATATCTGGATCTTTACAGAAAACGTTTGCAGACCCCTGCCCTAAAACCTTACTATTGTAAGTGTGGTCTGGAGGGAATAGCTTATGCACCACAAGAAAGATTATTAGAAATGCAAAATCTTGAGCTCCACTTCAAGCCTCTTCAATCAGAATCTGTACTTTAACCAGCTCGTCAAATGACGTAATGACACACACACGATTGAGTAGTACCATCTTAAAATAATTTCTTTTTGTTTACAAATATATAGAACATGGGTTCATAAGCAGACATAATGTTTGCCATTTTCTGGCATATATTTGTGAGGTGATATGGTTTGGCTGTGTCCCCACCCAAATCTTATCTTGAATTGTAATTCCCGTAATCTCCCCATATTGAGCAAGGGACCCAGTGGGCAGTGACTGAATCATGGATGTGGTTTCCCCCATGATGTTCTTGTGATAGTGAGTGGGTTCTCACCAGATCTGATGGTTTTATATGTGTTTGACAATTCCTCCTTCACACACACTCTCTACTGCTACCTTGCAAAGAAAGTACCTGCTTCCCCTTTGCCTTCTGCCATGATTGTAAGTTTCCTGAGTTCTTCCCAGCCATGTGGAACTGTGAGTCAATTAAACCTCTTTCCTTTAAAAATTACCCCATTTTAGGCAGTTCTTTATAGCAGTATGAAAATGGACTAATACATGAAGATTAGACCCTAATATTTTCTATGAGTTTTAAATCTTGGAATTCATAAAGATTACTTTCCATAGTCCACAACCGAAACTTCTTTTTATTTTTTTGAGCTGGAGTCACTCTGTCACCCAGGCTGGAGTTCAGCGGCACGATCCTGGCTCGCTGCAACCTCTGTCTCCTAGAGTCAAGTGATTCTCCTGCCTCAGCTTCCCCAGTAGCTGGGATTACAGGCGTGCACCACCATGCCTAGCTAATTTTTGTATTTTTAGCAGAGACAAGGTTTCACCATGTTGGCCAGCCTGGTCTCAAACTCCTGACTTCAGGTGATCTGCCCACCTCAGCCTTCCAAAGTGCTGGGATTACAGGCGTCAGCCACTGCGCCCGGCCCACAACCCAAACTTTTTATGTGGAGATTGTGTTGAGAGGTCAAAATGAAGGTTGAAATATCTATAGGAACAGAAAATTCTGAAAATACATAAGTTAGAATCTCTGTGAGTGTTGGAAGAAGGTGTTCTTTAAATTGCCAACAGGCAATGAATGTACTAAAATTAGAGGTGGTTCACATTCAGAAACTGTCTAATTGAAACACTATTAAGCTACAATAATAATATTTTTAAAAACTGTTTATAGTTTTATAGTTTAATCAGTCTGAAGAGTTTCTTTATTCTCTTAATCAGAGAGAACTTGCATCTCATCAGCATAGGTACATGTTTAAAATGGAAAATACAGAAATACGCTTATTGGATGATGGAAGTATAGCTCTATTTAATAGATATTTCATATTTAGTATTTTATTATTAAGCTTAGTTCAGTATAAGTGCACATTTTCAATGTCATGAATACATGGCATGAATGATGTGAGAAGCAATTTGCATTTATATAGCACCTTTCAAAGGCTTAGGATAGCAAAGCAAAGCATAAATGCTTGTGTAACTCTGCAATTAAGAATTCACTTCTAATTACTCCTACTTAAATGTGCAGTCTCTTTTTAATCACAACATTTTTACACCTGTGGTTAAGTGCTCTGACAGAGCCTTAACCTTATCTCTAAAGCATGCAAATTGCATGACTGGATTTTGTAATGAAGGCTTAGTTTGCCAGTGGGGAAATGATCACAGACATGTAACACCAATAACAATATTAAAGACATAGCTAAATTTAAAAGTATCATTCTCTTGTATTATCTACTCATCCAGATCAAAACACACACATGCTAATGACTGTCCAGCTCCGGAGCATGCTTAAGATTCAGGCCCAGATGTACTTCTGCAGGAAGTTAAGAGATGAGATCTGTAAACCATGTTGTAAACGTGTGCTTGCCTGTAGTAAATCTTTAGCTACTGGAGCTACAATTGCTAACGTGTGAGATTCCTAGTTCTCTCGTATAACCAAGGGACTAGTAAATAACATGGTGTTAAAAAAAATTGATATCCTACTACTAGGGGAAAGCACAATTCAGCTGCAACATATGGTTCTGGAAAGCTGCAGCCTTGTAAATGGAGCTGAGGAAAGAAAAGCAATTCTGGAAAGGTGGTTGTACCTAAAGAGAAGGCCCTGGTTACAGCCATCTACATAACTGACTGCAGTAAAGCTTGAAGCCCCATTTTCAAAAGCTGATTAGAATGAAGATTTATTGGGAACCTATGGTGATCTGGGGACCAGTGTAACACAAATAGACAAGGTTTTGTTCCCAAACCTTGAAAGGCTGCCAATATACAGCAGAATTGGGTATACGTAGAAGCAAACAAATTTCAAAAATCCATAGTCAATTGTGAAGAATTAGAAGTCAGAAGTTCTTGGATTTTGTAAAGTATTTAATTGTGTGAAAAATAACTTTGAAATAGATCATCCATTTCAAAATCAGATACTGAGCCAGTCCAAAACAGCAAGTATTGTGTGCATCTCCAGTGATCAAAATAATAACAATAACAGCAATAACAATAATAATAATCAAGTAGGTGTGTACTTTCTGTACTCAGTACAGTACAGTACTTTCTGTACTCAGGAAGGTCATAGGATAGAGAAAAAGGGAGGAATAAGTAAACATAGTGATGTGTGCTTCCATAAAGCTTTTGCAGTGTGCTATGAGAGCAAACAGGAGATATTTAATTCTGTTCGTCTTTGGAAAAACTTCAGAGAGGCAAGGCAATTTCAAATACCAGTAGGATTCTGCCAGCCATAATATTGGTGAAGGAGGAGTGAATATCAAAGAGTAAGAACATTCTAATATGAGTATTCACACAAATTCTTTATGTGACCCTTGACTTTGACCCTTGACATTGCAGTTCTAGCATATTAATTAGGAGTACAACCTCAAAAGTCAAATTGTCTCTATTTACTTCTAACTGTGTTACTCTGAACAAGTTACTTAACCTGCCTGAGTCTCAGTTTCTTTATCTATAATGGGGAAAGATAAAATATGCTTTAGAGAAATGTTGTGAGGACTTAACAATATTTAATGTAAAATAACTAGCATTTTGATGCACGACTAATATTCAGTAAATGTTGGCTGTTGTTTTTCTTTTTTTTTTTAACTTTTGTTTCCTTTTAAGTAATGTTCCTTTTAAGTAATTTCCAATACATGGTGAAAGAATCAGCAAAACAAAGCCTCCTTTGCTTTAGGAAGTCTGCCTGTTTCTAGCATTAGGAGCAAAAGGTAGTGGTGCTGCCGTTGGAGATAAATAAAATATAATATCAACCACCATCTTTAAACCCGCTTTACTTCCCACTCACATTTTTCATTATACATATCTACTCTTTATAATAATCATATGAAGCAGGTAATATTACTATTATTCCCATTTTACAAATGGGGAAACTAAAGCTTAAAGAGAACAATTCTCAAGTTAAAAGAGCCATTTTATGAAGTCATTATTAAAATTTGGGTGTTCTAGCCAACACCTAAATGTTCATTAAGAACACCTAAATTATAAGGGTGCCAGTTCTTAATCACTTTTTTGACATGTTCTTAGATAGACTTTGGTCCAAAATAATCATTCTTCACGAACTGAAGCATAAGGGGAACCTGGCTTCTGTGTCCAGCAGGGTGGGTGGTCTAGGAATTATGAAAGACTCCCCTAACTAAAATTCTAAAATACTCAGAAAAAAACATATTTTTAATGACATGGGAGAGTTTACAAAAAGTCAAGAATTATGCGAAAGCAGAAATTCTGGGAGATAAATGATCAACAATACCAATTTTCAACAAGGAAATCTCTATTGAATCTTGGAGACTTGGAGATACCATAGTAATGGTCAAATGGTGTAGGGGAAAAATGCTAAAGCCTAAAGCTAACCAAACCTGGGTGACTTAATAGATGACTTCCACACACAACTAAGACCTTCAAAGGTAATCAGAAAAGAAGTGAGAGGAGCCCACGTGCCATGGCTATGATATCTCTCCATAATCCACAGCACAAAGAGCCAGAATGGATGGAAAAAAACATCATATTAGGATGGTAGTGAGTTAAAGGCTGTTTTGCTAGTTTACTTCATGCTGCCAACCAACGGAGCTGTAGATTCATGCAGTAGTGTTCCTTTATTTGCCTTCATCTAAAATTTTACTATATGAATACTAGATTGCAATTGTATGGAAAGTACCTTGGACTTCCAGTGTAGGCTTGTTGACTAAACGATAGTAATTTGGTAACAACAACAACAACAACAACAACAAAGTATCAGAAAGAAGAATCAGTCTCCAGGCTCACCTATCATTTCTCTGACCTATACTTGGAAATGCTCACTTGGACCCAATAATTTTGTTTCAGAACCGACATTCTTAATTCAAAGAAACTCCAGGAGTTAATATAAATTCTGAATAAAATTTGGGCTTTATGTTTCCTGAGTAGACAGCACCTTACCCTCACTGTAATGTTATCTCTCCATTTCATTTTTGTTAATTATATTGTACTTGAGTTTATGGCAGTTCCATTCTTCATATCCTTGTTCATAGCCCAAGTAGTCCAAATGTGTTGACTGAAGAATATCAGAGACATGAGTCAGAAAAATGTCTAAGGACAAAACAATTTGGAGGTAGACATGAATATTTCCACTAATGGAGATCAGCCAGGATGTCCACACAGAGTGACTAAGTACATGAAGGGAGATAGAGAAAGTAAGTAAGAGTTGGTCAGAAAATTCATGTTTTTCTTACAGACTAACAAGGCACAGACATATCACTCAGGGAGTTAGAAACAATTACACATGACTCACGCCAAGCATTTTAAAGCCACAAAATTTTCACAAAAGTATTCTACTGTTTCTCTTTCCTTCTATTCATGCTCAAATATTCCCCCCTGCGTTTCACAAAAGTATTATATTGTTTCTCTTTCCTTCTATTCACACTCAAATATTCCCCCCTGCGTGTCTACTCTTAAGCTGGCTGGTTATGGTAGGTTAGATTATTAAAGACTTTGAAAGCTAAGAAAAAGTGTTTATATATGAGACAGGCAAAAGACAGCCTTTGTAGATTTCTGAACAAAGGAATAGCATGAGGAATGTGGAACTAAGGGAACTTCAGAGTGGAAGGAATCTGTTAGATGAACTGGAATTCAAAATGGAAGTAAAAATTGTAATTCAGATCACATAGGGATTCTTAAATATTTTCTTATATCAAATAGATTGACTACTGGTTGTTATGAGGTAGAGATTTTGTGTTTAGTTCAATTTAACTAACATTGATATTGTGCCTTCTGTGGGTCTGAGTGTCTTGCTAGCAGTTTAAAACATGGAGACAGCCATTATTGAGCTTTGCTTTGGGTTTTATCAATTCAAAAACAAAATCAATAGACATATGTGTAGTTTTCTATGTATAACACCTTAGCCAAGAAATTCTGTAGAAATGTTTCATAAAACTTCTTTTCATCTGAAGTCGCTCAGATTCTCAGAATGGCAACTAGAAGGGTGAAGAGAAAATAAATTGAGAGAGAGTCAGATTATGAATCCACAGAAATTTACATGGCTAATAATTTTAAATTTTGAAGTCAGAAGGACATACATTGAACTTCTGGTTCTGTCATATTTTAGCTACAGAATTTTACATTTCTCTTTGGTAAAATGGGGATAGTAAGGTGATTCACAAAAGGTTTTCTGGGTGCAGCAAACTAGAAACTTTTGTCAAAATTATCTAGAATAACATGTGGCCCAGAAAACTCTCAGTATGTATTCATTTACTTCCTTCCTCAATATTCAAAGAAAAACTGGAAGCATAAATTGGAATTTCCAGACCTAATAGTCTTCCTTACAAGTTCACACATCAACAGCTGATCTAGCCACTATTTTATTTTCACCCACAGCCACCAGCTTCTTATATGCATAGACAATTCTCTTACTGTTTTGGCGTGTTGCACAGCCCTTTGCTATTTTACAAATCACTTCGGTTCACCTAGAGCCAAATTTTTATCCACCTAAAGGATAAAAATCACTTTAAACAAAAAAACATAATATAAAACTGTATCTCCAGAGCCAGAGAGCCCAGACTAGTTGTCCACATTAATGCAAAGAGAAATCATTAAAGCTTACTGCAGGATAACATTGTAAGGAACCACTGCATATGTTCTTTTGCTTTATTCTGTTCTTGAAAATGGAATAAAATGAGACTTGCATTTAAAAAATCTCTCTCAATGTTAAAGTACCTTTCTGTGTTGTTATGTAGGTTTTTATAATATTAAATACTCTGTTTTTCCTCCCTTTTTTCTTATCTTTTCACCATGCATGCTGGCGCATGGGTTCCAGTGTTTAGCAGACCTGATTCAAATCCTGTTTGGCCAACTGCTGTCTCCCCTGAGAGAGTTACCTCAGTTCTCTGAGGCTCAGTGTATTTATATGAAAATGGACAAAAATATGCTATGGCATAGTTGTGAATATCAAGTGAGATAAAATATTAAAACATTTGCATAGTTGTCTGATATAGGTAAAAATGCTCAATAAATATTAGCAGCGATTCATAACTATTATTACCAGACATAGGGAATGGATGTAGTAACACCTATGTAAATTCACACAAAGTTTGAACTCCCTGCAGTTCTTTAAGGCATTATATTGATAGAACTCTGAGAATCTAAAGGTTCAAGTCCACTCAGAGTCCCGGAAATTTGGAGCTAAAACTGAATATTTTACCTACAATTGAATGAATATTTAGACAAAAACTGAAAAGCCAGAGACATTATGATATATACATGGGAAAATACTGGTCAAGATAGTATAAAGAAAAGAGATATGAAGGCATAATCTTTAGTGGAAATAAACTGATTTGTTTCATGCACTCTTTAAAATATGTTATTCTGTACAGAATATAAGCAGTGTGATATCTGCTATAAAATGCTCACAGATATTTACAATCATACTTTCTAACTTATTGCAGAGCCAGCCAGTCTCAGGAAGGTGATAGGCCTGACACATACTGAGGTATGTTTCCTAAAATCCCCTCACAAAGAAAGATTTTAAAAATTGATACAGTTAAGGCTTTTTTATTAATAACAAAGATAACTTTCAGTGGAAAAGAGGGGCTTATCACCAAAACAAAAACTCCAGACTGAGGAGTTGGTGTAAAATCAGAAGTCTTGGGTTTTCAATTTTGTGTTTTCTGTTTATCTGGGCAACCTTAGACAAGTCACCCAACCTCTCTGAGCTTCAGTTCCTTCCCTGTCTTAACAGGTTACTGTGAGAAGCAGAATGAGATGATGAGGGTGAAAGGACTCTGTTAGTGTTTCTAACATCACTACTCCCTCGTATGCAATAAATACATCCACCCAGTTGCCATAGACATACATAAAATGGCTTCTGCCCTATTCTAAGATTTCTTCGGATCCTCTTATTTTTAAATTTCTAGTATCTGCCCTTCTATATGGTCTTGCTTGACTTTGTACCTCTAATTCCCTGTTGTTTACCATGCCCCTATCTCATTCAACAGCAGACATCAAATGGCACACTACCAGGCTCAGACCCACAATCCCAGAAGAGATTGTGTTTAGAGGCTGACCTTTGGCTCCATCAACACTCTGCTAGCCAACACTTTGGCTACAAGTTCACTCTGCTATCCACAGCTCTGGGGCACTTCTCTGACCGTCTGTTAGTAACCACTAACCTAACCCAACCTCATTGGCCAGGTAAAAGCTATCGAAAATAAACTGAAAATTGCTATCTCTATATGTCCATGAGGTTTAATACAGGAAAGCTGATAGTCAAAAGTCAAGTTCAAATGCATTGGTCTCCACAGTGAAGAATGTCTTTAGCTGAATACAAGACTGGAGTCAACACCGACTGTCTCAGAGTTTTATCTCCCTTTCCTGCTGCAGTCTAAATCATTCCAGTTCACAGAACCCTCCACAGCACAGGGAATAGCATTTGGAATATACTTCTCCTGGGACTTAAGTCCTGACCCAAGGATATGTGCTCAAAAGGCACAGGTAGGAGGAGCGAGCAGCTTCCAGGTGGATTACTGATTCTTGAGAAGGAGCTCACATACTGGAAATGGTACAGATCATCCTGAGGACAGAATACTTGGCTGGATAACAGTGATACTGTCTATGCCACACTGCCTGTGGCTCATAAATTCCAGTAACATCAGGTTGGAAGGTAATGAAGAAAGCTCAGTTTAGCAAGAATATCCCTTCCAAAAGTATGTTAAAAGTCTCCGTTAAAAAAGAGGACATTAAAGATACAACTACAAAAGAGCACTCTGCATGCCTCCAGCGCTCTTCTTCAGGCTTGGATTGGGCATCCTCTTCAGGTAAAAGCAATCTTTCTCACCTCTCCAGGAAGTCCTGGGAACCACTAGAGTTACATCATGGACCCCAGCTAACCATTAACTTGTAAGATATTGATCAAGTCACTTCATCCTCTTGACTTCAGTTTGCCCTTTTGTAAAATGAAGAGTTTTCTTCGATCTAAACGCCTGTGATGATATTCAGCCTTAAGATAGCAGTAAGAATTAAATTATTCTTTTCTTTCAAATTAATGATTTTATGTTTGGAGTGAATGAAGCTATTCTGCTGAAGAGAATTCAGCATCTCAGACTTTGAGTGCTCTGCAAAAGCATTTTATGGATCACTGACTCCCAAACTTTTCCCAAATCAGCATACTAAGAAATGAAACACACTCCCATTAGTAGCAGTGGCTCACCATAGTATTCATGCATATGGGTTAGGTTGGTTAGGTATCAAATGTATGTGTAAGCTGAAATTCCCCAGGTAATTCCTATATGTTCTTTTCATGCTATATTGAGAATCACTCTCACAGACTGAATTTATTACAGAAACACATAGACTGCAAAAGTTTCAAAAGAAAAGAACTTCCAAGTGGCCAGTCTTTGACTGAAAGAATTAAAGATGAATCTATTCCAGGATGCCGACTTACATAGTTATTAGACAGCATCTGCACAGCAGACTAAGGTACAAATATAAATCCAAAGAAAGGAAAATGTGAATGTAGAAGGCTTTAATTAAGCTTTGTTAGTTTTTTTAATTAATTAGAAAGTTAATCATACTTGATTTAACAAATTCATTAATACAGCAATGTGGGAGGAAAAAACTTAGCAGCCACCACCTATACTTTTCTTCAGTCCACTCTACCGAAGGTAATATTTACAGCATGGGATGTATATGTCTACATCATTCTCTATGTTCGCGCAAGCATACGGATTTGGTTTCAACAAAAATTGGGTAATACCATTACATAGTTACCACTACTTGTTTTTGTGCTTTTAAATATCATGGCTTCCCTTTCTGGTTATTATATAGATAGTGATAGAGGTAAAGATGTAGGTACAGATAGAGAGGTAGAGAGAGATGAGAGAAACAGAGACAGTATAGAATATATTCATTAGTGAACTATTTCCTGATGGCTATTCAGGCATTTTCAGCTTTATTTGTTAACATCAAAAATTACTGGCCAGGCAGGGTCGCTCAGCTCTGTAATCCCAGCCCTTTGGGAGGGTGAGGAAGGATAAATCACTCAAGCCCTGGAAACAGAGGTTGCAGTGAGCCATGACTGCACCACTGCACTCCAGCCTGGGTGACAAAGACAGACTCTGTCTCAAAAAGAAATTACTTAAAGAAATATCTTCATACATCTCCCTCATATCCTTATAAAAAGAAATTACTTAAATAAATATCTTTATATATCTCTCATATCCTTATATATCCCTCTTTTATTTCTTTAGGTTAGAGTCCCAAAGGTGGTATTGTTGGATGAGGGGATATGATAGTATAAATTTTAAATAACTTAAATTAATTTATTTAATGTATTAAAGAAAGCCAAATTGTTTCCCAAAAAACTTTGTGCTGACTCATAGTCTCACAAATAACATATAATGGAAACCTTCTCCTACATCCCCCAGCAATGGATACAATAATTTCTATAATTTTTGCTTAAGAGTGAAAATGGCAACAGCACTGTTGCCTACTTGTGAGTTTTGACTAGTTTATTTGCAATTATTTTTCTCTAAATTACCAATTTGTGTTTATTTTTACATTTAGTAGCTTATTCTTTACAATTTGTGGGAAATTTTTGTATACTGAACACATTTCCCTTTTGTCTAAATTAGTAACAGAAATTTATTTTGGGAATAGATTTTTTAAAACTTAAAGTAACAAAGCTTTCTATGTCTAATCGTAATTCAAAAATCTTGATATATTCTCTTAATTATATTAAGGATCATCTTCATATGTAAATTAGCATTCACATAATTTGACTATTCACCACCTATAAATAAATGTAAAGACCTTGTTAATTATTATGTGCTTGTAGAAATTAACAAATGTTAGAAAGAAAATAATTTTTTCTTCTCAGCCTCAAATGTAACATACTGAAAATAGTTTCAAAGAGCTAATATGACTCTCAATAAAAAAAAATTAATGAATGATTCATCCTTGGGTAATCTTCCACACCTGTTCCATCAGGATATTTAAAAAATGGTACTTTCCTTTTCTTTCCCATTAATATTGTATTTTAATGCTCTATTTCAATGAAGTTTTATTTCTCCTTCTCCCATTCTTCCTTTCTTCCTCCTCTCACTACTTTCTTCTTTCCTTATTTTAACAATGTTACTCTTTTGAGTAACTTTTGAGCTACTCTTTTGACTAACATTGGAATGTTACTCTTTTGATGGAATATTTCAGTTACTTTCTTTCCTTTATTTTTTCTCTTTCTTTTATTTTTTAAATCAAATAATAAACAGTCCTTCAAAAGGAAGAGCAGCTAAGAATATATATTCTATCCTGTTAGAAAAAAGTATTCATATTGCCCACATTCAAAAGACAGGTAAGTGACAAAGACTTTAAAATATCTTAAACACATTTAAGACACATAGGTCAACCTGAGAAGATATCACTTCATTGTTTTCTAAATGTATGAGTTGAAGCAGGAAGTATTATTTCAGAGAAAAGAAAAGAGATTAATGAGGACAACAGCAATGATGAATTGCATGTGCCTGTGATAAAGTCTGTTTGCAAAGAAGTCTAGATCCTATCAATCTAATGAAGATGCATTAAAACAGCATTCAAGGACTTGCTTTAAAAACATTAAATTTTCAAAGTTTTATTCCATTAGATTTATTTTGGATTCCTATCATTTTAACGTACCACAAGTTGAATTATGAAATATTGGATAATCTTTCTCTTGTCACATTTTGATGACCTTGATATAAAAATGATATTTATTATTATTATATTATTCAAAGAAGGAGAGATTCCTCACAGAGAGACATCCATAAGATTCTTAGGTATTTATCATCATAGCAGATTGACCCTAAAAATGACATTATTCTGGAACAAGACACTTAAGATGGGAGACAAAAATAAATAAAATGATACCTCAATTAAAGGTCAGGACATGAATCTACAGAAAAGTTGGTCCTTTATACAATTGGCCATCATAGAAAGCACAACCAAAATATCAAGATACATCTCTGCTGAGAAAGTAAATTGTCAAGCTCTGCACAGCCATATTTGCCATTCAACACATTTAAAGGAATTTAGTATTACTCATAAAATTTTGCAGACATACAGAAAAGAATTGCGATCCTCCATTAACTGTAATGATACCTATTATTATTGCTGACAGTGATTGAGCACTTACTATGTGCCTAGCACCTAAGGAATATATGAGATTTTCCAACCGGTACCCTAACAAGGCCACTTAAATGAATCTGACTCCGTTCATTTTATAGGGAGGAGAGGCATAGAGGAACTGACAGACCTCCATAGAGCAACACTACCTTGGGCTCATAGGAGGACAACATCTACATCTTTGGGCTAGTCTGATGACAGAAATCTATAATGCCTGATTAATTGTGCTTCAAAAATGTATGGTGGGCCTGGCGCGGTGGCTCAAGCCTGTAATCCCAGCACTTTGGGAGGCTGAGGCGGGCGGACCACGAGGTCAGGAAATCGAGACCATCCTGGCTTACACGGTGAAACCCCGTCTCTACTAAAAATACAAAAAATTAGCCAGGCGTGGTAGCGGGCGCCTGTAGTCCCAGCTACTGGGAGGCTGAGGCAGGAGAATGGCGTGAACTCGGGAGGCGGAGCTTGCAGTGAGCCGAGATCGCGCCACTGCACTCCAGCCTGGGCGACAGAGCGAGAATCTGTCTCAAAAAAAAAAAAAAAAAAGTATGGTGCTGGTACCATATGAAGGTAATGGATCCTCTCCATTCTAATAAAGACAGGTAGTAATCTTCAGGCTTTCTCCTCAGTAGCATCAGTGTTATATAACTTGGACATCATGAAATGAGAATGAATAAAAAGAGAGAAGACAGAAAGATAGGGAAGAAAAAAAGAGACCTATTTAAATTTTTCTGAAATTTTACCTGCTGTTATACTCAGTGTCAATACAAATGTGTCCCAAGCAATAGATACAGTCAAGTCTGGAATAGTCAATGCTGGATGGTAAAACCTATTGAAAGACTGGGGCAGTAGTTTCAAGGGCTTCCTGATCAATGATCAATAGCTAACAGCATTGTTAGGAAGGCCAGGCAAGGTGATAATGAATTTCTTGAAAACCTGAAGGAAAAATTAGAAGAATTAATTGAGGGTCACAGACACATTCACTAACAAAGGATTAGAGGACTGCATTGTATATAAACAATACAATATATATACATATACACATTACAATACCACATACACACACACACACACATAGGTCAAAAGTACATGCAGCTCTCTACTCTGGCCTCATATAGAAAGTGACAACATTGTATATTTCTTCAATTAAGTCAAAATTCACTATCTTTATGAGGCTGATAAGTTGCAACTTCTGAGTATCATGAAGACAGATGACAAAGCTCCACCATAGGCTGTTTTAGAAAAAATATAACCCAAAAGGCAAAGCTATAGACATAGAATTATTATACTGTTCTCTCCAAGAGATAGTCAGATTTCTTTCTGTAATTCTAAAGCATATTTGAATTTATCCCAGCTCAAGGGGCCATTTTCAGAATTAAAGCTGGTTCTTTCTTTTTCATTTCGGATTGGCTTTTATCCTAGCTTCAGGGAGAATTATCACGTAATTTTGATGAAATACTATTTGCACAGTTGTAACTTATATAAATAATGTGTACAACTTCCTATGCAAAATCTTTCCTATATTTGTGACAAGCTTAATGGCAGGAGTTATTTAGCTATAGCTAAACCCAATTTTCTATATATGGTAATATTTATGGTATGATAAGATGCAAACACCATTACACAGTTGAAAATAAAACTTTTTTTTTACTTTTTATTTTCAAATACTTTGAGCTTACAACAGTTTCAAATGTAGTACAGAGTAAAGCTGTGTAGGTTTAACTCCACTTCTCCTAATGCTAACATCTTATATAGCCACAGTATAATCATCAAAAGCTGGGAACTAACATCGATGAAATAATATTAACTAATTACAGACCTTATTCAAATATCATCAATTTTTTACTAATGTCCTTTTTGTCTGTTGCAGTATCCAATCTAGGACCTCCATATTGTATTTAGTTGTTGTGACTCTTTAGTCTCCCCCAGTGCAACAGTCTTTCCTGTCATTCATGAAGAGTACCGGTCAGTTATTTTATTTAATTTGTATTTGTTTGTTTTTTCTGTGATTAGATTGAGGTCATGTATGTTGACAAAAATAGCACAGAAGTGATATGATATACCCTTCTCCTTAATTTATAGCAAGAGGTACATTATGTTGCTATATCTCATGATGTGGTGATGTTATACTTTGTCATTGGATCAAGGTCATACCTGCCATAAATGTCTACTGTAAAAGTCATATCACATATCAAAAGTATGTTATAAATACTATCATCCTGTTTTCTTGTTGCACAAATTGTTACAGCTTTGACATTTGGTATTTCTTTACCACTTGCCCCATCTTTTATCTCTTTTCAACACTTCTTTATTTTCTGGCACCAAAAGATATTCCAGGATCCTTGTATTTTTTTTGCCCCAGTTCTGGAATCAACCATTCCCCAAAGAGCTCTGATTTCCATTATTTGAGAATGGACTTTTGAAAGCATAATCTCAACATTAAGTGCTGTCCTTATTACAGAGTTTTCATGGCTGTGAGTTGTTGTTCACAGAAAGTTAGGAAATGTATGAATATATACTAACCCATGCTTATCTACACATCTACATTTAATTCATACATACGTATCTATGTATGTATGAATGTATGCATCTATCTATCTGTCATCTATTTATCTAATCTATCTATTCATCATATCCCATGAGTTGATACTCCTACCTCCTATTCCAATCCAGCAGAGTTTTTTTAAGCCTTCCCGTTTGTCTTATTTATATCATGTTTCTCCACCAGTGAGAAAGCCAGTTCTCATGATCTACAATATATTTGCTTATTTGTTCAATCTTAGTATACACAAAGTATTTTCAGAATTGATAGCCCATACTCTTGCAAAGAAATAATGCAGTAACTAGAGTACAGTACTGGAGTAATTTGTTTCTTTAGCCTTACAGTATAAAGTCAAAATACTGTTTTACAAAGTTTTTAGGTTAGTTCATTTCATCCAACTCTCTTCCATGTGATTATGTGTGATGGAAGGTCTAAAACTTAGCCCCAGTATTACGTGGTACCTTGGCATCTAGTAAAATTGGGAATGCTCAAATTCCCAGCATCAAGTTCCCTGCTAACTCTTCCCTGACAAATGAGA
This sequence comes from Pan troglodytes, assembly GCF_028858775.2. NCBI lineage: Eukaryota > Metazoa > Chordata > Mammalia > Primates > Hominidae > Pan > Pan troglodytes. The sequence continues at coordinate 110,051,012 of NC_086015.1, forward strand.
CCTGTAGCCAAATAATCTTAAAGGGAGCAGTTGCTGTTCCTGCTGATCCCTGAGTGGGGGGTTTCAGTTGTCTGCCAGGCCTCAGAATAAGTCAAACAAGCCAATCACATCCTTGCATGGGAACCAGGGGTTTCTACCTGAGTTTGTTCATTTTACCTTTGAAAAATTTTTATGGATTGTTTTCAAAGTTTTTTATTTCAGTAAAGCAGGTTTTTTTTTTTTTTTTTTTTTTTTTTTTTTTGAGATGGAGTTTCGCTCTTGTTGCCCAGGCTGGAGTGCAATGGCATGATCTCAGCTCACAGCAACCTCCACCTGCCAGGTTCAAGCCATTTTCCTCCATTAGCCTCCGGAGTAGCTGGGATTACGGGCATGTGCCACCACACCCGGCTAATTTTGTATTTTTAATAAAGACGGGGTTTCTCCATGTTGGTCAGGCTGGTCTCGAACTCCGGACCTCAGGTGATCCGCCCACCTCAGCCTCCCAAAGTGCTGGGATTACAGGCGTGAGCCACCGCGCCCGGCCTTAGTAAAGCGATTTTTTATGGCTTGTTTTTAAAGTTTCTTATTTTAGTAAAGTCCAGATATTTTAGTAAGTTTTTATGTTTGTTTGATTTGTTAAGAAGAAAGGCTGCTAAGTCTTCTTTTTCTCATAGAACCCTGTATTTTCTTTCCCCCTTTACCACCCAATTGCTAAAAAGTACTTCTGTCTAGCTTTCCTGTTCTCCTCTAGAAGCTATGTCTGTTGAAGAGACCCCTTTATTCATGCATATGATGCCCATAACCTGTAGCTCACACTCTTTTTATTTGAAAAGGATTCTCGCTCTGTCACCCAGGCTGGAGTGTAGTGGCCCAATCTCAGCTCACTGCAACCTCCACCTCCTGGGCTCAAGTGATTCTCCTGCCTCAGCCTCCTGAGCAGCTGGCATTACAGGCCCCACCAACATGCCCGGCTAATTTTTGTATTTTTAGTAGAGCCAGGGTTTCACCATGTTGGCCAGGCTGCCTTCCAGCTCCTCACCTCAAGTGATCCTCCCACCTTGGCCTCCCAAAGTACTGGGATTACAGGCATGAGCCACCATGCCCAGCCTGTAGCTCTTGCTCTTAATTACACGGAAGCTTTTGTAGTATTTTCAGACCTATGGTGAGAGTAGTCTTCATACAATTTTAGGTTAACATCAAGTCCCTCCATTCTCTAGTTTCCCATTTGCCTTCCCCACAGATTTTTATGGTCTATCTTGGTGCTCCAAGAACCCTGGAGGCACAACAGGGATGGGGTCAGAAGTATGAAAGCTTATGCATGAGAATGTGGGAAATTTTTTCTCTTTTCATTCATAATTATTTGAATGTTCCAGCATTCTCTCTCTTCAAGTTATTCTGAGGTGAAGATATCCGTGCAGCTTCTTTTTTCCCTGCTTGTATTTTTTGTATGATTAGTAAAAGACAGCAAGCTATAGGTGGCTGCCATCGCCTTCAGTCCTCGGTCACGCTTAACAAGATTTCTAAAGTTATACAATTTTCTATAATGAATGTTTCCTGTACTGACTATTTAATATCCCCACCTCTGTCTAAGTCATTAGGTAGGAGAGAATTCCTGCTACTAACGATTTTCCAGAAAAGCGGAACCAGAAACGGCTTAGTGTAGATATGCCAAAGGAAAAAAAATGGTAGTGATATATTGAAGAGTTAATCTAACCAGTTCTCTCTGCAAAAGTTAAATATTAATCCTGCCTGAGAGCATTTGGAGAAGAGAAAAAGGCTAAACAAGTAATGACTAAAAAGAATGTCTTCTCATGCATCCATTACTTCTACTTGTGTGCTTCTGAATATTCTGTTTCATGAAGCACACAGAAATGAATATTGAAGTAAGGATCCATTACAGCCACTGACATGCAACAGAAGATGACTTGTTAACCCAAGTGAGCTTGCAGTAGAATTGTTTCAGGGCAGTAATTGTTCATTTCCTGAGAGTCTGATGATTTTGACAGATTTCCCATTTGTAGATATATTCAGCTCCCAGCTTGCAGTAGTGCTAGTGAATAGCTACATCTTCTTAAATTCAGGTTTGTCTGTAACAGGGGCTGATAAGGCCTTTCTTCTCTTTGACCTTTCGCTATTGAAGGCAGCTCTAATGTCAGATTGCCCTGCACTCAGTGCACCAGTTAAACAAGGGTACAAATTTTAAAATATGTGTTTCATCCTTCATCCATCAACCTTTGTGGAAATTCATCATGTACTCTCTACTGAAAATGATTTACAAAAATGATTTATGTGCTTCACGTGTTTGTAAGTCTGACATCATGCAAGGCAGAACATTTTACAGATGTACAAACTGTTACACAGGCGGCCTAAAATGCTATTAGCAATCTGGCTGAATAGAAGCAAAGATGGGAGAAATTTATTACAACTCAAAATTGATGATAGAAGCTAAGGCTCAAGAACTCTCCATATTCTGTTATCAGCTTCTACTCACGAACAGCTAATGGGAAAGGGTAAAGGTGAGTATCGGAAACATTCGAGTGTTGGTATTAGATGACCAAGAGAAAATGGAGTCTTTACTATATATCTTAATTATTTTATCAAAATTATGTCTAATTTCTAGACTCCAACTAAAGTAATGACATATTTGGAAAATTATTTCTGCAATATTTTAAGTAATACAGCTGTTCCTAGGTATCACACTTGAAGACACTAAAATGAAACTTGCAGCCAGTTTAGTCAAAGACATCAGCCAGCCATTGTGAAATAGCAAAAATAAAAGGTTTTCTCAACCGGTTCAAATAATTGTTCATGGACCAATTAAAAGATTTGACTTAAAGCACAGAGCATCCAAATGACTAATGTACCTGTAACTTGAGACACTAAAGCCCAAAAAAGCGACATAACGAAAGACTTGTCATCTTAAGAATATTTTATGAGGCAGTTGGATTCTGGAGGAATTGCAAGAAGTTATAACACAGGCTCAGGAAATGGTTTTTTCTATTCGCACATTAAGCTTTAGAGGCCAAATTGACACTGCCTACTTGGGATAATGTTAAAATATACAGTATGTCTATACCCTTCAAGAAAAGTCCACTAATATAAAAATTATCAGTTCACAGGAAAGAAGCTCATGAATTGTTTTGCCAGTTTCCCTTGGTATTTCAATAGATTGTTTAGTTCTGTTTTGTTTTCTTTTTTCCTGGAACCATTTCTTTTCAGGGTAAGATGCCAGCTACTTACATGTAAAGAGGATGCATTTTAACTTATTTGTTACCAGTCAAACTTATGGGTAAACAGATGACTAAAGTGAACACTTCTGTTTGCAAATTTCTTAGAAAAAAGTATATATTTCACCTGTCTCACAGCTTCCTCTATCACACTCTTACTGTTTTAAGTGTATTCTTATCCAAATAAAACCTCATTTCACTATTTGGTATACCATAATTTCGAGCAATAATCTCCTTTAGCTCACTTGTGAATACCCAGTTGCTTACAAACTTCTGATGTCTAGAACTATGAGAGAATAAATTTCTGTTGTTTTTAGCCACCAAGTTAATTAGTAACATGGTACAGCAGCCTTAAAAAAACTAATACAGTGTGAAACCATTTTGTCTTTCACCATTAAGTGTGATATGGGCCATAGGTTTTTTATAAATGTAGGGCCTGAGTTTTAAAAGGAAATATGCCAGGGAAAAGGAAAGAAGTCTCAGGCCCACTGGGGAGAGAGATACCCCACACACAGTAGGTCTGCCAAAGGCTGCTCTCAACTGGATTAGCTAGGACAAGAACACAACCTGTAGAAAGCTAGTGAGAATATTTTTCAGTCTTGGCCTCAGCTCCAGAAGGAGCAGAAAACTTTTTAGAAACATATGTCCCCAAAGACACAGTAGCCAAAATATTCTTGAAAAAGTTGGAGGATTCACACTCTCAATTTCAAAACTTACCACAGTGTTATAGTAACCAAGACAGTGGTACTTGCCGTGTAGAACAATGGAATAAAAATGAGAGATCAGAAATGAATTCGTACAATAGGTTCTGTTAATTTTCAATGAGGGTAAAACCCTCGTTGAAAACCATTCAATGGGTAAACAGTCTTTTCAACAAATGGTGCTGGAACAATTGGTATAGACATGACAACGAATGAAGTTGGACCCCAATCTCAAACCACATATAAAAGATAAATCAAAATGGATCAAAGATGTATATATAAGAGCTAAAACTATAAAACTCTTAGCATAAAATATAGCTGAAAATCTGTGACTCTGGGTTGGGCAACAGTTTTTTAGATATGACACAAAAACCACAAACAACAACAACAAAAATAGATAAATTGGACTTTATCAAAATTAAAATCTTTAATGTGTCAAAAGACACTATCAAGGAAGTGAAAAGACATAGACTGAGACAAAACATTTGCAAACTATATCTGATAAAAGTCTAATATCCAAAATATATAAATAACTATTATAATGTAAAAACAAAAATACACATAACCCAATTAAAAATAGGCAAAGTACTTGAATAAACATTTCTCCAAACACATTACAAATGACCAAGAAGCACATAAAAAGAGTCTAATCAAGAACAGACAGAATTTATAAAATTCACCATGAAGTAAGCCATAATCCTGAACCAGAAACTAAGCAAATCCCACCAATTTTTTTTAAAAAGTTAGTTTCATGCAGACCATTCTCTAACCAACATGCAATCAGAAATTGATAACAAAAAGATAATTGGACTAAATACATTGTTTGGAAAATGAGATACTTCTAAATAGCTAACAAGTCAAGGAATAAGTCGTAGTAAAAGAGAAAATAGTATTTAAAAAAATTAGGCCGGGTGCGTTGGCTCATGCCTGTAATCCCAGCACTTTGGGAGGCCAAGGTGGGTGGATCACGAGGTCAGGAGATCGAGACCATCCTGGCCAACACAGTGATATAGAAAAAATACAAAAAATTAGCCGGGCATGGTGGCGGGCGCCTGTAGTCCCAGCTACTCGGGAGGCTGAGGCAGGAGAATGGCGTGAACCCGGGAGGCGGAGCTTGCAGTGAGCCGATATCGCACCACTGCACTCCAGCCTGGGCGACAGAGCGAGACTCTGTCTCAAAAAAAAAAAAAACATTAAATATTACAGATCGTATCTTATAGACAGCCGCTAAACCTAAAACACTCATATTAGGAAAGAAAAAAGACTCAATATAAATGACTTAACCAACTTAAGAGGAAAAAGAACAGAATACATTCAGATATAACAACAAGAAGAAAAACTAGGAGCAAATATCAGTGAAATAAAACACAACTGTGGCTATTAATAATAAGAGGTGTTGGAAATGGTTGCTCTGGATTGACAGCTGAGGCTGGGACACAATAACCCAAGGAAGTACAGAGGCAGATCATGCTGAACACCATCTCTAGTCTCTCACCACATCCCCTGTACAGGTCATTTCTTTCTCATATCTGGAGCTGGTGGGGAATAAGTGTCCACAGAGTGAATAAGAAAGAAGGTGGTGAGAGAACAGATAGAACCTAGAGTTGAGCTCAAGATGCTTCCTTGTGCCTCTGTGACCGAAAATAAAGGAGCACTAGATGCCACCTGGGACTGTGCTTTTCTACCTGCCTAGGAAAACAAACAAACTACTCCACAGACCTTGCACCAGCTCTGACTACAGCACTGTGCATTGCCCATCTTTACCCAGGCTTTCAGCTGTGTGCTCTCAGCCATTGCTAACTACTTGAAATATTTATAGCTTAACAGTGGTGTTTTATGATGTATATGCTCCCACAGGCCTGGTGAGTAGCATGGCTTATAAATTTATTGAATTTCAAAATAGATTTATATATTTTCTTTTGGCTATGCTTTACTGGGTGCTTACCCGTAAACCAACACACAGAAGACGGTGCCCTGTCTGGAGGGTAACTTGCCAATCACTGCAGGCTAACGAGCTAAGTGAGAAACAGCAAAGCGTTTCAAGCTGAATAGAAATTCATCTTCAGATAAGTACTTCTTTACAACTGAGAACAGAAATGTTGAATGCTTGCTTATGAGCAAAGTGTGCTTGTAAATGAGACACTTGCTTAATGCTACCTAGTAAATAGAGATGGTAATTCACAACCTATGACCAACATGTAGAAAAAGAATTCAAGTTGTGGAATATTGTGCAAAATGCAAGTATGATGATAGGTAGCAAACTATTATACTGTGTTATATCCTAGAAGATTGAAGCAACATAGAAATTCATAAAAGAGCTTTCAGGAACACTTGTCTGCACCCCTTAAACCACCAAAAATCTTGCATGCCCATGCATGTATGTGTATATGAATATACGTATGTGTATGTATGTATATATCTCATATCTGGAGCTCATATCTGAGCTCATATCTGAGCTCATATCTGGAGTTCATAGACATATTCATACATATTATTTTCAAAGTAACAAAGAATAAAACAATCTTTGCCATTGTTATTAATAAAAACTCTTATGGTTGATGTCTATCTTTCATAATAGAAGTATTTCTATATCACTTGAAGTTTGAAAGTTATACTGTCTTCTAAATCTTGAATTATTGGAACAAGCAAATAGGGATTTTGTTGCTTGGGTCTTCTTTTAGTCGGGCGTTTGGTTATTATTTCCTTCTAAGAAAGAATGTTTCAGAGAATAGAAAATAGTTACATATATGGGGTGCGAGGTCTTTGAAAGCATATCTGCCTTAGGCTCCTCTATAGTCACAAATGCAGACTGAACTCACTGGAATGGCAACCACATAGCCGAAGGGATACCCTGAAGGAATCTCAGAAATAGTGTGTTTCAAAAATCCTTCTGTTTTCTTTCTGAGATCTCTTTTTTGAAAAAATCAGCATCAATATTTTTAGTAGTTTTAAATTTGACCACAAAAAATTTTTAATGAATGAATCAAGTCATTTTTGAAGACCAATTATATCTTCAGAACAAGAAGACCTTTATAACTCATTGATTTCTAGGAATTATGACATCTTTTCTTTTTCTTTTTTTTTTTTTTTTTTTTTTTTTTTTGAGACAGAGTGTCGCTGTTTCGCCCAGGTGGGACCACAGTGGTGCTATTTCGGCTCACTGCAAGCTCCGCCTCCCGAGTTCATGCCATCCTCCTGCTTCAGCCTCCCGAGTAGCTGGGACTACAGGCGCCTGCCACCGCGCCCGGCTAATTTTTTGCATTTTTAGTAGAGACGGGGTTTCACCGTGTTAGCCAGGATGGTCTTGATCTCCTGACCTTGTGATCCGCCCGCCTCGGCCTCCCAAAATGCTGGGATTACAGGCGTGAGCCACCGCGCCCGGCCGAATTATGACATGTTTTCTAAACATGAAAGAAATAATAGCTCAAGGGCAAATTTTTGTATGGATTTAAAGTTTTATAAATATATATTTTTTTAATCCTATGAAAGTACTGTAAGACTGCCTGTTTCAGAATTTCTTTACTGTCATAGAATAATAAAACTAATTTGAAAAGTCATCAGCTGGCCAGGTGTGGTGGCTAACACCTGTAATCTCAGCACTTTGGGAGCCTGAGGTGGGAGGATCACAAGGTCAGGAGTTCGAGACCAGCCTGACCAACATGGTGAAACCCCGTCTCTACTAAAAATACAAAAATTAGCCTAGCATAGTGGCACACACCTGTAATCCCAGCTACTCAGGAGGCTGGGGCAGAAAAATAGCTTGTACCCGGGAGGCAGAGGTTGCAGTGAGCCGAGATCATGCCACTGCACTCAAGGCTGTGGGACAGAGGGAGACTTCATCTCAAAAGAAAAAAAAAAAAAGAATGAAAGAAAACTCATCAGCTATTTATTTCATTAGTATGTGTATCATTTCTTCTCAGTGGTTACCTGAGATGGATGTAATAGGCAAATGCCTTTGGGCACTGTATGTTCTCTATAATTTCTTTATGAGCATCTCTGGGCTTTGGACTCTAACAGACCTCACTGTTCTTTTTTAACTAATTTAATAGGTTTCTTTTGTTATCTGACTCTGAATTCCATTAGATCTCCATTCCTCCATTCTACAATTCAGAGACAAAGGAGAAGAGTGTATATTCACCCTCACAGCATATTTTGGCAGCTCCTTCAACTTATATCTAAAGCATACCAGATAATAGCCAACCAGCATATTGAATTAGTTTTCTATTGCTGTGTAACAAATTACCACACACTCAGTGACTTAAATAATACCCATTTATTAGTCACTCCATAACAGGTCAGAAATCTGTTATGGAGTGACTGGGATGTCAGCTCAGGGAATCACTAGACTGAAGTCAAAGTATTAGCCAGTCTAAGTCCTCATTTGGGGACTGGGGGGAAATCTGCTTTGAAGTTCATTCTCCTTGTGAGCTGAACTCAGTTCAATGTAGCTGGAGGGCTGAGCCTCTAATTTTTTGTTGTTGTTGTTATTGTTTTTTTGCTATGCATCTGCAGGGGCTTCTCTTAGTTCCTAGAGGCTACCTGCATTTCTTGCCATATGGCCCTCTCTAACTCCAAGTCAGAAATAGTGTGTCAAATCCCCCTAGTGCTTTGAATGTCTCCCTCCAAGGAGAGCCCAGGCTCTTTTAAGATAAGAGCTCATCTGATTAGGTTAGGCTCACCCGAGGTAAATTTCCTTAAAGTCAACTGATATGGCTCCTTAATTACATCTGCAAAATATCTTCACCTGGCGTCCTAGATTAGTGCTTGATTAAACAACTGATATGCACAGGATCATCTTAGTATTAATAGTTGGGATCCTGGGGTCTATTTTAGAATTCTGTCTGCCACACATATATTTGAACATTTTCTTAACAGCTACGTTATTACCTCCAGAAGCAACTTGTGCCATCCTTGGATAAATATAAAACTAGTTTTCTCCTTGATTATTAATTCATTGAAGGCAGCAAGCATGTTTCACTTAGATGGGTATGCCAGGAACTCACACCAATCTTTGCACGATAAATGATAGTTTGATAGACACATAAAAACTCACATTGTTTAAAAACAATGTTTGTTTATTTAAAGTTTCCATTTTTGTGACTGAAAACCATTCCATTTTTGTGACTTAAAACCATTTGGAGTCACATACAGCAAAGCTAATTTCTACTTTAAATATTTGAAATCATCTGATATTAATCTGTCTTCAAGATTTTTTACATTTCCAGACCACACATTTCCAATGTCATCAGTTTTTCATAACACATATTGCCTAATCACCATTGCCATCATTGTGATTTAATTTTACTGCTTTCAACTGGACACAATGCTCTAGATGATTTTTCCAATGTTGTTGTGATTGTTTTATTTGTATATTTGTTTCATTTGCGCAAATTATAATAGCGCTATCATCAACTGGCCTTGAACTCCACACCTCTATAAGGCAGTACAAGATGGTAATAGCATTTTTAGAAATCACATAAAAGGTTGACTTATTGAGTCTATAATCTATTAAATTTCTGAACTTTTTAAAAACATGTACTGCTATGAATCATGGCCTCTAGATACAAAGTGTACTGATTCTTATTAAATATCATCATTAAATGCAACTTTTCATTTCAAATCCTTTTAAGAGTGCTTGAGATCCTGATTGTGTCATTGAATGTATCATTGGTACATCAGCTCTTTTGTTCCTTTTGCCTCATGGCCCCATTGGCTGCATGTCATTTTGTATCTACAGTTTCCACTTACTCACATGTCATAAACTAAAATGTGAACTCAAACAGAACCAAGGAGAACAGTTCTCTGGACTTTATGTTGACATTAACTCAAGAAGCAGCACTCAGCCAGTTACCAATATACTTCATTATATTATGTCCCAACAGATCTTTCCGTATTTTAGCTACTTTAACTTTTAAATACTTACCCAATTCAGATAAATTCAGATAGCAGTTCTCTAGCCAGTCAATTAAGTCATTTCAAGACACTATATCAAAGACAAAGTTATTATAAAACATATATTAAGGAATTTATTTATTTAACATCAATTCTGAACTGATCATTCAATTAGTTTATTATGTCTTTGTTCTTCCACTTTTAAAGTTAAACAGATAAGACCTGCGCATAAAAGGCATATTTGAGATATAATTTTAAAATGTGAATTTGACCATAAGATGAGAAAGGAAGAGCTAATTTATTTGGTTAAAATTATATAACAAATGTAGACAAATATATTGTACAGATCTTTCCTAAAGCATCATATATAATTTTTACTTAAATTTATATACCCATTATTTACCAATTAATCAGAATTTATATTTCATTCTTACTAGCATTCTTTTATTATGCATATTTAATTGACTGATTGGCTTAATAACTCATTCAGTCATCAATTATTTATAAGGTCCTGGTATAAGTAATACACTATGCTAGGAGATTTATACTTAATTTGATGAAAATTAACTGTAATTTGTAATTATTAAAATATGTAACTGTAAGTTGTAATTGATGTTCAGGCTGGGCATCAGAGCAAGACCCCAACTAAAAAAAGTCTTTGTGGAACTGGTGACTTTTGAGTTATAATTTAGACGATAGTATGTGTGATAAATATGGAACAGAGAAATAATGAAGGTGAAGAGACCATTTAGAGGCAGACAGAATTGTCCAGACAAGAGACAATGAGAGTATGAATCTATCTGTGTGCGAATCCGTATTTAGAAGCCAGATATGAGAGGTTAGATTGGACTAAATATTCACAGAATCTTTTCTCACGGATACTAAAAGTTTGACATGCAACACAATGAAATGTCATAAAAGTAACAATTCATAGTTTAATATTGATTAGTATCATCAGAAAGATAATAAATACTCAGAACTTTCTGCTGGGAGAGAGAGAGATAACATCCATTTACCCACTTATTCAATAAGATCTTAGCATTTACTATGTGCCAACTACTGTGATAGGCATTGGAGATAATGTAGTTTTTGAGTCCTTCTCTTTAAGGCCTTTATAATCTACACATAGCATAATAAAATTATCTGTGGCATGACAGTTCATACCTGTACTCCCAGCACTTTGGGAGGCCGCAGCAGTAAGATCACTGGAGGCCAGGAGTTTGAGATCAGCCTGGGAAACATAGTGAGACTCTATCTCTAAAAAAGAAAAAAAAATCAGCCAGTTATGCAGCTGTAGTCCCAGCTACTCAGGAGGCTGAGGCAGGAAGATCTCTTGAGCCCAGGAGTTCAAGGCTGTAATGAGCTGTGATCATTACACGGCACTCCAGCCTGGGCATCAGACAGAGACCCCATCTAAAAAAAAGTCTGTGGAACTGGTGACTTTTGAGTTATAATTTAGACCACAGTATGTGTGATAAATATGGAACATAGAAATAATGAAGGTGAAGAGACAATTTAAAGACAGAATTTTCCAGGCAAGAGACAATGAGAGTATTAAGTGTGTGCTAGAGAATCCAACTTTAGAAGCCAGATGTGAGACATTTGATTGGACTAAATACTCACTGAATATGGCGGAGAAGGAAATGGAATAAATCAAATATGCCCGAAGTTAAGCAGCATGTCTAGGAGAATGAGTCCTTTAATAGAAACACTGGATTTAGGAAGAGAAACTTAGGTGGGAAATACAATTATTTTAATGATTTGGATTGAAATGATAGAATATATATGTTGTCACTAAATTTTTAATTTCCAGGATGCTTCTTTCCATGTATAAGAGATTCTGACATTGGAGAAACAGTACTGTATGATGTTTAAAATCATGGGCTCTGAAATCAAACTGCCTGTACTCGAATTCTGACTTTGCCCCTTACTAGTTAAGGAATGTTGAGCCAGTTGCTTAACAACATGTACCTGTTTCCTCCTCTGTAAAATGGAGATGACCTCAAAAGTGTATATCTCATATTATTCTCATGAAGAATACATGAATTAATGCAATTTAAAACAATGCTTGGTGCATAACGGGCACTTAGTGCATCTACTCAGTTTATAGAGCTCCCTCTTGACTAGACTCTTGAATGCCACACTTAGATGTCCAACTATTTGACTTCTAGCATGAACTCAACAAGAACAAAAATGAATGCATTAATACAATTCTTCTTCATTTATCTAAAAAAAAAACTTGTTCCTTCTGCTGCATTCCCTATTGGAAAAGGAAACCTGAAAGTCTTCTCCCCATATATCCAATCAATTAGCATATCCTGAAGTCTTGATCTCCTTAATCAATCTCTGATCTGTCCTGTCTATCCTTATCCATGGTCACTTTTTTGTTCAGACCACATTAACTCCTCTATGAGCACTACAATAAGCTCCCAATTTGTCTATGGCTTTCACATCCACTAGACATTTGATATCTCTAAAATCCAAACCTTATCATAACATTTCTCTGAATAGAACTTCTCAAAAGCTTGCCATTGGCCACGCAATACAGAATAAACTCAGAGAAACATCCTCTGCTTGTTCTGCATGCTTGGACCCGTGTGTGTCATAACACTACCACTCCAATCACCATCTCGTCACAGCACAGCTGGTAGTTCTTAGACCAAAACAAGTTGTTGTCCGCCTGTCATACTTGACATCATTTCCAAGATGGTAATATCCCTTTCTTTTTTCTCCTCAGTCCTTTTCACTAGGAATTCACGGGAATTTGTCAAAACTCATGTCAAGGGTCACCTTTTACCTGAAACCTCACCAATTAATCCTATCCGCTGTCCAGCACTTTCTATGATCTGTCTTCTCTGAAGCCTTCATTACGTCCTTTGCATTTGCCTACTGGAGCACATGTTACCCTAATTAAATTAATATATTTAAATGTCTATTTCACTTAATTAGACACTAAACCTCTCAGATATACCTACGTTAACTTGTAACACAGCCTGGCACATGGGACACCCAAAATATGTTGATTGAATAAATGTTTGATACTTAAGGGGGCTTCATAACTAATTTAAGATAAAGTACAGTAAGGATCACTGCTATAGTTTTCATAAAAGAAAAAAATTAAACTAGAAAGAAGATTGGGAATGGATTTGGGTTTCCAGTTACTTCACAGATTACTAAGATTAAAGTTATACAGCACATTGCTAGAGAGAAAACATTTTAATACAGAAACACAAATGCGTTAATTTTTAAGTTAAAATAATTTGAGGATTATTATAAACTCCCACCAAATGGCTTTGCACCAATTATTTTCTTCAAATTTTTACCACCTCTTTTCAAAGTAAAAATGTCAACGATAGAATTTCACATGCTCTTCTGTTTCTCCTAAATGTAAATTTCTACTGGTAAATTCTGCCCAATTAAAACACCTTATAACTTCCCATTAAGTAAATTTTCAAGGAGAGAAAAGAATTGGTAATAAAGATTTTCCTCTCTCAGTTATGTTCTTCTTTCCATAATACTTAAGAAGACAACAATTGTAATGAACTTTGAGATCTTTTATCAAAACGTATGCACTATATTTACAGCCTATATAGTTTCACCTTAGCGAAAATATTTCCTCCTCTACTCCCTTTCATGTTGAAAAATCAGGCAATATTTTACTCAGACAAAACGTAGATGTGCTGACTTTCTGTAAAAATAAAAGCAAAATTTAAAAATTATTATGATAGGCCAGGCACGGTGGCTCACGTCTGTAATCCCAGCACTTTGGGAGGCTGAGGCGGGCAGATCACGAGGTCAGGAGATTGAGACCATCCTCGCTAACAGGGTGAAACCCTGTCTCTACTAAAAGTATAAAAATTAGCCAAGTGTGGTGGCGGGCACCTGTAGTCCCAGCTACTCGGGAGACTGAGGAAGAAGAATGGCATGAACCCGGGAGGTGGAGCTTGCAGTGAGCCGAGATCACACCACTGCACTCCAGCCTGGGCAACAGAGCAAGACTCTGTCTCAAAAAAAAAAAAATTTTATTATGATAGTACTATAACACCAACACCATGTAACAATGCAAATACCTTTACACAAGAATGTTCACGGCCAGGCATGGCGGCTCACGCCTGTAATTCCAGCACTTTGGGAGGCCCAAGGTGGGCAAATCGCCTGAGGTCAGGAGTTTGAGACGAGCCTGGCCAACATGGCAAAACTCTATCTCTACTAAAAATAAAAAAATAAAAAAAAATAGCTGGGCATGGTGGCGGGCGCCTGTAATCCTAGCTGCTCAGGAGACTGAGGCAAGAGAATCACTTTGTGTCCGGAATTGGTGGGTTCTTTGTCTCACTGACTTCGAGAATGATGCTGCGGACCCTCGCAGTGAGTTACAGTTCTTACAAGCACCGTGTCCGGGGTTTGTTCCTTCTGATGTTCGGATGTATTCAGAGTTTCTTCGTTTTGGTAGGTTCGTGGTCTCGCTAGCTTCAGGAGTGAAGCTGCAGACCTTCGTGGTGAGAGTTACAGCTCTTAAAGCAGTGCGTCTGGAGTTGTTTGTTCTTCCCAGTGGGTTCGTGGTCTCGCTGGCCTCAGGAGATAAGCTGCAGACCTTCCCAGTGAGTATTACAGCTCATAAATGCAGTGTGGACCCAAAGAGTGAGCAACAGCAAGATTTACTGCAAATAGCAAAGGAACAAAGCTTCCACACTGTGGAAAATGACCGGAGCAGATTGCCGCTGCTGGCTCAGGCAGCCTGCTTTTATTCCCTTATCTGGCCCTACCCACATCCTGCTGATTGGTCCATTTTACAGAGAGCTGATTGGTCTGTTTTACAGAGAGCTGATTGGTCCGTTTTGACAGGGCGCTGATTGGTGTCTTTACAATCCCTGAGCTAGACACAAAAGTTCTCCAAGTCCCCACTAGATTAGCTAGACACAGAACACTGATTGGTGCATTTACAAACCTTGAGCTAGACACAGGGTGCTGATTGGTGTGTTTACAAACCTTGAGCTAGACAAAGAGTGCTGATTGGTGTATTTACAATCCCTTAGCTAGACATAAAGATTCTCCAAGTCCCCACCAGATTAGCTAGATACAGAGTGCTGATTGGTGCATTTACAAACCTTGAGATAGAGTGCTGATGGGCATATTTACAATCCCTTAGCTAGACATAAGAGTTCTCTAAGTCCCCACTAGACTCAGGAGCCCAGCTGGCTTCACCCAGTGGATCCCGCACCAGGGCCGCAGGTGGAGCTGCCTGCCAGTCCCACACCCTGCCCCCATACTCCTCAGCCCTGGGGCAGTCGATGGGACCGGGCGCCATGGAGCAGGGGGCGGCGCTCCTCGGGGAGGCTCGGGCTGCAAAGAAGCCCACGGCAGGGTTGGGGGCTGGGGGAGGCTCAGGCATGGTGGGCTGCAGGTCCTGAGTCCTGCCCCGTGGGGAGGCAGCTGAGGCCCAGAAAGAATTTGAGCATAGCGCTGGTGGGCTGGCACTGCTGGGGGACCTGGCGCACCCTCCGCAGCTGCTGGCCCGGGTGCTAAGCCCCTCACTGCCCCAGGCTGGCGGTGCCGGCCGGCTGCTCCGAGTGCAGGGACGCCGAGCCCACGTCCACCTGGAACTCACGCTGGCCCGCAAGCACCATGTGCAGCCCCGGTTCCCGCCTGCACCTCTCCCTCCACACCTCCCCGCGAGCTGAGGGAGCCGGCTCCGGCCTCGGCCAGCCCAGGGAGGGGCTCCCACAGTGCAGCGGCGGGCTGAAGGGCTTCTCAAGCGCAGTCAGAGTGGGTGCCGAGGGTGAGGAGGCACAGAGAGTGAGTGAGGGCTGCAAGGGCTGCCAGCATGCTGTCACCTCTCAGCTTGAACCCAGGAGTCGGAGTTTGCAGTGAGCCAAGATTGTGCCACTGCACTCCAGCCTGAGTGACAGAGTAGGACTCTGTCAAAGAAAAAAAAAAACAAAGCCAGGCATGGTGGCTCAACGCCTGTAATTCCAGCACTTTGGGAGACCAAAGCAGGAGGATCATGAGGTCAGGAGTTCGAGACCAGCCTGGCCAACATGGTGAAACCCCGTCTCTACTAAAAATACAAAAATTATCCAGGCTTGGTGGCACATGCCTGTAATCCCAGCTACGCGAGAGGCTGTGGCAGGAAAATCGCTTGAACGCGGGAGGCGGAGGCTGCAGTGAGCTGAGATCAGACCACTGCACTCCAGCCTGGGCAACAGAGCAAGACTCTGTCTCAAAAAAAAAAAAAAATTCACTAATTAGGCCAGTAACAGAAAATAGTCTTTCAGAACTATTTAAATCTTTGTAATATAGATTCTTAATTATTCTGTGGCTCTGAGTCATAATGACCCAAATTAATTTGTAGGTAAACACAATAAGTATCTTGGTCCTTTTTTAAAGGTCAAATAAGTTATTGTCAATTTTGTACATTTCCTAGTTAATGGCATAGAATTAAATTAAAATACGTTACATTAATGGTATTAACATACTCTGTGATTGAATCACTATAAAAATGGTATTGTTAATTAAAGTTATGCACTACTGGTTATGAAAATGCCCAAACTGACATAGAAAGCTCAGGAAATCATTTTTTCTCTCCACAAATTAGATTGGGAGTTAGTATTCAAGAGATTAAAAAAACATTCCACAAGATGAGTACCTTAATGGTTTGCAAAACTGCTACATCAGATAAGAAACAGGTTTACAATAGTGAGGCTGTATCCCATATCCTAAATACTGCCCTCATTTTTGCCTTCTTTTCAATGTTGCAATCTCAAAAGAGTTCTCTAAATTTGTTTACTTCACTTACTATCCACTCCTCGGCCCACTCCAATCTGGATTTTCTCTCTTCTGTAACGAAAGACCACTTGTTAAAGTCATTGATAATCTTCATGTTATGAATCCAATGGACCTTCCCATGGTACACTGTTGAACATGTTCTTTCCCGAGCTTCTGTTTCTTATCCAATGTGGGCTACTCCATTTGAGTTTCTTCTGCAGACTTTATCTTCACTGCTTGGACAATCCATGTTAAAATTCTTAACATGTGGTCACAGAACACTCTCTTTTCTGTTCTTTGCCTGTGAAATTTAACTATAACTACGGCTTCATTAACAACTGGTCCTAATCCAGTGTTTTTGTCTTAGTCATGGTACCCCCAACCATCCTGTCAATTTTAATCACTACCTATTTCTAAGATCTGCCCCTTCTTTTCCATTGTAACCACCATCACCAGAGTATAAGCCACCAGCGTATCTTACTCTTAGTAATGCAATATACATTCTAATTGGCCTCCCTGCCTTCTTGTTTTCCCCTAATGAGTTTTCTACACCACATCTAGAGTGATCTTTTCAAAACATAAATGAATACCATCACCACCAGACCTTAAAACTTAGAAAAAACTTTCCACTGATTTTAGGATTACAATACTATTTTACCTTGCCCTTCAAGCTATAAAGTCTTGCTCTTACACACCTCTTTAATTTTATCCCACACCAAGACCCCACCTCAGTCTCTGTGTTTCAGCCACAATTTCCTTCACGTCCTTCAAATCGCACTGCTCATGAGCTGAGATCACGCCACTGCACTCCAGCCTGGTGACAGAGCGAGACTCCGTCTCAGAAAAAAAAAAAAAAAAAAAAAAAAAAATTCCCCCTGCTCCAGCTCCCAGAGATCATTGCAGGGCTTTCTTCCCTACTCATTGGCCCAGTTAATTCTTCGTCATCCTTTAGATGTCAGCTCACTAATCACTTAATAGGAAACCCCTTCTATAACTACTCAGATATCCCTACATGTTTTTGTGGCAACTTGAAAACTTATTTAAAGGAATTTTAGAAAATAAAACTTACAAAACATAAACTAATGTGCCAATTTACCAAGTCTGCTTTGTTTCACCACCTCTCTCATGATCCTTTTTTTTTTTTCAGTAGTTGACTATTTTAAGTATCTAACTATTGCTAGGCTTAATTCATTTATTGAAGAATCAACTTAATAATCTAAATCTCAACTATAGCATATTATGTTGCAAAGTTATCTATTTTGTATCAAACACTGAATTTGGAAGGAAATTCTTATAGTAATCTTTTTAGACAAATAGTATTTTTCTGCTGCCAATTAGTCCACTCTTTTTTTGAGTGCTCTAATCTTTTTCCTTCTACTTGGTTAAGTCCATTCAGGAGGAAAACCTAGTAACTGACCAAGCTAGGGCAGTGGGTTAGCAAGAACATACTTTCAATGTTTTTTTTATTTTTATCATAATTATGTATTACATAATTTTAATCTTCACAATATTACATTGTCCCCCAGATGCTGTATCAACTTGAGAAAAAAAATGTTTTTAAAAATAAAATATTTGAGTCTTGTCACCAGAAAAATGTCTACTAGCATAATCCAAAAGATTTTATGTTATACAGACAAGAAAGCTTTTTCAGTTTCACCTTGTATTCACAATGCCTAGCTGAGTGGTAATGTGGCAGGCCAATTCTCCCTGACAATCACAGTCACATCTGCAGGACAGTCACACAGAAAGGCCTGCACTGCACCCATTACACAGACAAATTTCTACAGCGCTGTCTTAACATTGAGAAAACAGTTAAACCTGGGGAAATCGGTGCCCAGACATCAAAGCTAGAAATGAAAAATTATGGTCAGTACAAGCCTTGAATGGGCTTCTCCCTTGCTGGAGCAAGCCAAAATAATAAAAACAGTTTTACATTCCTACTGCCAGGACCCATCTTATTGAGAAAACCTGAGACAAGTCAAGGTAACAGAGGCAGATGTCTGAATAGATTCACTAGAGAGTCTAAGGCAGCTCTCCGGATGAAGCAGTAGAGGAGATAAGATAGAAATAATCACTCTGGTACCAGAGTAGACAGGCCTTGAAGGTACTAAGGCCCTTTAATCAGACTTAGCAAGCATTTTTTTGCCTCTGACTTCTAGCTGAAACAAAATTAGTTACCAATAGACTTAGGCAAATGCTATACTGAAGGTAGGCACATAACCCCAAACTATATAAGCACTAACAAAATTGTAACACTTTGAGTTGGTGTGGTGGAATTATCTCCAGCCTTCTCCCTGTATCGGGTTACAGTAATAAACTCCCTTCTTTCCTAGTTTGTCTGCTTCTCGCTTCTCTGGGCCTCAAGAAAATGCAGCCAGACCCGACTTGGTTCCAGGAACAATAAGGATAGTATTCAACTTTTAAAAATTTTTATCATGATGTTATCAAAACATCAGGTCTTCAGTCTAGGCCTTGCTGCTCCCCACACAGAAAGCCAATCACTGACACAAGTATTGCCAGTGAAGAAGGCTTTAATCAGGCACTGCAGCCAAGAGATAGGAAAACAATCTTGAATCCATCTCTCTGACTAAAATAAGGAGTTTGTACATAGCAGGGAAAAAAATGTAACCATGTGTGGCAAAACAGGAATTGGGGGTGGTAAGAGAGAGGAGTTGGACAATAGGAAGCAAATGGTCACTTAAGCAATCATGATGGGTGAGGGGTCTGACATCTCATTGTCCACATGCAAGGATCTAGTAAGTTTCAGTTCCTTGATACAATCTGGGAGTCCTGATGGTTGGCTCCCTGAGAAAGGAACTCAGATAAAACTAATGTAACCTTCTCAAGTTTCAAAACTAGGAGTGTTAGTTTCTATGTTAATTCAAGAGAAATCATAACATCAGTTCTTTGGGAAAATTGGATGTTTTATTAATGTATGTGTAATATTTTATGAGACTAATGTTCTATGGAATATACTCCAGGGAAGTTTGTTCAAAACAAATTAGAAGAATATAAAGATCTTTGGCATGTTATATGGTATAAAGACTTAGCACATAGTAAATCATTTTAAAAAGCAACTGAGACTTTTTCATAAAGAGGTCTGCGAAAAATAACAAATAAAAATATTACAATCAAATCAAACAATAAAATATCACAACAAAACAAGAAAGGGCGCTGTACTTTGGAGTGTTTACAAAGTATCAGAAGAGCCTGAATAATGCAGGGAAGATAAATCCAGTCTGGATCAGAGATAGGTCCACAACAATCTAAAGATTTTCATCAATTTCTTAGCCATGAAGAAATTGAAGATTATTATAAGAACTATATGTATATATGTATATTATAAGAACTATATGTCTCAATTTTCCCTTACAATAACATACAAGAAACTATATTGAAAATCAGTGTTCATTATTCACATTCCAGAGTGTTGCTTCACTGATCATCAACTAATCATTTCATTGTCTTTTCACAAAGTTTCACATTATGAAAACATCCAGATGTTTCAGATAAACATCTGGCTTTAGTGGACCCTACTGACTACTGTAGTAAAAATTCCTAGTCATGTTGTAAGAATTCATATATGATAATTTCCTAGTTCTCAAGAGATATTTTTAAAGTAATTCAAACTATTAGCAGCTTATTACTATATATTATATAGTCATGTTCAGAAGCAGGCTCACTACACACACACACACATGCACACACACATTCTGACTACTGCAAAGTTCATTCAATATTTGAAAATTAATCAATGTAATCCATAATACTTGTGTGAATCTATGTAGAGAAAGCATGTGACGAAAACTAAAAACCCCAGAAAAACAGCGTGACTAAAAACCCTAGAAAAACAGCAGTTGAGGAAAACTTACTCAAGTTTATGAAGAGCATCTGCAAAAAGCTACAGCTAATACTCTAATTAATGGTGAACTACTATAAGGTTTCCTCCTAGGATCAGAAACAAAATATGATATGTACTCTGTTACTCTTTTTGTTTGTTTGTTTTGTTTTGCAGGTTGCCTTTTTGTTTATAAAAATTTTTTACTGAGGTAAAATATATGGACATAATTTACCATCTTTACCATTTTAAGTGTACAGTTCAGCAGTAATAAATACATTCACATTTTCCCCCTTCATCCCTCCCTTCCTGGCCTCTGATAACCATCAGTTTAGTCTCTATCTTCATGAGACCCACCTTTTAGCTCCTGCATATGAGTGAGAACATGCAATATTTGTCTCAATGTGCTTGGCTTCTATTCAATGTATTACTGGAAGGAAGTCCTAGCCAGAGCAATCAGACAAAAGAAAGAAATAAAGGGCATCCAAATTGGTAAAGAGGAAGTCAAACTGTCACTTTTTGCTGATGATATGATTGTATACCTAGAAAACCCTAAAGACTCATTCAAAAAACTCTAAGAACAGGTAAATGAATTCAGCAACATTTCAGGATACAAAATTAATGTACACAAATCAGTAGCTCTGCTATAGACCAATAGTGACCAAGGTGAAAATCAAATCAGAAACTCAACCCCTTTCACAATAGCTGCAAAAAAATAAAATGCTTAGGAATATGTCTAACCAAGGATGTTAAACACCTGTACAAGGAAACTACAAAACACTGCTGAAAGAAATTAGACAACACAAACAAACGGAAACACATCCCATCCTCATGGATGGGTAAAATCAATATCGTGAAAATGATCATAGTGCCAAAAGCAATCTATAAATTCAATGCAATTCCCATCAAAATATCATCATTATTCTTCACAGAACTATTAAAAAAATCCTAAAATTCATATGGAACCAAAAAAGAGCCCACATAGCCAAAGTAAAACTAAGCAAAAAGAACAAATCTGTAGACTTGATATTACTGGGACTCAAACATATTACTATAAGGCCACAGTCACCAAAACAGCATGCTAATGCTATAAAAATAGGCACACAGACAAATGGAATGAAATAAACAACCCAGAAATAAAGCCAAATACTTACAGCCAACTGATCTTTGATAAAGCAAACAAAAACATAAAGTGGGGGAAAGAACACCCCATTCAACAAATGGTGCTGGGATAATTGGCAAGCCACATGTTGGAGAATGAAACTGGATCCTCATCTCACCTTATACAAAAATCAACTCAAGATGGATCAAAGACTTAAATCTAAGACCTGAAGTCATAAAGATTCTAGAAGATAACATTGGAAAAACCCTTCTAGACATTGGCTTAGGCAAATACTTCATGACTAAGAGCCCAAAAGCAAATGCAACAAAAACAAAGAGAAACAGATGGGACTTACTTAAACTAAAAAACTTCTGGCCAGGTGCAGTGGCCCATGTGTGTAATCCCAGCACTTTGGGAGGCCCAGGCGGGTGGATCACGAGGTCAGGAGTTCGAGAACAGCCTGACCAACATGGTGAAACCCCATCTCTACTAAAAATACAAAAATTAGCCAGGCATGGTGGTGTGCACCTGTAATCCCAGCTACTCAGGAAGCTAAGGCAGGAGAATCGCTGGAACCCGGGAAGCAGAGGTTGCAGTGAGCCGAGATTGCGCCACTGCACTCCAGCCTAGGTGACAGAGTGAGACTCCATCTCAAAACAAATAAACAAACAAAAACCTTCTGCACAGCAAATGAAATAATCAGCAGAATTAACAGACAACTCACAGAGTTAGAGAAAATCCTCACAATCTATGCATCTGACCAAGGACTAATATCCATAATCTACAAAGGACAAAAACAAAGCTGACTGTTATTCATCATAATTCTGGAAGTTCTAACCAAAGCAATAAGGCAGGAAAATAAAATGAAAATCATACAGACTGGAAAAGAATAAATAAACAAATCCTATTAGTAGGTAACATCATTGTCTACATAAAGAATTCCAATGAATTTACAAAAAACTTCTAAATTAATGAGTTAAACATGAATGCAGAAGAGAAGCTAAGCAAACAGATATTAATTGTATCTCTGTATACTAACAATGAACACATGGACATCAAAATTAAAAATACCTTACCACTTACTAGCAGTCTAAACAAATGAACTACTTAGGGGTAAATCTAACAAAACATATACAATATTTCTATGGTGAAAACTATAAAATACTGATGAAAAAAGTTAAGGAAGACCTAACTATATTGAGAGACAAAGTTCATAGATTGGAACATTCAACATAATAAAGATGCCAATTCTCCCCAAATTTAATATACAATTTTAATACAAGTTCTATCAGAACCCCAACTTTTTTTTATATAGACATGCTCACTCTAAAATTTATATGGAATGGCAAAAGAACTAGAATAACTAAAAAGAATTTTGTAAAAGAAGAATAAATTGGGAGAAATCAGTCTACCCACTTTCAAGACTATTATAAAACCTGTAGATAATAATTAAGTCAAAACTCAAAAGATGGTTAAATGTGAAATGCATAACTATAAAACTTTTAGGTAAGATCATAGGGGAAAAGCTTCAGTGTCTAGGGCTAAGCACAAAGTTCTTGGGCTGGATACCAAAAGCATAATCCACAAAAGGAAAAATTGGTAAACTGCAGTTCTTCAAAATTAAAATATTAGCTCTGTCAAAGCTCCTATGAAGAGGCAGAGAAAACAGCTACAGACTGGGAGAAAGCATTTGCAAACCAATTAAAGGCTATTATCTAGGCTGTATAAATAACTCTCAAAACTTAGGAAAACAAAATAAATAATTGAATTAGAAAGTGGGCTTAAGATACAAAAATTCCACTAAAGATAATAGGTAAATTGAAAATGAGTACATGGAACAATATTCGACAATTTATAAATTGTGAAAATATGGTTAAAATTCTAATGAGCTATTACTATACACCTATCAGAATGGCTAAGATAAACCGTGACAATACCAAATGCAAAAACATAGAGAAATGGGATCCCTCAGACATGCTGGTGAAAATGCAAACAGCCACTCTGGAAGACAGCTTTCCAGTTTCTTAAAAACTAAACACACCACTACCATATAACTGGTAATTTGCCTGATATCCCATATTCCAGAAAAATGAAGACTTGTATCCATGCAAAAACATGTACGTGAATGTTTATAGCAGTTTTATTTGTAATAGTTAAAAACTGAAAACAGTTCAGATGACCTGCAACAAGTGAATGGTTAAACAAACGGTGATGCATTCATACCATGGAATACCACTGAGCAATAAAAAGCAACAAACTGTAGATACATCCAATAATCTGAATAAATTACCAGACAATTATGCTAAAGGAAGAAAGCAACCCCAAAAGTTTGCATACTGTATGATTTCATTTACATGAAATTCTTGAAATGACAAACTACAAAAAGGAGCACATTAATGGTTGCCAGGAATTAAAAGGAAACAATGGGGACAAAAAACAAATGAATGTGGCTATAAGAAAATGATATGAGGGATGGTTGTGGTGATGACAGTGTTCTGTATCTTGACTGTATTAATGTCAAAGCCTGGTTGTGGTATCGTATCATGGTTTTTCATTGTTTCCACTGGTAGAACCTGATTAAAGAGTATATGACATTATATTTTTCAACTCCATTGTGAATCTATAATTATCTAAAAATAAAAAGTAATTTGGCCGGGCACGGTGGCTCACGCCTGTAATCCCACTATTTTGGGAGGCCAAGGTGGGCAGATCACAAGGTCAAGAAATCGAGACCACCCTGGCCAACATGGTGAAACCCCCATCTTTACTAAAAATACAAAAATTAGCCGGACATGGTGGCCGGCGCCTGTAGTCCCAGCTACTTGGGAGGCTGAGGCAGGAGAATCGCTTGAACCCGGGAGGTGGGGGTTGCAGTGAGCCGAGATCACACCATTGCACTCCAGCCTGGGCAACAAAGCAAGACTCTGTCTCAAAAAAAAGTAATTTAAAAAATACTGTAAAAGAGTAGGCAAATAATAAGAATTTATATGTCTAAGAAACAAGAAAATATTTTTGAATGCTATTAGTAATAAAAATGCTGTAAATTCAAATGACAATGAGCCACCATTTTTTCCTATTAACTTTGCGAAAGTTTTTAAAAGTGGTGAGACCCGTACTTTTTTCAAAACCAGTGACATATTATAATTTAGTTGACTGTGTTTTCTCTTTATTAGCAATGCATTAATTAATAGTACAATGCATGGCCTTTTAGAATCATTAAAACATGGTAAATTTATACCAATTGACAATTTATACATTTACACATTTATTCATTCTTCCATTTAACAGATATTTATCTAGAACATACTATGATCCACATACTTGGCCTTGGAAACTCAGGAAAACTTTCTATCCTAAAGTTTAAAATCATTTAAAAATGGGGGAGTAACACTGTGTACCTATTTTCTCATCAATAAAATAATGAGTTCAAATAGATAGTTTCTAACATTGGCTTTAACATTTTATAGTCTTTAAAAATTAAAGTATTTTTATCCATGAAAGGATTCTGGAACATTTTTTGTTCCTAAAAAGGTGAGACCTGAACTTTTATACACTGTTGGTAGCAATGAAAAATCATGACAGACCTTTCAGAAAGCAATTTGTCAAGAATATTAAAGGTGATATTTTTTCTTTTGATCCATTAATTTGATCCAAAGCTCAAAATTTTTTCTCTTAGTTCTATTCTAAGAGTCTATATGAATGAAATTGTAACACGCATATACACAAGTAACTTTGACATGTATCATAGTTAATAATTGGAAAAACAAAAGAATGGTTAAACTGTTGCACATTCATATAATGACAAACTATGTAGCCAATAAATATGTTCTTTCAAGAATCTATAATAATGAGAAAATGTTCATCCCATAATTGTATAATGAGAATATTCTTATTGATTTTTCTGATGAATTTTTGTTAAAAAATTTAAAACCAATAAATGGTCATGCCTCCAAAAAATTAGGTAAACCAAGCTTATTAGCAGCTTCTATAGCCCTAAAGGTCATTATAGAAACATATTCACTACACACATCCACACACACACACACACATACACACAAACACAAATATTCTGACTCACCCAGAGTATTCTCACATTATTTTTTTTCATTTTATTGCAAGAGGGCCAAGAGAGAATATTTGGAGAGTAGAATTATACATATCAATATTCCTTTGATGGTTTCTTATTTCTCCTCTTCAATCCTTTCTTCCACAACAGACAGTTGATCCTTGGAGTCTACCTTGTAGGGACTATTAGGACCTTTCCATAGAAGACTGTCACTCAACGTCTTTTAAATTAAAATATTAATGAGTGGGAGCTTAAGGTATTATGCCTCCCAGATATGTATTATTTTTAAAAGGCATGTTAAATTTGGATAACACCTAAGAACCAAAAGAATTTATCACTGTTGGCGGAATTGCTGGCACCCTGGTAGATGAGATTATTAGGAGCATATAGCTGTACAGGATTTCTTTAAAATCATACCACATAGACCACTCCATTCTGAAAAATGCGTAGATGTTTCCCATACTGGAAAACAATGTGTGGCTGGATCAGCACAATCAATTCCCGTTACTGAGAAAGTAATTCAAATTCATATCAATGTGATGGTGAGTCAGGATTATTATTAAGGTATATAAAGGGATGTACAAAAAGTAGCATCCCTATGGCCAACAAAATGTATTTTAATACAACCTGATAATAAAGGCATTATAAAGCAACTGATTCACCTTGAAAAGATTTTTATGGAGAATATATTAAAGAAAAAAATAAGGCTGAGTTCATCAGTAAACCTCATCTTAATGTCAACCAAAGAGTAAGATAAGGTCCCCAGATGGACCCAGACAAATTCAGAACCTTTTTTAAAAAATAAGCAGAGTCAATTTTAATAGCTACATCTGTACTGGCCTCATGGGGTTCTCATTTATCAAACAAAATTAAAACTTTGTTTGATCAGCATTATGAAACCAGTCAAACTCCACAGTGGTTTGAGAACTATTCAAATCCACTTGGGTAAAAAGGGAATTTACCAGGGAACTCTGTGGGCTGTCTTCATTTCCTTAACTCCTTCATTCCAAATGGAACGCTACTCTTGTTAATTTGAGAAAATTGTAAGACTAGAATGAAAATAGCATCAGATGAATCCTGGCTATTTTCCCATTTCTCCAAGTCCTGTAACTCATCACAACTTTCCTTGTCTATTACAGAGGTTCAGGAAGGGGTTTTGTAAGCTGTTGTCCTAGGGGACCAGGCATTACTTAATATGCAGGTGCTTAAACCTGATCCCTGCTGAATAGGAAGAGACAGATTCTGAGACTCTATAGTGGCTGGTATTTGTTTTGCTTAAAAATGCTTCAAGCGTTGAGTCTCTGGAAAAACACAGGAGAAAAAATCATTTTCAACATTTTCTCTTTTCTTTCTGACAATGCCATTCTTAACTCAGTGAGTTAGAGATGGGCAAGCACAAATAACACCTTCTCAGCTTCCTCAAAATGCTAACAGAAGATAAAAATGTTATGCAGTGATGCTTAAAATTTAATGTCATTTTACAAAACAAAACCCATGAGTTCCTAAGTAGAAAAAATTGTTCCGCAAGAAAATGCTATAAATGTAATGCAGATAAGAGAGACATTGAAATGTAAGTAATCCACTCCCTAACAGACTCCCCTCATCAACTCATCCCTCCTCCCCACCTGTTTTACACAGAGAAAGAATAAAGATTTGTTTAATATGCTTATATGATTTTCCTTCTAGAGTATTCTTTAGGTAGAGTGCTTAAGCAAGAATATGCACAAGGATAAGCAATAAATACGAATGAAGGTTAGAAGGAGAATAACAAGATAAATAGCATGCAGGAAAGATATTAACTTTAAGAAGAAGAAAATAAAAACATTTTCTAAATGACTTTAACTCATTCTGAAACCTATAAACTACCATTCATCCATAAAATAGAGAGGTAATGTACTTAGAGATTTCTAGTAAATATATATTGTATGCCCCATTTGTGATACTGGTTTGTGTTATTTTAAATATCAAATTTTAAAGCAAAACTGAAAAATCCCCAATCCCAGAAGAGTAATCTTCCATCAAGATACAAATTATCTTTGAAGAGGTGCACAAATTTTTTGTAGTAAGTTACCTCCATTTTAAATTAAAATCACCAAATTTGTGATTTGTTGCTCTCAGTCTCTGCAGTTTCATCATCTTTATCTTTTAATTGTTCTTTAAGCAAGACTGAAACCAGTGGCTCGTGCTTATTAGCACAATTTGAAGACTCTAGATAGATACTTTTGAAGACTTGGCCTGACATTAAATCCACCTTCTTCCTCCTCCTTGGCCTTCCAGCCACACACAATTAAGACAGATAATGTAATGATAAACTTTACCTGGGGAAGAATTAAAAAGTGCTTTTTTAATCACAAGTATAATTTGCCAACTCTTTCTTATGAGAAAATAGTCATGGTGCTATTAGAATTATTATTTTTTACTGCATGAAAAGTCTACTGTCTCTAGCTTGCTTTCAGTTCTAAAGAGAGGGCCCAAATTATTACATGACTATAATTTTGGTGATTTAATAAAGAAAATCAATGTAGATGTTTTCATTTGTTTCTTATTCTTGTAAATATAAACTATTTCCATTGAGATTAATTGCAAAAGAACTCGGGAGCTGATAAATAGAAGGATTTTTGCTCCTTTAGATGAAGCAGCAGTATGTTAGAAGGAGGATTATTTTTAAAGTTTGATGTGTTTTTTGTAGATATTCTTTAATAGTTACAATTTAGAGACTATTTTCACCTAAAATAAGTCCTATTTGTGAAATCCTAAATCACAATTATCAGTTCCAAAACAAGTAAAGAATTAAGACACAAATAATTATTTTTTCAAAGTATAATCTGTTGAGTTGGCATCTAAGCTCAAATAATAATTTCAAACAATTTGAAAGCAGCTTTTATATAATTTCATGCTCTATGAAAAATCCATTTGGAAAATCATGTGTAGCCTTTCTTATATTATTAGCGCATTCATACGTACATCCCTTTGTTTTTTCCATTTTTCAACTGCTGCCTAACATATTTCTAGGAGGGGCAAAAAGCTGTCATCACTGTAACCACTAGGATATGGTTTCAACAGGAAATCATCATTCAGGCTTCTATAACTATGTTTTGCCAGAGAATCTAAAGAATATACTGAAAGAACCTACTGGAAATCAGAAGATGTGCTTCATTATGGTACAGACCTCATATAAAGATCTGGCTTTCTCTGTACTTCTTTCAGAAGATATTCACACATGCATTGAATAGGAAATGTGCGAAATGCTAGGAACGTATCTTAGCCTTTGGTCAGGTTACCACGCTGTTTTATTTGCTCTTTAACTCAGATATATTAATGATAAAGTTTGAAGAGAAAAATATATTAACCAACTATGAAGGTTAATTGTTCTTTAAGCAAAACTGAAAGAAAATGAGAATGCTGAATGTTTTTCTTCTAATTCTTGTTAATTGTATAATTTTACATACTTATTGCTACACCACTGTAAGATTGTCCTATACTATCTATAGTTTTAAACATTAGCATAAACATGTAAGAATGAGTAATTTATTAATTTTTCTTGAAGGATAGCTATCACTAGAATAAGAGTTATTTAGTTTCCCTGGTTGGTATACCCTGCTAAATAAGCTCCATCCAGATTATAACTTTTATAGCTCATGGGTTACACGTGTTGCTTTGTTCTTGGGTTTCATAGTTTACATGGAAAGACATTGTGTATATATGTTTGTATATGTTAACATGCTGCTGACCAAGATCAATAAAAATAGATCAATGGAAATAGAAAAGTCAGTTATAACTACTAATTGTGAATCAAAAACCTTCACTTTGTATGTCATCAAAATAATTGAAATTGACAAAAGCAAGAAAAAAATATTATCTGCCTTTCTCTAAGAATTTAAAATCTGATGCAGGATAAGAAGTGTGAGGATCACAAACCTATATGGAAATAACAATAGCAGAAATAAAAAATACATAGTCAACATTGGCTCTCTTGAACAGAGCTGTGAGTGGGAGCCAAGGCCATTGCTCTCTGGATATTCTGACCTTCCTCTACATTTTTTGGTGACTACATATCAGCACTTTATCATCAGGAACACATGTATTATATATTATATTCATTATGTAGCATGTATGAGGAGGACATAGTTTCAAGTATTAGCATAGGACAATAAATCCTTTTCAACACATATAGATTATCCAAAAACTATTTTATTTGTATGTTTCTGAAATCATAATGATTTTATTTTTGCCTTTAACCTTACAGACATGGATGTGGTTTTTAGACACTAGAGTAAGAATAGGGTTAGGAAGGGGATGATATTCATTAATTAATTATACTGAGATTATTAGCCACGAGTCTCTTTGCTTAACAAAGGAGGAGTTTAGAATTATACATGCATTTCTCTCTGATATTATATCCAAAGCAGCTGGCTCCTTGCCTGGCACATAGCTGCATTATATCGATGATTGCTAATTCCTTTCATTTCTATCTTCATATATATTTGTAGGATTGAAATATCTTACTGGGCTTTTAAAAAAATAAATAAGTACTGCAACATTCTGAAACATTTATTTCTCATTGGAAGTCATTCTACAAGCATTTCTGGAGTTATCATTATGTGCCAATTTTTATTACATTGGTGTAATCTATACAGCTCAGTCTAGAAGTTAAACAGAAATAAATACGGCATTGCAATGTGGCGTTGATGGTAAAGGGATACTACAATTACTTTAAAACAGCCTAAGAAGAAGATTGAGCCAGGGAAGATTCAAGTCAAGAGACAGCAGTAATATAAAGTTCCCACAGAAAGGGACAGAAAGCGTGAACATTCAGAGAACGGCAAGTAGTCAAGGGATTTCAGGAACTAAATGAATTACGCAACAGCTACATTTCAATGATATACATGTGAAGATCAACCAAGACTCAAAATTACTGAAATCTGAAAATCTAGATTAGCTATAGAAATATAATCTTCTACATGACAAAGAAGCTATATGGCTTAAACTTGAATAAATTTGTGCCACCTAAATATTTAGTTGTTAACTGATCTTCAACAAAGCTGACAAAAGCAAACAATGGGGAAAGGACTTCCTATTAAATAAATGGTGCTGGGATAATTAGCTAGCCATATGCAGAAAATGGAAGCTAGACCCCTTCCTTACACCATATACAAAATATATACATATACAAAAATCAATTCAAGATAGATTAAAGACTTCAATGTAAAACTCAAAACTATAAAAACACTAAAAGATAACCTGGGCTGGCCAGGCGCGGTGGCTTTCACCTGTGGTCCCAGCACTTTGGGAGGCCGAGGCGGGCAGATCACAATGTCAGGAGTTCAATACCAGCCTGGCCAACATGGTGAAAACCCATCTCTACTAAAAATACAAAAATTAGCTGGGCATGGTGGCTGGGGCCTGTATTCCCAGCTACTCGGGAGGCTGAGGTGGAGAATCGCTTGAAACTGGAAGGCGGAGGTTGCAGTGAGCCAAGATCGCGCCACTGCACTCCAGCCTGGGCAACAAAAGCAAAACTCTGTCTCAAAATAATAATAATAATAATAATTCAGGCAATACCATTCTGGACATAGGAACAGGCAAAGATTTCATGACGAACATGCCGAAAGCAATCGCAACTAAAACAAAAATTGGCAAATGGAATCTAATTAAACTAAAGAGCTTCTGCACAGAAAAAATATATATATCAACAGAATAAACAGGCAACCTATAGAATAGGAGAAAATATTTACAAATTATGCATCTGACAAAAGTCTAATACCCAGCGTCTAGAATTAAGTTAAACAAATTTACCAGACAACCCCATTAAACAACCCCATTAAAAAGTGGACAAAGGACAAGAACAGATACTTTTCAAAAGAAGACATACATGCAGCCAACAAGCATATGAAAAAAAAGCTCAAATCACTGAACATTAGAGAAATGCAAATCAAAACCACAATGAGATACCATCTCACACCAATCAGAATGGCTATTTTTAAAAACTCAACAGATGGGACGAGGTTGCAGAGCAAAGGGAACGCTTATATACTGCTGATTGGAGTGTAAATTAGTTCAACCATTGTGAAAAGCAGTGTGGCAATTCCTCAAGTAACTAAAACAAAGCTACCATTAGACCCAGCAATCCCATTACTGGGTATATGCCCAAAGGAATATAAATCATTCTACCATAAATACACGTGCACACATATGTTCATTGCAGCACTTTTCACAATAGCAAAGACATGGAGTCAACCTAAATGCCCATCCATGGTAGACAGTATAAAGAAAATGTGGTACATATACACCATGGAATAATATGCAGCCATAAAAAAGAATGAGATTATATCCTTTGCAGGGACATGGATGGAGCTGGAGGTCATTATCTTCAGCAAACTAATGCAGGAACAGAAAACCAAATACTGCATGTTCTCATTTATAAGAGGAAGCTAAATTATGAGAAATCATGGGAACAAAGAGGGGAACAACAGACAATGGGGCCTACTTGAGAGTGAAGGGTGGGAGGAGGGGGAGGGTCAGATGAAATAACTATTGGGTATTAGTCTTAGTGCCTGGGGAATGAAATAATCTGCACACCAAACCCCTGTGACATGAGTTTACCTACATAACAGACCTGCACATGTACCCCTGAACTTAAAAGCTAAAAAACTAATGACAAACAAATAAATATCTAATTGTGATAAAACTAATTATGTCATTATGATTGAATTATCATTTGTTGTATTGTTTTGTAATTTTTCTTAATGAAAAACTTTTAATAAAGTTTTCAAACTGATATAATTACATTAATTCATCATTATATAATATTTATTCACTAATACAATTTATTCTTCACTGAACTTGTAATACTCTTCATATTAAATTATTCTTGGTATGATTTAATTTGTTATTCTAATGTTAAATGATAATTGTTCGTGGCTGAAACTGCAGATTGGATACTAAATAAGCAGAGTGGGATAATGTCATTTTCTACAATGCACATAAACAAAGTGTGTATAGGCTAAGAATACTTATGTTTGTATATGGAAACAAATATTCTCCTTAAAAGCATATTTGCTTAGATCTAATTGAACTTGATGATGTTTAGCTTGTACTGACAACACTGCCATGCAGAATATCACAAAATTATCTTTAGTACAATTTCTTTGAAATATTTTCCTTTGTGTTTCTAATATTTCCTGAAGATAAAGGGCACATTATCTTTATAACTAGGAAAAAAAATACCTGCTAAAAAGTAATCAGTTTTCATATTAATTTGAGGGCTTACATTTTGGTCCACTGAACACCACTAAGGTCATGAGAGTGTCTGTCACAGCCAAAACAATTCTCTTTTTTATCCTTTAATTTTTATGCCTTGATCGAGGATTGTTAAACTTCAAATTATTTTTCTGGTTGGCATTTTTTCTTATTTTTATTATTTTGCTTACAGGAAATTCTAACCTGTTGCTATTGTTAGCAAAATTGGACAAGTAGAATTAACAAAGAAAATCATTGTGCTTTGAAAGTTACTCTTATTTCAATAAATGGATTTTACCTCCAACAAAATAAAATGAAGAATGAT
Organism: Pan troglodytes; assembly: GCF_028858775.2. Lineage (NCBI taxonomy): Eukaryota > Metazoa > Chordata > Mammalia > Primates > Hominidae > Pan > Pan troglodytes. Next base: position 110,084,143 of record NC_086015.1, read on the forward strand.
GATTTTCTGGAACATTTAAAAGACTATCCACAGAGTAAATTTAAAACCAGCAGAGTGGAGGATGGCTAATATAATTTATGACACATATTTAAAACACAGAAGACTTGTGATATAAAGAGAGAGAGTTAACAAATCTAAGAAAAAAAGATTTCTAACCAAGTGGTTGACTTGCAAAGATACCAAAATATGCCATAGAACAACACAGTTTTTTAGAATTTCTCATTACTTGTCTTATAAATTAATTGTATTCATTGAGAATAAAATATTACTTAAGTAATGCTGACAGGTAAAATTAAATGTAGCAATATGCAAGTTGCCCTGGTCTTAAAAAATGACTACTGGATGGTGGAAGTGGATGACGGAGAGTAAGATAATATTTGTTCTAACATCAAAAAACATTTTCCTTTCTTTTTAACTCAAGCTTTTAGTGCACAGAATAAAGATACCAGATTCTGCATTCAAATACCCTGCTAAACTTTAAAAGTAGGTAGTGGAGTGATACCCAAGAGCACCATCGGACCAGAGGAACTTTATGGCTATCCAACATGTTCGTGAGTAGGAAAAGAGTGGCATAGAGACAAAGGGAGACTACAACTAGCTCTGCCACAATATAGAATGTGCATATATCCAGATAGAATGTTTATTGCCTAATACGCTAGGCCTGAAGACTAGTCCTGGTTCTGGAGAAATAGGACTAGTCTGCAGTAACTGTGCATGTAAAGGAAGAAAGTAAATATAAATTGTCTACAACCCATATGATAATGCCTTCTATAAACATTTCCACCAACCATGACTTTTTTTTTTGAGATGGAGTCTCGCTCTGTTGCCAGGCTGGAGTGCAGTAGTGCAATCTTGGCTCACTGTAGCCTCTGCCTCCTGGGTTCAAGCAATTCTCCTGCCTCAGCCTCCCAAGTAGCTGGGACTACAGTCACACACCACCACGACCAGCTAATTTTTGTATTTTTAGTAGAGACGGGGTTTCACCATGTTGGCCAGGATGGTCCTGATCTCCTGACCTCGTGATCTGCCCACCTCGGCCTCCCAAAGTGCAGGGATTACAAGCGTGGGCCACCACGCCCAGTCTATGACGCTTTTATGTGGAAACACATAAATAAATTTTTTTAATTTGGGCTTTGATTTGGCATTTGGAATAACTGCAGCAATTTGAATTAGTTTATTTGTAAATAAGTGTTAGAAAAAGTTCTGAAGACTAGTGCAGTATGGTGGAAATAATAGTAGAACGAATAGGAGGCCAAACTTTCAGTCCTAACTCTATTGTGTGAACATAATCTAGTGACTTCAACTTTTTGCATGGTAAGTCCATTATCCTCATTAACTCTAGAGATTAAAATATATTAGGCCATCAATAAATGGTTAAATAAAAGCCCTTTCTAAACAACTCTGTTTAGCAAATTTAAACAAATTAATACTTTAAAAAGGTAAATATCAGCAAACTTAAAAGAAAAAGTTTTCAAAAAATGCTCTAGAAACACTTTGCTTTTAAATGATGAATCTCCCAATGGATAATTATGTAAATATACAAATAATATTTTATATGATATTTCATATCAACTGCCCCTGTAAGCATTTGCATATGAAGAGTAAAATTGAAATTATTTTAAAATGTTTTTATATACTCACTAAATTATACTCTAATTATTGAAAACAGGTTTCTAGGTTGGGTAGTAACTATAATGATGTGTATTTGTTTTTTGTTTGTTTGGGTTTTTTTTGAGACAGGGTCTTGCTCTGTCCCCCAGGCTGCAGTGCAGTGGTGTGATCTTGGCTCACTGCAACATCCGCCTCCCGGGTTCGAGCGATTCTTCTGCCTCAGCCTCCCAAGTAGCTGGAAATACAGGCGCGCATCACCACTCCTGGCTAATTTTTGTATTTTTAGTACAGACATGATTTCACCATATTGGCCAGGCTGGTCTCGAACTCCTGACCTCAGGTGATCCACCCACCTCGGCTTCCCAAAGAGCTGGGATTACAGGTGTGAGCCACCATACCCGGCCAATGATGTGTATTTGTTTTAATCAACGTTGGTAATGATATAGATCAAAATACCTTGGAAATACTATTATGTATTTCTGATGATAACCATTGGTAGGCTCAAAACATTTGTTCAAAACAAAAGAATATATATTTAATTACTGTAGAGAAAGCATGAATTAAAAGGGAAATGAATTACAACATTTCATTTAGCTGAATATGATTAAAATCTTGTCTATTTGAATTCAAACTTCACTCTCTTCTAGAAGCGCTCTGGATACAAATAAGCAAAATAAGGAATGGGGGGCGAGGAGATTTTGCAATAACAGAAAAATACTTCCTAACCATCTAGCAATAGGAAACCTTGCTGAAAGCATGCCACCCAGAATAGTTCAGCAATCTGAGGGAAGGGAATATTTACAGAAATCTATGTAAGAAAACATCACTAGCTAAACCATAAATAAAGCGCAGCATTCTATTGTAATATCAAAGTGTTAGGTGATGATTCACCCACTGAAGAACATCTGGGCTGTTTCCAGGTTTGGCTATTATGAATAAAATTGTTATGCACAATTATGTACATGCTTTTCTGAAAGCATAACTTTTCATTTCTCTGGAATAAATGTCCAGCAATAAATTGCTAGGTCATGTGGTACTTGCATGTTTAGTTCTTAAAGAAAGTATAAGTTGTCTTTGAGTTTGTCTTTCATCCTCTTCATTTGGGCTTTCTCAGGGTAATTTTTAATTTTGATGAGATCCAATTTATTGATTTATGTATCATGTTTTTATGTCACATCTAAGAACTCACCTAGCCCAAGATCCTGGCTATTTTTCTCTTACTTTTTCTTTTTTTTAGGTTTTATAGTTTTACATTTTCTTGGAAGTTTATGATCCATTTTGAATTAATTTTTAAATAAGGTATGAGGTTAAAGTCAACGTTCATCCTTGCCTATTGATACTGAATTGCTCCAAAACCACCTGTTGAAAAAGTTTTTTTTTTAATTGAATTGCTTTTTCATTTTGTCAAAAATCAGTTGAGAATTTTTGTGTAGGTCTATTTCTGGGTCCTACATTCTGTTCTGTTGATACATGTTTCTATCCTTCCACCTATATAGTGTGATATTGTGAGATATTGGATATATCACACACATAAAAAGGACATTCGATATCCTTCCAATATCACACTATATAGCCCTTAATATGCAGTTTTAAAAATAAGCCTGGCAGGGAAGGATAGTGCCTCCACCTGGTTGGTTTTTGTGGTAGAGGTCCCAGTCAATTCTCCTTGTTAGTAGTGACAGGTTCCCCTGGTGTGGTCAGAGGGACTCCCATTAGATCCAAGGACAGGTAAATGGGATCGCCTGGGCTGTCTTCAGTTATTATTTTGAGTGTCCAGAAATGCCAGATCTGAGTGAGCTTCCTCTGGTAGGTGGGAGTATTCAGGATGCTCTGGTGCTGTGCCACTTCTTTAGCTCTGGCGTCCCAAGCCAGCTCACTCTCCTCTAGCATCTTTTAGACTAATCCTTTGGTTGTTTCTTCTGCTTTATAGTTGTGCTTAACAGGGAAGAACAGGGAAAAATGGGTACACTATTTCGTTCTGACTGAAAGTTATGACCCTATATATTTTAAGAAGTTTTTCTATATTGCGATGCAGGCAAAGGCTAGACGCAGCTCTGAATGATAGCAGCTGCTTTCCCCGAGAGGAACCGGAACTAGCGAGCTAGCATGACTCTTCCCTATTCATACGCTCACTGCCTAACACTAGGCTTCCCTGAGCTCACCTTCCCCGGAAGAGTGGAGCATCAAGAACTCTGATCACATCATTTCCTCCATATTTCCATTCCATTTCAGAACACATAGCCCACTCTAGTGTTTGAAAAATGGAAATCTACTTCTTTTTTTTTCTTGAGACAGAGTCTTGCTCTGTCCCCCAGGCTGTAGTGCAGGGGCGCGATCTAGGCTCACTGCAAGCTCCGCCTCCCGGGTTCACGCCATTCTCCTGCCTCAGCCTCCCGAGTAGCTGGGACTACAGGCGCCCGCCACCACACCTGGCTAATTTTTTGTATTTTTAGTAGAGACGGGGTTTCACCGTGTTAGCCAGGATGGTTTCGATTTCCTGATCTTGTGATCCGCCTGCCTCAGCCTCCCAAAGTGCTGGGATTACAGGCGTGAGCCACAGCGCCCGGTCATGGAAATCTACTTCTAATCAACTACACATGCTGAGAATTATTTTAAAATCATTTTTTCTCTTCTTAATATGATAACACTGATTTAACATATGGATAAGAATGCAAGCCATCGTAATAAAAGTTATCCCACATTGATTTTTTATTCAACCATTTATCATAGTTTTTAATCTTATCAAAAAAGACACAATTTTTACCATTGTTTATGCCTGGACTTTGCTCAACCAACTGGCAATGGATCTCATGCCACATCTGATAAACTGTAAACAGTTATTTTGATTGAGACCAATGTGTGCGATTTGAAATAAGCTAATTCCAAGTTGTTCATGTACATGTTCTTGAAATAGCAAGGACTAACTTCCTTGCTCTCCATTAACCTTGCATACAAGATAAATAAATGTGCTCAAGTGAATATGCAAGTCTGTGGCCTGCTGGGTCACTAGCACATAAATTAGAACTAGTGTTCTGAATGGTGTCCAGTCAGAGAACACTGATCATAGTAGGAGAGAATATGGTTTTCTTGGGACCAAGCATCACCAGAAAGAAAAATGCTAGATCCACAGACTTTCCAATTAATTTTACAGAAAAGCAAATATGTTATTGTGTTCTGCTGTGAAGTTACATATGCTTCCTTTAGTAGTCAAAGAAAAAATGTGACTTCCAGGGCCATTTTAAATAAGTTGCAGGACAAGCCCTACAGGGCTTCAGCATATACTCATTCTTATGCCCCAAATTATCAACTCTATGTCTGTATATTTGTCTTAGTCTGCTATAACAAAAGACCATGGACTTGGTGGCTTAAACAACAGACGTTTATATTCTCATGGTTCTGGAGGCTGGAAGTCAAAGATGAAGGTGCCAGCCTGGTCAGTTTCTTGTGAGGTCCCTCTTCCTAACTTGCAGATAGTCGCCTTCTTTCTGTGTTCACACATGGCAGAGAGAGTGAGGGAGAGACCAAGCTTCCTTCTTCTAAGGGTAATAATGTCATCATGAGGCTCCCACCCTCATGAGCTTATCTAAACCTAACTACCTCACAAAGGTAGTTACCTTCAAATACCAACACATTAGGGGTTAGCCCTCGAATATACGAATTTTGGGAGACAAAATTCCATCCATAATATTCTCCAGATGTACAGGTGCCTTCATCAAAACAATGAGTCATCAACACTAGATGGATTAGTATTAGTCCTACACTGAGGAGTCTGTAAATTGAACTTTATTATATAGAATATATAATAGTATATGGATAGTAAAACATTATAGGAAAACTCTACACACTACCAAAAAAAGTAATGATAAATTATTTGCTATATAAAGAGGAACGTTCATTATTCAATAAACTCAAAGTACTTGTTTTAATAATGTCAGTATATACTGAAGCAAATTTTCCCTTCCCTTGTCACTCACCACTTCTCTCTGACTATAAGCATGTCCAATATAGCCCTTCCATGTCAAATCTCTTCTCAACCCTGCTATCTCTTTTAACTAATAATTTATTCATTACTGGTGCTCTCATGTGCAGGGATGGTTCTCCTTCCACTTTTCTCCCCTAAAACCCATGTAACAAGACAACCTGATTCCAAAGTTGTAAAACTCAGCTTTTCAGATCTCCATATACACATCATTGATCTTTATGTGTGTGAATTTTCTTGAGCAAATCCAGGCCTAAACAGCCTAAGCCCTAAGAACATAAGCAAAGAACTAATTAGACTTCATTCTCCTTCATTCTCTGGTAACCTCCAGACTTACACAGGACCAGTTCCAGATTAATGTGTATTACGAACAAGCATGGTCAGGCTGTCCTAACATTTTCCAGGCCAGGGCAAGAGTACAAATGGAAATCATGCTTGGATCTAGAGGAACATGCATGGGTATAACTGGAAGGATGGATATGGGGAAGAGGTTCATGTAGGCACTGGACATGAAGTGATGGTTTCTGGGATTGCTGGGGCATAGTTTAGAAGGAGGGTTCTGGGTGGAAACATCCCCTTAGACCCAGAAAATCCTCCTACCTAGAAGAGGAGCACAGTCAGAGGACAGAAGAGTGGGACTCTTCACCACATGGAGACCCACTGCAGGAGTCCTGGCTTCCTGGGTTTGTGGTGGCACTTGCCAAGGTTGTCTCTTTATTACTCTGCCTTCTTAACCTACTGCGTTAAATGTCTTGGTACACAGTCTTAACCTTAGCCTGTAATATTATCACCCTTCTTGTAATTTAGGGGCCATTTAATTTCCCTTCCTTTTATCTTTCATCTTTCATCGACAGCATCCTCGTTCCCTGCCTGAAGCAGCTAACAGCTAAGCATGGAAACTAAAGTGTCTCATGCAATGCTGCACAATGAAGTCCAGGATAACCTGTGGATACCTAATAATATAAAGGTATTAAGTGAAACCTAATAATATAAAGGTATTGAGACACCCTGGAGAGCCTCTTCCCTCTTTGAGGGAATAAAGTTGCTACTTCCAGTTCTTCAGCTTGCCATCCTTAATTCACAAAGGAAATGCATCTCTAAGTGGGGAGTGTCAGTTCTCAGGGATGGGCAAGACACTGTTCTTGAGAAGATGAACCTGGTGCATGCTCCTCAAATCTCACACCACAAAATCTTCTATTTTTACCTAAAAAAAATCTTTGATCCTATAAAAACAACAGAAAATTTTTGGAATCATAAAAATGTTGGAAAGAAAAAAAAAGGAATCATTAGCCACTACTATTTTCTGTTTTATTTTTAAAGTAACATCAGGTTGTTCTACCAATATTTTTAAAAACTACTACATTAGTAGTCAAATATATTACAGATTATCTAAGAAACATGTAACTTATCTAAGAAACATGTATCTAGAAAAATCAGGGTTTTAAGAAGGCTTTGCCTGGTGTAGTTAGTGCAGCAAAAGGAAGACAAGTGGAATTCTGTCCCTCGCCACTCTTCATTTAGTGTGGAAGAGGCTTCATCACTGATTTGGGTGGCAGGAAATAGTGATAGAACTTGATTTGTGGACCATAGGTTAATTTAGAAATCTGTCAATTTATAAAGCTAACTGTTAATGTATCAATTCTCCATACTAATCGTATTTATAAAGGGCACATTTTTTAATCCACCAGATAGAGGAACAGCTGAAAACTTCAGACATAAGTAAGCTTGACATGATACTGCAGGAGAGCAAAAATCAAAACTAATAACTTCATTTTTACCCTCTCTCACAAAAGGAAAACTACCTTCTCAAACAAATGAAACAGGAAAGTGAGAAATCATGACTTGTTGCTTAATGCCTCCCAGGGGGATTATTCTGAATTCTGCAGACCTGCTGCTGCACAGGGAATGCAGAAACTCTTTTCAGTTTTCAAATTCTCTACAGCAATTCTAATGAAGTCCCACTGAGTCCTAGTCCAAGCTAAAATTTTGAATTTGGATCTGAAAATAGCTGTAAATATTTTCTTTTTGTTACTTTTTTTCTTTGCAGAAAAAGCCAGTGTTGGGGTTCCTAGTGCAGCAGATGTTTGCTAGAAGATAGGAATACATTATGCATAAACCAACTTGTTTTATTATAAACACTGAATTTAAGTTGTGTTTTTTTCTATGTCCTAAATAATATTAATCAATGAAATTCATCTTAAAAATTTAATACAGAAAACTCTTTGTATTTATAAGCATGAAGTGATTGAAATCATGGGAAATAAGTAGAAATTATAAGCTGTATATCATAAGGGTCTACAAATAAACCATGGCAGCGAGGCGCAGTGGCTTACACCTGTAATCCCAATACTTCGGGAGGCCAAAGCGGGCGGATTACCTGAGGTCAAGAGTTTGAGACCAGCCTGGCCAACATGGTGAAACCCCGTCTCTACTAAAAATGCAAAAATTAGGCATGGTGGCACATGCCTGTAATCCAGCTACTTGGGAGGCTGAGGCAGGAGAATTACTTGAGCCCGGGAGACAGAGGTTGCAGTGAGCCAAGATAGTGCCACTGCCCTCCAGCCTGGCCGACAGAGTGAGACTCTCAATAAATAAATAAATAAACAAACAAACCATGGCATGAAAACATAGCATGAAAAGTTTAATGGGCTATTAAAAGGAAATTGAAAGGAGATTTGGAAATTTCTTTGTCTGGCATTCAAACATCTACACATTTCCTTACTCAGCAGCAACCTTTCACAGCATATGGGAACTCTAGTGTTTCTTATAAATTAAGCTTTTGTACATCTCTGTGCCTTTCTCAAAATTGTTCCCACTGTTTAGCCTTGTAAAAAACTTATTTTAGAATGAAAAAGAACTCTTAATTAATTTTTTTTCATTCTGTATTTTTGGTTCTGGAATTCAAAAAGTTTAGTTCTTGACCTACCTCTTACTCATAGGTTCCACCTTGATCGACCACCACTAGGATTCAGAAAAAGCAAAGAACCTGCTTGCAAAAGGCAAGCAGGAAAAACCATTCCTAGGGAAAGGAAGTCTAGCAGGAGTTTGACTGAATAACGAAGTCTTAATAATAAGAATAAAGGAGGCAAAGCCAAGTACTAGTGTTTTTTCTTACCTAAGCTCCTGGTGAACTCCTATCTTAAATCTTGAAATTGGCATGTGACAACTTAGATGACAGGTTGATAGGTGCAGCAAACCACCATGGCACATGTATACCTATGTAACAAACGACATTTAGCACATGTATCCCCGAACTTAAAGTAAACAATAAATAAATAAATAAATAAAATTAAAAATAAAAGAAATTGGCATGTGACTAAAAACTGAAGGCATAGTGTGCTAGTGGTATGAGACCAGTGGAAGTGACAGCAAAGGCATTCTTGAGTGGTAGTACCCAGTAAATGTGACATGGCAAACGAAGTACTGGTCAGAAGAAACCCTGCTAGAACCTGGAAAATCAGCTAGCTCCAGACTGGTTTATAAACACATACAAGATACTGCTTAGGGACTTTAGCAACTCTTGACGGAACTTATGTTATATGGGGTTGAGGTCCTATATTTGTATGTAGGGCAAAAACTTGGAAAACAATGTTTACAGATTTTCTCATCAGCAAGAGAAGCTAATACTTCTGTATTTAACCTAAAAGATTGTTACAAGGATAACATGAGATAATATAGATGAAAGCGATTTACACTTGAAAATGTCATCAACTATTCTATGACATATAGTAGTTATGCAGCAAATAGAAGACAGAAAGGAAGAAAAGGAGAGGGAGGGGAGAAAGAAAGAAGTAAAAGCAAAGATATTTATTTATATGGTTGCTATTATTAAACTTTTAAGAAATTAGTCAAATTCCCCCATGAAATCTTCCTCCTGATGCTAACCCATACTAACCAAACCCTCTCAGACCTTTTCCTTACCTGGTGTTGCATTCCTCAATTAGCATTTAAGTAGAACAGTCGTAGAGTCTAATCATATAAACAATAGAATTTATAATCTCTGCATAAGTAGTATCCATGTCTCTCTGTTTTGTATTTTAGAGCTTTAAGCATTGGCAATGCCTAGTAAAGAGCTTTAATCAATCCTCAATAACTTACCACACAATCATTGGATGAAGGTTAAAGGATTTTTATCTTAGTTTGTTTGGGCTGACACAACAAAATTCCTAAGACTGGATAATCTATAAACAGAAATTTATTGCCCGCACTTCTGGAAGCTGGGAAGTCCAAGATCAAGGCCCCATCAGATTCAGTCTCTGGTGAGGGCCTGTTCCTCATGTATGGCACCATCTATGTGTCCTCAGATGGAAGAAGGGGTGAACAAGCTCCCTCAGGCCTCTTTTATAACAGCAATAATCCCACTCATGAGAGCTCCACCCTCCTGATCTAATCACCTCCTAACCTCACCTCTTAACATCATTGCATTAGGGATTGTGTCTCAACATACAAATTTTGAGGGGACACAAACATTCACATAGACAGTAAGGAGACTCTTAAAGTTTGACTGAGAAAAACTGACTTTCACATCTCAGCATTGACACTTAGTAGATGTGTAAATTTGGCCATATTACCTAACTTTTCCGAGCCATTTCTTATCTAAAAAACGAGGAACATGGATGGTGCTGAAATTGTAGTTTGTGATAACATATAAAAAAGAATGCATAACATATAATAGATAATATATGTTGGGTAAATTTGAATTTAACAACTTTTTAAACTAGTATTCTTTGACTTGTATGTAAGCCAAATATGCCCCAAAAGACAAAGATAATAGTGTCAGAATACAACATACTCCCAGGTGAGAATTTATCTTAAAATAATATATTTTAAAATTGGATTTCCACAAGCACAGTAAAAGCAGGACCTGCCTGCATATAACATGTGAATATGTCTCATTCATGAATTATTTTATGTATATGAGTTTTGTGTCCTCAAATAAATTATGAGTTTTTGTGGGCAGCAGTTATATCTTATACTCACACATATTATTTGATAAATTACATAGCACTGGGAGCAGGTTTTCAATACTACGAATTCATTCATTCATGGCTACAAAGCAACTGTCTAGGAAGAGACAAATTGGAACCCACAGCACTAAACTCTGTAATTAGACGAATCGGCAAGTTTATATTCAATTTCTTGATTACATTGTCATTTATCATTTTTTCTCCTTTAACATGAACATAGAACAAAACTTTAAACTAGGGTCACCATGTGGCAAAATAATGACCAATGACATGTGTTATGTCTTTCTAAAGGGAGGGGGAAAATAATATAATCACATACCCGTTTCAAGAGAAAAGCCACAAGACAGCCACAGCATGCATGTGTGCATGTGTGTGTGCAAAATTTTTGACTTAACTCAAAATAACATTGTCTCGCTAAAGACTAGGATTTTAGAAAAGTTTAGCTTTGCAATTCTTCCAAAATAAAGATATATTTTAAATGTGATCTCTTTTAGAATTAGAATTTGGGTTAGGATTAGGGTCAGGCTGAAATATAAATATCTCTGTTGCAGGAAGTCAGGGACCCCGAATGGAGGGACCGGCTGAAGCCATGGCAGAAGAACATGGATTGTGAAGATTTCATGGACATTTATTAGTTCCCCAAATTAATACTTTTATAATTTCTTATGTCTGTCTTTACTGCAATCTCTAAACATAAATTGTGAAGATTTCATGGACACTTATCACTTCCCCAATCAATACCCTTATGATTTCCTATGCCTGTCTTTACTTTAATCTCTTAATCCTGTCAGCTGAGGAGGATATATGTCGCCTCAGGACCCTGTGATAATTGCGTTAACTGCACAAATTGTAGAGCATGTGTGTTTGGACAATATGAAATCTGGGCACCTTGAAAAAAGAACAGGATAACAGCAATGTTCAGGGAATAAGAGAGATAATCTTAAATTCTGACCGCCAGTGAGCCGGGCGGAACAAAGCCATATTTCTCCTTTCAGAAACAAATGGGAGAAATATTACTGAATTCTTTTTATCAGCAACGAACATCCCTGAGAAAGAGAATGCGCCCCTGAGGGTGGGCCTCTAAAATGGCCCCCTTGGGTGTGGCCATCTTCTATGGTCGAGCTGTAGGGATGAAATAAGCCCCAGTCTCCCATAGCGCTCCCAGGCTTATTAGGATGAGGAAATTCCCGCCTAATAAATTTTGGTCAGACCGGTTGCTCTCAAACCCTGTCCCTGATAAGATGTTATCAATGACAATGGTGCCTGAAACTTCCTTAGCAATTTTAATTTTGCCCCGGTCCTGTGGTCCTGTGATCTCGCCCTGCCTCCATTTGCCTTGTGATATTCTATTACCTTGTGAAGTACGTGATCTCTGTGACCCACACCCTATTCGTACACTCCCTCCTCTTTTGAAAATCCCTAATAAAAACTTGCTGGTTTTACAGCTTGTGGGGCATCACAGAACCTACTAACATGTGATGTCTCCCCCGGACACCCGGCTTTAAAATTTCTCTCTGTTATACTCTGTCCCTTTATTTCTCAAAGTGGCCGATGCTTAGGGAAAATAGAAAAGAACCTACATGAAATATCGGGGGTGAATTTTGCCCAATATCTGGCTGAATTTCCCCCGATATCTGTCTATACTTACAATGGCACTTTTTCTATTTCCTGGCTTATCACATCTAGCTCCTCCAGGGTTATGTATTTTTCTAAGTGAAAGGAGTATAATCTCTTCCTATAGTCAAATATGTCCTGAGTTTCTCTTTAAAAAATTCCCTTACTAATCAAAATGAAAGGTATTTTTAATTGCTTTTTTAAAAAATGATTTTAAAACCCCTATCCAGTTATTTAATAGGCACATAGGACAACTAAATTCCCTTAACTATTGCTTGTTAAGTTATGGACTCAAGAACAATCAGTCTAAAGTCGTGGCTTGCTTTAGAGAGCTGCTAGTTCCTGTTCTCACCCTACCTAACCAGAAGTGTTTCCACTACTGAGCATGCTTTATCTCTCTAAGCCCTATCCTCACTGTGTTCATCAGCATATCTGGGTTGTCTCCAAATGTTCCTTCAATCCTTATCTTTTTCTTTTCAATTTTTCAAATTCCATACTTTCTTCAAAATTTAACAGCACATTACGATACTTGCTATGCCTTATCTCATTCCAGAGGAAACTGCCAGGACCACAGTTCCTGTTGCAGGAGAAGCCATAATGAGTAAGTCTAAATTGAATGCATATTGGCTTCTGACCCAAGCATTGGCTTGGGACCTATGACATAATATGGTATGAAGCTAAGTGGGGATAATCAGAAGTTCCTTCTCTGGAATTTAAATTGAGAAATTTTATAGGAGAGTGGCTCATAAAAGCAGGAAATAAAAGAATGCAATTAGCAGAAACGAGATAAAATTGAGGCTTTGACAGGTGAAAAGTTGTAAAAAAAATTTATAAGTAAGGAGAAACTCAGATATAAGAACAACAAAGCAAAAACCAACTCAACAAAGAGAAAGAAAGAATAGTCTGATGAAAATATGTCGGGGATGGAGTTTGAGAGTAGACGGGGGCACTAAAACAAACTGAGCTATGTTATTGTGAAACTTGAGAGTTAAAAACAAGAAATCCTGTTTAGACATCTATCTCAGTGTTCTTGCCCAAGCAGGATTTGTGTTTCCCTTGAGGTACTACACATGTATATGATTAGGTGTTGCTTACCGACCTCTAATTCATTAAATTATCTTTACCACCAGATTAGAAGCATCTTGAGCTCTGATATCCTGTCTTACTCTTTCTCTTTTTTTCTCTTTTACCCAAAAACCTAGCACTAAACAATACTTCTCACATAGAAAATGTTCATTAAGAGATTCAAAACAAGTTAAAGGCCCTACATATTAATTTTATCCAGAAATCTACAAGATAATGATTCCAAGTCTTGTTATTTCAGTTTATAAAGTAACAAGGAATGCAATTTAACTTCTAACATGTTTATTTCCCCCTTTTTTGTCATTATTATTAAGGCTTGGCAATAATAACTCACAGCATAGCTGGAGCTAAGTAACAGAAGACTTCAATCCACAGATTTTTGAGTCTGATAAATGGCAAGAACAAGTCAAAGTTTGTTTATGCCAAGAAAAACAATACCATCTTTTCATATATAAGAAGAAGAAAAAGAGAGTAATACTATTTGATTATCTCTTCCTAACACTTATTCTTTCAAATGGAAGAATGCCAAATACAAGTTCAGACTTTTTAAATGGAAAAAAGTTATAATAATTAGTATAAAATGAGTCAAATATGCTAGTTACAGAAAGATTTCAGAATAATTCCTTAGTAGTTTCAAACTCTATAGAAATGGATAAAACAGAAGTAGTAGTCCTGTTGAAATCTGAAGATAGTTATTAAGTTACCATTCAGCTTACTCTTCTTTCAAATAATACTGGGTTCTTTAGAGTTTTCAAGCAGGTCATCTTTTTCATCCCTTTAATCACTGTGGTTGGTCTTTTCTGAAAAAAACAGTTTTTCCACATCCTTCTCAGGTAATTTTCGTGACTTTACAATGGCTTGTGTTTAATGGCAGAGTGAGCCAAAGGATCAAAGATTTATTTGGCTCTTATTAGCTTGTATTACAATAGTGAGAGAATGTTCTGGCTTTTAGACAAGGAGGAAGCAATAAATATAGCATGTCTGACCTTCAGGAAAGGTTTTGATTCTATTATGAGTACCATTTTACTCAGCAAGCCAGAAAGTTAATCATCTTCATTACATAACAAACGGGGGTTCATGGAACCTCACCCTTCTAATTCTTATAATGCTGAACCAAATAAAGTGGCCCTTGTACTCACTTGTATACCTTTGAGGGGGCAGGGGCAATCTAGTTGATGTCCTATTTTGATGCTCTCCTGCAGCCTATTAGGTCCTGAGTTCCTCTGGCTTATCAGTCAATGAACCAGGGTTCACTTTTCCACACTGTACCTTTCTGTTACTCTTCCTTATACTAGTATAACATTTTTATAGGGTTGATATAAGCTTTGCTCATAAAAATACGGGAAGAAAAATCAGAGAATATAACAAATGGAGACATTTTAAAATCACAGAGAATTAGTGTTCTCAGTGTCCCTGGAAATTCACTCACTGATTTAAGTTCCTAAGTTAATTATCGTAAGTTTTAGTTGCTATCTTGATCTGCACCTAAAACATTCCCCTTTGGTATCATTAATGTTCCAAGATCAGCTACTGAGAAGCAACATAGGTGAGGTATTGAATAGGAAAACAGGCTGGGAGGGTCTTTTTTCTCCTGGGAATGCTAAATAAACTGTGGGTTGTATGCCTGCATTTTGACTGAAACTCATTACATAAGGTCACATGTGGAATTTTCCATTTTTATCATGTTGGTGCTCAAACACTTTCAGATTTTGGAGGATTTCTGATTTTAGATTTTCCGATTAGGGATGCTCAACCTGTACTTCTAAAAGCTTAGCTAACTATATGGATCCTCTTCAGTTTAAAACATGGATTATGTGTCCTTCAGCATGTTCCATTCCACCTCACATGAGTAATGCTCTGGGAGGTGTACAAGCTTATATTTCACGCTCTTAAGATCTACTGATCAAAAATCTAGCCCGAAAGTCCATGAGGGCAAGGATTATGTCTTATACCTCTTTATAGCCCTCTTTGTGCTTGGCAGTGTTCATTTTACCCTGAACTTACTCAATAATTGAGGGACAGAGCAGGATTTATACTTAGGATGCTGGACCCAGAGTTTATACCTGGGTCACTGCCCCTAGGCTGGGATGGAGCCAGGTTTTCACCAGCCAGTCTAGACAAGGAATGAAGTCTCATCTGTAGATATAGTGAAACCCCTTTGTCCTACCATAAACTAATTAATGAAATGAAACTTCTTGAAAATTAATAGAATTTAGATGCAATACCAGAATTTATAGTATAAATAATTAGGATAAAAACGTAACTTTTTAACTCACAAAGTGCATATGGTGTGGCAGAGATTGCTCGGCAAGTTTGGATTAGAGACTATTTGCTGCTTCACTTGTCTTTGTTTCCTAAAGATAAATTTAGTATCATGCAAGAAATGAACATTACACCCTTTCGGTGCAATAATATTTCACATAAATTTGATTTGCATGAAGCCAATACTGTAAATAAAGCAAACATATTCTGTGTTTCATTTTTTAAAAAGAGTGATGAATGCAGTTCCTGGGCTTATTTAAGCTTCCTGCGTTTTACAACTTTTTCAGTGGGATGAATTAGCATGATGTGGTGAAACAGGCTGGCAGATGCCAGAGGAAATTAAGACTTCCTGGGCATACAAGTAAGAGAACTCCACATATAGCAGAGAAATAAGAACAATCTGATTTTCAAAGCAGTTGCTAATCTTATTTCTGCTCATATCTACTCTACATGTTTCTCCTGATGTGAAACTTTTATGAAGTTCCAGTTTTAGGGTTCACTGAAGAAAAGACTGCCAATAATCCTGAACCCTGCCATATTTTATCAAAGCTTAGACAGACAAATGGTCATAAGGAACTGAAATAAAAGGAACTCAGCATCTCAGTGGACTGCTGTAAGTAGGATTCCTAACCCAAAGACCAAATACTGAGAAGTCAAACCTAAATATGTATGTGTTTGCATGTATGCACATAGACATATATGTGCATATGCATATATGTGTACGTGGAGAGAGGAAGAAAGGAAGAAGAAAGAATGAGACGGGGTAGGGGAGATTCAGAGACTAAATTGGGAAGAGTAAAAGTAGAAGAGTAGCTTCAAATAGATTTGGTCTGAAGGCTAATTTGTGAAAGTACAATTAGAGAAAGACAATGACTGCAATTATAAACCTCATTATCTTTAACAGTTAAGCAATTGTTAAAAGACACAAAAAGTAATTTAAACTTTATGTGCTATCAACCATGCAAAGGTTATTAAATTCATCATTTGTACATATGTGGAAATATAGACATATGTTAACATCTTATATTTAAGGATATGTTGAGCAGGTATGCATTCTATAGTAAATAAATATATAATGAAAAATAGATATAGAAACCAGTGATTGAATAACATGACTTTGTAAACCAAGCAAAAGGAAAAAACACCTCCTCTCTTTCTCTAGCTGATATTCTCATCGTCACTGACAGGTTAGTATAATAGTAAAAATGTCAGCAATTATTTTAAACCAAGAAGCAATACAATTTCATTTTTTCTAGCCAAGAAAATAAATCACTATATCTAAAAATATAATAAAAAATGATTAAAATTGATAGCTGGTAATGCTTTTTATTCATTAAACCATTAAATTCTCACTGTAACCCCATTTGATTGGAAAGGAAAGTAAGGCTTCAAGATGTTGAGTAACTTGTCCAGTCACAAAGTAAATGGTAGATATGGGATGTGAATTCAGTTTCCTGTTGTTCCAGAGCAGGAGTAGCAAACCCTACAGTTACCCTACAGCAAATTCATTGGGAAAATAGGCTCTCACTGTCCAGTCAAATGTTCTAAAAGAATAAAGCCTTTTAGCAGGGCAGGTATATATGCTCTGTTGACCCTATTCTGATTCTTGATTACTACATTTAAAACTACCTCAAAATGTCGTGGCATAAAATCTCTACTATTTTATTGGGCTCACATTTTTATATGTTAGGAAGTCAGGAAGTACTCAGGTGGGGGGTTCATCTCTAATCCATCTGCTATTAACTGGGGTCAGCTGGTGCTGAAAGATCGGCTTCCAACTTGGCTTCTTCATTTGCAGGTCTGGCACTTTTGTTTTCCCTGGGCTTTCTGTTTCTAGCACAGCCTCTCAGCCTCCAAGCCCTCTCCACATGGGCTTGGGTGGGAGTAGTCACACTTATTAAATGGTGATTAGCTTCCAACAGGGAGGAAGTACAAGTTTCCAGGCCAGTTAAGGGCTGTGCCTGTTACTGGCAGTATCAGTTCTGCATACTGTATTGGTCAAAGCAGTCTGGGGCTGCTGTCTCAGATTCAAGTAGGTGGCAAAGTAAACTTTACCTCTTGATGGAAGAGTTATAACAGCTCAATGCAGATGAGAGATGTTGTGCTCGTCTTTGGAAAAGACAATCTGTCACAAGCCCTGTAACTCCAAATTGCTTTAAATCTAGTATCTTCAGATATTGAAAATACTTGCCAACCACACAAGGACTAGAGTTTATGTCTATACAGTAGAACTTATTTTTATAACTACTATTAAATCATCTTCTCCTGATCTTAAATACTAATTATATACAGATAACAAAAGAAAGTCAACACTGAAAATAAATATAAAACAAATATGCACAAAATTACAAGAAGAATTTAAAATATGCTTATGGAAAATAATATTAAAGGTTATAATATAAAAATTAATGGGTGGGGCATGATGGCGCATACCTGTATTCCCATTACTTTGGGAAGCTGAGGCAGGTGGATCACTAGAGCCCAGGAGTTCAAGACCAGTGTGCAGCAGCATGATAAAACCCTGTCTCTACAAAAAATACAAAAATTAGCCAGATGTGGTGGTATGTGCCTATAGTCCCAGCTACTCGATGGGGTGGGGGCAGGAGGTTGGGGTGGGGGGATCCATTGAGCCTGGGAAGTTGAGGCTGCAGTGAGCTGTGATTGCACCACTGCACTCCAGCCTGCATGACAGAGTGAGACCCTGTCTCAAAAAAAAAAAAAAAAAAAACTAACAAAAGCTATTAAAAGTCATTTTTTTAATTGTGGACACAGCCATGCCTGTTAATTAAGAATAACAATTTAGAAAGGCCAGGAATTTTGTATTCTAATTTGACACTTAATAGAGGTATGCACTTGAATATATTAATTTACCACACTGAGACTGCATAAAGGAGAGAGTATACATAAAATTCTTAGTATGGTGCCTGCACAAATTGAATTAGGGCCCAACAAACTTTAGTTATACTTACTTGGAGGACGGCCTGATAATTTTGTGTTTTTACAAAATTCTTTATATTTATATATACAAACTTCTATCACCTAATACTGACTTGACAATCATAGGCCTATTTTAAAGACTTTTCTATCCAAGCAAAAGATGGACATCATTTCATTAATTCAATGTTTATCTCTGTGTAGATATTTTATTAAACACTCAGGAAAGTGCCTGAACACTCAAAACAGTAGAGTCAATCCTCATTATTTTCAGATTGCATATATTTTGTCTACTACTAAAATGTATTGGTAACCCCCAAATTAGTACAACATTTATGTGGTCATTCCTGGACATGTGCAAAGCAGCAATTTGAGCACCTGGCATGCACATTCCCAGCTGAAGGCAACCTCTCCCTTCTTATTTCAGGTCTCATAGTCTAAACAAGTTTCCTTTTGAGGGCCTATTTAATGCCATGCTTTTGGAATTTTTGTGCTGTTTATTGGTGTTTTGCTATTTAAAATGGTTCTCAGGTGTAGTGCCAAAGTACTGCCTAGTGTTACTAAGCACAAGGCTGTAATGTGCTTCACAGAAAAGTATCTGTGCTAGATAAACTTAGTTCAGGTGTGAGTTTTCATGCTCTTGGCTATGAATTCAATGTTAATGAATCAACAATATACATTAAGTAAGGCATCTTTAAACAGAAAGACACATAAAATAAGGTTATGTATTGATTGGTTGAGGAAAATGTGAACATAAGCTCCCAGGAACCTAACCCTAGATTTCCCCTAGAACTAATGCTTTAGCACTCACTAATTCAGCATTTGTGGTAACTTTATAGAACATGAGCACTGCAAATAATGAGAATTGACTGTATTTGATATTTCAATATACACAATTTATCTGGGGTGGTATATGTAATATAATGTAAACAAGAGCATTGGAAAGAATAACTGATAGATGTAGGCACAAAACAATATAAAAGAAGTCAATTATCCCGAACTCAGATTTATGGTGGTTATTTGGAACATGGCCTGGAGGCTGAAATTGAGGAAAGGTGACCCTGTTCAATAAATGGTGCTGGGAAAACTCGATAGCCATATGTAACCATATGTAAAGAACTGAACTCCTATCTCTCACCATAGAAAAAAATTTAACTCAAGATGGATTAAAGATTTAAATGTAAGATCTGAAACTATGGAAAGAAAATCTAGAAAAAATTATTTAGGACATTGGCCTAGGCAAATAATTTATAACTAAGATCTCAAAAGCAACTGCAACAAAAATAGAACTGGACAAATGAGACTTGATTAAACTAAAGGCTTTCCGAACAGCAAAATAATCAATAAACAGACAACTGACAGAATGGGAGAAAATATTGGCAAATTTTACATCTGAGAAAGGACTAATATCCAGAGTCTACAACAAACTTAAACAACTCAACAAGAAAAAAACAAATAACACAAATAGAAAGTAGGCAAAGGACATGAGCAGACATTTCTCCAAAGAAGACATACATTTTTGCAGCCAATGTTAAGTTGGCATTGGTTTAAAGTAATGGGTTATAATATGTTATTTGCAAACCTCATGGTAACCCCAAATAAGAAATCCTACAACAGATACACAAAAAATAAAAAGCCAGGAATTAAAACATACCACCAGAGAAAATCGCCATTATAAAAAGGAAGACAAGAAAAAGGAAGAAAGGAAGAGAAGACCACAAAACACCAGAAAACAAAAAACAAAACGTCAGGAGTAGGTCATTGCTTATCCATAGTAACATTGAATGTAAATGGACTAAACTCTCCAATCAAAAGTAATAGAGAACCTGGATTAAAAACAGCAACAATAATGATCTTTTATATACAAGAAACACACTTCACCTATAAAGACACACATAGACTGAAAACGAAAGGATTCAAAAAGATATTCCATGCAAACAGAAAACAAAAAAGAGCAGGAGTAGCTATACCTATATCAGACAAAATAGACTTCAAAACAAAAACTATAAAAAGAGGAGTCAATAGACCATAGACTATTGGTTATAGTCTATTTCCTAGTAGTCAATAGATTAAAGGCACTATAGAGCAAATGAACCTAATAGATATTTACAGAACATTTCACTCAATGATTGCAGAATACACTTTCTTCTCCTTAGCACATGGATCATTCTCAAGGATAGACCATATGTTAGACCACAAAACAAGTCTTATAAAATTCAAAAGAATTTAAATTAGATCAAGTATCTTCTCTAACCACAATGGAATAAAACTAGAAATCAGTAGCAAGAGGAAATTTGCAAACTATACAAATGGATGAAAATTGAACATGGGCTCCTAAATGATAAGGGGTCAATAAATAAATTAAGAAGAAAATTTAAAATTTTCTTAAAACAAATTATAATGGAAACACAACATTCTAAAACCTATGGGATACAGTGAAAAAGCACTACTAAGAGGAAAGTTTATAGCAATAACTGCCTACATAGAAAAAGCAGAAAAACTTCAAATAACTTCCCAATGCACCTTAAAGAACTAAAAAATGAAGAGCAAATAAACCCTGAATTATTATATGAAAAGAAATAATAAAGATCAGAACAGAAATGAATGAAATTGAAGCAAAAAATATATAAAAGATCAAAAAATGAAAAAAGTTCATTTTTTGAAAAGATAAACAACATTGACTAAACTTTAGCGAGACTAAGAAAAAGAGAGAGAAGGACCAGATAAATAAAATCAGAGACAAAAAAAGGAGACATTACAACTGACACCACAGTAGTTCAGAGTATTAGAGACTACTATGAGAAACTATATGCCAATAAATTGGAAAACCTAGAATAAATGAATAAATTCCTAGACACATACAACTTACTAAGATTGAAATATAAAGAAATCCAAAACCTGAACAAAACAATAACAAGCAGTAAGATTGAAGGCATAACAAAAATTAAAAAGTCTCCCAGCAAAGAAAAGCCTTGAACCTAATGGTTTCATTGCTAAATTTTACCAGTTAAAAAACTAATACCAACACTACTCAAACTATTCTGAAAAATACAGGAGTAGGAAATATTTCCAAGCTCATTTATGAAAGCAGTATTACCCTGGTATTTTACCCTGGTATTTTCAAAACCAGACAAATACATATCAAAAAATATAACTATAGGCCAATATCTTTGATAGTTATCAATGCAAAAATTTTGACAAAATACTAGCAAACAAAATTCAATAACACATTAAAAAGATCATTCATCACGTCCTATTGGGATTCATCCCAGGGATGCAAGCATGGTTCAACCTACACAAATCAATCAATGTGATATATCATATCACAGATTGAAGGACAAAAACCATATAATATTTCAATTGATGCTGAAAAAGGATTTGATACAATTTAGCATCCCTTCTTAACAAAAACTCTCAAAAAAACTGTATAGAAGGAACATTCCTCAACACAATAAAAACCATATACAAAAGATTCATAGCTAGTATCATACTGAATCAGCAAAAACTGAAAGCCTTTCCTCTAAGGCTTTTAGAACATGACAAGGATGCCCACTTTTACCACTGTTATTCAACACAGTACTGGAAGTCCTAGCTAGAGTAATCAGACGAGAGAAAAAAATAAAGGGCATCCAAACTGGAAAGGAAGTAGTAAAGGTATCCCTGTTTGCAGATTACATAATCTTATATTTGGAGAAACCTAAAGACTCCACCAAAAAAACTATCTGAACTAACAAAGAAATTAAGTAAAGTTGTGGGATACCACAATAGCAACATGTAAAAATCAGTAGCATTTCTATATGCCAACAGCAAACAATTTAAAAAAGAAGTCAAGAGAGCAATCCCATTTACAACAACTATGAATGAAATTAAATACCTAGGAAGACAATCAAAGAAGTGAAAGATCTCTACAATGAAAATTATAAAACATTGATGCAAGAAATGTAAGAGGACACAACAAAGGAAAAGATATTCCATTTTCATGGGTTGGTAGGATCAATATTACTAAAATACCCACACTATCCAAAGCAATCTGGAGATTAAATGTAATCACTATCAAAATACTGATAACATTCTTCACATAAACAGAAAAAAGGATTCTAAAATTTATATGGAACACAAAAGACCCAGAATAGCCAAAACCATCCTGGGCAAAAAGAAGAAAACTGGAGGAATCACATTACGTGACTCCAAAGTATACTACAGAGCTATAGTAATCAAAACAGCATGGCACTGGCATAAAAACAGACAGACCAATAAAACAGAATACAGAACCCAGAAATAGGTCCATACATCTACAGTGAACTCATTTTTAACAAAGGTGCCAAGAACATTCATTGGGGAAAGGACAGTCTCTTCAACAAATGATGCAAGGAAACCTGGATACCTATATACAGAAGAATGACTCTAGACTCCTATCTCTCACCATACACAATAACTATACAAAAATCAAATAAAAATAGATTAAATACTTAAATCTAAGACCTCAAACTATGAAATTACTAAAATGAAACATTGGGGAAACTCTCCAAGACATTGATCTTGGCAAAGGTTTCTTGATTAATACCCCACAAGCATATGCAACCAAAGCAAAAATGGACAAATGGGATCACATCAAGTTAAAAAGCTTCTTGCGTAGAAAAGGAAACAATCAGCAAAGAGACAACCCACAGAATGGGAGAAAATATTTGCAAACTATCAATCTAATATATAAGAAGTTCAAATAACTCTATAGGAAACGTCTAATCTGACTTTAAAATGGCAAGAACTGAATAGATATTTCTCAAAAGAAGACATTCAAATGGCAAATAGGTAAATGATAAGGTACTCATCATTGATCATCAGAGAAGTGCAAATCAAAACTGCAATGAGACATCTCACACTAGTAAAGTGGACTTTTATTCAAGACAGGAAATAACTAATGCTGGTGAAGATGTGGAGAAAAGGAAACCCTTATACACTGTTGGTGGGAATGTAAATTAGCACAGCATTCATGAAGAACAGTATGGCTGTTCCTCAATTAACTAAAAACAGAACTATCATATGATCTATTGATCCCACTGCTAGGTATATACCCTAATGAAAGAAAATAAGTATGTTAAAGAAATATCTACACTTCCATGTTTATTTTAGTACTATTCAGAATAGCCAAGATTTGGAAGCAACATGTGTCCCTCAACGGATGAATGGATAAAGAAAATATGGTACATATATACAATGGAGTATCATCCACCCATAAGAAAGAATGAGATCCTGTCATTTGCAACAACATGTATGGAACTGGAGGACATTAAGTGAAATAAGCCAGACACATCAAGGCAAACTTTGCATGTTTTCACTCATGTGTGGGAGCTAAAAGCTATTGTTTCTATTGAACAATAGAAATGCATACAAAAATATAGATAGAATAAATACAAGAGTATTTGATAACACCATGAAGATTACAGTCAATAATTTATTGTATATTTTAAAATAACTAAAGAGTATAATTGTGTAACACAAAGTAATGATAAATGCTTGAGGTGATGAATACCCCATTAACCCTGTTGTGATTATTACACATTGTATGCCTGTATCAAAATGTCTCATGTACTCCATAAATATATTCATCTACTATATACGTATAAACATTTAGAAATAAAAAGAACACATACAAGTGGCCAAAAAGCATCTGAAAAACTGCTCAACATCATGAATCAGAGAAATACAAATGAAAATGAAAATGAGATACCATCTCACACCAATCAGAATGAGTGCCATTAAAAAGTCAAAACAACCGATGTTGGCAAATGTGTCAGTCTGTTTGCACTGCTATAAAGGAATATGTGAAGCTGAGTAATTTATAGAGAAAAGAGTGTTATTTGGGCTCACAGTTCTGCAGGCTGTAAAGGAAGCATGGTGCCAGCATCTGCTTCTGGTAAGGGTCTCAGGAAGCTTCTAATCACGGCAGAAAGCAAAGGGGAGCCAGCAAGTCCCATGGCCAGAGAGGGAGCAAGAGGCAAAAGCAGAAGTTCAGGTTCTTTAATACAGCCAGGTTTTGAGTGAATTCATAGAGTGAGAACTCAGTCACTACCATGAGGACAGCATCAAGCCATTCATGTGTGATCCACCCCCATGACCCAAACACCTTCCACCAGGCTGCACCTCCAATCATTGGGACATTTCAGCATGAGATTTGAAAGGGACAAACATCCAAACCATATCATCAAGGATGTGGAGAAAAGGGAATACTTACACCCTGTTGGTGGGAATGTAAATTAGCACAACCTCTATGGAAAACAGTATGGAGATTCTTAAATAACTAAAAATAGAACTACCATTCAATCCAGCAATCCCCACTACTGGGTATCTACTCATAGGAAAGGAAATCATTATGTCAAAAAGACATCTACATTTATATGTGTATTGCAGCACTATTCCCAACAGCAGAGCCATGGAATCAACGTAAGTGTCCATGAAAAGATGACTGAATAAAGAAAATGTCTTATATACACATCATGGAATAGTATATAGCCATAAAAAAGAATGAAATCATGTTTTTTTGGAGCAACACAAAGGAGCTGGAGGCCATTATTCTAAGCAAATTAATGCAGGAACAGAAAATCAAATACTGCATCTTCTCACTTATAAATTGCAGCTAAACAGTGGGTACACATTAACATACAGAGGGAAATAATAGACACTGGGGACTCCTAGTGTCTCGAGTCTATAAAAAAAATTAAAGAGAGAAGGCCTCTAAACAGCAGAGCTTTGTTGATCCTATGCTTCCCCCAGCCTATGCCTGCTTACCACCTTGAGCTCTGCCTCACATATTCATGGTTACTGAGACATTAGAATTATGGCGATTGAAGTAAGGGGCTGAGGATTATGATTTGTGAGGCACAGAAAAGCAAGAACTAGCTAAATGTAATGGTAAGTTATTTCTGTGAGGCTGGAAATCAGTCAGAGCTAATTTGTGATATCTGAACCTGGAAAAGTTGATGGTTAGTAATGTGGTTAGACCATTTGATCATACACTCAAAAAACCATTGTTACTTGTCCATTATAGTCAATTTATGCATCAACAGGAAACAAGGCAAAAATCAGAATTGCAGCTATTAACTCGTTAAACATATTCTTACTTTTCTCCCTATTTTGACATGTGTGTCTCCCCCAATCTAAGAGTGGTTTTCAGTTATTCATTCAGCATTAATTAAGTACTTACTCTTTGTAAACATTAAATGTTTGAGGTAAAAAGATGAAAAGATTCTGTTGTTGTTGACTTGGAACTCACAGTCTAGCGAGAAAGACAGTTGTAGTATAATCTCATAATATGCTTATGAGAGCAGGTGTGAAAAATAAGTACTCTTTCACCATTTCAGCAGAAAATAGCAGAGTGAAAGTGTGTCGTAATACTAGAAACTGACAAATGGATCCTTGCATATGTGAGTCAATTTATAATTTAAGATGGTAGTGATAGTTCTGAAACATCAATGCAATGATTTTCAAATTCTAAAGTGCATTTAAATCCCCTGGGATCTTGTTAAAATACAGATTCTGATTCAGTAGCTCTGCAGTAGGACCTAAGACTGTGCATTTTCAGCAAGGTCCTAGGTATTGTTAATGCTGCTTATCTGCACACCACACCTTGAAAAGCCACTGGTTCATGAGCCCTATCTTTATATATTCCAATTCAATAGTCCCAGAGTGGGCCAAAGTATCTTCACTTTAAACAGCAATGCAAGTTATTCCAGTGCAGATGGTGCTCACACACTTTCATAAAGCATTGATTTATGAGCTCATAAGATTTCTCCATTAGCAGTCTCTCCTTCTAAGATTAACACATGTTTTCTAATTCCTGCCACCTGGACATTTTTTAACACACCTTGTTAATTTAGAGAGATGCAAAATAAAACTGAAAAATAACACATTATGCTCAAAATTAAAGTAGAATTTAGAAGACATGTTCAGATTTACTTCTTCCAAAATAAATACTTAGTCAGGATTCATTATTAGTTGATGCCTCGGGTGTTGTATTAGGTGCTAGGGTTACAAAGATTGAGAAGAAAAGATCCATGCTCTTTTAAATAAGCTTGTTTCAAATGAACAAATATGTACTGAATGCCATGCTAGACATCATGCTAGGCACAGAGGCATTGCACAGTCTTGCAGGAACTAGTCTCAGTTGTTTGGAAAATATTGCTTAAATAACTGAAATTTTCTCTTGGGTTTCCTCTGATTAGTTCCAAAATTATTCTGAAAACTTTAAATATGTGTGCCATATATAACTTCTTATATGCCCATTTGAACTGCCATCACCTAGTACACAAAAAAGAAGCATGTATTCAACAAATCTTGGTTGCATTTAATATAACTAAATTTCTAAATTCCAAAAATTATTACTGAGTTGCTTATCAAAGATAAAATAGCAATTCAAGCTTGATACTGTATTACAAGACTTGTCTGTAATTACAAGACTTGTCTGCAAGCAGCCAACAAACATATGAAAAATGCTCAGCATTGCTAATCATCAGAGAAATGCAAATCAAAACCACATGAGATACCACCTCATACCAGTCAAAATGACTAATTAAAAAATTCAAAAATAATAGATGCTGGCGAAGTTACAGAGAAAAAGGAATGCTTATACACTGTTGGTGGTAATGTAAATTAGTTCAGCCACTATGGAGAGCAATTTGGAGGTTTCTCAAAGAACTAAGAATTCAACAAACATTTCACCCAGTGATCTCATTACAGGGTATATACCCAAAAGAAAATAAATCATTCTACAAAAAAGACACATGCACTTGTATGTTCATCACAGTGCTATTCACAGTAGCAAAAATGTGGAATCAACCCAGGTGCCCATCAACAGTGGATTAGATAGAGAATGTAGTATATATACACCATGGAATACTACACAGCCATAAAAAAGAAAAAATTTATGTCCTTTCCAGCAACACAGATAGAGCTGGAGGCCATTATCCTAAGTGAATTTATAGAAACAGAAAACCAAATACTGCATGTCCTCACTTATAAGTGGAAGCTGAACATTGAGCACACATGGACATAAAGATGGGAACGATAAGACACTGTAACTACTGGAGGAAGGAGAGAGTGATGAGAGGGATAACGGCAAGAGCTGAAAAACTATCTACTGGGTATTATGCTTACTATCTGCATGATAGGACCATTCCTACCCCAAACCTCAGCATCATGCAATATTCCCATGTAACAAACCTCAACATGTATTCCCTGAATCTAAACTAAAAGTTGAAATTATTTTTTAAAAAAACAAATGCCTTTATGTGGCCTGTTTTACTCTTGCTATTTAAATTTCTACAATAGTCTTGATTTTTTCTCTTCCATGTTAATAGAAGAATAAGTAAGAGAAGAATGCAAAACACACAAAGCCATGCTTTTCTTCCCCTCCCTGATTTTATTTCTAAATCGTCTCTATTAAATTAGAGCAAAAGAGACTCTACATTTAAAATTGCTTTATATTTTGTAACGGTGCTATACCCAAACAGTAAGTTTTTTGTCAGAAGGCTGTGTCAAATATTGGAAACAGAGCAAAAAATCCCAATAAAAGTCATTTTAGTTGCAATAAAGAACATGGTTTCTTCTGGGCAAAGTCTATGATCTGTGACATTACTAGCTCAAGAAAGGCATACTATTCTGTTTTCATTTATGTTCCAAACATGATCAGTTAACCTTAAAAATACCAAATAAATGCCACTGAAAATAGCTCAGCCTAGAATTCCTAGAGGAAAATAATTTCAGGTCTATTTCTGTAGTTATTACCAAAATAAGAAATGTGGTTGGTTATGGGTAAAAAAGTCACTGCAGAGAGGCTGAACTGATGATAATGGAAAAGCAACATGCAGGAAGAAAGCTGCAGCCATACTCAGAAGTGTAACTTGTAAATGCTGCCCAAGGCAGCAAACTAACTTTTATTTTTACCCTGACTTCTGCCTTATAGGTCTATAAATTCTTCCAGCCCCAGGATCTCTGATCTTAAAATGATTTCCTAGATATGAGTAGAGAATACAGTTTTCTCTTCAAACAAGGATACAGCACAATTTCTCATTTTTGTTCAAACTGATATATTAGCAGATTCAGCCTTGACCCAGGAAATAACAATAGGGCTAGAGGGGCATAATGCTTCCGTGTTCTTAACCTACTTCAGCCAATAATTATTTCCATTTCAGGGCCAATTACTTATGTAATGAAGGACCTGTTTACTTACTCCCATCCCATCAAAAAAAATTAAAGTTTTATTTACATCATTCAGTTTTTAAAGATCATATTAGAAGGGGATCACTTTTATCATAAGTAAACAAAAGACAGGCTATCTCAATGCATGTATACAACTCTACAAAATAATGGAAAGTAATGTTTTAATGATGGTGATTAGGGCCGGCCGCAGTGGCTTACACGTGTAATCCCAGCACTTCGGGAGGCCAAAGCAGGTGGAACACTTGAGGTCAGGAATTCAAGACCAGCCTGGCCAACATGGTGAAACCCCATCTCTACTATTATAAAAATACAAAAATTAGCTGGGCATGGTGGTGCATACCAGTAATCTCAGTTACTTGGGGGGCTGAGGCAGGAAAATTGCCTGAACCCAGGAGGTAGAGGTTGGAGTGAGCCAAGATCTTGCCACTGCACTCCAGCCTGGGTGACAGAGCAAGACTCCGTCTCAAAAAAAAAAAAAAAAAAAAAAAAAAAAAGATGGTGATTGGTTTTCATGTAAGTATGCCAATCTGTCAATTTGAATTTTCAAAATTCTCTTCTATATTCTACTTAGAATAATTATGTGTCCTTTTGTGGAACTCCTCACCTCAAATTGTAGTAACAGTTAATTGTACCTCAGATATTTTTACCATTATGTTCATTACATAATGGTTTCATTACATATTAGGATGAGGAATGGCTAATAAAATCCCCAAGATTTATTTAACCTTGTGCATTTTATTTTTAATATAAAAATTATTCTAGAGAATGTTACTTGATTATTTCCCACATTTTAAGGGGGATAAACAAAACAACCTTGCATTTTAACATTGAAATATTCTTAAAAGTAAAATTTGAAATACGCTAATTATACTGACATCTTTTGTAAATGATAACACATAATTGAATGGCTCCTGTACCAGAAGAATCACAACTATGGAAAAAGACAAAGAGCCTAATTTATTCTGACTAATCAGGATTGATGCTAATTAAAGAAGAGTGCAAGATAATGACTTCTCATTACTACCTGATAGATGGAAATAGATTGTTCTTCTAGGTAAAATAGCAATTAAATAACTTTTTTAAAAGGATTTCTTTTCTGAAGACTTTCTTCTATAAATGGTGACGTACTCATATAAAGGTCTTTTTGAGAAATCAACTAGAAAAAATAGATTTCATCAAAGGCTGTTTATTCTTTAGTATTTTGTCACATTTCTTGGATATGCACAAGAAAAAGACAGTATCTGAACAGGTGGCAATCAGAACAAAATTGACTTACATTATTCGGTGGAATGTTTTGCATTAAGAACATAGTCTAGTGAAGTGATTAAAGCACAAGTTCAAATCCTAATTCCTTCATCAATCAGCTCTGTGACCTGCAATCAGGTGTTTTAACCTCACTAAGGCTTAATTTTCTCACCTGTAAAATTTTTAAAATAATAGAACCTGCTTCATAGAGTGGCTTGAGTATTAAATAAAATTATCTGTGTAACATTCATAGCACAGAGCATGGCATTTAGAAAGAGCTAAATGAATATTAGCTAAAGTATTAGTTTTCTCTTGGCATGTAACAAATCACCACAAATTCAGTGGCTGAAAACAACACAGTATTATTATCCCACAGGTTCCATGTGTCAGTACCCTGGGCTTGGGATTGCTGGGTCCTTTGCTCAGGGTCTTCCCAGAGGAAATTACGGTATTAGCTGGGGCTGCAATCTCATCTGGGGCTCAGGGTTTCTTCCCGGTTTACCAGTTGTTGGCAGAATTCAGTCCCTTGCACTTGGGAGACTGAGGTCCCTAGCAACTGGAGGTGTTACCCCATTCTCTGCCAAATGGCTCTTCTGTGGCATGGAGGTTTGTTCTTCAAAGCCAGCAAGAGTGCATCTACCGCTGCTTTCTTCTACCTACCTCCTTCCATCTCTGACTTCTAAATTGTTTTTATCTTTTTTTTTTTTTTGGTGGGGAGCTTTGTCACCCAGGCTGGAGTGCAGTGGTGTGATCTCAGCTCATTGCAACATCTGCCTCCAGGGTTCAAGTGATTCTCCTGCCTTAGCCTCCCAAGTAGCTGGGATTACACGCCCGCCACCATGCCCAGCCAATTTTTGTATTTTTAGTAGAGACAGGGTTTTGCCATCTTGGCCAGGCTGGTCATGAACTCCTGACCTCAGGTGATCTGCCCAACTCGGCCTCCCAAAGTACTAAGATTACAGGTGTGAGCCACCACGCCCGGCCCTAAATTATTTATTATTGTTATTTTTGAGACAGAGTCTCATTCTGTCACCCAGGCTGGAGTGCAGTGGTGCGATCTCTGCTCACTGCAACCTCTGCCTCTCAGGTTCAAGCGATTCTCCTGCCTCAGCCTCCCAATTGGATGGGATTGCAGGTGTGTGCCACCATGCCCAGCTAATTTTTTGTATTTTTTGTATTTTTAGTAGAGACGGGGCTTCATCATGTTAGCCAGGATGGTCTCGATCTCCTGACCTCGTGATCCACCCACCTCAGCCTCCCAAAGTGCTGGGATTACAGGCATCAGCCACCGCGCCCAGCCAAATTATTTTTTAAAAGAACTCACCTCATTGTGTCAGATACTCACAGGATCTTTTGATCAATTTAAACTAGCTGATTAGGGACCTTACTTACATCTGCTAAATGTCTTCACCTTTGCCATTCAAGGTAACTTAATCATGGTGGTGATATTCCATTATAGTCAGAGTTCTCCCCTGCACTCAATGGAAGGGGATTCCTATCAGGGAGTATGAATTGTGAGGCTCATCTTAGAATTCTGTCTACCAAAGCTATAATTTTATTATAATTTTATAATTATTACTAAATATTAACTGGAGTGTTTATTTAAAATGAGTCTGAGCCAGGTGAGGTGGCCCGTGTTTGTAATCCCACCACTGTGGGAAGCAGAAGCAGGTGGGTCACTTGAGCCCAGGAGTTCAAGACCAGGCTGGGCAACATAACAAAACCCTGTCTCTTCAAAAAATACCAAAGTTAGCTGAGCGTGGTGAGGTGCACCTGTACTCCCAACTACTTAGGAGGCTGAAGTGGAAGGG
Source organism: Pan troglodytes (assembly GCF_028858775.2). Classification (NCBI taxonomy): domain Eukaryota; kingdom Metazoa; phylum Chordata; class Mammalia; order Primates; family Hominidae; genus Pan; species Pan troglodytes. The sequence continues at coordinate 110,115,864 of NC_086015.1, forward strand.
TCATTTGAGCCTGGGAGGTTGAGGCTGCAGTGAGCTGAGATGACACCACTGTACTCCAGCCTGGGTGACAGAGTGAGGACCCTGTCTCAAAATGAAATGACATAAAATAAGTGAGATTATGATTAGTTGTACCTTAACATTTCTTCAAGCACCTGCATTTTAAACTCTCATTGAGTATACCATTGAGAAAACAGTATTTTAATTTCTTGAGGATTTAGCACATCATCTCAACAATTTATTCAAGGTTGCTTTTTCCAGGTGTTTACATCATGGTGAAAAATAATAGCAGCAGTGAAAATACAAATACCACAAAGTTATAAAATATCCAAATACAGGCATAAAAGACATCGCTTCTGGTATAGTTATAAGCTAAGCTGCAGAAGCATCTCTGAAAACTGTAACTGAAAAGTTATGAAGAAATTTAAGAAAAATAATGATTACTAGCACTCCTAGATGATGATTAACACACCTAGATTGCCAAGGGAGATTATTACCTACAAAATGATAAGATTTTTCATGTATACATACACACACAAACTGCTCTGCAAAAAAAACACTATTTGCAAAACAAAAGAAAAAAATGCGAAAGAATGTTTGTAATGGGTAGCTTTGATTTTGAAAGAAACAAAAAGCCTTTCCATGATTAACAAGATTACCTTAATCAAAATTAAAGAAATGACATAATGGTTAATTTATGGCTTGATTAAGGTATAGTAAGGGAGCAAACTATAGTAATATTTTGAGAGAGTATAATTGTAACGGAAATGGCTGTGCTTTAGTCAGGAGTAGACCGAGGTGGCCTTTTGGTGAAGTGTGACTCAGTGGGTTTGGAGCGCAGGCACACCACCCCCACAAATTATGTAATCACTCCATGTAAGGCACATTAGGAAACCACTCACACAAGCTCATACTCGGCTCAGAGCCATTATTGTCTGCAAAAGGTATAATTACCCTGCTGCCACTGTACCTATGGCTCACACCCAGGCTTGCACCCAGAGAGAGAATAAGCCATGTCAAAACTGCCTACGATTCCTCAAGTGTTTTTCCAGCTACTCACCACTCACCCACTCACTCCCCTCAGACCTTAGCTTGGACTGGAACCTGACGCTTGGCATGATGATAATTTTCAAAAACAATTATCAAAACTATTGCATAACGGAGTCTTTCAATTTCTGATAAGTCCATAATATGTATGGCAATTAGTTCATTGTAGGCAAAAAAAAATTTAGGGCAAGAAAAACAACAATTATTTCAGAAACTCCTGCAGGAATAGGTATATAGTAGAGTTGATTGGATGAGATCTGTTCAACTGAATGAAGAGAAAGAATCGAATTATAGGAGTTAAATGAGTCAAGTTAAGAAATTTAGGAAAGTATATGCAGGTCAAAAAGTCCTTGAGGAAAAACAGAGCAAATAAGGAGAAAGAGGCAGGAGAGCTACAAAATAATTTATATTTTTGCTTCTACAAAATGAAATGGAATCTGACCAAATAGAACTAAAGTTTTAAGAGTGAGCTGCACATTCACCTCTCCTAGTAAACTTGGTAGCAGGTTCTTCATTTCATGGCAGTGATTTATAATGAGGGAAACTCTCAGGCAAATTGACTAACCCTTAATGATAGAACCTGGTTAAACCAGGCTCTTGTTGGAGGAAAAACTCAGAAGTCTTCAGGGGCTTTCTGAATCAGATTAAAAGTGAGACCGTTTAAATATGAGATCAAAAATAAGATTTATGGTATAATATAAAAGAGCTTAATTAAGTGTACATGCCGATGAGATTCCAGATACTGAGTGTGCTTATAATTGATGCCATTGATTTAGTCATGATCAGTACATTGAATTAAATACTCTAACTGCATATTATTTCACTGGTTCTTCTCTTAGACTTTGTTTCCTTAAGGAAACTTGTCCAGGGGAAAAAAAATGAGAGATCATTCTGTTGGTCACTATTGTAATCAGGTTTGGATTGTCATAATGACTCTTCCCAATATCTGCCAGGAAGAGGTGAGGGTAGCATAAAAAAACACTAGGAAATCATCAGAAGAGAAAAAAAAATCCTTCTCAAAATCTAGTATCCTCTTTATTTTGTAAAACTTTTTTTTTTTTTTTTTTTTTTGAGATAGAGTTTTGCTCATGTAGCCCAGGTTGTAGTGCAGTGGCACAATTTCAGCTCACTGCAACCTCAGCCTCCCATGTTCAAGTGATTCTCCTGCCTCATTTTCCCAAGTAGCTGGGATTACAGGCATGCACCACCATGCCTGGCTAATTTTTGTATTTTTAGTAGAAATGGGATTTCACCACGTTGGCCAGGCTGGTCTGGAACTCCTGATCTCGGGTGATCCACCCACCTTGCCTCCCAAAGTGCTGGAATTACAGACATGAGCCACCCTGTCTGGCCCTATTTTGTGAAGCTTCATACTGATGAAATTATTGATGCATCTTTATCACTATGGTTGGCCGAATAATATCCTTCCTCGAAAGATGTCCACACACTAATCGCTTACACCTCTGACTATGTTATCTTATATGGCAAATTGGATTTTGCAGATGTAATTAGGGTCAAGGACTTTCAGATGGAGATATTATCCTGTGGGTGGCACACAGATTATATTGTGGCTATCAATCAACTTAATCACATGAGTCTTTAAAAATAGTCTTTCCCTGGCTGTGGTAAGAGAAAGAGATGTGATGATGAAAGCAGACTTGGAGGGAATGTGACATTGCTGGCTTTGAATTTGGAGGAAGGGGCCATCAGCCAAGGAGTGTGTGCAGCCTCTAGGAGCTGGAAGAAGCAACCAAACAGGCTCTTCTAGATGCTCCAGAGAAAAACTCCACCCTGCTGACACTTCTATTTTATCCCAAATAGGACCTGTATCAGACTTCTAACCTACAAAACTGTAGGATACTAAATGTAGGTTGTTTTAGGCATTAATCTTGTGGCAATTTGTTACAGCAGCAATAGAATACTACTATAATTACTAACGGAAATTTAGCAAAAACCATTCTATGTTAGTAAAAAGTAGTTCCTTCAGAACTACTCCTTCAGAGGAGCAAACAAAAATACAGGAAATAAGGGAGAGTGAAAGACAGCCAATTATTGCTCCCATCTGTTCTTCCTTTCAACCAGTTCCCACTACAACACCTCTATTAGGTTAATTGCCCTCTCAGGACACTTAGGAAGTATAGAGCTGTAAGGTGTGACAGTGAGGAAATCCTAAGCTGAATAATTCAATAAATCTGAGTTTGAATTCTACCTTTGTCACACAGAGGACTTGTGGTATTGAGCAGAGTATTTAAAAAGCCTGATCCTGAGTTTCTTTATCTCCATGATGAAGATAATTATCCCCATAAGGGTTGTCAAAATAATCAAATGAGCTAATATTTAAATAATGGCTAGTGCATAGTATATCCTAACTGAATGAATTTTAGCCTTTTATTATCACTTTTTCTAGTGAGTTACATAAACCATAAAGAAGTTATATGAGTAGCATAAAGTTCACATTAAGAAAACCACAGGAGAAAAACTAAATTTCCAGGACTCCAGCCTCTAATTATTTTTTTCACTATTGCCTGCAGCCTCTATTGGTCAAAATATGTGTTATTATATTACAGAGTTCCGGCTGGGCACGGTGGCTCATGCCTGTAATCTCAGCACTTTGGGAGGCCGAGGCGGGCAGATCACCTGAAGTCAGGAGTTTGAGATCAGCCTGGCTAACATGGTGAAACCCCGTCTATACTAAAAATACAAAAACTATCCAGGCGTGGTTGCACACACCTGTGATCCCAGCTACTGGTGAGGCTGAGGCAGGAGAATTGCTTGAACCTAGGAGGCAGAGGTTGCAGGGAGCCAAGATCGCACCACTGCACTCCAGCCTGGGCAACAGAGCAAGACTGTTTCAAACAAACAAAAAACAACGAGAGTGCCTCAAATTGCCATCTTAAGTGTAAAAATTCACAAAATATTTAATTACATTTATAGGAACAAAATGAACTTGTCTTTATCTATGGGCATACCTTAAAATTATCTTTTACTAACTCTTCCACTAACTCAAAGAGTAAAACAGTATAAGTCAATTTTCATATTAACCTCTTTAGATCCTTGTTCTTTTTAATGGATATCATCAATAAATATAGACTTAGAAATGAATCAGTTATACGATAAATAACTGATCTTCATACTATCACTGATCTTTCAAAATAACATTTAATAATTCATAAGCCACAAATATTAATTTACTGACATATATATTAATGCAATCTCAGCATGCTGGATAATCTGTTTCCAGATAGGAACATGTGGCAAGTAAGCATTACATTTTCTACAAGACAGGTTAGATTCTAAAATCAACATGTAAAGCAAAATAGAGGGAGTTGTTTAATAACATCAAAAGTGCAAGACCTGTCCTGGGAGTCTCCCTAATTAATCATCTCATCCCATATTCTTTATTAAAACTTTAAATGAATTAAGTGTTTGGCTCACTGATATGTGGGATGCACCAAAAGTAATTGAATGTGGTAATTGAAAATTTGTTAAACCTGTCACTGTACATCATTATCAGCTTTAAATCCAACAGAGAACAATTAGCTTACAATAGTTATAGTTGAATCAAGTCCACTTTATGGTTGAGTGAGTAATGCACATTCATCAGTAAATTAAATTAGACTCCAAGTAGATGAACAGGATAAAGGTTGCATGTGAGAATGGTGTAAATAAAGTAAAACATAGGATTTATGGAGTGCTAAACCTATTTCCGGAAGCAATGTGGGCTAAATAGCCTTCATTACAGCCTCTTAACCAGCAGACAGGTCATGGATCAAGCAAGAGTCTGAAAATAAAAATCTACTTAACTCTAGCCCCTGGCTTATGATTGATGTGTTAAAAGTAAATAATCAGATGTGTAACTATTAATAGATAGCAGATGCCATCATCTTCCCATTGCCACACAAGACTACTACAATTTATAAAAGCAGAAAACTAACAAACTCTATTGTCCGTTATATTTTACAGGAGAAGGCTTTGGGGTAAGAATGCCCCATTATGCTCTCTCAACTGACTAGTATTTTTAATTAAAAGTTACGGTTATGCTCATTAACAAAAATTTTACTGCAGAGTTTCTGCAATGATGGAAAATATTTGAAATATTTGGTAAGGATACATTTATTTGGCAAGAAAATTAAAGTTACATTGGTCTATAATGGTGTATTTTTATACACACTCATAAAAGGTTTTAGGTGCAGACATACGTTCTGTTGAATGACTTGGAATTGAAATAAATATGATGCTGAAAAACATAACAAACAAGATACTTGCGTTACTGTTGTGTTTGAGAAGCTGAGAAATAACAAACATTGGATAATTGTGTAAATGCCAGATATAACTCAGTTGCAATATCCTACAACTCTGAAAATGTGTATGCTTTGATCCAAGGGTCATCTAAATTTTAGGTTATAGACATAAAATGTACACATTTATGCTGTTTAGGGCTAAAAATCTGATTAATTTAAAACTAGCAGTAAAACTTGGAAGTGGACCTTAATGTTTATATTTCCTACCAAGGTTACCTCCCCGCCAGTATTACGGTATCTGAGAAATCAAATTAGTAATTTTAATTTTTTCTGGTCAGTATGTTTATAGTCTCAATGAATGTTTTATTGCATTCAAGCTAAGTAAAAAACATATGGGTGCCTTTGTGTTTCTAGAGATAGACTGCTATCTCTCTTAGAAAATATATTTAGGAAAATATTAACTATTGAGAAGTTTTTATTTCTCCCAGCTGCTCCCACCACCATTTTCTAGATTTCTTGAATTAATTTTCAACATATTTTCATCACATGACACGTTATAGCATTTTCAACAATTACCTTCTCCATTGATCATTTCCTGTTGCCTTATAGCCAGCCTCCTAAATCGCAACAATAATGTCTACAACTCTGAGTACAGAACTGATTACTTCTGGAAAACCTTCCTGAAGATAGCTAATCTTGGCCTTCCAAGTTCTTGTTGCTTGCAATAATAACATGGCAGCTCTTGGTAAGTGTCCTGGTGTATTTTTGATTTGTACTTTAGGCATGTTTTTAGGGTCTTCCAGTGACAGCTGAGCTAATAACTCCATGGCCTATGGATTTCCAAAGAAATGTATAATATTTAATTGTCATTTTTACTTATTGATAAAAAGGTATCCCTTTTATAAGAGATTTGGTTCTGAATAGTTTATATAGAAGGTAGAAAGTATGTCTTAGGTTGATTCAGAACTTATATTTCTATATAATAATGTCTGCCATTTTTTATTTTAAGCATTTCCCCTAAAAATTTTAAAAGTAGACATAGTTTTAAAGGGAATTTCATTACTTTGGGGCTACAAACCTGAATATGCTTTTCTTTTTCCCATGACTAATTAAGATCCATAATCTCACCTGATCTCGAGTTGTCTTTGGTTTACTGGCATTTGGAGTCTTGTTTCCATCTGGGTTATAACCTTTCATTGGCATCTTTATGACAGACGTGTTGGGAATGTAGGAGAACCTTAAATCCATCCAGTGGGCTTAAGTTGCTGTTGATACTTTTTTTCCTCTATAAAATGAAATCAATACCTTATGTGAAAAATATTTGGAACATTCTACAATATAGATTTTTTTAAATTAAAGATTGTGTAGTTGACTGAAACTATATAATCCTTGTTCTAGTGAGCCAAATGCTAAATTCTAAGCCTTACCTAAATGGTTCAAAAGGTTTTAAACACCAAAATAATATACATTATTTTCATTTAAGTACCCCCTGTGCGTATGGCACTGTACAATGTTCTTTGGGTGGAGAATGCAAAATAAATAGAAGATAGATCCTACCATTGAGAAATCAATATGCACATGTATGAAATGAAAAGCCAATCAGTAAAAACTACCTATATGTTAGTTCCGTGTGGTATGGTTTCAAGTCAGGTGAAGTCCTTAAGGGTTATAGGATACAAATACATAACGTCAAAAAAGCACAACCACCTTCATCACATCAAAGACCCTCTAGGCCAGCACATAGGCAATAATAAGATGCAAGAAAAGACAAGCACTATAATAGAAATTCAAACCAGACAGTTTCCCTCAGTCTGTAGCACTGGAAAACTACCTGCATTATGAGTGAGGCTGCAGGAGCTCAAAACAGACGCTCAACATTCATACAAAACTGAAACTTCAATATCATAGCAAACCAGGGAATAGTCTAAATGGTTTTAAGTGATTAAAAAAAAAACTAAGTTGGTTTTGATCATCTGCAGTTTTTCTTCCAAGTAGTCTTTCATAATTTTTTTTAAAAAAAAAACACAGTAAACTTTAAAAAAGATTCAGTAAACTTCTGTATCCCAACCAGTAAAGACTCCAAAATAAATACTTTTCCTTTTTTGTCTTATTATAGATCTATTCACCTATATCCCTCTATACAGGCATCAATTTATCTATATTTTACTGAATTTCCAAATAAGTTTCAGACATCAGTATGCTTCCTACCTAAACACTTTTATATAATTAGTTTACATTTTTTAGGTTAAATGTACCTGCTATAAAATGCACAAATGTTTACTGTGCCATTAAATTAATTTTGACAGATGCATAACCTGTATAACCTAAACCCCCATTTTTAAAATATTCACTCTTAGTACTTGATGTAACATACCAAGAGGTTGAATACTACCTCACCCAAGAAAGTTTCCTCATGCCCCATCCCAGTTAGTTCTTACCCCTAGACCTCCAAGAGACAACCACTCTGAAATTTGTTTCCACCAAAGATTAGTTTACCTGCTCTATAACATCATAAAAATGTAATTATATAGTATGAACATTTTACTTAAAGCTTCTTTCACACAGTATTTTTTTAAGATTCATCCATGTTGTTGCACATTTTTTTTTCATTTTTATCACTAAATACTACCCCATCATGTGAATACACCATAATCTGTTTATTCATTAATGTATTAACATTTTCAGCTTTGGATTTTTATGAATACAGTTCCAAATAACATTCCTATATAAGCCTTTCTGTGCATATATCTTTTGATTTCTCTTGGAATGAAACCAATGAATCATAGAATAAGTGTATATTTAGTTTTATAAGAAAATATTGTATACTCCCAACAACAATGAATCAGATTTCCAGGTGCCCTACACCCTCACTAACATTATCCAGCTCTCCCTCTCTCTCTGTCTTTCTCTCTATATATATACATATATATGGACATACATATATGTACAAGTATGTATATATATGTACATATATATGGAGAGAGAGATTTTATATACACATATACATAAAACTTTAGACATTCAAGTGCATATATATGTAGTTGTATCTCTCTGATTTTAATTTGTACCATCCAATGACTGTATTAGTGTAGATTCAAACAGGAGATAGAAACCACACATTGGGTTAGACTACAGAAGTTTAATATAAAGAATTATAAAACTATGATAAAACAATAACTACAACATTTGAGAAAACTCTCTATGGTACCCTAAGATGGAAAGTAAGTACCACAGGAAAGACAAATTTGGTAGGGGGCTTCCTTCCCAAGGCTGGTGTGATGGTTCATACTGAGTGTCACCTTGATTGGATGGAAGGATGCAAAGTATTGATCCTGGATGTGTCAGTGAAGGTGTTGCCAAAGGAGATTAAGAGTTGAGTCAGTGCGCTGGGAAAGGCAGACCCATGCTTAATCTGGGTGGGCACAATCTAATCAGCTGCCAGCACGCCCAGAATAAAAGCAGGCAGAAGAACATGGAGAGATCAGACTGGCTTAGCCTCCCAGCCTACATATTTATCCCATGCTGGATGCTTCCTGCCCTCAAACACTGGACTCCAAGTTCTTCAGCTTTGAGACTCGGACTGGCTTCCTTGCTCCTCAGCTTGCAGATGGCCTATTGTGGGACCTTGTGATCGTGTGAGTTAATACTCACTCCTTAATCAACTCCCCTTTTTATATACATTTATCCTATTAGTTCTGTCCCTCTAGAGAACTCTGACTAATACAGCTGGGGTTCAGATCTTGCTAGAGGAGTTATAATTTAGCCTGCTAAAGAGTGGAAAGTTGTTTTTTCTGTACTAAAGCTGATCTGCACAACTGGGTCAGTACAATGTAGCCTTCCAGAGTGCAAGTGGGGAACAGGCCATCAGTAACCAGGGCAAGCAGAGGAGGTGGGGATTTTCCAGGCCCCAGGCCAGACATGTTGGTCTGGCAGAGGGATCAGCATCCAGAAGGGATCCTCTGGGCCTCAGGGACCACTCTGGTACCTGCAGAAGGAATCAGGGCAGTTGTGCCAGCAGAAGGTCTTTAGAGCACTGGTTTCTCTATTTAGGGTCATGGAAAGGTTATCATCAGTCCAGACTGAGACTTCAAGGTGTCTGTGGATCCATGCACTCTGGGCCTGTGGTTGTGGCAGAGCTCCACTGGATGTCATCCCAGCCACACCACCCTACCCACATTTCAGCCACCAGCACCTGCAGGAGACCCTCTTGTTCCTACGGTGTTCCCACAGTACCCTTTAATGAGAAAGCTTAACAATGTGCTCACTTTAAAGGAAAAATGCTTACAGGAAGCCCATAATCACAAAGCATATGTTGAAGAGTGAATTTGGAGGTGAATAGCAATACAAATACAAACAAACAAAAGTAGATTTAAAAGTTGAGATAATTTACCCAAGATCATACAAGGGGTAAAGTAATTTAACATTTTAACTCTTGGAGTCTAACCCTTCAGAACTATGCTTTCCTGTCTCTCAAAACAGTGTGAGCATTTTATATTTTAAGCACGTACCCAAAATATCAGCAATACTTTTAATCTCTATATTTTCAGTTCTTCCATTAGAGATGGAATCATGGATGATTTTTATTTTGTGTTTTATTTTCTAAGTTTTTGAAAATAACATGTATAATCATTATGATACAGTGAGTAGTTTTTCTTTGTTGTCGTAATGATTTAAGATAAAAATCACTGTTTCTGTTCATCTTGATTCATATATAATTGTCCTAAATGTAGAACTCATGGAAATTTGCCCAAGAATATGACCTTACTCTCTTTACAGCCCAATTGTCATCAAAACTTCAGCTTGTTGAAATTCTTATCCTTAAAGATTTATATTTAATTTACTTTTCTAGGTAGGCTAAATTTCAGATTAGACAAGACTCTCAGAGAACCATGTGCTAGGAACTAGATGTCCTTTATATGATTGTTTTTACAAAAATGAAATTTGGAATTTTTCCATCAACTTTATATTGAGACATAAGGAAGTAATCTTACAAAATATATGTCTGCATTTAGTTTAGATTGTAGTTTATAGCTTGCCTACTATACTACACCTTGTATACATGGGTGTATGTGTGTGTATGTGTGCTATTCAACTTCACCTGATAGTATGGTTTAATGCTAACCACATTAGTTAGTTTAAATTTCTTCCAGATTTAAATATTCTGGGTTACTCTAAAGCAAATTATCCTATCTGTTTGCTTTTCTCTTGTTCTAGATACTGGAGATCTTACAACTGATCATTATTCTCTTTCTGGGTTTGTTACTTGAAAACTCAGGGCCAAGTTGGGACGCCCATTTAGTAATACCGTAGGCTTTGTGGTATGGTTTCCATAAACCACCAGATCTATTGTATTTTTGCATTCTTATTTTTATTTTGTTACCAATTTATTTCTTTAGCTGTATTTCCCGATTGTATTATATTCCTATAACATATATAAAATTCCTTTAGGAGGAAATCAAGGGGTGTGCGTGTGTATGTGTGTGTGGGTGTGTGTGTGCATGTGTGTGTGTGCGCACGCATGCAGTATTAAACTTTACCTGATGGTATTTACCCACATTTTTTTCCTGAAATATATTTTACAATTATCTAAAACAGTGCTTATTTCCACAGTAAATGGTATTTCTTTTACCACATGTGAGGCTAAATTTCAAACATCAATATTTAGTGACCTCAGGGGTCATCTGAACCATCCTTATATCTCTAGAGAGTATTACATTCAAATTATTACAGATCAATGGCCAATTATTTTGCTGAAGTTTATATTTTGATAAAGAATGCTGCATACTTAGCTTTTCAAATGGACACTCACCCATGGTTAGTAATGTCAAAGAAAAATTATACCCAATGAAGTTAAAAAGACAAGGAAGATTTTATGCAAGTTTATTGCAATAGGAGTTGGGACTACAGCAATAGGGAGAGAAACTGAACTCAAACTTGATCAAAAGGCAGAAGGGATTTTAAGTACTGAGATGAGCTAGTGGAAAACTACTGAAGAACTTAAGGGGGGTAGATTGGTCAATGTGATTAGGCCATATATATTTGCTAGCTAGCACTTATCAAAATTAGGCTCCTACCCTCCCACAAGGACTGGGAGAGAAGGGCACTATTATTGATGACATTTCAAAGGGATGGCTCCCAGGTCCTTGAAAAAGATATTCCTGGGTTGGACAATTGGCAAGAGGCTGGAAGAAGATTTATATCTCAAAGGGACAGACAAAGAATTTGCAATTATTAGTTTTCTAAAGTAAATGTTCTAAGAAAAGGGAGGTGGGGGCCTATAATCAGAAAGAAATCTGTCAAAAGTTTAGGCATGCTGTGGGGAACCTAAGGCCATCTTGGATAGTAGTAGTAGTAATAGTAGTAGTAGTAGCAGTCAATCTAGGTAAACAAAGCAATATTAGTTTCACTATGTATTTAGACCAATAGGAGGAGGTAGCTTGGTCTTTTTTAAGCTATAGTTTAATATTTAAAGCACAGACTTTAATGATAGTACAGTATTTAACACATGTGGTATAGTCCACATTTCTCTGTACCTGTCCTGTCCTCTTCCCTAGTGGATATCTCCTATTCTAATCATTGCTGAGAATTTCCTGGGCCCATTCTCAATCATCACTGCTCACAGTTAGTCTCAGGTAACCACTGAATTTTGAAGCTTCAGTTGCTAAAGCTACCTAAATTGACAATTTCATACCCAAGACACTCATGTAAACCTCACAAGGTTGTGAGAAATTAATGTGATAATGTATGTAAAAGCACATGGCACAGTCCCTGGAAAACAGTAGTTAAGGGATGGTTTTCATTGATTCAATGCATTTATTTCACTTCTTACTAGCCTTGTCACTCTTCTTCTTCTTCCTTGTTCCAGGCTTCTGGCTCCTTGTCTCTCACCCTTACCTGTGGGAGTGTAACACCCCTGCTAAGAGCAGCACGCACATCTCTGAGCTCATGGACCCAGCAGTATCAATGCCTTTGCTCTCTGAATCTGCTCTTAGTCCTACCCATCATACATGCACATTCCAGTTTTGATTCCTACTACAGCTTTTTATGCTGCTTAGCACTGAGGGAAGCAAGGCAGACCAGCCCCATCAGCTACAAGAGTAGAATCATCCGTGGAATCCATAAGTTGATATAGGTGTAGTCGGTTCTCTGGCACATCACACACCTGAACAAACACTCACAGAATGTTCTGAATATTATGATTCTGACAAAGTGAAGATAAAGGAAGGACCAAAAGCGACAGAAAAAGCTACAAGGTCAAAAAAAAAAAAAAAAAAGAGATACAAAGAAAGGCAAATGGAGAAATACAATGATCATTACTTTAAGCATTAAAAGTAGGAGAAAGCTTTTGTTTGTTTTTTGTTTTGTTTTCAAGAACTCAAGGATTAGAGAGTTACAGCATGAAAAAGAGCTGAGGGATAGTACTAGGTGACAAGCTGCCTTGGGGAAACACTGGAGAAGAGATATTCTGGTGTGAAGAGACTATAAAGCTCCTAACAATAGGAGGAGCTCCATCTAACTTGCTTTTTATTTTCTTCTTTCTTCAGGTCTCCACTTCTACATTCATGTAATGGCAAAATAACTCAATCCTTGGTTTTCTGATTAAAGTGAGACCACTGAGAACATTTTTGTCTTGTCTAAATCTCTTCTACTCTCTCCCATTCTTCTACCTATTCTCTCAACTTATGTCCCGTTTCAGAGTAATATCTTCCTTAATTATTTTTAGGATGTTCCTTTAAGCCTTCTTAAGCTTTCATTCCTTTTATTTTTCATCAGTTGCCTGTCCTTGTAATTAACATCCTTTCTCTTCAGAAGCAAGATCTAGTATGTGTCCAGTGGAGTAAAGAATGTTTCAATCTAATACATAAACAACCCTATTGTAAATATTTGGGAAACTATATTATGATCTTGCATAATATATACTAAGAAAAATTTAATATATGTAGAATAAAAGAGATGGAATAAAAAGAGTAAATGCTAAGTACAAGGGAACATTGTCACATTTCTCGTGCTCTCTCTGCCATGACAATAACTTCATGAATGTATTTATAATGAAGGATGGACGGAATAATGACCCAAATAAAATTTTAATTTTCTTTCATTTTAAGTCTATTGAGTAGTTTTTATGCTCAGCCCTTAAAAAGGATAAAACAGTGCTTTCCATTATTCACAAAAGAATTACATTTGTGTGAATGCTATTTTGCAATTATTCTATAGATCTCTGCTGTGACACTCAAGGAGTTTCAAATAGTCAATACAAAATGGGATTTTGAATGTTGAGGAAGTCATATAACAATAAGCAGGGTTGGTTCAGAAAGAATATTCATTACTGGGAGACATTGAAAATGTGTTTATGGAAGAATTGATCACAGAGTCAAAACTGGTATTTTTCAGTGGAATTGGTACATTTTTCCCATTAAACTTTTAATGACTCGGATCCGAAGCATATTTAATTCATGGATCACTGCTGCAGTATTGTGTCAACATGTACTTAGGGAGTCTTCAATGTATGGATCACTGCAGTGATAGACTGTAATGGCCCCTCGTCTATCAAGTTAACGCATATTATCATAGAACACTAATACAGGGGTTATTGATAAGATATTTCATAGCTTATACCTTATAAGAAAGTGTTGTCAGCCCCCTAAGATTATCAGTAGTAAAAGTAACAAAAAAACAGAATTAATTACTAAGACTTTTTAGAAAAATAGTATTTACAAAACACAAGCTTTCTCCAATTTCACTCTATGCTTAGATGATCATTTCATTTTAACATTGATTATTTACTAAATTCCATTTTAGTTTATTCATTTACTTATTTATTTATTCGAGACAGGGTCTCCCTCTGTCGCCCATGCTGGAGTGAAGTGATGCAATCTCAGCTCATATTTATTTATTTATTTATTTGAGACAGGGTCTCCCTCTGTCACCCAGGCTGGAGTACATTGATGCCATCTCAGCTCACTGCAACCTCCGCATCCGGCACTCAAGTGATCCTCCCACCTCAGCTGCCTGAGTAGCTGGGACTACAGACATGCCCCACCATGCCTGGCTAATTTTTGTATTTTTTGTAGAGATGGGATTTTGCCATGTTGCCCAAGTTGGTCTTGAACTCTTGGACTTAGGCAATCCACCTGCCTCATCCTTCCAAAGTGCTGGGATTATAGGCATGCGCCACTGTGCCCAACCCCTAAACTCTATTTGATTGTAAGGTATATTCAGCTCTGCTGCATCTTTTGTACATTAATATGGGTCATTTTCTTAGACTGCTTCATAGGAATAACATCACTTATATGAGGCTCAATAACTAGGAAGTGGGAGCTCTGGTGAATTAAACAACTCTGATGAATTAAACAAGGAGACTGCAGGTGGTATACTGAGTTTGACGCCTCCCCTCCCTTAGGCAATGGCAAGATATACTACTTTACATTTAGTCAAGAGTTTTTGCTGGCATATTGTAATTATTAACAGACATTACTGAGCATCTTTCTTTCTATAAGAAAAGTACAACAAAGACTCTATTTGATAATGTATGTGGTACATTTTAAATTCTCCATAAAATTAAGTTCAGCCTGTCCTCAGTTGATAGTTATTCCAAGAATAATTTTTGCATTATTAAAAATGTCAAACAATAGCCATAAGGAAAGATATGTACATGACAATATGTACCAACCACTCTTTCCATTTGTTTTCACTTCCATCTGACTTCTACTTCAAAGTTATAAGACAAAATCTATATTTATTACTTGTATTTGTTAATAAATAAAAATGGAACAATAAAAAATGAACAAACAACTGATTCATTCACAGATGAATCTAAAATGCCTTTTTAAGTGAAATAAGTCAGACAAAACATCTATATATTATACGAGTCTTTGTAAGTGACATTCTGGAAAAGGATGACTGACAGCTCAATGGTTGCTAGAGAGAGTGGAAGGAAAAGCCAGGGGACAAAGGAGCAGTATGAGAAAAATTTGGGAGTGACCGAATAATTCTGTACATTACTGTGGTGGTGGAAACATAACTCTGGATTTCCCAAAAACCATGGGACCTCCAAAAGATTGATAAATAAAATTGGTAGATGGCACTTAACCAAGTGATCAAGAGTAATATCACCAGTAATAACACATATCCATATCATGTATCCCTGATATAATGTGCTGAGAAGTGATAGCCGTGCTGAGAAGTGATAGCCATGCTAAGAATTCATAACTTCAACCTAATCATAAGAATATATCAGACAAATCTAAATTGAGTAATATTCTACAAAATACTGTCCAGTACTCTTAAAAATGCCAAGGTAATGAAAGACAAGGAAAGCCAGAGGAACTGTCACAGATTAGAGGAGCCTCAGGAGATATGCGACTAAATGCAGTGTTGGATCCTGGATTGGACCCTGGAACAAAATAAGGACATTAGTGGATAAATTACGAAAGCCAAGTAAAGTCTGTAATTTAGTAATTAGCACGTATCACTGTTAATTTCCTAGTTTTGATAAACTTTACCATGGCTATGTAAGATATTAACATTAGGAGAAGAAAGAAAATGGTGTGAAGGATGTATTATCTTTGCAACTCCTCTGTAATTCTATAATTATTCAAAAATAAATTATTTTTAAAAATCTAATGAAAGGACATGCCATACTGCAGGGGCTATATTCTCATGTGCATCAAGTTGCCATGAAGCTAGGAGAAACCAATAGTCACAAAACGTGACATTGTTTTCACCAAAAAGATACTAATAATGTGATTTGGATTAAATACTGTCTAACCCCATCTTTTTCATTCTCTTATAAGACTTTAGAATTAGAACCTGTTTTCTGGGTTATGTTTCTAAAAGCAACTAGGAAAATCAACTGCACTAGTTATTGTTATTGTTTTAACCTCAGCATAAACAGATGATCGGCCAGTTGATATAAGCAGAAATCATAAGACACAATTAACCCTCTCTAAATTATTCCTCTCAAAGTCTAGTCCATGTTTCTATTCCCAGAGAGAATCATGGATTCACAGAATGCTTGAGATATGGGAGACCTTAGAGAAATTATTCAAATCAGAGGTTGTCAACTGTTTTGAGTACAAAAATTTCTCAATGTTTGACAGTAGCCCAGAAGACAAGAATGAGGCCACATGAGCATTACTCAAATCCTTAATGCCCCAGCTGCTGCCAGATTTTTACTTAAGTTTCTTCTGTTTGTCCATTTAGACTCTCTGGAAATTTTTGTTCAAATAAATAATTCTAAGCCTGAAAGATTTTTAAACCATCGCTCTATGTCAAGTTTCTTGTTTAAAAAGAAAGAATATGAGGTAAAGATGTGAGGTGACTTGTCCATGGTCATACAATGTTTTAATGGTAAAGTTCAGACACTAGAACTCTCAAATTTTGGTGCCCTATTTCTTTTTCTAGAGCCCATATTCTAACTTATCTTACCTCTACAATGTGGTAACTGTGACTTTTAGAGAAATCTCCTTAAACTAAAGAGTGTCCCAGGTCAATTAAGTAAAGAAATGTTCAAACTTGATACCATTGTACAGGGTAACTGATTATTCTCACCTTATTGCAGTGGTAATCAATGCCTGCATTAATCATTGACACATAGATCTATATATACAGAGACATACTCACAAAATTGGTTAAGAGCTTTAACAGTTTTATATGTGTGTCCTGCGCCTCTTCCTAGTAAATGGAAAATTGTGCCTGAGAAAATGAATTCCTGGTCTGAGTTAAAGTCCTATTAGAAAAATACGTTGTTTCTCCACAATCCTAGTCCCTTAGATTATATGAAATTTTAACTCCCTAATATCTCTTATGCTCAAGAATGAAACCAGCCAATATTTTAATGGCAATAACTAATCTCAGAATTTTCATATTTCCTGAAGGATGGGCTTAGTAGAAAAAGAGAACAATAGCTGGTGACAGCCAGGAGCTGGCCAGTGCTATTCACTGGGCTTTGATGTACAAGGAGTTGGACTAGCACTTGTGGCTACGCCACGGTATTCTCTTGTTGAATATAAACAATTTCACACAACTCCAATGTGAGATAAGACCACTCTGTTTCACTGATGGTCTTGTTTCTTCGCAAAACAAGACCACTGAACTATTTTATCTGATGACAGATAACAACATACACATTTCCAACCTTAAAAAAAAAATGATCAAACATCTGTTTATCCTGGCTAATGTGAATAACTGCTGCTTCTTACCAAACAGACTTGCTTCATTCTTTTTAGTTTTCTAGGTAAGAATTGCTAAGATGCACACGTAGAGTTACCCCTGCTTTCTAATGGCATCCAATCCAGAGCCAACCCTGCTTCCTAGAATCCTTCCCCAAAGCACCTAACAGAAGCCAAAATTCTCCAAGGAGTCCTCTCTTACTGAGACACTCCATGGTTCTCCATAGTGCATGTTCTCCCTGTTGGAGTAAGTCGAATAAACCCAACTCTTGAGTGACAGGTGTGTTCCTGGTGACCTTTGGCTGAAAGGCATTGACAACAGTGTCGGAAGAAGCAAATTCACATGCAATTTACCTATATAATAAACCTGTACATGTATGTACCTTTGAACTTAACACAAAAGTTAAAAAAACAAAACAGAAGGAAGTTCATAACGTTCTTGGAATGACAAGTACGTAACTGGCTAAAGGCCATTTTGAATGTCAGCCCTTCTTTTCCCAACACCTTCCCCATCTCCATATGAGAAACAAAACAAACAAAAGAAAACAAAACAAAAAACAGGCACACTGGCTCAGGACTGTAATCTCAGCACTTTGGGAGGCCGAAGCAGACAGATGACTTGAGGTCAGGAGTTTGAGACCAGCCTGGCCAACATGGTGAAACCCTGTCTCTACTAAAAATACAAAAATTAGCTGGCCGTGGTGGCGTGCACCTGTAATCCCAGCTACTCAGGAGACTGAGGCAGGAGAATCACTTGAACCCGGGAGGTGGAGGTTGCAGTGAGCCAAATCATACCACTGCACCCCAGCCTGGGCAACAGAGTGAAACTGAGTCAAAAAAAAAAAAAAAAAAAAGCTAACAAGAAGAAACTGGTTATCTCAGGAGTCAAAGTCTGTAGGTTCTGTCACCTCATAAGCAGTCCCTGACCTCTGCTTTCCCTGTCTTGACCACTTGAGAGGCTGGGTGCTAGCCTACAGTGACTGTGTTACAGGGACAGGAAAGACCCAAGCCAGAGAGGTATCTGTTTGCTTTGTGCTTGTCCTAGCCTCCCATATAGCTATGCCATCACTGAAGGAGAAAACTTCCTCTCGTGGCACACTGGACTAGTAGGCCCTTGAAACAACCCAAATCATCAGTTCAAGTCCAATAATGACTTACTGTTTGACCTTGCATTTTGCAAACCAGCTGAGGGCCTACAAACAACAGAGGGTGAGCCCTCAAGGTAGATTGCTGGTTAAATAAAAATCTAAACTTGCCTAAGGTTATCACTACATACTTCAATGATAGTCTCCCGCTTGGTCTTCCAGAACAGACTAAACTGTCCTGTTTTGATAACTTAGCCTCTTCTAACAATCTCTATTTACAGCTAGCAACATTTATTCACTTACTGGCAAGCTATGCAGAGGAACATTGCCAAATTCAATCTGTTAAGACAGCTGTGCTATACTACTGTCCCCTCCTCACAACTCTGTTATTCCAGAATATTTTTATCCATACTTTCTATTGAATATTCTGAAGTATATTTGGTCTATAAAGTAGAGGAGAAGATGCAGAAATCACCCACCTTCTACATTGATCTCACCGGGAGCTGCAGACTAGAGCTGTTCCTATTCAGCCATGTTGCCCTGGAACCCACACGGGGGCCTGTCAGGCGGTTGGGGGGTAGGGGAGGGAGAGCATTAGGAGAAATAGCTAATGTAGATGACAGGTTGATGGGTGCAGCAAACCACCATGGCGCGTGTATATCTATGTAACAAACTTTCACTTTCTGTACATGGATCTCAGAACTTAAAGTTTAATAATAAAAAAAAAAGTAGAGGAGAAGAGGCAACCTTTTTTCTCGATCAATTCATGAAAGTGATTTATTATCATATTATTATCATATATTAGGGATCAGGTAAATTATTTAAAAAATGTCACCATCAAAACATTTTGTTCTTCTTTTTCATGTATATTTGCATTTAGGAAAGTGAGAAATTCCTTTCTCTGTCTCCCTTTAACTATTTGTTTGGGTCCCAAAAATCTAGGAGAGGTACAAGAAATTAAATGAGAGAAAGGGACGTCAACATGAAAGGATATAAGATTTGCAAAGGTGGCAGCAAGCCATAGTAAGTTATTCCGAAATTCATTAATTCACTCCTTGAATGCTTAGATTAATTGCATCAAAATTAGTGTTTGCCTCTGGAACAACTAGGTGGTGATAAATTTATTAAATGTCTTTTATCCTGACAAATCCTAAATTGCCAAATGGTGCTTTGTTTATGTGTGTAAATATATGCAAAGTAATTCGAACTTTACTTTGAAAGCCTTCAACTTTATTTATAACTAAAATTGCCTGTCAGCCACAGAAGAGACAAGGATGTAATTTGTTCATGGTTAGAAGTGGAGCCCAGGGACACGTGATTAACCTGGCTAAAGGCAGCGGGGATTTTCTACATGCAGATCAACAGATTAATACTGATCTTTCATGATCCTTCAAATTATAGTTTGCCTTCTCCTAATTGTCTATGTTGAAAATATTCTGTCTCTTACACATGACAAGAGCCAATTAATTAATTCTTCCATCTTAAACATGTGGGATCTAACAGATCTCTTAGTTTGGCACATATCTTAGAGGTGGTGGCCATATGCCACCAGATCTGTTATGTCATTTAATAGAATCTCAAAACTGCTTGTCCTTAAAAACTTAGAGAGGCTGTGCTATACACAAGCTTTATAGGCTCAATAAATAGCATGTATGCATAGGGGTGAAGGAGAGAAGTTCCCCTTGGTTCTCTGAAGGTTCACTGGAAAATCAAGTTGTAAAAAGCAGATTAGTTGGATAAAAGGCATACAAATTCATTTAACATGTATTCATGGGAGCTTTCAGGATGAAAACCCAAAGAGACAGGGGAAATTGTCCATTTTTATGCTTAGGTTCAACAAAACATGGAAAGCTGTATAGAAATGTGATTGGACAAAAAGGTTGTGATGTAAAGCTAATAGACTGGGTAGGGAAAACCAGCAATGCCTGTCTGTCTAGATTCTTCTTGGCCCCTCTGAGCATCCATTGTTTTTCCTGGGTTAAGGTTAGGGTTAGGACCCACTCTGGAATGGGGTCTTATGACCTACAGTCAAACAAGGTAGCTCAGATGTTTTCCTTATGGGCAGTTTTTACACAGAAAGGTGGAAGGAAAGAGTAATTTTTTGTGTTTTTTGTTTTGTTTTGTTTTGTTTTGTTTTGTTTTTGAGACAGAGTTTCATTCTTGTCACCCAGGCTGGAGTGCAACAGCGTGATCTCAGCTTACTGCAACCTCCACCTCCCAGGTTCAAGCGATTCTCCTGGCTCAGCCTCCCGAGTAGCTGGGATTACAGGCAACTGCTACGACACCCAGCTAATTTTTGTATTTTTAGTAGAGATGGGGTTTTGTCATGTTCGCCAGGCTGATCTCAAACTGCTGACCTCAGGTGATCCGCCTGCCTCAGCCTCCCAAAGTGCTGGGATTACAGGCATGAGCCACTGTGCCCAGCCAGGAAAGAGTAATATTTTTAAGTTTTATTGCTGGTTTGGGGAAAAAGGGATTCTGGTTTCTATGACATGCCTTGAGGAAAAGGGATTCTAGTTTCCATGGATAGCCTTAGGAGAGAATGGGACTAAGAGACAGGTGGGCTGGAGAAGGTCAGAGAAATACTTTTCTTCTGAGGCTGCTGCTGAGGGCTTCTTTCTGGGATATTGTTTTCTTAGACCCAATATATGCCCCATATATAATAATAATTTCTCACATATACTGAGAAAGTAAGGTCTAAGCACTTACTTTGTTCTAAGCACTTTATATATAATAATTTACTTAATTCTTAGTGCAAACTTACAAGGTAAGTACCATTGTTGTGTTCATTTTTCAGATAAAGAAACTGAGGCATGAAATTCTTGGTTAGCTTGCCAAAGGCCACACAACTAATGAGTGGCAGAGTCATATCCATATTTAAATCCAGGCAGCACAGTTCCAAAGCCTGCATTTATGATGTTAGACTGTCTTTCTTACAGTAAACAAGTATTTTCCCAAAGTATGTAGATATTGCAATGACTGATCAAAAAACAAATTCAAGAGACACAGGTACTAATTCTCAGAAGCCAATGAATGTCAGCAGTATGACTGCTTTTATGTTGCAGTTTCTTGAAATTATCTTGGTCTTCAAAATGAAGTTTTAATTCTCAAACGTCTGGAAAATGTGGACCTAGCACAATTCATCCAACTTGGTGAGCCTCTTCTTCACCTCTCAAGAACAATCAGAGGCTGAATTTTCCAAGAATAACAAGTGGGCTCTGGTTATTTCTGGAGAATAAGATCACCTGGGCTGGGTGCAGGAAAGAGACTATGAAAGCATGAACTCCTGGAAGTAGGGGCAACTCTAGAGGCTCATCTGACCTGACCATAAAGACAGAAGCAGAATCAGGATAATGCATCACCAGGGCAGGGATCCATGGGTAAATAAACCAATGTCTGCACACCATGGGTCAACACTGAGATGAGAATTGTGTGTCACCATTCTAAGGCATCTAGCCATCAGATGTAGATTTAAGGCCTTTTATCCACACCTGCCTGCAAAGGCTTGGATCTTTGGATCCTCAGGAGAAGGATGTCCTACTAGAACTGTGAAAGCCACAGTCTGTGTACATGGCTGATAAGGCAGTGATGAGAACCAGTCCTCCATTATAACTACACGGCTATAATGCATTACTATTACCTTTAAAATACCTGACAATCTTGTTAGACAAACCTTTTCTGGGGCAACTAATAGCTAGAATAATGTTCTTATTCCCTTAAGTTTGTTTTAATTACTGTTTGTACATCTCTTTCCTATTTCCCAGAAATGCGGTAAAGACTTTATTGATTATAATTAATAGAAAAACAATTATGTATGTGAAAACAAGAGTGAAGATTCTCATACAACACATGAAAAAGAATGATGGGTTTGAATTTTGATAGAGTGTTCACGACATGATTTTAATCACACCCCCAGCTTACAGACTCCAGCATACATGGCCAAAATGTATGTTTAACAGAGTAGGAGGAAGCATTTGCTACTACACCAGCTATAAGAGTATCCTAAACAAGTAATGGCCACCATGACTAGCACTGCTTGCATTCCAGTTGCGTTTTCTAATGTAGGCAAGGGTAATGGAATTGATGCACATGTTCTTTTTGCTTGCATCTTTTTTTTTTCACTTATCATTAAGGTCCCTTATCATTTAGTCCAATCTTTGCCTGCTAACTAGTCTATGTACTGAAAATGATATGAATAACTAATCAGCCTAAAATGATCTATGTAAGCCCATTTGTTTCATTCCTCTTTGGCTTTATTGCTGGCTGAGCTTTTGTGACCTTGTGAAAAATGGCTGTTTTATCTGAAAATGTGTTTTATTTCTAGGTAATGGAGCATGTCAACTTCCATTTCTTATGGAATTCACAGACAATAGTCCAGCATAGCATTTCTTACATTCTTATGTGCTTGTTCTTTCCCACTATATACTTAAACACAATGGACATCCCAATCTTTACTTATAGCTCTTGACTTCAACACTTGGGTTTTCAATTTCTACAGGTTTTCTTTTATGTAGCACAGATATTTGCTATAGAACAGTCCATTTAGTCTTCCACTCATGTAGCTATGAAGAAAGTGCACCTATTTCTTGAGGCTTTCTCAGTTAAGTGAATTTGGCTCTATCTTCCCAGCTCTTAGTTCTTTCATTAGTGTTAGAGAAAACTTCAGTGAAATTTACTTGTATTCCCTCTAATAGAGGCACCTTTATTCTCATTTTATTGCTGAGAGTTTTAAAACTGGGTTTTCAGAGTTGTCATTATGAGTTTTTTCAGAAAATTCAGATTCAAGCTCTTATTGTTATTGTTATATTGATTAGTTGTATATAAGTCTGAAAGAGTTACATATCTTGTTATCACTAATTAATCTGGCATAAACTATGATATTTTTATCACTGATAGAGTCATTTGGTTAGAAGTACCCCCACTGAAGTGGCTTGAAATGATTGATACATGATATGTCAAGATTCTTAGTGTTTTTTTTTTTTTTTTTTTTTTGAGACGGAGTCTCACTCTGTTGCCAGGCGGGAGTGCAGTGGCGCGATCTCAGCTCACTGCAACCTCCGCCTCCCTGGTTCAAGTGATTCTCCTGCCTCAGCCTCCTAAGTAGCTGGGACTACAGGCAAGCGCCACCACGCCCAGCTAATTGTTGTATTTTTAGTAGAGACGGGGTTTCACCATGTTGGCCAGGATGGTCTCGATCTCTTGACCTTGTGATCCACCCACCTCAGCCTCCCAAAGTGCTGGGATTACAGGAGTGAGCCACCATGCCCGGCCAAGACTCTTAGTTTTCAATTGCAAGTTAGACTCGGTAAAACTTTTTTTTTTTTTTTTTGAGATGGAGTCTTGCTCTGTCCCCAGGCTGGAGTGCAGTGGTGCAATCTCGGCTCACTGTAACCTCCACCTCCCTGGTTCAAGCGATTCTCCTGTCTCAGCCTCCCAAGTAGCTGGGACTACAGGTGGGTGCCACCACACCTGGCTAATTTTTTGTATGTTTAGTAGAGACAGGGTTTCACCGTGTTAGCCAGGATGATCTCGATCTCCTGACCTCGTGATCCACCCTCCTCAGCCTCCCAAAGTGCTGGGATTACAGGCATCAGCCACCGCACCAGGCCCAAACTTTTCTTTTTTAAATGTCTGAATAAATGCATATTTTTTGGAGCCCATGGGGCTACAACAACATGGAGACAAAAATCTAGATCATTAGGAGATACAATAAAAATATTTTATTTTTCACAGTCACTCACTTTGTAAAAATAATTGCAGTTTTAAATTTCAATCTATCAGTCTCTCTGTGTGAGAGATGTTCTGTCTATGAAGTAGTCCCCATACTACTTTCTTTTAAAAGTAAATATTTGCTCAGCTAGATGATATTTAAATTAAAATAAAATGTTTAAAATGTTTGTTTCCTGTATGTATTTCTGGTCATTGAATCTCAAAGATGAAATAATTTTTAAAACTTATTTATAAATGAGGGAAACAGCCCCCAGTAACTAGACTTTATTCTGCACATGTTAGTGACAGCACTAGACCAGATACTGAACTCCTGATTCCTGAACCCCGGTTCTTTAATATGTCACTTTGCTTCTGAAATCTCCAAGGGAGGGGGTGTATGTAAATTCCGACATTTACTTTAAATGACAATTTGAGTTTATAAAACATGGGCATTTCATCTGTGAGCAAAGAGTCACAGCTAACTTCTAAGTCGAAACTTCTATCATGGGATTATAGCAGAAAAAAGACTGTTTGTACAGAAACGGAGTCAAGGCATAAAGAAAACAAACTATCTTCCCCAAACCCAAACAAGCAAATACCTAATGCCAAAATTCATATGGTTTTTATGTTAATTACAATTTAATATTCACAGCAAGTCTTTTCCAGTTTCTTAGTGTGTGGCCTGCTCCACGCACTACAAAATCCACCATTTCCTGCTTTCTTATTTTGTGAACGATGTGTATCCACTTATCTGTAGCAAGGCATCTGTGTCCTATGGATTTGTCTCAAAAGATATAGGAAACTGACATTTTGTTTTAGTCAAAGTTGTTTCAGATAGAATACCAAAGATTTAATACAGATTGTTTTATTTACTCCTCACTGTAATTTGTGACATAGCTATCATTCACTTTTAAAGACAAGAAAAATGAAACCGAAGGCTATATGGATGATATAATATATAATAGTAAAAATTTAGAAAATATTTTAAAGTTTAATAAACAAGTCAACTGTGGTAAGCTCACTTTTAGTGCATCCATTAAAATGATGACTATAAAAAATAGAGTGACAAGAAAAAAAAAGTATGAGCATATTATGTTAAAAAGAATATATGGAGGGACAGGAGCAAGATGGTGGAATAGAAGGCTGCACCAATTGTCCCCCCATCAATAGGAACACTGAATTCAACAACTATCTACACAAAAGACAGCACCTTCATAAGAACCAAAATTTAACTGAGCACTCAACACCTGGTTTTAACTTACTAAAAGAGGCACTGAAAATGGAAAGAAAAACAGTCTCGAATTGCTCAGGCCACCCATCCCCTATCTCCCAGCAGTGGCTGCATGGTGCAGAGAATCTGTGCAATGGGGAGGGAGAACACAGTGATTATGAGACTCTGCATTGAACTCAGTACTACCTTGTCACAGTGGAAAGCAGAACCAAACCATATGTAGTTGATGCTTGCCCATGGAGGGAGCATTTGGAACAGCCCCAGCTGGAGGGGAATCACCTATCCCAGCAGTCAGAACTTGAGTTTTAGCAAGTTGCCACCACTGGCTGGGGTTCTCTGAGGCCATCAGTAAACATGAAGGGCAGTCTAGGACACAAGAACTGCAACTTTTTGGTGAGTTCTGGTGCTGTGTCGGGATCAGAGCCGGTGAACTTGGAAGGCACATGGCCTACTGAGACACAAGCTGGGGCAGCTAAGGGAGTGCTTGCACCACCCCTCCCCCAACCCCAGACTGCACAGTTCATGGCTCCAAAAGAGACCCCTTCTGACCCCTTCAGGAGAGAAGAGGAAGAGTAAAGGGGACTTTTGTCTTGCATTCTGGACACCAGCTCAGCCAACAGAAAGCTAAGGCACTGGACAAAGTCATGAGGCCCCCATTCCTGATCTTAGCTCCTGGACAACCTTTCTAGACACACACTGAACAAAAAGGGAACCTGCTACCTTGAAGGGAAGGACCTAGTTCTGGCAGGATCTATCACCTGCTAACTAAGGAGATCCTGGACCCTGAATAACCAGCAGCAATACCCAGGTAGTAGGCTGGGGGCCTTGGGTGAGACTCTAACATGTGATGGTTTCAGTTAAGACTCAGTACATTCCTAGTTCTGATGGCTATTACAAGAGATTCCATCTGCTTGAAAAAAGCAGAGAAAAAAGTAAGGGGACTTCGTCTTGTACCTTAATTAGCAGCTTGACCACAGGGAAGTAGAGAACCAGGTGGACTCCTGGGGTCCCTGATTCCACGTCTTGGCTCTGGGATGGCATTTCTGGACCTGCACTGGGCCAGAAGGGAGCCCATCACTCTAAAGGGTGAGTCCCAGGCCTGGCAACATTAACCACAAGCTGATTGACGAGCCCATGGGCCTTAAGTGAACACTGGTGGAAGCCTGGCAATACTCCCCATGCACCTGTGGTAGTAATAGCCAAGGGATGAGGTTCCCCTGACTATGAAAAGGGGAGGGAAGAGTGGGAAG
Organism: Pan troglodytes; assembly: GCF_028858775.2. Lineage (NCBI taxonomy): Eukaryota > Metazoa > Chordata > Mammalia > Primates > Hominidae > Pan > Pan troglodytes. The sequence continues at coordinate 110,142,594 of NC_086015.1, forward strand.
GACTGGATCTCATAGTTTGAGAGCAAGCTCAGCAACAGTAAAATAGAATACCAGATAGATTTCTAAGGTTTTTGACTCCAGTCCCTAGCTCCTGGACAGCATCTCTAGATCCAGCTGGGATCTGGGAGAACTTACTGCCTTGAACAGAAGGACATAAGCCTATCTGCCTTTGCCACTGGATAATTGTACAGCCTTAGGGCCTTGAGCAAACATAGGCAGTAGCAAGTTTGTGATTACTGTAGGCCTTGGGGAAGACCCAGTGCTGTAATGGCTTCAGGACTGACCCAGTATCATCTCAGTAGTGGTGGTCCAGGTGGATCAGCATAGAGAGCAAGACTCCATTTGTTTGGGAGAAAATAAGGGAAGAGAACAAAAATCTCTGCCTGGCAATGCAGAGAATTTTGGTGTCTTGTCCAAAACTACCAAGGCAGTACCTCTATGAGTCTGCAAGAACCACAGTGTTAATTGGCTTGGGGTGTCCCCTAATACAGATATGGCTTAGATCACAACACCCAAGTCCTTTTAAATACCTAGAAAGCCTTCCCAAGAAGGATGGATACAAATAAGCCCAGACTGTGAAGACTACAGTAAATGCCTAACTCTTTAATGCCCAGAAACCAGTGAATACCTGTAAGTGTCAACACCATCCAAGAAAACATGACCTTACTAAATGAACTAAATAAGGCACCATGGACCAATCATGGAGAAACAGAGACATGTGACCTTTCAGACAGATAATTCAAAATAGCTGTTTTGAGGAAATGCAAAGTAATTCAAGATAACAGAGGAGTTCATAATTCTATCAAATAAATTTAACAGACTGAAATAATTAAAAAGAATTTAGCAGAAATTCTGCAGTTGAAAAATGCAATTGACATAATGAAAAACACATCAGTCTTTTAATAGCAGAATTGATCAAGCAGAAGAAATAACTAGTGAGCTTGAAAACAGGCTATTAGAAAATACATAGTCAGAGGAAACAAAAGAATAAAGGACACCTACAAGGCCTGGAAAATAGCCTCAAAAGGGCAAATCTAAGAGTTATTGGCCTTAAAGATGAGGTAGAGAAAAAGATGGGGTAGAAAGTTTATTCAAAGGAATAGTAACAGAGAACTTCCCAAATCTAGAGAAAGACATCAATATCTGAATACAAGAAGGTTACAGAACACCAGGCAGATTTAACCCAAGGAAGACTACATAAAGGCATTTAATAATCAAACCCCCAAAGGTCAAGGACAAAGAAAGGATCCTAAAAGCAGCAAGAGAAAAGAAACAAATAACAAAAAATGGAGCTCCAATATGTCTGGCAGTAGACTTTTCAGTGGAAACCTTACAGACTAGGAGAAAGTGGCATGATATATTTAAACTGCTGAAGGAAAAAAAAAACTTACCCTGGAATGGTATATCCAGTGAAAATTTCCTTCAAACATTAAGGAGAAACAAAGACTTTTCTAGACAAAAAAAAGCCAAAGGACTTCATCAACACCAGACCTGTCCTACAAAAAATGCTAAAGGGAGTACTTCAATCAGAAAGAAAAGGATAATTAATGAGCAATAAGAAATCATCTGAAGATAGAAAACTCACTGGTCATAGTAAGGACACAGGAAAACCACAGAATATTATGACATTCTAACTGTGGCATGTAAACCACTCTTATCTGAAGTAGAATGACTAAACAATAAACTAATTAAAACTAATAACTACAATAACTTTTCAAAACATAGTGCAATAAGATATAAATAGAAACAACAAAAAGTTAAAAATCAGGGGAATGACATTAAAGTGTACTTTTTTATTGGTTTTATTTTTGCTTGTTTGCTTGTTTATGCAAAGGGTTAAATTATCATCTGCTAAAAAGAATGGTTTATAAGATAGTGTTTTAAGCCTCATGGAAACCTCAAAACCATATAAAACAAGAAAATGGCAGGAGTAAGTCCTTATCAATAATAACATTCACTGTAAATGGACTAAGCTCTCCAACCAAAATACATAGAGTGGCTGATGGACTAAAAAAAACAAGACCCAGTGACTTGTTGCTTACAAGAAACTCACTTCATATATAAAGACACATATAGAGTGAAAATAAAGGAATGGAAAAAAGATATTCCATATTAACAGAAACCAAAAAAGAGCAAGAGTCACTATATTTACATCAGACAAAATATATTTCAATAAAATACCTGTAAGAAGACACAAAGAAAGTCACTATATAATGATAAAGGGATCAATTGAGCAAGAGTATATGACAATTGTAAACACATATATACACCCAAGACTGAAGCACCCAAATATATAAAGTAAATATTATTAGAGCTAATGAGAGAGATAAACTCCAAAACATAATAACTAGAGACCACACACTTCACCACACATTCAGGATTGGACAGATCCTCCAGTCAGAAAATCAACAAAGAAATATGAGACTTACTCTTCACTATAGAACAAATGGACATAATAGATATTTACAGAATATTTCACCCAATGACTGTGGAATACACATTCTTCTCCTCAGCACATGGATTATTCTCAAGTATGTATCATATGTTCGGTCACAAAACAAGTCAAAAAAACATTTAAAATTTGAAATAATATCAAGCATCTTCTCTGACCACAGTGGAATAAAACTATAAATCTATAACAAGAGGAATTTTGGAAAGTATGCAAACACATGGAAATTAAACAATATGCTCCTGGTTGACCAGTGTATCAATGAAAAAATTAAGAAGAAATTTAAAAATGTCTTGAAACAAATAATAACAGAAACATAGCATAACAAAACCTATGGGATACGTTTCTGTTATTTATGTTCCCATCCTAAGAGGGAAGCTTAGAACTAAAACTGCCTACATCAAAAGAGAAGAAAAATTTCAAATAAACAACCTAATGATACATCATAAAGAACTAGAAAAGCAAGAGAAACCAAAACCAAAATTAGTAGAAGAAAAAAGCACTCATGATCAGAGCAGAAATAAATAAAAATGAAATGAAGAAAAAATACAAAAGATCAATAAAACTAAAACTTTGTTTTTTATGTGCTTAGATTAGCTCTCTTACTTTCTGTTTTGATAAAGATTTTTTAAAAAGCCCTTTTTTTTTTTTTTGCTTTTACATGAAGCTGCATGTTAAATGAATTTTGAAAACAATTTCAACCCAAACCAACATTCTCTAGAATGATTAGGACAGAAAAATAGAAATATTGAAAGATTTTGTCTGCTTTTTTTATTGGAACAAAAATATTTTAGCTGCATATCATACAAATCATGACTTTTATACACTATCCATAAATATTTTGTCCATTACTCATCAACTGAAAAAAGAATGTTTAAAGACAGAAACAGAAAGGTAACTCTGATTCTTAGATGGACAATTTCCTTTTTGGTGCATGGACTTACAATCACTGTAGTACCAACACTACACTAACCAAAACAGCATGGTGCTGGTACAAAAAACAGACACATAGACCAAAGAAACAGAATAAAGAACCCAGAAATAAGGCTGCATGCCTACAACCATCTGATCTTTACAATGCTGACAAAAATAAGCAATGAGGAAAGGAATCCCTATTCAATAAATGGTGCTGGGATAATTGTCTATTTGTATGCAGAAGAATGAAACTGGACCTCTACTTATCACCATATACATAAATTAATTCAAGATAGATTACAGACTTAAATGTAAGACCTCAAACTATAAGAATCCTAGAAGAAAACCCGGAAAATACTCTTCTGGACATTGGCCTTGGGAAATAATTTATGGCTAAGTCCCCAAAAACAATTGCAACACAAACAAAAATTGACAAGTGTGATGTAATGAAACTAAAGAGCTTCTGCACAGAAAGAAAAACTACCAACAGAGTAAACAGACAACCTACACAATGGGAGAAAATATTCACAAAGTATGCATAAAACAAAGGTCTAATATCCAGAATCCTTAAGGAACTTAAACAATTCAACAGGCCAAAAACAATGCCGTTGAAGCGTAGTGGGAGGATGGGGTGAGATAAGGGTAGTTAATGGGTAAAAAAAGAATACTTAGAAAGAATGAATAAGACTAGTATTTGATAGCACAACAGAGTGACTATACTCAATGATAATTTAATTGCACATTTTAAAATAATTAAAACAGTAAAATTAGATTGTAACACAAAGGATAAATACTTGAGGAGATGCAGACTCCATTTTACATGATGTGATTATTATGCACTGCATGGCTGTATCAAAATATCTCATGCACCCCATAAATATATACATCTACTATGTACCCAAAAATTAAAATTAAAAAATTTTACAAAATATGATAAAGTTGGCAAAGGAAGACACACTTCTCAAGAGAGACATAGAAGCATCCAACAAACATATGAAAAAATGCTCTGCATCACTAATCATCAGAGAAATACAAAATAAAACCACAATGAGATACCATCTCATACCAGTCAAGATGGCTTTTGTGAAAAAGGAAAAAAATTACAGATGTTGGCAAGGCTGCAGACAAAAGGGAACCCTCATACGCTGTTGGTGGGAATGTAAATTAATTCAGTACTGTAAAAAGCAGTTTGCAGATTTCTCAAAGAACTAAGAGTTGAACTACCATTCCACCCGGCCATCCCATTACTGGTTATATACCCAAAGGAAAATAAATTGTTCCACCAAAAAGACACATGTACAAGTATGTTCACAGCACTATTCACAATAGCAAAGACATGGATTCAAACACAGTGCCCATCAATAGTGAATTGATGAAGAAAATGTGGTACATATACATGATGGAATACTACACAGTCATAGAAAGAACAAAATTGTGTCCTTTGCAGCAATATAGATGCAGCTGGAAACCATCATCCTAAGCAAACTGACACAGAAACAGTAAACTAAATACTGCATATTCTCACTTATAAGTGGGAGCTAAACATTAGGTACACATGGTCATATAATGGGAACAATAGACACTGGGGAATACAAGAGGGAGGAGAGTGAAGAGGAGGTAAGGGTTGGAAAAAACTATCAATCAGGTACTATGCTCTAGGGGTGACAGATTCATTCATATTCTAAACCTCAGCATCATAAATATGTCTTTGTAATAAACCTGCATATGTACCCTTGATTCTAAAATAGAAGTTGAAAAAAGAAAAAAAAAAAAACACTGTAGTAAAAAAAATAGTTCAGTAATCCCAGGGGTTTGGGTTACAGGTAAAGAGAGAAAGAGAAATAAAAAAGAAGGAAGAACCTAGTGAGACGCTGAAAGCCAAGAGCATCCATGCTTGGCCAGTGTTCCCTCTAGTCTTTTATACACTGTGGTGAGCAAGACCTTGAATGCAAAAACATGAGAGGTGAAGTTGTTGGCCCTATGGTCAGGCAATTAAAGATACCAATCCTTAGCAGCACGGTAGACCTGAGGATTGTGCTTTAGAGTAGGTGAGCAAAGGGAGAGATTGAAAACAACAAAACAAGCAAAACCAACGAGATGAGATACTAGCATAAATCATTGAAAAGTACAAATGTTAAGGCAGTTAGTCTAAATGTATTACTGTGGCTTCTTGTTAGCAGAATAGCCCTCCTGCAGATAATTACAATATCTGAACAAATGTAAAAAGAAAAAGAAGGTGAACACACTGAGAGCAACAATAAGCAGAACTGAAAGGGATTTGGTCCTTGAAGAAAAGGACACACACAAGGTAGAACTAACATTTAAATGGCCTCCTTCTAATGATACTACAAAGTGCATACAGGATTGGCAAATAGAACATAAAAAATTGTAGTTTTTATTTTACATTACATTATTTTGTTTTGTTTTGTGGCTTGCGAAGTTTAAGTAGTCTAGGCTACAATAATAGGGAGATACCAAGGAGAGAAATCTTGCATAGAAGGGACACACAATGGAAGGCCCAAAATTGTCATCTACCCTCTCATATTCCTTGCTGACTACTGAGTGGCATCAGCCTAAAGTAATCAAAAGGGTCAGAATCTAATGTGAAGATATTACTCAAGTGTAAAATTTAAGGATGGCCCACCAGGAAACTCCAGTATCCAAAAGAAACTTCAGAGGAATAGAGTCAGCATTCCCAAGGAGGGAAGTTAAAGTTTCACTTACACAGGGAGAGACGGGAGTTTCATCTAAGTTTAATACATAGTTGAAGCATTTTGATTGGTGATAGGCAGTGTTTCTTTTGGGAAAGAGGTCATTTCACAATTTTTTTAACACAGGGTATAACAGTCATAGGTTTTCCATCATATTGTCTAAGCAAAGCAGGAACAACAAAGGGAAGTTAACTTATAACATGGGTAATTAATTTAAAAGGCAGGAGGTTTTTGTCCCTCATGTCATTTAATTCTCTCTAGTCATTGAACAGAACAAGGAAAATAAGAAAGCGAGTTAATCTATAATCTGAGAATAAGAAGTTGTAACTATATGTGACTCAGATCCCGTTCACATCAATCTCAAGGCTTCACAATGGCAAACAGGGAGGACTTGAAGAACTCTAGAAGAAAACAGTTGGAAGGCTATATGAATTGAGCAGAGATTACACAGGTTTCCTACTGCATAAAAATTTGGAGTATAAATCTTTCCAGGTTAAAAAGGCCCTAGTAAGTACCTCAGGTTTGCCACAGACCTGCCCTAACAAAGCACAAAAACAAGACTCCATGAGTTTAACGTAATTAGCAAATAATTTGACTCTGACAGAATAAAGGTAACACTCTTCAGAGGAAAATAACAGAATTAGTAGTTTCTACAATAAATCAGAATTTTCAGAAAAAATTTAGCAGATAATCAAAGAAGTAGAAAAATGTTACCAATGATCACAAGCACACACACATACACAGAAAGCCCTTAGTAGAAATAGACAAAATATGACTAAGAGTTGAAATTACCAGACAAGAAATTTAAAGTAGCTATTAAAAATAGCCTCAATGTGGTAAACAAAAATAAATGCTTATAAAGAATAAAAATTAGAAAATCTTAGCATACTAATTGAAAATATTTTAAAAACTAAATTAAAATTCTAGAATAAAAAATTACACTATATCAAAATTTTCTGTGCTGGGAATAAAAGCAGATTGGAGAGGAAGGAGAACTGGTCAAAGAATGGTTAATAGAAATCATTTGTTTTGAAGAACTGAAAAATAAAGGACTGAATAATAAAGATTAGATTCTCAGTGACCTGTGGAGCAATATCCAGTCTAAAATATATAAAGTCCTAAAAGAAACAGTGGGAAAAAGGGGGTAAAAACATATTCAAAGAAAAGTCCAAAAATGTCCCACATTTTGTGACAATGTCAACTTGCAAATTCATAAACTAAGCAGGATTAATATTAAAAAAACCCCACACCTAAGCATATTATTGTCATACTGCTGAAAACCAAAGATAAAGACAAAATCTTGAAAACGGCCAGACATAAAAAAATAAATTACACACAGAATAAAGATATGAATGTGATCTGGCTTCTTACCAGAAACAATGAAGGCCAGAAGATGAGAGAACATCTCTTAAGTTCTATAAAATATGTCAACCCAGAATTACTTTTCCATGAAAAATATAATTCAAAAATTAGGGAAAAATAAAGTCATTTTCAGGTAAGTATAACTGAGAGAATTTGTCACCCTCAGATCTGTATTATAAAAAAGAAGTGTAACAGCTAAAGATAAATATATGAGATGAAATATGAGTCTACAGAAACAGCACTGATAATGCTAAATATGTGAGTAAATATAAAAACGAAAATTCTCTCTTAATTCATTTAAAAGATATCATTGTTTAAAGAAAAAAAAGTGGCCACGTGCGGTGGCTCACGCCTGTAATCCCAGCACTTTGGGAGGCCGAGGTGGGTGGATCACAAGGTCAAGAGGTTGAGACCATCCTGGCCAACATGGTGAAACCCCGTCTCTACCAAAATTACAAAAAGTAGCTGGGCGTGGTTGTGCGTGCCTGTAGTCCCAGCTACTCAGGAGGCTGAGGCAGGAGAATCTCTTGAACCCGGGAGGTGGAGGTTGCAGCGTCACTGCACTCCAACCTGGCGGCACAGTGAGACTCCGTCTCAAAAAAGAAAACCAAAAAAGAAAAAAAAGTATAACGTTATATCACTGAATTTATAATGTATGTAAATATAAATTACATGAAAACAATAGCAAAAAGAAGGGTAAAGTAGCACAATATTAACTTTAAGTTAAGTAATCTATGTTAAGAACACATATTTAATCCCTACAGCAGCCTCTAAAAATAACACAAAGGCATATAGTTAAAAAGTCAATGGAGAAAATAAAGTGGAATATTAAACTGGACTATTAAACTCATTTTTAAGAAGACGGGAAAAAGTACAGAGAAACAAAACAATAGGTGGGATAAGTAGAAAACAAATAGCATAATGATAGACAATTCAAAGTGAGTCATTAATTAGACTAAAGGTAAATTACTAAACACTCCAATTAAAAGGAAGAGATTGTTTAAGTTGGTAAGGAAAGTAAAATTTGCTTTCCATAAGGAAGGTACTTTAAATATAAAGAATAGGCTTGAAAGAAAAAGAAGAAAAAGATATGCCACGTAAATACTAATATAAGAAAAACGAAGTGGTTATATTACTAATATAAGACAAAGTAAGCGGGGACGAGGAATATTGCCAGAAACTAACAGAAACTTTTTATGATGATAAAAGAGTAAACTCATTAAGGAGATATAACAATCCTAAATGTGTATAAACATAACAGCAAAGCTTCAAATCAAAGAAGCAAAAAACAATAGAAATAAAGGGAAAAGTGGATGAATCCACAACCATAGCTGAAGTTTTTAACACTTCTTTCTTAGTAATTGGTGAACATGCTGGACCAACTATTAATAAGTTCATAGAATATTTCAACAACAATCTCATCCTACTACTCATCCTAATCAACATTCATGGGACATTTCACCCAACAAAGGTAGAAAAATCATCTTTAAAGTATACATGAAATGTTTAGTGGAATATGCCATATATGCGCAATAAAATAAATCTTAAATTGCAAAATGTTTAAAATTAATTCACATCAGAATTGTAAATCAAAAACAAAGTTAATTTTTAGAATTAGTAACATATTTTAAAGTCTCAAATATAAATAAATAAGACAGTCTATTTGAAATTACATAGATTTAAGAAGAAAACACAAAGGACTTTAGAACATATTTCTGATTTGATGACAATTGATAATAAAATATAGTAGATCAAAATTTATAAAATTAAGTGCTCAGAAGGAAATTCAAAGCTTTAAAAAACTTATACTAGAAAATAAGAAAGGCCTAAACATTTACTTATCACTTTAGAAAATTAGAAAAAGAACTAACTGTAGGCAAAGTAAGTTGGCAAAAGGAAATAATGAAAACAAAAATAGAAATTAATTAAATGGAAAACAAAAATAACTAGACATCCAGAAATCAAGAGAGAGAAAAATTAACAAGTAAGGAATTCAAAGGAGATGCCACTACAGATAGTAAAACCATTAAAATGATATAAATAAATATATTGAATAATCAAATGACAGAAAATTCAACATCATGGATGAGATGAAAAAAACTGAAGAAAAACACAACTTATCAAAACTGACACATGGAAATTAAGAATGTGAATAGCAGTATAGCTATCCAAAGAAGATGGATTTTTTTCTTTAAAGTCTCACTACAGATGATTTCAATGCAAAATTCTATCAAGTATTTCACAAAGAAATTATGTCAATCTTACAGGAAATCCTTCAGAAAACACAGAGAACTCCTCTCAGCTTATTTTCTGAGGCTAACGTAATCTTTATGCCAAAACCTGGCTGAACTATTACCTATAAAAGAAAATCAAAGCCAAAAATCTCTCATGATTATAGAAACAAAAATCGTTAATACGTTATTAGCAAATAAAATTTAGGAATACATAAAAAATTGTGTCAAGGTGTATCCTGGAAATACAGGTTTGTTTAATATTTGAAAATCTATGTAATTTACTACTTAACAAAATATAGAGAAGAAAACTAAATAATTATTACAGTTTCAGATAAAACATTTAACAAAATTCAGTATCTATGCTTAATTTAAAAAACAAAAACAAACTCAGAAACCTAGGAATAATGGGGGCATCCATTATTGATAAATGGTATCCATGAGAAACCTACAAGCTAGTATTAATATAATATAAAATGTTAATGTGAAATCGACACACTTTCTTCCTAAGTTTGGGAACAAGGGAATATTGGTTATTATTTTACTACTTTTATCATTATTAAGGCATAACTAGCTAATACAAATGCAGTAAAAAAAAAGACATGGAAATTATAAAGGAAAAAGTAAAAAAAGTAAAAGATTCTATATTTGTTGGGGGCATAAGTGTTTATATAGAAAGTGCTAAGGAAATACAAGAACTGTATTAATTTGCTAGAGCTGCCATAACAAAGAAGCGGTTGGCAACAGAAGCTTATTTCCTCACCGTTCTGGAGCCTAGAAGTCCAAGATCAATTCACAGCAGGTTTGGTTTCTCCTGAGCCCTCTCTCCTCAGCTTGCAGATGGCCACCTTCTAGGTAGTCTTTCTTCTGAGTCCATGGTATTTGTGTGTCTAAATTTTCTTTTTTTTCTTTTTTTTTGAGATGGAGTTTCACTCTTGTTGCCCAGGCTAGAGAGCAGTGGCATAATGTCAGCTCACTGCAAACCCCACCTTCCAGGTGCAAGCAATTCTCCTGCCTGAGCCTCCCGAGTAGCTGGGATTACAGGCACACACCACCACACCTGGCTAATTTTTGTATTTTTAGTAGAGACGGGGTTTCACCGTGTTGGCCAGGCTGGTCTTGAACTCCTGATCTTGTGATCTGCCCACCTTGGCCTCCCAAAGTGTTGGGATTACAGGCGCGAGCCACCGTGCCCGGCCTAAATTTTCACATTTTACAAGCCCACTAATCAGACTGGATTAGGGCCTACCTAGCCTTATGGCCTCAATTTAACTTAATCACCTATTTAAAGGCCTTGTCTCCAAATACAATCTCATTCTGAAGTACTGGGTGTTAGGACCTCAACACATGAATTTGGGGGTGACAAAATTCAGCTCATAACAAGAATAAGTGAATTTTAAAATTTTGAAGTATATATTCTCAATATACACAATTCAGTTGTATTTTTATATAGTAGCAGCAAAAAATAGAGAATAAGATTTAAAAAACATTTCATTTACAATAGCATTAGAATCAGAAAATACTTATATAAAAATTAAAATATATGCAATGTAATATGGAAAAAATACACCACTCATACACACAACATGAATCAATCTTAAAAACATATTTTGAGTCAAAGAGGGCAGTCATAAAAGAATATATACAGTATTATTTTACTTCATGAAGTTCAAGAGAAGGAAAATTACTCCAAGGTAATAAAAATTAGAACAGTCTCTGCCTATTCGGGGATTGACTGGAAAGAGAATAAGCAAGTACTCTCAGGTGATTTATATGTTCTATAGCTAGCCTGTGTAGTGACTACACACATATAAATATTTATTAAGGCCGGGCATGGTGGCTCATACCTGTAATCCCAGCACTTTGGGAGACTGAGGCAGGCAAATCACCTGTGGTCAGAAGTTTGAGACCAGCCTGGTCAACATGGTGAAATCCCGTCTCTACTAAAAATACAAAAATTAGCCAGGCGTGGTGGCGCGTGCGTGTAATCCCAGCTACTCAGGAGGCTGAGGCAGGAGAATCACTTGAACCCGGGAGGCGGAGGTTGCAATGAGCTGACATCTCACCACTGCACTCCAGCCTGGGGGGACTCCATCTCAAAATAAATAAATAATAAATAAATAAACAAATATTTATTAAAACTTGTTGAATTGTACACTTAAGATCTGTGCATTCTCTGTAAATTTTACTTCAAGTGTGGGTGTGTGTGTGTGTGTGTGTGTGTAAAATTGGAGTAACATGAAATACCAATTTCCAGGAAGGTAGTGTACTATAAAAATTAAGAGAACAAGTTTTGCAGTCAGACAAAGAGAATTATAAACCCAGATCTGCCACCCACTGGCTTTGTGGTATTAGATGATTTATATCAAGCTTGTCCAACCCAAGGCCTGTGGGCTACATGTGGCCCAGAATGGCTTTGAATGCAGCCCAACAAAAATTTGTAAATCTTTTAAAAACATTATGAGATTTTTTGAGGTTTTTTTTTATCATCAGCTATTGTTAGTGTTAGTGTATTTTATGTGTGGCCCAAGATAATTCCTCTTCCAATGTAGCCTAAGGAAGCCAAAAGATTGGACATCCCTGATTTATATAATGTGTGTGAGCCTATACATTCCAGTCAGAAAACCGGGGATGTGAGGGGGTAGTAATAATATCTACCACATCAAGTTATCATGAGGCTTAAATAACATGTATGGAAAAGGCTTACCACAGTGCTAGTGTATAGAATATACTCAAAAAGTAGTAAAAGTTATTATGATTAAAGTGCAATCGATGTTTTAAAGAAAAACAGTGGTTTTATCCTTAGGCTGAATTGTCTTCTACCCAGTAGTGTAATACAATACAAGATACTCACATGGAGAGAGAGAGATGAAGGATAAAAGAATAGCAGAGCAGACAAGCTTCTGCAGTTAAGGCAGAATGTTTACATTAGCATAATTGAAGGAAACAGAAATTCAGTGCCATATCTAGGGATATTGTGAAGATTAAAATGAGGTGCAACATGAAAAATTACTTGGCTTGATGTCAGGTATTCAGTAAAACTTCAATAGGTGGTCAATATTAATTTATTTGTATTACCATTCAACTTTATTAGCACAAATGCTAATAAATGTTTTCAAAAGCTTTTTAAAAACTATTTTTTTCAGAAAATACACCGTATAATCTATCTCCTAATAGTTTATTCCAATTGACTGTTACTCCTTTACTCAACAGATATATATTTCTTAACAGATTAATAATTCTTACTTATATGGTGGCTTTTAAAAATGTACAGTCATATAAATTCACATACCTGAGTAAAAGATGTTTTCCTGTAAGATTTGCTCAGTTATATTTATTCCATTTTAATTTTTCCCCAAAATCAAGTCCTCAAGCATGTTAATTACTCCTACTGCTCTTCTAATTTATTACCCTTTGTTTATCTAGTTCTAAAAATATGTGACAATGTTCAGATCTCAGCCAATTTTAATTAACTTCTGAGTTTTTAAACTACTGAAACTGTCAAATAGTTATGCTGGATAGATACTGAAATTTTAATATAATTTGATGAATTTGGAAATTCTTCTCTTAATCATGCTGCTTATTACAAGAGTTATTTTGAATGTGTGATTTCCCTCTCCTTTTTCCCTCTCAATGAAATCATTAAACGCGGTTTTCTACCCTATCTTTGGCCAACTTTTGATCATAAAATTAATTTGTAAGCTCTGGATTATTAGTACTTTTATTTATACATATTTTTGTTTTTATTCTCGCAACCTCTCAATATTTTAATTGTATCTATTTTAGTAATCAACAGAGAATTTCCAAACTGAGGATCAGGAAAAAAAAAATAAATAAAGGTGAAATATTTAAAATGTTATCAGTTTTATTGCTCACTAACAGACCTCTTAAATAACAGTGGTGGAAAAAAAACCACCTTAAACCTTCTCTATCATAAAGTAATTTGAGGAAGGTAGTTGGAAAATAAATGATCGGGATAATATCTCTCAAAAACTAGATCAATTTGTCAATCCTAATTTCTATTAGAGTTAAACCAGCGCTTTGTCTTGGCTTTGGAAACATATTACATGATTAGGTAAGGATAATGTGTGATTTAATTAACAAGGTTTTTGCATGCAAGCATATCAATACATAGGGATTTCTCTAGGATGCCAATCACCATTCTATTCCTAAAAGTGTGAGTATATCTCTTGAAATCATATTTACAACAATATACTTAAGAATATTCCTTTTAAAAAAGAATATTCTCAATACATTAACTTTTATATGCAAAAGAAAAATTTAGTCCAGATCTTAAAAGAAATTTCACACATTTCACTTTATCTGATTTATTTTTATAATTTCAAATTTATTTTAGATTCATGGTACATGTGCAGTTTTGTTTCATAGGTATATCGTGTGATACTGAGGGTTTTCTGTTCTTGGATTAATTTGCTTAGGATGACAGCCTCCAGCTGCATCTATGTTGCTGCAAAGGACATGATTTTGTTCTTTTTATGGCTAGGTAATATTCCATGTTACATATGTACCACATTTTCTTTATCCAATCCACCCTTGACGGGCATCTAGGTTGATTCCCTGTCTTTGTAATTGTAATTAGTGCTGTGATGAACATATGAGTGTATGTGTCTTTTGTGTAGAATGATTTATTTTCCTTTAGGTATATATCTAGTAATGGGATTGCTGTGTTTAAGGTAGTTCAGTTTTAAATTCTTTGAGAAAACTCCAAACTGCTCTCCATGGTGTCTGAACTAATAATTTACATTCCTATCAACAGCATATAAGTGTTCCCTTTCCTCCACGGCTTTGCCAGCATCTGTGATTTTTGACTTTTTAATAATAGCCATTCTGACTGCTGTGGGAAGCTATCTCACTGTGGTTTTGATTTGCATTTCTCTGAATGATTAGTGATGCTGAGTATTTTCATGTTTGTTGACCATCTGTATGTCTTCTTTTGAAAAGTTTGCATCTTTTACCCACTTTGTAATGGGGTTATTTGGTTTTTGCTTATTAAATTGTTTAACTTCTTTATAGATTCTTATTCTTAGACCTTTGCTGGATGCATACTTCACGAATATGTTCTCCCATTCTGTAAGTTGTCTGTTTAGTCTGTTGATAGTTTCTTTTGTTGTGCAGAAGCTCTTTAGTTTATATGTCGCACCTGTCAATTTTTGGTTTTGTTGCAATTGCTTTTGAGGATTTAATCATAAATTATTTCCCAAGATCGATGTCCAGAAGAGTATTCCCCAGGTTTTCTTCTAGGATTCCTATAGTTTAAGAATGTAAGGTCTCACATGTAAACCTTTAACCCATCTTGAGTTAATTCTGTAAGTGGTGTAAGGAAAGGGTCCAGTTTGATTATTCTCCATAAGGATAACCCATCTATCACATCACCATTTTCTAAACAGTGAGTCCTTTCCATATTTCTTATTTTTGTCAACTTTGTTGAAGATCTGATGGCTGAAGGTGTGTGGCTTTACTTCTGGGTTCTTCATTCTGTAGCATTGGTCTATGTGTTTGTTTTTGTACCAGCACCATGCTATTTTTGGTTACTGCAGCCTTATAGTATAATTTGAAATCAAGTAATGTGATGCTTCTTGATTTGTTCCTTTTATTTAGGATGGCTTTGGCTATTCAACCTCTTTTTTGGTTCCATACACACATTTTGTTTTAACATAATCTTAATTATAGA
Organism: Pan troglodytes; assembly: GCF_028858775.2. Classification (NCBI taxonomy): domain Eukaryota; kingdom Metazoa; phylum Chordata; class Mammalia; order Primates; family Hominidae; genus Pan; species Pan troglodytes. Next base: position 110,157,954 of record NC_086015.1, read on the forward strand.
TTTTAAAATGTTTTATTCAACTGTGCTGGTCTTTTTCTTCCATTAATATGTTGATCATTTCTAAACTTTTCTTAATATGTGGCAATGGTTCAACAAAATAAAGAGGTTCTGTTCTTATGAATATCATATATTTATAGGATATCTTAATTCAACTTTTTAAATGAGCATTATTCAAGCTTATAATTTTGACACAAAAAGTTGATAATGCTGAGTGAAAAAGAAAAATAGGACTAACTCATGTCCTTCTTTGTTGTTAATGTTTATTTTGTTCTGTTTTGTTTTAAGGTACTCTGGTACACTAAGAAAGGATGAAATGCGTGTAGAAGGCAAGCATTTAAAATACATGCTTTCCATAGTCCCTTCATAAGAAGTAGAGTCCATCATGGTGTCTCTAATGTAAAAGATGAATATTCCAGAAGAGATAAAACCATGGTTCTTATACAAATATAAAATTAATGCATGTCAAAGATTATATTTAACTCACTAGTAAATGAGGAAACAAGTAAGATGTTACAACTCCCTCAGAAAAGAATTTAAAGTGTTTCCACATATAAGTAATCAGGAATTCTGAAATAAATTTTCAAATAGATACAAAATTGATCACTATATATAAGACAATATAATAATCAATGGCATTCCACCTAACATATTTCATTTGTATTTCTGTGGGCAAAAATCACACGCATTATTATCAATTTTCTGACAATCGCTCTCCAAGGAAACAACAAGCAAACGTGCTGAGAAAGGTGCACTAGATAGAATGCCTAATAGTCTTGTTTGCCCATTTCAAGATCTTTCACAATTTTTACCTAGACTAAAATGTTTTCTTAAAAGTCTTCTTGGCGGGGTGTGGTGGCTCATGCCTGTAATCCTAGCACCCTGGGAGGCTGAGGCTGGCAGATCATGATCATCCTAGCTAACATGGTGAAACCTCGTCTCTGCTAAAAATACAAAAATTAGCCAGGCATGGTGGCACGTGCCTGTAGTCCCAGCTACTTGGGAGGCTGAGGCAGGAGAATCGCTTGAGCCCAGGAGGCGGAGGTTGCAGTGAGCCGAGATCACGCCATTGCACTCCAGCCTGGGTGACAGAGCAAGGCTCAGCCTCAAAACAAAACAAAACAAAAAAGTCTTCTTAAACTCCTTAAACATCTGTCCTAATCAGAACTGAAATAGTTTTAGTTTTTCAACACTATTAGTTGGGGTGAATAGCACTTTCTGGCTCACACAGAGTTTATGCATTATGTTGGAAGAAAGGTAACTTCTTACATGTAAGAAAGAGGATAGAATTTAGGAAGTTTCCACTAGGAGTAAAAACAAAGGTTTGTAGGGGAAAAGGCAATCAGTGCTTATGGGAAACTTAATGTCATAATGTTGGGCATGTGTCGGCAGAGAGCATGACTATGAAGGATAGCACCAGCCCACACAGAGCAGCAGACCCAACAGAGAACCAATGATGGAGCCGCTGTTGTAGCCAGAGATGCAATGGTATGGATTCCAAGTCCCATGGGCTAAGAATGAGCCCTATCCCTGGTTTCCCAGATCTATGTAAGCTCAGAGTTTTCAAATGGAGGAATAGATCCTAAATATGCCTGATAGCAGATTTCTGGTCTAACCTCGTAACTCAAGACTCTGTGCTGAATATAATCTGACTTATAAAAGTAATGTGACATTTGTAGAAAAGAAATATAGTATAGTAAGTCCATTCCCACCATACTAGTTTAGCACTTGGTTAATGGCATTACAAAAAAAGATTATCTATTCTTCATTTATTTATATTTCCAAGGCCAATAAAGCACAGAATTTTTTACTTTGGGAAAATAAAGATCAGAAATAAAATAGTAAAACACATTGCAGAGTATGTTTTATAAAACTGTTTCCTAAAACCCTTGAAATTTTTAGATTTTGCTAGTTAATTCAAAATCAGAGATTAGTAACCTGTTGCGATATCCAACTATGTTTGTGAATGAATGAGGTGTGCATACCAGTGTGAAATTTTTATCAGTTATAGCTTCACTGGAAGAGGTTTTACCTCTAGAGGAGCCAACATATTCCTTTTATGGATATTTCAGAAAATAAAGTCAGTTATCAGATTAATATAAACCCCCTTAATAGATCATAACATCACTCACATCTATTAAAGCACTCAATTGTTGATCCATGCATCCATTCAATAGATATTTATGTAGTGACTTTTCGTTGGCAGACAGTGTTGTGAGAGCACAGCAATGGCAAAATCTCCACTCCCACAGAGCTTTTATTTCAATGAGAAGGAATAAAAGGGAAATAAATAATATGGAGAAAACCTACAAATGCAAAGGATATACAAGTTCCAAGCAGTGGAGAATGAAATTTATTGATGTCATCAGGAAAGGACTTAATGAAAAGATAACACCTGAGCAAAATTCTAAAATTGTGGAAGCACAATACTACATGCAGAATGCTAGGCAGAGATTTGCTGCAGAGGAATTAAAAAAAGAAAACCACACCACCAACAAAACAACATTTACCCTGAGGAAGGAACACTGAGTATATCTGGAATGTTTAGGAACGGCAAAGAAATAAGTATGGTTGAAGCCTGCTGAGAAGAGACAGCAGTAGTGACACATTGTATGAGTTATTGTACGGACTCTAAATGGAATGGAAAACCATCTCGTGCAACATATGATGGTAATGGTATAATTCCAAGATTGCCAGACATTTAAACAAGCATAATGCCCATTTACTGCACTTAAATTTGGTAGTTATAAAATATCAACTGGCAGTATAACATTTGCAAATTATTAAATAGCACTGTGTGTTCAGTTGCTGTAGCTAAGATCTAAGTATCAGTAGTTAAAACAAAGAAATGTTTATTTTTTCTCTTGCATAAAAGTCTAGACATAAGCAAACTAGGGCTGCAAGACAGTTCCATAGTATCAGGATCCAAGTCCCTTCTGACTTCTTCTCTACAATCTCCAGTATATTGCCCTGTCAACATGGTCCAGAATGAATTATGACCAGATCACTACTCTAGTGAGTGGACAAGATAAAAGGGAAATGGAGGGTTATGCCTTTCCTATAAGAGTGCAACCAGGCAGTTGTACACCTCATTTTTCCTATCCCCATTGAAGATTACTTCAGCTAATGCTACTGAAAGCAAAGCAGGAACATGTAGTTTCTATTCTGGTTGGCCACGTGCCAAGTTAAAATTAGGGGTTTTATTATTAGGCTGGTGCAAAAGGAACTAAGGTTTTTGCCATTAGAAGTAATTAATGCCATTAAAAGTAATGGCAAAAACCGCAATTCTTTTTGCACCAATCTGTTACTAGAGAAAAAGCAGGTAATGGATGTTTGACAATTAGTATTGTCTAGTTTAAGCAGATTCAAATAACCATTTTAATTTAAAATGTATTAAACATCTTTAAAAACAGTGTGAAACCAAAGAAAGAATATCTGACAAAGGGCCAAGAGATGTTGGTCCTTTTCCAGATCTACCAAGAACTAGCTGTGCAACCTTGAAGCAGTCACTCAACTCCTCTTAAATTTGGTATGCCATCTGTAGTACTGAACTAAAAATACTCAGCTGCACCTAAGCAAAAGATTCTCCCTAAAACTTTAGAAAAGTCACTTTTATCAAACATATACTAGTTCTAAAATATTGAGGCCTATATAATGTTATAAAAACTCAACAGCAGAAATATCTGGCATCCAGCCCAAGGCATACCAGATGTGTCTCTTAAAAGCCAAAAGCAATTGTCTTTATCTTTGAAAATTAAGAGAAAAAAATCCAAAACTCAAAGTGAATATAATTTTTTCTACCTCTGTCCAGATGGAACTTTGCAATTGCCTCACTGATGGGGTACAATGACCCAGCTGAATGCACCACAGGATAACTGGCTGACATTCCTGACATCACAGCTGATAAGGCCAGCCAGATAATCTTCCAGCATGGATATGAGAAATAAGCAATTTGTTTTTGTACAGTTAACGTGGTTGCCACAGTATTTATTCATGGAAAGCTATTAGTTGCGAATGTGCCAGATAACTCTAAGAAGTGCTTTACTTGGGTTCACAAATCACAGAAGATGCTGAGATGTTGTCTTATGTGGGATCTTGTCAGAGATTTTGTTTTCTTCATTGAACACATTTCCTCATAGCCCATTTGTGGTTCTGCTCTCTTTGCAATCCGCTTTCCAATGCCAGAAAAACATTCATTCACGGGGCCAAAGCCAGTCATGGCAAAAACCAGGTCCTTTGCTCCTCTTTCAGTGAATGTTGTGAAGTCTCCCTCCATAAACAGAGAAAGGAAATTTGTCAGTCTTCATCTTGTGGCCAGAGTCAGAGTTCCCAGGAAAACCATTTAGTCTGAAGAAAATAGTATCCAGCCATAAAACAAAAAGAAATATTTTAGTGTCTACTAACATTGTAACCTAATACATATTTAAGAGAAAATAATAAAAAAGAAGGGCCTCACAAACACAAAAAACAAAAACATAGAATAACATCTCTTCATTTAGGTACTAACACTGTAGTCTATCAGAAACAATTACAGTGACTTAATGCTACACCTTTTTATTTTGATAACTTTTGTTGAGTGAGAAACATGATTAAAGTAAATGATTAAACACATGCTGCTTTACATAAATCAAATGTTCTGTGGGAATCAGAAAATCAGTGATTTTCTTTAATGGGTTAATTTGGTGTTCTGTTTAGAAACCAAAAACCAGATATGATGACAGAGCACAAGAAGATAAATGTTCATACCTGCAATAGCAACAACAACCTCCACAGTTAACTTGACAGAATGAATTTCTGTGGATACATTTAATAATTGAGGTGCTCAGTAAGTTCAATTTATTCATTCTGGTCTACTTCACACAATGGGGATTGAGTCACTGGAATAAAATTCTGATGCTTCCAATCTCTGTCTTTTGTTTACGTTTTTTTTTCTTAAGTCAGGCATTTGGTAATATGGGCTGATAAAACGGAAGACAAAAGATCAGTGCACAGCAAAATCGTTCAGGACCTAAAATTACTCATCCTCTCTATAGCTAATTTTGTTATGAATACTTTTGTAAAGTGAAGAATAGTTACCCTTTTGTTAAAAATAAATCTTCAAAAACTACTTTTGGCATCTGAACTACAAAAACAGTTGTGTTTAGTAAAAAGATCATTTACTTTAGAGTCATAAAATTAGGACTTGTATCATGGCTCCACCATTATAATGATTCAGTGATTCAAGGAATATGTACATATATAATATAAACTAACTGTTATGCTGTAGGCAGTAAACAAATATTAGTTTATATGCTAACTTAAGCATGAGATTTAACATAAAAGTCTTTATGGTACACTGGGTTAAGAGCATTAAATCTGGTGCCAGATTGCTTGGGTTTTAATCCTGGCACTTTTGATTTTATGTCTTCTGTACCTCAGTTTCCTCATCTGTAAAACTGGGATAGTGTATTAGTCCATTCTTACACTACTATGCAGAAATGCTCAAAACTGGGTAATTTATAAAGAAAAAGAGGTTTAATGGACTCGCAGTTCCATATGGCTGGGGAGGCCTCACAATCATGGCAGAAGGTGAAGGAGGAGCAAAAGGCATGTCTTACATGGCAACAGGCAGGAGAGCATGTGCAGGAGAACTGCCCTTTATAAAACCATCAGATCTCATGAGACTTATGCAGTATCGTGAGAGCAGCATGGAAAAATCCCGCCCACATGATTCAATTCCCTCCCATCCGGTCCCTCCCACAACAATATGTGGGGATTATCGGAGCTACAATTCAAGATGAGATTTGGATGGGGACACACCCAAACCAAATCAGATGGCAATAGTATATACCACCTAAAGTTATTATGAGAATAAACAGAATTTATTTATTTGTAGTGGGGAGAGAGGGCCAAGGAGATAAGCCAAGAAGGAAGCTACATGGAGTACCAGCCTTCATCGCACACATTTGGGCCATGCAGAGTAGATGACACTTGAGCCTCCTGGCTGGTCATGGACCAATGCAATACAAAGCAGAGCTCAGCCCCAGAGGAAAGAGCTTGAGGATGAGATCACCAGCAGGGGTCAGAAAGAAGATGAGACAGAATATCTCAAGGGCTAACCATACCTGAGGGACCAGCTTGGGTCTGAGTGCCTGAGCCGTGGGGCCTGTTGAGGCCACCAGCCACACACCCTGTATCCTTAGGCAACAGTTTATACCTGTGGTAATAACAAATAGGAAAAGTGATGCCATAGCAGGCAGTCATATAAGAAGACAGATGTCTGTTTCCTCTTCCTCTTTCCACCCCAATACAATAAGCATAAGTGCTGGGAAGGAACTTGGTGAATAAGTTTATATCTCACCCTTGCAGAGCTCACTAGTTGATAAGGCAAACATTCAAACGAAGAAATATTGAACAATTAACGACTTTATAAAGGTATTGTTTGTGTTGGGTCCTGAAGGATGAGTATGAATTCTCCAAGCAGGCAAGGGAGAGAAAAAAAAATTTAAAGTAAAATCTGATGCAAATATCATGAAGAAATTCTCAGAGGCATAAAAGTGCATGACATGTTCCCCCCAAAAAATCACTCAATTAGAATTATGGGCACAGGAAACAGGAAGATGACAAAGAAGTTAAGGAGGAGGCAAGAAAGAGGTAAAGAGGTGCTCCAGGATGGAAGGTGGAAAGAGTTTCATGCCGAGTATTGAAAGGCATTCCCTTTATACCCAGATAAAGGTTAGAAATTTATTCTGTAGGAAATTAGGAACCATTGAATAGCAACAACAAAAAAATGGAGACTTTTGGGTCTCGTGTGTCATAAATTATCTTCCTGACTTTTTAAAACAAACTGGTGGCGAATGATTTCAAGAAGAATATTTGATATAAGAAATCTTAGGAAAAGAAATAAACACCATTACAGGGTTGCAAGGAAACTTATATATATGCATTTTACTAGACCAGAAATCTCCTCAGACATTAGAAAACCATCACAAACCATTAATTTCATGGTTGCCTATGATTTATTTGCTCCATACATACCTACACACATACCTACATACATACATACCTAAATGGACTGGCCACACAAATACCCCCAAAATATGTGATGCTGATAAATACATAGTAGCATTTGCTAGAGATTCAACTCCATATTGACCCCACTTTAGCTCTCTATTTGACCCTTTCTTTTTTTCCAATTGGGAGAAAAGAAAAATAAGGCAAAAGAGCCACAGTTTTTGGCAAAGCAGATTTAAAATAAGGTCTGCCAAGTTCAAAATTGAAAATGCAGCAGCTGTTTGCACAAAACATGGGCCAAAAAATTCCTGCATGACTGACAATATGCCTTTGCTTCCGGCCTCACAATCCTTGATCAGGGTATTCGTTTCAGCAGCTGTCAGCTAAATCTAGAAGGAAGGTTTCTTCTTACTATAGGGGAGAAGATACCCAAAAGGAAAGAATTAAGGGTGCGTACTCTATAATGGGAGTGCTTCTAAGGAGAAAATCTGCGCTTCCAATGGGGGGGAAATGTGCATGGGAATAGAAAAGTGACGTTTCTCACAATGTGGGTAGATTCAACACAATGCGTGTCCTAAATATTTGGAGAAGTGTCTTACTTCTGTTGCAGAGGAGAGCGCCAGAGGCCCAGACAGGGTGCACAGGACTAGAAGATACTAACTGCTTCTGGAGAAGGCACCTATGTCTGTCATGGCAACAGTGGAAGTGGCAGGAACAAACACTGAGAAAGTGTCTAAGGCAGCACCATCTCTCACATCAGCTCAGCAGCTGTGATGGGAGCAGTCCAAAGGCATTTCTGGAACCAGTTCAATAAGGGCAATGGCCACTGCCTGGCAAGTGCACAGCCAGCAGATGGAGAAAACTGCCTAAGGCTCAAAATATAAAGGAATTCCATGGTGATAATTGCAGTTAAGAGCACCCAAGGACACAGCAATGATTTAGAGAACAAAAACTTGGGGGGACAGGAAAGCAAATAAACAGCCCTTTTTACCTTCCTCATTCAACTGTAAAACAAATAGGAAGAAAGGAAAGTTGGACATATGGATATAAAATGATCACACTACTGATAAAGCTTATTGCAGAATATAGCTCAAGATCTGTAGTTAAAGTGGCTTGTTTAGGCTTTATCCTAAACCAGACATTGGCATATCTGGATAACCACAAGCCTTGTCTATTGAGGCAGGCTTGGTGAAAGGAACACCTGAATTGTATGTGCTGTGGACAAATTATATCTGGGAAGTGATAAGGAGCTGAAATTGACACATTAGGACTTCCATGTTCCAAATAAAATTATTCACTCTCCCACCCATGGGTAGGAATAAAAAGAGAAAGGATAGAGGTTCTCTCCCCAACCCACTGTAATTTTTTCTAGAGAGTGAAGTAGTAATTCTCTCCCCTTCATGGAAACATGAGGGGCATGAAGGGGGAATACTATTACATTAACTATAAGAATAATAGCAACTATTATTTATGAAATGTTGGTTGTTTTCCAGCATTGTGCTTTGTGTGCATTATCTTATTTAACCCTCACTACAACCTTATAGGTAGGTACTGTTTTTAAACCTCACTTTAACAGATGAGCAGATGGAATCTGGGGATTAGATATCTTGACCAAGATTACAGTTATTAAGAGACAAAGTCTGGATTCTGTGCTTCAAATCCCTGGATACTTTTGTCTCCTAGAAGTGAGAACTGTGAGCTCCTTAGTGTTCCACCCGGAAGACAAAGAGACTGGGTAAGGATAGAAATGGGTTCAAGTTCTATATATTATTGGGGGATATGAGGGCAGAAGAACTAACAAAAAATTCTTGGGTTGGTTATAACTTACTCCCTCCAGATGCTGAGTCCCCTGTTAGATAAATTCTTCAAAGCAAAAATGTATTTTTTTCATAGAAGCTTAGGGTTACTTAATTATGTCACATACATAGAAAACATAGCTCCATATTCTAAGTGTATACAGAGAAAAAGCTTATAGATATGAATGTGGGTGTTGGCCAACTTATCTAAGCCTTGAGTCACCATCTTTTTACCTGTATCTATATCCTTTAAAGATTGCTGGTGAGAGACAGTAGTCCATTTCTACAATAAAAGAATATTATTTTGCAAGTATAGAGCAAGATTATGCCAAATGGAAGTACTTACAGTCCAAGACACTTACATTGTCATCAACTTATGAAAAGCAACCCAAATTCTATAGACAATTGGGTGATTTATAGTAAAGGTCTTTTAATTATTACCATGTGGTGGTAAAAAGAGCAAAAATAGGATAAAACACCTATCTTCATATGTGATTTGAATAGTTAAATGAGAAACAGAAAACACTGGGATATTTTCATCTCTGTAAATTTGTTACTAAGTGGCCTTTATATGCTTTTTGAAACCCTAATCTTTTCCCCATCTGGATCATAATATAATACATATAATATTCCACTAAATAAACACAAAGATGTTTATAGTACTATTTGCATCACCTCTTTTGGCAGATTAGGACAATATTATATAAAAATACCACCTCAAGGGAAGATTAAATTTTGACGGAGGTGTCAATAACTCACATTTGGTCTTTGGCGTCCCTAATTATCATCCTTGCTTTCTCTGCTCTTCCCTTCCTGTCGTTCCTACCTTTCTCCAGGTATACAGAGCTCCTGCCTCTCCAGATTTCTCCTACCATGAAGATAAATGATCTGGTTAATAAATTAATGCATGTCTCTACAGATTTCTGTTTTAAGATTAGTCTACAGCATGACTGCAGAGCTAAAACAAGGCAATAGATATATGGAATCTCAAACACAAATAAAGGAAATTTAGAGGAAGAAAAATCTTACTGGTTTCCTTTAAATTACACCACCTACATGACACCATTTGCCCCACCTCTGAATGTTAAGGCTGATTCATAGAATTATCAGCTATAAAAAGATATTTAAAGTTTGTAAGTTCAGGAATAAACAGAATAATAGAGTCCAGTGGTTCTGAGAAGGCCTCTCTGCTATCCCAATAGCTCTTATGCACAGAGAATTGCTAACTAAAATCCCAAAATTAGAAAGTGTCATTTTGTTGTCATCTTTTGAAAATGTACATACTCCCAAGCTAGACAACATTCTCAGCTTAATAATGCATCCAGCCAATATTTTCTAAGATACTTCTATGCGCCTGGCTGTGTGCTAGGTACTAAGGATACAAAGATATTTATGTAACGAGCTCAGTAATTAGGTGGAAACCCAGACATGTAAACAAATAACTAAAAGGCAATATAATAAGTTCTATAACAGAAGAACCGACACAGAGATGAGAGGAACTGAGTCACCTGGAAAAAAACTCTTAAAAGACTTCCTATAAAACACAACCTTTTAACTGGTTCCAAGATGAGTGCAGTTTTTGATCAAAGAAGTCAGCAAGCATGAAGCTGCAGAGACTTGAAAGGACTCTACAAGAAAGGAAAGAATCAGATGTGTGCATAAAATAATCTGTTTGTTTACACCTTTTTGGGGTCCTGGAGAATAAAGTAACTCTTTCTAAACTCAAAGAACATTCATACATCTCCTCTTGATTATAGCTAAAGACATAAATATGCACTAATAAACCAATGTGCTAAAAATATGCACTCTTTTTACTAAGAAAACATGTACCAACAGAGATATGGGTAAATGTAGAAACTACTATATATGTCAGTAGGCATCAAGATAGAAAACAAAATTTTTAAATTGTGGTTTTATTATGTTTTACCTATGTGAACTCAGCTGTCTATTGTCTATTTACTTAACATTATTAAGTGCCTACCAATTGCCATGTGCTTTTCAAGACACTGGGGATTTATTAGAGAAGAAGCCAAAGTAACCGAACTTCACAGAGCTTACGTTCCTAAAGAAGATGGAAAATAAACAAGAAACAAATATGTAATATATTCCAGGTGTGGCTAAGTTGAAGCATCTTGCAAGCAACTCAAGGAAAAGAAAACCCACGTGAAATACAGGGAAAATAAAAAAAGTTTAGATTTGAGGCATTAGAGACTGGCTGAAGCTGCTAGAACTTAAGGTGCCAAGATCGCAGAGACTCTGAAACCACCGAGAGGTGGGCAGATATCGTGTTGGCCATTTTTTCTTGTGGGGCAATTCTTGGAATGCTGAAAACTAAGTCAGGGAGTTTCCACACCCTTATGTGTCTATAGGAGTCACCTGGTCCTCTGAATGTCAGGGTCTGGGGAACAGGCACGAGGAAATTATGCTGATACTCTGGCTACTGCTATTACTGTCCTTTGTCCTTTGTCACTTACCCAGGCATCTCATGACTTCTGTTAAGCAGCAGAGAAGCCAACAGAGGCGTCTCCTGTCTCTCCTTCAAGGGCAGAGGGTGTTTTGTGTCTCTTTCACCTTGCTGCAAAGGATGTTCACCTCTGGTCTGAGGGTGATAGTGTTTGTTGCCCTTTCCACAGAAGCTTGTCTTTTACTCTGTAGAGAAGTAGGGGAGAAGGTTCTTGGTAAGGCTTTCTGCTTTTTCCTTTTCCTCTTCCACAACATCTTTTGTTCCCCACTCCTGTGCCTGCATCAAGATGAAGGCTTTCTCAGGACTCCCACCATGCTCTTAATCTCCCTTGTAAGTACCTGGTGAGCTCTGTGGTGATCATGCACATACCTGCAATTTCCCCTTCTGACTGCAGCTCCCAGGGATTCTATGCACTCATGCTAAAACAAAGTCAGCTTTTAGCAATTTGTCAAAAATTGTAGTTGCATTCTTCTGAACACATTTTATGGGGTGCAGCATCTGCTGCAAAAAAGCAAATGCTCATAGTCTGTGTCTTCTTTCAGGTGAATATCTTTCTTTAGATTTTGGGTTAGTTGGCTGCCCCAAAACCTCAGCTTTCTGATGAATCCAAGAACAACTATGAATTTGCAGATGATCTATTTTCTATATTATAAGGGTACAAAGGATGCCCTGACCAGCCTTTTACATCCTAAGCAAAAGCCAGAAGATGACTCTCCTTTTTTTAACCGCTAGTACAGTTCATCCGTATGTTGGCAAAGAAATAGTCACTTATTCCCACCCCTTTTATAAAAGCTTATGCTTTTCTTGAATTTTACATATTTAAATGTTTTCACCAAAAAAAGACAAGTATGTGAAGTGATAGATATGCTAATTATCTATGACTAATGAGTTAATCATTTCATGTTGTATACATATATCATAACATCACTGTTTACCACTAAAATATGTATAATTACAATTTTTCAATTTACAATAAAATTTTAAAATAAAAAATATCTAATAACAAAATTCTTTGTGAGAAATAACCTAATACTTATCAAAATGTTGAGCAAATGCTTGTGGATTTACTCTGTCTAAATACTTCGGTCCATAAATAAGCACATATAGCTTTTTTATGTCATATACAAACAGATGGTACAGAAATGTCAGTCCTCTTATCATAAACTAGTAGAGTGACAGGCAAATTAATGAAACACATGTCCTTTTTTCTGATATTTAATGTACCAACATATGATAAAAGACTTTAAATTATGCTTTATAAAATCTTGTTTTCAATGGCAAATATGTAACTGAAAGAAGATTGTCTATCAACAAATTTCACCAAATTGACTAAAGGTACTAATTCAATTAGCAAGTAGTTTTAAGTTAATAGCAGTTTATGTCCTAAATAGTAAATAAGTGACTCATATTTGGCCTAAGAAGTAGCTCATGGGATTTAAGATACAAAGATTAAGTGTGTTTCATTTGAACAAATGAGCTTGGAGAAAAGTACTTCTTGAAGAATATCTTGGAAAATAGACGACTTGGGGGGAAAGTTGATAAACATAGGTCAGTTTTCTACCAGATAAAGAGGCTTGTTTATAATTAATCTGATGGTACTAAAAAGGCTTTTAATTAGATTTCTAACACAAAATGGGAAAGGATAGGTTTGGGGTCTGAAACACAAGAGTTCAGCCATCTGCTGCCAACTAGCTCTTGCCAACATGTGATTTGCAAGTTAAATTATGCCAGCTGATGACATATGGTGCTCCTTCTTTAAATATCTTACTCAAAATGAGTTTGCTGCTCTACCACTTGGCTAAATACTAAATGCTCTCAAATGCTGAGTTTGGCTTTCAGAAGAAACAACGGTTTCCATAGTTTTCCTTAGCAAACAAATCTAAGTAAAGGAACACAGATCTAAGTTATTGGCTATGTGTTATTGTCCTGCGGCATGATTGTGAGTTACAGAAATTCGGCCTCTGAAATGTTCACATTCAGAATTTACAAACTTAAAATTCTCCTCAGTTTTAGGTTAACGAAGTAAAGAAAACAAAAGTCACCTCCCTAGGTTTTGATCTGTATTTGAGGAAAGAAGAAAGATAATCTAAAAAAGTTAAAAAAAAAAAAACTATTTGAATCCATTGCTTCATCTCTAGAATGATGTCTCTGTCAATTGGCAGAAGAGTTCAGACCGACTGACAGTGCAGTAGGTGTCAAAAATTTAAACCGTCAACACACTGCAAAACAACGTATTTTTATTCCCAGTGGTCTAAAGCTGCAAAATTCTGTCTCTCAAGGTTTTGGGCTTTGCAATAGTTACAGTTTTGTCTCCAGAATTATTGATCCCATCTGGCTTGAATTAATGCCACATTTTTCCAGACCCTTTGATCTCTCAACCTCTACAAAATTCTCCATAGCAGTTTAAATAGGAACTAACTAAACACATCTATGTAAGCCAATAACTACACTTATGCTAAGACTATATAAGTACACACAAACACACACACATACATCTTCCACTAATCACACCATAAATTTCTCTACCTGCGATACATCCCTATTGTCACTTGAAGGTACGGATTTGAGGCTATTTGATTGAAAATTATGGTGCCTGTCGATCATAGTTTTTGTCTCAGCTGTTTGTACTCCCTATCCAGTCCTAATTTTGTGATCATGACTAAATCTTATAGGTATCAATGGCAGTTCTCTTTCGGTAAGACTTAGCCTCCTAACAAACTTGCAGCATTTTCTCCAGTTGTCGCTATGGACTACATCGCTACAAAATTAAATTTAACTCCTTTTCTTTACTATATTCATCTGCCATAAAGCAAAGACTTTATGGATTTCCCAAACAAGGCAACATATCTTAAATATTGATGGCAGCGGCAGCCCATCTGGAGTGACGGCTGCAAAGCTGCCAGCTACAGTGAGGGAAGTCCAGCTGGGGTTGCGTGCTCCGAGGAGACGGTGGGACAGGAACAGGCAGGAGCTACACCTCCCGCCGAGTCAGCAGGGCAGGGCAGGAGTCCGTGCTCCCAGGCACAGCTGAAGCCTCCTGGGTGCAGCTCCAGAACTGGGCATCCCTGTGCTCTCGGGGGCCCAGGAAACCCCCCTTCCCCAACAGGATCAGAAGTGCCCGCTCCTACTCCCTGGCCTCTCCCCACTCCTGGAACCCACTCTGGTGAAGAGCAAAGTTTTAGCCAAGCCCAGGCGCTGTAGCGACCAGCCAGTGTGTGTACCTCAGGCAGCACTGACACGGTCAGCCTCCTGCCGCTTCAGACCCCCGCCCCCAGACTTTGGACACTGTGTTAGTCTGTTTTCACACGGCCGATAAAGACATACCTGAGACTGGGTAAATTATAAAGAAGAGGTTTAATGGACTTAAAGTTCCATGTGGCTGAGGAGGCCCCACAATCATGGCGGAAGGCGAAAGTCACATTTTACGTGGCAGCAGGCAAGAGAGAATATGAGAACCTAGCGAAAGGGTTTTCCTCTTATAAAACCATAAGATCTCGTGAGACTTATTCACTACCACGAGAACAGTATGGGGGAAACCACCCCATGATTCGACTATCTCTCCGTGGGACCTTCCCACAACACTTAAGAATTATGGGATCTACAATTCAAGATGAGATTTGGGCGGTGACACAGCCAAACCATATCAGACACTGACAAGCATGGGAGGGAGGCCAGGGCAGTGACTGAGAGTGGCTCGACCCAGGCCTGCAGGCACACCTTGGCACAAACATCTTGTGCACTATGGACGGCATGTTGATGACATTGGGAGGCAGACGGGTTCCTGGGTGGAAAGGAGCAGGTCACCAGTGAAGCCCCACTTTCAAGCCAGGGATGGCCTGGAACCTGGGGGCTGGGCTGTTAGCCCCAGGTCGAGTCCGTGGCCTGGAGTGAAAACTTATGGGTGCTTTTTCCAGGCCCACCCATGGCTACCCATAAACCAATTAGCACACACTTCCTCCCTTCTGAGCCTATAAAAAACCCAGAATCAGCCAGATTTCACACAGATGCTGGGACTACCAGCTGTGGGAAGGAGCTACCCACTCTGAGTCTCCAGAGAGCTGTTCTGTGGCTTAATAAAGCTCCTCTCCACCTTGCTCATCTTTCAGTTGTCTGCATGCGTCATTCTTCCTGGATGTGGGACAAGAACTCAGGACCCATCGAATGGTACGACTGAAAGAGCTATAAAAAACAAACAGGGCTGGAACATGTCCCCACTGCTCACCAGTCGTGGGCAATGAGAAGGAGAAAAGAGCTGCGGCCTTTTGGGGAGCCCAGACATAGGAGCCCCCCAAGCCAGGGCTGCGACACCCTCTTTGAGACTCCGGTCTCTGGCATTTTCAAGCTCCCAGGAGCCACTGTGTTCCCTCTGTCCAAATGCAGGTGCCTGCAGTGGAAGCTGTTTGTGGTGCATCTGATCCAGCCACAGGCTTGCACAGGAGTCAGTGCTCGAGCCGGCGTCTGGAGCTGCCTGCCCTGCTTCAGCAGCCGGCATGCCTGGCTGTGCACAGTGGCCAGACCCCACACTCACTCACTCATGCACCCTGTGCCACTCCATCCCCGACTCACCCTTGGCAGGCATGGGATCCAGGCTGGTAGCCTGAGGCAAGCGCAGCCTGCCAGGCCGAGTGGGTGAAACAAGCTCAGTGGGCCTCGAGCAAAACTCGAGCGAAGGTTCCACCAGCCACAGAAATTTCTAGCTGGAAAAGTGACACCCGATGGCTCCCATGACAATATTTCATTACTTTGTATCTCTGTGATACAGAGGATTTAAAAATAATGTAATCAACAAATAAGTGAAAATGTAGGTTGATGAACCAACACACAAAAAATAAAATGCTGGTAGAGCATGAAATGATTGTTTTGGTTTTCCTTGGGAAGCCAAAGGCAATTGGAATTTCAGGGAAACTGACTAACATGATGTATTAGTCTGTTCTCACATTGCTATGAAGAAATACCCAAGACTGGGTAATTTATAAAGATAAGAGGTTTAATTGACTCTTAGTTCCATATGGCTTGGAAGGCCTGAAGAAACTTATAATCATGGTGGAAGGCACCTCTTCACAGTGCAACAGGACAGAGAATGACAGCCAAGTGAAGGGGGAAGCCCCTTATAAAACCATAAGATCTTCTGAGAACTCACTATCACAAGAAAGGTATGGGAAAAACCGACCCCATGATTCAATTATCTCCACCTGGTCCCGCCCTTGACACATGGGGATTATTACAATCCAAAGTGAGATTTGGGTAGGGACACAAAGCCAAACCATATCACATGAGCACTGACCAATGAGAACATAGCTGGTTTAGAATAGTGTCTTGGACTGGGGGGCCCCTGCCTGTGTCAGGAATTAAAACTTTAATTGCTGGACTGTGACAAGAGACAGAAGTGAGGCAATAAGCGATAGGAGATCATTTGACTTAGGAAAGATGTTGTATAAAACTAGTTCATAATCATTTTTATGTTTTAACAACCAATATGTTATATTTTCATACAATGGCTGAATATTAGTCCCAGTCTATAGATTTGCTTCCAATGTTCCCAATAGTGAATTTTTGTAACACACAAGGTTTCAGAAAATAAATCTTCATAGTTCTAAAGGATACACTAAATCCTGATGAAGTTAAATCTATCACATCTCTTTGTACCACCAGTATCAATAAAACACAGAAAAATCTACCTGTTCTAGAATTGAATATGAGATGTGTGTGTCTGCATGTGCTGGAAACGGTGGGTAAAATGTGTGCATTTCAGCGTTCTAAGCCCTTAAATGTATGATTCAAATGTCTCAGCTTTATTAGACTTTAAATACGAATATTGTCACATTAATTTTAAAGTCTTATTTCCTGTATTTAACTACCACCTTTACTTGCAGGCTTCTACCCCACCCTACCCATGGTATTTCTGATAATTCTTGGAGCATGCTTGTCATGTGCTTATGAAGCAGAACAGCAGTTCACAGGAGCCACATGACTTGCTCTATGTGCTTAATGTCTAACTTTCCTACCCTTTTTATGATGCTCTACAAAAGAGGTTTCTAGACTGTGCCTAACATGCTGATACTGCTGATGTTTTCAGGACACTGAAATAAACTGCATGGTTTCTTTTATAAACTTTATAAACTGTATGGTTTCTGCTGCTTCCTGACCTGGACTTCAGGTACCAAATTCTCTCTGTACTGAAGAGCGAAATTCTAATTATTAACCCTGTGTGGTACACTGTCACTAACATGGAGCAGGGATCCCTCTTAGGGGCCTGCTACCTACTCCCCACTCCCCACGCATGAAAATAAAGAAAAATTTTGAGTTCCTTCAAGGAAATTTCCAGGTACCTAGCTAGCTTTGGTAAGTAAATGAGCAACCTGATAAGCAAAAAGGTGATAATAACTTAAAACAACAGCCAAGGAAATTTGAGCCTCAAGATGTTTGATTCCCTTGGTAGCTAAAGGTAATATCTTAACATATATTCCTGAGTTGTTTTTCAGAAACCTGGACCCCCACTGGGTAGAAAATGCCATCCACTGGCACGCAGATCTCAGATAAAGGGGCACTGAGGGCTGAAATCTGACTGCTGTTCTTTGTTCTAAATTTCTTCCCGAGGGTCCTGGAGTCATGCCCACAGGCCAAACTTCAACATTCCTTTCTGCTAACCCCAAGACTTTAGACAAAGATTTGCTCTCTTAACCAATCACAAATCAAAGAATCTTTGAATCCACCTATAACCTGAAAGGCCCTGCTTCAAGATATCCCACCATTTTGGGCCAAAGCAATGTATAACTTCCATGTATTAATTTATCATTTTGTCTGTAACTTCTTTTTTGAAATTTAACCCTGCCTTTAAAATCCCTTGCTTGTAAACCATCAGGGAAGTCAGGTCTTAAGCATTAGCTGTCCAATTCTCTTTGCTTGGCACCCTGCAAATAAACACCATGCTTTCTCTTGCTGCAAACCTCAGTGTGGATGTTTGGTTTTACTGTGCCGGATAAGCAGACCCAGGCTTGGTTTGGTAAAACCAACCAGGCCACAAGGTGTCACTGCTTTTGCCCTTTCTCACACAGTCCTTTCACTTCTTCCTTAGCCACTATTTAATAATGGTTTCCTCTGAACTCAAAACTATTCCAGAAGGGCAGTGAATTGAATGATCCACAATAAAATGTGACTCAGACTACACTATGAGTGTCCATCCTCTTGCACACAATGATTTACCTAAGCAAGGTCAATCAGAAGTTGACAAGGCTTCTGAAGGAGGGATAGTTTTTCTCCTTCTGTGAGATCACAATTTTTTTAAAAACTGGCTAAGTCTGGACACTCCAGGAGCCATCTAGATGCCACACAAAGACAGTCTGTCTTGAGAATAAAGCCAAGAAGAGGCAAGCACAGCATAATTTAGAATGGCGCTCAGTAACAGAGTTGCCACCACGCAGTGTTTTACATTTGAACTGATTCAGAATAAATGGAAATAGTTTATTTTCTCAGTTGGCCATTAGCCACACTTCAAGTACTCAATAGTCACATGTGACAATTGAATTAGACAGTTGAGATATAGAACATTTCTATCATCACAGAGTGCTTTATTGAACAGCATGATCTAAAGGAAGAAACTGAGTTCTAATTTCATCCTTTAAACCCCTGTATCCAGCATTGCCTAAAGCTGCATCCACTTTAAATTTCATTTTGATTTAAGCTAAAATAATGAAAGCATGTTTAACTTTTACTTGTGACCTTTAAAAATTTACAACATAAACTAGCCCTCGGTCCTTTTCCTCAGAACCAGATGCAGAAAACAGACAACCTTTTCATTTTTTTCCAGGTTTTTGTTTTTTTTTCCATGAACTATCCTGAGAAGACTCAACCTCACCGTCTCCTTCAGAAAATACACACACACACATATGCACACATTTACCATGAAAAGAAATTTGAGGCAGGGGTTTGGTAGGTGTTATCACAAAGCCAGTCTCTAGTGTCAAAGATAACCAAACTGGACACTAGTTTAAAGTAGTGAAAACAGATTTTATTCAGTAATTGTTAACACTAGGAGAAAGAGCGGAGCTGCATTCTGATTTGCACAGAGGTGACTGGGCAATTTAAAGCAGGGAGTCAAGTGAAAAATTACAGTCAGTCAGTATAAATGCCATTAGGCCAGCTGTGTCTGCTGGCTGGCAACTACTGAAGTTAGGATTCTGTTCTCTTACAGAGCTTGGAAAACAGAGACTATCCTTCCTGATGACTGCATTTCAAAGGAATGGCTTTCAGGCCCTTGAGAAAGACACTCTTGAATTGTATGAAATACAAATACATCTCAAAGAAACAGAGAAAGGATTTCCAATTTTTTTGTTTGTTTGTTTGATAAACATTCTAAGAAAGGGAGACCTATCATCAGATATTGAGTAGAACAAAGGGAAAATTCTTTTGACAGCCCAGAGCTTTTCAAGACAGGCACTCAAAAGAGGGCTGGATTTGTCCCAGAGACAGGCCTTAGGTAGCTATTGGCCATGTTAAAGTTTGGTCAAGTCTCGGTAGTGCACGGGTTTGAATGGAGTATTTGTACCCAGAGTTCTTTGCAGTTCTCATTACCTAGATTTTTCCAGAATGTTCAGTCAAATGCAAATCATGTAATTTAATCTACAAGACAACCCTCTGATGCCGAGATCATTATCCACTTTACAGATGAGGGAACTAAAGCTCAGAGGGCTTAAACTACTTGTTCAGGTCACATACCAAAAAATTAAGAAGCACATTGGAATCCAGATTTCTGACAAAATTGTGTTTTTCCTCCTATCGCCCATAACTTTGTCTCCCTACAGATCTCCCTAATTTTTCATGCATGTTTCTGTAACTAGTTTTCACAGAAGTGCCCTTGCCTTTAAATGACAAAGCCTGTAAGATTTGAATAGGAAGGAAAAAAACTCAGAAAAATGTCAGAAACTTGTGATTAACAGGCAGCAGGTGTATAAACTGAAAGTGCGAGACTCACATCCATTGTCATCTCAGCAAATGGCTTGGTCCCAAAGTTGCTGAAGGGGGAAATTTGATTATCTTTGCTTCCCCAGAAGACTGATAAATCGAATTCAGACTGTTATTGTTCCAGATACAGCCTGAATCTTCCATAGGATTTTAATCAGCAGCAGCATTATGTAGCATATGGGAGTTATTTGGCTGAAAGGAGACTCCAACTGTCACTGGTACATCCGCTCAACATGAAAGGAAAATAATAATACAAAATAATGGGGCTTTCTTATCTACAGAGCAGCTTCCCTCTGAGAAACTCTGTGGTTTACTGTACTACATCTTTACAACATCCTGTTACGTGGGTCAAGCAACTACTTGACTATAATCTTGGATGCTTACTGGCTGATTCCACCAACATTTTAATGTCTTTCATAGCTCTTTCTCTATCTCATCTTATAAATCCTGTTTCCTCTTACTTTTCAATCTCTTCTGTTCTCTTTATTGGTTAACTTTCACCCATCCCTTCCCATTTAAATTGTCTCAACCTTCATTTATCTTTCTCAGTACTATGTGTTTTCCTTTCCTATCTTTATTTTATAGAAGCCTAGATAGGGAAATTAGAATTCATACGGCAATAGAGTCTTTAGTTCAGTTACATCATCCTGTTTTTCTACAGTATCGGGCAAATGTAGCCTTCACTTTACTTATTTACTCCCTTAGTCACCAAAACTCTATGGAATGTGTTTGTTTCAAGATTCGAAAGGGAGTAACACATGGTCTTTTCCTTCAAACATGGAAGACAAACCAACAGCTAATGACAATAGGATGTGATAAGTGTCATCTTCTTACTGAGCCCATTAAAGTACAGAGAAAACACACTAAGTGTGTGGTACCTATGGTGGCTGATCCCTAGAGCCAGATTCCAGAGTCAGGCTCAGAAACCAGTCACCGGGTTTCTTTAAAACCCTTCCCCCATCTCTTGACCTTTCTTGACATGCCTCAACCCCCATCCCCACCCTTTTGCTCCACACACCTAGAAAGGTTGTGAAAGGGATATTATGCTTAACAGTCTTACACACATCTGAGGATGACATTGACTGAGCTCATCTGTTAACTCATGAGTCAGCATTTCTAGTAAACTAGGAATCAATCTAAAGTACCCCCCCACCCCACCGTGTGTGTGTGTGTGTGTGTGTGTGTGTCTCTCTGTCTCACACACACACACAAACACATACACTTCTCTTTTTCAAATTACAGGGAATATGAGCAATGAACAAATGTTTTGCTTCCTAATAGCACCAACATTTTTTTTAAAAAGTATCAAGACTCTCTTGAAATTCCTATATTTTGTCCAAACATGTAGTCAAAAGTGGTGAACTAGTCATTGCCAGTTTTATGCCCTTGGGTAAGAGATAAACTTTATCAAATGACAGCAAAAAAAGAAGGATGGTTAGAAAGAAAAATGATCATGAATTACACACTAATTCAGTAGTGGAGCCAGCTAAGAAGGTACTATTTCCTTTCCCTGTCTCTGGACCTAATCATCTAACTTCAAAAAGTCAACTGCCAAAAGAGAGAAGATGCCTCCTCTACCATGACATTACCATCAAAGTGTTCAAGCTGTAGAAAGGAATACCTAAAGTAATGAATGCTTGCAAAAGAAAATCTATGCTGTCTGTACTTGGGTGGGAATTCAGTAAAAAAGAATTCCTCCTTCACAATTAATAATGAAAAAAAAACCTATTTCATTAACATCAAAAAACCTATTTCATTAGCATCAAACCCTAGGAAAAATTAGGCAGCAAAACAATTCTGAGTGTCTCAGATAAGGCCTGAAAATCAGAATCTAGTCACTTGGGATCCAGAGAGATGTGACGCTGTTGTTGAGAGTTTATGCTGAGAGTAAAAATTAGGTAGCAAAAAGTCTCTATATAAGATTGTAATATAATCCTTTTTTTTAAACAGAAATAATAACCTTTTCTTCCTTTCTCTTTGTATAAACACAGTACCTAGGACATAATAGATGCTAAATGTTTATTGCATAGATAAATGAATAAACATTATTTTCAAGCACTCCAAAATGAGATTTAAAATAATTAGCATAAAGAATTATAAACATAAAAAGCCTTTTAGATTCAAAAACCATAAGCATAGAACTAACAAAAACTGCATAGGAAAAGTTCAAAACCCACATATTAACCTCCCAATAAATTTGTTAATCTCGATTTGCAGTAACAACACTGTTATTGCAAAACCAATACATCTTAGGCTAATGGGCTAATTGCTTCAGCAAACATCTTAGAAGCCTCACTGTTTTCACACAATGAACTTTTCATTCTTGTTTACGTCTGAGTCTAAGGCAGGAGTGGGATGTGGAGGTGAGATACTCTGCACCATGAAGCTATTCAGGGACCTTGATATTTTAATCTGTTGGTTCTTTCATTGCCTATCACCTCAGGATTCTCCACAGGATGCCCTCCATTTAGCCAGCAGATGATAGAGACAGGGAGCATGTGGTAAATGGTATGGGAGGTTTTGTGGTTCAGGCAGGGATATGGGCACATTCCTTCTGCCCACATTCCACTGGCCAGAACTCAGTCTTTGACTTTAAGTCAGGCAGGCTGAAGAGCTTCCTTTTGATAAATAATAGGCATGTTAGTTTTTAAGCAGAGAAATGACCAAGATGAAAGTTGGGAATTACATTGGCCATGCTGAGTAGAAGAACCTAGTGAAGGGATAAACTAGACACAGGGAGATCTGTTAAGAAGCGATTGCAGTAATGTGGGCAGAGAATGATGAGGCTCAGACTAAAGTAGTAGAAAAAGAATAACAAGAAAATGATGAATTTGCAACATACATTAACTGACTTGTCGACTGAACAGGAATGAACCAAGTAATATTCTTGGGTTTTACAAATTTATAAAATTTGGGTGGGCTTTTAGTTAACTGATGCATTTTTTTGTTGGTTTATTAGTTTTTTCTCAAAGGGATTATGATAATAAAGATTTAAATGTGAAGGAAGTTCATAGAATGCAGTGTCTGTGGGAAGTCAGGGAAAGCTAATGAAGAGTCAAGAAAAAACAAAGGGAATGTTTTGAAATTCTGTAGATCACATTGAGGATTTTAAACTCAATGTGTGATAGCAAATTAAGTGTCAAAAGAGGACAAATTATCTTCAAATATTTTCCCCTATTTGTTTTGTTGCTATTCTCCACAACTGCCAAACATTCAGATGCAAATAAAATGCTTGAGTAAATAATTCCATTTTGGCTGTGGCAACTGGCTTACAGTATGCATTTTGGGAAATTCTGTAAAGATGTTATTTTTAGGGCTTTGAGGAGAAAAACTACCTGGGAAGCTAACTGGTAACCACTTAATCAGACAATTGATCTAATTGAAATAGCTTTAGTCACATTGTTGACATGTATTATAGCAATTAACTAATGCTCAATAAGTTTAAAATACATCATGAAAAGTCCATTACTTAGACAAATAAGGGTGCCATTAATCCCTAAAAAAAAAATCTACATTTCAAAGCCTTCCTGCAGCCTTTCTGCAATTTATGAGAGACAAGGACATAGCAGCAGTACCGAGCACAGGGTGATCCCTTTAGTGGTAGTAACAGCCAGAGTGATTAACTTAATGTGAGAGCATTTCCATTTCCTTGAGCATGTCAGCACCCCCCTCTTGAGTCCCACCTGGGGCCAATTACCAGAAAATTCCAGAATATTCATATTCTCTCTGTACTGGGTCATTCACAATAAAAACAAAAGAGACTTCCTTTCTTTAGGTCTTCTACACATTTAATTCTTTTAATGGAAAGAAACGAATTCACATACATCTCTCAGTTGTTCAATACAAACTTGGGAGAAGTACTTTTCGGCATCTATGCTGTTTCTAGGCAACAGGAACATTTTAAATAAAATTTTCATTAATTTCTCAACAATTATGCAATAATTTATACGTGCAAGTACTCTATCAAATACCTTTCATCATACATACTCATAAAGTAGAATTTGAAAAATACGCTCACACAGTAATAGATTCAGAGTGCAAAATGGAGCAGCAGAATTCCTAAACAGGAACATGTCATTGCTAACAAATAATAAAGCACCAAAGAATACTTGAGCTACTATGAAACAAGTACTCTTTACTTAATCCTTGTCACAACCAAATAACGTAGATGCTGATATTAATCTCTATTTAGAGATAAGTAAACTGAGGCACCAGAGGGTAAGTAACTTGCTGTAAGTCACACAGTTGGGAAATGACAGAGAAAATGCAGGGACTCGGCTGGCTGCAGGGTTCACCCTCTTAACCCCTTGATGTCTCTTGGAGCAGGAGCACAGAGAATATTTCAGTATCAGAAGCTACATATGTGGTTTGTAGGATAGGAAGGGCATGGGCAAGAAAGGAGCACAAGGGGTGAAACGGAAGTGTTAGGCAAGGATCAGGTGATAAGATATTTGGATAATAGAAATTACAAAACTATTTGCTAATAATTCCAGTAAGAACAGTGATAATCATAAGGCTGTGGATTTGCACAAAACATGCAAAAAGGTAATGGACAAATCAGGGTTGGAGCCTCAGCCATCTGCATCTATTTCCAGTCTTTTGAAAAATAAATACTGTTCAAGTAACTCTCCATTGAGAGAGGCTGGGAAATAAAATTTGTTTACTTGTAATTAACGTTGGTTACCTTTCCTGAATTGTTGCTTAGATGCCAAAGATTTCTAACTACATCTTGCTTTCAGAATTTTCTGCCGAGGATCAAACTCATGTTACCGATTGCAGTTTCCTCAGTAAAATTGTCTGTGACATTCTCAAGACCTATCAAATAGAATGTTCTGCATCAACACATGTTTCTATAAGACCAATTTTCTCTTGATTAGAAAATACATCTCAGAATCTGTGTACACAGGCAAATGTCTTTGCCACTATTGCTCCTAGTAAGTTGCAATCACCCATGCACTATATCACTTTTAACAAAACAACTAATTTTTATTTCTGATTACTAGAGCATAGGTAATTGAGAGCTATCTGTCATATGCAAGATTTGAGCATACCAGAAATTTCATAAATGCATACGATGCACACATTCTTTTTATACTTTCTTAAAGTGGTTAGATAGAAAACCAAAAGTGCCCCAGGCCAGATTTCCCAGCGAGGAGATATTGATATGGAGATAAACATGAAGGAAGATTATCAGGGAATACTTTTGTTACTGAAATACCAGGGGCTCAGTCTAAGTCCCATTCCTCCCTCCACAGAAAGCCAATCGCTGAGACAACAAGTATTGCCAGGGAAGAAGGTTATTCAGATTCTGCAGCCAAGGAAAACAGGATATCGGTTTCAAATGCATCTCCCCAACCAACTAAAATTAAGGTTTTCTATAGCAGGACAGAAATGTAACTATGTGTGGGAAAACAGCAATTAGTTGGGGGATGGGGGCAAGGGAGAGGTGTTAGGCCAACAGGAAGCCGGGTGGTCAGTTAAGCAATCATGACGGAAGAGGGGTCTGGTGTCTTATTGTCTAGATGTGGTGATCTGGTGAGTTTCAGTTCACTGATACTCTCTGGAAGGTCTGATGTTTAGTTTCCTGAGAAAGGAACTCAGATAAGACAAATGTAAGTTTCTCAAGTTTGAAGACTGGAAGGGTCGATTTCTATGTTCATTCAAGAAACCATAAACATCAGTTCTATGGGACAACTGGGCCAGTATCAGTTACTCTTTTCTATTTATCAATTCCTCAATCATGGGGAATCTGGGCATAGATCTTTCCGGCTGCTTCATGCTGAGGAGGAGTGTTATGGGATACTATGATGTTTAATAACATAGATAACCCACATTTAAGTGTTTTGTTAAACCTGTTGAGTTAAAGAAGTTAAAGAGCCAAAGCTCCTCAATGTGTCAACTGTTTAGGCATCTGTGTGCCCATCCTTGAATTGGAGGGTCTGAACTAATTTTATTCTTCAAAATTGGCCCTTACAATCTCAAGCCCCCACTATCTCTTCTGTAATAATCCCTGATTCTAGAGGAATTAAATAGTTTAATTTTTGGCCCTGTGTTTCATGAAAGCAATTCATTTTGATTGTCACCTTCTCCCAGGTCTACAGATGAGGCTTGCACTGGTGTCAGTGTTTTAGATTTACCCAGGAGTCAAAGCCCTGTAATTTAGCACAAAGATTAGTTAATAAGACATCTATCAAAAATGTTAAAAGCATCAATACATTTGGTCAAAACAGAATCACAAGTCATTGAAAAAAACAGTTATTCATTTAGCCAAAGTGCTAATCAAAACACTATGAAAGCAATACAGAAATAAAATTATAATAAAGGAGCATTCTACCCACAATTTGCAGATAGACTACTTTGCTATAAAATAAGTTTCTGTCTATGATATAAATGATCAAGTATAGTATATACATTTATGCTAAGAATAGAAGACAATATTTAATGAAATGTTTAGAGACATAAAAGACATAAAAAGGAACATTTAGAAATTAGTGTTTCAGTTTACTAATACAGCAGTGAGTCCTGTTGTTCTCTCTAACATATCACAAATTAAAACACTGTGATTTGGTGTCTAGTAGTTACCATCTACAGCACTTCAAACCATTGTATTAAAGTAGTTAGGTTACTCCTTGCATATACCTAATCACTAGCACTCTAGTGACAGAACTGTGACCAAAGCATGAAAAATGTGATCGGTCCTATACCAGACTTATCAATGTAAGACAATTAACATTTTTCTTTGTCATTAAAAAAGTAGTATATGCAAATATTAGTTTTTGAAATTCAAAATGAGGATAAATAATCTTCTTTCTCTTAAATACTATAAAACAAGGACAAAGTAAGAACAAACAATGATTTCTTTTCAGCCATATTAAAAGGCATCATCACATATTTCCAAGATTGGCTTCTAGATACAATAGTGACACCTGATTAGGTAACTATCATCAATAGAATCTTCAAACCAGAGCCACACTTGTACATATATTATTTTCAAGTGTACACATGAAGGCCCATCATCAGTAATAAAAGACTTAGGATAAAAATTTAAAAACCACTAGAAAGTTTCACAAGTTTTTATTGCTAATTAATCTAAGAGAATGTCACTAAATTTTAATAATGGTAAATACAACTAAAGTAGTTTGAGATAAATCCTATTTAATATAGTTTCCTTAAGGACAAGGCCAACGTTTCCTCAACATTAAAACTTTGTACCCATATCACAGTTTGTCCTCATTACTTAAGGAAAAGATCTGAAACCAACTCAAATTATTGATTAAATTAAATTACCTTGGAAAAAAACAATACTTAAAAATTTCTATTCTCACCTACTTTTCCAAATAACAAAATAAATAGTGTACTATTGCTGTTCAGAACTTATAAAAATAAGTCTTTATTTTAAAACTCTCTAGATCATTAGAAGTAAGCAAAACCAATCCAATTTTAAATGGCTGGTGTGCTCTATCTTTTTTTGGAGGCATGGCAAAGGTAGCTTAGGAATTTTAGATAAATAGAGCAAATGATGAATTGTTGGAAATGCATATGAAACAAAATAACTACTATAGAACCAAATAAAAGCCTTCCATTAGAAACTAAAAACGTCGGTGGCTTTATATATATATGTATGTATAGGTGAAACCCAAAGGTGAACAAACAGCAAATAAATGAAAATTAAAAGGAGAAACATAAACAGAAAATCCACTCTAAATTTTTCTCTTACTCAATTTAACATTGGAAGCTATGGTGTTACCCAGAGCCTACAAACACACACACACACACACACACACACACACACACACACACACACACAGAATATTTTGTTCCTGGTACACAAATTAATGTCTTTATGTCCACCAATACCACTATACATTTCATGCCATTAAGAAATTCACTTCAGGCCAGGCACAGTGGCTCACGCCTGTAATCCCAGCACTTTGGGAAGTCGAGACAGGAGGATCACTTGAGATCAGGAGTTTGAGACAAGCCTGGTCAACGTAGTGAAACCCTATCTCTACCAAAAATACAAAAATCAGCCGAGCATGGTGGTGTGTGCCTGTGGTCCCAGCTACTCAGGAGGCTGAGGCACGAGAATCGCTTGAACCTGGGAGGTGGAGGCTGCAGTGAGCTGAGATCATACCACTGCACTCCAGCCTGGGTGACAGAGCAAGACTCTGTCTCAAAAAAAAAAAAAAAAAAAAAGAATTCACTTCAGGCACATGACTAGTAAGTACCTTGGTGTTAGTACTATCTACAAAGCAATATAAGCATTTATGTGAAATTTGCTTGTACTGCTTTGTAGATAAAGCAATCTAAAAGCATGCTAAATCTGGCTTCATGTTTAACTATATTAAAAAAGAATTGTCAAACTGTTAATTCATTTCTTTACAATATTTCTTATTTTACCTTCATCAAGGCTAAGAGCTTTATCTACGGGCAATGTTAATTTGCCAGATTTCTCTAATTTTCTATCAGGTTTTAAAGAATAGTTTACTATCTAATCTTTTTGTTTGTTTGTTTGTTGAGACGGAGTCTTGCTCTGTCACCTAGGCTGGAGTGCAGTAGAGCCATCTCGGCTCACTGCAAGCTCCGCCTCCCAGGTTCACGCCATTCTCCTGCCTCAGCCTCCCGAGTAGCTGGGACTACCGGCGCCGGTCACTACGCCGGGCTAATTTTTTATATTTTTAGTAGAGACGGGGTTTCACTGTGTTAGCCAGGATGGTCTCGATCTCCTGACCTCATGATCTGCCCACCTCAGCCTCCCAAAGTGCTGGGATTGCAGGCGTGAGCCACTGCGCCCAGCTGTAGTCTTTTTAACCTTCTGTTTTCTCTGTATGTACATGAAAGTGATAGAGAAACAGAAAAAAAAAAAAATTCATATGACATGCTTACACTTTCTGTTTTGTCCTAAATTTTCTTTTTAAATAACAAGTCATTTTACTATAGTACAAAAATTTACCATACAAGATTCTTTCTCATACGAAAATCTTTTCTTTAACCTTCCTTAACAAAAATGTATCTTCATATCCATAACTTTTTCCTGTCTCTCTCCCATACTTACTGGTTCCTTTCTTCCTGATTTCATAAATAAGCTTTCCAAGTCTATAATTAGAATTAACCTTTAGGTAACTTCTGAATTAGACAAAATTACTATTTTTCTCAATAAAAACATATCTTCTTTGGCACATTTTATATACAGAATTTTATATTAACTAGAATTCTTATTCTTGCTAATCTTAAATGTTAATGAAAACTAGGAGGCAAGAAATTCTGAACTATTTATTAGATATTAGCTAGCATTTTATAGATGAGAACAGTTCACACTTTTTAAAAACCTGTTTCCCCATATCACAACCCTTTTTTAATTGGAAGTGACCTGAACATCCAATGAGCATTAAAAATAATTTTAAGATTTTAAACTACACAAAAAGTTCACTTACAAGCATTTATTCCATTTACATGTTTTCAATTCTTTCATTTTTTAACAGTTTATTTAGCTTACTTCTGAAAACTGAGATATTAAACAAAGTTAATAATCATTTTAAGTCATTTCCTTGTTAACCACTTTTTATACCCTGTGAATATGAGGTGCTCACCTAAGTGAGGACTTTAAAATTAAATATATGGGCATTTTCCCTAGTAACTCAGAAGATTCAGCTGTTTTCATTAAAACAACATTAAATTAGACTTATTTGTCAAATGAATCACACAAACATAGATTATTTTACTTTGGCTGGGTTTATAGTTTTATAACCTTCTGTACCAAACCTTGACACCTCAAAATATCTAATAAAGACAAATATAAAACCCAGACAAAAATGTATGCTGACAATTCTGAAGACATTTCTACTTTTATTTTACCAATAATTTTAAAGCCATCTTTTTAATTGACTATTTACTCAAGTCACATGAACTTGAAAAATGCTTGGACATATTCACTTAATTTATGAGTGCTCTTTTATTTATGAGCCAATCTGGTACCCTGTAAAAACAACACGTAACATTTAGACCCATATACATATATACAAACAAAGACCCAATAGTTTTTACTTTAGAATTCTAGGCATGAGATAGCAATACAAACTCACTGGTTTACGAACATGTTCACACGGCTAACTTTTTTGCCCTGATAGATAATACAATGAAGGCTATGAACTAAAACTGGGTAAATCAGTTCCCATGGCAGTTTAACTTTTAAAGGCCAAAATTCCCAAGATTCCAAAGAACACTGGGGCCAAACAGCACCACAGAAGAGCATCATAGTACTAATTAGGTCCAACCCTGTTTAGAACAGCAGCATAAAAGCATACATACATGGACCTCCATCCTGCTTTCCCATTCAACAGCAAAATGAATTCAATTGTAAGACAGCACTACAATGCAAAGACATCGCGATCAGACAAGATCAGCCACACTCAGAGTGGTATGGCTGTAGAATTTCCCCTGCTCCGTCAACCCACAACTACATACAGACTAACCCAAAGAATGCACCCATGTGGGCTGCACTCTGGGATCAAACCCTGACATCCCATAACTACATAGACATACACAAACAATCACCAAAACACAATCCAACTTCTGTAGCAATGAACAAGCCCCAAGAGTGTTCAAACTGAATCAGTCAAGGTATTATCCTCTCTCCATCAGTTTGGCTTGTTTAACCTGCAAACTGATATGCCTTTGGGATTTCCCAAATGGAGAGGAACCATTCCCACTGTCCAGTACCCATAAAAGACACTCACCTTTCTGGACATAGACGTCAAATTTCAAAGGCTGTTCTTCCTAGGCAATCAGGAACATGGTTGGGGTTGGCAGAAGTGGGCCCAAATGGGGAGAGACTAAAATCCACCTCTGGCCAAAATGGTCAGGTAGCTGCTTAGAGGGCTTTTGAAACTCTCCCAGCCCATGGCAGCTGAGTCACAAGCAATGCATTCACGGTCAGGAAACCAAAATTTGTTACCAAAACACCAGAAGTTTGGTCCCATTGCTCACTGCACAGAAAGCCAATCACTGAGACAAAAAGTATTGCCAGGGAAAAAGGCTATTCAGGTGCAACAGTCAAGGAGAGCAAAAAAATCAGTCTCAAATCCATCTCCTCGACCAATTAAAATTAAGGGCTTCTATAGCAGGACAGAAATGTAACCATTTGTGGGAAAACAAGAATTAGGGAGGGGTAAGGGAGAGTAGTTGGCCAACAGGAAGCAGGTAGTCAGTTAGGTAATCAGGATGGATGAGGGGGATCTGACACCTCATTGTCCAGATATCGTGATCTGGTAAGTTTCCGTTCATTGATACTATCTGGGAGCCTTGATGATTGGATTCCTGAGAAAGGAACTGAAGTAAGACAAATGTAAGTTTTTGAAGTTTTAAGACTGGGAGGGCCAATTTCTATGTTTATTTAAAAACACCGTAAACATCAGTTCTATGAGACGATTGAGTTGGCTTCACTTTTTGTTTATTTTGTTTTGTTTTGTTTTGTTTTTGAGATGGAGTCTCTCTCTGTCGCCCAGGCTGGAGTGCAGTGGCGCGATTTTGGCTCGCTGCAATTTCCTCCTCCCGGGTTCAAGTGATTCCCCTGCCTCAGCCTCCCGAGTAGCTGGCACTGCAGGTGCGTGCCACCACACCTGGCTAATTTTTTTGTGTTTTAGTAGAGATGGTGTTTCACAATGTTGGCCAGGGTGGTCTCGATTTCCTGACTTCTTGATTTGCCCACCTCGGCCTCCCAAAGTGCTGGGATTACAGGTGTGAGTCACTGCACCTGGCCAAGCTGGCTTCACTTTTAGGGTCAAAGCAGCATAGGGCAGTGAGGAGAGTAGAGCTGAAATGCAGGTCCAATGAAAGTCCCAGGTAATCACACATCTCAGGACCATGTTGCCATTCAGAGCTGTCCCAAGCTTCTGTAAACTTATGAAACACAAGGGTGTGTACATATATGTATATATATTTAAGATATATACATGCATGTATATATGTATTTAAATATGTATGTATATTTTTATTAAAACCATGCATGGTGACCAATTTTCTTTTTTTTTCTTTTTTTTTTTTTTTGAGATGGAGTTTCACTCTTGTTGTCCAGGCTGGAGTGCAATGGCGCAATCTCGGCTCACCGCAACCTCCGCCTCCCAGGTTCAAGCGATTCTCCTGCCTCAGCCTCCCTAGTAGCTGGGATTACAGGCATGTGCCACCACGCCCGGCTAATTTTGTATTTTTTAGTAGAGACAGGGTTTCTCCATGTTGGTCAGGCTGGTCTTGAACTCCCGACCTCAGGTGATCCACCCGCCTTGGCCTCCCAAAGTGCTGGGGGATTACAGGCATGAGCCACTGTGCCCGGCAACCAATTTTCAATAATCTATCTTGCTTAGATATTATACAAGTATTAAAAGATTATCTATAACAAGAGTTAATAAGTCTAATATTAAAATTAACTAAATTATACTTAATTATAAGATTAATTTTATAAGACATTAATTTTAATATCTTAGACTTATATTAAGATCTTAGACTTATAAGATAATTACAGCTACACAGACATGTAGCTGGCAGCTTTAGTTCTATACCCTTAGTCATGGTTTAAAATAAACAGAAAACAAAAAACTCACATTTCCAGGTGTCAAAGAGCTCTCCTTCCTTGTAGAAGGTCAGTGTATTCTTGAACAAACAAACCAACTGACAAATAAGATTTTCTGTCATCTCTAACCCAACAGAATAGGTCTCCACCTAAAAAGGATGATCAAATAGGCTATAAAACCAAATTCACAAACATTTCTGGCACATTAGGAAATAACTTCTGAGTTATATAAAAACCAAAACCAGAAACAAAAACAAAAGCGCAGAATCCACGGGAAAAAAGAAACAAAAGTCAGCGAAGGTAAAGTTCCATTGCCACTTGGAATTTGCTGCAGAAGCCAAGAGAGGATGTTTGCTTCCATGCCTACACACAGATTGGCTCTGGAAGGTGCATTTACAGGGATATCTTGGTGGAAACTCTAATTTGAATAAACTTATGCAAAGATTTCTTTAACTCATTGGCTAAAGGAAGACTGTAAGACTGGTTCATTAACTCTATAAAAAATAAAATAAAAATGAATGCCTAAACTAAGATCTCCTTCAAAGAAGGAACATTCCCAGCTTTGCAAAGTTCAACCTCAGAGCAGGCTGTTCTTCCTCTGATTACTTCTTAATGAAAGCTGTACTGGCTCAGAGATCTACTTCCATCTGTACTGGCCAGATACCACAAGCCATTCTATTCTATCTTTAGCCATGCTCAGCTGCCTTTCTGGATTATTCAAGTTATCTCCTGAAATACCTCTCATTGTTTTTGTTAGTACTTTGGTTAAAACTTTTTATTTTATTTAACTCTTTATTTTTCTCAAAATGAACATTCTTTCATTTTGCAGAATGCAGTGTACATAAATTTCCTCAAATGCCTGTAATGTGTTACACTAGAAACACATAGTTTCTCCTCTTTCCATGATTGCTGTAAATCAAAAGTAGAAATTAAATGGCTGAACTCAATCTATTATGGGCTAAGAAACATAAAAGTATTCAAACTCTGTTCAAAATTTATTCTTGGTGGAACCAAGAATCCATGAGCCTCTTTTACATAGTGTCTACTCTGGTGGAAAATCACCCATGCATGATGACTTCTCCCCTCCATCAGTCTCATTCTGACAAATCAGAGCAGCATACTGGCAGCTACAAAAGAGAATATATATTGAATCAAGGAGTATGTTCAAACTTTTTCTCTCTTAGTTGCTTAGGGAATTATATCCAGTAAATAATAAAGCACTCCACAACTTATTCTAAAAAATTTTCTGATTTAAAGTTTCTGACACAGCATGATACAGTTGATTGTGCCAATGGATTTTCCTCCTTAAGTCAAGAAAAACTGCACAACAATAATTACCTAATTAAGATTTGCATAATTATGATTACTAAATCCAAGAGAACTATTGTAGTAACAATAGAACAACTTATCTAAGGCCAATTAAGTTGTGTTTCCGTTCTGCTTTAATTTATTTTAATCCAAAAGAGCAATAAACCTGATATGTCTAGTTGATGACTTAATTAACTACAGTATATTAAGAAGTTTGAAATTGTTATGATGCTGAAAACCTCAATGCCCTTCAAGGGCGGCATCTTTATTCTTTATTTCTTAAATACTTTAGAATTTTCATCATTTTCATAAGTAAGGCTATATCCCTAATTAATATTAACGTGCAACAGAACTTAATGATTCAGGGATGTTTGTTTAATAAGGAGAAAGGGAAAGAACAGGGTAATGTCACTTTCAGTGAAATGGAAAGAATTAGTTTTATATCTTTGACAGTCAGATTGGAAAAGCAGCAATGCAAAATTGAAACTCTGTTCACTTTATGAAAGGAGCAAAAGCATTCAAGGACATAGAAAATAGGATCAAAGAGAAGGTGTGAGATAGATTTTATCCGAGGTCTTTGATTTATGTGTTTTGAAAACATCTCTAAGACTATTCTTGAAGAGAAGGACAAGACAAAAACATGTTAAAATCTTCAAGTGGGTTTCATAGTTCAAAATCAAAGGCACTCCACACAATTACAAAGAGGAAAATCGGAAAATCACAGAGCTATATCGAGCTAGAGT
Source organism: Pan troglodytes (assembly GCF_028858775.2). Classification (NCBI taxonomy): domain Eukaryota; kingdom Metazoa; phylum Chordata; class Mammalia; order Primates; family Hominidae; genus Pan; species Pan troglodytes. The sequence goes on from NC_086015.1 coordinate 110,192,781, forward strand.
GGCTTAATTAAAATGATAAAAATATGAAAACTTTCTTTTTTTATATTCTTAGTTTTAAGAAATGTATTGGTCTCATGGCTGCCAAACATGTGGTCACATGATCACTCATGTTTTGTCAACAATACTATGCAATTTGAGAAGCTGTTAATATCCACAGCTATCCACTCTCCTTTGAATCCTCAATTCTTCTTCCCAATATTTTTTATCACAATTAAGTATCTAATTCACCCATTTTTTACATCTATCTTAATTTACCAAATAATTTTCTTTTCAGAGATAAATTGACATAGCTATTTCCTTTCACTTTAAGAATATTTGGCCTCAATATGGTGATATATTCAGTTTAAAAGACCTACAAAAATTTTCTATTAAATTCAAGAGATCTGCGTTTACTTTCTTTAGAACCATCAATGTTTAACATTTCATGAGGATGATGGGTTCACACAGTTTTATAAAGCTGTCATCCATGACATTTTAAAGAGATTTGACCTGAGCATTTCAAGTTATGAAAAAAACTTTGATATTTAACTAAAATATCATCAAATGGGACTCGATTTAATGTTTTTATACTTAATTATTTAATATCTAGACATCTCTAAGCATTTACTTTTCTACTTCCTATCCCTGTACATCAGTGGTTCTTATTTTTTTTTCCATCCTAACATCTGTTTACATGCAAAATAATCACACACCCAGGTATTGAAGTTGGGCTGTCGATAAAAGCTGGGATTATACACATTTGCTAATATGGGCTATCACTAATTTCATTTCTTTCTCACAACGATTAGAAACAAATACGTGAGAACTGATGTCTTTGATTATCACCATTGGAATGCAGCAAATGTTTACAGAGAAACCCCGTTGCTCATGGGGTTTCTCCTTGATATTTTTAGTCCCTTTGATATTTTTACTCAGAACATGTCAGAAAAATACAATACCCACCAAAATAGGAAATTGTCATAATCACTGACTCCCCAGACAGAAGCTTCTTTTACAGAAGAATAAACTGATTCTTTAGAAATAAAAGTTACTTTCCCAAATTGGTAATACAGATTTTGATTAAAAATGAATGCCTTTCCTATACTACTAAGCTGGGCTTTATTATTTCTTTCATTTTAAAGATCCCTTGGTATGCTGGATTTCTCTCTATAGCTCCTTCTTACTTTTACTTATAATTACTGTGTGTTATCCTTCAGTTTCCTAAACTTGAACAACTCTGGCTTGTGAGCTTATTAAAAAAATTTTAAGGATGGATGATCTTTATCAACAGCAGGGTAGTATTATTAACATTACCCATTTAGCATATATAAGCATTTTTCGAATGACCAAATAATTTAAGATTTAATGTTCAACTATATAGTCAAAAGCCAGTGAGTCATACCACCTTTTGCCTTCTTATGCTTACTTTTTTTTTTTTTTTTTTTTTTGAGACAGAGTGTTGCTCTGTAAAGATTGTCTTAGCGTGGGAAGAAGTTCTCAGTGTTCACTGTAGTCCCCTTCCCTAAGGCAATCTCTTCTTTTGTTTGTCAAGACTTCTGCATTTCTTTCTTGCCTCAAGGAAACAATCTTACTCTATAACAGTTAGAGAGGAAAAATAAAATAAAAAACTTTCTGATTCGAGAAGGCAATTGAATAAATAATCTGTAAAACTTTTTTTTGTTACAGAGTTTCAGGAATAATTACCATTTTTGAACAGCTTCTGCATTGAAGCATATTTCTTATAGTTTCTTAGTCTGAGTTTGGAGCTCAACGTCTCTCATCCTAAACTCCAAATCAAAGAAAACGGGGCACCAAAGCACATAGATGTTTAGAGTTTAGCAGTTTTAACATACAAACTACCTTCAGACAATTAGAACTCTTGCATTTAGCTTATAATTCTTAAAGTCCAATTTAAGATGTGTTTAAGACTTACAGAAGGACGCTACTGAAATGAAGATGCAAAATCTGAGCCTAAACTTTTTCTAATTATTGTCATTAAAACATCAATGGCTTTGCTTTCATGGCCCTAATCTTATGGAACTCGATCAATATTAAGTTCAGCAAGTGTTTCATTTCTAGTTTACATGTAGTTACAATAACAGTCAGCAATTCAAAATGATGTTTGTCAACTCTAAAAACAGTGTGAGATTTTGTGTGTTTATTTATTTTTATTATAGTAAAGGTTCATGATAAAGACATTAAACAGTTAAAAATATCAGTGTTAAAATATCCAAACATTAACTTACCAGTAATATGTTTGAATTAAAACTAAAGTTTATCTTCTCTTAAGAGTTAAAGTATTAATTCGAGCATATGCTTGATAGATATTAAAAACTATCATGGCTCTCTTTCTCCCTTCCTCTCTTGTTAAGAAAACATGAGCTACTTCACCTAAAAGGTATTTCTATTTTGCAAAAAAAAAAACATTTATAATCCTTCACATCCAATTTGTATTTCATAAAATAATTTCTTCTTTCTTCTTTCATCAAACAATTAATGAATACCTATTACATAAATGCTATGCCTGTCCTCATGGTGTTTACAGTCTAGTGCTAATCATGGGCATAAAAAGGGGCAACAGGTAATTTGAGACAAAGAGGAGTGTTAAAGGAGCCATTAGGAAAGTACATTTGACCTGAATTCACAGCCAGAAAAGGCTTCCTGGAGGAGTTGGCAATCTGAAAAGAGAATAGCAGTTAGCCAGATGAGAAGGTGAGAAAAATAGCTTCTAGAAAAAAAGAGTAGCATGAACAGTATATGGGAGAATCAGGAGGAGAAAAGGGAGAATGAGAGAATGAGAGAGTGAATAGAGCATCTAAGGAAGTGAAAGAATACAATGAGAAATGAAGCTAGAGTGGTAACCAGTGGCCTCAATACACAAGAGTACTGTGGTTTGAATGTCCCCTCTAGAACTCATGTAGAAATTTAATTGCCATTGTGACAGTATTAAAAAGTAGGATTTTTAAAGAAGTGATTAAGGCATAAGGAACATGCCTTCATGAACGAATTATGCTATTATCTGGAGAGCAGTCTCCCTGTAAAAGGGTAAGTTTGACCCCCATTTTCTGTCTCGCATGCATTTTTTCTTGCCAAGTGATACCTTCTACCACGTTATGACACAGCAAGAAGACCTTTACCAGATGCAGTCCCTCAATCTTCAATTCGCCAGCTTCTAGAACTATGAGCGCAATCTCTTTTTATTTAAGAAATTGTCTAGTCTGTGTTAATTCTCTTATAACAGCAGAAAACAGGCTAAGACATGGAGCTTTCATACTATGTTGTAAAAAATGGTTTTGTTTTTATCCTAGCATCAATTAAGGGTCACTGGATGATTTTAGATAGGAATGTGGCATGATTAGATTTGTGGTTTACAAAGAGGGCATAGCTGCTTGTTTCACTGCCAGTCCAGCTTCAATACAGAGAATGAATTTGAAGGGAGTCATCCTGGATTTAAGACCATTTAGAAGTCTGTTGCCAAAATACAGAGAAAGACAAAACTGGACTAGATTGAGGAGTGTTGGTGTATATGGAGAAAGATTTATAAAGAAATTCAATTTAATGTGCTTTTCAGGTCCCTAATGATTTGGGGAAGGGAAGGAGATGGAGGAAGTAAAGATGACTTTGACTTAGGCAAAGGGTGCGTGGAAATGACATTAAATGAATGGGTAAAAGAGTGCACCTTTGAAGGCGCAAACATGCTTTCAGTCTGAGACATGTTATATGTGAGACGTCTATGGATTACTTGTGTAAAAATTCAATAGCAGAGTCAGGAATATAATAGAGATTTTTATAATCCACTGAGGGAATTATCTTGATTGCACAGGATAAGAAATACAATGGTAATTTTTAGGATTTACTTTGGGATTGATCCCAATTACTAAGAATAAAACCCGAGAAGCCCCAATAATTAAGGAAAGAGCATAGAGTAAAACCTGAAAGGGAATTTGTAAAGAAATAGCCAGACACTTAAGAAATATAAAATGTAACAATATAGTATTATAGAATCCAAGGAAAGCAGATGCCATATTTGATAGGTAAAGTAATGGCTCTGAAATGAGATTCACATTCTAAACCCCAGGAACTGTGAATATGATACATTATACGACAAAAGGGACTTTGCAGAGATGATTAGGTGAAGGACCCTAAAATGGGAGATTTAACTAGATTATTACCTGGGCAATCCCAATGTCATCACAAGTGACCTTATAAGAGAGAAGCAGGAGAGTTAGAGTCAGAGAAAGGGATCTGGTAATGAAAACAGAGGGGGTGGTGTATAAAACAGACTGGGAGAGAAAAAGAGATGAACCAAAAAACTCAGATGGCTTCTAGAAGCTGAAAAAAGGCCAGGAAATGGATTCTCCGCTAGAGAGACGAAATGCGGCTTTGCCAATTCATTTCAGACCTCTGACCTCCAGGATGTAAGATATATTTGTGTTGTTTTAGGCCACACATTTTGTGGTAATTTGTAACAGTAATAGGAAACTAATACCCTATATGAATTGACTTAAGCAATAGAGAATTTATTGATTACTTTTAAAAGAGAAGGAATCTTTTTAAAAAAAAATTTGTGAAATTGCAGTGTTTTTGAGTAACTAAAAAGAATAAGTCATCCTTTTGAATCTTCATTGGTTACATTGCTGCCGTGGGTGTTTCGGGTTGCTAGCTTCTTCAGCTCCAAGTCTGGGATATATGAGGCAAAAAGAAAACCCAAGGAACTCTCCAGTATGTTATTTCTTGGTCTTAAGATTCTTAGCTGGTCTACTTTCCTCTTTCTACCTTTCAAAGTCTTCTTCTGTTTTTTATACATAATGTTCAGGGGTTTTAGCTGTGCTTGGCAGGAAGAATAGGGAGGAAAGCTCCAAAATTGGGTTCTTAATTTTATTTTTTTTAATTTTTGTTTATCTGTGCTTTCCAATATTTTTCCATTGGACATGAATTACTTGTGTTTTAAATAAATGTGTTTTTACATCATAATGCCCACATTGGTACTTCACATGGTACATAGTAATTAATATACAAATTGAAATTTATTTTGCATAGAATACAAAATCTGAAACCAAGAAAAATAAACAAATATGATAAATGTTCCCAATCCTATTTTATCTGTGATCTGTGACTCATCAATGACATCACCTCTCAAATGGAATTTTCTTTTCTTTTTTTTTTTTTTTGAGACGGAATCCCGCTGTGTCGCCCAGGCTGGAGTGCAGTGGCAGGATCTTGGCTCACTGCAAGCTCCGCCTCCCGGGTTCACGCCCTTCTCCTGCCTCAGCCTCTGGAGTAGCTGGGACTACAGGCGCCCGCCACCACGCCCGGCTGATTTTTTTTTTTTTTTTTTTTTTTTGTATTTTTAGTAGAGACGGGGTTTCACCTAGTTAGCCAGGATGGTCTCAATTTCCTGACCTCGTGATCTGCCCGCCTCGGCCTCCCAAAGCGTTGAGATTACAGGCGTGAGCCGCCTCGCCCAGCCTCAAATGGAATTTTCTAAAATGCATCCTATACAAGGTGATTTTCAAAATACTTAACAACTGGTATGGCACAGGCAGAAACTAATAAAGTGATTGTCTGGCAGTCAGAAAGGATGCTGGCTAGTACAATATAGTGAGGCATATCAGTCCTACAATAGAGAAGCTGATAAAATTCCTAAGAAAGAAAAGAGTTCCATGGACAATGACCTTTGGGAAATAATGCTTATCATTTCCTTCTCTTCAGAATTCTTTTCAGAAAAAAAAAGTATTCTTAGCTTTATTAAATCTAGATTTTTATTTTATCATGAAGTTGTTTTCTCATCACACCCACTCCCCACACACATATTCACAACCTAGAGAATACAATTTGAAATGTTCTCTCAAGTGCTTTTATGCTGTTATTCTGCCAACCCATTTCTTGTCCGTATTCTTTTCTTCCAGTTGATAATTATTGCCGCTCAAATAGAATTTATTCTGTAAAATTACTTATTCTATATCCTAGTGTGTTTAAGAAAAATGACACATCTAAAATTAAGTCATATGAGACTTTAACACTTCCCTGGATCTATGGATACATTTATTTACTGGTGCATATTAGCAATAAGTAAATGCAGCATGGGCCGGGCACAGTGGCTCACGCCTGTAACCCCAGCAGTTTGGGAGGCCAAGACGGTCAGGTCACCTGAGGTCAGAAGTTTGAGACAAGCCTGGCCAACTTGGTGAAACCCCATTGCTACTAAAAATACAAAAATTAGCCAGGCATGGTGGCACATGGTTATAGGCTCAGCTACATGGGAGGCTGAGGCGGGAAGATTGCCTGAGCTTGGGAGGCAGAGGTTGCAGTAAGCCGAAATTGTGCCAGTGCATTTCCGCCTGGGCTCTGTCTCAAAAACTAAAATAAGTAAATTTGGCATATTAGAAAAAGGTGAAAGTAATGAGTTCAGAGCTAAAATCACAGTTTTTCTGCAATATCATCCCTTCTCTCTTGGTAAGAGCTCCTTGTGGAGAATTCTGCAGCTGTATCTTGGCTCAGATAGATACTACAAAGTTTAGTAAAAATCTGCCATCATCACAAGAAGAATAAGTGAAGACCTGTGTACCAAGTACTTTATGCCTCTTGTATGGAGTAAGGTTGAATAAGAATTATATGGTGTTGATCTAATTCTTCTTTCATATTTGAAGTGATATTTTGTTTTTAGAGAGAAAATAAAATCTAGAAGCTTTCTCAGTCCCTCTGCTATTGGAGCTGTGATAGGAACCAACTTCTGTCAGACAATCATACTGTCATTATGTCTATATCATATTGCAACACAACACTTAGATAACCTATGAAAGGAAGTTAACCGATGTGTAATGAGATATTTCCAGAGGTAATTATATCAAAGAAGAACAGATCTCTTTATGGAAAGGGATCCAGCAGATAATGCAAAACTATTAGCCAATAAAGATAAGGACAGAGAGAGGAAAAACCACAGTGTGTTATTGAAAAGGATGTAAAATTAAACTTCAAAATACATGAAGATAACTAACATTACAAATAGGCAAACCAGCCAACCAAACCAAACCAAAACTAGATATTACAAAAATGTGAACAGGTAGATATAAAAATACACCAATCAATATTTTTGGAAATTAAGAATATGATCATTGAAATTAAAATTTAATAAGCCATATATAGTACTGTTGAATAAAGGAATAATTCAATTTAAAGATAATAATAGGAGAAACGAGAGTGTGGCATGAACATGGGGAAGCAAAATAAAACAGGAAGTATGCGACCATGAAGTGAATGCTTAGTCTCAGAGATCAGAGGCTTAAAGAATAGGATAGACTAAAACGTGAAAAGAAAGAAAAATAGTATCCCAGCATGCTAAAGAAAAGAAAAGTTCCTCAACACCCTTCCTGGTTATTTTTCCAATATAATACACAGCTGGGCCCACCTTACCACATCCTGTTTGACACCAACTTTATCAAATTTTCCATTAAAACCAAACTGGACTTAGTGTAGTCAATGATGGACTATCTGTATGCCAAGTGTATCCCTTGTATAACTGATTGTGTAATGGCTGAAATTGGGAAATTAGGGCAGAAGTATCGAGCAGCTGTAAGGATTGTTAAGGATCCAATATTGGAATGATTACCGGGGACACGCAAAGAAACCTATGCAGATGACAGCTCAGTACAGAGAGTAACTCACAAGTGTTACGCTGTGTCCTTGGTTGACCAGGACCTTAAAAAAAGAATCCAAAAGAATCCTGGAGTTCCTAACATGTACATTTCTAACCATAGATAAAACTCTGAACAGATGTCAGGTGACTATGGAGCCCCTAGGTTCTACCTCTTATAAGACAAAGTTCCTCTGCCTTTCTTCATCCAACTTTCTATTGTTTCCAGTTCATTAAACATTCAGTAGCGTGATATATTCTTCCATTTACCCATTTGCTCTGTTATGAGCTGAGTATGGTTAAATATGCTCACTTTCTGATGCTGTTTTGAAATTGATGTTTTGTCTCATTTAAAAATTTTAGGCCGGGTGCAGTGGCTCACACCTGTAATCCCAGCACTTTGTGAGGCCAAGGCAGGTGGATCACCTGAGGTCAGGAGTTTAAGACCAGCCTGACCAATATGATGAACCCCATCTCTACTAAAAATACAAAAATTAGCCGGGTGTGGTGGCATGCACCTGTAATCCCAGTTACTAGGGAGGCTGAGGCAGGAGAATCACTTGAACCTGGGAGGCGGAGGTTGCAGTGAGCCGAGATCATGCCATTGCACTCCAGCCTGGGTAACAAGAGCAAAACTCTGCCTCAAAAAAAAAAAAATTTAAATAATGATCAAAGTGGGTAGAATATGTCTTATACTTTTTTCTAAGTTCTGTTGCACAGTGTGGTGAATATGGTTAATAATAAAGTATCACACATTTCAAAATTGCTACGAGAGTAAATTTCAAATGTTCTTAACATGAAAAATGTTAAGTATTTAAAGTGATGGGTATGTTAACTAACTTGATTTAATTAATTATTTGAGATTGTATCCATAGATTATGACATAACTTTGTAACCCATAAATTTACACAATTATAAATTGTCAGTTTACAATAAAAAGTGGCATATTTTTAGAAAAAAACAATAGAGTATTCACTACAAACAGAAGGCAGACGTTAAAATATTTAGAAAGAAAAGAAGGAAAGGAAGAAAGGGAAAAAGAAGGAAAGGAAGGGAGAAAGAGAGGGATGAAAGAAGAAAGAGAAGAAAGAAGACAGTTTGCAGACATGGGAAATAGTTGAAAATTTAAAAGATAGATTGAATAGGACTTTCTCCAGCACTTCTTTTCCCTGCCAAAAAAGGGAAAAGAAGTAATGACAGAAGAGATAATGACTGATTTTTTTTTTTTTTTTCAAAATGAAGACAGGAGACGTAAAATCAAAAGGATATCCAATTCCAAGGCTGGAGTTTTTAAAGTTCACCTTAGAAATGACATGGTAAAATACAAATTTGAAAAGTTACCATAAAGTAAAACCAGTTACTTACCAAAGAATAGTAATTGCATTGGCAGTAAACTTTTTAGCAAAAATAAATAAACGCTAGAAAATATTGGCATAACCTCTTCAAATAGCTGAAGGAATTCCACACTAGTGCAACCATCATCCAAGAGTAACTACATCTGGCAATGCTGGAGACTGAATTCTCTGAGAGGGTCTCCTACAAAAACACAACTAAATGATGAATAACATATTTCTCAGTGCATGCTCAGCTCCAGGAAGCAGGGGAAATCTGTTATCCCTCCCTTAAAAGGACTTGAGTAGTAGTTGAAAGTGCGTGCTGTGAGAGGTAATTAAGTGAGAGAAATGTGATTGCTCCTCAAGCAGGTGCCTTTAATATGAGCAGGTGCCCTTAATATGAGCAGGTGCCCTTAATACTACTGCAATTATACATTAAACTTTTGGCTGACAACAAAGTAAGGAAGCTGAAGCTGAAATGCCTATCTTAAGCTAGGATACCCTAAAAGGTCCAACTAGATCTGTGATACTCCAGAGACCCTTAACAGAAACAAAAGCTGAAGAAAAGCATTCCCAATGTAAGGCCACACTATTCCCAGACTAAAGTCAATCATAAGTTTCTAAATACTATCAAGCAAATAAGGGGACAAGATATCATGAATGAGGCAGCAGAAAAAAGAGAAAAAAAAGATTTAGCCCATAAAAACCTTAAGATAATTAAATTGTCAGACGCAAAATGTAGAATAGCCAATGTATAAAAAAAAAAAAAGCTGAATTCACTGATGGACCAAGCCACAAGAGACTTTCATAAATGAGCAGGAAATTCTAGAAAAGCAACCAAACGGAACTTCTAGATATTGAAAATATAATGGCTGAAATGAAGTAAAAACTAATTAAACAGGTTAAACAGCAGAAAAAGCATAGCCAAAGACTTAACAGTAAAGATATATCTGAAAAATTACCCACAAAACAAGAGCAGAGAGCCAGGGGAATAGAAATATGAAAATGGAGATATACATGTATTGAATGAAAATGTTCAATCCAAAGTACCACTCTGAGTACAGTCCTAGAAAAAGAGAAAAGAGGGAATAGAAGAGAGGCTTGCCAATAAATGTACGAACATAGGAAAAAATGATAAATTTATTAAAAATAGAACTACAAACTTTCAATCAGGAAGTAGAAAGTCTGAATAGTCCTAAAATTATTATAAAAATTAATCAATGCCTAAAGAAAGAAAAATTCCAGGTCCAAGTTTTAACATTCAAGCTCTAATATACTTTTGATGATATTATATCTTCAATCTAATATAAAGTCTTCCAGATAATGGAAAACTAGAGGGGGAGGATATTGCCCAAATCATTCAATGAGACCAGTATAACCTTGATACATAGACATGATAAGGAGAGTTAAAAAAAAAAAAATGGAAAATGACAGGCCAGTCTCTCTCATTCATAAATATACAAACAAAAGTTTTAAAGAAAATATTGCCAATCTAAATTTAAAAATTTATAAACTATACAATCTACTAAAAGCAATTTATCATTATCCCAGAAATTCACAAATGATTTATTACAAATAAAATTACAGAAAATGGATGTAAAAGCATATGATCATCTTGAGAGAAAAACTTATTTGAGGAAAAATAGACACTGATTCAGAATAAAAACTCTTTAAATTTTAAAAACTCTCCAAATAATTTGATAAAAAACAGACACTGATTCAGGAGAAAAATTCTTAGCAAAATAAGAAGGGAAATGAGCTTAACGTGATAAAAGATATCTGCCAAAAGCCTATAGCAAATGTTATTGTTAATGGTGAACTATTAGAAGCATCTCTTTCAAAGGTAGAAATTTAGCAAAGAATTAATAGTTTCAAATTAACATTCAGTTGGAATGTCTAACTAGCAGCATCAGACTAGAAAAATCATGGGAAACTAAGGATGTGAAGGGAACAGACAAAACATATTATTCACAGATGATATAATGGAGAAAACACAAAATAATCTATCTAAAATTTGTAGAAATTGATTAAAGTAAAGCCAGGTGGTTTGTTATAAGATTAATATGCAAAAATTATTTGTGTATATCTCATCAAACAACAATTAGGAAAAAAAAGTCTCGTATAAGTGACATTTGTGACAGCAACAAATATTGTAAGAATCCTAGGAATATACCTAAAAAACATTTCAAAATTATATGGAGAAAATTATGTGAGCATTAAAAGATATTCCAAATGATTAATGAAAATATTACATATTTTTGAATAAAGAGATATTCTTAATGTCAGCTCTTTCCTAATTGATGTGAAGAGTCAGTGCAATCCCAATCAAAATTACCATAGGATTTGCTGTAAAATTTGATAACTGATTCTAAAATGTTTATAGAAGAATACAGTCAAGTATATCCAAGACACTCATAAAGAAAAAGGAGCGGCCGGGCGCTTTGGCTCACGCCTGTAATCCCAGCAATTTGGGAGGCTGAGGCGGGTGGATCACCTGAGGTCAGGATTTCGAGACCAGCCTGGCCAACATGGTGGAACCCCGTCTCTACTAAAAATACAAAAGTTAGCCAGGCGTGGTGGTGGGCACCTGTAATCCCAGCTACTTGGGATGCTGAGGCAGGAGAATTGCTTGAACCCGGGAGATGGAGGTTGCAGTGAGCTGAGATCACCCCATTGCACTCCAACCTGGGCAACAACAGCGAAACTCTGTCTCAAAAAACAAAAACAAAAACAAAAACAAAACAAAACAAAACACAAAAAAGGAGCTCGGGGTTAGGGTTTCACTGCCCTGTGTCCTCTGCTCCAGGAGGCCTAGATGATTCTGCCATAGCCTCAGCCTCCATTGCTCTGTGACCTGATGGTATTAGAAGATTCAGAGCTAAGACTCCAGGACACTCCTGAAGCTGAGAAATGGAACTGGATACTATTGCTTGGAAATGTTAATAGCAAGAATAGACACCCTATCCCACACTTTCTGTAGGAGAGTAGGACGTTACCTTCAGCAGGTACCTGGCTCCACATTGCAAAAGTACCTTCTGAGAGAGCAGCCGATCCTGACAAGAGAGATTCTCCCAGCACAGTGCACCAGCTCTGCTAAGGGACAGACTGCCTGCTGAAGTGGGTCCCTGACCCCTGTGCCTCTTGGCTGAGAGAGACCTCCCAACAGGGGTCGACAGACACCTCATACAGGAGAGCTCCAGCTGGGATCAGGCTGGTGGCCCTCTGGGACGAAGCTTTCAGAGGAAGGTGCAGGCAGAAATCTTTGCTATTCTACAGCCTCCACTGGTGATGCCCAGGTGAAAAGGGTCTGGAGTGGACCTCCAGCAAACTGCAGCAGACCTGCAGAAGAGAGGCCTGACTGTTAGAAGAGAAACTAACAAACAGAAGGCAATACCATCAACATAAAGGACCCCCACAGAAAAATCCCATCCAAGGATCATCAGCCTCAAAGATCAAAGGTAGATAAATCCACAAAGATGAGGGAAAACCAGAACAAAAATGCTGAAAATTTCAAAAACCAGAATGCCTCTTCTCCTCCAAAGGATCGCAACTCCTCTCCAGTAAGGGTGCAAAATTGGACAGAGAATGAGACTGATGAATTGGAAGAAGTAGGCTTCAAATGATGGGTAATAACAGACTCCTCTGAGCTAAAGGAGCATGTTCTCACCCACTGCAAGGAAGCTAAGAAATTTGTTAAAAGGTTACAGGAACTGCTAACTAGAATAACCAGTTTAGAGAGAAACATAAATGACCTGATGGTACTGAAAAGCATAGCACGAGAACTTTGTGAAGCATACACAAGTGTCAATAGCCGAATCGATCAAGCAGAAGAGAGGATATCAGAGACTGAAGATCAGCTTACTGAAATAAGGTGTGAAGACAAGATCAGAGAAAAAATAATGAAAATGAAGGAACAAAGCCTCCAAGAAATATGGGACTATGTGAAAAGACCAAACCTACGATTGATTGGTGTACCTGAAAGTGACAGGGAGAATGCAACCAAGTTGGAAAACACACTTCAGGATATTATCCAGGAGAACTTCCCCAACCTAGCAAGACAGGCCAACATTCAAATTCAAGAAATACAGAGAACACCACTAAGATACTCCTCAAGAAGAACAAACCCAAAACAAATAATCATCAGATTCTCCAAGGTTGAAACGAAGGAAAAAATGTGCAGGGCAGCCAGAGAAAGGTCACATTGCCTACAAAGGGAAGCCCATCAGGCTAACAGTGGCTCTCTCTGCAGAAACCCTACAAGCCAGAAGAGAGCGGGGGCCAATATTCAATATTCTTTTTGGTTTATTATTGAGAGGGAGTCTCGCTCTGTTGCCTAGGCTGGAGTGCAATGGTGCAATCTTGGCACATTGCAACCTCTGCCTCCCTGGTTCAAACAATTCTCCCTGCCTCAGCCTCCAGAGTAGCTGGGGTTATAGGCGTGTGCCACCACACTTGGATAATTTTTGTATTTTTAGTAGAGATGAGGTTTCGCCATGTTGGCCAGGCTGGTTTTGAACTCCTGATCTCAAATGATCTGCCTGCCTTGGCCTCCCAAAGTGCTAGGATTACAGGAATGAGCCACCACGCCCAGCCTCAATATTCTTAAAGAAACAAATTTTCAACTGAGAATTTCATATCCAGCCAAACTAATCTTCATAAGTGAAGGAGAAATAAAATCCTTTACAGATGAGCAAATGCTGAGGGATCTTGTCACCACCAGGCCTGCCTTACAGGAGCTCCTGAAGGAAGCACTAAATATGGAAAGAAAAAACCAGTACCAGCCACTGCAAAAACATGCCAAAATAAAAAGACCGATGACACTATGAAGAAACTGCATCAACTAATGTGCAAAATAACCAGCTAGCATCATGATAACAGGATCAAATTCACACATAACAATATTAACCTTAAATGTAAATGGGCTAAATGCCCCAGTTAAAAAACAAAGACTGGCAAATTGGATAAAGAGTCAAGACCCATTGGTGTGTTATATTCAGGAGACCCATCTCATGTGCAAAGACACACATAGGCTCAAAATAAAGGGATAGAGGAATATTTACCAAGCAAATGGAAAACAACAACAACAAAAAAGCAAGGATTGCACTCCTAGTCTCTGATAAAACAGACTTTAAAACGACAAAGATCAAAAAAAGACAAAGAAGGGCATTACATAATGGTAAAGGGATCAATGCAACAAGAAGAGCTAACTATCCTAAATATATATGCACCCAATACAGGAGCACCCAGATTCATAAAGCAAGTTCTTAGAGACCTACAAAGAGACTTAGACTCCCACACAATAATAGTGGGAGATTTTAATACCCCACGGTCAATATTAGACAGATCAATGAGACAAAAAAATTAACAAAAATGAACACTCCTCAGCAAATGATAAAGAATGGAAATCATAACAGTTTCTCAGATCACAGTACAATCAAATTAGAACTTAGGATTAAGAAACTCTCTCAAAACAGCACAACCACATGGAAGTTGAACAACTTGCTCCTGAATGACTACTGGGTAAATAATGCAATTAAGGCAAAAATAAAGAAGTGCTTTGAAACTAATGAGAAGAAAGAGACAGTGTACCTGAATCTCTGGGACATAGCTAAAGCAGTATTGAGAAGGAAATTTATAGCACTAAATGCCCACATCGGAAAGCTGGAAAGATCTCAAATTGACACTCTAACATCACAATTAAAAGAACTGGAGAAGCAAGGGCAAACAAATTCAAAAGCTAGCAGAAGACAAGAAATAACTAAGATCAGAGCAGAACTGAAGGAGATACGGCCACGAAAAATCCTTCAAAAATCCTTCAAAATTCAGCTCCTACGAATGAATCTAGGAGCTGGTTTTTTGAAAAGATTAATAAAATAGATAGACTGCTGGCTAGACTAATAAAGAAGAAAAGAGAGAAGGATCAAAAAGACACAATAAAAAATGATAAAGGGGATATCACCACTGATCCCATAGAAATACAAACTATCATCAGAGAATACTACAAACACCTCTATGCAAATAAACTAGAGACTCTAGAAGAAATGGATAAATTCCTAGACATATACTCCCTCTTAAGACTAAACCAGAAAGAAGTCAAATCCCTGAATAGACCAACAACAAGTTCTGAAATTGAGGCAGTAATTAATAGCCTACCAACCAAAAAACACCGAGGACCAGACAGATTCACAGCCGAATTCTACCAGAGGTACAAATAGGACCTGGTACCATTCCTTCTAAAACTGTTCCAAACAACAGACAAGAGGGACCCCTCCCTAACTCATTTTATGAGGCCAGCATCATCCTGATACCAAAATCTGGCAGAGACACAACAAAAAAAGAAAATTTCAGGCCAATAACCCTGTTGAACATTGATGCAAAAATCCTCAATAAAATACTGCCAAACAGAATACAGCAGCACATCAAAAAGCTTATCCACCATGCTTAAGTTTGCTTCATCCATGGGATGCAAGGCCGGTTCAACATACACAAATCAATAAATGTAACCCATCACATAAACAGAATCAATGACAAAAAAAATGATTATCTCAATAGATGCAGAAAAGGCCTTTGACAAAATTCAACATGTCTTCATGCTAAAAACTCTCAAAAAACTAGGTATTGATGGAACATATCTCAAAGTAATAAGAGCTATTTATGACAAATCCATAGCCAATATCATCCTAAATGGGCAAAAGCTGGAAGCATTCCCTTTGAAAACCAGCACAAGACAAGGATGCCCTCTCTCACCACTCCTATTCAACGTAGTATTGGAAGTTCTAGCCAGGGCAATCAGACAAGAGAAAGAAATAAAGCGTATTCAAATAGGAAGAGAGGAATTAAAATTGTCTTTGTTTGCAGATGACATGATCGTATATTTAGAAAACCCCTTCTTCTCAGAACAAAAACTCCTTAAGCTGATCAACTTCAGCAAAGTCTCAGGATACAAAATCAATGTGCAAATATCACAGGTATTCCTATACACCAACAACAGACAAGCAGAGAGCCAAATCATGAGTGAATTCCCATTCACAATTGCTACAAAGAGAATAAAACACCTAGGAATACAACTTACAAGAAACGTGAAGGACCTTTTCAAGGAGAACTACAAACCACTGCTCAAGGAAATAAGAGAGGACACAAACAAGTGGAAAAAAATTTCGTGCTCATGGATAGGAAGAATCAGTATCATGAAAATGGCTACACTGCCCAAAGTAATTTATAGATTCAATGCTATTCCCATCTAACTACCATTGATTTTCTTTGTAGAGTTATAAAAAAACTACCTTAAATTTCATATGGAACCATAAAACAGCCCATATAGTCAGGACAATCCTAAGCAAAAACAACAAAGCTGGAGGCATCACGCTACCTGACTTCAAACTATACTACAAGGCTACAGTAACCAAAACAGCATGGTACTGGTACCAGAACAGATATATAGACCAATGGAACAGAACAGAGACCTCAGAAATAACACCACCCATCTACAGCCATCTGATATTTGACAAACCTGACAAAAACAAGCAATGGGGAAGGGTTTCCCTATTTAATAAATGGTGTTGGGAAAACTGGCTAGCTATATGCAGAAAACAGAAACTGGACCCCTTCCTTACACCTTATACAAAAATTAACTCAAGATGGATTAAAGACTTAAACGTAAAACCCAAAACCATAAAAACCTTAGAAGAAAATCTAGGCAATACCATTCAGGACATAGGCATGGGCAAAGACTTCATGACTAAAACACCAAAAACAATTGCAACAAAAGCCAAAATTGACAAATGGGATCTAATTAAACTAAAGAGCTTCTGCACAGCAAAAGTAACTATCATCAGAATGAACAGGTAACCTACAGAATGGAAGAAAATTTTTGCAGTCTACCTGTCTGACAAAGGTCTAAATCCAGAATCTACAAGGAACTTAAACAAATTTACAAGAAAAAAAAAAAAACCATCAAAAAGTGGGTAAAGGATATGAACAGATGCTTCTCAAAAGAAGACATTTGTGCAGCCAACAAGCATATGAAAAAATGCTCATCATCACTGGTCATTAGAGAAAGGTAAGTCAAAACCACAATGAGATACCGTCTCAGGCCTTTTAGAATGGCGATTATTATAAAGTCAGGAAACAACAGATGCTGTAGAGGATGTGGAGAAATAGAAACGTTTTTACACTGTTGATGGGAGTGTAAATTAGTTCAACCATTGTGGAAGATAGTGTAGCAATTCCTCAAGGATCTAGAACCAGAAATACCATCTGACCGAGCAATCCCATTACTGGGTATATACCCAGAGGATTATAAATCATTCTTCTGTAAAGACACATGCACACATATGTTTATTGCAGCACTATTTACAATAGCAAAGACTTGGAACCAACCCAAATCCCCATCAATGATAGGCTGGATAAAGAAAATGTGGCACATATACACCATATAATACAGCTACAAAACAGAATGAGTTCATGTCCTTTGCAGGGACATGGATGAAGCTAGAAGCCATCATTCTCAGCAAACTAACACATGAACAGAAAACCAAACACCGCATGTTCTTGCTTATAAGTGGGAGTTGAACAATGGGAACACATGGACACAAGGAGGAGAACATCACACACTGGGGCCTGTCAGGGGTTAGGAGGTAAGGGGAGGGAGAGTATTAGGACACATACCTAATGCATGCGAGGCTTAAAACCTAGATGACAGGTTGATAGGTGCAGAAAACCACCATGGCAAATGTATACCTATGTAATAAACCTGCACATTCTGTACATGTATCCCAGAACTTAAAGTAAAATTAAATAAAAGAAAAAGAAAAAGGAGTGTAGACTTGCCCTCATTGCAGAAGCAGAGCTTATTATATTACTAGATGAATTAAGACAATGTGATATAATTTCAGAGAAAACCAAACTGCCCAATAGAATGGGACTAGGGAGACCAGAAATAGGTCCAAACAACATATGAGAGAGCTGGCATTTCACATCACTGGGGAAATGAAGTTCTCTTTAATAAACAGTGATGATTTTCCATACGTAAAATCAATTAATATGAATTCATGACTTAAATGTGAAAAGCAAAGTTTTAGAGATTTTGTAAGTATAAGGGAATATCTTTATGACCTATAGTTCAAAGATTTTTAAAGCATTATGATGTTAACTATAAAAAATCTTAAAATTCTACATTGCTTCTTAATGAGTCATACAAATATATATACACTAAAACTTTATTTAACCTATATGGCTGCTTTTTACATTATAAGCCAGATAGTTCATAGATCGCAAAGAGCTAATTTCAAAACATTTTTCATAAGAAATAATCTTGCAGGGGAAATAAGCCCAAAACCCAACTAAGAAAGATAGTCCATGGATACTCAATAATCATTTATTAGAGAAAAATAAATTAACTTGAATGATATGAATAATTAGAAAAATAATTAACCTGAACTAGAATTGAGATATTTATTTCTTGTTGTTGTTGTTTTAGTCTTAGCATCAAGTATGTATTTTCTTTAAGGGCCATTTTTTTAATCCTAAAAAATTTCAACTGTAAATAAAATCCATCTCAACCCAAAAATCATTCTCTCAAACAAACTTGATTTAAGCAAGAATATAATAAGAGAAAAGTGATACCTGCCTTCTTTTTCCATCATATTCAAAGCATTTTTCTTCCTTATCAAATATTATTACTACAGGATTTGGATAGTCCCCTTTTATAAGTCCTAGAAATTTTGCCTGTGCATTTTGCCCTCATGTTGGTTTAAAGCAACTGAATTCCTGCAGTTTATTAAAGCTTTTCTGGGTTGCTCAAACCATACTGACCACAATAATTAATACTGGATAATTTAAAATCTAGTCCCTAGACATAAATTCAGGTAGTATATATATATACTATGATTCTGCTGTTGTCCTTAGGGTTACACTGACTATGCCTTACCATGTAATCAGATGGAATATGTTGAAAATAGAGTAACTGATCTCATTTCAAACCTATGAGTCATTGGCATTAGTTATCCAATGAGTTTTGTAAGCAAAGTCATGTATAGAATGTATACATATGTAGTTTTGTCCTATCTTATTTTTCCTACTTTTTACAGGGTCTTCCTAAAGTAGCAGATAGTCACAAAAATGCTCAAATAACTAACTTTATAAATGCTAGTTTCCAACCTATTAATTAAAAAAAAAGAAAAAGAACATTTACCAATGAATGTACTTAATTCAAAAATGGTTTCTACCAACATTGTTCTCAACTCTAATGTACCTGGTAAAATAGCCCATGTATGCTTCTTTGAAATTTTGCCATCTCATTACTTACACCAAAATCAATCTTTAAAAAAACAAAAACAGAGAGACAACGTTGATGTTTGGTCTAGCAGTGTTGCTAAGTATTTTAAAAGCAGCAAAGAGTAAATTGAGAACCACACAACTAATAGTCCAAAATACTATTGTTATACGCCCCTCATCTGCAGCTTGCCTAATGATTTTCCAAATATTAAAAACCAAATGGAGTTAGTGAATTAATGGTCATTACAACACCCATCAGCATGTCTATAAACCATGTGTACAGCTTTATCATATTTTACATACCAAGCAAGAAAGTCAATTATTTGTGACTTCTCTTCCAAGTTAGATTGCACCTCCTCAAAGGCAGAATCATTTTCTTTCCATTTCGCTTCCCTTAGAGTGCCTCATGCCTAGTTGGCTCTATGTGTTATTAATTGAAAAAAGAAAACTAAAACAGAAACTAAGGCTGAATTGTGGCTTGAAACAATGGATGGAAGTAACGTAAGTGTGGAACTCTCTTTAATCTGACCCCCTTAAATTATTCTATATGCAAACAGTTTTGAAAGAAGTCTCCTTAAATGCAAATCACCGTCAGGTTCCATATGGTCACCAAATAAAATATTTCTGAGGCATTGTTTAAAACATCGCAAAGTAATACATTGGAAACAAGTTTTAGTCTCTGTTTCTAAGATGAGTACACAAAAAGATTTTTATCAAATCATTTGTTATTGACCTCTTACAAATAAGAATAATGCATTGGAATTTGGGGACTCAGGGGAAAGGGTAGGGGTGGCAAAGGATAAAAATTACACACTGGGTACAGTATACGCTGCTCGAGTGATGGGTGCACCAAAATATCAGAAATCACCACTAAAGAGCTTACTCATGTAACCAAACACCACCTATTCCACAAAAACCTATTGAAATAAAATATTAAAAATTAAAAAGAAACAGTCACGGGAATGGTTTTACACTGAACAAGCACTTTCAACAAAGACTTGGAGCTTTGAATCCTTTTTGAGTCAAACAGCTTAGTATTTTAGGCTTTTGTTCTCTCTGGTAAATATGAATACTCTCCCTGAAAAGGATAAGTTGTTTCGTTTCATATCTTGCAGCAGTGTCTTCAGAGTTAAAACCTGTTACTTCATCTTTTTACTGAGTGATAAGTCACTTGGGTGTTCACCAGTAGCTTTGTGATTAAGTAAATACCTCTAAATATAATCTAGCACTACCATCAGCTTACCTAAAAAAGCACCCCTTCTATACAATTTCTCACATCTTCAAAAGAAACAAAGATACAGTAACTGGAGGGTACAGTGCTCCAAAAGATAGACTTTTCCTGCCAGGCTTAATCAAACATCACGAATTCTATAGACTTTTCTGTATCAATAGCTTTGTAAAACAAAAATCCCTCCATAAATAGGATGATAGTGAAAAGTATGCTGGTTCTGTGATTGCGCGCCATAAAACTCATTAGATTCTAGCCTGCATTCTTTCAGCATCATTTATAGCTGCAAGAAAAACCAACAGCACCTCCAACAGCAAAAACAGGAACAGTGAGCTCTGGAATTCATGTCATGTTTATTTTGATAAAAGAACTATATTCATTTCAATGAAATTTTGACAAGAAGCGGCAGCAGTGATGAGTTCATTTCCTTGAATTCTCTTTGCCCAAACAGCCTAAGAACTTACCTTTTCACAGAAAGACATTTCTGTGACCACTTTATTAAGCTTTAGCTAAGAAGCAATGCTTCCCATTTTTCATACATTTGAGAAGTCAGTTTACATAAAAGCAGCTACCCTGAGGACTCATTTTTATGAATCAACTTTTACTGTTGTTGCCAAGAGCTGACATTAGCATGCACATTTTGAAGTCATTTTAAGTATTGTCTGTTAAATAACATTTACTTTATTAATGTAAAATTTACTAAATCATTCTTTGTGAGAGATTCAAAAATTTAATGTATTCAAATGACTATATAAGACGCACGGACATCTCACATTTTAAGTGTTAGTAGCAGCTAATCTTTCAATAAAATTGCTTCAGTTCTCTAAAATTTGTTTAGAAAATTTCCCTTTAATGACATCACATTTAGTATTGAACCTGAAAGAGAATGTAAAAAAAGAGAAATAAAAATAAAACACAGGCCGTAGAGACAAGAGAAGATATTTTGACCATAAATACACAATTTCTCAACCTGAACAAACTTCGAGTCATGCAATTTGATATAAATTGCCCCCAAGAAGAAAAGCGGTGAACAATAAAAAACTATTTTCAATAAGTGAAAAATCTGTGATAGAAAGTTAGAAATGTCTCAACTACTGACTAGGGTTTCAATGTCCTTATATATCAATCATTGCAAGAAAATGTTTCCAGTTAGTTTTGACAAGAAATGAGTGAATATGTTCGTTTTACTACTATAACATATCCACAGTCTAAGAAATTGTGAAGCTATAATTTGGAGTAATTATTTATATTATAACCCTCTCACGTTTATAAAAGGATTTATACCAGAGTTGTTTTAAATATAGTAAACCCTGCAATGCATTAAATATTGACTCAAAGATTATTTCCTATTTTGTCATGGATCAGATACAAAGTTGATAAGAATGATTGATAATTTATCAAAAGTAAGATCTAGCAACTTGGAAAATAAGAAGTTACGGTTCAATGTTCAATTTCATTTACAGATACTTTTCTCCCAGAGATTTATCTTTGTATAATGTGTCAGGATACACAGAATACAGAATACAATTAACTACTTAATTATACTCTGTATTTAGTAGTGTAGAGAAATTTAAATGACTTTTTTTTTTTTTTTTTTTTTTTGAGACGGAGTCTCGCTCTGTCGCCCAGGCTGGAGTGCAGTGGCGCGATCTCGGCTCACTGCAAGCTCCGCCTCCCGGGTTCACGCCATTCTCCTGCCTCAGCCTCCCGAGTAGCTGGGACTACAGGCGCCCGCTACCACGCCCGGCTA
Source organism: Pan troglodytes (assembly GCF_028858775.2). NCBI lineage: Eukaryota > Metazoa > Chordata > Mammalia > Primates > Hominidae > Pan > Pan troglodytes. The sequence continues at coordinate 110,214,980 of NC_086015.1, forward strand.
ATTTTTTGTATTTTTAGTAGAGACGGGGTTTCACCGTGTTAGCCAGGATGGTCTCGATCTCCTGACCTCGTGATCCGCCCGCCTCGGCCTCCCAAAGTGCTGGGATTACAGGCGTGAGCCACCGCGCCCGGCCTTAAATGACCTTTTTTTTATCTAACAACAAAGAAATCTATGGGATATCTACTACGGGACAGATACTAAATGGAAAAGACAGACATACACAGGTGAATAAGATATGGATGGTATTGTTGTTGTATTCACAATTTAGTGGAAGAAATAGAAAAATGACTAGTAACTAAAGTACAATGTAAAAAGTGTTCTTTATATGGTGTTATGGAAATATAGACAGAATGGAAGAGGAGTTAGGGAAAAGTTCACAAAGAAAGGGTTTTGAGCTGGGTCTTAAAGGAAGAACAGGAGTTCAATAAGTAGAAAGAAGAGGAAAGTATCTCCATCAAAGACAGCAGCAAGTGTAAACACATAGGATGTTCAAAAGCATGACATATGTAAAGAACAGTGAGGACTTAGGATATGATGTCCTAAACAATCTCGAAATGCAAAGGAAACAAATCGGGAAGGGAGTTGGACAGAAGTTAAAGCAGAAAAGATAGATTTTATTCATGAATTATTGCAATAAGGGAAAAGTAATAGAACTGAGCTCCATTCTGAATATAACAAGAACAAATGGGGATTTACAGTCAAAGATCATCATGCGGTTATGTGGATAAAAAATTATAAAGAGAAAACATCAAGGGTAAAGGGGATTCTGGCTAAACCAGCTCACCGGGATTCTTTCAGAAGACAAGACAAGGTGATCAGATATTGAGGGTAAGGAATTAGGAATTTGATCAGATACCAAGGATGGGAAAGCCTTGATAAACTGACCCAGCAGGAACCTTACTAAAACTGAACTAAAGGCCGGGCACGGTGGCTCACAGCTGTAATCACAGCACTTTGCGGGGCCAAGGTGGGCAGATCACAAGGTCAGGAGTTCAAGACCAGCCTGGCCAATATGGTGGAACCCCGTCTCTACTAAAAATACAAAAATTAGCCAGGCGTGATGGCGGGTGCCTGTAGTCCAGCTACTCAGGAGGCTGAGGCAGGAGAATCGCTTGAACCCGGGAGGTGGAGGTTGCAGTGAGCTGAGATCGTGCCACTACACTCCAGCCTGGGTGACAGAGTGAGACTCCGTCTCAAAAAAAAAAAAAAAAAAAAAAAAAAAAAAAAAACTGAACTAAGTGACCCCAGGACAGAGCCCAAGGGTGAAGTCTAGTCAAAAAGAGGACTCAGAGGAGCATAACTAACTGGAGTCTTTGTCAGGGGGTTGAATGGGCTTTCCTGCTATGCTAAAGGGTTTGTCCTTCATCATTTAACAAACAAGAAGCCAGGAAACGTTGGGAACAGAAAAAAACATATAGTATTTAGAAATAAAAAACACAGTCGTTTACATTAAGAACTCAGTCAATAGGTTAAAAAAATAAGCGTTAAACCCAGCTGAAGACATAATTACTTGCAAGATAGGTATGAAAAAATTGCCTAATATGCAGCCTGGAGATGTAAAGAGATAGAAAAATAATAAAAGGAGTTAAGAGACAAGGAGAACAAAATATGAAAATCCAATATACATCTAGACGGAATTGCAAAAAAAGAATAGAAAGAAATATGGAGATGCAAACACCTGAAAAGTAATGTCTGGAAGAAGTGAGCTGCCATGTTGTGAGACGGCCTGTGGCAAAGAGCAATGGGATACCTCCAAGGGCTGAGAGTGGTCCCCGTGGACAGTCAGCAAGGAAGCAGGGTCCTCAAGGCCTGCAGCTGCAGGGCTCTGAATGCTGGCAACTGTGTGAATGTAGAAGAGAATCCCAAGTTCCAGAAAGTATATAGCCTGGTCAACACCTGCTGGGTAGCCTTGTGAAACCCTGAGCTGAAGGCCCAGTTAAGATGTGTCTGAACCCTGACCCATGGAATGTATGAGATAATAAATCAAGGGACTTACATCCATGAAAGGGAGAGCAGTGGAAATAAGAGTGGTGCAATACCTGTGGAGATCTCCAAGCATAGATGGATGATGAGAAGTGGAGATGTTGGAGAGAAGTGAAGCTTTCCATGTGAAGAACAGGACAAGAACATACCTCTAGGAACACCTTGATGTGTCTCACCAAAGTCTATGCATCTGTTTGAAAGCTTTGCCATGAAAGGCAGGCCAAACTCGCATAGGGTCAGCATAGCCTTCTTGGTCACATCTTGGAAAAAAAATGCCCGTGTTCAACAGGTTATGCCAAAAATCCTGGAATATGCTGAGTTGTTTATATTCTTTCTACCCTGAAAATATTCTACCCCCTCTGACAGACTTGTCAATGACCATCAAAATGAACGATTATGTATCGAACATCTACTAGAAGCTATGTTACATGATAGTTTTCTTTCATATTAAAAGTATGATGACTAAAGCCACATGTATTCATGGGCATTCACCCCAGGATGTGCTGCATGTATCATGATCAAGATGCCATAATACTCTTCTAGAAAAACAATGCAGTTTACCCATGAAAATCAGCTTGACTAGGTAGCTAAATTATGTGCATGGTTTGTAAATTGGCTCCACACGATGCTCACTTGAAGCCAATCTGGGATCCTGTCCTAATAACTATAAAAGTGGGCCAGGGAGAGTTTCCAATATCAGAAATTGGAGAAGTGTCAATCCACATCTGGGATCTTCAGTAGCAGAGGGTGTAGGATATTATTATTCAATATTACTCATTTAGATTTGCTGGCAAACACGACAGAAACAGATGCTGCATCCATAGCGATCTAGTTAAGGACATGGGCTCTTTTTCTAAAAGGAAGAGCAATTATTGTCCATTTCAGTTGTAATTCCTTGACTAGTAGAAGACATTTTAAAAATACATTGCATAATCATAAGATATATATGATTATTTATAAAATCATATAAGACATAATCACACAATAACAATCACCCATGTACTACCTCCCCAGCTAAAGAAGAAGCTGACATTTTTTTCTCCTCTGATATATATAACTGTGACAGTTTGAAAAGTGCCTTCAGGGAAGGTTATAAGAGTCTCCAAATACAAATCCGTGTCAATTAAAAGTGGACAACACCTTGTGGAAACTACAGAACAAAATGTGTCTGCACTGACTTGGACCCCATTCCTCTTTTTTATTTTTATATTTTATTTATTTTATTTTATTTTTTATTGAGACAGTGTCTCACTCTGTCACCAGGCTGGAATGCAGTGGTGCGATCTCGACTCACTGCAACTTCTGCTGCTCAGGCTCAAGCAATTCTCGTGCCTCAGCCTCCTGAGCAGCCGAGACTACAGGTATGTGCCACCATGCCCAGCTAAATTTTTTGTATTTTTAGTAGAGATGGGGTTTCGCCATATTGGCCAGGCTGGTCTCAAACTCCTGAGCTCAAGTGATCTGCCCACTTCGGCCTCCCAAAGTGCTGTGATTACATGTGTGAGCCACCACGCCTGGCCCCATTCCTTTTATCTATGACAATCACCTACTTGCTCTAGTCCCCAGTTCAGCTCATCTTTTAAATACCAAACTTCTGGCTACTCAGTGGAATAGCCCTCTTTGCCCTTGTGCCAATGTGGGTTACAGGTGCCTCTACTCATGCCAACCCAGCCTCCTCGTCTATCTCATGGCAGATCCCACAGACCCACTGTCCAGCCCCTTGGTGTGGTTTCTCCCCATTCCATTTTCCATCTCATTTGCTAGGATCAGCAGTGCCATGTTGCAGCAGTAACATCAAGAGTAATGGTGAAACACTGGAAAATTCCAGAAGAAATAAATCTTGGCTCCCAAGTATTTAACATAGAGTGTCTCTGATGGGTATGTATTAGTTTCCTATAGCTGCTATAACAAATTACCTTCAACTTGGTGAACTAAAATAACAGAAATTTATTCTATCACAGTTCTGAAACCCAGAAGTACTAAATCAAAATGTCTACAGAGCCATGCTCCCTTTGAAGACTCCAAGGAAGGATCTATTTCTTGTTTCTCCTAGTTTCTGGTGGATCCAGGCATTCCTTGACTTGTGGCCACATCACTCCTTGGTTATATTGTCTCCTCTTCTTCTCTTACAAAACTCCCTACGCCTCTCAGTTATAAGAATACATGTGATTGCATTTAGAGCCCACCCAGATCTCCTGGATAAGATTTTCCTCTTCAGATTCTTAACCATGTCATTGATGAACATCCACAAGACTCTAGCCAGAGCTTGAAGGCACATATAAACTTAGAGAAAGCTACTAGATCTCCCTCCTGGAACCTCCCAAAAAGCTCTCCACAATCTGCTACTGGAAGATTATAACTCCAGCAAGCTGGTCCCAGAAGTAGTGCAATATCTTATAACATTCGATAGATCTGTTTTTCCAAGAGAATCTCATTTTACAAATACCTTTTCTGTCTGGCTTGGCATTTAATGAGATAAAGATCAATCTTGGGCTTCTGCACTCAGAAAAAGAAGTCCATTTTAGCAGTGATAATATAATAATAATTATTATTATTATTATCATTGTTACTAAGATACTCATCTATTGATTCATTGTAGATACTTACTTTTTTAATGTTGATGTTAGAAAAAGCATTTAACCTCTGGATTCCAGTTTCTGCAGCTACTAAAACCATGGAACCATATGCTACATTACAGGAAATAGGTGATAAACTACTTCATGAAAAAAACAAATGGTTGAAAATTATCCACAATTAATAAAAAAAACTAAGTCTTGTATTAAAGAACATATATAAAGCATAATATTTTGAGATAACACAAAAACTAAGAAAACATCCTAAAAGCGCCCAAAGAAAAAAGACAGGTCTTCAAGCAACAAAAACAGACTGTTAGAATGCGGCTCATTAACAGTGGTAGAGGAAACAATGAATCTCAAGTGCTGAATTAAAATATTCAACCTCAAATTCAAGCTTAGCTAAATCGCCATTCAGAAGCAAAGCAAAAGAAAAACATTTTTAGTTTTCTAAAAATTACCACTGCAAATGCTTATTAAAGAAATGATTAGAAGATAATTCAGAGAGAAGTTTAGAAATTTACGCTAATGAAGGAGGAGGATGCAAGAAACAATGGTAAGCAGAGAAATCAGGAAGCACAAGTAAATCTCATCAAGTATTCTCTAAAGCAGTGATCATAATCACTAACCTAAGGATAAAGAGCAGGAACAAATAAAATATTAAAAAGTGACAACTAATGTATAGCTATGTGCTAGAAATTCTTTCAAGTGCTTTAGGGAGAGTGAGAAAGAGAGAGACAGAAAAATGTAGTTGCATGGTTTTGAAGAGATGCAGGACATGCTACCCCAAAATATTTTAATTTGAGAAAACTGCAGAAGCAGAAAGGTCTCTTTGACTCTCCTCTACCCTTGCTCTCTGAAGCAAGTCATGAAATCTAGGAAGAATTTTCTGACCCTCCACTGAAGCAAGTTATAAGACCTTCAAGTGAGAGGGGCCCTCTCTATACCTAAAGGAAAGGGACATTCTTATTGCTGAAGGCAAAGTATTACAGAGAAGAATCTGAACAATTAGGCCTTGTATTATACATATATTATATATATATATACACACACACACACACAACTGTATATAAAGCCTAATATATATAAACTCTAAGTAGCTATATAGTGTAGATATAAACTAAAGCTATATAGTTTATATATAGATATAAACTAAAGCTATATAGTTTATATGTAGATATAAACTATATAGCTTGTCTCGAACTAGAGTTTATATATATATATAAACTCTATAGAGTTTATATATATATATAAACTCTATAGAGTTTATATATATTAGGCTTTATATACAGTATGTGTATATGTATTATATATGTATATATATAATACGAGGCCTAATTGTTCAGATTCTATATAGTTTATATATATAATATACTCTCTCTATATGTATTATATATAATATACTCTATATATGTATTATATATAATATATAATAAACCCTATATAGTTTATATAATATATTATATAATAATATATTATATATATACACAAACTATATAAACTATATAGAGTTTATATAGATAGACTATATATATAGTTACTACTAATATCCTCACTTATAGATGGTGAAACCAGGCCAAAAATGACTAAATAACTTGTTTAAGAAATAACAGCTGGCAAGTAGTAGACCTAGGATTTGAACATATACTCCTGACCAGTACGCTGTCCTGGTACTATGAGTTAGCAATGTAGAAGAAACATCTAAGAAAATTAACCCAAAAATGTAGGCAATAATGACATGTAATATCAAGAAAAGTTACTGGAGTTAAAGTTTTTTTAACCTCCTGTATCACTTTGGGAGAGATTAGACATCCTGATTAAAGTTGAGCTTTACTTAGATAAACAGGCAAAACAAACAAGATCTTTTCCATGTTGCTGACAGAAAGTGGTGTGGTATTGTTGAGAAAATTTGAAAATATGCATACCCTATGACCCAACACTTCTGACCCTAGACATGCGTGAGAAACTTCTGCAAATGTGAACCAGGAGATGTATGTTCTAGGAAATAAGGTATATAATAGAATAAAACTGTAAAAATTAAAAATGTCTACTGAAAGGAGAATGGAGTCAAAGTTTTGGTATATCCAAATAATGCAATATTATACTGCCATGAAAATAAATAAACTATAGCTACCCATAATAATCTAGATAAAATGCAATTCGTTAATATTAAGTAAGAAGCTTTATGAGACTGATATCATTTTGTTGAATTTAAAAACAATTAAAATTAAATAATTTCTTATTTAGGCTAATAGATTTAGGGTAAAACTACCAAAGAAAATCAAAAGAAACACAAAATTAAGATAAGAAAATGTAATTTAAAAAAGGAGCACACAAGTCGATGAAAGCTGTCAATTTTTTTGTTTTTAGTTGTCTGGTGGATTCATCTGCATTACGGAACAAATCAACTGTACCATGCAAGTATAAATGACAACTATGTCTGTCACTAATCAAGAACTATGATTTCCTGAAATTATAGTGAAGGAAAAATATATTTTTCTCATCCATCCTATGTTCCTAGCAGAGGCTCCTATAACAAGACGGATTAACAAGAGAAGAGCACACAAATTTATTTAATAAAAGTTTTACATAGTATGGGAGCCTTCATAAGGAAATAAAGGCCTGAAGAAACAGTTGAACCTAAGTGTTTTGTAAAGCAGGTTTAATTAGTCATGGAAAAATAGGATAGATCAAAAAGGGTATGTGCTAATGGTACTAAATAGTGAGACACTTAGGGAGGTCTGTTTGTTCAAATTCTTCTCTGTGATGCTTTGTCATATGACATAAGGATGTTCCTTTTCTTCAGGTATAGAGAGGGGCCCTCTCACCTCAGGGTCTTATGGCCTGCTTCAGTGGAAGGTCAGAAAATCCTTCTGAGGTTTCCTGACTTGCTTCAGGGCAGAAGGGTAGGGGAAGGTCAGAGAGACCTTTCTGCTTCTACGGTTTTCTCAAATTCCTTCAGTTTAAAATATGTTGGGGTAGTGTGTCCTGCACCTCATCAAAACCATGAAACTACATTTTTTTTCTCCCTGGGAAATGTAGAAAGATGATAAGCCAAGAGTAGGTGCCATTTGTGTGGGGAAGACCCATAAACAGAATCAAAGAAGTCACAAATGAAATAATACTGCAGCTGGGTATTATTATTTATTTTTAAATTTATTATTATTATTATTATTTTTGAGACGGAGTCTCACTCTGTCACCCAGGCTGGAGTGCAGTGGCACAATCTCAGTTTACTGAAACCTCCGGCTCCTGGGTTCAAGCAATTCTCCCGCCTCAGCTTCCCAGGTAGCTGGGATTACAAGCATGCCCCACCACGCCTGGCTAATTTTTGTATTTTTAGTAGAGACGGGGCTTCACCATATTGGCCAAGCTGGTCTTGAACTCCCGATCTCAAGTGATCCACCCACCTTGGCATTCCAAAGTGCTAGGATTACAGGCGTGAGCCACTGCGCCCGGCTAGGAGCTGGGTATTCAATAACAAATTTCCTCTTTATTCCTGCAAGTCACTCTAGTAAGCACTGGTGGAAGAAAAATGAGTTTCCTGGATTCAGTTTCCAATTCTGCTATCAAATCATTCTGTGAGCACATGGAAATAAAGGGATAATTATACTTCACAGCTGTGTAGTGTCTTTCAGGCATGTACATTAACTCATAATTCTCATAATATACCTGTCAAATTACAGTGTAGTCAGAGATCTTACCACTATTACTAAGTACCTAAAATATAATCAATAAAACTTAGCCAGTATTATTATATTGATGTCACTCAATGTATTTAAGTATAAGGAAGTTACCACGCTATAATTCACTAGAGCATTGGTTCTCTTTTTTTTTTTTTTGAGATGGAGTTTCGCTTTTGTTGCCCAGGCTGGAGTGCAATGGCACGATCTTGGCTCACTACAACCTCCACCTCCCAGGTTCAAGCCATTCTCCTGCCTCAGCCTCCCCAGTAGCTAGGATTACAGGCATGTGCCACCACGCCCGGCTAATTTTGTATTTTTAGTAGAGATGGGGTTTCTCCATGTTGGTCAGGCTGGTCTTGAACTCCCGACCTCAGGTGATCTGCCCGCCTTGGCCTCCCAAAGTGCTGGGATTACAGGCATGAGCCACTGCGCCCGGCCGCATTGGTTCTCAAATATTATTTAGCTTAAGAATTACCCAAGGGTCTTGTTAAAATGCAGAATCCCAGGACTCATCACTGGTTATTCTGATTCCTCTCTTCTGGGATTAGGTAGAGAAATTTACAATTGTAAAAACCTACCCAAACAATTCAAATGCAAATGGTCTTCAGTTAATACCATTAAAAATTACTGTTTAAGCAGACCAAAGGATATGCCAAACAATAAACCAAAGAATTTTATGTAACCTCATATAAGTGCTAATCTAAGGCATGCAAACCAAGTTCTAGGCATCTCCCACCCATAACATTATGACCTGCTATTGACCTAAGAAAATATGGATGAACGTACCATAGGATCTAGCTCCAAATTTTCAAACTTAACCCTGAAGCTCACAAAGAGGCTCTGTTCTCCTTGGGGCGAGTTCTGAGGGATCCATGCTAGGACTCTAATTCATTCAACACTGATGACTCAACCCCTTTTCCAAAGAATTTCAAATACTAATACAGAAGATAAACTTGTAAGCAAGCATTCAAATCAATCATGAAAAATGTTATAATAGCAGTAAAGTCGAAGATTAATTGGGACATGTCTAATTTCATATTTTGATAAATAAGAAGATTTCACAGAGAAGGCAAACCTTGAACAAGATTCATAAGTAAATGGGGACTTTAATCTTCTAAACTAGAAGAAAAAGAAAGGTGAAATAAGGGCAAGTGGGCTACAGGACACCCAATGCAAAGACCTCAGTACAGCAAAGACCCACAGGTGAGAAACTAGTGCGTGCTGGGCCCACTTAGAAAACTCAACACTTAACTTAGACCGCTAAGATCATGCCATGTTATGGAAAGAACTGGGCACACCTCTGGAGAGGTACCACTCCCCTAGTACTTAGCAGAATTGGGCATAACTTTCCAGTTTGTTCAAAAATATATATAAACTAAAATCAAAATTCATTTCCATCATTTTCATTATCATCTGACAAAAGAGTTACCTATTACTTGTGCTAACCTGTTTTCCCTCTTTTTACTTTGGTTGTATTTTTTTTAATGGTTTGGGGGAATAGTCCCACCTTTTTACCACATGGTTAGTTTGATATAACTTTTGATACTGCCAAAATACAGGAGAGGGTAAGGCGAACCTCCACACGCACTATCAAATTAATTCTGCCCGTTTTTTCCTAATGTAGAAGACCCACATCCCCCGCCGACCTCTTTATCTTTAAAGTGATTGGAGAGTCTAACGCCGCTCAAAGAAAGCTTCTCCTGGAGGCTTCGTCCACGTGCTGTCCTCTATTTGCGTTCTCCCACTCCTCCTCTGGGGACCCATCTGAGGAAGACAGGGGCAGTCTGTCTTGGGCCTTGCACATAGAAAAAGACACCACAAATGCATACTGTAGTATGATTCTGAGCTTTACTCCTTTTTTCTTGAAAGTTGTTTTAGAAGGAGAGAGAAATGTGCAAAAATAAGCTGATTTAGAATTTGGCTCTGAGTTTTTGTTCTAACTTCATTGGTTTTGTTTCATGTAAAGAGAATGTGGAACAGAGTGGAGGGCCTGACCCTCCTGGCTGTGTCTGGGAGCACATGGCCAATTTTTGAAGCTGCTTGGAAGAGAAGGTAATAAGCGGCAGGAAGTACTAAGGTACTAGAAGGTGAGAAAGCTTGAAAATTCCCAGAATCTACCTTAGAAAGCAGCTTCATTCTTTTTTTTTTTTTTTTTTTTTCGAGACGGAGTCTCGTTCTGTCGCCCAGGCTGGAATGCAGTGGCATGATCTCAGCTCACTGCAACCTCCACCTCCCGGGTTCAAGTGATTCTCCTGCCTCAGCCTCCCAAGTAGCTGAGACTACAGGCACGTGCCACCATGCCTGCTAATTTTTTGTATTTTTAGTAGAGACAGGGTTTCACTGCTCTAGCCAGGATGGTCTCCATCTCCTGACCTCGTGATCTGCCCGCCTCGGCCTCCCAAAGTGCTGGGATTACAGGCGTGAGCCACTGCACCCGGCCAGCAGTTTCATTCTCAGGGTCAAAGACTTGAAGAAAGGCAAGCAAGATCTACCAACCTACAGAGAACCTATGAATCCTGACTCAGTATTAAATGAGTGACCTTGCATTTCTGTTTGCAATGGGACAGTTACTGTACTTTCTATTGTTCCTGGATAATTCTTTTTTTAAAATTAAAATAGAGTTTATTAGCTTTTCTTTTCTTTGAATATAAACATGAGAAATAAAAACCACATAAATTGTAGGATTCTTTTCAAAATAAAACTGTAACCAATACTTGAATCTCCAAGCTCTGAACTCCATAAATAATGTGATTTTTTTTGTTTTTGAGGTGGTAGGTTGTAATATTTTTATACCATTATTTATCGTTTATGTCTCTGTCCTTTAAGCGTGATGGAAACTGCAGCACAATATGATGTGAAGCATTGCTATCCTGGCCCAGAAATACTTTGTTTATAAGCACATTCCTAGGATTATATTTGAGACAGTAGGAGAAATAGATTTCACATAGTTGAGAGCACTAATCTCTTTTTAGTATCTCAAATTTAGGTGACATCGTTATCAGTCTCCTAAAATTATTTGCTCCTTGCCTTTTAAAGCCTGAAGTAAGAGTTCCTAAGGGTTATGTAAGTTATTTCTTTTTCTTTTCTTTTCTTTTTTTTTTTTTTTTTTTGAGATGGAGTCTTGCTCTGTCCCCCAGGCTGGAGTGCAGTGGCATGATCTCAGCTCACTGCAACCTCCGCCTCCCAGGTTCACGCCATTCTCCTGCCTCAGCCTCTGGAGTAGCTGGGACTACAGGTGCCCACGACCACGCCCGGCTAATTTTTTTTTTTTTTTTTTTTTGTATTTTTAGTAGAGACGGGGTTTCACTGTGTTAGCCAGGATGGTCTCAAGCTCCTGACCTCGTGATCCACCTGCTTCGGCCTCCCAAAGTGCTGGGATTATAGGCGTGAGCCACCGCAACCGGCCAAGTTATTTCTTAAATAACTTGCCCTTATTTCACTTTTCTTTTTCTTCTAGTTTAGAAGATTAAAGTTCCCATTTACTTATGAATCTTGTTCAAGGTTTGCCTTCTCTGTGAAATCTTCTTATTTATCAAAATATGAAATTAGACATGTCCCAATTAATCTTCGACTTTACTGCTATTATAACATTTTTCATGATTGATTTGAATGCTTGCTTACAAGTTTATCTTCTGTATTAGTATTTGAAATTCTTTGGAAAAGGGGTTGAGTCATCAGTGTTGAAGTTATTTCTTAAATAACTGCATAATTCTTAATAGTGATCCCTTTCAAATCCCAAAAGTGTTTCAATATGGATGATAAATTATACGGCAGTTCTAAGTATAAATGGTAACAGTAACAGCTAATATTCATTGAGTACCTATGTACAGGGGACTATTATAAGAGTTTTGTATGTATTAAGTTCTCCCTTTTTACGTCCAACAGTTTATGTAGATACTAATATTCTCACTTTACGTATGAGAAAACGGAGCCACTGAGAGGTTGAGTGACTTTCCCAAGACTATACAGCTAACAAGTAGAGGAGCCTAGATTTTATCCTAGTATTAAGGTTCTAAAGCTCATACTTCTAAGTACTACTGATACTTCCTTTCAGCTATAAGGTGTGCACCCAATAATGTTCATTAACTAGGGAGACATATTATTTTCTCCATTTTACAAATAAGAGCATTGAGAGAGAAATTCAGTTGCTACTTTTAAGCCATGAACTCCACCAGTCTGACTTTAGAATCCGTGTTCTTGATGTCTACTCCGTATTCCTCCCTGAAATATTTCAGAAATTATAGATCCTGAAATATTTCAGAAATTATAGATCCTGAAATATTTCAGGAGCCCTTGGAAACTGGAATTTTTAGGAGATTGCACATCAGACATCAGCAGAACTTTTTGTTCACTCTTAGGATGAGAACTGAAATATCGTAATAGAAGCTTTACCCTTCTGTAAGAGAGCAAACACAGTCTTGCATTTTTAACAGTTATGATTTCTAGGGTTCAATGAGAAAATATAATGCATGGTGTTAAAAGATGTGGGTTAAATTTGGACCTTAGGCAAGTTTTTTTAGACCCTTTGTCTTCTCAGATATGAAAACAGAGGCAAAGCTAGGGAAATGATGCAGTCACTACAGCATTATTAAAGTCTATGAATATTTTGTGGGTTTTGTCTCTAAAGAATATTAGGTTTGTCAACTAATTTATCAGTACCCCAACCCAGGAACCTGGGAGTAATAGCAAGAGGAGTTAAGATTTTTCTGCTACGCTTGGCCTCTAATAAGCAAACCTTCTATAGTCACACCTGGAGCTGCCATGTGCAGAACACAGCAGTGACCATCAACTGTAATATGTGATCCATTAAGTTTACCAACTAGAGATGCAAAATATTCACACATTCCTCTAGACTTTTCCTTGCCTACTAACACCTCATCTTCTGCATGTTGTGAGACTAGTCATATTCAGACAATTAATATTCAGCCAGTTAGGCTAAGGAAGGTTTACTCAAACAGCTGTTTAACATCTTTTCTGTACTTCTCACTCTATTCCCTGCAGGGAAGAAGAACAAACAACAAACCAATTGCAGTGTGTATAAGAAAATAAAGGCTGGGCACGGTGGCTTATACCTATAATCCCAACACTTTGGGAGGCTGAGGTGGGCAGATCACAAGGTCAGGAGTTCGAGACCAGCCTGGCCAATATGGTGAAACCCAGTCTCTACTAAAAATACAAAAATTAGCCAGGTGTGGTGGCGGGTTCCTGTAGTCCCAGCTACTCGGGAGGCTGAGGCAGGAGAATTGCTTGAATCTGGAAGGTGGAGGTTACAGTGAGCAAAGATCTTGCCACTACACTCCAGCCTGGGCTACAGAGCGAGACTCCATCTCAAAAAAAAAAAAAAAAAAAAAAGAAGGAAAAAAAAAAGAAAAGAAAAAAAAGAAGAAGAAAATAAGGAGTCATGCAGGCTGTGGAAACACAAAGAAACACACAGACACATTGTGGTTCCCCCCTTAACCCCTTAAGTGATTACTAGTTTCACAGTAGAAATGCATAGCCCCCACACAACTCCCTGTGCCTCCTCTCCCCAAGACAACCTTGGAAGGCAGTTTCTGTTTTGTTGGGATTTTTTTTCAATTGGCAGTTAGCTTTCAATTTTAAAAACATCTTCTGGCCACTTGTAGCTATCTCCAGAAATGACAATATCAATTTATTTTATAATAAACAACTTCCTTATGACTAGAAAAGCAAATCGATCAATTAAGAAGCAGTGGAGAACAGAAAAAAAAAGAGAAAAACAAAGAGGAAAGGTTTCTCTCTGCTTTAGGTCTATTTCCAATTACAGTTCAATCATTATTCTCAATTTTTAAAAATTCACTAAATATAAATCACCAGATTAAAGCTAGAATATGTTCTTATTGCCACTAGAAGTAAGAAGAAGAGGAAGGAAGGAAGGAAAGAAGGAAGGAAGAACAAAGAAAGTAAGGGACAGACAGAAAGAGGAATGAAAAGAAAAGAAAGATTTGTGTAAACTTCAAAGTGTTCAAAAATTTGAATGGAAGCAAATATATGGAAAAATACCACATGCTTATGGATTACTATTGTTAAAGTGTTCATGGTACCCAAAGAGAGACCAAATTCAATGCAATCCTTATCAAAATTCCAGTGGAAGTTCTAAGTTCTTTGAGAAATCTCCAAATTGCTTCCCACAGTGGCTGAACTAATTTACATTCCCACAGGCAGTGTATAAGCATTCCCTTTTCTTCACAACCTCACCAGTATCTGTTATTTTTTGACTTTTTATAATAGCCATTCTGACTGCTGTGAGACGGTAAATCATTGTGGTTTTGGTTTGCAGTTCTCAGATGCTGAGTGATGTTGAGTATTTTTTTCATACGCTTGTTGGCTGCATGCATGTCTTCTCTTGAGAAGCATGTCTTCTCTTGGCTGCATGCATGTCTTCTCTGTTCATGTTCTTTGTCTATTTTTTTGACTCTTCTAAGAAAATTTTGGTGGGGTTGTTTGTTTTTTCTTGTAGAGTTGTTTAAGTTCCTTATAGATGCTGGATATTAGACCTTTATCAGATGCATAGTTTGCAAATACATTTTCCCATTCTGTAGGTTATCTGTTTACCCTTTTGATTGTTTCTTTTGCTGTGCAGAAGCTCTTTAATTATGTTCTGCTTGTCAATTTTTGTTTTTGTTGCAATTGCTTTTGGAGTCTTTATCATGAAATCCTTGCCAGGGTCTATATCCAGAATGACATTTCGTAGGTTTCCTAGGGTTTTTACAGTTTTAGGTTTTACATTTAAGTCTTTCACCCATCTTGAGTGAGTTTTTGTATATGGTGAAAGAAAAGGGTCCAATTTCATTCTTCTGCATCGGGCTAGCTCCTAGCGTCACTTATTGGTGATGCGTTTGTTCTCTCTCTCTCATTCTTTTTTCTTTTCTTCTTTCCTTCCTTCCTTTTTTCTCTCCTTCCTCCCTCTTCTTCTTCCTCTTCCTAATGGCTATACAAAATATTAGAGCTTTAGTTTGGTATTGAATAGCTAGTTCTTTCCCCATTGCTTGTTATTATTGAATTTATTGACCCAGTAATCCTATTGCTGGGTATATACCCAAAGGGATATAAATCATCCTACCATAAAGACACATGCACACATATGCTCATCACAGCACTAGCAAAGACATAAACTCAACCTAGATGCCCATCAATGGAGACTGGATAAAGAAAATGTAGTACATATAAACCATAGAATACTATGCAGCCATAAAAATAGAATGAAATCATATCCTTTGCAGCAACATGGATAGAGTTGGAGGCCATTATCCTAAGAAAATTAATGCAGGAACAGAAAACCAAATACCACATGTTCTCACTTATAAGTAGGAGCTAAACATTAAGTAAACATGGACATTAAAAAGGGAACAATAAACAGTGTGGTCTATTGAAGGTGGAGAGTGGGAGGAGGGAGGGGATCTAAAAACTACCTATAGGGTACTATGCTGCTCATTACCTGGGTGATGAAATAATATGTACACCAAATCCCCATGTCATACAGTTTACCCATGCAACAAATCTGCACATGTACCCCTGAACCTACAATAAAAAGTTGAAAGGAAAAATAAATAATCAATTAAAAAAATCCAATGGCATTTTCACACAAACAGTTTCAACTTCCCTTTCTTAATCATTAGAATGTTATTCCTTTAGTTGGAGGAAAACACCCTTCATGTGAGAATTTTATCTTCTACTTTTAAAAAACAATGAAGGTCAGAGTAATCTTTTTGCAACTGCTATTTTTTAAGTTTCTTTAATTCAAAATAGTCAATAAACCAGAGAAGCATATTTTTGGGTAGCATATTCTTAACTCTTTCAATATAATGGAATATTATTCAGCCTTAAGAAGGAAGGAAATCCTTTCCTTCATGACAGCATAGATGAACCTGGAGGACTTTATGTCAAGTGAAATAAGCCAAACACAGAAACACAATACTGCATGATCTCCTAAAAAGTGGAAGTAGAGAGTAGGATGGTGGTTTCCAGGAACTGGGAGGTGGGGGAAATGGGGAGATGCTGGTCAAAGGGAATGAAATTTCAGTTATGCTGGACGAATAAGGTCTGGATATCTAATGTCCAGCGTGGTGACTATAGTTAATAGTCTTCTATTGTACACTCAAAATTAGCTAAGAGTGTAGATAATAAACATTCTCTCCAAAAAAAAAAATGCTATGTGAGGTGAAATATATGTTAATTAACTTGATAATGATAATTGTTTTACAATACATATGTATATGAAAACAACACGCTGTATACCTTTAATGTATACAGTATTTATTTGTCAATTATACCTCAGTAAAGCTGGGGGTCAGGGGAGCAAAGGAGAACAAATATACTGACTCGTTTTGTCAGACCCAGTCTGGATACTAGTTTAGTGATTACTTGGTAGATAGACATCATCTGGAATTAGGCACATTGCCTTTCTATGTTTGGTAAATAAACAATATTAATCTAAATAGGGAGATTTATTTAGAATTAATATTACATGTATTGCTTAAGAGAATAACAGCTACATATGAAGCACATTATACAAAATAGAGTTCCAACACAATTAATAAGCTATTTACATGTATACTTTATTTAAACAACTAATTCTTCCCGACACAAGGAATTAGTAGGTTTGCTCATTTTTCTGCTCATCTCTCCAAATGACCTGTCTTTACTTTCTTTAAATTTCACTTTGCTTTGCCTTCACTCAGAGTGGAAAGAACTATTTTTATCCTTTAGGTACCTACTCTTTCTGATGGAAAAGCCTAGCTTCCTGCTAGAGTCACGAGAGAGACATTCGCCTCAAGAAATAAGATTTCGGTCTCTAGTACACTTATAGTAATGCAAATAGAATCCAGTAAACCTCTGCCCTTTTAAATCCAGCAGCAGGAACCCAGCAGTTGTTCCTCACACAGCCCAGCTCAGCTGCCCACAGCACTAGTATTGCTTACCCACTTTTCTAAGAAATGGAGTACACTGTGGGATTTTTTGTTTTGTTTTTTGTAGTTCTTACTATCTTACAACAGGCATTTTATTCTTCTTAAAAACAATGAATTTATTTCAGTAAGGTAAATACATATGTGTCAGGAAGAACTTTTTTGAAATCATTTCTCTTTAAAATTTAGTCCTGACCAAATTTCTCACTGCCTGGACAGAGAAATAAACAGTAAAAATCATTACTATAAAAAGGATCAGTAGACATGTACACATGGTAGAACCATGTCCCTAGGTTGTTGTTGGTGGTGTTTTGCTATGTTTTCTTTTTGGAGATGAGAAGGGTAGTCAGAAATATTTTTGATGAATGTAATCTTTAAACTTTAATTTAAAATGTGAATAGGAATTTTTTCTAGGTAGAGAAAGCAATTTCAAGACAACTTCTATTCATGCTTTCAATCAGTTCTCCAGAATTAAAGAACATGAGAGTCCAGGCTTGAAAAAAACGCACTGAGGACTCCCACATGATAAATTAAAAGAGCTCACATCAAGACATACCGTCATACTTTCTCAGAAAGTTGGCAATAAAGAGGTACAGTGATACACCCAGAGTGAAAGAAAGAAGCCCCATACAAAGAAATACCATAAAAAATGGCATCCAAATTTTAAAATGTTTCAGAAATCCAGAAAACAATTTGAGGGGAAATGATGTCTAACATAGTATTCTATACCCAGACATTTATCAATCAAATTTGATAGCAGAATTAAAATATTTCAGATATATAAAATAGATCAAGGTTTAGCCACCTTGCACCATTTCCTGGGAAACACCTGTGTATTATAAATTTTAAAACTTTATGTTTTCCTGTTGCATCAACATCCCCACAAACAGGCTCTGAGCACCCCACACAGGAAACCAGGTGCATGTATGTGATAAGTGCTGCCCTACCACTAGTTTCTCTTCTTGAAGGTAAGTCACTTGCTAGGTGACAAAACAAATTTAAGAAGACTGAAATCATTTCAAGTATCTTTCCCAAACCGCAACATTAGGAAACTAAAAATCAATAACAAAAGTAAAATGGAAAAATTCACAAATGGAATTTGTAAAATGGAAATTTCACAATAAATTCTTGAATAGTCATTGAGTCAAGGAAGAAATCCAAAGGGAAATTAGAAAATACCTCAAGACCGACAAAAACAAAAACAACGTGCTAAAACATAGAAGGCAAAAAAAGAGCAGTCCTATAAAGGAAGTTTAGAGATAAACATCTACAGTAAGAAAACAAAAAGATCTCAAATGAACAACCTAAGAGTATAAGTAAAGGAACTAGTAAAAGAAGACCAAGCTAAGCCCAAAGTTAGCAAATGGAAGAAAATAATAAAGATTAGAGCAAAAATAAATGAAATCAAGGGTAGAAAAACAGTAGAAAAGATCGATAAAATTAAAAGCTGGTTTTTAAGAACACAAAATTGATAAACCCTTAGTTAAATCAATTAAGAAAAAAAGAAAAAATTAAATAAAATCAGAACTAGAAGAGGAGATATTACAACCATTGCCACAGAAATAAAAAAGATCATAAGGGACTATTATGAACAATTATACACCAACAAATTCAACGACTAGAAGAAACAGACCTATTTCTAGAAACATATAATCTTCCATGACTGAGTCACATAGAAAGCTTGAGTAGACCAATAACAAATAAGGATTAAACCAGTAACCAAAACCCTGCTAACAAAGAAAAGCCTACAGCTAGATGGCTTCACAGCTGAATTCCACCAAAAGTTTAATGAAGAATTAATACCGATCCCTCTTAAATGCTCAAAAAATGAGAGAGAGCACTTCTAAATGGCTTTTATGAAGCCAGACTCACCCTGATAGCAATGCCAGGCAAAGGCATCACAAGAAAAGAAAACTACAGGCCAGTATCTCTGATGAACATGGGAACAAACGTCCTGAATAAAATACAAACAAAGTAAATTTGCAAAATATTAGCAAACCAAATTCAGCATTATACACCTTGACCAAATGGGATTGGTTACTCAGATGCAAGAATGATTCAACATATGTAAATCAATCAATGTGATAAAACACATTAACAGAATGCAGGATAAAAATCACATGATCATCTGAATACATGCAGAAAAAGAGTTTGAAAATACTTAACATCCTTTCAGGATTAAAAAAAACTCAAACAAATTAGGTATAAAAGGAATTTTCCTCAACACAATAAAGGCCATATATGGAAAGCCCACAGATAACATCATACTCAGTGGTAGAAAACTGAAAGCTTTCTTCTAAGATCTAGAACAAGGCAAGGATGATCACTCTTGCCAATTCTACAATTCTACTCAAAATAGTACTGGAAGTCCTAACCAGAACAATTAGACAAGAAGAAGAAATAAAAGGTATCCAAATAAAAATGAAGAAATAAAACTATATCTACAGATAACATATTTTTAAATAAAAAAATCCTAGAGACTCACAAGAAAATCTGTTAGAACTAAATAATGAATTCAGCAAAGTTGCAGGGTACAAAATCAACATATAAAAATCAGTAGTGTTTCTATACAGTAACAAAAATGTATCAAAAAATCAAGAAAACAATCCCATTTAAAATGGCATCAAAAATAAAATAATACGAAATAATCTTAATAAAAGAGATAAAAGAACTGCATACAGAAAACTATAAAATATTGATGAAAGAAATTGAAGATGCAAAATAAATGAAATATATCCCATGCTCATGAGTTGAAAAAATTAATATTGTTAAAATGTTCATATACCAAAAGATATCTACATATTCAATGAAATCCCTATGAAATTCCAATGGAATTTTTTACAGAATTAGAAAAAAAAATTCTAAAATTCATGTGGAACCACAAAAGACCTCAAATAGCCGAAGCAATCTTTTATTTCTCTTTTTTGAGATGGAGTCTCGCTCTGTTGCTCAGGCTGGAGTGCAGTGGTGCGATCTTGGCTCACTGCAACCTCTGCCTCCCGGGTTAAAGCAATTCTTCTGCCTCAGCCTCCCAAGTAGCTGGGACTACAGGTGCATGCCAACATGCCCAACTAATTTTTGTATTTTTAGTAGAAATGGGGTTTCACCATATTGGCCAGGCTGGTCTCAAACTCCTGACCTTGTAATCTGCCTGCCTCAGCCTCCCAAAGTGCTGGGATTACAGGCGTGAGCCACTGCACCTGGCCTGACAAAGCAATCTTAAAGCTACTACAAAGGTATACTAATCAAAACAGCATGGCACTGGCATAAAAACAGACATAGACCAATGGAAGAAATATAAAGAGAGCTCAGAAATAAATCCACATAATTACGGTTAACTGATCTTCCACAAAGGTGCCGAGAACACACAATGGGGAGAGAACATTTTCTTCAATAAGTGATGTTGGAAAAACTGGATATCCACATCCAAAATAATAAAATTGGACCCTTACTTCAACCCATATACAAAAATTAACTCAAAATGATAACTGTTAAGACCTGAAACTGTGAAATTTGTAAAAGAAAATAAAGAGGGAAACTTTTCAACATTGACCTTGGCAATGAATTTTTGGGTATGACAATAAAACACAATCAATAAATACAAGATACACAAGTGGAATTATTCAAACTAGAAATCTTCCACACAGAAAAAAAATCAACATAATGAAAAGGTAAGCTATAAAATGAAAGAAAAATATTTGCAAACCATATACCCAATAAGCAGTTAATATCCAAACAACTCAGAAGAAAAAAAATCTGATTAAAAAATTAGCAAAAGAACTGGCTAGACATTTTTCCAAAGACATACAAATAGCCAATAGGTATATGAGAAGGTGCTCAACATCATTAATCATCAGGGAAATGCAAATAAAAACTACCATGAGATATCACCTCACATCTGTTAGAAAAACTGTTTATCACACACACACACACAAAGATAAACATTGGTGAGGATGAAGAGAAAAGGGAATCCTTGTTGGTGGGAATGTAAATTGGCGTGGCTACTATGAAAAACATACGGAAATTCCTAAAAAAATGAAAAGTAGAACTACCATATGATCCAGTAATTCCACTACTGAGTATATATCCAAAGGAATTGAAATGAGGATCTCAAAGTGATGTCTGCATCTCCAGCATTATTCACAATATCCAAGACATGGAAGCAACCTAAATGTATACTGATGGACAATTGAATAAAGAAAACATGATATAAGCATGCAATGGAATATTATTCCGCCTAAAAAAATTAAGGAAACCCTACAATTTGTGACAACATGAATGAACCTGAGGGACATTATGCTAGATGAAATAAGCCAGACACAGAAAGGCAAATATTACAATATCTCTCTTACATAAGAATCTAAAATAGTCAAATTCATAGAAGCAGAGAGTGAAATGGTGGCTGCCAGGGGCTGAAGGGAAAGGAATGGGAATGTATTAATTAGTCTAAGTGTACAAAGTTTTGGTTATACAAGATTTGTAATTCCTAGAGATTACAGCATTGTACCTATAATTGACAATACTGTATTGTGCACTTGCCAATTTGATAAAAGGGTAGATCCTATGTTAAATGTTCTTGTCAAAAATATTAATCATAATAATAAATAATGAGAGCAGGAGGAAAGTTTTGGAGGTGATGGACAGGCTGGTGGCATTGATTGTGGTGGTGGTTTTGTAGGTATATACTTATCTCTAAACTCCAAGTTTTACACATAAAATATGTACAGCTTTTTAGATGTCAATAATGTTTCAATAAAGTGCTTTTTAAAATACCTATTATTAGAGTTATACAAAGAATGAAGTGGTCAAGAGAGGTGACTATCAAGCAATAAAGAGATTGCTATGCCAACGTATGGCATTTCCAATTTAATTGGTAGATGTAGTAGAGTTATTGAACATTTATAAAATAGAGAAGACTCATGATTAGATTTAGATTTTGGAAAGAGCATCCAGGTAGTGATATAATAAGACACAAAACAAGAGCCAAATAAATCAATTATGGATCCAGTATAAACAAATAGGAAAATATTGCAAAACGTATGATAGATAAAGAGTTACAATGTTAATAAACCAGGAACTCTTGTGTATAATGGAGGGGACCTGAAAGAGCAAACCAATAGAAACATTGGCAAAATATGTAAACAGATATTTAACAAAACAAGAAATATAAGTAGTCAAGAAGAGATAATGATACATAAAAAGATATTCAACTCACCATTAATCTCAAATGTGGACATTAAAAAAATGCCATTTTTGTCCAAACAATTGGCATAAACAACAACAGCAAAAATGGGCAACCTGGCATTTATGAAGGTAGGGGAAGGAGGCACTTTCAAACAGTTGCAGAAAATGTAAATTGCTGAAATTCTTCAGAAAGTCAAGCAAAAATTTTGATGCCAAGAGAGTGTTTGGTTCAGAGTGAATTTCTCTGTTTACCTTGTTTCTGCCCTTCCCTAACTGCATTTTGCATATGGCTTTGGCATAGCAGTGCTGCAAACCTACAGTTCCCTAAGATCATTTATGGTAGTTCCTTTTGGCTAAGTGGCCTACTCAGAACAAAGCTGGAGGCATCACGCTACCTGACTTCAAACTATACTACAAGGCTACAGTAACCAAAACAGCATGGTACTGGTACCAAAACAGAGATATAGATCAATGGAACAGAACAGAGCCCTCAGAAATAACGCTGCATATCTACAAATACCTGATCTTTGACAAACCTGAGAAAAACAAGCAATGGGGAAAGGATTCCCTATTTAATAAATGGTGCTGGGAAAACTGGCTAGTCATATGTAGAAAGCTGAAACTGGATCCCTTCCTTACACCTTATACAAAAATTAATTCAAGATGGATTAAAGACTTAAATGTTAGACCTAAAACCATAAAAACCCTAGAAGAAAACCTAGGCATTACCATTCAGGACATAGGCATGGGCAAGGACTTCATGTCTAAAACACCAAAAGCAATGGCAACAAAAGCCAAAATTGAAAAATGAGGTCTAACTAAACTAAAAAGCTTCTGCACAGCAAGAGAAACTACCATCAGAGTGAACAGGCAACCTACAAAATGGGAGAAAATTTTCGCAACCTACTCATCTGACAAAGGGCTAATATCCAGAATCTACAATGAACTCAAACAAATTTACAATAAATAAACAAACAACCCCATCAAAAAGTGGGCAAAAGACATGAACAGACACTTCTCAAAAGAAGACATTTATGCAGCCAAAAAACACATGAAAAAATATTCACCATCACTGGCCATCAGAGAAATGCAAATCAAAACCACAATGAGATACCATCTCACACCAGTTAGAATGGCAATCATTAAAAAGTCAGGAAACAACAGGTGCTGGAGAGGATGTGGAGAAATAGGAGCACTTTTACACTGTTGGTCGAGTGTAAACTAGTTCAACCATTGTGGAAGTCAGTGTGGCAATTCCTCAGGGATCTAGAACTAGAAATACCATTTGACCCAGCCATCCCATTACTGGGTATATACCCAAAGGACTATAAATCATGCTGCTATAAAGACACATGCACACGTATGTCTAATTGCACATTTTCAGCATATGAGTTGATCAGTGTTGTTTTAGAGGTAGACCTTTTTGGTTGAGCCTCTTGTGTGCACAGGAAGATTATCTGATACAAACCACACCACCTCCTCTTTCAAACTGCCTTGTAGGTTGGGAGAGTTTCCCAACAAGGCACCAAGGACAAAGGTTGCCTTAAATACCACTTGGAGGGGCAGTAATGTGTAGCGCTTATGAGGACGGGGCCAAAGATTTCTGCCACTTAGCTTTAGCTGTGTGACCTTGGGCAATACTTAAGTTCTCTGGCCTGTTTCCTCAATGGGGATATTGATAGTCATCTACATGATCGTGTTGTTGCAAGAACCACTGGCACCCAATAGATGTTTTCTGTCATTTTTACTATAAATAATCTAAGATAAAAATGATATTGGCCTAAAAT
Organism: Pan troglodytes; assembly: GCF_028858775.2. Classification (NCBI taxonomy): domain Eukaryota; kingdom Metazoa; phylum Chordata; class Mammalia; order Primates; family Hominidae; genus Pan; species Pan troglodytes. The sequence goes on from NC_086015.1 coordinate 110,239,117, forward strand.
ATGGCATAGAAAATGAAGGAGTGAGGGGTTATGGAAAAGAAAGCTTAAATGGGGCCTTGGCCGTGCTTGTTTTTCTTTCTTTTTTTTTTTTTTTTTTTTTTTGAGACGGAGTCTAGCTCTGTCTCCCAGGCTGGAGTGCATGCAGTGGCGCCATCTCGGCTCACTGCAAGCTCCGCCTCCCGGGTTCACCCCATTCTCCTGCCTCAGCCTCCCGAGTAGCTGGGACTACAGCGCCCGCCACCAAGCCCGGCTAATTTTTTGTATTTTTAGTAGAGACGGGGTTTCACCATGTTAGCCAGGATGGTCTCAGACTCCTGAACTCAGGTGATCCGCCTGCCTCTGCCTCCCTAAGTGCTAGGATTACAGGCGTGAGCCACCGCGCCCGGCTGGCCATACTTGTTTTTCTTTAAGTGTAGTCTGAAAGTGTTCAGACAAAAACAAGAGCCATTTAGTTTCTAATATTTGTATGTTTGTTTATAACAGTTCTCAAGAAAGTATGCTTTTCTGAGAACTCAAATGCGTGATAATTCCCTCAGGAATTAAGATTTGGCAAATCTATATTTTCAGTAACCTAATGTGATCTCTTTTGTAATATTTTACAATCTTTAAAACCTTTAGTCTCACTTGTATCATGTTACTTTTGTGATGTTCAGACTATGAGTTAATCTTGTCACTTAATTCATAACAAGCCCATAAATCTTGCTCAGCATTCAGAAAATGACACTTTTAGCACATTTCCCTATTTCAGGGACCAGGGGGTACAGTTTGATCCTAAATGAATAAGATGCAGTACAAACTGTGTGGATTCCATCTCTGTGGATTCTCCTACTCTTGCTTCCTTCTAATATTTCATTCATTTTCAAAGTTAGACCTGTCTTCAATTCCCCTTCAGCTCCTGGCACTCTTGACTGATTTCTTTTGAGTCTACTACTTTCTGTCTTTCCCAGTGAAAGCTATAAGACTTTGTCAAGCTGTGCTCTAAGTTTATTTCCCCAAAGCCTTTCAACTGTGTCTGCGTCAAGGCCTCAGGCATCAGGTGTTTCTCCTTTAGTGGAATGCCAATTTTAAAGAGATGAAAAGCATAGTATGGAACCCTTTTAATATTTGGTTTCATGACTAGATATGCCAATCTCATTGGAACAAACTTGGAATATCATTAATTAAAACCAACTTATCACCCAGTTTATTTATAGTATATATGAATAATATTTGCAGCTCACTGGAGGGATAGTATATTAATTTGGACTTTTTTTAACCTCAAATTACAGCAGCCCACTCCAGCCAACTTAAGAAACCCAGGATTCAAGGATGTTTCATAGAATACACGGCCAGAGAATCAGACAGGCCTTTGAAATGAACAGGATTTCTTTAACCTCTCCTTCCTTCTGCCAGTTTGTTTTATTTCTCTCTCACATTCGTCAACTCTCACCCTCCTAGCCACCCAGAAACCCTGATTTGTCTAATTTGTAAACACTGCGGAAAATATGGCCACCAAGGACATATCTAATACTAAATACCCAGAGAAAAGTCACCAATGCCTCCTACCTTCCAGCTTATGTCAAAGAGATAACAGCTCTTGAATAAATAACCACTGTTAAACAGATGTTGTATGTGGTAAAAGCATTGTGGCCTAGGAGAACTACATTAACTAAGTAGAAAGACTGTAGAAAGGGCAGAACCTAGTAAAGTGTAATTGAGAAGGCAACCAACAGGAAGGCTGCACTACTTCCTTTAAAAGAAGAATAACCACTGAGGAAGATGTTGCCTTGTGTAGTGTATGGCTATTGTGTTGGCTGCCATCCTCTACTAATTAATAAAGGGAAAAAAATCAATCAAGATCTCGATGGAACAAAATAGAGAACCCAGAAATTGAATTACATAAATATAGTCAACTGATCTTTGAAAGAGCCCAAGGCAATGCAATGGAGCAAATACATTCTTTTCAAAAAATGGTGTTAGAACCACTGTACAAAAAAGTGCTTAGACACCAAAAAAAAAAAAAAAAGAAGAAAGAAAGAAAAGTGGCTAAACACAGACCTTATACCCTTAACAAAATTTAACTCAAAAGTGGATCATAGGCCTGGCACGGTGGCTCACACCTGTAATCCCAGCATTTTGGGAGGCCGAGGCAGGCGGATCACGAGGTCAGGAGATCGAGACCACCCTGGCTAACACGGTGAAACCCCGTCTCTACTAAAAATACAAAAAATTAGCCGGGCACAGTGGCTACACAGCTGGCGCCTGTAGTCCCAGCTACTCAGGAGGCTGAGGCAGGAGAATGGCATGAACCTGGGAGGCGGAGCTTGCAGTGAGCAGAGATTGCGCCACTACACTCCAGCCTGGGGGAGAAAATCTGTATGACCTTAGTTATGGCAAAGACTTTTTAGATACAGCACCAAAGAGACAATCCATGAAAGAAATAATTGGTAAGCTAGACTTCATTAAAATTAAAAGTTTCTGCAAAGTACAATATTGTAAGAATGCAAAGTACAATATTGTAAGAATGAAAAGTCAAGCCACAGACTGGGATACAATATTTACAAAAGAGATATCTGATAAACGAATGCTATTCAAAGTATACAAAAACACTTAAAATTCAACAATAAGAAAATACCCCAGCTTAAAAATGAGCCAAAAACTTAGCATTTTGCCTCACCAAAGAACATGGAAAATAAGCAAATAAAGGTATACTCTATATCATATGTCACTGGGGGATGCAAATTAAAATAACAGTGAGATACTACTACACATCTATTAGAATGGCCAAAATTCAAATGCTGACACCACCAAAAGCTGACAAGGATGTAGAGCAAAAGGAATGATCATTCATTCCTGGTGGGAATGCAAAATGGTGCAGCTCAGCCTGATAACTTCAGTCAGTGGCAGCTCTGCTTTTCTCTCAGGAGAAAGTCCCAAAGATGACCCACAGGTTTTCTTTCATTGCCACTGCAGTGGTGCCACCTTTGCTGCCCTTGGCCTGGGGAAAAAAGCAAAGTCCCTGATTGCTTTGCTGGTAACTCTAGCATGCCACAGCCACCATTTAGTGAAGAGTCCAGTCCCTCTTTCCCTGTGAGACCCCGAGTCCCTGCTCTTCACCAGGCAGGGCCTCCAGTTTGGAAATTAAACAATCTGTTCTTGAATGACTTTGGGATAAAAAATAAAATTAAAGCAGAAATCAAGAAATTATTTGAAACTAATGAGAACAAAGACACAACATACCAGAATCTCTGGGATGCAGCTAAAGCAGTGTTAAGAGGAAAGTTGATACTAAAAATTTTTACTAAACACCCACATCAAAAAGTTAGAAAGATCTAAAGTTAACAAACTAACATCATACTAGTGGAACTAGAAAACAAGAGCGAAGCAACTTCTAAGCTAGCAAGGAAAAGAAGTAACCAAAGTCAGGACTAAACTGAATAAAAAGGAGATGAGAAAAAACATACAAAAAATCAACAACACCAAAAATTGGATCTTTGAAAGCATAAATAAGATTGATCAGCTGCTAGCTAGGCTAATAAAGAAAAAAGAGAGAAGGTCCAAATAAACACAATCAGAAATGACAAAGAGGGCATTACCACCAACCCCACAGAAATACAAAAAACCCTCAGAGAATATTATAAACACTTCTATGCACACAAACTAGAAAATTTAGAGGAAATGGGTAAATTCCTGGAAACATACAACCTCCCACAACTGAACCAGGAAGAAATTGAAACCTTGAACATACCAACAAGTTCTGAGATTGCATCAGTAATAAAAAACTTACCAGCCAGAAAAAGCCCTGGACCAGACAGATGCACAGCTGAATTCTACCAACATATATAGAAGAGCTGGTATCAATTCTACTGAAACTATTCCAAAACATCAAGGAGGGACTCCTCTCTAACTCATTCTGTGAGACCAATGTCATTCTGATACCAAAACCTGGCAGAGACACACACAAAAAAGAAAACTTCAGGCCAGTATCCCTGATGAACATAGACACAAGAATTCTCAACAAATACTACCGAAGTGAATCCATCAGCACATCTAAAAGCTAATCCACCAAATTCAAGTAGGTTTTATTTCTGGGATCCTAGGTTGGTTCAACATATGCAAATTAATAATGTTATTCATCACATAAAGAGAACTAAAACAAAAACCATATGATCATCTCAATGGACACAGAAAAGTCTTTTGATAAAATTAAACATTCCTTAGTATTAAAAACCCTCAACAAATTAGGCATCAAAGGAACATACCTGAAAATAATAAGAGCCACCTATGACAAACCCATAGTCAAAATCATACTGAATGGGAAACAGCTCAAACCATTCCTCTTGAGAATTGGAGCAAGACAAGAATAACCACTGTCACTATTCCTAGTCAACCTAGTGCTGGAAAACCTCACCAGAGCTATCAGGCAAGAGAAGGAAATCAAAGGCATCCTAATAGGAAGAAAGGAAGTCAAACTATCTTTGTTTGCAGATGATATAATTTTATAACCAGAAAACCCCATAGTCTCTGTCCAAAGACTCCTTGATCTGATAAACAACTTCAGCAAAGTTTCAGGTTACAAAATCAATGTACAAAAATTGATAGCATTTCTATACACCAATAGTGTCCAAGCTGACAGCCAAATTAAGAATGTAATCTCATTCACAATAGTCACAAACAGAATAAAATACCTAGTGATATGGTTTGGCTGTGTCGCCACCCAAATCTCATCTTGAATTGTAGCTCCCACAATTTTCACGTGTCATGGGAGGGGCACAGTGGGAGGTAATTGAATCATGGGGGTGGGTCTTTCCCATGCTGTTCTCATGACAGTAAGTCTGACAAGATCTTAAAGGTTTATAAAGAGGAGTAAGATGTGACTTGCTCCTCCTTGCCTTCCACCATGACTGTGAGTCCTCCCCAGCTACATGCAATTGTGAGTCTATTATACCTCTTTTTCTTTATAAATTACCCTGTCTTGGGTATGTCTTTATCAGCAATGTGAGAATAAACTAATATGCCTAGGAATACAGCAAACCAGGGAGGCAAAATATCTCTACAATAAGAATTAAAAAACATTGCTGAAAGAAATCAGAAATGACACAAATAGAAAAACATTTCATGCTCATGGATAGGAACAATCAATATTGTTAAAATGGCCATACTGCCCAAAGCAATTTATAAATTCAATGCTCTTTGTATCAAACTACCAACAACACTCTTCACAGAACTAGAAAAAAAAGAATTTTAATTTATATAGAAACAAAAACAAGAGTAAATAGCCAAGGCAATCCTAAGCAAAAAGAACAAAGCTGAAGGCATCACATTACCCAGCTTCAAAGTATGGTACAGGGCTACGGTAACCAAAACAGCATGATATTGGTACAAAAACAGACATGTAAACCAATGGAACAGAAGAGAGCCCAGAAATAATGCCACACACCTATGACCATCTGATCTTCAACAATCCTGACAAAAACAAGCAATGGGAAAAAAGACTTTCTATTCAATAAATGGTGCTTGAATAATTGGCCAACCATATACAGAAGATTGGAACTGGACCCCTTCCTTACACCATATACAAAAATCAACTCCAGATGGATTAAATACTTAAATGTAAAACCCAAAAACCATAAAAATCCTGGAAGACAACCTAGAGAATACCATGCGGGACATAGGAACAAGCAAAGATTTCATGACAAAGATACCAAAGCAAGCACAACCAAAGCAAAAATTGATAAATGGGATCTAATTAAACTTAAGAGCTTCTGCACAGCAAAAGAAACTAACAACAGAGTAAACAGAAAACCTACAGAATGGGGGAAAAATTTTGCAAACTATGCATCTGACAAAACTCTAATATCCAGCATCTATAAGAAACTTAAGTTTACAAGAGAAAAACAGACAACGCCACTAAAAAGTGGGCAAAGGACATGAAGACAGTTTTCAGAAGAAGACATAGATGCAAACAAGCATATGAAGAAAAGCTCAATATCACTGACCATTAGAGAAATGCACATCAAAACCTCAATGAGATACCATCTCACAACAGTCAGGATGGTAACTACTAAAAGATCAAAAAATAACAGATGCTGGTGAGATTGGGTAGAAAAGGGAACACTTATACACTGTTGGTGGGAGTGTAAATTAGTTCAACCATTGTGGAAAGCAGTATGGCAATTCCTCAAAGAGCCAAAAGCAGAATTACCATTTGACTCAGCAATACCATTACTGAGTACATATCCAGAGGAATATAAATCATTCTACCATAAAGACACATGCATGCAAATGTTCATTGCAGCACTATTCACAACAGCAAAGATATGGAATCAACCTAAATGGCCATCAACGACAGATTAAATTAAAACGTGTGGTACATATACACTGTGGAATACTATGCAGCCATAAAAAAGAATGAGATCATGTCTTTTGCAGAAACATGGATGGAGCTGAAGGCTATTATCCTTAGCAAACTAATCCAGAAACAGTAAATCAAATACTGAATGTTCTCACTTATAAGTGGGAGCTAAATGATGAGAACTCATGAAGAAAAAGAAAGAAACAACAGACACTGGAGTCTACTTGAGGGAGGAGGGTAGGATAAGGGAGAAAAGCAGAAAAGATAACTGTTGGGTACTGGGCTGAATACCTGGGTGATGTAATAATCTGTAGAACAAACCTCTATGACAAGAGTGGTACTAGGGAGGTTAAAGTAAGGGAGGAGAAAATATTTTATTACCTTTACTTGGAGTTGAACCAATGTTTTTGGTTCCTAAGATCAATAGATAACTCCTATCCTTTAAAAGTTGAGAAAGCCATATTGTTAAATATGGGGGCATGAGTTAGCAGTTCTTGCATACTTTCTTGGTAGGTAAGAAGCTGTAGACTTCTATTATTAGATCCACAATCTAATGTTTAATTAAACTATAACTACAGTATGTACATCCCCAAATGATTTGGGGGTTTAAGGATAATAGGAGAAGCAGTGCTAGGTGTATTAATATTAGGGTATTTTTCTCACAATGAAAGAGGGTTTAATATTGTTGATGTGATACGTGAAGACCCCTCATTGTGTGGTGATTAGTATGTACAGAAAGTAGAGGGCTGTGATTAACATGTTAAGTCCCATAAGAATGATGGCGAGATTGGATCAAGAGAATAAGGCTACGGATATGAAGAGTTCCGCTACTAAATTAATGGTAGGGGGTAGGGCAAAGTTGGTGAGGCTAGCTAAAAGTCATCACATGGCCATTAGTGGGAGTAGTGTCTGAAGGCCTTGAGTAAGTAGTATAGTTTGGCTCTGAACTCATTCATAGTTCAAGTTTGCTAGGCGGAATAGTAGGGACAAAGTTAGTCCGTGGGCAATTATAGGGGTGGTTGCACCTATAAAGCTTCAGGGGCTTGAATAAGAACAGCCACAATAACAAGCGCCACGTAGTTTACAGGGGAGTAAGCAATGAGCGATTTTAGATCGGTTTGGCGTAGATAAATGGAGCTTGTCATAATTATTCTCATAGGGATATTATAAGGAAGGGTAGGCTGTGAATTCTGTCAAGGGGTTAAGGATTAGAGTGACCTGTATCATTCCGTAGCTGCCTAATTTTAGGAATACAGCTGCAAGTACCATTGAGCCGGCAATGGGGGCTTCTATGTGGGCTTTAGCAAGTCATAGGTGGAGTCTGTAGAGAGGCATTTTTACCATAAATGCCATGATGCATGCTAGTCATAGAAGGTTGTTAGATCCAGAGTTGTTATTTCTTGAGTAGTATATATGGTGATTAACATATTTAGTGAGCCTGAGGCATTTTGTATATAGATAAGTGCTACAAGCAAAGGTAAGGATCCTACCAGTGTATAAGATAAGAAGTATAAGCCTGCTTTCAGGCATTCTGCTTGATTACCTCAACCAGTAATAATAATTAGGGTGGGAACTAGTGTGGCTTCACAGATAATACAAAATATGATTAGTTCTGTGGCCGTGAATGTTATAATTAAAAATATCTGTATCCCTACTAGTACTGATATATAAAATTTTTTTTCCTGGGAACGATTCTTTGGATAGATTATATTGGCTTGCTAAAATTATAAGGGATAGTAGCCAGGCTGTTAGGATTAGAAGGGGTGATGACAGTGGATCAGAACAAAAAAAAAAGTTAATGAGAAGTTGAAGAGTTATCATTAAATTGGTTGAAGAATAGCAGGCTGATGAGACTGATAAGTAAACTGTGGAAGCTGTATTAATTCAGATTATAGAGTTCTTAGAGCATCACATTATTGGGAGTAATATAATTGTTGGGATAATAATTTTTAGCATTGGAGTAAATTTAGGTTTGTACATAATCTAGGCCAAAGGTGTTGGAGACTGTAACTAGTAAGGCTAAACCTACAGCAGCTTCGCAGGCTGCAAAAACTAAGAGGATAATAGGTATTATGGATGCCAGCATGAAATGTATATTTAAAATTACGAGAGTACTTATAATAAATATTGATAGTATTGGCTGGGCACCATGGCTCATGCTGCAATCCCAGCACTTTGGGAGGCCAAGGCAGGTAAATCACTTGAGGTCAGGAGTTCGAGACCAGCCTGGCCAACATGATGAAACCCCATCCCTATTGAAAATACAAAAACTTGCCAGGCATGGTGGTGTGCGCCTGTAATCCCAGCTACTCAGGAGGCTGAGTCAGGAGAATTACTTGAACCTGGGAGGCGGAGGTTGCAGTGAGCTGAGATCGGGCCACTGCACTCCATCTCAAAAGATAGATAGATAGATAGATAGATAGATAGATAGATAGATAGATAGATACATGATAGATAGATGATAGATAGATACATAGATACATAGATAGATAGGTAGAAAGAAAGTATTATGCCTTCTAGGCATAGTAAGGACAATATCAGGTGGGATTGATAGACTATTACCCCGACTAAAGACATAATAAAAGCTAATGTAATATTAATATAAATAGAAGGCATTTGGTAATTATGATATATCATAATCTAAAGAATCGAAATCATTTATTTTGACTTAAACTATTCACCAACTCAATTCATTCTAATCCTTTTTGGGTTCATTTGTAGGCTAGACTGAAGATTAAAACGATAATTAATATGAGAGCTGTACTAATTATTAATTTTAGGTCAGTTGTCTGAAAAGCTCATGGTAGGAGTAGTAGTAGGGTGACTTCTAGATCAAAGAGGAGAAATGTGATGGCTACTAGGAAGCACTTTATGGAAAAGGAGAGGCAGGCAGAGCCTATCAGATCAAAGCCGCATTCATAGGGGCTGGATTTTTCTGTGTAGATATTAAGTTGTTGGAGTCAAAATGCGATTGTTACTAGTAAGAGTGTTAGTAAGGTGTCAGTTGCTAAGGCTAATGTTAGATTAATAACTCTTTTTCAGGTAATGCTGAAGCTAATTGATTGGAAGTCAATTGTACTATGTTATACTAAGAGTATGATCCTTGTTAATAGATAGAAACATATAGGAATAGTCATATTACATCTACAAAGTGCCAGTATCAGACTGAGGCTTCAAATCCACAATGGCAGTTAGATGTATACTGAAATTTTATTTGGCGGAGTAGGCAGACAGTAGGAAATGTTGATCCAATAATAACGTGAAGCCCGTGAAAACCTGTGGCTATGAAGAATGTTGAGCTGTAAACTCCATCAGAGATAGTGAAAGGGACTTCAAAATATTCTGAGGCTTGTAGAGGTGTAAAGTAAATGCCTAGGGCAATTGTGATAGACAGTGCCTGAAGTATGTATTTTTGATTACCTTCTATTAAGCTTTGGTGAGCCCAAGTAATTGAAACCCTGGATGCAAGTAAAACAGATGTATTAAGAAAAGGGACTTCTAAGAGGCTAGGGGGAGAGATGCTTGTTGGAGGCCAGCATCCTCCTAATTCTGGAGTGGGGGCTGGGCTAGAGTGATAGAATGCTCAGAAGAAGCTGGCGGAAAAAGAACACCTCTGAAATAATGAGTAAGATTTTTCTGTATGAAAGGCCTTTTTGAACAGTTGATGTATGGTGGCCTTGGAATGGGCCTTCTCGGATAATATCGCATCATCATTGATATATTGTTAATGTATTGGTTAGTAGCCTAAAGTCAGGAAGGTAGTTGAGTTAAAATGAAATCATATGGCTAGGCCAGAAGTTATAAGTAGTGCTGAAAGGACTCCTGTTAGTGGTCAGGGGGCTAGGGTTAACTATGTGGTAAGCCTGAGTTTGGAGGGTCATTATGTGTTGCCGTGTAAGTAGAGGCTCACTAGGAGTGTAAAGACATAGGTATGAATGAGGGCTATGGCAAGCTTGAGGATGGTTAGTAAAACTAGAATAATAAATGTAATTGAAGCTGTGGGTAGGCTAATAGTTGATAATACTAGTGTAGCTCCTCCAATTAAATGCATTAGTAGGTGGCCAGCTGTATTGTTGGCTGTTAATCGTACAGCTAGTGCTATTGGTTGGATGAATAGGCTAAGTTTCAATGATTACCAATATAGGGATAAGTGGAATCAGTGTGCTTGTGGTAGGAAGTAGGCTACAGAAGCTTTAGTCTTAAAGCAGAAGCAGTGACTACTACTCCAGCTCACAAAGTAATTGCTATTTCTAAGTTTATTGATAGTTGAGTAGTTGGTGTAAATGAATGAGATAGAAGTCCAAGAAGATTAGTTGAACCAATAAAGAGAATCAGGGAAATTAACATAAAGGATCAGGTTTGTCCTTTGATATTATGCATTGATACTATTTGTTTCAATACAAGTTGGATTAATCACTGTTGAATAGAGGTCAGTCAGTTGTTGACTGAACAATTAGGGGTGGGAAATAAAATATAAAAATCCCAGTATTTTCTGGGCTAAAATGATTACTTTCTATTTATATCCTGACAAGGTTTTGCCCTGATACCTACATAACACTTCAGACCCCTACCCACTTTAAAGAGAGTATACTCTAGATGCTATAATTTTAAACTAATTATAGCTTCAACTACAAATGGCTTTTTAGCTAAACCTTCAATTAGTGCAATTTTAGAAATGGTCAATTAAAAAAATCAAAAACTAGACTTTCTGGGCTAAAATGCTTACTTTCCATTTACATCCTGACAAGGTTTTGACTTAATACTTACCAAACACTTCAGACCCCCTCCCTGAGCTCCAGTGTACTTCGCCTAGTTGATGTAGCTTAACTACTAAAGAAAGGCACTGAAAATGCTCAGAAGATTTCACGTAACTCCATAAACACATAGGTTTGGTCCTGGCCTTTTTATTAGTTCTTAGTAAGATTATACATGCAAGCATCCCCGCCCCAGTAAGAATGCCCTCTAGATTATCCAAATCAAAAGGAGCAGGTATCAAGTATGCATAAGTGCAGCTCACAACACCTAGGTCAAACACACCCCCACTGGAAACAGCAGTGATAAAAATTAAGTGATAAACGGAAGTTTGACTAAGCGCATGTGCCTTTATCATTAGCCTCATCCCTGCAACCATATTTATATACACAGGCCAAAAAGCTATCTTCTCAAACTGGCACTGGATAACAATCCAAACCCTAAAACTCTCACTCAACTTCAAACTGGACTACTTCTCTGTAATATCCATTCCAGTGGCACTATTCATTACATGATCCATCGGAGAATTTTAAATGCGGTAGATACACTCAGATCCCAACATGAAGCAATTTTTCAAGTACTTACTCATTTTTCTCATTACCATATTAATTCTGGCTACTGCCAAAAACCTTTTCCAACTCTTTATCGGGTGAGAAGGCGTATGGATTATATCTTTCCTATTAATCAGCTGATGATATGGCCAAACAGATGCTACTATAGCAGCCTTTCGAGCAATCCTATATAATCGCATCAGTGACACTGGCTTTGGTTTAGCAATAGCATGAGTCCTCCTATTCTCCAAGACATGAGGATTTCAACAAATGTTTATTTTAAATCCCAACCCCAGTATCCTTCCACTAATTGGTCTTCTGGCAGGGGCTGGAAAATCAGCCCAATTTGGCCTCCATCCTTGGCTTCCATCAGCTATAGAAGGCCCAACACCAGTCACAGTTCTGCTCCATTCTAGCACAATAGTTGTAGCAGGGGTTTTCCTACTTATCCAATTTCACCCTTTAATAGAAACAATTCAATCATTCAAACCCTCAGATTATGCCTAGGAGCTATCACTACACTATTTATAGCCATCTGTGCCCTGACACAAAATGATGTTTAAAAAATTGTAGCATTATCCGCCTCAAGTCAATTAGGCTTTATAACATTCACATTTGGTATTAATCAACCTCACTAAGCATTTCTTAACATTTGTACCCATGCTTTCTTCAAAGCCAAATTGTTCATATGCTCTGGATCTGTTATCCATAACTTCAGTGATGAACAGGATATCCAAAAAACAGGTGGGTTATTTAAGGCCCTACCCTTCACCTCTTCCTCACTTATTTTTTTTTCTTCCTCACTTATTATTGGCAGCCTTGCACTCACAGGAATACCTTTCCTCATAGGTTTCTACTCCAAAGATCTCATTATCAAAACTGCAAACGTCGTGTACCAACGCATGAGTCCTTTTAATTACTCTCATTGACACCTCCCTAATAGCTGTCTACAGCACCCAAATTATTTTTTTCACACTGTTAGGACAACTTCACTTCACAACTTCAATTATCATCAACGAAACCAACCCCCTCCTAATTAATGCAATCTAACGCCTGACAATTGGTAGCATTTTCGCCAGATTCTTCATCTCCAGCAACATTACTCTAATATCAATTCCCCAAATAACTATGCCACTCCACCTAAAACTTGCAGCCTTTGGCGTAAGTATTTTAGGCATTTCACTAGTAACAGAACTTAACCTCATGACTAAAAACCTTAAACTTAAGCATCCATCACAAACATTTAATTTCTCAAACATATTAGGGTTTTATCCAATCACAATACATTGTGCAACTGCCCCCCACACTCAAATCTACATGCAAGTCAAAATCTAGCCTCCATTCTGCTAGACCTAATTTGATTAGAAAAATCAATGCCAAAAACACTGCTCAAGTCCAAATTTTAGCCTCCACCATTGAATCTACCCAGAAAGGCCTAATTAAACTCTATTTTTTCTCCTTCCTTATTCCATCTCTCCTAACTCTATTCTTAATTATTTAATCTATTCCCCAGAGTAATCTCAATTGCAACATAAATACTAACAAACAGAGATCAACCAGCAACTACCACCGGTCAATATCCATAACTATACAAGGGAGCTACACCCATAGAATCCTCACGTAATAACCCTACTTCCTCACCCTCAAAAATTACCCAATTTTCTATACTTTTAAAATCAATTACAATTTCCACCTCATCATATTCAACTATTCACCCAACCACCAACAACTCTAACAACAATTCTAATAGTAAAGCACCTAAGATATACTATATTATTTATTCGAGGGAATGCCATGTCTGGTGCACCGATTCTCAGGGGAACTAACCAGTTGCCAAAGCCCTCATTTATGATTGGTATTACTATGAAGAAAATTATAACAAATGTGTCAGCAGTGACAATAACATTATAAATCTGATAATGTCCTAGTAGAGTTCCTGTTTGACCCAGTTCTGCTTGAATTAGGAGACTTAGGGCCATTGCCATAGCATTCCTTATGCTCATTGAACGAAAGATCTTAGGCTATGTACAAATACGCAAAAGACCCAACACTGTAGGGACTACTTCAGCCCTTTGCAGATGCAATAAAACTTTGTATTAAAGAACCCTGTGATTTTAGCATCCACTATTCCCCTATACATTATTACTCCAACCCTAGCCTTATCTAATCCCCTCCTTATATGAATCCCTTTCCCCATACCATATCCTCTAATTAATGTTAACATAGGTCTCTTATTTATACTAGCCACATCAAGCCTAGCTGTCTACTCTATCTTATGACCAAGATGAGCATCCAATTCGAAATATGCACTAATTGGTACACTATGAGCAGCAGCCCAAACAATTTCATATGAAGTTACCCTAGCTATTATCCTCCTATCAGTTCTGTTAATAAGTGGTTCATTCAATTTATCTATACTCATCACAAGAGGTTATTCTGACTACTCCTACCATCATGACCTCTAACCATATATTTCCACGCTAGCAGAAACTAACAGAGTCCCATTTTACTTGACAGAAGGGGAATCAGAATTCGTTTCAGGCTTTAATGTGGAATATGCTGCAGGTCCATTTGCCCTATTCTTTATGTGGCATATATAAATATTATTATAATAAATGCCCTAAGCAGTATTATCTTCCTAGGAGCATTATATAATATTCATACACCAGAACTCTATACTATAATTTTCATCACCAAAACCCTCCTTTTAACAACCTTATTTTTATGACTTCAAGAGTCATACCCTTGATTCTGTTACGATCAACTTGTACATCTTCTATGAAAAAATGTCTTAGCATTCACACTAGTGCTTTGCAGACGACACATCTCTATGTCTGTCCTAATATCTAGTACTCCACCTCGAACATAAGAAATATGTCAGACAAAAGAGTTACTTTGATAGAGTAAATTATAGAGGTTTAAGTCCTCTTATTTGTAGAATTATAGGAATCGAACCTACCCCTGAGAATCCAAAATTCTCTGTGCTACCTAATACACCACATCCTATACTAAGGTCAGCTAAATAAGCTATTGGGCCCCTACCCTGAAAATGTTGCTTTTTATCCTTTCAGTACTAATTAACCCTCTAACCCAACTTATTATCTCTTTCACTATCTTTACAGGAAATCTCATTACAATATTAAGCTCACACTGACGTCTCATCTGAATAGGCCTAGCAATAAACATACTAGCCACTATCCCAATTTTAACTTAAAAAGAAAATCCACTCCACAGAAGAAGCTACCAAATATTTCCTCACACAAGCAACTGCATCTATAATTCTCATAATAGGAATCATTTCCAATATGCTATTCTCTGGACAATGAACCATCATAAACTCAATCAATCAACTATCATCCTTGATAATAATAATGACCTTAATAATAAAACTAGAAATGTCTCCTTTTCACTTTGGGTCCCAGAAGTAAGTTGAACTAAAATTCTGTCTTGGACAACCAGCTATCCCCAGCCTCGACAGGTTTATCACCACTACTCATGAATCCTCTCACTATTTTGCTACATAGATTAGTGTGCTCATTTAGCTATTCTTGAGTAGCTCGTCTGGTTTTGGGGGTCCTGGCTAGCGTTCTCTCTGTGAAGTCTGTTCTGGTTAATTCGTTATGCAAAGGTGCAAGCGTTTGTCTTTGCTTTTTGATGCTTGGTGTGATTATTTCATCTTTCCCTTGTGGTACTATAGCTTTTGCACCAGAGTAACTACTATCACCTGTACTTTTGTCCAGGGTAAGTGATTTGGTTTAAGGAGATCTGGTAATACAGTTTAATAAAGTTGGGGCTAGAGTTGCCTCAAAGTGGTCAGGTGATATGAAATCTTCCAGGTGTAAGCCAGGTGCTTTAAGTTAAGCTACACTTTGGTTAGTCCAAGAGCACTTTCCAGTACACTTACATGTTACAACTTATCTCCTCTATACATGTGTAGGAAAATTATTAGTAATAGTAGTCTCTAGAATAGTATTTGAGAGGGTGATGGGTGGTGTGTGCGTGCTTCACAGCCTCATTCAATCAAGCACTGTGTTCTTCATTTACCGCTAAATCATCCTTGAATCTTTAGGTTTCATTATGGTTATTGTAAAATTTTCTGGGAAATAGAAAATGTAGCTCATTTCTTACCATTTCATAGGCAACACCTTGACCTAATGTTTTTATGTACATACTTGTGCTTACTCTAAGGCCTTTTTAGGGTTTGCTGAAGATGGTGGTATATAGGCTGAGTGGCGAGAGATGGCGAGGTATATCGGAGTTTACCGATTATACAGCAGGCTCCTCTAGAGGGATATAAAGCACTGCCAAGTCCTTTGAGTTTTAAGCTGTTGCTGTAGTACTCTGGTTAGTAGTTTTGTTAATTTAACTATCTGGGTTTAGGGCTAAGCATAGTGAGGTATCTAATCCCAGTCTGGGTCTTAGCTATATGTTTTCAGGATATTAAACTCACTTTCATAGCTTATGTAACAAGTCTTCACATGTACCTCTGAGCCTAAATAAAAGTTTTTAAAAGTCTATTAAAAGTTAAGTTCTATATAAAAGAAAATCTTTGTGTTTTAAA
Source organism: Pan troglodytes (assembly GCF_028858775.2). NCBI lineage: Eukaryota > Metazoa > Chordata > Mammalia > Primates > Hominidae > Pan > Pan troglodytes. The sequence continues at coordinate 110,255,315 of NC_086015.1, forward strand.
AAAATATAAAATACTTTCTACTTAACTTTTACATTGTTACTAGAAGACATAAAACTTTATTAAATAAATTAAGAAAATATTTGTTGCTGCCAGTTTAAAATGGCAGACTGAAAAGATGTAGTTACCTCTTCAATGTCTCACAGTTTTATTTAACTTAGGGTAAAGATATATAATATGAGATAAATTTATAACCAAAGTACGTTTTGGAGTGGAGAGCCCATCCCTGGACCAAATATTCTGATGGCTCTTTCATAGCTAAAAGTAGAAGGAGTTATAAAGGCAGATAAACTATGCAGGCAGATGAAGACATAGGTCAGAAGCTGAATAGGAACAGACGTCAGCATTGGTGGAAACTGCTCTTTTTAGAGAATCTAGAGGAGGCTGATGCTAAGAACTAGCAGGCCCAGAGAGTAAGCAATAACTAAAGAGAAGCAATCAAAGGAAATTATTTTAAAACTGTCCACATCACGGTATCTTGGCTCCTCCCAGCAGACTCCCATTACCATGTGAATGATGCCTGACAGGTCTTGCATGTTCCCTGAGCATAAACCAAAGAACTGTTTCCTAAAGAAATTGAATCAACTGCTTGGGAATAGCAAATGTTCCAAGTGCTAGATTTTCCATCTAAAGTCACCTTGATTTTCTCCAGGGTGTCCCATGGGCAGACTGTCTGCCTGCTTCTCATCTATGTACCATCTATATACATTCAAATGAAACCTGCTGATTACCAGTAACATCACACACAGACACAAACAATACACAACACACACATATACTTCCCTCTTAGATAAAAAAAGAAATGCTTGTTAGTTTGATATACAAACATATCTAAATAGCAGCAGCGACACTTATCCCTGCAATTTAAGTGAATCAGCACTTTTTTATTCATAAAGATGAATGGAAATCCAATTATCATGAGACATTTGGGAAAATCATTGTGTAATAAAAAGTATCAAGAAGAATAAGATAAATAACTGATCTTAGAGAAAACTCAATTAATAAGGAAATAAAACATAATACATAAATAATAAATAATAATAATACATAATAAAACATAAATAACAAGGTCTTTCCTTGTTATTTTTGCTTTCTCCAGGATCAATTATTTGGCTTATTCCCCTTGAAACTTGTCTTTGTGTGAAGATTTTTAAGAAATAAAAGATGTATATCTTCAGTTCTCTTCTGTTCCACTTGACAAGATAATATATCCATGCAACAAGAATAGAATGCCACGAAAAACAAATATCTAAAATGAGTTTTTGAAATTCAAAATATGATTTCTGAAATTGAAAACTCAGCAGAAAGGTTTCCTGATAAAGAAATGTCCTAGAGTACATAGCAAAAAGACAAAGAAATAGAATATAGCAGATTTTGATTCCTAATAAACAGGAGGTTCCAAAGAAAGAACAAAGAAAATGGAGAAGCAGAAATTATGTATGAGTTCTAAATTCCTAGAGTTAAAAACAGCTATGAGACTTTATATTTAAAGGGTCACTAAGTGCCAAGCAGAATGAAATTAAAAAGACCTACACCTAGACATGTAATAATGTAATCTAAAATATCTAGGATGAAGATAAAATATTAAGAGCTTCCAGAAAAAAAAATAGCCTATAAATAATGAGTTTTGGTGTAGAAGATATTTTCAGTGCTCCTCTGTGCCACAGCCCCTTGCTGCAGATCTAATTTCAGAACATTTGAAAAGCACATTTCACATAAAGGGACACCTCACAGATACAGCATCTCAACTCAACTGCATACTGTCTTTCCAGGGGATAATTCTGGGTGGCATTATATGTGCTTCAAAAATCCTAGCAGACTAAAGCTCCAAGCAGTGACCTCATTATCTTTCCTCCTTTCTTGTCTCACTACTCCCTTCCCTTAACCCTGTTTCTTGGAATATTATTTCAAACAGATGAACTTCACTTAAGTCTTTTTCTCAGGCATTAGTTTAGGGAAACATAAACTAAAATAATGGTGCTCACATGCCTGGTGACAATGATGAAGGAATAATTACAGCTATGACAGCCTAACAAGAGCAAAGTAAATTTTACTCCTAGAAAAAACAAAATCTAAAAATTAATGACAATTGTCTTTGGGTTTAAGCAATGGGCAGATGCTGGAAGAGTTTGCGGGAGACTGATAGTGAAACCTGGAAGACCTCAAGGAGGCTGTTGGAGAGGGTTTGAAGACAGTGAGGATGTTATTAGAGGCTGTCCTACTCAGCCCAGACTGTTATATCAAAATACCAAAGATTAGGTGCTTAGCCACAGACACTTCTCACAGTTCTGAAGGTTGGAAGCCTGAGATCAAGGTGCCAGCAGATTTGATTCTTGACGAGGGCCCTCTTTCTGGATAGCAAATGACCACCTTCTCCCTGTGTCCTCATGTTACCTAGTGTAATGCCTTCAAGACCTAGGTCAATTTCTATCCCACCTTAACTCTGCTTATCTTTAGGAAACAGGACTAAAGTCAGAAGTTTCCCCTTGTGATTAAACCAGCTAAGACTGGTGGGATCTAAAATGGCAGGTCACCTGACCTCTGAAGAGCTTCTAACTTCATTATAATCTAATTTCCATGCTCAGTGACACTCCCACAAGCACCATGACCATTGACAATCACTATGACAATGACCAGAATAAACCATAAAATGACAAAAAGGAAGGTGGCAACTCCAGTTCCAAGAAGTTCTCTACCCACTCCCAGAAAACACATGAATATTCCTCTCCTTGTTTTTAATGCCCAACCCTTTCATTAAATATGCCCTACACCTGCACTTCTAGACGCTCACTTTTGGTTTTGCATATTGACTTTGTAGCACTGGACAGGGAAAGACCCCATTTTAAGGGGGACCAACTTTGTTGGTATCGCTTACATGGCCTTTCCTCAATGTGTGTACTTGTAGAGAAATCCGTCTTTCTTCCTCTTCTTATAAGGGAACTAATCTCATCATGATGGCTCCACCCCCATCAGGTCATCTAAATGTTATTACTTCTCAAAGGCCTCATCTCCAAAAATAGTCACATTGGAGGTTAAGGCTTTTACATATGAATTTGTGGAGGATACATATATTCAGTCCATAACAGTCCATAACATAGTGAAAAGAGGCACTTTTTATGTAGTGGCAGAAAATCTGGCAACACTGTCACCTTTGGCAATAAGAAAAATAGAAAGAGTACCCAGTAACAGTAAATAGTTAGGGAGTACCCAGTAAATAGTTAGGGAGTACCCAGTAAATAGTTAGGGAGATTTGAAGGCAGAATTTCAAGCTTCATCTGGCTGATTTTAGCTGCCTATGATAAAATATAAGAAGAGATACATGAAATAAAGGGGGAAATACTTCCATTTTTTAAATCAAAATTTAAATGAAACATAAAAGGTCAAGCTTTCTGGGACCAAAAATAAGACCGTTTTTTAAAATCTCCAATCTCTCCAGAAAGAGAATGTCATAGTATAAATTTTTTCAAAACAAGGATCAAATTGTGTGGAAGTATAAGATCCTTGATAAACTGAAGAAAGAGCTAAAGTGGTATCTGAAAGATACCTTCAAACAGATAAAGGTCCTTGTATACCCTCTCTGTGACACATTAAGTCTTCTAATAATATTGAGGACATTATCATAGGGAACCAAAGGTAATGAAAGGACTGTCTCAAATAGACTTACGGGTGTGGCTGTTATCTAAAGCAGGACTTTTCAACCTTGGCACTATAGACATTTTGGGTCAGATAATTTTTTGTTGGGATGAGGGAGTCTTTTGTGTTGTCCTGTACCTTGTAGAATGTTTAGCAATATTTGTGGGCTCTACCCATTAGATGCCAGTAGGATGCTCTTCACCCAATTCTTTTTTCTTTTTTCTTTTTTTTTCAGATGGAGTCTCGCTCTGTCATCCAGGCTGGAGTGCAGTGTGGTGCAATCTTGGCTCACTGTAACCTGTGCCTCCTGGGTTCAAGCGATTCTCCTGCCTCAGCCTCCCGAGTAGCTGGGATTACAGGTACCCACAACCATGCCCGGATAATTTTTGTATTTTTAGTAGAGACGGGGTTTCGCCATGTTGGCCAGGCTGGTCTTGAACTCCTGAACTCAGGTGATCCACCTGCCTCAGCCTCCCAAAGTGCTGGGATTACAGGTGTAAGCTACCACACCTGGCCTCTTCACCCAATTCTTGACAGTCAAAATTGTTTCCAGGCCATCTAAATTCCTGTAGGACAAAATAATCTACATTTTAGAACCACTGGTTTAAAAAAGTGGATTATAATTTAATGCACAGAAAGTCCACAAAAACTTTAAAGGAATGATTATCAGCTTGGACTGAAAGAGAGAGAAATGGGACAAAATTAAAGAAAAAGCTCTCTCTAGATATCTAAACAGGAAGGACACTAAGAAAACTACTTAGTTGCAAACATAGGTTATTTTATGAAAAGATCTATCTTTCCATTGAAAATGAGTCTTATGCCCATCTTAAATCTGAGCAGGATCTGTAATTGCTTTAACTAATAAAATATAATGCAAGTCACACTATGCCAGGTCCTGGCCTTAAGAAACTGGCAGCTTCTGATGGCAACAGTGGGCCATCTGGTGCAACCACTGCCATCACGCTGGTCACCTCAGGGAGGGCACAGGAAGGAGTTGGACAGCCCTCGCTGCCTGCAGCCTACCACCCTGGGAGCCGCCATGATGGGGTTGGGCCAGGTTGTGTGCTGAGGCCACAGGGGCAGCTCACAGCAACGTGGCGCCTGCCCTGCATGTCAGCCCAGGCCCAGAAAGGACGTGGAGTTGCCAGGAGGGTGGGGCTGCAGCCACCCACGTTGTGACTGTGGATCTGGGCCTCCCACTACAAGAGCAGGCAGAAGCCCTGCCCCCCAGCACAGCTGCAGCCTCCCAAACCAGAGCTGCAGACCCAGGCATTCCTGCACTCTTGGGGGTCCTGGGAAGGGCCCCCTTGTCCTTGGAGGATTAGAGGTGCCTGCTCCCACTGCCTAGCCTCTCCCAACTCCCAGCATTAACTCCAATATTGGAGCAGGACTGGGGCTGAGCTTGGGCACTGTCATAGCCCAGCCAGGTGTGCCCACATTTGGGGCAGCACTGACATGTCAGCCCCCTGCTGCCTTGGCCCCCTGCAGACTTGAGGCACCAAGAAGTGTGGGAGGGGGCATTGAGGTGGGGTTGGGGGTGGTTGGGTGATGGCCTCCAGGTACCAGCAGCCTGGGCTCCATGGATGACGTGGGAGGCAGACAGGCTCCTGGGAGGAAGGGGGTGAATCCCCAGTGAAGCCCCACCTTCAGGCCAGAACAGGCCTGAAGCTGGGGGCCAGGATGCCAGTCCTGCTGATGAGATGGGGAACTTATGGTGCTTTTTCCTGGGCCCTCCCATGGCTGCCCATGCAGTCAGCACACACTTCCTCCCCTCTGAGGTCAATAAAAGCCATGGGCTCAGCCAGAGCAGGACAGAGAGTGGAGAGAATAGAGATAGCTGATAGCAGAGAGGAACTACCTTCTGAACTGAGAGCTTCAGAGACCAGCAGAGGCATCAGAGCTACCAGCTACTGAGAGGGGCTACCTTCTCCAGGGCCTCCACTCTGCTGAGAGCAGCAGACATTGGTAGTAACAGGGAGGAGCTATCCTCTGCAGGTCTCCTCTGAACTGTTCTAACACTTAATGAAGCTCCTCTTTGTCTTGTTGATCCTTCACTTGTCTGCATACCTCATCCTTTCTGGACATAGAACAAGAACTCAGGCAAAGGCACTACTAGCCATAGAGGTTTCCAGCCAGAAAAATTGACACCCCAAAGATCCCATATCATTTATACTTCCTGTCTCTCTATAAACTTATTCTTGGAACTCAACTGCCATACATGAGAAGCCTAAGACATGGACAGGCAATGTGTAGATACTCCAGTCACCAGCCTGCAGTGAACTGGAACTTAGACATTCAGGTCATTTGAGCCTTCTCATGACTGCAATATTTATTTCTAACAGACTGCAACCATAGGAGAGATCCCAAGCAACAACCCAGCTAAGTCTAGTCAACACAGGAAACCATGATAAATAATAAATAATATGTTGTTTTAAGCCACTAAATTTTTTAGTGCCTTGTTATCCAGAAGTAGATAGTTGGTAATCACAGAAGAAACTTTGAGTAATTTAACTGACCTTTCAGAGATTAAGCTCTTGGTCATCACACCAGGTAAGCAGTTTAGACGAGCTAAAATTATGGCTGAAAAAAGGGAGAAAATCTAGAATGAACAATTGAGACAAGAGACGATAAATATCTCTAATGGTCTTGGACAAAGTGGCAGCATTAGGAACTGTAGTCTGTTCCATTAAAACTCCTGTATTAAATCTTATAAAAATTCCAGCTGGTTACTACCTTGAAGTATCAGAAACTGACTGAACTTAATGTGGTACTATACTAGTCTGTTCTCACAAGAAATACTCAAGACTGGGCAGTTTACAAAGGAAAGAGGTTTAATTGACTCGCAGTTCTGCTTGGCTGGGGAGGGCTCAGGAAACTTACAATCATGGCAGAAGGCACTTCTTCACAGGGTGACAGGAGAGAGAATGAGTGCCAACAGGAGAAATGCCAGATGCTTATAAAACCCTCAGATCTCATAAGAACTCACTCACTATCAGGAGAACAGCATGGGGGAAAGAACCCCCATGATTCAATTAACTCCCACCTGGTCCCTCCCATGACACATGGGGATTATGGGGATAACAATTCAAGATGAGATTTGGGTAGGGACACAGCCAAACCATGTCAGGTACATAAGGAGATATATCTACAGTGTAAGGAGTGAACCAGACACCTCTGGGGTGGGTCCTTGGTCACATCCTATCAATGCACATATAATTTCATTATCAGTTGTAGTAGACAGTTCCAAGTGGCCTCAAATTTATATAATGCTGAAAAATGTGCATCTTTTTGCATTTTGCCTCAGAGTTTTCTCCAGCATTGTAGGAACTTTCAAGTACTAACAACAAATGGCAGTGGTAAGGAGAAATTTAATGCACCTTAAGAGAAACCAACAAACAATGTGGAGTGGTAACCTGTGTATTAAGTACTCCAGTGTCCTATACTCCAGATGGAAAAATCTGGGAGGTAGTAGGTACACTTCTCAGAATATGCTGGAGGAATTGAGCCCAGTTGTCCATAGCAGCTACTTTGATAGAGCACCCTAACATTGCATTTTCTTTCTTAACAACCTCACTCTCCCCACTCTCTCACTTCTGATTCCTGGGTCTAACACCAAAATAAACTACCTATACTTAAATTTTTGCTTAGGTCCTGCTTTCTTGAGGAACCCAAATTAAGACAGTGAGTTTGATATCTGCACTTTCAGAGCTCTTTGAGAATGACATGGAACCTAGATTTCCTTACCCAGACCAATTATTACCAGGCATAAAAGAAAAATATATTTTGGGGCATGTGAAAATATATAAATCTTACATCTCATGAAGATTTAGTTAAAAAAATTAAAGATTAAATCGAGAAAATTGTAAATTTTCCTGAGAAAAGAGCTCAAAATCCAGAACCAACCCAGGAGTGCAAAGGTAAAAAAATTATGGATGATAATAGTATAGTACACCTAGCAAATATTTAGATAAAATTAGATAGAAGGTCAGAGGACTCCAAGAATACTTTCAAAATGAAAGTAAGTGTCATGTAACATATACTATTATTATTATTAAGAAGCTGTGAGATATTTATAAAATACATTTACATAAATCTTTTATACATTTATTTGATCAAAAGTATATATTTTCTTCTGTCAAAAAGGAAAAATACAATAGGAAATTCTAGGGAAAGTGTTGAAACTTATACTCCCGATCTGAAGTAAGTAATACATGGTACAACTTATTTTACTTTATCTTACTTTTTAAAAACTACATACACTAAAATTGATCTCTTTGATGTACAAGTCCATGAGTATTAAAACATGTTAATACCACCACGATCCATAGTTGAGGATACAATTTCCTCCACCTACAAATCTCCATCGTGCTGCCCCTTTGTAGTTGCACCATTTCCCCAACCCAAACCTCTGGCAACCACTCATTATTTCTTTTGTTTTTTTTTATTTGAGATAGAGTCTCACTCTGTCACCGAGACTGAGTGTAGTGGCATGATCTCAGCTCACTGCAACCTCCCCCTCCCAGGTTCAAGCAATTCTTCTGCCTCAGCCTCCCGAGTAGCTGGGATTACAGGCACGCACTACCATGCCCAGCTAATTTTTGTATTTTTAGTAGAGCTGGGGTTTCACCATGTTGGCCAGCTGGTCTTGAACTTCTGACCTCAGATGATCTGCCCGCCTCGGCCTCCCAAAGCGCTAGGATAACAAGCGTGAACCACTTCACCCAGCCTCACTCATTATTTCATCCTCACTACAGTTTTGCCTTTTGTAAGGCATCATATAAATATAATCAGTCATACAGTATGTAACCTTTTAAAACAACCTTCTTTAGCACAGCTTAATGCCTTAAATATTAATCCTTGTGTGTATTAATAGTTTATTACTTTTTATTGTTGAACATTATTATATGAATGTGTCATAATATATCTATCCACTCATTGAAGAAATTCAGTTTATCTCTATGTTTTGGCAGTTATAAAAAGAGCTGTTATAACTATTGTACATGAGCTTTTATATGAACATGTTTTTATTTCTCTAGAATAAATACCTGAGTGGGATTGCTTGATCATATATTAAGTGCATATTTATATTGTGACATCTGCTTGGTTTGTGACATCTGCTTGGTTTTGTGACATCTGCTTGGTTTTCTTTTCCAGTCATTCTAATATACATTATCTCACTGTGGATTTAATTTGTATTTTTTTAATGGCTAATGATGTTGATCATCTTTTCATATGCTTGTTTCCATCTGTATATGCTCTTTGGTGAAATGATGGTTTATGTTCCAATTTTTAAAACAGGATTGGTTGTTTTATTACCTGTTGAGTTTCGAGTGGTGTTTTTATATTCTATACTTAGTCCTTTGTCAGATAAGTGATTTCCAAGTATTTTTTTCTCACTTTGTAGCTTGTCCTTAATTATGACTTGATTTTGAAAAAGCATTAACATATAAGAATCTGAATACATATGCTCTGTTTCTTGCAACATCCTCATTCTCTTTGAAATGACATAGGACTACATGCATTTTCTGTGGGTCTAGTTATCATATTTATTCCTGTCATATATTCATGTAATCATAATATTTTAACAATCTTTATTTATTTTCCATTTTAAAAACTTAACATATAAGCAAAGGATTTTGAATTCCCTTAGTTATTCAATAGAATGTAAATATTACAAATAGAACAATTAAAAAGTAATGGTTTGGTATTACTTTTCAGAGCCAGACTAGACACTAGTTGGGAGTACCTACTCGCAGATAGGGGTTACCTGCTTCAGGTCACCTCTCTTCTGAGAGCTGTCTGGTTGCCCAATAAAGCTTTTCTCAGCCTCGCTCACCCTCCAGGTGTCCACATAACCTCAGTCTTCCTGGATGCGGGATGAGAACTCGGGACCTGCTGAACAGCGGGAGTGAAAGGAGCTGTAACACTTTCCTGGCTGACTCACTGAGCTGCGGGCAGTGACACGCTCACAGACTGTGGGAGTGAAGAGTAGTGATTCTTCTGGGGGCCCAGACCTTGGTGTTGCCTGAGCCAGAGCTGTAACACTACAGTCCTCCCACCCTCTGCCAGCAGTGGCTGGCCGCCCCACACAACAGGAAGCAGAGGCCGGGCCAGGCCAGTCCAGGAGATGCGGGCTGGAGCGGGGCCCCAGGACTGTGAAAGAGCTGTAAAAAACAGACTGAAACACAGCCCCCTGAAACACACCCTCCCTCTCACTGCGCTGCGGGCGATGAGAAGGGGAGAAGAGCTGCGGCCCTTCTGTGAGCCCATACCTCAGGGCCCCTACCTTGAAATATTTCTGCTCTCAAGGCCCTAGCACTCTGGGCCTGTGATGGGGGTGGCAGCCTTAAAGATCTCCAAAATTCCTTCAGGGTCATTCTTCCACTGTCTTGATGAATGGCATCCGGGTTCCTTTTATCCATACTAATTTCCATATCACTTGGCCACATTCTTGCTATTCTCCCCAAAACAACCCTTTTCATTCTTTACATGGAAACATTTAGAATTTCCAAATCATTAATTTCTGTTCCCTTTTTGATTATACATTCCATCTTTAATTTATTTCTCTCTTCTGCATTTTACTTTAAGACATTAATAGAAGCCACGCAGCAACCTGAACACTTTACACAGACATTCCTCCACAAATATCCAAGTTCACTGCTCGTAAATTCTGCCTTCCACAAAGCCCTAGGACACTGAGCCAACGCAGCCAAGTTCTTTGCAACTTTGTAACAAGGTTGTCCTTTCCTCTAGTTTTCAATATAGTATTTGTAATTTCCATCTAAGACCATCTCAGAATCTTTCCCTATTTCTACCAGCATTCTGATCATGACCACTTACACACTAAGAAGACTGAGGGTCTCACTGCAGCGCTCCTCTTCTGAGGCTAATCATCTCCTAAAGGCTCCACCTCTTAACGTTGTTGCCCTGGGGATTAAGACTTAGCATGAATTTCAGAGGGAACACAAACATTCAAACCATAGCAATGATGGTAACTATCTTACCATTGAACCAAGTATTTGCTATTTTCATTTGAACTAACAGTTGGAGGGTAAATTTGTGAAGTGATGATGAAGGGTTAGGGGAGCAGTGGGGAAGAAAAAGGACACACTCTTCAAGAGCAGGTGGCACCAACACTTATAATCCTGAATATATGCATTTGCAAAACATGGCATTTTAGGGCCACTGTGAAACATCTGCCTGCAGCCATTTTGTTGTATTCAGTGAAAATCTGACTTCAAATGAATAGCCTCACTACAGGGCTACTTTACTCATTTCTCTAGTACAAGAATTTTGGCAGTTGGCAAAGTATAATCAAATTATCATGGGAAGAAACACAAAACTCCCAAATCTACTAAGGGTTCTAGAAAGCTGTGCAGTTTGAGAAGACTTCTGACCACTATCATCTATCGTTATATTATCTCATGGCAATAAATGGATCACTGGCCTAAACATTGGCAAAATGCCTAAAATATGTGAAACAAGAGAGAGAAGAGACAGGAGGATACACTTTTGGTAACTAGAGACCTTGAATTTTTTGTTGCTATTTTATTCTCAATGGGGAGGAAGTTGACTTAGTTATATTGGTTAAGATGTATTTAATTTTCAGCTATTTTCAAGCGTTTTCATTTGTTTTTAAATGTCCATAAATAACAAAATGTTATACATACTAGTACAGACTCATTCTACTATTTTCAAACAATTTCAAAGTTCAAGCGTTAACTGTTTTGTATTTTTCTTAATATAATTTTAGCAGATCTTTGCCCCCAAGCTTTTGTCAGCTAGCTGTGATAATGAATTGCTTTACACTTTAAAACTGGCAAACCTGTTATTAGCATTTCAAAAACAGATTATAGTAGGTTTTAGATTATGTTTGCTTTTGTTTTAAAACTGCTGTATGAATGATTATAGTTAAAGACAATGACTCCCAACTAGAGAAAAGAAAAAAAACTCACATAAAGGAAAGATGTATTATGAACTAACAGTGTTGACTTCAGTTATTTTTATCTTGCTTAAATACATAAAAACATACGACAGAATAAATCCCTCATGTGCCTAATTCTCTCCCAATCATAAAACCAAGCATTTATAGCAAATACTAAAAAATTTAAGAAAATAAAAATTCAGAGTAACAGCATTCAATTAATGTGATGGATGATATTTTGCTAAACTAAATTAAAACTCTCAATATAAACACGGTACTGAATGCTACAGTGTAAGTTGGTGGAGGTTCAGCAAACTAATGGTGATGTGATGGCAGGACCACCTCACCACTTTTCTCTATTTAAGTGATCTTTTCCTTTGTGATAGCATCTGGCCTTTCCCTTGGTGCACATGTTGCATTTGCATTTTAAATCAGCCTCTGTTTTCCTCTTCTCAATCCACTATAAATGGTACATTACTTTCCCTCAATGCTCTTTCTTACTCTCAGATCCCAATATATTATATTCCTTAATAAATTGAAGTCTTAATCTATGAAAACATTTTCAATAGAAATTTATACCTATACATTTGTCTGGTAATGTTAAAAAGTCCAACATGAAAATTGTGTTAGAAAAGAAATGATTTTATCTTTTTGATATTAGGATCAAATGGTAGATATGCTTATAATAAAAATTCAAATATAAATATAGTAACAGATAGTAATCATTTTAATATTAGAAAATGTCAAGGTAATTGCTAATGCTAAGACATGTTTGCCAGTATATTAAAAGCTAAATGCTGTCAATTGTGTCAATTGCTTATTTCAAATAGAATCAAAAAACTAACACTAAATTAATGACTATATAGGATGTGTGGATCATCTAACATTTCCTGACAACACATATGTGAAATCTGATTTGAAAAACGCTAGATTAAACCAAATACCTTTTGGGGAAACAATGTAGTCCATGTATTACCTGGGGACGTGCCAACAGTTTGAAAAAATACTACTTATAGTTTGTATTTAGTATAATATATCAGCTCCAAACAGGTTCTAAGTGTAATTTCAAACTCTTATTCTAATTCAAGAACTCTAAGTCTGAAAAGAACTTTCCCACATATGCAGAGTGACTATGTTGGAGCTTAGTACAATACATTTAAACTTATTCTGCAAGGGAGTTAAACACTGTCTTTGACGTTTTGTTGATACATGATCTCACAAAGGAAATTTTAAAACCAGTATAAGCTTAATATAATAGAACAAATATGTGTGAAGTATACAAAATTAGAGTTTTAGAAGAGTTATGTATACATTTTGTCTCCACCATTTACTTGCTATGCAATCTTAGGCCAACACGAAGGTAATGATAATTAAATGAGTAAAGTAATATGCAGTATAAGGGATACTTTTTATATTCAGTTGTAAAACAATTTTAATTATTTCTTTTGATGATACACAATGGTGATATGATAATGTTATTTATAAGTTTTCAGTTTAGGAAACTACAGCATGTGTTTTTCAGGAATGACATATCATCCATAGAGGACAAAAGAAGCCTTCTTCTGTCTTTACTGATTTCTATTTGGTTCCTTATCATATAGAATAATAGCATTTTGTACATTCTTAAAAAGAAAGATTAGTTTGCATTCACAATATTTACCTCCAGACTCAGTAAGCATTTGTTGAAAATCTTCTATGATTTATTCATTGTGATTAGTAATAACAACTACATAAAGAGGTTGAAAATACCGAGTTATCATGGACCTTGCAGTTTAATAGGAAGACGTACATAAATGTCCATCTAACCAGGCAGCATCTGATAGACATAATAAAATAGATAAAATATTCTATAGAAGAAAAGAAAAGGGAGATAATTTCCAACTTTGGAATTCTTGGTAGCATCCATGCAAGATGTCTGTACCAAGCATTTAGTCTCTATCTTGACAAAAGTTACTTTCAATTTGTGGGGATGTAAACACATTGTAAAATGTATTTCATTTGGAAGAAATCAGAAGCCCAAGAAATTGAAAGGAGTGATTTTATGTTTAGAGAACAATAAATCATTTCATATGGCATGATTTTTGTCTTCAAAAGTGTTTTGTGAAAGATAATGGTTGAAAATAGTCTAGGGCCAAATCAAGTAAGAATTTGAATATTAATCTAAGAAAGTTATATTATATGTAATATATAATATGTAATACATTAGACTGTAGATTTTTAAAGAGGGGAAAGCCATGATCAAACATAGGGGTGGGACATACACAAAGATGAGAAAGACCAACAAGAAACATTGCAGGGTCTGAGTTTCTGCTCGTCTGAGAATGATAGAAAAAAAATAATAGACAAAAACAGAATAAGTAGCAAGAATCTGTAGAATTTCCTGATTAATGGAATACAGGGTACAGAAAGGAAAATTTATTATGTAATTTTGAAGTCTGAACCTTAGGAAATGGTGGTAGTGTTACAAAGAGAGCAAAAAAAAAAAAAAAAAGATAATGGCAATGGAAAACCGAAATTAGAAATTAGGGGAAATGATGAGCAAATGAGCACTCAGAGGCAGAAATAAAATTTGGTATTTATGAGATCATTGAGAAAATTTACAAGAACTGAGGTGAGAGCAGGAATTCAGAATGTAAAGAGTTTAAGAATGAAAGGAGACTATCATTTTCAGCTTAACTCATATTAGACAACATCAAAAACCTTCCCCATACAAAAATGTAAATATGGTGAATACATTTTAACAATCTTTTCCAATGTACATTTGTCCCTGCCAGAAAATAAGGGAAACTTTAAAGCCAAAAATGAAAAAGATGTTGAAAACCACTGTAAAAAATGGGCATTTACTTGTAGCAAACTTAGGTCATTTATTATTCTGTGCTACTTGCTTTCTAATCATTACAAAGAGGACAAGACATTTTGCCTTGAATCCACAAAGTTAACATTCCTAATTCAGACGTAGCATAAAACACAAAAGGCTACATGCTCAGTAGTTAGGTTGATTAAAATAAAGGAAAATAATAAGGAAATGTATTTGGATTGGTCCACACTCTGATTGTGTAGTGTCTTAGTCATTCGGGCTTCTATAACACAATACCATAGACTGGATGGCTTATATATTGATTTATTTGTCTATTTTTCCACCAATACCACTCTTTCTTGATTACTGTAGCTTGATAATAAGTCTTGAAGTAAGGTTGTGTCAGCCTTCCAACTTTCTCCTTCTCCTTCAACACTGTGTTGGCTATTTTGGGTCTTTTACCTTTCTATATAAATTTTAAAACCAGTTTTTCAATCCACACAATAATTTGCTGGGATTTTTACGGGGACTGCGCTGAATCTATAAGTCAAGCTGGGAAGAACTGACATCTTGACAATATAGAGTCATGAAAATGGAATGAAAGGCAAGGACATACAACATTATCAATATTCTCACAGAAAAGGGTAGTGGTCCAATCTACCATAGATAAAATCTCCTGTGGAAGTGAAATAGATGCACTACTCTATAACAAATTTTATGTGGTAAGAAAAACCTAGATAATAAAACCCAGCATGGATACCAACACAAGGTTAAAGTGTAGTGCAATGTCTTACATGAAGACAAATGCAGGCATTCTAAATAAAATACTATCAAGTCAAATTCATGCAGCACAGAAATGCAAGATGGTTCATATCTAAGAACATAAATGTCTCTCCAATTATTTAGTTCTTCTTTTATTTTGTTCATCAGAGTGTTGTAACTTTCCTCATTTAGATCTTGTACATACTTTGTTAAATTTATACCTAAAAATTTCATTTTGGGGCTGCTAATGTAAGTGGTATTGTGTTTTAATTTCAAATTCCAGTTGTTCATTTCTTATATACAGGAAATCAACTGAGTTTTATATATTAATCTCATGTCTTGTAACTTTAGTATAATTGCTTATTAGGCCTAGGAGTTTTTCTCCTTCCCAATCAGTGTATCTTTTATTTTGGTTTCCTTTCATATTGTATTAGCGAGCATTTTCAGTATGCTGTTGAAAAATACTGCTTAAACGGGACATTCTTGCCTTGTTCTTGGTTTTAGTGGGGAAATTTCTAGTTTCTTACTGTTGAGTATGATGTTAGTTCTAATATGCAGATATTCATTATCAAGTTAAGGAAGTTCCCTTCTATTCCTAGTTTACTGAGAGTTTTTAATCATTAACGGGTATTGGATTTTGTCAAATGTTTCTTCTGCATCAATTGATACAATCGTGTGATTTTTTTTTCTCCTTTGGCCTTTTGATATGATGGATTATATGACTTGATATTTCTAAAGAAATGGAAGAAACTGGAAAGCAAGTGAATGTGTGAAAGAAGCCAATCTGAAAAGTCTATATACTGTATTCTAAATATATGATATTCTGGAAAAGGAAAAACTATGGAGACATTAAAAAAGATCAGTAGGTTGACAGGAGTTACAGAGGAAGCAGGGTTGAATAGGTGGAGAACAGAAAAATTTTTTAATGCAATGAAACTGCTCTCTATGATATTATAATGGTGGATACATGTCATTGTTCATTTGTGCAAACATACATAATGTACAACATCAAGAGTCAATATTAACTATGGACTTTGGGTGATAATGATGTGTCAATGTAGGTTCAATGGCTGTATCAAATGTACCACTTTGGTGGGGGACTTTGTTAATGGTGGAGGGAGGCTATTCATGCATGTATAGGGGAAAGGGGTAAATGATAAAGCTTTCCTCCTTCTTTTCAATTTTTCTGTGAACTGAAAACTGTTCTAAAACGATAAAGTTTAAAAAAAGAATAATCACAAAGAAATAAAAAGAAAAATAATAAATATGAGTAGATAATGAAATTAAATAAATAATATGAAATAAAGAGTTGGCTTTTTGAAAAGACTAATAAAGGCTGGGCGTGGTGGCTCAAGCCTGTAATCCCAGCACTTTGGGAGGCTGAGGTGGGCAGATCACCTGAGGTCAGCAGTTTGAGACCAGCCCGGCCAACATGGTAAAACCCTGTCTCTACTAAAAATACAAAAATTAGCCAAGTGTGATGGCATGTGCCTGTAGTCCCAGCTACTCGGGAGGCTGAGGCAGGGGAATCACTTCAACCTGGGAGGTGAAGGTTGCAGTGAGCCGAGATTGTACCATTGCACTCCAGCTTGGGCGACAGAGAGAGACTCCATTTCAAAAAAAAAAAAAAAAAAAAAAAAAACTAATAAAATAAACAAAGCAAAGCATAGCAAGATTAATAAAGAACAAACCAAAGGAAGAAATAATCATTTGAAATTTTAAACTAGGGAGAATATGTAAAGGCAGCAGAAATTTAAAAATGAGTAGAATTTTATATCAACTTTAGGACAAAGATATAAACAAAATGGAGAGTTTTCTAGACAACTATAACTTAATTTATTCAAAGTGGTTCAGAAATAAATTTTTAAGACCCACATAGACCTACAATTATTAAACTAATTAATATCTTTTTTAAAATCTCATTTAAAAGAGAAAAATAATTTTGTAGGTGATTTCTATCAGACATTAAAGAAAAATGTAATTTTAATTTTTAATGATGTGTCAGTTCATTTATGCTATAGTTGCAAAAAATCTCACATGTGTCAGTGATCTGCAACAACAAAGATTTATTTCTCATATAAATTGTGTATCCAATCCCAACGCTAATGCATGCGGAATACTCTCAGGGACAGAGAGAGTGTAAGTCAAATAATAACAGGTAAAGACACGTAATCAATATACTCACAAGGAAAAGTGGTAGTCCAATCTACCAGATGAACTCTTCCATGGAAGAGAAATAGATGGACTACTCTATAACATATTTTATGCGGTGAGAAAAACCTAGAAAGAAAATACCAACATGAACACGGACGCAAGGTTAAGTTGTAGTGCAATATCCTTCAAGAAGACACATGCAGACATTCTAAATAAAATATTAACAAGTCAAATGCATGCAGTACAGAAATTCAGAATGGTTTATCATGACAAAATATATTAATATAATCAACAAAACTAATAGATAAAAAGAAAAAAGTGTATCTCAGTAACAGAAAAAGACTTTCTTAAAATTCACTGCTCATTTATGATTAAAAACTCTAGGAATCTAGGAATAGAAAGTTCTGGAACCAGATATACCAAAAGAATAAAGAAACATTACACTTAATAATGAAATATTAGGTATAATGTCTTTAAAATCAGAAACAAAACAAAGGTACTTATCAGTCTTTTTTTAAATTGTTTTATGGATCTAGCCAGCAAGCACAGCACGAAATAAATAATAGGAAATTTCTAAAGCAAGAAACAAATCTGGCATTATTTGCCAGAATATGATGCTCTACATAACAAAATCAAGAGACTTAACAATTATTATAACTAATAATTTTAGCAAGATTGCTTTATAACAGACCAACAAACAAAATTAGTTTAATGTCAATATTTCAGCAACAAACTGGTCCATAAAATAAATTTTTAAAGTATTTAATTTAGAATAACTTCCAAAAGTAAAAATTATCTTGAAATAAATTTTAAAAAATGGGTGTCATAATGATGCACAGCATTTAAAATATTTTATTGAAAGAAATTAAAGATGTAAATAAGTAGAGATAATTTCAAAGACATGGAAATTCAATATTGTGAAGATGGCAGTTTCCTCAAAATTAATCTATGCATTCAACATAACTCAGACGATGTTTCACCAATGTTTTGTTTTGTTTTGTTTTCATTTTTTATAGTGTAGCAAGCTCATTATAAAATTAGCATGGAAAACAAATTACTAAGAGTCATAATGACAGTTTTAGAGAACACGGTAAATTACATGGGTATTGAGTAAGCATGTAACAGTACCTGCCACATGTGTTTGCCAGATTAGATGAAGGATTTCTACAAATCAATAAAGAAAAATAAAAATTAATCTAGTATAAAATGTCAAAAGATATGAACAGGCAGTAGATAAAAAAGGTAAATAAACTGGTAAATATTAAATGTGAATAGATGCTCAATCTCAGTAGCAAAGAGGGAAGTGCAAATGAAAACTAACTTTAGATATTACTTCAAATCTCTGAAAATAGTGTTTTGATAAGAATAATAAATAAGATTTTTTTTATTCCACTGGGGAAGGCAACTACTAAGAGCAATTAGCAATATCTAGCAAATCTGATGAGTTTATTACACGTGCTACTCAGAAAGCATGTTTATAGGTATATACAGCAAAGAAATGATCATACACTTTCATAAGGAGACATTTTTAAAATAGCAACAATAGAAAAATATATTAACAACTTAAATGTTTATCAAAAGAACAGGTAAATAAAATTTGACATTATCATATATCAAATGTTAAATGACAGTGAAAATGAATTCTTAGCAACTGAAAATTCATTATGGATAAATCACAAATATGTTAGGCAAAGACCTATATACTCAGTGATTTCATTTATATAGAAATGGAAACATTCAAAATGAGTCTATATACTACATAGGAATACATACACATTTAGCAAAAATGTAAAGAAATAAATGAGATTGATACATATTAAAATTGTATTAATAGTTTCTTTCATGCGCATCCCTGTGAAGAGACCACCAAACAGGCTTTGTGTGAGCAATAAAGCTTTTAATCACCTGGGTGCAGGCAGGCTGAGTCCGAAAAGAGTCAGCAAAGGGAGATAGGGGTGGGGCTGTTTTATAGGATTTGGGTAGGTAAAGGAAAAAGGGGGGTTGTTCTCTGGCGGGCAGGAGTGGGGGTCACAAGGTGCTCAGTAGGGGAGCTTTTGAGCCAGGATGAGCCAGGAGAAGGAATTTCACAAGACAATGTCATCAGTTAAGGCAGGAACCAGCCATCTGGATGTGTAAGTGCAGGTCACAGGGGATATGATGGCTTAGCTTGGGCTCAGAGGCCTGACATTCCTCTCTTCTTATATTAATAAGAAAAGTAAAACGAAATAGTGGTAAAGTGTTGGGATGGTGAAAATTTTTGGGGGGTGGTATGGAGAGATAATGGGCAATGTTTCTCAGGGCTGCTTCGAGTGGGATTAGGGGCGGCGTGGGAACCTAGAGTGGGAGAGATTAAGCTGAAGGAAGATTTTGTGGTAAGGGGTGATATTGTGGGGTTGTTAGAAGAAATATTTGTCATTTAGAATTATTGGTGATGGCCTGGATACGGTTTTGTATGAATTGAAAAACGGAATAAGAGAAGGAGAAAAACAGGTATTAAAGGTCTAAGAATTGGGAGGACCTAGGACATTTAGAGAGTGCCTAAGGAGGTTCAGCATAGCTTTGCCAGCAAAGATTATTTATTTACTTTAAGAGTTAAGAGTGGCGGTTTGGGGATAGCACCAGGAGATATCAGCTGTGATCGCTTGGAGAAACAGTGTAAACAAGAGCAGGACATGTATGAGTAGTTGAGAACGGTGAATAGGAGTATGACTAGACAGAAGATAGTAGGGATGACAAGTTTTTTGGGGCAGAGTCCAAGTTGGTCTGGTGTCTGGAATGAGACCAGGGCCTAATAAAAAGGAGCGTCTATACAGGAGCTCAAATGGGCTGTACCTTGTAGCATTCTGAGGACAGGCCTGAATTCTGAGAAGGGAAAGTGGTAAAAGTATTGTCCTGTCCTTTTTAAGTTGGTGGCTGAGCTTGGTGAGGTATGTTTTTAAAAGACCATTAGTCTGTTCTACCTTTCCTGAAGACTGAGGACTGTAAGGGATATAAAGGTTTCATTGAATACTAAGAGCCTGAAAAAATTCTTGGCTGATTTGACTAATAAAGCCCGGTCTGCTATCGGACTGTATAGAGGTGGGAAGGCCAAACCAAGGAATTATGTCTGACAGAGGGAAGAAATGGCCGTGGTGGCCTTCTTAGACCCTGTGGGAAAGGCCTCTACCTATCCAATGAAAGTGTCTACCTAGACCAAGAGGTATTTTAGTTTCCTGACTCAGGGCATGTTGAGTAAAGCTAATTTGCCAGTCCTGGGCAGGGGCAAATCCCTGAGCTTGATGTGTAGGGAAGGGAGGGGGCCAAATAATCCCTGAGAAGTAGTAGAATAGCAGATGGAACACTGAGAAGTTATTTCTTTGAGGATAGATTTCCACGATGGAAAGGAAATGAGAGGTTCTAAGAGGCAGGCTAGTGGCTTGTACTATAGCATAGCCTGCCTTTGCTGGTGTGTGCCGATTAGGCCTGGTGGAACTGCCATCAATAAACTGTGATCAGGGTGAGGAACAGGGAAGAAGGAAATGTGGGGAAATTGGGTGAACGTCAGGTGGCTCAGAGAGATGCAGTCATGAGGTTCAGGTGCGGTATCAGGAATAATGTGGGAGGCCGGATTGAAGTCCGGGCCAGGAACAATGGTAATTGTGGGAGACTCAACAAAGAGTGAGTATAGCTGAAGGAGCTGGGGAGAAGAAAATATATGCATCAGGTGGGAGGAAGAAAATAGATTTTGGAAGTTATGAGAACTGAAGAGAGTGAGTTGAGCATACTTTGTGATTTTTAGGGCCTCTAAAATTATTAAAGCAGTGGCAGCCACTGCACACAGACATGAGGGCTAGGCTAAAACAGTAAGGTCAAGTTGTTTGGACAGAAAGGCTACAGGGTGCAGTCCTGGCTCTTGTGTAAGAATTCTGACCGCACTAACCATGCCTAGGAAGGAAAGGAGTTGTTGTTTTGTAGAAGGGGTTGGGGTTTGGGAGATTAGCCGGACACGATCAGCAGGGAGAGCACATGTGTTTTTATGAGAATTACGCCAAGATAGGTAACAGATGAGGAAGAAATTTGGTCTTGACTGAAGTAATGGGGGCTGTCTGTGAAGACCTGCGGCAGTACAGCCCAGGTAACTTGCTGAGCCTGATGGGTGTCAGGGTCAGTCCAAGTGAAAGCGAAGAGAGGCTGGGATGAAGGGTGCAAAGGAATAGTAAGGAAAGCATGTTTGAGATCTAGAACAGAATAATGGGTTGTGGAGGGAGGTATTGAGGATAGGAAAGTATATGGGTTTGGCACCACAGGGTGGATAGGCAAAACAATTTGGTTGATAAGGCGCAGATCCTGAACTAACTTGTAAGGCTTGTCTGGTTTTAGGACAGGTAAAATGGGGGAATTTTAAGGAGAGTTTATAGGCTTTAAAAGGCCATGCTGTAGCAGGCGAGTGATAACAGGCTTTAACCCTTTCAAAGCATGCTGTGGGATGGGATATTGGCATTCAGCCAGGTAAGGGTGATTAGGTTTTAATGAGATGGTAAGGGGTGCATGATCGGTCACCAAGGAGGGAGTAGAGGTATCTTATACTTGTGGGTTAAGGTGGGGGGATACAAGAGGAGGATGCAAAGGAGGTTTTGGATTGGGAAGAAGGGTGGCAATGAGATATAGCTGTAGTCCAGGAATAGTCAGGGAAGCAGATAATTTAGTTGAAGTGACTCAGCCTAATAAGGGAACTGGGCAGGTGGGGATAACTAAAAAGGAGTGCTTAAAAGAGTATTGTCTAAGTTGGCACCAGAGTTGGGGAGTTTTAAGAGGTTTAGAAGCCTGGCCTTCAATACCCACAACAGTTATGGAGGCAAGGGAAACAGGCCCTTGAAAAGAAGGTAATGTGGAGTGGGTAGCCTCCATATTGATTAAGAAGGGGACGGACTTACCTTCCACTGTGAGAGTTACCTGAAGCTCGGCATCTGTGATGGTCTAGGGGGCTTCCGAGGCAATCAGGCAGCATCAGTCTTCAGCCACTAAGCCGAGAAGATCTGGGAAGGAGTCAGTCAGAGAGCCTTGGGCCAGAGTTCCAGGGCCTCTGGGAGTGGCTGCCAGGTGAGTTGAACAGTCCGATTTCCAGTGGGGTCCCGCACAGATGGGACATGGCTTAGGAGGAATCCTGGGCTGCACGCATTCCTTGGCTCGATGGCCAGATTTTTGGCACTTGTAGCAAGCTCCTGGGGGAGGAGGTTCTGGAGGAACGCCTGGCCGCTGCAGTTCAGGCATTTAGAAGTTCTTGTGTGCTGGAGATGTGGCTGGAATTTGTCTCACAGTGGAGGCAAGGAATTGCAACTTTTTTCTATTATTGTACACCTTGAAGGCAAGGTTAATTAAGTCCTGTTGTGGAGTTTGAGGGCTGGAATTTAATTTTTGGAGTTTTATTTAATGTCGGTAGCAGATTGGGTAATAAAATGTATATTGAGAATAAGACAGCCTTTTGACCTCTTGGGGTCTAGGGCTATAAAGCATCTCAGGGTTGCTGCCAAACGAGACATGAACTGGGCTGGGTTTTTATATTTGATGAAAAAGAGCCTAAATGCTATCTGATTTGGGGTAAAGAAAAAGGAGCATTAACCTTGACTATGCCTTTAGCTCCAGCCACCTTTTTAAGAGGAAATTGCTGGGCAGGTTGGGGAGGGCTAGCCGCGGAATGAAACCATAAGCCGGACCGGGTGTGAGAAGGGGAGGTGATAAAAGGATTATAGGGTGGAGGAGCAGAGGCTGAGGAAGAACTGGGACTTGGCTCGGCCTGGCAAGGAGGGGAGAGGTCAGATAGGTCTGTAGAAAAGGAAGATTAGAAAGACTCAGGGAAGCTTGGGGTTGGGACTGAGGGGACAGGAGGGAGGGAAAGAAGGAAGATTTGGGACGAGTTGCATTGGGAGCAGAGACTAGGAAGGGCCTAATGTGTAAAAGAATGCCTGGACGTCAGGCACCTCAGACCATTTGCCCATTTTATGACAAGAATTATTTAGATCTTGTAGGATGGAAAAATTGAAAGTGCCGCTTTCTGGCTATTTGGAACTACTGTTGAGTTTGTATTGGGGTCAAGCGGCATTTCAGAAGAAAATAAGACACTTCTTAGATTTTAGGTCAGGTGAGAGTTGAAGAGGTTTTAAGTTCTTAAGAACACAGGCTAAGGGAGAAGAAGGAGGAATGGAAGGTGGAATGTTGCCTATAGTGAAGGACGCAAGTTTAAAGAGAAGGGTAGAGACACGGAGGGAAGGGGTTCGGGGGTTCTTACCCTCCAAAAAAGTGAGAAAGGGGTTGGGGCACAGAGATAAGAGATCGGGGCATGGAAATAAGGGATTGGGGCACAGAGATAAGAGGTTGGGGCATGGAAATAAGGGATTGGGGGTTCTTGCCCCCTGGAAAAGTGGGACTTGCCACTAAGGGTGAAGGAGAAGGGGTTGAGGGGTTCTTGCCCCTCCCTCAGAAAAGCAGAGAAGAGGTAGAGACACAGAGAGAAGGGGTTGGGGTACTTGCCCTTCCTCCAGAAAAGCGGGACTTGCGGCTAAGGATGAAGGACCAAGGCAGGTGTCCTTGCATGGTCTGACACCTCTGAAATGTGGGTGAATAATCAGAGAGGCATCCTTGCAATGATTAAACACCAAGGGAGGGCTGCCTTCCCAGTCCGTGACCAGCGCCAGAGTTTTGGGTCCACAGATAAAACGTGTCTCCTTTGTCTCTACTAGAAAATGAAAGGAATTGAAATTAAGAGAAGGGAGAGATTGAAGTGTGGTGCCAAGATTGAAAGGAGAAAGAGGTTGAGGGATAGTGATGGAGGTTGGAGAAGAGAGTAAAAAAGAGGCTGCTTACCGGATTTGAAATTGGTGAGATGTTTCTTGGGCTGGTTGGTCTGAGGACCTTAGGTCATAGGTGGATCTTTCTCATGGAGCAAAGAGCAGGAGGACAGGGGATTGATCTCCTAAGGGAGGTCCCCTGATCCAAGTCACGGCACCAAATTTCATGCGCGTCCCTGTGAAGAGACCACCAAACAGGCTTTGTGTGAGCAATAAAGCTTTTAATCACCTGGGTGCAAGCGGGCTGAGTCCAAAAAGAGAATCAGCAAAGTGAGATAGGGGTGGGGCTGTTTTACAGGATTTGGGTAGGTAAAGGAAAAAGGGGGGTTGTTCTCTGGCAGGCAGGAGTAGGGGTCAAAAGGTGCTCAGTAGGGGAGCTTTTGAGCCAGGATGAGCCAGGAGAAGGAATTTCACAAGATAATGTCATCAGTTAAGGCAGGAACAGGCAATTTTCACTTCTTTCGTGGTGGAATGTCATCAGTTAAAGCAGGAACTGGCCATCTGGATGTGTATGTGCAGGTCACAGGGGATATGATGGCTTAGCTTGGGCTCAGAGGCCTGACAGTTTCCTCTACAGGAAAAATTTGATTATTTTACTTCTTAAATAGTGGGAATATGCATATTCTATATATCTGTCTATCCTTTATGTAATTCTGCATGTCTGCAATGTTTCATAATGATTTAAATAATAAATGGAAATTTGGTAAGTATCTTTACATGAAGTTCTAAGTGAAAAAGAAAGTGAGAACAAAATTTGTGGAGCAGTGAAAACAATGGATTACTTGACCTCAAAACCAGTTTCACTCTCACCTCTGCCTCTGCCTCTGACTCTGACTAGCCTGTTTTGAAAACTTGATAACATTTTTCACCTCTTCAGGCATGTTTGAAAGGAGAGCAAGATCCAAGTATAGGCAAAGACTTTAACTTTTGATATAAGAAAATATTCTTCTAAGTTAGGAAAAAAACGACATAATTTTGATGAATATAGTTTGAACTGCCCAGCCTAATATTTTAACTTTCTGACTAGAAAACACAATGAGACTATGCCATAAATAAATGGTTGTGTTTAAGTGTTATTTTCATTATGCTACAGTGAACTTCATGTGTGATTATTCTTTCTCATTTTTTAGGCCTGCACTATGTACTGCTAAGTCAATTTGTGGATTTAAGTAGCAGGTCAATTCTATCAAATGCTGCTGGGTCACTGAGTAAATTGAGGACAATGACAACAGGAAAGCTACCTCTGACCTTGACAAAGCAATTTCAATGGAGTAGGTAGGTGAATTAGGAAGCAAAGCTAAAGAAGCATTGAAAAGTAAAAGGAAAGTGAATGAAAAGAGATGATACATGGAAGCAGTTTAGGGATGAAGAAGAAGAAAATATAAGCTGGTAGCTGGAGA
Source organism: Pan troglodytes (assembly GCF_028858775.2). Lineage (NCBI taxonomy): Eukaryota > Metazoa > Chordata > Mammalia > Primates > Hominidae > Pan > Pan troglodytes. The sequence goes on from NC_086015.1 coordinate 110,280,806, forward strand.
GCAATGAGGGATTCAGGGACGTTTTCTTGTTTTGTATTTAATGGAAATAGAAGAGGATGCTTTTATGCTGATTCAGTAGAAAGAGAAAAGTTGATGATGTGGATGTTCCACAACTGCTTCAGATTCAACACTTCCAGTATTCAATTACTCATCATCCCACTTCTCTCCCCTCCCTTCAATCTGTCTATCCTGATTTCATCCCCAAATCAATGTATAGATCCTCCACCTACAGTCTCCTAAGCCAAAAGTCACCACAGAGTGCCTCTTCTCTAGCATTTTCCATTTGTAGTCCATCACTAAGTGCTACAAAATTTACCTTCTAAATTAAAAACAGTCTTCTCCTTTTCCCCATTCTAGTGCAAATGTACTGATTTAGACACTCTCTCTCAGATGCATACATTTTATGGCTTCTATTTGATCTCCACCTCTAGTGATACTCTGTAAAATCTACCTTCTATGTTGTGCCAAATCACTCTCCAACACATATGTCAATCACCTGCTTAAAATCCTCTTATGGTTTCCCAACAACCAACTCTAATCTCTAAGCTTAAAATTTTGGGACATTCTATGAGTAGTCTTCAGCAATAGTTCTACTTATATATCCTGGCACACCCTACACTGTTTCAAACCTCCAACTAACTCTTGGCTAAAACTGCCCCCATTTGACCTTCTTGCTATTTTTTAAAAATTCAGGTCAACAATCATCTCCCCCTGGAAGTTTCTGCCTTCTCAGCGTCATCATCCTGAACCCTTTTTCTATGCTTCTGTGGTAGGCACAATCCTAATATGATCCCACAAGATTTTCTGCCTAATTCCCAGGACTGTGAATATGATAAGAATTCATTCAGATTATGTTAATTAATATAAGTAATTTTGCAGATGTAGTTAAAGTTACTAATTAGTTGACTGTGAGTTAATAAAAGAAGAGATTATCTAGGTGGGACATAATCCAGTCACATGAGGCCTTTAAATAGCAAAGAGTTCTCTCTTGCTGGTGGCAGAAGAGGAAGTCAGTGAGAGTCCAAGAATGGGAAGGATTCAAAGCATCATTGCTGACTTAAAGAAATGGCATGGGGCCACATGATAAAGAACAGGGCGGGCCTCTAGAAGCCAGAGTGACCCCCAGCTGACAGCCAACAAGGAAACAAAAACCTCAGGCCTACTGTACCACCACAAGGAACTAGATCCTGCGAGAAACTTGAATGAGCTGGGAAGTGGATTCTCTCCCAGACCTTCCAGATAAGAGCCCAGACTGTCTGATACCTTGATTTTTGGCCTTGTGAGACCCTAAGAAGACACTTCCATCAAGCTTGCTGAGACATATAACTTACAGAACTCCAAGATAGTACATACGTGCTGTTTTAAGGTGCTCAGTTTCTGGTGATTTGTCACAAAGCAATCGAAGACCAGTTCAACTCCATAGCTTCATAATTATGTTGACTCCTTTGTACTTTATGCTTATAGTGGGTGCTTGCTTCCCAATTAGTTTGTGAGCTTTTTAGGATAGAAAATATGTGTTAAGTGACGTTTGTATTCCCGGCATGTATTAATAACACAGTACTTGGCCCAACACATTTGAGGGGGATTACTGTCAATTGAGTCCATGGGAAGAAAACATTGAGATAGAGTTTTGATTGGAGTGCAAGGAGTTCATGGGGGGCAGGGAGGATAGAGGTAACATCCGTGAAAGATAAAAAGCAGAAGAAGCTGAACTGACCATTGAAAGCTTTCAGCCTGTAATACAGATCTACAACCCAGAGCAATGAGTCTGGAGCTCCAGAACAATGAGTACCCATGAGAGGAGTCCCATGTTGGGCAGAAATGGCCAGGCTAGAGTATCCCCATCCAGTAATTGGCTGGGGGCTGCCCAGAAAGATCATTGTCTTGGCTTGAAAGCTGAGGTGAATCCTGAAGGTGCTAACAGCTGGAAGCTGTCAGCTAACTGCACTTCTTTCAGGTGAATATGCAAGTTCTTCCTGGAAGAAAAATCTAAGCAGCACACATCAACAGCCGCCACTGTAAAAAACATCACTATCTCTTAGGAACATAATGTAAGCTCTATTCATCAAAGACGAACTATAATGTTTTCTTCCAGAAAGAATACAATGAAGAAAAGACTCCAAAATGATAATATCATGCCTCTAAAATTTAGTTAAGAATCTCACTATTTTACAGCAAAAGTTGTAATGATTATACAAGCTTTGATATTGATGGTTGTGTTTCTTCCAAAGCAGAGAATTATTAGTCAATTATAACTTTCTCAAGGTTTTGGCAAAGAAAAATATTTTTACCTCAAGGGCGTATGTTCAGCACAGTGAAAAATGTGTTTTAGTAAACACCAATGATTACTTTTAAAAGAGTTTGGTTTTCTTAGTGTCATTCAAATGAAAATTTAAAAAGAAAACCCTATTTTCTTAGATTGCTCTGTCTGAATTCATGTATCTTTGTTCTTGAGGCTGTATTTCTCATTTATTTTAACAACTCTATGTGGAATTGAAGAGGTGTGAATTCTGAGCAAAACTATTCAAAGCTTCCATTATCATTTCACAAGTGTCACAAATAATTATAAGTTGTTCTTTCATTTTTAAAGGAGAAGTTTGGCAATGTACTAAAGGAAGCATTATCTTCAAAGATTGCTGCCAAAACTTGTTCTTTGATGACTCTCATATTTGAGAGTATTGACATCATATCACTGGAAAATATGATAACTAAGGATACATTTTCCCCAAACCTCCTATATTGTTTTATGCATGTGAATGTAAAAATTCCCACTACAAATTGTTCCCAGAAATATAGTGTTAGACTTAATTATAATAAATGACATTTTCACAATCATGAGCCTGAATGAGACTTAATGTCTTCTGATGTCTTTAGTGATATTGGTTTCCTGCCACCAACATCTCCCAAACCAACTTCTGGCTTGGGGTTTGGAAGAGATCCTAATTGCTATATTGAGGTTTCGTTCTATCATATTGGGCTTAAATACATGACCATAAAGTTTTAGTGGCATTTTAGAAATTAACATAATTTTTAGAGGTATAACAAATCTGAGGAAATTTTACCTTTAATCGCATTTGCCAGAACTCATTCTAATTCTGGCTTCAATTTGCTGTTTCCTTACAAATCAGCAAAATAAAATATATCCACTTGAAGGAAAATGTACCAATTTTCCACATTCATCTTCAATAGTAGAGACAGAAGCCAACAGCTCTGCGAGAAGACTACAGTCCTCCTTCTATCTGCCACATTTTCTTTGTATTTTTACTCTCCACACTTGGATGACTACATCAGTCTGTTGGCTCAAATTTTAGCACCTCCTTATGTGTGCTCACTCTCAGCTTATGGTCTTATTTTCTTTCATTTAGAAGAACAAGGCCATCAGAAGTTTTTTACATGCTCCCATTTCCATTTCTTCAACCTGCCTACATTTGAACCCTTATACGTACGCTTCCATTCCCATTGTCATTAAAGGAACTGCCTTCCCTCCCATTGCCATAGATGAACTGCCTTATCTCCTCTATAAGCCAAATCTCCCACCAATGTTCTGGTTCCCTTCCCCTCTCATTTCCTTAAGGATGTAGCTTCAGCAATGCTCTCCTTTCTTCTGCCATAAATTTCACTCCCCACTAAATTATCCACATCAATATAGAAATGTGATGTTTTATCTTCCTTTCAAGAGAAACAACTTCCTAAAAGCATATAGGATATTGCTGTTTACTAGAATATAGCATATCTCTGTCTACTTTCTCTCTTCTCTTCCTCACCAATCAAGCTTTTGTTTCTACTACACTGAAACAGCTCTGGTGAAGGGCATCAACAATCAATTTCCAGTTCTCATCTTAACCTATAAACAGACTTTGTCATAGTTGATATTTTCTCAAATGCCTTCTTCACCTATCTTCTAGGTCTCCCTCTTCCTTGGTTCTCCTCTCATCACATTAGCTGCCTTATCTCAGTCTCTTGCTGTTTTCTCCCATCTTATATATTTCTAATGTTGGAGTACTCAGGTTCAAGTCCCGGGATAGTATTTCTTTTTCTATCTATACACTTATTAAAATATCTCAGCTACTCTCAAAGCTACAATATTATCTATATTCAGAGGATCTCCATATTGTACCTTATGTCTAGATCTCTCAGAAAACTTTGGAATGTTTTGTCCAGCTGCTTACTCCCCATCTACAGTTGGATGTTTAATGGGTATTTCAAATTTGCCATGTACAAACTGAATCTTGGCCTTCTCCCTTCATGAAAATTGATCTTTTAAAACCCCCAGTTCAGTCCGTGGCAACCTCATTTTTCTACTTGCAGCTAAAAATCTTAATATTGTTACTTCTTGTTTTTATACTCCCCATCAATCTGTCATCAAACCCTGTTGACTTAATTTCAAATATATTCAGAATCTGCAATTTTTTACGACCTCCATTGCTACTACCCTAGTGCAAAGCTACCATCATTCCTCCCCTGAGTTTTTACAGCACTCTTAACTAGTCACTTACTTCCAGCCTTGAACCTCCACAGCTTATTCTTAACCTAAGCAACATCATATTTCTTCTCTGTTCAAAACCCTAGAAGAGTTTCCCATCTCACATGTACCATTCAGGGTTCTCCAGAACATTGAACCAGTAGGAGATGATAGATAGATAGATAGATAGATAGATAGATAGATAGATAGATAGATAGATACATACATACATACATACATACATACATACATACATAATACAGAGAGAGAGACTTTAAGGAATTGGCTCATGTGATTATGGGGGCTGGTAAGTCTGAAATCTAAAGGACACTCTGGTGCGCTAGAAATCAGGCAAGAGTCAATGTTGTAGTTTTGAGGCAGAATTTCTTCACCTCCAGGAAATCTCAGTTTTTGCTCTTAAGGCCTTTTCATCCTGGAGACCCACCATATTGATACAGACAGGAAACAGGGAAATACTGGGTAAAAGAGGGCAGTTCCCCAGCAAAGGCCCTGCCCCTAAGCCTGGAAACCCACAGCCCTAAATGGGAACAAGCATTCCTGTTTTCATGACTGAATGTTGCCCTTTGGCCCACCACACTTCCCTATCCTGTACCCATATAAACCCCAAACTCCAGGGTCCATGAGCAGACGAGCAGATGAACAGATGTACAGAAGAGCAGAGAGGCAGAGAAGCAGCTCAGCAGAGAAGGAGAGAAGAGAAGAGTCTGAATGTCGAGAGGAGTTCAGCTGGAGACAGTCAGAGAGGAGGTCAGCTGTGGAACAGCCAAACTCCAGAGGAAGATCATCTTCCCACTCCATCCCCTTTCCAGTTCCCCACCCATCCCATTAAGAGCCAACTCCATCATCCAATAAAATCCCCATATTCACTATCCTTCAAGTCCATGTGTGACCTGATTTTTCCTGGACACCAGACAAGAACCCAGGTACCAAGAGGGCACTGGTTAACACTTCAGCCATCTGTGGATGGCAGAGATGAAAGAACATGGTAGCACACCTACTGGGACTTTGAGAGTCGCATACCCCATCCCTAGATGCCAACATAGGGCTGGACCCCAGACACATTTGCCCTGGCTCCTGCACCTGCCCATTTGCATGCTCCCCCTCCTGTAAGGGGTTTGAGCAGTGGCAGCCAAACAGATGAGCAACACTTCTGTCACACATCCTGAGAGGGGAGTCAGGGAGCAGAGAACTCTCCTGTTTCAGTATGATCAAGGATAATCTCCTGTACTTAAAGTCAGCTGATTGTAGATGTTAGTCACACCTAGAATAACTCCCCAATAGCACCTAGATTAGTGTTTCATTAAATAATTAGGTACTATAGCCTGCTCAAACTGACACACAAAACAAAGCTTCACATCAAACAAAGCCCCAGATTTCCTTAAAATTGCCTATAAAGTTCCATGTAATCTAGCTCTGTGTTATCTCTGTCTCCATCTCTTGTCATTCTTCTTCATATTCACTCTGGTCCAGTTACACTGTTCTCCCTGCAATTGCTCAAATTTACCAAGTAGGTTTTTTTCTTTAGAAACTTTTGTTTTTCTCTCTGAAATACATATCCCCTAAAGGCCTCAACTTGCAAAGATTTTGCTCAAAATCTCCCTTCTTCCCTTTACGACTTTATCACCCTTCATAACACTCATCACAATCTGACATGTAACATATTTACACGCTTCTGTGTTCATTGTCTATCTCTTTCCACTAGGATCTAAGCTTTAGGAGGGCAGGGATCTTTGTCTATTATGCTCACAGGGAACAGTGTCTGAAACATAATGATCTGCTCAATTAATGCATGTTTTTAAAGATATCACAAAGATTTCTATGCTTACACTGAAGTATTTCCAGTAAGTGTAGTCTAAGGGCATTGGATTGTAGATTTTAAAGCCTGAGCTCTAATGGCAGCTCTGCCACTCACCTTACTTCCTCTTTGGTAAGTCACTTAACTACTTCAGTGTACAGAGTTCTCCAACTGTGGAATAAGCATACTGAATGAGGTTCTCATCAATTTAAAAATCCCATCTTGTTCCTTTTCTCTATATCTTACTTTATTTAAATAGGACCTCACATTATACTACAAATGATATTACAGTGACATTGTAAATATATACAAGTTATAATACAGGGATATTACAGGTCAACAGGTTGAAAAGCCTACACATTACCTAACTATTAAAAAGTATAGTATAAACTATTACCTCCTAATTGAGGAGGTATAAATGAAAACCAACATGGTGCTTGTTTTATTTATGCCAACAAATTAAGAATGTCTTTTCAGATGTTACCCAACCTCATTCCAATGTTATAAACACATGTCCATATATTACTTCTAATGCCTTGCACACCTGGAGGGCCAACTATGGATTTCAGAAGCTGAAAGGTCCATCTCTTCATAAAGACACCACTTTTTCTTCCTCCATACTTGAGAACACTCTGTTCTTTGTGAAATGTAATGTAAAAAAATGTTATCATTCTGGTTTACAGCTCTAAAATGGGGTCAAGAAACCATTCTAGGAAGACCACCTGCATGATCTGCAACCTTGTAAAGCGGTGTTGTAGGAAGGAACCAGTTCTTGTCACATGACCAGGAAAGATTAGGCTCGCAGACACATAGAAGGGTGAGGAGTGGAATTTATCAAGTGAAAAGGAAGAAGGAAATACAACTCAGCAAAGTGAGATGGAGTCCTGCTAACAGGCTCTCCACCTCAATGGATTAAATCCCAAGTTACTATCCAGGAACAGGAGAGGCTGGGCTCCTCCCCACTGCAAACGTCAGGAATTTCCTGAGGCTCCACCCCATCCTCACAGTGTGCAGGCTAGTTGGCGATTCTCTGGGGACCCCTTTTTACTTGGTTGTCTCAGCAGGAGCTTGTCTTAAACCTTTGAAGTGGGCCAAACTGCCATGACCACAACATCCTGGAAAATGGCTGACTTTTGCCACTGCTGCAACTCCTGAGCAGTGACAACCAATGAACTATGGAGTCAGGTATTATTTTGATAATTCTTTCAAAATAACTTATGCGATCACTTTTAGCATTCTGTTAAAAGTTCCCATTCTCCTTCCTTTCTTTGGGACACAATTTGCCTTCTAGTTGCATCTGGTCTCCTGAATTGCAATTCCTAAGACCCCAGTAAACACCCTGTCTTATTGCTTTGCACTCTGGTCTCCTTGGTAACATCTCCTTGATGTCTATATAATCTTTTTTCATAGTTTATTTTCCCCTCTTCATGGTTCCTGAATGCTTATTATCTTTACGAAGTAAAGCAGCAATTGCACCTTGTTTGATGGTACCCCAAAGCCCTGTGAATCCAATCTACAGGGCTCTTTAGGTTTTCCTACTTTTCTTTACGGGAAGTAATGACTAGGGTCACTAATTGGCACTTTCAGCAATCTTCAGTGACCCACTTTCTATTTCTTCTCTCTTTCACTTCAAGACAGAAGTGTGAGTATTCATTGTCCATAAGACTTTAAATCCATGTAGTCAATACTTTACAACCCTTAACCACAATCAATATTAGAGACTTGTACAACACTGCAGTGCATTTTCTCTTGCCCAGAAGCTTTCATTTCCTATGAGAGAGAGAAAATGATGAATCCTGTATAATCAATATTTCAGATGTTGAGTTTCTCTAAACCTTTCAGCTCTAGGAAAGGAACCAAGTCAGTTATAACCATCATATAAATTTTTACAGGGTTTTGCTTTCTCTGGCTTAATAATAAATTAAATTTCTAAAATATCTAGGATGAAAAGGCTCATAGCTAAAATTCAAAAGTTCAGCTTTGTTCTGACTGCAATCATAGGCACAAGTAAATTAGTGCTAATGCAGAAGAAATGCATGGAGACCAATTAGACGGAAAAATCTAAGAAAGAACACAGCCACAAAAGACTTTAATTGAAGTTAATCTCACAGTAGAGAAAATGGTTACGTGGCAAGGCAAATTGAAATACTCATTAAAAATGCAACTGTGCTTGACAAGGGAATCTTGGCCTTTCTGGAAATTTAGACCAGTCCTTTGAACTCTGACCACTCTATCTCCATAACACCACAAAAAACAAACAAACAAAAAAAAAAAGAAAGAAAAAATTGCCTCTCTTAAGATTGAAAACATACATTGTTAATTCTAGGTTCCCAATTTTACCCTTTGAACTTACATAGAATTAGTCAAACTAAGGCTCTAGAGAAACAGTTTTCAATGTTGAAAACTAATTCAACGTTGTTTCTAGTGCTTCAAATCCCTGAACACTTTTGCAAAATATAGGCCATATTTGGATGCCTGCTAAGGTCAAGCCCCCATGCTAGATGCATTACATATGTTATCTCAATTAAACATCACAGAAAAACTGCAGGTAGGCGTTATGATTCACATTTCATGGATTAGAAAACTAAGGTTCAGAAAAGTTAAGACAATTTACACAAGGCTATGCAGCTAGCTAGTGAGAAAACTCAAATGCAGTTTTGGTCTATCAGATTCCACAGTTAATGTTCTTTCTCTTCATTATTTATTTATAAGTTTTATGTATACATAATAGTTGTACATATAATGGGGTGCATGTGATATTTTGATACAAGTATACAATGGATAATGATCAAATCTGGCTAATTGGGTTATCCATCACCTCAAAAACCTACCATTTCTTTATGTTGGGAACATTCCAAATCTTTGTTACCGAAATGAACTGACATCCACTTGCCTGGTGCAGTAAAGCCAAACATCCAATACCAAAGTTTTGCAGTAGGAAAAAGGAAAGTATTTATTTTCAGGGTGTCAAGCAAGGAGAATCAGACAGGTCATGCTTAAGACTTGACCTCCCTGATGGCTTACATGTAAGGACTTCTAAAGGCAGGGAGGCAGAGGTTACAGGCAAAGTCATAAATCAATACCTGGAGGCTATACATTGGATTGTCCTAAAAAGGCAGGATATCTTGAAGTGGGTGTTTTCGGGTCACAGGTAGATTCAAAGACTTTCTGATTTGCAATTGATTAAGGGAGAAAAGCTTTGTTTAAAAATTTTGGGTCAGCAGAAAGAAATGTTAGGTCTAGCCTGTGGGTATGACTTCCTCTAGGCCCCTAAGGAAGAAATTTAAAACAAAGAACAGTGGTCGAGACTCTAGTCCTTACTTCCCTCTTATCTGAGGTCTACATGACAGTGGATCCATCTGGTGGGGTCTGGGTTTCTGAGAGACAACTCAGAGACATATATTAAGATGTTATCTTTAGTTTCCATGGGGAATCAAATATTTAGTGACTCTAATTTCTGTGGCTATTGTTTCTTAAAACAAAACAACAGCTACTATTACCTTCTTATCAGGTTGATCATTTACTTCTCAAGGCTACCTAGGTGCCTGAAATTTCCCTTGAAGACACTCAATATTTTCCTTTATTCTTATGCTTCAGTAGGGGCAGCAGCAGGCCCCTATGAGGGGTCCTTGCCCCATCTCATCTTTGCTTCTAGATATTTCAAAATATACAATAAATTAATTAACTATAATTGCCCAATTGTGCTACCAAAGACTAGATCTTATTCTTCCTATCTAATTGTATTTTTGTACTCATTAACCAATCCCAAAATGTCCATCAATGGATGAATGGATAGAGAAAATGTGGTACGCATACACAACAAAATATTATTTAGCCATAAAAAAGGAGGTAATCCTGTCATTTGCAGCAACATGGATAGAACTGGAGGACATTATGTTAGGTGATCTCTCAGGCACGGAAAGACAATATCACATGTTCTCACTCATATGTGGGAGCTAAAAAACAATTGATCTCGTGGAGGTAGTAAATAGAATGGTAGTTGATGTCCTTTCTACTGAGCAGCATAAAAACGAGTCACAATTGAGACTGAGTTAGAGGAAGCATTTTTTATTTATTTTTTAACTTCAGAGACTTGGGAATCAATCAGCTAGGATTGCACCTGATAAAACAGTCTCTGGACTGCTTTCCCAGATCACAAGGAAGCAGGGCCTAGGACCCCAGCAGAAAAGCCCAGCAAGATGGTCAAAGGAAAACTTTCTAGGCCTAGATGTTCAGGGACAAGATTGGTGAGGAAGAAGCGAATCATTAACAGTGACCATTTGATCACTAAAATAAGTGTCATTTGCGGCATGTATGTGTGTTTCGATATTTTGCATCCAGTTTATTGATAATGTAATAAGGAAACTAAAACGTGCATAGTACTTCAGAGTTCATATCATGTTTTGTGACTGACTACCTCTCAATATACCCACAACAATCCTGTAGTCATGTACGACGTACTTTTAGAATCTTTAAAGAATATGACATACTTTGTAGAATCACTATCAATTTTGGGCAGCCTGCTGTATACTAACTACTCTACCAGGAGTTCATACATTACCAAATTATATACTCATAACACCCTTTAGTCAGGAAGAAACTTAGGTACGATTTTACTGTCCCCCAAATCAAGAAGCTAGTAAGATAAAATCAAAGCAAAAATAAGTAAGTAAGTAAATAAATAAATAGGGGGGAGAAACAGTGGCTTCATTTTAATTTAAAAAAGAAAAGTGATTTGCTATATGAAGGCAACTCAGTATACTCTCACAGTACCACCCCATTTCAGTCACCTTGCTGGCCTTAAGAATCTTCTGCATAGAAAATTTCTGGGCTCCCACTGAGCAGAAAAGGCTCAAATTGAAGCCTGATTCCACATCTAGAATTAAAATTAAATCAATTGCATTTGTATTAGTTTCATATATTACTACAACATATTACCCAAAACAATACAAATGTATTATCTTCCCTTTCTGGAAGTCAGAAGTTTGAAACAGGGCTTACTAGGTATAAAATCAAGGTGTTGACAGGGCTGCATTCCTTTTGGGGGCTCTGGAGGAGAATCAGTTTCTTTTTACTTTTTCGTTTCTAGAGGCTGCCTGCATTCCTTGGCTCCTGGGTCCTTCTCACATTTTCAAAGGCATCAGAGTAGCATCATTGAATCCCTCTCTGACTGTGACCTCCTCTTGTGCTGGTATTTTCTTCTTGTAAGGATTCTTGTGTTTACATTAGGCCCACCCATAGATAATCTTCCCATCTAAAGGTCATCGATTTAACAACAGCTGTAAAGTCTCTTTTCCCAAGTAACCTAGCATATTCACTGGTACCAGGGATTAGATATAAACATCTTTGGGGGGCTATTAGTATGCCTTCCACAGCACATTTGTCTGAAATTCACATTTGCTGATCTGGAAACAGGCTTTTAAAAGTTTATAATAAAGGATGTGATTGCTTTTTACTATGAAAGAAGATAAAAAATACTTTTGATTATAACTTAACAAAGTTCTTAATATTATTTCCAAGGAACAAAATTTTTTAACTTGACATCTAAGAAAGGGTCCACATTTGGGCTACATAATAAAATAAACCAAAACAACAGTTGATGAGTGGAGAAACAAACTACCGTAGCAAAAATAAATGCCATAAAATTTAAGGCACAAAGAGATGAAAGATGTATGTCATAGACCCATCAGCTTCAATGTTAGGCTTTTCCATCTTCTAGCTAGGTGACTATAGCTAACTTACTTAAGAAATCTGTGCCGCTGGAAACCATCATTCTGAGCAAACTATCGCAAGGACAGGAAACCAAACACCGTACGTTCTCACTCATAGGTGGGAATTGAACAATCAGAACACTTGGACACAGGGTGGGGAACATCACACACTGGGGCCTGTCGTGGGGTCGGAGGCTGGGGGAGGGATAGCATTAGGAGAAATACCTAATGTAAATGACGAGTTAATGGGTGCAGCACACCAACATGGCACATGTATACCTATGTAACAAACCTGCACGTTGTGCACATGTACCCTAGAACTTAAAGTATAATAATAATAATAATAATAATAAGAGTACATAAAAAAAAGAAAAAAGAAATCTGTGCCTATTTCTATGTTTCATATGTAAAATCGAGACTGTTTTAATATCACAGCTGTTTTACGGTTGTTGTGAGGATTAGAGATCATACCACTTCCGGCCAGGCGCGGTGGCTCACGCCTGTAATCCCAACACTTTGGGAGGCGGAGGCAGGTGGATCATGAGGTCAAGAGATCAAGACCATCCTGGCCAACATGGTGAAACCCTGTCTCTACTAAAAATACAAAAATTAGCTGGGCATGGTGATGGGCGCCTGTAGTCCCAGCTACTTGGGAGGCTGAGGCAGGAGAATAGCTTGAACCCAGGAGGCAGAGGTTGCAGATCGCGCCACTGCACTCCAGCCTGGGCGACACAGTGAGACTCCTGTTTCAAAAAAAAAAAAGAAAGAAAGAAAGAAAAATATCACACCACTTCCACCCCTATCACAGGGCTTGGTCCATGGCAGTTACTTGGTAAAGGGTAATTATTTAATTTTCACTTCTTTTAGTTCTGTTATTATTACACAAGAAACTCCCCATGCAAGGAAGTTTTCCATTACATGGTTAAATGTATAACAGTTCTATTCCTAAATGAACTTTGGCTTCAGGAGAGTTTCTGCAGGGCTAGAACTCTTTTCATAATAATACTTTACAAAATTGCCTGATGAACTTCCCAGTAACAAATTAAAGAAATGGTCGAGTTTTGACAATTAAATTACCCAAAGCTCCAAATGCTATATCACAAAACTAAAAATAGACAACACTGAAATGCTAATTCAGCTGAAGAAACACTGATAGCAAGATATACTGTCTGCAAGCTATAACAGGACATAAATAATCTCCTGACTTGAGTTAGAGGTCAATTTAATAAATAAAGAAGTATATAGATCTTACAATGTAAATATAATTACTGACCCCTTTTTCCAGTTCTGTGAGGTCAGTAAGTAATTCTTGACATGACCATCCCACGTCAGCATTAAAATGAAAAGGTTTCTGACCTAGCTGATCATACACAAATTACTTCAAACCTCAATTTAACTAGGATACACAGACCATAAGTTTTACAAAATATTATGCTAAATGTCTAGCAGGTAATACATTCCCTATAAAAATATAAATAAAGGCAACATAGAATATTATTTTATAAATTAAAAAGAAAAATATTTAGAGTTGTTGATAGGAAATACTATTATTTTGGTCATCAAAATACCTAATGCTGCATTTCTGGACTAACAATTCAACAAAACAAACATGTTTCTGGTAGAAAAATCTATCAAACATCAAAGAAGGAGATTTTATCAATAAAACAAGAGGAAAAGCTTCTTGGTATAATACCTGTGGCATACATTAAAATGTGCATATTTTGTTCCACAATCTATGACAAATCCCACCTGTAAAGTTTATAGCTTCTTTAACTAGATATGAAAACTGCAAACTCCACCCACAGGCTTCCATATTCATAAACAAAATAGATCAAAGCAATAATGATTTGTTCTTTTATAACATTGTTTCCTATGAGGAAATTACTTTATGGTTTCCTGTCTTATTCTTTTGAAATTTCAATGAAAATCTGAAAACTTTTATTGCCATTTAAATTTCAAATTACAACTAGCGCATAAGATAGTGCCAGCCAAGGCAAAGAAATTCCACCATTGCTAAAGACCCAGAGAGTCAGTATATGTTGCCAAAGGCCCTCCTGATTTCATCAGTGTGATTTCATCAGAGTGCTGGGATGAAGAATCAGAGAAAAGTTTATATTCCTATGGCTGCTAGAACACCGGGATTTTAATATAATCAAATAATTAGGTCTTGAAGGATTTAGGATGGAAGTCTTTGGCTATCTACAACTCTAAGATTTTGAAATTGGGAAAACTATTGAAATAAGAAGAATGTAAAATGACAAGGGCCTTGATGTGAGGCCTTTGCTGCACGATATGGTGTTAAATGAAGCTAACCAATTTCCACTTTGTAGTTTTGACAGAATATCCAGAGGGCTTTTTGAAAGTAAAACAAAATGAAAGGAACAAAGGCTGAGTGATCATTTTATCAAGGGGCCCTTGGTTTACACGGTAGTTCAGTTTGGGCAAGTCAATATCAGAAAACTCAAGAAATACCAAAGAACTTCTCCTCCTCATAATCTCATTTCATCTTTCACACAAGAGCATACTTTAATGTGCATTTCATCATTTTTCTGAAGTTAGACTTCTCTTATTTTTCCATTCAAGAGAAAATATGACTGAGTCCATTTTGGACTATGGGAGCTTTAATATGCTACTTCAGTACACAGAAATAGTGTTTTGCATATACCAGGTTTGCTGAAAAATTGGATTAATTACTTTGTCAAAAAATATTTTCTGAGTATCTTTAATGTATTATAATATATTGTGATATAAGCTAAGTTCTTTTTTTTTTTTTCCCCTGATACAGGGTCTCAATCTGTCACCCAGGCTGGAGTGCAGTGGCTTATCATGGCTCAATGCAGGCTCAACCTCCTGGGTTCAAGTAATCCTCCCACCTCAGCCTCCCAAGTAGCAGAGATTACAGATGTAAGCCATCATCCCGGCTAATTTTTATATTTTTTGTAGAGACAGGGTTTCTCCATTTGACCAGGCTGGTCTCAAACTCCTGAGCTCAAGTAATCCACCCACCTTGACCTCCCAGAGTGCTGAGATTACAGGCATGAGCCACTGCCCCAGGCCAACCTATACTAACTTCTGAGAATAAAATAATGATCATGAAAAAGAATAGTTCCTGTCCTCATGGAACTTATGGTCTACAGAAACAAACGATAAATGACTAATTATTCATTTCAAATGTGATAAGCAATATGAAACAGAACAGGCTATGATGAGAACTATTAATAGATTTGATTAAGTAGGGCCTCAGATAATGATTCCTAGAGAATAGATACATAAGCTGATTTTGAAGGATGAGCAGGATATTAGGGCAGAGGGCTTGAAGCTGCAATGAGGAGAAAGAGGACTACGGCGGCTGAGCTAACAGGGCCCAGATTGGATTGAAGTATTGCAAGTTTGAGAACTGAGAGAACAGCAAAATGAGCAGAACCAAGAGTGAGGGGGTAATAGCATGATACAAGGTAGAGGGAGAAGCAGGAAGACATGCCAGGCCGAGAGGCCATATCAAATGTTTTACTTCTATCCTAAAAACAATGACAAATCATTAAAATATATTGAATAATATACAATCAAACTTATGTTTTTAATAGATAATTTTGGCTGCAATGTGAAAAATGAGTCCATTATTTTTAATGAAGCATTTAGTTTTCAAAAACTCATAGCATTTCCCCACACTACATGGCAATAGAAGATCAAAAGGAAAATGAGTGCAAAAGGTCAATGAAAAATAAATATACCCTAAATAAATCTGAATTCAGATGCAACTATGTGATTTGATGGAATATTGTAAATACAAGTGTCGGACTCAAACTAGGATCTCTGTCAGTAGAGTACAAACTCTGAGGCTGCATTCTTCTTTACTGTCTGTCCACTAATTTATCCCCAGCACATAGAACTGGGTATGACAATAAGAAATCTTCAATAAATACTAACTCAATGAATGAACAAACCATCAAATAAAAATTTGTTTCCAATCACCTTACATTAGTAATAATTATATTCCCCATACTTCCCCTGATAATTTCCACCAATATCTTTTTATAGTCTTCTTCCACCACTCCTGCAAACTTAAGACAAAGGAGGGCAGTGGAGCTCAGTAAGAAGATGAGCATGGTGCAAAGTGGCATCAAATAACAATGAATTCATAGTCTGAAGGAAAAAATTCTAAGGGAGTATAAGATATAAAGAGAATGAATTAGTTTAGGGCATTACATCCTTATCTAAAGAGGTTCAAGCCCCACTAGGGTGTGGTAATATATAGCCACTGATGACACCCTGTTTTCAAGTGTTCATGTTGAAATTATTGTGTTAAACGTGATCAGATGAGGGAGTATGCAGTTCAATGACGAGTCCACTATTGCAAAATATCAAAGGCATCTTACACGTGCACAGTCAACATCATTATCCTCTAATGGAAAGCAGATGGGAAAGTAAAGTGTGAGATATCATTAGGCTGATGGTTGAACAGCTCTGCACCTCCCACTCTTCCTCTGCAGCAGCACTGAACACTTCCTGTGTATTCAATGTCCAGTCAGCCAGGAAAGACAGAACCTCATGCATCCATTGCCTAAACACACACACACACACACACACACACACGCACACACACACACACACCTTAGACACATGCATCTGCCTTAGGTGGAAAAAATCTGTGTGAGAGCGTACATTAGAGAGCAGGAAGAACCCACTGGCTGGTGATCTCTGAAACTTAAGAGCCGTGCTTGGGCCCAAAGACCAATCTCCAAGTCACTTCATACACCAAATTCTATAAAAAGACAAACTGTTATTCAAGAGCGAAACTAACATAAGGACATTTTAGATCTATGAGGACTCACAGTATTTGCCCTGGAGAGATGTATACAAAAGAATTACTGGAGAAGGTGCCTCAGCAAGTAGTGAAATGAAGCCAGGAGGAAGTAATAAAATGCAGAAAGTAATGCTAAGTTATTTACTCAATATTATTGGAAAGTTTTAATAGGTATTGATTATTAAAGTACACATACAATAGAAAACTAATTTAAGGATATTATCAATATACAAATTCTGCCCATGAATTAATTCTATGTTTATATGCTTGCACATTATGTAGGGGAAGATGAGAGTTGCCCAAGGTACGAGGGGGCACAGAAGTGGAAATTAGATGATATAAACACAGTTTATGTCTTTTCTTTCTTTTTTTTTTTCGAGATGGAGTTTCGCTCTTGTTGCCCAGGCTGGAGTGCAATGGCGTGATCTCTGCTCACCTCA
Source organism: Pan troglodytes (assembly GCF_028858775.2). Classification (NCBI taxonomy): domain Eukaryota; kingdom Metazoa; phylum Chordata; class Mammalia; order Primates; family Hominidae; genus Pan; species Pan troglodytes. Next base: position 110,298,039 of record NC_086015.1, read on the forward strand.
ACCTCCGCTTCCTGGGTTCAAGCGATTCTACTGCCTCAGCCTCCCGAGTAGCTGGGATTACAGGCATGCGCCACTGCCCCTGGCTAATTTTGTATTTTTAGTAGAGATGGTGTTTCTCCATGTTGGTCAGGCTGGTCTCAAACTCCCAACCTCAGGTGATCCACCTGCCTCAGCCTCCCAAAGTGCTGGAATTACAGGCGTGAGCCACCACGCCAGGCCTATGTCTTTAGACAGATGGCTTAGTAATTTTAATCTTTGCTTTAAAAAGTGTAAGTTTGAACATTTATGTTAAAGTGAAAAAGGAAACAAGAATAGAAATACAAGTATCATTTTCAACTTAGAAAACACAAACATAGAAAAAGGTAAATGATGCATCTAACAAAACCAAGGAAGGAAGACAAAAGAAACAATGAGATAACATGGTGAATAAAAAACACACGAAGCAAGATTTCAAGATTTCAGTGGACACAGTAAATATTAATGTGCTTAGCTCATCTTTTAGAAAACATTTTAAGATTTGTTAAAACAAATCAACCACATTCTATTTTAAGGTCCACACATTTATAAAAATGACACAAGAAAGTTGAAAATAAAGGCAAATGCTAACGAAATAAAGCTGGGTTGGCAGTAGTACAAAAAAGAATTCAAAGCAAACAGCTTTAAGTGAGTTCACATATTTACAAATCAACAGCCCAATAAGAAAATATAAATATCGTAAGTTTTACACATCTAACAGCATAAGTTCAAAACTTTAAAGGAAAACTGATATTCCCCTAGAGAAATAGATAAGTCCAAATTTCACAGCAGGGGGATATAACACATCTCTGATTGAAGTTACAAGATAAAACAGAAAATAAAATTAGTATAGAGGATTTGAATACCACATTTAAGAAGTTTGATTTAACACATGCAAACAAACCTGCATGCATACACACACACACACACACACACACATAATGTTGCACAAAAGACAGCATATTCTTTTTTAGTACATTTACAAAAAAAATTGTTGTGCCAGGCTGTAAAGACAATTTCATTTCAAAAATTAGTATTTTACAGTATTTATTCATTGACTCTATTTTAAAAATTAGTAATCATCAATAAAAATAGAAAAATTTATGCATCTGAAAATTAAAATTCACATTACCAGTCATTGCACTACATGGGAAATTAAAATAAATGATAAAACAGTGATCACAAATATAGCCAAAAAGACATATACAAAGGTGTTTAGTCCATTATTGTTTTAAACAAAAACAACAGCAAAAAAAAAAATATCGGAGAACATGGCAGTTCTTCAATACAATAAATAAAATTGCTAAATAAAATGTGAGACATTTAATGTATAAAATACTAATTATATATGTAGATACTCTCATGGATAGATTTTCTTATAGCATTTGGGAGCATCTACACAGAAACAATAAAGGAAAAAATAGAACACTATATAATCTATATGGAGATCACATATGTATACAAATCCATAGAAAAACATCTGATAATAAAGACATCTAACAAAGAGGTAGGGAAAAGACAGATTTAATTTTATGGTCAAAAAGGACCTTAGCATTTTTTATAATATTTTATTTACTTGGTTGGAAGCAAGTATTTACTAGGTTGGAAATAAAATTATTTTATAACTTAACTAACTTTGATCAATTATAGACAGTATGTAGAAGAGAAAGAGAGAAAAAGAGAAAGAGTGAGAGAGGAAAGGAGCAGGAGGAGAAGGAGGAGAAAGAGTAGAAAGTGGAGGAGGAGAGAAAGAGACAAAAAGAACTCTGGTGAGGATGGGGAAAAGTTCTTTAAATAGGGTGATAGGTGAAGTATGTCTGAGGAATTGACATTTGAGTAGAAGACTGAACTAAGTGAGGAAGTTGATCATGTGGAATACAGAAAATGTTAGGCAGTGGGAATGAACAGCAAGTACAATGGCCCTAAGGCCAGCTTGGTATATTAGAGGAAGAGCAAAGGGGAGAACATAGAGAGGTAAGCAGGAGCTACATCTTTTGGGACTTTGTCTGGATTTTATCCGAAGAATTATGAGAAACCAATTGGAGGACTCTTAGCAGGGGAGGAATCTCATTTACATTTTGCTGCTCTTAAATTAGACTTTTTATTTGACATACTTGTGGATTTACATGTAGTTGTAAGAAACAATATAGAGAGAGCCCATGTGCCATTTACCCAATTTCCTCCATTAGTAACATATTGTGAAACTGTAGCACAATATCACAGTCAGGATATGGACACTGATATTGTCAAGATACAGAATATTTCCATCACAACAAGGGTCCCTCATGCTGTCTCTATACAACCATCCCCACCCTGTCCTTATAGCCCAGCAACATTAATCTCTTCTCCATTTCTATAATTTTATCATTTCCAGAATGTTACAGAAATGGAATCATACAATGTAACCTTAGGATTACCCAGCACCATTCATCTGTCCTCCATTTTTATAATTTTATCATTTCCAGAATGTTATAGAAATGGAATACATAGGATGTAAACTTTTGGGATTGGCGTTTTTCATTTAACAAAGTTCTCTGGAGATTCACAGAGGTGGTTGATAGTTTGCTTCTTTTGATTGCCAGGCACTATTCCATGGTACCTGCTAACCATTCATATAAGTTAGCATGGTTAACAAGTACCTGTTTAACCATTCACTTACTATAGGATATCTGGTTTTGGTTATTAGAAATAAAACTGCTCTAAACATTCATGTACAGATTTTTGTGTGTACCTAAGTTTTCATTTCTTTAGGATAAATGCCCAGGAGTGCTATTCCTGGGTTGCGTGGTAGTTGCATGCTTAGTTTTTAAAGAAACTCCCATACTGAATTCCAGAGTTGCTGTACCATTTTACATTCTCATCAGCAATGTATGAGTGATATAGTTTCTCCATTTTCTTGCCTACATTCTTTGTCGTTTTGTTTTATTTTAGCCATTCTGATAGGTGTGTAGTGGTAAGTTTCTCATTGTGATTTTAATTTGCATTTTCCTAATGAGTAATGATAATAAAAATTTTTCCATGTGCTTATTTGCAACTCTATATTTTCTTCAGCAAAATGTTTATTCATAACATTTGCTCATCATCTAAGTGAATTTTTGTTTACCATTAAGTTCTGGGAATTCTTTATATATTTTATGTAACAGTGTTTTATGAATTTTTTGTAATTATTTTCTCCCTGTTATAGCTTATCTTTTTGTCTTCTCCATAAGGTTTTTGCAGAGAAAAAACTTTTTAATTTTGATGAGGTTTAATTTATCAAATATTATTTTTGTAGATGGCACTTAATATTCGAAGAACTCTTTGTTGTCCTAGATCTTAAAGATTTTCTCCTATATCTTTTCTAAAAGTGTTATAGTTTTATATCTTACATTTAATTCTGTGATTCATTTCCAATTAATTTTTATATAAGACATGAAACACAGATCAAAGTTCTTTTGTTTGTTTGTTTATGGAAATACAAACTCTCCAGTACCATTTGTTGAAAAAGCTATGCTTCCTTTATTGAATTTGTTTTCATTTTTGTCAAAAATTAGTTGTGCATACATTTGTGGGCCCATTTCTGAGTTCTCTATCGTATTTCACTGAGTAATGTGTCTATTTCTCCACCAGTCCTATGCAATCATGATTACTATAGCTATACAACAAGTTGTAAAATACATCATGAAATTCACAGCTGAATTCTACCAGAGGTACAAGTAGGAAGTGGTACCATTCCTTCTGAAACTATTCCAATCAATAGAAAAAGAGGGAATCCTCCCTAACTCATTTTATGAGGCCAGCATCATCCTGAAAACAAAGCCAGGCAGAAACACAACCAAAAAAGAGAATTTTAGACCAATATCCTTGATGAACATTGATGCAAAAATCCTCAATAAAATACTGGCCAAACGAATCCAGCAGCACATCAAAAAGCTTATCCACAATGATCAAGTGGGCTTCATCCCTGGGATGCAAGACTGGTTCAATATACGCAAATCAATAAATGTAATCCAGCATATAAACAGAACCAAAGACAAAAACCACATGATTATCTCAATAGATGCAGAAAAGGCCTTTGACAAAATTCAACAACGCTTCATGCTAAAAACTCTCAACAAATTAGGTATTGATGGGACGTATCTCAAAATAACAAGAGCTATCTATGACAAACCCACAGCCAATATCGTACTGAATGGGCAAAAACTGGAAGCATTCTCTTTGAAAACTGGCACAAGAGAGGGATGCCCTCTCTCACCACTCCTATTCAACATAGTGTTGGAAGTTCTGGCCAGGTCAGTTAGGCAGGAGAAGGAAATAAAGGGCATTTAATTAGGAAAAGAGGAAGTAAAATTCTCCCTGTTTGCAGATGACATGATGGTATATCTAGAAAACCCCATTGTCTCAGCCCAAAATCTCCTTAAGCTGATAAGCAACTTCAGCAAAGTCTCAGGATACAAAATCAATGTACGAAAATCACAAGCATTCTTATACACCAATAACAGACAAACAGAGAGCCAAATCATGAGTGAACTCCCATTCACAATTGCTTCAAAGAGAATAAAATACCTAGGAATCCAATTTACAAGGGATGTGAAGGACCTCTTCAAGGAGAACTACAAACCACTGCTCAATGAAATAAAACAGGATACAAACAAATGGAAGAACATTCCATGCTCATGGGTAGGAAGAATCAATATTGTGAAAACGGCCACACTGCCCAAGATAATTTATAGATTCAATGCCATCCCCATCAAGCTACCAATGACTTTCTTCACACAATTGGAAAAAACTACTTTAAAGTTCATATGGAACCAAAAAAGAGCCCGCATCGCCAAGTCAATCCTAAGCCAAAAGAACAAAGCTGGAGGCATCACACTACCTGACTTCAAACTATACTACAAGGCTACAGTAACCAAAACAGCATGGTACTGGTACCAAAACAGAGATATAGATCAATGGAACAGAACAGAGCCCTCAGAAATAACGCCGCATATCTACAACTATCTGATCTTTGACAAACCTGAGAAAAACAAGCAATGGGGAAAGGATTCCCTATTTAATAAATGGTGCTGGGAAAACTGGCTAGCCATATGTAGAAAGCTGAAACTGGATCCCTTCCTTACACCTTATACAAAAATCAATTCAAGATGGATTAAAGACTTAAACGTTAGACCTAAAACCATAAAAACCCTAGAAGAAACCCTAGGCATTACCATTCAGGACACAGGCATGGGCAAGGACTTCATGTCTAAAACACCAAAAGCAATGTCAACAAAAGCCAAAATTGACAAATGGGATCTAATTAAACTAAAGAGCTTCTGCACAGCAAAAGAAACTACCATCAGAGTGAACAGGCAACCTACAAAATGGGAGAAAATTTTCGCAACCTACTCATCTGACAAAGGGCTAATATCCAGAATCTACAATGAACTCAAACAAATTTACAAGAAAAAAACAAACAACCCCATCAAAAAGTGGGCAAAGGACATGAACAGACACTTCTCAAAAGAAGACATTTATGCAGCCAAAAGACACATGAAAAAATGCTCACCATCACTGGCTATCAGAGAAATGCAAATCAAAACCACAATGAGATACCATCTCACACCAGTTAGAATGGCAATCATTAAAAAGTCAGGAAACAACAGGTGCTGGAGAGGATGTGGAGAAATAGGAACACTTTTACACTGTTGGTGGGACTGTAAACTAGTTCAACCATTGTGGAAGTCAGTGTGGCGATTCCTCAGGGATCTAGAACTAGAAATACCATTTGACCCAGCCATCCCATTACTGGGTATACACCCAAAGGACTATAAGTCATGCTTCTATAAAGACACATGCACACGTATGTTTATTGCGGCACTATTCACAATAGCAAAGACTCGGAACCAACCCAAATGTCCAACAGTGATAGACTGGATTAAGAAAATGTGGCACATATACACCATGGAATACTATGCAGCCATAAAAAATGATGAGTTCATGTCCTTTGTAGGGACATGGATGAAACTCTAAATCATCATTCTCAGTAAACTATCGCAAGAACAAAAAACCAAACGCCGCATGTTCTCACTCATAGGTGGGAATTGAACAATGAGAACACATGGACACAGGAAGGGGAACATCACACTCTTGGGATTGTTGTGGGGTGGGGGGAGGGGGGAGGGATAGCTTTAGGAGATATACCTAATGCTAAATGATGAGTTAATGGGTGCAGCACACCAGCATGGCACATGTATACATATGTAACTAACCTGCACATTGCACACATGTACCCTAAAACTTAAAGTATAATAATAATAAAATAAAATAAAATAAAATAAAGAAATTGACTAGATGGGTTTTCTCTCACTTTATTCTTCTTTTTCAAAATTGTTTTCAATACTTCAGGGTCTATGCTTTTCCTTATGAATTTTAGAGTAATCTTGTCTATATCTACAAAATCATACTGGGATTTTTATTGGGAATGCATTAAACCTATATATCAATTTGAGGAAAATTAACACCTGTACTATATTGAGTGTTCTAATCCACATAGCATATCTCTCCATTGAATTCAACCTCATTTGATCTTTCATCAGTGTTTTATAGTTTTCAGCATGCAAGTCCTATACATGTTTTATTACATTTACACCTAAGCATTTCTTTTTTTATCTCTGAGTGTTTTTATATGGTATTGTATTTTGAATTTTGGTTTCCAAGTGTTCATTACTAGTACATAGAAACACAATTAATTTTATATACTTATCTTGTATCCTGAAACTTTGCTGAGCTCATTTATTAGTTACAGGAGTTTTGGGGTAGATTTATTGGGATTTTCTACATAAACAATCATGTTATCTGTAAATAAGGACAGTTTTATTTCTCCCTTTCTCATCTATACGATTTTAATTTCCTTTTCCTGCCATGGCACACTACATAGAACTTCCATCACTATATTGAGTAAGAGTGGTGAAAGCTGACATCCATGGCTTTTCCTGATTCAGAAACACATTTGGAAAAACTTAACACACCGTTATGATAAAAACTCTCATAAAATTGAATGGAAGAAATTTCCTCAACTTCATAGGAATTGACAAAACATTATAACTACCATTATATTTAATGGCAAAAGACTTAATATTTTCTTCCTAATTCAGTTCTGTACGTTCCTGCATCACTTATTTTGCAACTTGTGCAGTGCATAAGCGTTAGGATCATATATTCTTGATAGAGTGACATATTTGATTCTTTATAAAACATATCATTATAAAACATTCTTCTGTGTTTCTGGTAATTTTCTTTGATCAATCCAGCTTTCTCTAGATTAATACTTGTATGATACTTTCCCATTTTTTAATTTTAATTTACCTACATCATTATACATAAAATAAATATCTTATCAATATCATAAAATTAGGTTATAGTTTTTAACTCATTCTGCCAATCTCTATCTTTTATTTGAAATCATTTTTATTTATATAATTCTTACATTTGCAATCATTTTTATTTAATATAATTCTTACATTTTAGGGCCTAAATCTGCCATTTTAGATTTTTCATGTGGGGGGAGGGTCATTCTCTTTGTTTTCCTTTATGTGTTTTTGTTTCCCTGTTTTTTTAATGGATTATTTGAACTTTTTAGAACTTCATTTTTATTTTTCTATGGTGTTTTTTGTGTGTCACTTTGTGTATATAACCTTGTAGTGGTCCTGTAGATTTTTCATTATTTATAGATTACACCACATTCTACTTGCATTGACATTTTGCCAGTTTGAGCAAAATTTAAAAATCTTATTTCCTGTTGTGTTCCTTTACCTTCCCCAATTTATAATCTAATCAATCTAAATATTTCCTCTACTTACATTTAGAACCACATCAAGTGGTGTTATGTTTTTGCTTCAACCATCAAACGTAATTTAGAAAACTCAAGAAGATAAAGAAAATATATTGTACTTGCCCATGTTTTTGCTTACTATGTATTTGTTCTTTCCTCATTTACTAAGATTCTTTCTTTTATTGTGTTTCTTGTGTTTAATGAACTTTCTTTAGCTATTCTTTTAGGACTAATTCTGAGCTGGTGACAAATTCTCTCAGCTTTGGTTCATCTGATATTACATGATTTCCCCTTTCATTTCTAAAAAATAATTTCACTGGATAAAGGATTCTGGGCTGACAGTTCTGTTCTTTTCATTTCAGCAATTCAAAAATATTGTGCCACTTTCTTCTGGTCTTCATAATTTCTGATGACTAATCCATTGTCACTCATATTGTTTTTCTACTTCAGGTAGTGTCACACCTCTCTCTCCCTTTCTCTCTCTCTCTACTTTAAGGAATTTTTCTTTATCTATAATTTTAACCACTATGTATGTCAGTATAGATTTTTTTTTATTTAACTTCTCTGGGTTTTGTTCAGCTTCTTGAATCTATAGGTTTGTGTATTTTGCCAAATTTGGGAAGTTTTTCAGCCATTATTTCTTTGAGTACTTCTTAAGCTCCATACACTTTCTTCTTCTTTCTAGGACTCTGATAACATAAATAGTGTATTCTTTCTAGGAATCTTGATAACATAAATAGTGAAATAGTAACACAGGTCCCTAAGACTTTGTTCATTTTTTAGTCTATTTTCTCAACTTTTTTTTAGATTGGGTAATTTCGATTGTTCTATTTTCAAGTTCACTGATTCTTTTATCTCTCTCACCATTCTGCTGTGGAGCAAATTCATTGAGTTTTTTAAAATTTTGGTTATTGTATTTTTAAGTTCTAGAATTTTCATTTGTTTCTTCTTTATATATTCTATTTCTTTGCTGAGACTTTCCTTTTTGCTTTTCTTTTTTTGAGCCTGTTAGTGTTCATTGAACTATATTTATTATGGCTGCTTTAAAATATTTTTCAGTATGACATCTCTGTTTGATGTTGGCATCTATTATTGCCTTTTTTCATTCAGTTTAAGATCTTCCTTATTTTTTGTATAATGTGTGACTTTTTATTGAAACCTGAACATTATGGGTATTATATCATAAAACTCTGTATCTTAATTAAACCTTCTGCTTTAGTTGGCTTTTCTGACACCCACTCAAGTAGGGGAAGGAATGACACTGACTTGTTACTGCCCAGTACAAGAAGATGTCCAGGTTCTCTACCCAGCCTTTGTTTGTACGTGAAGTGGGATTCCTTGTTACTTTCAAGCAGGGATTGGAGTTCCATCACTCCAACAGGCCTCCACTGATAACTCCCTTCCTGGAAAAGGTAGAAGTGCCTGCTATTGCTCGTAGCCTAGCTTCCACTAACTCTGCAAGGAGATGGCCCTCTTATCAGTGGGTGGTGGTTTGAGGCCTGACTCTACTAGACCTCCTCTGATACCACCCCTAGAAGGGAAGAAGAGAAGCACTTTATTAATGCTGGGTAGTGGTGGAAGTTCAGACTCACCGCATGGTCTCCTCTGACACCCTGACAGCCAGCAGGAATGAAAGTCCTGGTTCCTACTTGGCTTTTCTGTCAACACCTTGTCGGGGTGGGGGCTCATTAGTGCCTGGCCAAGATGGTTAGTCTCCTTCTTGGTCTTTGTTGGAATGGGTAGGAAATTTTTCTGTGATTTGTGCCTGAAGCAAAATGGTTATTGTCTAAAAGTTTTCTGCCTTGTTAGGCTGCCCGTTTCCTGGTCTTTTGCCTAAACAGAAAAGATATTTGTTGGTTTTGTTCTGTTCTGTTTTGTCGTGTTTTGTTTTGTTGTCTGCTCCTGTTGGCATTTCTAGGTTGCCAGCTTTTTCAGCTTCAAATCTAGGATATTCCAGGCAAAAATACAACCTAGGAACTCATGGCGTGCCATTCCTTGGGTCGTGAAGTCCCTAGCCATCTAACTTTTTCTCTCCACCTTTCAGAGACTTTTTATATTTGTTATGTATAATATTCACGGTTTTTTTGTTGTACTTACTGAGAGTAATAAAAAAAAATACATGTACTCCGTCTTCACAAAAGTAGCAGTTTCATGATTTACATTTTAAAGGTTACACTGATTGTTAACACGGGGAATAGACCACAACAGAAATGGAGCAACAGAGCACATAAACTAGACTACAGTAGATGTTATCCAAAAGAAGTTCCACAACTTATTAGCTATAATCTGGGCATGTTATTTGACCCTTTAACATATTAGTTGAATAGATTACTTGATAAATTACATCATATATTTTGACAGTGAGGCCAAGAGGATTTTTTGGAATATTAATTGTGGAGGGTGAAGAGAAGAGAAGATTTAAAGATAACTCCTGGGTTTGAAACTGAATGGTGATACTATTGACTGACAGAGATGAGAGAAATAAGAGCAAGGAGGATCAAGAGATTGGATTTAGACATGATGAATTGTGTATGTCGATGTTGATATTGCCAAATATTTAAAAAGCAGCTGGAGCTCAGGGAAGAGATTGGGACTAGAGATGTAAATCTGGGATTAATTAGCCTACAAAATCAGGTATACAACTAGATGAGTATAGGGATCGAAGACAAGATAATCTACCAACCTGAGAATAAATGATGTTCCCTTGAGGTAGTTGTGGAAGAAGGCAACAACAGAAAGAAAATGATGAATACTTATAATAAGAAGCACTATCCACGAGAGAAGCCATGGGGTTCATACATCTCTGCACGTCTAGGGGCATCCACAAGGATCACATTGGAAGATCCTGAGCTGCTAGAAAGCCTTCAAACTTTAAGGAAGAAATATCTCCCTGTACCCATGGTCTTTTGAATAGTTCCATGCTGGACTCTGACATATCCCCCAACATTATCTGAATATCAAGTTACAGTGAGCTCAGCTCACTGCCAAGCAAGCACTTTCCTGAGGCAACTCTTAAAATATGCTAATAGAAATGTAAAAACACTAACTTTATTTTACATACATAAGACTCATACTGGATTACTCATCTTCAGCTGTGAATCCTATTTTAATGTTTAATGAAATCAAAGGCATCTGAATAAAAAGTTAAAAATTTATAATAAACCACTGCTTGTCAAGACAATTTATTACTGGTACACTACATGCCTGCAGATATAATTTTATGCAGTTTAGATGCAAAAATATAGAACTATCTTTCATATATGTAAGGACTATTTACTTTATCTCTGCTCCTCTCCTGAGATGACTTTTGGAACATTTTGTTCCCTGTAAAGCTGTGAAAATTGGTAGGAGCTAATACCACCCTCTTACTGAGTCCTTAACTGCAGACTTAGCTTTTTAAAGACCCATTAAAGTTGGTTGATAAGCTATGGTAAATCAACATATTTCAAGAAGTCTCCTCACTACTCAGTGGATAAGAGTCCTGGGAAAGATTAAATAGGCTATCATGCTATCCTTAACTATCCCTCAGAAGTAATTGCTGAGAACTTTAAAAATATTATGTTGACAAGTGAACATCTTCAAAATTAGATTTCAATATTGCACTCCAAAATAAATGAAACATTCCAGAAGAAAGTGCCTTAAATATAATTATTCAACCTTTGATAGCAACTGAATGAAAATTTGTCAGTATTGAAGTTATGAAGTGTCAGTGATTAGTTTTGGATGAGGGGAGTATAATAGACCCTGCATTCTTAAGGTCAATAAATGTCTGAAAACAAATTTGGAGTAATTATGTTTTTGTCTTGCATGGCCTTGTTACTATAACTGAATATGTCAGCTCGACACCTGAGGTCTTGCTTAGCCTCATGCTTACTGTAATATTTAAAGATTCCTGTAACTTTCACACAGGGCTATATAAAATTTGTTTACAACAAGGAAGGAAGGCATCACCTGCATTTCTAAAACTTCTCAGAAAGAGTGGAAATACTACTGATCACTTGCTTATGGTCACAGATACATGAAAGATGGAAAATAATAGAAATCTAAGCATTTTAATAGACAGGGTACATAATTGGAAGATAACTCTACTGAAGTTAAGAGAGTATAAATATCTCAATGACTTAGACAAATTATTTAAATTTTCTTTGCCCTACAACATTTGTTTATAAGCTAAAAGTATTTGGTAGAGAAGCCCTAAAACTTTTCAGCATTAAATTCATTTAAAAATTACATCTAACCAAAAAGCAATGGCAACAAAAGCCAAAATTGACAAATGGGATCTAATTAAATTAAAGAGCTTCTGCACAGCAAAAGAAACTACCATCAGACTGAACAGGCAACCTACAGAATGGGAGAAAATTTTTGCAATCTACTCATCTGACAAAGGGCTAATATCCAGAATCTACAATGAACTCACACAAATTTACAAGAAAAAAACAAACCCATCAACAAGTGGGTGAAGGATATGAACAGACACTTCTCAAAAGAAGACAATTATGCAGCCAAAAGACACATGAAAAAATGCTCATCATCACTGGCCATCAGAGAAATGCAAATCAAAACCACAATGAGATACCATCTCACACCAGTTAGAATGGCGATCATTAGAAAGTCAGGAAACAACAGGTGCTGGAGAGGATGTGGAGAAATAGGAACACTTTTACACTGTTGGTGGGACTGTAAACTAGTTCAACCATTGTAGAAGTCAGTGTGGTGATTCCTCAGGGATCTAGAACTAGAAATACCATTTGACCCAGCCATCCCATTACTGGGTATATACCCAAAGGATTACAAATCATGCTGCTATGAAGACACATGCACACGTATGTTTATTGTGGCACTATTCACAATAGCAAAGACTTGGAACCAACCCAAATGTCCAACAATGATAGACTGGATTAAGAAAATGTGGCACATATACACCATGGAATACTATGCAGCCATAAAAAATGATGAGTTCATGTCCTTTGTAGGGACATGGATGAAGCTGGAAACCATCATTCTCAGCAAACTATCACAAGGACAAAAAACCAAACACCGCATGTTCTCACTCATAGGTGGGAATTGAACAATGAGAACACATGGACACAGGAAGGGGAACATCACACACTGGGGCCTGTTGTGGGGTGGGGGGAGGGAGGGGGGATAGCATTAGGAGATACACCTAATGTTAAATGACGAGTTAATGGGTGCAGCACACCAACATGGCACATGTATGTATATGTAACAAATCTGCACATTGTGCACATGTACCTAAAATTTAAAGTATAATAAAAAAAATTACATCTCAAATAAAGATTCTTAAGATATAAGACTTGAGATATCATTACACCTTGAATTTTGGAGGCATATAAGCATGGCATCTTAGTTTTCTTTCAATAGTGTATGTAGTAGATTTCATTTTCCAAAATGGTAGCAACAACATCTCTCATTCCATCTGCACTTCTCACAATGTGTTGTAGGCATTTCTATAACAGGCCTATAACATTCCTTTTAAGTTTTGGCTATGTGACTTACTTCAAAAGTGTTCTTCCAGTTAAAGGTCAAATATATACTCTTTTATATTGTTTTCTAATAATTTTATGATTTACTTTTACATGAATATATTTAATCTATTTTTAATTCAGTTGTGTGAATAAAAATCATATCTTAAACTTTTATAGAATATTATCAACTTATTCTCTTAGTTACTGAATAGCCCATTTTCCCTGATGATTTAAAATGTCCACTTTATAGCATGTCAAATTCAGAAAGAGGAAAAGAGTTGTTTCTAGGCTCTTTATTATATTTCTATTAGCTATTATCTTTTTAACTAATAATGGTTAAATTCTGATTTAACTATTGTTTGTTAATGCTTTGATGTTAATATGGCAAGCTCCTACCACTATGCTTTTCAATATTGTCTTAACTATTTTTGACATTGGTTTTTACTTATAAATTTCTGTTAGTTTCTTGAGTTTGATGGAAAAAAATCATGATTATAGATTTGCTTTCTGATCATTGAAATATTTAAAATAATAAATTTCCCACCCACAAAATTTTCCATTTCTCCATGTACGCAGCTCTTCCAAAATTTCTCAAATAACATTTTAGATATATTTTAGAATGTTAAACCTAAATTTCTTGGACATTATTTGTTGGCCTTTTCCTTAGGCGCTTGAAAGTTTGCTGCTTTTATTGTTGTTGTGCATGATTTTTATTTAGACTTTTAATATTATATTTCCTCATTTGTAAAATTCACATATAGGCATACAGGAAAGTAATTACATTCATATGTTGATATTTTATCTAGCAACCTTGCAAATAAGCTTATGAGTGCTGATAGCTTATCAGCTGATTCTCTTGGATTGTCTATGAGACAATCGCCTTCCCCACATTACCCATTGTATTAGTCTGTTTTTACACTTCTAATAAAGACATACCTGAGACTGGGTAATTTATACAGGAAAGAGGTTTAGTGGACTCACGATTCCTCGTGGCTGGGGAGGCCTCACAATCATGGTGGAAGGCAAGGAGGAGCAAGTCACATCTTAACTCCTCTTTATAAACCCATCAGATCTCCTGAGACTTATTCACTATCACAAGAACAGCTTGGGACAGACCCATTCCCATGACTCAATTATCTCCCACGGGGTCCCTCCCACAACACATGGGAATTGTGGCAGCTACAATTCAAGATGAGATTTGGGTGGGGACACAGCCAAACCCTATCATCCACTTATATTGTCATTGCTGCTGTTACTGCTGTTGCCTGGGCTGGGCTTCTGGTAAAAATGGTCCTTCTTTCTTGTCACCCTTTTCAATAAAGCTTCAAATATTATTTAGTATGATACTTATTTTTATAGATCTTTGTAAAGAATCTTTATCAAGATGATGATAACAACCTTTCAAGTCCTTGTTTGCTAAGGAATGCCATTTAAGTTATATTTAAAAGGCTGTATTTATGCTTTAAGATGTTGATATTGTATATTGCATTGACAGATTTTGTTGTTGTTAAATCATTGTTACATTTTTGGGATAGACATTACATGTTCATATGACATATTTTAATTTCAATGGACTGTTTGATACGATTTTAAATGTTTATTTAAGAGTTTTGCATCCATGTTTACATGGATTTTTTTCCTGTGAGCTTACATGTTGTTTTCCCTTTATCAGATTTTAAAATATATGTATTCCCCTTTTTCATCCTTTATTGAATTAATCACTGAATTAATCAAATTTTCTTTGTTGCTTTCATTTTTACTAATAATTTGAAAGTGTTTTATTTTTCTTCATCCAATTACAGTAAACTTTAATTTTTAAACAACTTCTTTATAATGATATTGTTTTTAACAATGACTAGTATTAAACTTTGTACATATTATATCCCCTCCAAAAGTCAAGAACTAGAATATGCTTTTGCTTTTATTCACCATCCCATGTTGATACCACCTGGAAATTTTTTATTATAAGTAGTCAATTTCAGAAAAAATAATTATAGTTAATACTTATTTAGAATTTACAATAATTTTAAATAATTTAATTACTTATCATTACTTCGGGTATCTTATTTTTTCTTCTTAGGTTCATATTTGTCTTCTTGCTGGAGGGCACCCAAGAGTAAATCAACCTCTGTCTATAAGTGATGATACATTTTCTGAATCATTCATGTGCAAAACCACCCTATTCCTTTCTCACAATTGAATGATCAGATAATTACAAGTTCAAAGTTACTTACCTTCAAATGTATGTTTCTATTATCTTCTTGCATCTGGTGAATCTAGTGAATGTTTAGGTAAATCCAATTTCAATCTTACCATTATTTCCTAGTAAACAATTCTCTTTCTCTGGAAGATTTTAGGGTTTGTCTTTGTCCTTGGTGTTCTAAATTTTATTAGGATAGGTGGTGCTCTGATAGCTCACTCTAAATCTTGTTGAGTGCTTGCAGAGGTATACGCATTTAACCTGAAGACATAACTTTTTCAATTCTAAGAAATAGTTGTCTAATATTTTATTTAATATAAGGTATCACTTTTCTTCCAGTCTTTTCTGAGTCTTCTAGTATATGCAATTTGGAACATGGGAATTATTGTCTATATTTTGTCTTATCTTTCAAACTTTTCATCTTTTTCTTTTGTCCTGCATTCTATAAATATTTGATTATTTAGAGCAATAAGCCCTCACTTAAAATTGTCAACAGGTTTTTGAAAATTTTGACTTTAAGCAAAACAATGCATAATGAAACCAATTTTACCATAGGTTAACTGATATAAACAAGAATTAAGTTCCTATGGTATATTTCCAGTTGCAAAACATCACCAAACTTCTGAATAAAGACCAAAAACAATTACAGTATTAAACATTGAAATAAATGTGAGCTATATGTGCATTTTTAAAAGATTAATAAAAACAAGATATTATTTACCCAGTTTTTGGTGAATCAGTGACAGCAGTCACAGTTGTGATGGTCAAATCAAAGAATAAACGTTTTCAAAGTAAAACTTGTAAGGAGCACCTCCTAACACTATGCAGTTCAAAAAAAATGATAACAAATATGATGGGTTCACTGAGAACTTTGGTACTGCATTGTTTTTGTCATGTATTTGTATGGTCATAGACTTTACACATTTTTATAGCATGATAATTTTTATTCACTCATTCATTCATTTATTTCCCAACTTGCTTATTCCAGTTCAGGATCACAGGTGGCTGAAACCTATATCAAGAGCTCAGGGTAGAAGACAGGAACCAGCAGTGGACAGGATGCCATCCCACTGCAGGGCACACTTACACACACACTCACAATCACTCACACTGCAGCAATGTAGACACACCAATTTACCTAATGTGCACACCTTTGGGATGCGGGAGGAAACCAGAGTACCTGGAGAAAAACCATGAAGACACATGGAGGACATGCAAACTTCACCCAGACAGTGGCTCTGCCAGGAATCTTTTTTTTTCATCAACATAAAATACTGAATGAAATGACGCTGATCAAGAATCTGCTTATGTAAATTTACTCTTCTGTTTCAGGAGCCATTCTGCTCTCCTTAGTTCATCTATTTTGCTGTTATGTGGATTGATCAATTTTTATTATCCATATGATTTAGTTGATTAAGTTTTAGGTAGCAATATTTGCTTGCATTTCTCTGTGCTAAAATACATCCTCATAAGAAATTCTTTTCTTTTTCTAACCACTCTGTTTCTTCGAGTTTGAGTTCTGTTTATTGCCTTTGTTATCTCTCCTTCATGGTGATAAATTTCCCTACATACTTGGTGAATTTTTATTATGTACTCCTTTTTAAAGGGAGTTTGTCTTATTAGAATGGCTGCTTAGTACTTCATTGTTTCTGTTTGCTCTATTGCAATCCTGCTTTTGCCCCGGGAATGAACTTTAATGCTGACTGGCAGAACAGCTAATAGAAAGATAAACTATTCTGTGGTTGTTATGCTGCTATTTTTAGCCTTCTGGATAATTTAAGTGCACTTTGGCCTTAAAATTTAAATAAACAGGTAGAAAAGAATGTTTACCTTCAAGACAAAAACAAATAATTTCTTGGAGAACTTTGAGTAGATTATTATCACCACCAGATTCCAGTATAAAAGTGACAGCCCAAAAAAAAAAAAAGAAAAGAATTCCTGCTTTAAAAGGAAAAAACATGATGGGGTTATTTCACTTTAGAATGGAGGTTTGTATTTCAAGATATTGTTTTCTCTAGGCCATTCCATGAAAAGGAGGTCGGTAGGAATGATGTCTATGACATTCAGAACATTAGCTTCTGGCAGAATCACAAGTAGAAAAGTCATTTCAACATAAATTATTTTAAAATTAAATGAGATTCAACTTTGCAAGAGATACTGGATTAAGCGGCTTAACTTCTATGAATTCCCAAGACTTATTTAGAAACTGAGATTGATCACAGTAACCTATATTCCACAGGGTTTTTATGAGAACTGACTGGGTAAATATATCTGATTTATAAACTGTAAAATCTTGTAAAAAGTTATTTGTCACAATTAGCTCTTGCTATGTAACAGACTACCCATATTTTTAAATATTGTTAAGTGGATTTATAACTTAAAAAATAAAATTTTTAAGTTTGCTTTTGCTTTTGTATGTAATCATGTCTTTCTATCTTATCTCTATTTCATACAGAGAAGAAGAAGAAGAATCTTTTGATATCCTTAATATCCCAATCCAAAGTTTCATGTATAAATCACGTCTCCCCATTGTGCTTGGACATAAGAATCTCCCGGGTTGCTCGTTACATAAATAATGTTTTCTAGGATTTTTTTTTTAGAGATTCAGATTCATGAGAGACCCAGACAAATGTGTTTTTAAAAAGCACCCAAAGTAAAACCTATGATCTGAAATATTTGGCAAGGACTGGTTTAAAGTATGAGCTATAAATGGTTCTCTAACAAGAGCTGCAAATTCATCCAGTGCTAATGACAAAAGGTAAAATGTTATAATCCAGGAACAAACTGCCCAAAATGTGTCTAAAGTCACCTGTTTTCATATTATCATCCCAAGGAAAAATAAGTTAAAGTGCTTAGAAGCAACCATTTTCTCTAGTCTGTGTTCCATGTGTGTTATCCCAAATAGAAGAGATTAAATTCTACTTGCTAAGACTTCCAAATAAGAAACAATTCTCTTCTTTGTGATAATCCATTCTGATTTTTTTCACACTGTCCAAAAGCTCTCTTTCACATCTGGGTTAAAAAACATATAACTTGATGGTTAATATATTATCATTGCCACTGAAATACAAAGAACTTTATCTTAAATCTTAAGTAAGCTCATGCAGTGTCCCCCAAATTATAAGCTACCTTTCACTATTCAAAAGCTTCTTTCTTGCTATGAGGGGCCAAACATTTCAGAGAAAATTAAAGAAAAAAAAACTTGATACCCCTACATATACCTAAACACCTCTGAAATGTGCTGCCAGCAATACATGTGCAGAGGTAAGAAGGATGTTTTCCAAGAAACACATGATTAGTGTGAATGCATCATGTTCAGACCTTTAGGAAAACAGAATAGCCAGGAGGGCCTAGAAAAAATATACAGCTGTTTCCATGATGTTTTTATTTACAATTTCATGGACAGTGCACTTTGCTAAAAAATATCTGTAGAAGGTACACATTCATCTGCAAGATTGCCTTACGGTCCAGTCTGCAGCAGTGATCACTAATGAATATGCAATACATTTTTTAAGGTTCAGTAGTTTTCAGATAGGGTGGTGACAACCTTGACTGCATTTGCTCTCAAGGACTTACTCAGAGGGCTAGAGATTCGGATATGGTGCCAGTCTTACTAGCATAGGAGAAAAACTGCCTTGATTGTGCCCTTCTGTGCTGAAAATCCTGGCAGTTGTATTCAGATCCTTTCTCAATAGCAGCCTCTTCAATGGCTTGGTGTGAAACAGACATTCTAAGAATGCCTGTTTAAATCTTAGATGATGAAAAGAAGTAGACTACCTTGTCATGAAGACTTGTGGAAACAGTGGGCAACATTGAAATTAAAAATATTCCTGGGTATGCACAGATGAAATTCCATTGTGTGATTTTGGTTACTGCATCTTTGGTCTCTATTTTAGTTGAAAAACCTTTATACAGTGAGATATATAGAAATTCACCATATGCACATTGAAAGATTCATGATTGTGGCCAGTATAGCTTAATCATCTTTTAAAACTGTTTTGTATTATGACACATAATGCACATATGAAAAGTACAAAAATTATAAGGGTACAGCTCAATGACTTACAACAAAGCAAAGTCCTCTGGAACTGTCATCAGGACAACAAAGACAGTAATTGCTAACCATACAGGCTCAGCCCCAGCCATTTCCCTTTCCCATCTCCTCCAAAGAAACCACTATCCTGCCTTCTAACACTGTATCTTAGTTTTGACTATTTGGTAAAACTTAATATCAATGAAAATATACAGTATATACATTTATTTGTATCTGACCTCCCCACATACACACAATGTAATTGTGATATTCAGCCTTGTCATTGGGTATGATGGTAGTTTCTTCATTTCTGTATGGCATTTCATTATATAACTGTCATATTTATTCATCTATTTCGCTAGATGGACATTTATGTTTTTCCTGTTTGGGGCTATTATGAATAGTGATGCTCTGAATGTCTATTTACATGTCTTTTGAGGCAAATATATACATTTTCTGCTGGAAATACCTAGAAGTAAAAATGATGAATTATACTGTATGCAAAATGTCTGCTTTAAAAGATAGTGCTAAGTATTTTTCCAGAGCAGTTTCACCAATTTATATTCCTATCAGTAGTGTAGGAAGACTCCTATAATCTGCACATTCTCAGCAAACCATAACTAATGTTGCCTTTTGAAATTTAGTCATTTTGATGAGTGTATAGTGATACCTAACTTGCCTTTCTCTTATTACCAATGAGGTTAGGTTCCTTTTAATATATTCATGTGGTCATTATTTGGATATTTTCTTCTGTGAACTTCCTATTCAAATATCAGGCCGATTTTTCTATTATGTTGTCTGCCTTTTCCTTATTGATTTGTAGATTTTAAAAATTCTAGTTATGCATTATTTGTTAGTTACATATATTTAGAAATACCTTCACTCTCTGGCTTAACTTTTCACTGAGTATGCACAGATGCATACCTAGACTAAAGATACATAAATATAATCTATCCCTCTGATTACTTCTCTTTTCTTCAATTTCTCCCAGCACTCTTGCTTGTAGAGCTCTGGAATTTTCTATGTAATGGTCTCCCATTTTTACAATTGTTCCAAAATATTTGTATGGTTTTTTTGTTTTTGTTTTTGTTTTTGAGAGAGTTTCACCCTTCCACCCAGGCTGGAGTGCAATGGTACGATCTCGGCTCACTGCAACCTCTACCTCTCAGGCTTAGGTAATCCTTCCACCTCAGCCTCCCGAGTAGCTGGGACTACAGGAGTATTCCATCAACCCCAACTAATTTTTGTATTTTTTATAGAGACAGGGTTTCGCCATGTTGTTCATGCTGGTCTCGAACCGCTGAGGTCAAGTAGTCCACCAACCTCAGCCTACAAAAGTGCTAGAATTACAGGCGTGAGCCACCGCATGTGGCCAATATTTGACTTTTTTAAATGCTAAGGTATGTGGTAACTGATTTACTTTATTGTTTTCTATTATATTATTATATATTATATCTAGCAACTTTGCTATATGCATTTATAAATTCTAGTAATTTATCTTATGAATTTTCTACATAAATAATCCTATAATCTACAAATAATGACAGTTTTATTTCTTTTCCAATATTTACAGTTTATTTTTATATTGTGTCTTATTTCACTAACAAGGAACTCTAAATTGTAACAGACATATTTTTATACCAGTCATTTTAAAATGAAAAACTTTCAAAAATTTCACTAGTAAGTTCATGTAGGATTTTTAAGATATACTTTACAAATAAACGTTTTATTTTACTAAATGCTTTTGTAGAAATCATTGAGATGATTGTTCATGTTTTTTGTTTTGTTAGTGTAGTACATTATATTAGTTCTTTTTTCACTAATGTACTTTTAACAGTATTATTGAGACGTAATGTACATACCATAAAATTTACCTATTTCAAGTTTACAGTTCAATGGGTTTTAGTATATTTATAGAATTGTACAACCATTGCCATAATATAATTTTGGAACATTTTTATCACACCAAAAAGAAACCTCATACCCATTAGTATTCACTCCTATCCCTCACCTTGGGTGAGGAACACACGGCCAAACCATATCAGTTACCTTTAAATTTGTAAGCCAAATTTAATTCAAATTTAATTCATTTTTTTCCAGTAAATTCTACAACATTTCTATTCTTCCAACCCTGACAACATTCTTAGCATATTTGATCTATCTTCAATAACAGACACATCTTGTTGTTTTAACTGAATTTAATTTATTCTCTTTTAAAAACTAACTCAAAAATTACTTATTACTTTCTACATTTCACTATCAGACTATGCCTTTCTCCTACAGAAGTCAACAACTTCCTATATATGTATCTTGCTTTTTACATAACGACTAAAATCCTAAATTCCAAAGAGAAAAAAACCTATTAGGCAATTTTCACCTCACTTTACAGACACCTTCAAGTATATGTACCAGACGTGAAACCCAATACAAAACAATTGTTCAAAGTTGAGCATAATGTCTACCATTCTCAAAGTCTGAGCACATGGATGCTCTGAGAAAAATGTTTCATTGAACATTTTAAGGCATGCAGTAATAATAATAGCTGATGCTTACACAGGGCTTATCTAGTGCCAGCCACTGTTTTATTGTCCTAATAAATATATACATATGTAATGTTAATCTTCACAACAACCCTACAAATAGATACCACTGTTGTATTATTCCCATTATACAGATTAATAAATTAGCACAGGGCATTTAAGTAAATTGCCCAAGGTCACTAGTTTTTGTTTTTTGTTGTTGTTGTTTTGTTTTGTTTTCTTGAGACGGAGTTTCACTCTGTCACCCAATCTGGAGTACAGTGGAGCAATCTCGGCTCACTGCAACCTCCACCTCGCGGGTTCAAGCAATTGTCCTGGGATTATAGGCGTGTGCCACAATGCCCGGCTAATTTTTGTATTTTTAGTAGAGACAGGGTTTCGCCATGTTGGCCAGGCTAGTCTCGAACTCCTGACCTCAGGTGATCCACCTGCCTTGGCCTCCCAAAGTGCTGGGATTATAGGCGTGAGCCACCATGCCCAGCCAAGGTCACTAGTTTGTAAGTGACAGAGATGAATCTGAACCTAGGCAATATGGCTCCAAAATCCATGTCCTTAAACTACCCTCTGGCACATTACCTAAAGAACGATTCACAAAAGTCTATGCCCACCTATAACTTATATCAGTCATTAGCAGCACACTTTTGAAACAAGAATGTGTGAATATTAGTATTTCTCACAATGGCTTGTAATGGCTAATTGAAACAAAACAGAATCAAGGAGCTAAGGCCAATCTTTAAGAAGCATTTTAATGTTAAAACTTTAGTATTGAGCCTTTGCACTATATTTAGAAATTTCTTTGTTTAGACCTTCACACATTAAATTCAATTAATGTTAAATTAAATGTTGTATTTATAAATTCCTTTTTTAGACCTCCAAACGTTACATTGCCCCCAAAACACAGCTTTTGTAATCAAGAAGCTACAAAAATAAATGCCTTGGATTTGGCAAGTTTAACTGTGACAAATAGTAAGAACAATAAAAATCTAGGTCTATGTCTACCTGCAACTGCTCAGGGATCGTGCACATATTTCTCCAATATGGCTACCTGAATATTACCTGTCACAGGTAATGATCCTCCCCAGAGCAGTATGGCCCCTGATTTCCAGGCAAATTTTCGCATGCACCACAGTGAAGAAATGGGTTTCTCTGTGGTAAGAGAGTAAAGCAAATGGCAGTGCTAAGTAGGAGACACAAGTACTCAAATAACCCTGACTCCAGCTTGGATTGACATCCTTACTCTTTATGCACTAATGTGAAATTCAACTCAGGCTCAGCTACCTCCATGGGGAGCCTCCAACTACGTGATTTCCTCGAATTCTCTCTACTCCCTGGGGTCCATTCAGCTCTCTGATATTATATCAGTCTTATAATTTCAGACCCACAGAGGCCCACGAAGATCAAGCACTAGCAAAGAAGATAGGAATCTTGAGAAAACATACACTTGAGCTCCTCTAGGTAAAATAACAGAAAATGAGCAAAAGGAGTAGGTTCAGTTGTATAGAGCAATCTGCGTCTGAGAGGTTGTGACTCTCTCTGTATGAATACCGTTTTCTTTTTCAGCCTTCGGATTTAATACAGATAGCACATTTTCTGGCCAATGTACTTGAAAAAAAAATTTGTGCAATGATTTAAAATAATTTCCAGAAGTGTATATCGCCCTAAAATATTCAATGAGGCTTATTTCCTTTCTTATAGAACAATAAATCTCTATTGTACATACAATAGGATATTTCAGATACATTTTGTTGCATATTTGGCACCCTTTTGAATATTCATATTGCCCAACAAGCCATTTGTTAGAGCTTTCATAAGAGCACTTTTTAATCTTCTATACAACAGCGTAAATTCCAAGTATTCAATATGAATTCACTAAAGCTGTATTCAAATAGAGTAATTATCCTTAAGTGTATATGTTTAGAATATATCTAAGATACTTATGTATTAAATCTGGTAGTTCTGATTGCCTTTATTTTGACAGTGAGTTATGAATCCCCTACACTTAAGAGGAAATGTGTTTTCAAGCCCCAAAAGTAGAACTCTTTTAGAAACATATTGAAAATAAAGTCCTATTTCCCTGTCCATTCCAGTATACAGTATATTGTAAAGTAAATACTTCAAAGTGGTTTGACTTCATAACGGTAATTGCTTAAAAACTGCCCCAAAGTTAGGCCTGGCACTGCAGATTTTGTCTGGGGGCCAGTTAGTATGGCTCTGTTAATACTCTAAAACACTGTTATGGAACTGCCAACCTTATGGTAGGTATTTAATTGAAATATTGCAAATAAAGTATCAAGTTGATATTCAGTTTCTCTTATAAAATTCAATGATGGCTATTGGCCAACAGATTTTCAAAACATATATGCAACAAATTTGGTATAAATGCTTAGGACTGCAATTAAAACTACTATTGAATTCCTTATAATCCAACGTTTTATTATACAGTTGCATTTGGTGACTAGCTTATTATTAGTTACATCAAAAAGTAAGATAGCCTTCCCTGAGTTACATATGATATATTATACTTATTTTTCAAGGCCTTTTGTACACTTAGTTACCCAGTGATTCACTGGTAGACATTTATAATATTGTTTATAGAGGAAGTAGAATTTAAAACAGTTCATCCAAAGAAGAAAAGTGGGAATACCAAGAACACCATGATGTCAGAAGTCTACTCACCCACTTCAAATTCTGGCCAGTGACTAGGGTGTGTCTTACTACCCTCCCCAGCACTCTCTGACATAGAACAAAGGCAAAAGAAACAAGATTTCTGGGGAAACAGCATCCTATGCAACTGAGGTTTGCCTCTTCTCCTAATATCTCTAATTCGTCTGTTCTAAAGGTGAAAAGATCAAATAATATACGTGCATAAAAAGCATCCAAGTAATACCAGTAAGTCAGGGGCACTCTTTAACTTATACTGTGTGTAATCAAAGTTCATAGTCTTCAAATTCTGGAGAATCATTTTAGATAATTAGTATGGCCATGTGCTATAAACTGTCACTTATATAAAGAAAGGGCATTAATGGCTGGGCGTGGTGGCTCACGCCTGTAATCCCAACACTTTGGGAGGCCAAGGCAGGCCGATCACCTAAGGTTGGGAGTTTGAGACCAGCCTAACCAACATGGAGAAACATCGTCTGTACTAAAAATACAAAATTAGCCAGGCGTGGCAGTGCATGCCTGTAATCCCAGCTACTTGGGAGGCTGAGGCAGGAGAATCGCTTGAACCCGGGAGGCGGAGGTTGCAGTGAACTGAGATCATGCCATTGCACTCCAGCCTGGGCAACAGAGCCAAACTCCATCTCAAAAAAAAAAAAGTATTAACCTGAGTTTGTTTTACTTTTCCTCCTTGGAAATTATCTTTCTCTGTAGAAGAAGTGCTTGAAATCAAGTTATCATTTCTTCTTCTCCAAAAAGTCCATCAAGAAGAATTTAGTCAGCATTGAACATATTCTAGTTACTATGGAAGTTTTAAAAAAAAGTAAAATGTGTGATCTCTACCACTAAAAAATCACATCTGATTGGTTATAAAAACACATGCAAAAGCAACTAAAACAAACAAAAAGCCCCAAAGCAACTGGAAAATAATTAAAGTCAGTGTAATAGGACACCCTAGAATGTTTTCAAGCTATACTTGCTATGGGAGTTTAGCAAGCAATGGAAGAGTTTGGTCCCAGGCTGTTACTTAAGAAAGTATAGCTGTTGGATCGATTGGTGAAGAGGAAAGTAGATATTCTATGTGGAAGGGAGATAGTTTGGGAAATGGCATAGCATAGCAATGATTATTCAGAAGAGAGGGGCTAACCAAAGTGATTGACAGCGAAAATAAGATGTTTAGGATAGTTTCTACTGGATTGAGAGTGTTAAATGTCACATGAGAATCTGTAGAAACAAACAAACCACCAAAAGGATTGAAATAAGAAAATGATGAGCTATAAGCATTGTCATAGATTAATCTGGAGGCCGGGGTAAAGAAGGGTATTAAGAAACTAATGATTACTTTGGGGACTTTAAATGTATACAACATACTGGAAAAGAAGACAAGCTCTGGAATGAATGTGGCTGGGCTGGACTCCCAGTTCTTCCACTTATCAGCTCTGTAATCTTGGACAAACTTTTGGAATTCCTGTGCTACAATTTTCCCATCTAAAATTTTGACATAATAAAGTACCTAATTCACTGGGTAATTATGAAAGTCAAATGGGTTAATACATCTTGGTATAAAGTCTTGGTACAAATCTAGCCCATCATAACCACTCAATAAAATATTACTATCATTAAGAATTATATGTACATGTTGCATATTCACATAAACACAATTTTATGTTAATTCTCCTATATCTAAAAAGTATTATCTTCAGGACAGAGATTTTGAAGTTTTCAAAACTATATTCACAGCAGTTTGCAAGTTGTAAAGCAGAGTATAGGTATGCAATAAATATTTCCTGAAGAAAAAAAGCCCTATAGAGAGGGAAGGAAGGGTAGATACTGGACATTGATTATTAAGCTGTCAAGAGAAAAGTTCATGAAGGGAACAAGATTGCATCAACTCTATTCTAGCCTCCTCATAGAGAAATGCATTGAGCCAATGTCTACAATGTGTTCCAAGGAAATACATGAAAAATTCTTGAAATTAGGCACAAGAGCCAACTGACAACTTAATCATGATAGGTGTCCCCAAACAGATGTGGAATCACAGAAAATTTAAGAGGAGTTGGTAAAACTGAAGTGATTAACTAGGAAGAGGTCTCTTCAAAGAGAAAAAAGACTTGAATCTTCCAAAAAAACCATGTAAAAGCAGAGACACAGGGGTTTGCATGTGAGAAAGAGGAGTATTAGGGATAGCTAATAAGAGAATAGAAGCTTCCCCTTCCGCTCCAAAAGGTTAGAGCTGTGCTCTGTGTGACCCATATATTTCAGACCAAATGTGATCAAATAGCATGTAGCTATGCATGCTTCTAGATTAACAAGCCACCAGTGTGTCCTAGAAAGGTAGGAAGCAGACCTCTTGGGTGAAAACTATAAGAACATGAGAATCAGGAGAAATAGTACAGATGAGAGGGATCCCACCTCTGCAAGGCTCTTTGTACTCATGATCGTACTATTCAAACCTTTTGTTGCTGGAATAAGGAGAAAGCAATTCAAAATACAAAAATCTTGGCAGCATAGCTGAGAAGAAAGGCTGGCTAAACTGAAGTGCCATTGGCTTAAATTTAGTCGATTTTTTTTTGTACTTCTGATTCTAACTTCTTAGAACTTATGCTGAGTTCTTGCAAGATGTAATGCATGAAAACAACAACAAAAAAAATGGGGAATGATTCAGTGTAACAGAACTTTGCACTAAAATCACAAAGTAAAAACAATCCCTAAAAATGTTTAATATTGAAATTCTATTGCAGTGTTTATTAGCCCAGAGATTACTTACACATACAATGTGAAAAATATTTAATGAGATTATGTTGAAAATATATGACTGAGCTAGCAATCTAATCATTACATAGATGCTACAAATTATGACTTCTTGGGCACTGACTGTATTTTTGATTGTTCCCCTAAAGAGGAAAAAGGCTCTCGTGGTTAGGGGCTGGTTGAGAAGAGAGAGGTTTGAACATATCCTTATGTAATCCTCCAATGTCATTTCCTCAGTGGGGCTCTCCCAAACAACCCTAGAGAAAATAGGTAGCGAGCACTCATTCCATATCACAGAATGTATCTATGCATAAATTTATCAAGTTTAATTATTTTTTTACTGGATTGTTTTCTTTTTCATTAAAGGCAATGTAAGGTATATGAGACGGGGGTAGTAACATTTTGAGAGGCAGTACAGCAAATTGATTAAAAGCACAGACTCGAGGGCTAAACACACTGAGTAGGAATGCTGGCTCTGCCATGGATTCAATTTATACTCTTGGGCATACTGCTTCACATCTCTGTGTGTACTGACTTGTAAAATAAAGTTAATAATAGGATTAATACATCCTAAAATACATACCATAAGATCTGTTTAGTAGATAATAATCACTACAGATGGTCCCCAACTTACGATGGTTCAACTTATGATTTTTCTACTTTATGATGGGACAAAATAGATACTCATTCAGTAAAATGAATTTTGGATTTTGAATTTTCCCTGTCCAGTGATGCAGTATAATACTGTTACATGAGATATTCAACACTTTATTATAAAATAGGCTTTGCGTTAGATGATTTTGCTCAACTGTAGGCTAATGTAAATATTCTGAGCACTTTTAATACAAGCTAGGCTAAGCTATGATGTTTGATAGATTAGGTGTATTAAATACATTTTCGACTTACAATATTTCTACTTATGATGGGTCGATCGAAATGAAACCCCATGATAAATTGAGGAACATCTGTATATGAACATTAGCTTTTATTATTAATGTTTACCACTTTCTTCAATGCCTAGAATAGCAAATGAATGAATATTCAACACACCTATACACACATATACCCTGCATATCCTACTGCCTAATGAAATGTAGAATATTCATAATCAGGTGTTCCTTTATAAATAATTAAAACTGCTCAAAGTACCTGTCTATGTCAACTATATACATGGAGCATTACATACTCTCTTTAAGCTGTATTTGGCACTATGGGGATCAGTGCTTCCACTGAATTCACTGCTTCTCAACCTATGGGCCTCAGAGTTACTGCAAAACATCTTCAAATCCATAGTGCATCAAATATAGTTAATTGATGGAATAAATTTATCTTGCATCTATTTTTCAAATATATGTAATTTTAAGTAATAAAGTATAAATGCATTTAAAACTACTATTAAGTTTTAAAATAAAAGTCCCAATGGGACCTTTATTGTTTTGTAGTTCCTCAGCAACTGATTTAAAGAATGCAACTAGAATCTCTTGGGATTCTGTAAAGTTTGACATTTAAAAGAAACCTTGTGCTTGAAAAGGTTGAGAACCACAGGTCTAGGTTATGCCACATCATCAAAATGCCATCTCTGCCTCCCTGATTTCCCTGGCAAGCAACAAAGGGCACTTGAGTAAAGAATATACAAAGACTAAAAGTGCTCCTGCTAAGCCTTCTCTTCTAAAGGGCTCTGGTAGTCATTGCCTGAGTTTGTCCACATTTGTGAAATCTGTTTCAGCAAAAAGGTCAGCCCTTTGGCCAGAAACAGCTTAAACCATTGTGGACAAAGATTTCCTTCTTTTTGAATATAGATAAATTGAGAGAAGGTAGTTGACCACAAGGCTTACACTGTTGCAATGTTTCCAAATTCCAGCGATGTCTTTCTAAATATTTACCTTCATTTAGAGGCTTTTCAATTAGGTGCTAAAATATTAGCAACTTCACCCACTAGTCACCTGCTGTCACTATAAGCACATTCTAACATTCATGCAACAAATACATATGCACATACACTGCAATGAACACTGGAGGTGAAATGGTGAACATGAGAAACAGTAAAGCCATTGTGGAACTCCATATCAAGAAGAAAGCTCTGGAATCTCATTAGATTCCAGTTTTCTGGAACTTTCTAAATAAAGGATACTACTATCAAGAAGACATAAGCTCTGTGTTATTTATTCTTTCTGTGTCTATAAGCATAGTTAAAAAGTTAACATAGCAGCCCTTCAAATATCTGCATTATCAGTGATGGAGATAAGGCTTAGGCAGAACCAGTGCAATGGGTTTGTTTATAAAATCCAGTTTCATTTTGCTCTGCCTGAAAACACAAGACCCTGTTTCCAAATTGCCCTTGCTAAGTTCAGGGCTGTGTAATCTGTCTGTCTTGTGAAAATGTGAATGAAACTGATAGATGTAACTTACAGTCAGAAGTAAAAGGGGGTATATGTTCTCCACCTTTCTTCCAAGACCATTAAAGACCCAATGCTAAAGTCACATTAGTAAGAAATAAACATTTCTATGATAAGTTTCTGTTATTTCACATCTTAATTTGCTACCTAACTAATATACAGTGTGTTCTAAACAAGTTACTTTTCCAAATAAGCTGAAGATTAGTCATTAAGCAAAAGGGCATGCAGATTTGTACTTTATGATTGAGATCTTTGGAAGGCTTTGTGACTTCTAAGTCACTATGCTTTTTCTGTAGAATGCATACAATATCACATGCTATGCAATATTATTATGCAAATTAAGTCAGGGAACTAAATGAATAAATTTGAGTGTGTGTGTGTGTGTGCATGCGTGTATTCACACTTCAGGTATATAAAACAGCTCAATAAATGCTAGTTTCCTCTGTCTTGTATTATTTCTAGCAAATGTAATTTGACTAGCAATTAATTAGATGTTTAGAATAATATAGTTTCAAGGATAAACGGAATCTGAAAAATACCCAATCCAGTCCTTATTATATAGATGGGCAAACTAGAGAAGTAAATGGCATTGCCTACAGTAACATATTTTTTCTATTATACCATCTGCTATTGAATTAAAGTTAAAAACTGTTAAGAAATTTAATAAATTATTATCCTTTATATTAGATACCATAGCATCAAAATGTGGAATTTAAAGAGTTATTCATACACACGTTTTGTATTAAAATGGCTCCTCAGTCTTGCCCAAATGTACTGAAATTAGAGGCACAGATATTTCAAGCAGTGGTCAGGTATGGTGACAATGAAGTAGTGTCTTTTCTTTATGCAAAGCTAATTGGCTTATGTATAAATTGACTGTACAACTTTGACTTCATTAGTGAATCAAGTAAGTTAATTCGTGCAAGTAATGTAGCATAGAAATTAACAGCAACAACACTCATCAATATAGACTTTTGTCTGAATTCCAGTTTCAGTATCTTCTAGTTCTGGAGCCATATGCAATTTCACCACTTTTTAGCTTTAGGATGCTAACTCTCAGTTTCCTCCTCTAAGAAATCAGGGTAAGAATATTTGCTATGTAGAATTTTTTTATTATTAAATGAGTTAAAGTTTGTAAAATCACTTAGAACAGTGTCTAACAAACAGTAAACACCCACTAATGATAATTATCATGATGTGCATTAAATCTATTCCTTTCAGTATAATCATACAATGGATAAATCTGGGTATAAATATTCATACTCACATATATATTATGAATGAAAGCATGTTACATCTGCTAAATAGTTTTTGGCACCTCTAAGAAAATATTATTATAATTGAGTTACCACATAGAATTCCACTGTTGGAAAACATGAGTGAAATCTCATATACAATATAGGCTTAAAGATTAAAATGTGTATAAACTAAATTTTCAAAAATATTTAAGATGTTAGCATAAACTCTTAAAGGTACTTATTAAATAGCAAATTCTTTTCTCTGCCTTAATTACAGTATTACCAAATTTCACATATTATCAATTACTCACAGTTATTATGACATCAACTATACATGCCACATCTGCTCCTGATGTGGGATACAGAAAGTAAGGAGTATGAACCCAAAGATACCCTAGACACTTGCTTTCTATTTAAATTGAATAATTCGCTTGCTTTTTACTCATTTACATTTTGCTTGTGAAATTGAAGTCAGTAATGTTGAGCAGTCTATTCTTCAGGTCAATAGAACACCACCAACTTTTTGAAGAACAAATTAATAGATTAAAGATTGAAGTAATCAGCCCCGAAATGTTTTACTCACCCTTCAGAAAATTATCTTTCTAACTTGTGCTTCCAGGGTCTTTTGAACTGTTAGCACCATGCAAAACATTTCTTACGATTTCACCATGAGCGTCATTTCTTATTGTCTTCATTGCTTCTCACATTGCCCTTTTCATGCCTGAACCAAATGAACAAACCTGCCTGTTGAATGTGCATTAGAGTCTGGAATAACTCTCCACTCCATAACAGATGTGAGTTTCAAGATGCCTTTGTGCTTGCTGAGCTATGCTTTCCTTACCCAACCTCCTACGCTGCTTTCATGGGACTGGGAAACTGCCTCAGGTCCTGATTTATATTCCAGTTTTCTGACTAGGATTGGATCTTGTTTCTGAGCTCCAACAATCACAACAAGGTTCTGAAACAGTCCCAATTTTCCTAAGAGTTGGACCCTCTCTCCCTTTTGCCAGCAACTGGCTAGAATCCTGCTTCAATCCAGATGGATTTCCACACTCCAGAAACCACACAATTCCCATCCACCTGTTTCTGAGTAGCACTGCTACTAGAAAACTCCAGCTGCTGGGGCCCAACCACCTAATTTGAATCTTGGGATATCAACTCAAGCCCAGATAGAGAAAGATTTGCTCCATCAACTTGGACCCTGAATCAGGTTCCTGCCACCTTACTTGGAGGCCAACTCTCCCACTGATTACGTTTCCCTAGTCCTGGTACTGCCTATTCCTAACTTATTTTTCTCTTCCTGCAGGCTAGATAATTGAGGGCTCATGGTGCCACATGACCTGCCCCACCAAGTTTATTACAATAAATACCTTTGGCAGCCTAATGCTGTCTTCTTTCTCTCTGGCACCTTTCATTAATACAGTGTCAATGAAAAGTATCCTCAGTTATACCAAGTATTTCTCCAGAACATTTTGGGCTCATTTCCAAGTCCCTAATGCCTCACCAGCAAAATAATATGGGATTCTGTACAGTTAGGATACTGAGCTTTAAAAAATGTGTATAGCTCATGTAGAGTCCTCTGTGGACCAAGAAAGGGAAGCCTTTGTTGCTAGCTCTTCTCTCACGCCACATTTCTGGAGCTTTCTTTTAGTGCCACTCCCAGCTCCTGGTCTTCCTCCTGTCTTCTCCTCTCCTGTTTTTTCCCCACTGTTTCTATTGTTTCTATTCTCTGCTTCACTTCTTTTTCTTTTCTTTTTTTCCATCCTCAGTCTGCAATGAAGACCTTCATAACATAGCTTTGCATACTTGGAAGTATATCTATAGGACAGATTCCTTAAACTGGACTTACAGGGGCTGTTCAAAACTTTCTAATATGTAATAAAAAGCAATGGTGACATCCTACAAAAATGTTTTGCTTTCCATTCCCTGTTAAAAGAGTACAGCTTTCTATACTATTCTAAGTTATGTTAAGAGCATTAGTTGTTGTGGGAAGGGTGAGAACCTGAGAGGAGGTGGGAGAGAAAGAAAATAATGGAAATAGAGAAAAGAGGAAGAGAGAAAACTGGAAGTTTTTCAGGCAAATTAGAGAAACATTTGGTGGGGAGGAAAAGATTTAAGCTATGCCCAAGCACAATAGCATTCACTTCCAAATTTAAAATTGTCTGCTGATGGTGGCGGAAAACCTATAACTCTTTTTGTAAATCTTATTTTCACTATTATAGTCTTCTCAGGCTGACATAATTACCTTTTGGGGTTTCATCAGCCTTTGGCAAAATTACAGCATCTACATTTCAAATATGTTCTATTTCCAGAAAGGAATCTACAGCCTCTTATTTTTTAATACATGGCAGGTGGCTAGCTGTTAACTGACTTTTTTTTTCCTAAAGAATGACATAATTAACCCAAGTATGTTACATTCCCATTGCTGGATATCCTATAACAAGAAATTGTTAAAATCTGACTTCATTTAATAATAAACTAGTGTTTGAAATTATTATTTTTTCATAACCTAGCATCTTGCCAAATTCACCCAAGGTTCCCTTTCACATAATAGCCGTCTGTTATTCTCACTCGATTTCACCCTGCAGCAGGTGACAGCTTTGTTGTCAGTCCACATGAGGATAGACTTTGCAACAAAGAAAAGGAAAATTTATCAAAGTAGGTATGCTGTGTCCTTCTTAAAATTAGTTTGTCTTCCAATTTCATGTGCACGTAGGCAACTGAAAATGTTTGGCTGACACTCCTCTGGGAAGTATGGTAAAGTTGAGGGAGAGTAGCTGGCCCCTTGATGTCAATACCAATGGTGTGTGAGGAATGGCTCAAGGAGAATTCAGAAGAGGTGGTACTTAAATTTTAGATTTCCAAGTTTAACCATATCAACTCAACCAAGGAGATCAGGCCTTTGCCAAGGAAAAAGAAGCCAAATTCTGAGTAGGCTGCTTTATAAATCTGATCCCAGTTGGTTATTTTGCAATGAGAAGCATGCTTTTGAATGAAAAGTTAGTCTTCTCTATTACCCAGAATAACCCCTGCCTAGAAAGAAGATGGTTTTTAAACAAAATTGTTTGCTAAAACACAGCTATGTCAGCATGGAATCAGCAAATGGGGTATAACATGATAAAAATAATAGCACCTGCTCATTTTATTGCTTATGATACTTTACACCAGAGCTGGCAAATTTTTCTCTGTAAAGCTTCATGTTGTAAATATTTTTAACAGCACAGGCCACAGTCTGTATCACAGATATTCAACTCTGCCTTTGCAGTGTGATGTCACTGTAGAAAAGGTGAATAAATAAGTAGGCAAGGCTCTTTTCCCCCCAAAAAAAACTGTATATACAAAAACAGGCAGCATGTCAGATTTGCCCTTGGTCTACTCCACATTCAGGTGTGCAATAATATATGAGATTTATCACAGTTACCAGAGGTAGATGTGACCTATTTTATAGGTAAAGAAACTGAGATTAGGAGGAATTAAGTGCTTTACCGGAAGTGGTACGGTAAATAATGCTAAGTTCCTCAAACTAGACTTTGTATTTCAAGTCTCATTCTACTATATCAAAGTTGACTAGTCTGGAGTTTATTTTATCCAAGAAGTGGTGAAATATCATTAAAATTTGTATGAATTCAAAATGAAGTATTTTCTTCCAATCTTCAGGATATTTGTGTCAATTGAGTGTTATTACTTTTCCCTAACAGCATAAGAGAAACACCAAAAATTTAATTCTTTCACTCAATTATTTTTCTAAACTCTAGGTTTATGCTAGGATCTGACTTCGAACATTTAATTCCAATATAAGTCGGTGGCACCAAGAAAAGTTTCTTAAATTTCTAAAACTGCATTTATCTTTTTCACAATTTCCAACCATGCTGAGAAGAAGTTATTTTTTTTTTTAACTTACCAATTAAAATATTTCCAACTCCTCTGGTTTCAACAATCCCTTTTCAGTCTCTTCAAAGTTAAACATCCTATTAAGGCTGTTTCAAATTTACCTCTTTCACATAATGTACTATTTTATAGGTAAGTGCTCAGTCTTTCAGATTTCACTCTTTCTCTTTACTTTTCTCAAGTTTATATGCATGAGAGGGGTTGACCTTGTCCTTACAGAAGTGGGTGAAGGAGACATGAGGTGAATGTTCCTCAGATCCATGAGGTACTGGATCTCTATTGTCTCTTGTGCAGAATATATGAACCCCAGATTGGTGACTGCCAATAGGCAACAGGCTCCACTAGGCTTTTGGGATGACATGTTGGGAACTCTGCTAGAACTCATAGTACCAACATCTTCACCCAGTCTCAAAGTCTATGGTGACAATTTTGTCTTGACTCCAAGTCTCTGCTACCCAGGGGCAATTTTAACATCTCTTCATCACTTCACTGGGATATACAGGAAAGTCTGTGATTCCAGAATGCCCTAAAGACCATCTATCTACCTGCTTTACAGCAAAGATATGCATAATTACCACTTGCCATGTTAGCAGTATCTGTGGGCTAGACTCCCAACTGAGGCTTGAAGACACTCAGGAAACCATGATCAGCCTGAATGGACTCGGGCCCTCTCATAACCATATCAATTCCTGTTTGCAATTTTAGACAGATAATAAAGCCCTTCTTCATGATCTGCAGACCCATCTCTCTGTCCTCTCCTTTGCCATCCTTTCCCCACCAACTACCAGGACTGCAAGAAGCATATTCTCATTCATTTATTCTTAGTTTTTCTGTCTCTGTCTCTCTCTCTCTTTCTTTCTCTCTCTCTCTCTCGCTCTCTCCATCTCTTCCTCTTTCTCTTCCCTTCATGAGGCATAACATGAGTGAGGCCAATGAAACTTGCTCTCAGTCATGAGATCTAGATAAAAGAATCTAGAAAATCCTGTTTAACAATGCCTGGCTTTTAAGACAGTTGTCTTCTGTAAACTTCTATTTGTATGATCAGAAGCTGAATATTCATTCACTTTCTCTTTGATTTCACCTGGCATTCTTAATCTCTTTCTGTGGTAGATAGATGCCTAAAGTTAACTGAGAAATTAAATGTGGATATATGCCACACACAAACACACACACACACATATACATACATACCAAAATATATACATATTAATACATTTTAAAAGTATAAACACGAATAACATCAGCAAGGTGACTGACTAGAGTGGTCTGGAATTTGCTGCACCCCCTAAACAAAAAGGAACCAAACAGTGAATGAACAATTATATTTCAACTGGAGCAATTGAGAAAGTATGCTGAAGGAAAATGGCAAAATCTCTGTGGATCATGGAAACCCAAGATAGCACCATAGAGAAGGGAGCAAGACACCCTGCCCCTGCCAGACTATCTCCCTCACCAGGATAGGCTTTGAATCAGGAGATATTTCTTCTTATAAGATAAAAGTAAGCTGGGGACCCCAAGTGGTCTCCATTGTCACCACAGATGCCAATGATCCTTGCTACAGTACAGCCCCCCTAGTCTTCACAGGCCCTGAATCCAGTTTGGAGAGTTTCTGGGAATTTGCATACCTCCCAGAATCAGGGTGGTCTCAGAATAGGAGACCCCTTCAACCCCCATGACCTAAGCTGCTATGGCACAGCACCATCTTGAAAATGGATCTACTGCTAGAATGCATCTGCCATGGGGTCGAGTGGCCACTCTTTCTATCCCTGAGGACCTACTGCCATTCCACTATGTGAACACTGTTGCCTGCAGCACTATGATCCCACCTACATGAAGCCTAGCCATGGTGGAACAACTGAGACCACAATGTTCAAACCCATGCAATGCCCCATCCCCACCAACCAGGCCGGAGGCAGCACTGCCTCCTCAGAGAAACCACTGTACAACCAAAAAAACTACTGTGTTCATGTGAAACTGCAACTGGCTCAATGGCCAGTCTAGCAGCAGGCCTACCTCCACAAAGAGACCACCACACAGCTACCCAGCCTCCTGCACCTACACGTACCAGGCCTGACCACCATCCCAGCTCTTCCACTTTCAGAAAAACCACACCATTGCCATCACAACTGCCATTGCAACTCCCACAGCCTAGTCCACTAAGGCAATCACAGATATAACTGACAAGGATTACAGCTAAAGAAACTGCACAAAGACCATGCTACTGAGCCCACCTAGAACTAAAGGCAATGCACCACACCCAACTGATGTCCTAGGACGAATCTACAGGAAAAAGTCTCTCCTTACAAAACCTATTCCATAAATTTAGAAAAAGCAACTGTTCCACTAGATGTGCAGATATCAACATAGGGAAACAGGAAACATGAAAAAGCAAGGAAATATAACACCCTGAAAGGAACACAGTAAGTCTCTAGTAGCTGACCCCAAAGAAAAGGATATGTTCAAGATACCTGAAAAGTATTTCAAAATAATGTTATGAAGGAAACTCAGTGAGATACTGGAAAATACAAACAATTCAATGAAATTAGAAAAACTATTATTGATTTGAATAAGAAATTTAACAAATAGATATCATAAAAAAGAGCTAAAAAGAAATCTTAAAGCTGAAGAATTCAAACAAAAAATACAATTGAAAGCTTCAACCAACCAACTAAATCAAACAGAAGATAAAATTTCTATACTTGAATACAGTCCTTTGAAATAACCCAGTCAGAGTGGGGGGGAAAATAAGAATAAAAAAGAATGAACATTGCCTGTGGGATTTATGGGACATAATTAAACAAATTGTTGCATTGTAGAAGTACCAGAGAGAGAAAAGATGGAGAAAGGCACAGAAAATCTATTTAACAAAATAGTAGCTGGAAATTTCCCAAGTCTTAGGAGAGATTTTGGACCGTATCTGTATTCTCCTGGAAGCTCAGAGGTTACCAATTAGATTCAATCCACAAAGATCCTCTCTGAGGCACTTTATAATCAAACTGTCCAAAGTGAAAAACAAAGAGAATTCTAAAAGCTGCAAGAGAAAAGCATCAAGTCACATATAAAGGAATTCCCATTAGACTATCAGCAGATACCTCAGCAGAAACCTTGCAAGTCAAAAGTGAATGGAATAATATATTTGAAGTGCTGAAAATAAAATTAAAAAACTGTTAGACAAGAATACTATATTCACCATTGCTATTATTCAGAAATAAAGAAATGAAGACCTTTCCAGATAAACAAAAGCTGAGGGAATTAATCACCACTAAACTAGCCTTACAAGAAATGTCTAAGGAAGTGCTACAACTGGAAATGGAAAAACAATAATTTTCATCATGAAAACACGTACATCTATAAAACTAACCAATAAAGTTAAATTTATAATCAAACTCAGAATATCCCAGAGCTGTAATGGTGCTACATACATCTTTCAGTCCTCTAGTATGAAGGTTCAAAATCAAAATGGTCAGAAACAACAACAGCTCCAATTAGTGGTTCAGGAATACACAATAGATAAAGATGTAAAATAAGGCAACAAAAGTATAAATTGTCAGGGGGAGGAGAAGAGTCTAGGAGATTTTGATGTGACCGAAGTTGTTATTATCTTAACTTTATATTATAACTATTATAGCTAAAAGACTCTTTATGTTAGTTCCATCCACAATGAGATACCATCTCACACCAGTTAGAATGGCAATCATTAAAAAGTCAGGAAACAACAGATGCTGGAGAGGATGTGGAGAAATAGGAACACTTTTACACTGTTGGTGGGACTGTAAACTAGTTCAACCATTGTGGAAGTCAGTGTGGCGATTCCTCAGGGATCTAGAACTAGAAATACCATTTGACCCAGCCATCCCATTACTGGGTATATACCCAAAGGACTAGAAATCATGCTGCTATAAAGACACATGCACACGTATGTTTATTGTGGCGCTATTCACAATAACAAAGACTTGGAACCAACCCAAAGGTCCAACAATGATAGACTTGATTAAGAAAATGTGGCACATATACACCATGGAATGCTATGCAGCCATAAAAAATGATGAGTACATGTCCTTTGTAGGGACATGGATGAAATTGGAAACCACCATTCTCAGTAAACTATTGCAAGGACAAAAAACCAAACACAGCATGTTCTCACTCATAGATGGGAATTGAACAATGAGAACACATGGACACAGGAAGGGGAACATCATACTCTGGGGACTGTTGTGGGGTGGGGGGAGGGGGGAGGGATAGCATTAGGAGATATACCTAATGCTAAATGACGAATTAATGGGTGCAGCACACCAGCATGGCACATGTATGCATATGTAACTAACCTGCACATTGTGCACATGTACCCTAAAACTTAAAGTATAATAATAAAAAAATAAAAATAAAAATAAATAATTACAAGGAAAGAAATTACAGCAGATAAACAAAAAAGAGAAAGTAAACAAAGCTTAGCACCAAAGAAAACCACAAACCACACAGATAAATAAAAAGAGAGGAGCAAAGAATCTACAAAACAACAATTAACAAAAACTTGACATTGGATCCACATCTGTATTCTCCTGGAAACTTAGGTCTCCAATCAGATTCAATCCAAAAAGATCCTCTCTGAAGCACATCATAATCAAACTGTTTATAAACAGTTTTAGAAAAAATGTTTTCTAATCTAGAAAACAATTAACAAAAGGACAGGAGTAGGTCCTTATTTATCAACAAAAACCTTGAATGTAAATGAATTATTCAATTAAAAGATATAAAGTGACGGGATAAATATTAAAAAAAACATACCCAACTATATAGTGGCTACAGGAGACCCACCTCACCATTAAAGACTAACAAAGACTAAAAGTAAAGGAATGGAGAAGGGTATTTCATGTAAATAGAAACCAAAAGCAAGCAGGAGTAGCTACTTACATCTGACAAAACAGGCTACAAATTAAAAACTATGAACAAAGATAAAGAAGGTCACTAAATAATG
This sequence comes from Pan troglodytes, assembly GCF_028858775.2. Taxonomy (NCBI): domain Eukaryota; kingdom Metazoa; phylum Chordata; class Mammalia; order Primates; family Hominidae; genus Pan; species Pan troglodytes. Next base: position 110,338,014 of record NC_086015.1, read on the forward strand.
ATAAAGGAGTCAATTCAGTAAGAAGACATAGCAACTATAAATATCTATGCACCCAACACCAAAGCTCCCAGGTATATAAGGCAAGCATTAATAGATTTAAAGGGGAAGACAGACTGCAATACAATAATAGTGGGGGACTTCAACACCCCACTTCAATGGACAGATCATCTAGAGAGAAAATCAAGAAAGAAGTATCAGACTTGAACTTTTCCATAGACCAAATGGACCAAATGGACCATAGATCAAAGGGACCATAGACTCAATGGACCTAAGAGACATTCTATCCAACATCTGCAGAATACACATTCTTCTCAACTGCAGATGGAATATTATCCAGGATAGAACATATGTTAAAGCACAAAATAAATCTGAACAAATATAAGAACACTGAAATCGTATCAAGTATTTTTCTGACCACAATGGAATAAAAATAGAAATCAAGAATAAACAAATTTCAAAAACTTTACAAATACATGAGAATTAAACAACATGCTCCTAAATAACCAGTGGGTCAATATGTAAATTAAAAGTGGAAGTTAAAACATTATACCGAAACCTATGGGACAAAGCAAAAGCAGTTCTAAGAGCGAAGTTGATAGCAATAAAACACCTACATCAAAAAAGAAGAAAGATTTCTAATGAACAACCTAACAGTGCATCTCAAGGAATTAGAAAAAAAGAAAAAAAAAAACAAATACAAAATTCATGGAAAGGAAGAAATAATAAAGCTCAGAGCAGAAATAAATGAATTAGAGACTAAAAGAATTCATAAGATTGATGAAACAAGTTTTTTCTTGAAAAAATAAACAAAACTGGCAATCCCTTAGCTAAACCAACTAAGAACAAAAGAGAAAAGACAAATAAAATCAGATATTAAAAAGTAGACATTACAACTGATAGCACATAAATACAAAGGACCATAAAAGACTATTACAAAAACTATACTCCAACAAATTTGATAACATACAAGAAATGGATAAATTCTTGGGCACATAGAACCTACCAAGATTAAATTATAAAATAATAGAAAATCTGAACAGACCAATAATGAATGAGGAAATTGAGTCAGTAATAAAAAGTCTTCCATCAAAGAAAAGCCCAGGATATGATGACTTCACTGCTTAATTCTACCAAACATTTAAAGAACTAGTAACAATTTTCATCAAACTATTCCAGAAAAATCAAAGAGGAAGAAATACTTCCAAACTTACATTATGAGGAGAACATTACCCTGACTCCCAAACCAGACAATGACACAGCCAAAAAAGAAAACCACAAGACAATATTACTGATAAACATAGACAAAAAAATTTTCAACAAGAGAATAGCAAACTGAATTCAACCACACATTAAAAAGATCATTCACTATAATCAGGTGGAATTCAATATCAAGAACACAAACATGGTTTAATAAATGCAAATCAATAAATGTTATATATTGCATTAACAGAAAAAAATAAAAAACCATATGATCATTTCAACAGATGCAGAAAATGCCTTTGATAAAATTCAGCAGCTCTTCATGATATAAAAAACACAACTCTTGACAAATTTGGTGCAGAAGATATACATCCCAACACAATAAAGGCCATATATGGCATACCCATAGCTAACATCATACTGAACCAGGAAAAGCTAAAAAGTTTCTTCTCTAAGAACAGGAGCAAGACAAGAATGCCCACTTTCACCATGTCTATTCGATATAGAACTGGATGTTCTAGCCTGAGCAATCAGACATGCGAAAGAAATAAAAGATATTCAATTGAACAGAAGGAAGTCAAATTGTCCCTGTTCGCAGACATGATCTTATAAATAGAAAACCACAAAGACTTCACCAAAAAACTGTTAGAGCTAAAAAATGAATTTAGTAAAGTTGCAGTTTAAAAAAATCAACATACAAAAATCAGTAGCATTTCGGGCTGTGCCTGGTGGCTCACGCCTGTAATCCCAGCACTTTGGCAGGCAAGGCGGACGGATCACGAGGATAGGAGATTGAGACCATCCTGGCTAACACGGTGAAACCCAGTCTTTACTAAAAATACAAAAAATTAGCCGGGCGTGGTGGCAGGCGCCTGTAGTCCCAGCTACTCTGGAGGCTGAGGCAGGAGAATGGCGTGAACCCGGGAGGTGGAGCTTGCAGTGAGCCGAGATCGCACCACTGCACTCCAGGCTAGGAGACAGAGCAAGACTCCGTCTCAAAAAAAAATAAAATAAATGAAAATCAGTAGCATTTCTATGCACTAACATCTGAAAAAGAAATAAGAAAAGGATTCCATTTATAATAGCTACCATAAAAAAGATATCTAGGAATAAACTTAAGGTGAAAGTTACATACACTGAAAACTACAAAACTTTGATGAAAAAATTGAAAGTACAAAAACATGTGACAACATTCATGGTTTGGAAGAATTAATATTCTTAAAATAACCATACTACCCAAAGTGATCTGCAGATTTAATGCATTCTCTATCAAAATATCAATGACATTCTTCACAGAAATAAAAAAAGCAATCCTAAAATTCATGTGGAATCACAAAAGATCATGAACAGCCGAAGCAATCTTGAGCAAAAAGAACAAAGCTGGAAGCATCACACTACCTAATTTATAAATATAGGAACCAAAACTGTAGGGTCCTAGCATAAAAACAGACATAGACCAATGGAGCAGAATAGAGAGCCCAGGAAAAAAATTGTGCACCTACGGACAACTGGTTTTCAATAAATGTGTGAGAACACACATTGGGAAAAAAGTCTCTTTAATAAATGGCGCTGGGAAAATTGGATATCTACATGCAAAAAATGAGACTAGACCCCTACCTCTCACCATATACAAAAGTCAACTCGAAATGGATAGAAAGGCTTAAACATAAAACCCAAAACTATGGAACTACTAGACAAAAACATAGAGGAAGGGCCTTATAAAAAAAAGATTTTAAATAAAACCTAAAAAGCACAGGTGACACAAGCAAAAACAAATAATTAGGATTAAAGCAAACTGAAAAGATTTTACATCGCAAAAGAAACAATTAACAGAGTGAAGAGTCAATCTCTACAAAGGGAAAAAAAAATTGCAAATTATACATCTCACAAGTTGTTAATATCCAGAATATATAAGCAACTTAACAGGAAACACACACACACACACACACACACAAACACACACACACACGACATAGTTTAAAAGTGGACAAAAGACGTTACTAGATATTTCTCAAAAGAAGACATACAAATGGCTAACAGGCATATGAAAAAATGCTCAGCATCACTAATCATCAGGGAAATTCGCATTAAAACCACAATGAGATAACCACTTCACTCCAGTTAGAATAGCTATTTTAAAAAAGACCAAAAAAAGTGTTGGCAATGATCTGGAGAAAAGGAAACACTTTTACACACTGCTTGTGGAACTGTAAATTAGTACAGCAACTATGGAAAACAGTATGGAGCTTTCTCAAAAAAATTAAAAATAGAACTACCATATTATCCAGTAATTTCACTACTGGTTTCACTACATATCCAAAGGAAATGAAATCATGTCAAAAATATATCTGTACTCCCATGTTTATTGCAGCACTATTTACAGTAGCCAAGATAAGGAATCAACCTAACTATACAACAATAAATGAAATAAAGAAATGAAAAAAATTTGGTATATATACACATTGGAATACTATTTAGCCATAAAAAGAATGAAATTCTGTCATTTTTTTTGACTACATGGATGAACCTGGAGGACATCATGTTAAGTGAAATATGCTAGGCATAGAAAAGCAAATACTGCATGGTCTCATTCATGTGGAATCTGGAAAAAAAAAAGTTGATATCATAGATGCAGGAAGTAGAACAGTGGTTACCAGAGACTGAGGAGGAAAGGGGGAAGAGAAAGATGACAAGAGGGTACAAAGTCACAATGAGAAGAAATCAGTTCTAGTGTTCTATCGCACAGTAGGGAGACTATGGCTAACCATAAGGTATTGTATATTACAAAACGGCTAGAAGAAAAGCTTTTGAATGTTCTCACCACAAAGAAATAATAAATATATGAGGTGATAGACATGCTAACTACTTGGGTTTTTTCATTATGTAACATACATATGTATATAAACATTAATTGTATCCCATAAATATGTACAATTACAATGGCAGTCTTAAAATTATACATAAAATTATATTACATACTCACTGTTACAGTGTCTCTCAATAAACTCACATATATTCATAATATTAAATTTCTACGTTCCTAAAACATTTTTTATGGCTAATACTTTAGTTTGGATGATCAGAGCCAAAGAAATAAATATGTGAGTCATTTCTAAATGGAGAGTTATACTGCAGAGATAAAACCTTTCACAATTCATGGATTCTTTTAATAGTGGTAACAGAGAACAGCACATTTTTACCTATTCAATAGATTAACATTTAAATCCTGGTCCTTACTCCACAGAATTGTGCAAATAGATAAGGGAGGGGGGTGTCTAAAACAATTACGTAAGATAGTCAAGATAGCATAATAGAATGTGCATTTGAAATGCCTGGATTAGAATATAGGCGATTGAATTAAAACATGGCACTTCTCAACAACCTAAAAACTAAAAATTTCAGGTTTCTGTGAGACAAGATGTCATCTTATATTATTATTATTATCATTATTTTAATTGAGACTGAGTTTCGTTCTTGTCGCTCAGGCTGGAGTGCAGTAGCACAATCTCAGCTCACTGCAACCTCTGCCTCCTGGGTTCAAGTGATTCTCCTGACTCAGCCTTCTGACTAGCTGGGATTACAGGCACCTGCCACCACGCCCAGCTAATTTTTGTATTTTTACCTAGTCAGGGTTTCACCATGTTGGCCAGGCTGGTCTCAAACTCCTGACATCAGGTGATTCACCCTCCTTGGCCTCCCAAAGTCCTGGGATTACAGGCATGAGCAATCGTGCCCGGCCTTATTTCCTTAATAGTCTAGAGTCAAAACTGAAATAATTTCATCACACACATGACATCATAATAACCATCTCTGTGATCCCATCTGTCATTTGACTATTTTATAAACAGAAAGTTTATTTTATTACTATAATTTTGCAAAGCCCTTTTTTGACAGCATATTAACTTATCCTAATAATACTCTATTCAATGAGTAAATCCTCATATATAGATCAGTAATCACACACACACACATTTTATGATCTACCCAGAGCAGTTTATAATTTTATTATAAAGTTTCATTTGAGGAGTCATGTAACTATGTTATATTCAAATCTGTGTTATGAGTCATGTGGTAACAAAGGTCTTCCCTAATTATATTTCTAATTAAAGTTTCCCTATAAGTCCTTTTCTCCAACTCATTGATCATTTTTGTGATATTTGAACCATTTCAACATTCCTACGTGTTAGATGAATTCAACAGTCTAATAATGTTTTGAATATTTGTTTATTGTTTTTGAAAAATACTGAAAAATCTCTGGTTTTATTTTTCCTTTATTACTCCTTTCCTGCTTGCATTCGATATCCTTTTGTTAGACTGTCCATTGGTTTCTATACTAAATTATAAATGCTTGCCTTACTTCGTGGGTTCTACATCTTTTACTGTATCTTGAAACCTATTTTTTAAATTCTGGAAACAATAGACATTAACATTGCACTTAAGCTATCGACTATAAAGCTGTTACTGGTTTAACTCAAATTACCCTATGTGGAGAATTCATGTCTCAACACACAATTGTTGAATCTTTATATGTAGAATGACATATCAAATATACTGTGTTTAAGACAGTTAATCACCCCTTGCTCATGAGGAAAACAAATGTTTTGTTAGCATACACTATGCTTAAGACAGTTAATTGCCCCTTGCTTGTGAGGAAAACAGAAATATTTTGTTAGCAGGTGTTACTTATTGAGTAGCTGGACTGCCTCAGTAAAAGTCCAAGAACAGTAATTTGGAGGGAGCAAATACAGTGACATAGAAAGAAATTCTACTTTCCGAGAAATCCTAAGTGCTTTTAAACCATGCTCTTCTTCTTGAGACACTGAAAGCACCTGGCCCTTCCATCTTTCATCCCATATTCCTTTTCAGGGTCTAGGACTTATTTAGGGAAATACATCAGCTTTTTTGTCACTTGCTTCTTAAGACTTCTTTGTGCTTCCCATACTAGTGGATCCTTTCTGTCTTGTTAATTGCCTCAGACTAATCAAGTAAACTAAACTCTCATTCTCTCAATGAACAATAGGTAAGCATTAACTGAAATCTCATAAATATCTGTATTTAATCTTTCTATGAAAACAGACATGTAGCCTCTGTTTCTCACTGAGAGGTGAAGCCGGCTGGGCTTCTGGGTTGGTGGAGACTTGGAGAGCTTTTCTGTCTAGCTAAAGGATTGTAAACACACCAACCAGCGCTCTGTGTCTAGTTAAAGGTTTGTAAATGCACCAATCAGTACTCTATAAAAATGCACCAATCAGCACTCTGTGTCTAGCTGAAGGTTTGTAAACGCACCAATCAGCACTCTGTGAAAACCGATCAATCAGCACTCTGTAAAACGGAGCAATCAGCACTCTGTAAAATGGACCAATCAGCAGGACGTGGGTGGGGCCAATAAGGAAATAAAAGCTGGCCACCTGAGCCAGCAGCAGCAACCAGCTGGGGTCGCATTCCACACTTTGGAAGCTTTGTTCTTTCGCTCTTCACAATAAATCTTGCTGCTGCTCACTCTTGGGGTCTGCACTACCTTTATGAGCTGTAACACTCACTGCGAAGTTCTGCGGCTTCACTCCTGAAGTCAGCGAGACCACGAACCCACCAGGAGGAACAAACAACTCCTGACGCACCACCTTTAAGAGCTGTAACAGTCTCTGCAAAGGTCTGCGGCTTCACTCCTGAAGTCAAGCGAGACCACGAACCCACCGGGAGGAAGAAACTCCAGACATAGCTGAACATCTGGAGGAACAAACTCTGGACACACCATCTTTAAGAACTGTAACACTCCCTGCGAGGGTCCACGGTTTCATTCTCGAAGTCAGCGAGACCAAGAACCCACCAGAAGGAACCAATTCCGAACACACCACCACTAAGCCTCAGTGCCAAACACAGCATCTGACTGTGTGATGTCCACACAGGTTTGTTAAACACTTCACGTGGTGATAATATTTACATGTAAAAGAGTCTCCTAGAGTTTTAAAAATATGAGTTCTTTTGACTCATATATACGTAAGACATATTATTTTTCCTTGTAATAAAACAAGATGTTCTTATTAATAAGGTTCTCTACATTCTCATTTATAAAATCTCTCCTACCTTTCCCTTGGCAATATGATTTTATGAACAGCTAGAAAGGTCTTTCTGTTTTTTTCACATCTGCTCACTGATTCAAACACCAAGTTTCCGTTTTCTCATCAACAAAGTGGTCAATAAATAAGAAACAACCTCTTCCTCATAGTGTAGTTAAGAGGATTAAATGCAGCAAATTACTCAAGAGTAGATTCACTCAAAAATGCCTGCCAGATATTCCCAATGCTCAATAAATATCAATTGCCTTTTTCTCTTTCTCTTTTTGTTGCTGCAAAACAAAATATCATCTGCAACTATTTGATTAAGAAAAGATGAGACTCTCCATTTACATAAAGCCTTTTTCTACCTTAGAAAGTAAGCAAGCTTACAGAGCAGTGCTAAACACAAATACCAGCTGTATAGGTGACAGAGCTGAAGTAAGTTCACTAAATCATGAGAGAATATAAAGTTTAATAAAGAGGAGTTTAATTGGAAACTGTAGTACCTCCATCTGCTCCAACATCTATTATTGGATCCTGATTATTATTGCCCATGGCAGATAAGCTTTAGACCACTCTGAATAAGGTGAAGTGTGACACTAATTGTTACATTTGAACTTTTACCAGATTAGAAATTGTGCAGCTAAGCACACACCATATAATAAATTTCAGGTCCCTTTTTTCTGTTTTCAGGAGATTACTTCTATCTAGGATGTTTTGATGCATTATTTAGAAATCAATTTTGCACAGGATAATATGTTCCCTAAGACTTTGTGTCAGGTGAAAGAAAGGAACACAGCCACACCAGTCTAGTGCAAAGGAAGATGTAGTTAGCATCCACCTTCCTAAACGCAGGGCTAGCCCAATCTGCAGGTCAATTACAGAACCAAAAATACTGTCTTTGTTTAGGAAAAGTACCTCTTTACATGAAAAAAAATCTCTGTGTTTGGAAGAACTGATCCAATTCAGAGGAAGGAGAAAATGAACCAACACTTAGAATATAACAGGCTAGGCACAAAACTCTACTAATAGGAACTGTTATTCATATTTAACAGAAAAATGAGCTCATGGAAGTTAAATGGAAGTCGCACAGCTAGCAAGTAAATAAACAAGGATTCAAACTTAGCAGGGTGTTTTTTCTGCCTTTCAAACACGCTTGATTCTACTCCTCCTTCCTGTTTCATAAGCAAAAGACTCAGAGGATTGTTGCTAGGATCAAATTAATAATGTATTAAGTAAAAGAAATGTGCTTTAAAACCTGAAGGATGGAGGTGTCTGGTAAACACATAGGCACACCCTGACCCAGTTTTTCCACAGTAAAATGGAATGTTGCAAAAATAAAATTGGATGAAATTCTACGAACCCTTTAGAAAGTTAAAATACTATAATTTTGTTGTTGTTGTTGTTGTTGTTGTTGTTGTTGTTGTTGTTGTTTTTGAGACAGAGTCTTGCTCTGTCACCCAGGCTGGAGTGCAGTAGTATGATCTCAGCTCACTGCGACCCCAGCCTCCTGGATTCAAGTGATTCTCCTGCCTCAGCCTCCTGGGTAGCTGGGATCACAGACATGCGCCACCACACCCAGCTAATTTTTGTATTTTTAGTAGAGACAGCGTTTTGCCATGTTGGCCAGGCTGGTCTTGAACTCCTGACCTAAGGCAATCCACCCGCCTTGGCCTACCAAAGTGCTGGGATTACAGCTTGAGCCACCACGCCCGGGCACTGTAATGTATTTTAATTGCATTTATGTTATTTACAGTAAAGAATCAGAAAGCCATGTGCCTTGAGACCCTTCTCTCTTCCCTGACTTTTCCTCCTCACTTCTCTTTCACCTCTCTCCAATCACATATTCCCATATGTGAAGACAGCTAAGTCCTTAAAACAAATTTTCAAGAAAATAAAAATAGAGGGTGAAGAGGAGAATGTATAAAAGCTTCAGGGAGGAAGGAAATTGTATTCATAGCTAAGGGCAGCATTCTCAGAATTCTTTCAGAATTATAAAATACCCTTATTTATTTGATTTATAAGCTCCTTAAGGGCAGGGATGGTATCTTAAGGTTCTTTGTACTCCCAGCAAGTAGCACAGAAAAAAAACCTTAATAAATGTTTACTGTTGATAGACAATACATACACGGAGAGGGAGAGAAAGAGAGGGGAATTATGATTAATTTATGGTGAATTCTTTCACTGCAAGAATTTTACTGCACCCTTCTTGTATAAGTCTGTTCTCATGCTGCTAATAAGGACATACCTGAGACTGGGTAATGTATAAAGGAAAGAGGTTGACTCACAGTTCAGTGAGGCTGGGAGGCCTCAGGAAACTTACAATTATGGCAAAAGGGGAAGCAAACATGTCCTTCTTCACATGGCAGCAGGAAGGAAAAATGCCAAGCAAGGGGGGAAAAGCCCCTTAAAAAAACATCAGGTCTTGTGAGGACTCACTCACTATCACAAGAAGAGCAGCATGGGGGTAACCATCCCCACAATTCAATTACCTCCCACTGTGTCCCTCCCACAACAGGTGGGGATTATGGGAACTACAATTCAAGATAAAATTTGGGTGGGGACACGGACAAACCACATCACCTCTTGAGATTACTGAAACAACTATGATGAGTTTCAAATGCAGATTAGAAGTTTCATATTTTAACAGGGGAAGAAAAAGAATTAAAAATTCAAATTAAGTGGCCACTAGTTAGGGAGAAACCAGAAAATTATGATGTAAACAAAGGCAAGGGAAAAATTGTTTTAGGAAGAGAAAGGATAGCATCATTTCTACAGTGAGGTCAAATATAATATGTAAGGAGGTGTCCAAAGGATTAAGCAACAAGGAACACATTGATAAACTCATCAGAAGAAGTAAATTGATTCAGTCTTCTAATATGACTATAGTTTTGTTTATTGAAAGAACATCTAAAATGTCTAAATTATCTCATGCTGATTTACATGAAAAACCAATTGCCCATAATAAATGCATTCATCCATTTGTACAAATTGAGCACTTGCCATCATTGTGCTGGACAGTGGGGATAAAGAATAGATAAATATTGTGAATGTTTAGGCCACCATTCATCTACTTTACCATTTTTCTCAAACTTTGGTTTGCATCAACATCAACTTGAGAGACTTTTGGAAAATACATTTGGAAACCACATAATTTTCATTTGGATTTAGCCCAAAACTGAGTGAATTTGAATCATCCACTATAGGACCAAAGTATCTATATTTTTATAAACTTCAAATGTAATTTTAATTCACATCGATGTTTTAAACCCTAACATATTATTTCTCTAATAGCCATATTGTAAAGGTAAATCTGTGGTTTCCATTTCTATTTCAGAAAGACAGAAAACTCAGATAACCTAAAAATGTTCAAGCTCTAACACCAAGAAATGCTAGGTAGAATATAATACCTTTTTGCTTCTGGTTAAAATGTAAAAGATGAAAAAAACCTTGGTTCTTGTGGTAACAATGAGAAAAACCTAGACCAAAGAAAAGTTATAATTTTAATGTGACTAAGGAAGATTAGATGCTTCAAAGAAGCCTTGATAAACTGGCATTCGTACATACTGAATTCTTCCATACCTTGGTACAGGTATCTGGTTTAGCTATGGCAAATTAAAGTGAGAGGTGCTAAAGATGGAAAGACTTTTTGGAAAATAAGAGAGGTCAGAATTACCTTGAATGATCATGTGACTGAACTGGAGTATAAAAAACGTCCAAGCATGAAACAAATTGCTGGTCGGATAATTCTCTCCACCAACAGTACCTTCAAATTTTGCTAAAAGAGCTGCAGTAAAGGAAGACCTGAAAACACAATCCTGTGCGTTCTCAAAATGACTGGATTTTTGAGTCCTAAAGTTGATGAATCCGAAGAATAACCAATGTATTGGAAAGTGCAGCCAACTCACTCCAGACTCAAATATTTACAAGCTAAAAGGGGATTGAATTCAATATAATTATAGCTGTTGCCCAGCCTTATCTCAACACAATATGCTAAGGACAATAAATGATAAGGACCTCATTCTAATCATATAACCTAGGAAAGGGATTTTATTCTCTGGACTTCAGAACAACCAATATGTTACTTCAATCTCAACTTTTGAATGAATGATATTTGGCATAAAAATTTTAAAAAGTGAAAGGTAGAAAATTTAAATTGAAGTATCAAAGATCTACTGATACAAGTAGAAAACAAATAGTAAGATGATAGACTTGTACCAAAATCATACCATAACTATGTTAAAAGCTACTGGGAAAAAATTCCAAAACTAAATACTGTTTATATGAGACATGCTTAAAATGTCTCCTGTGAACAGTATTCAGTTTTACATATTTAGATTTATAGATACTAATAGGTTAAAAATAAGGGAAAAGATACTAAGGCAAACAATAGTTATTAGAAAACTAAAGTAGCTAGCTATATCAATATACAAAATAGATATCAAGACAAAAAGTGCTACAAAAAATTACTCATTTCATGGTGACAAAAAGTTAATTTATCAAAAAAAACACAATACTAAAGAGGTATACACCTAATAACACAACTTCAAAACATCTGAAGCATTAATTGACAGTAAGGGGCCATACTCTTGCCAGTGGACAAAGAAAGGGTTCAACTGAACTACAAGTTGTAGCTTCTGCTAGACATTTTGGATTCCCTCTCTCCAAATGTATATTTTGTATAGTTCCGTATTATTAGTAATCATTTCAGTCATTGTTCACAGTTAAATACCCTGCGCAATATGGTAACTTCTCTTCTTGCCTGCCCAGGGTAATTAACTGTGAACAATAGGGGAGGTAGAGGTGGTTTACATAATAGGGACAGGACAAATATTTGTGGAACCCAGGCGATCTTCTTGGATGCCAACCGATACTCCTTTGCCCCACTGTAGCTGTAAATATACATTTGGAGAAGCCCTGGACTGAAAATGATTGCCAAAGTTTCAGACCACTCTGAAAGGAAGATTCGAGTCACACCAGTTAGTAAACTACTGAGATCTAACAGTGTGATAGCTGAATTTGAAATGGAGAATGGAAACTAAAAAGAGAAATATCAGGTTTAGCCCCAATATCAACGGCAGATATTGGGGCTGTAGTTTGTTTCCCTAATATCCTTCTTCCAAATTTCACCTTAAAAATATTAAAGTTATGAATAAGCTAATCCCCGAATTTGTGTGCAGAAGTATTAGTTTGGTGCAAAAGTACTTGCAGTTTTTGCTATTAAAAGTAATAAAAGTGCCCTCATAGAGTTCTCTTGTTCCTTTCTGCCATGTGAGAAATTAAATAGAAGTTGGGTTCTGGAAGAGGGCTCTTACCATAACCCAGCCATGCTGACACCCTGATCTCGGACTTCCAGCCTCCAGAATTGTGGGAAATAAACCTGTGTTGTTTATAAGCCACACAATCTATTGCCATTCATTATAGCAGCATTAAGACAGAAGGTGTAAAGAAATACGAGTGGCTGCAAAAAGTTGTTTTGTTTTTATTCATGAGGTTTGGTGCAGCTAAAAGTTTTCTATTCTATATTACCTAAAGTTCTCAATTATCTACTTTCCACTTTTCTCTGAGAAATAAAAGTTAGTATCTGATATGTTTAGGCTTTGTGTTCCCACCCAAATCTCATCTTGAATTATAATTCCCATAATCCCCAGAATCCCCACATGTCAAGGGAGAGACCATGTGGAGGTAATTGCATCATGGGGTGGTTTCCTCCATGCTGTTCTCATGATAGTGAGTGAATTCTCACGAGAGCTCACAGTTTTATAAGGGGCTCTTCCCACTTCGCTCAGCACTTCTCCTTCCTGCCGCCTTGTGAAGGTGCCTTGCTTCCCCTTCACCTTCCACCATGATTGTAAGTTTCCAAAGGCCTCCTCAGCCATGCTGAACTGTGAGTCAATTAAACCTCTTTCCTTTATAAATTACCCAGTCTTGTGCAGTTCTTTATAGCAGTATACAAATGGACTAATAGAATATCCAAAACATTAAATACCAAAAAAATTAAAAGATATGCCAGATATTTCTACTGAGACTACAAAACACTGCCAAAAATATTTTAAAGAAAATCTAAATAAATACAAAGATATACATGTTAATGTATCAGAAGATTCAATGTTTATAGCTACAATTTTCCTCAAATTGATCTGTAAAATTTTTTTTTGAGTTGGGGTCTCACTCTGTTGCCCAGATTGGAATGCAGTGGCATGATCATGGCTCACCGCAGTCTTGAAATCCTGGGCTCAAGCTATCCTCCCACCTCAGCCTCCCAAATACCTGGGACTACAAGTGCATGCCAATAGGCCCAGCTAAATTTTTTTTTTTTTTTTTTTTTTTTTTTTTTTTAGACACTGGATCTAGCTATGTTACCAAGGCTGCTCTCAAACTTTTTTCTCAAGTGATCCTTTCACCTCAGCCTCCCGATTTACTGGGATTATAGGCATGAGCCACTGAGCCCAGCTTGATTTATAAAATCTTAATAGATAATTTTACTTATCATTCTAATATTTTACTTCAAAGGACAAAGTTCTGAAATCAGACTTAGAAGATGACATTACTCAGACTACTTTTAGATAACAGTGGACTGAGAGTCACAAGAATTCTTTTCCAGTCATGAAGCAAACTACTGACTCAAGATGCAGTGGAATAAAAATTAATTTTATAGAAATGAATACATTAAAGAGAGAAATTTAAATGTAATATTTGAAATATTTTGGTAATATTTATAATGTTTTATTTTTATGGCTATATGAGAAAAAAATTTCTTCTCTTTAAGATATATCTAACCCAAAATAGATTTTTTGTAAACAAAAATGAAAACTTTTAAAGGAACTTTGATTCTCATTGACCCCTGGAAATGCAGACACCTTTACATACTCTCCTTATTATTCACAGAAACATTCATTACTTACATAGATTCAATAAGCGTCTGATTTTGCATTACTCACTTTTATTACAAATGGTAAACCCCATATTAAGGAGGAATAATTCCAAATTCCTATGTGAAGTCAATACCTACGAAGCCTTTTCAAGAATATTGGCCTGGTACTTGTGTTCATAACGTCTCAATCTACCAGATGGTAAAAAGGTTACTCAGCAGACCAGGAACTACAACAAAATTTGGGAATTGCTAGGAAAAGGAATTCATCCAATCTATAAATACTGGAGATAAAATCTGGTAGAGAGAGTTTTGGGGCTTTGCTTCCTAGTTTCAAGATAGAAATGCACTGTCTTAGTTCATTCAAATTGCTATAATAACACACCATAAATCAGGTAGCTTATAAATAACAGAAATTTATTTCTCACAGTTCTGGAGGCTGAGAGGTCCAAAATCAAGGTGCTAGAAGATTTGTTGTCTGGTGAGGACATGATTCTTGGCTCATAGATGGTCATCTTGCTGTGTCACTACATGGCAGAAGGGAAAACTCTGGTCTCTTTAGGCCCTTATAAGGGCACTAATCCCATTCATGAGGACTAAATCATGACACAGTCACCTCCCAAAGGTCTCACCTAATACCATTATTTGTGGAGTTAGGATTTCAAGGTATAATTTTTTGGGTGGAAGATATTCAGTTCACAGCTAGCAGTTAATAAAGGATTTAAAAATTCCAATCCAAGAAGCCCTATAAATATTTCGGGATGAAATAAATCCCTTAGACCTAGTGACTACTGTATATTACACAACTCTAGATTTATGGAAAAAATCAATGAGACACATATAATTAACACCATGGGTTTTCCTAAATAAGTAATCTGGCCAAATCTGTTGGGACTTGACTTTTTTGTGTGTGGTCAAGAATAAGCTTTAGTGACCACTTTGGCAGCACATATACTAAAATTAAAATGATAGGTGATTTGCATAGCTCCTGTGAGTGGATAACATGCAAATTTGTAAAGCATTCCATATTTTTTATTACCACTAGACCAACCCTATAAGAAATGCCTAAGTCTGGCCAGGCGTGGTGGCTGATGCCAGTAATCCCAGCACTTTGTGAGGCTGAGGTGGGCGGCAAGGTCAGGAGATATAGAGACTATCCTGGCTAACACGGTGAAACCCCGTCTCTACTAAAAATACAAAAAAATTAGCCGGGTGTGGTGGCGGGTGCCTGTAGTCCCAGCTACTCGGGAGGCTGAGGCAGGCAGGAGAATGGCATGAACCTCGGAGGCGGAGCTTGCAGTGAGTGAGCCGAGATCGCGCCACTGCACTCCAGCCCTCTGTCTTAAAAAAAAAAAAAAAAGAAAAAAGAAATGTTTGAGTCCTATACCTGAAAGCAAAAAAGAATATCTACTATCATGAAAACACACAAAACACACTTGAAGAAGATGGCAGATAGGAGGCAGGGCTAATAATGTGCATATCCCATTTGGCAAAAACATGAAAAGAGAAAAGAAGGTCATTATTTAATGGCAAAGGTATCAATTCAGCAAAAGGATAGAACAATTATAAAGATACATATTCACCCAACACAAGACCATCCAGATATATAAAGTAAATATTCTTAGAGCTAAAGAGAGAGATGGATCCTACTAAAACAACAGTTGAGAACTTCAACATCTAGACAAAAATATCAGTGAAGAAACATTGGATTTAAACTGTACTTTAGACCAAATGGATCTGAAAGACATTTATAGAAAATTTCATCCAGCAGCTGCAGAATACACATTTTTCTCATCAGCACATGGAACATTCTCCAAGATACACCATATGTTAGGTTACAAAGCAAGTCTCAACAAATTTTTAACAACTGAAAGCATATCAAGTCTTTTCAAATCACGATAGAATAAAACTAGAAATCAACAACAAGAGGAACTTTGGAAACTGTACAGATACATGAAAATTATACAATATGCTCCTAAACAACCATTGGGTCAATAAAGAAATTAAGAATAAATTGTTAAAACTTCTTGACACAAATGAAAATGGAAACACAATATACCAAAACTTATGGGTTATAACAATAGTAGTACAAGGAGGGAAGTTTATAGCAATAAATGCATACATTAGAAAGTAGAAAGATTTCAAACAAACAACCTAAAAATTCACCTCAAGGAACTGGACAAGCAAGAACAAACCAAGCTGAAAGTAGAAGGAAGAAAACAATAAAGATCAGAGCAGAAGCAAATGAAATAGAGACAAAAAAATACAATACAAATGATTAACAAAATGAAAAGTTGTATTTTGAAAAGATAGACAAAATCGATAGACCACTAGCTAGATTAACCAAGAAAAAAGAGAGAGAATCCAAATAAGTGAAATAAAAAAGGAGACATTACAACTGATACTATGGAAATTTAAAGCATCATTAAAAACTATTACAAACAACTACAAGCTAAATATTGAAAAACCTGGAAGGGACGGATACATTTCTGGACATATACAACTTCCCAATATTGAACCAGAAAGAAATAGAAAATCGGAACAAATTAGTAATGAGTAACAAGATTGAATCTGTAATAGAAAGTCTCCCAACAAAGAAAAGCTCAGGATTAGATGGCTTTACCACTGAATTCTACCAAACTTTTAAAGGACACCAATTCTCATACTATTCCAAAAAATTGAAGAGAAGAGAATTCTTCCTAACTCATTCTACAAGCCAGCGTTGCCATAATACCAAAACCAGACATGAACAAAACAGAAAAGAGGAAATTACAGATCAATATCCCTAATGTATATAGATGCAAATATCCTCACCAAAATACTAGCAAATCAAATTAACAGTATATTAAAAGAATTATACATAATGACCAAGTGGAATTTATCTCAGGTATGCAAGAACGGTTCAGCATATGTAAATTGATAAACGTGATACATCACTTCAACAGAATCATGGACAAAATCCATATAATGAGCTCAATAGATGCAGAAAAGGAATGTGACAAAATTCAACATCTCCTCATAATAAAAACTCTCAACAAATTAGGCATGGAAGGAACATATGTCTACATAATAAGAGCCATATAAGACAAGTAAATAGCTAACACTTGATGGTGAAAAGCTGAAAGCCTTTCCTCTGAGAACTTGAACAAGGCAAAGATGCCCACTTTACCACTCTTACTCAATATATTCCAATACTGGCAGCCTGAACAATTAGGCAAGATAAAGAAATAAAAGTCATCCAAATTGAAAAAAGAGGAAGTTAAATTGTCCCTCTTTGCAGACAATATGATCTTATATGTAGAAAAGCCTAGAGACTTTTGCCAAAACCCTCTCAGAACTGATAAACAAATTCAGTGAAGTTGCAGAATACAAAATCAACATGTAAAAATCAGTAGAATTTTTATACACCAATAAGTAAGTGAAAAATAAATTAAGAAAGCAATCACATTTACAATATCTACCCAAAATACCTAAAAATAAATTTCACCAACAGATGAAAGACCACTATAATGAAAACTACAAAACACTGATGAAAAAAAAAATGAGGACACAAACAAATGGAAAGACATCCTATGCTCATGGATTGGAAGAATTAATATTGTTAAAATGACCATACTGTCTAAAGCAATGTTCAGATTCAGTGCAATCCGTATCAAAATATCAATGACATTCTTCATGATAATAGAAAGAACAATCCTAAAATTTGTGTGGAACCTCAAAGGACTCTGAATAGTGAAAGCAATACTGAGCAAGAGAAAAAAGCTGAACCAGAATAGCATGGTCTTGGTATTAAAATGGGCACACAGAACAATGGAACAGAATAAAGAACCCAGAAATAAATCCACATGTTTAGAGCCAACTGATTTTTGACCAAGGAGCCAAGAACACACACTGGGGAAAGGACATTTTCTTTAATAAATGGTACTGGGAAAACTGGATATCCATATGCAGAAGAATAAAACTAGATCCCTGTCTTTCAATATGTAAAAAAATCAACTAAAAATAGATAAAACACTTAAACACAAAACTATGAAACTACTAGAAAAAAAAAACAGAAGAAACACTTCAGTACATTAGTCCAGGCAAAGATTTTATGCCTAAGAGTTTAAAATTACAGACAACAAAAACAAAAATAGTTAAATAGGACTGTACTAAATTGAAAATCTTCTGTACAACAAAGGAAACAATCAATAAAGTGAAAAGGCAATCTATATAATGGGAATAAATATTTGCAAATTATTCATCTGACAAGGGACTAATATCCAGAATATACAAGGAACCCAAACAACTCAATAGCAAAAAATAAAAAATAAAAAGTCACTTTAAAAAGTGGGCAAAGGAACCGAATAGACATTTCCCGAAAGAAAACATACAAATAACCAACAAACATAAAAAAAATGCTCAACATCATTTTCAGGGAAATGCAAATCAATAGTTTTCTTGTTTTCACATATAAGTGAGATATGTGGTATTTATCTCTCTGTGCTTAACAAACTTGGCTTAACATAGTGTCTTTCAGGCTCAATATCATCTCACCCCAGTTAGAATAGCTATTAACAAAAAGACAGAAAATAACAAATGACAGTGAGAATGTATAGAAAATGGAACTCATACACCGTTGGTGGAAATGTAAATTTATACAGCATTATGGAAAAGAGTATGGTAGTTTCTCAAAAAAGTGAAAATGGAACTACCATATGATCCAGCAGTTCCACTTCTGGATATTTATTCAAAGGAAAATAAATCAGTATCTCAAAGGGATACCTGCAACCGCACGTTTATTGCAGTACTTAATATTCATAATAGCTAAGATATGGAATCAACCTAAATATTCATTGATGGATGAATGGATAAACAATGTGTGGCATATATACACAATGGAATACTGTTCAGCCATAAAAAAGAATAAAATCCTGTCAAGTGTGGCAACATGGGTAAGCCTGATGAACATTATGTTAAGCAAAGTATGCCAGGCACAGAGAGATAAATACCACATGTTCTCACTCATATGTGAAAACAAGAAAACTATTTTCAGCCCATGGAAGTATAGAGTACAACTGAGTATTAGAGGCTGGGAAGGGTAAGGAGGAGGAGAGAATGGGGAGAGGTTGTTTAAAAGATATAAAATTACAGCTAGATTTTAAAAAAATGAGTTCTGGTGCTCTGGAGCACTGTACAGTAAATACGGCTAATAATAATTTATTACATATTTTCAAAAAGCTACATTGAGAGGATTTTGAATGTTCACAACACCAAGAAATAGTAAATGTTTGAGGTGTTGAATATGCTAACTACCCTCTTTGATAATCACACAATGTATCAAAATACCACTCAATCCCACAAATAGGTACAATTATTATATGTCAACTAAAAATAAAAGGGAAAAAGTAATAATCTTTAGAGATTATTTATGGTCACAGGGGATCAGAGAGGGAAGTACTGCTGGAAAGAAAATGTCCAAGACTTGAAAATAGGCCAAAGAGTGTGCTAGGGATTGTTTTAACGGAGTACTAGGCATTGCCTAGTAGATCCCCTAAAATTTTCTGACTCTACAGGGGCATGAAACCCTTATCTTTCTATTGACTGGGTAATTTTGTAACTCCATAGAGGTAGTGATTAACCTGTAGAAAACTGAAAGCCTTTAAAATAATTCTTAGCAATAAAATGATCTCTGTTCATAACAATGAAAATGAATTTTGTTCAGTAGAGAATATAAACCTCTACACAATTGGTCCTCTGTATTTGCAGGTTCCACATCAGTGGATTCAACTAACTACAAATAGAAAATATTTTTAAAATAAAAAATAACACAACCGTAAAATAATACATATTTTATTTAAAAAATATACTATAACAACTATTTATATAGCATCTACACTGTTTTGGGTATTATAAGTAATGTAAATATGATTTAAAGTATATGGAGGGATGCATACAGGTTATACACAAATACTACACCATTTTATGCAATAGACTTGAGCATCCATGGATTCTGGAATCCACAAGAAGTGCTGAAACCAATCCCCTGCAGAATGACTAATTCAAAATTTCATATGAACCAGTTAAAAATTCTTACCAGTGGCCAGGCACGGTGGCTCACACCTGTAATCACAGCACTTTGGGAGGCCGAGGTGGGCGGATCACAAGGTCAGGAGATCGAGACCACCCTGGCCAACATGGTGAAACCCTGTCTCCACTAAAAATACAAAAATTAGCTGGGCATGGTGGCGCGCACCTGTAGTCCCAGCTACTCGGGAGGCTGAGGCAGGAGAATCGCTTGAACCTGGGAGACAGAGGTTGCCGTGAGCCAAGATCGTGCCATTGCACTCCAGCCTGGGAGACAGAGCAAGACTCCATCTCAAAAAAAAAAAAAAAAAAAAAAAAAATTCTTACCAGTTACTTCATTTGTATGTTAAATAAAATACTTGAAATGTTATTTTAAAACACGTTAAAATATATAAGCAAACCAAGGATTGGAAGAAAATACTTGTAATAAGTAGCTGACAAAGGACTCGTATCTAGAATATATAGAACACTTCCAAAAATCAATAGGAAAAATACCAACCAAACAGAAAATTAAAAAGAAATTAACTTGAAAGCCTTTTTACAAAAGATATAGGAAAGGCAAATAAGCACATTAAAAATGGTAATCCTCATTAGTCATCAAGGAATTGCTATACAAAACATTTTTTAAAAGAGTGACAACAAGGCAGGATGCCGTGACTCACGCCTGTAATCCCAGAGCTTCAGGAGGCCGAGGCGGGCAGATCATGAGGTCAGGAGATCGAGACCATCCTGGCTAACACGGTGAAACCCCGTCTCCACTAAAAATATAAAAAATTAGCTGGGCGTGGTGGTGGGCACCTGTAGTCCCAGCTACTCGGGAGGCTGAGGCAGGAGATGGCGTGAACCCAGAAGGCGGAGCTTGCAGTGAGCTGATATTGCACCACTGCACTCCAGTCTGGGCGACAGAGCGAGACTCTGTCTCAAAAACAAAAACAAAAAAGAGTGACAACAACAAATATTCACAAGGATGTAGAATAAATAAAACTCTCAAAATTTGTGAGTGGGAGTAAAAAAATGGTACAATCACTTTGGAAAACTGTCCACTTTTTATAAATTTAAACATATAGTTTGCCTATGCCTTAGCAATTCCTAGGCATGTATCCAAGAAAATTAAAAGCATATGCTCATGAAATGACTTGTACATAAATTTACATAGCAGCTTTATTCATAGTAGCCAAAACTGCAAAGAACCCAAATGCCTATCTAGAGGATAGTGGAAAAACAAATTATGTTTACATCATATTCATACTGCTCAGCAATTTAACAGCAACAACAAAAAACCCTACTGAGACTCTCAACAACATGAATGAATCCCTCAGACATTATTTTAAGTAAAAAAAAAAAAAAAAAAAAAAAAACAGGGACAAAAGAATATTCACTATTTTATTCCATTTATATAATGTTCAAGGACAGAAAAAATCTACAGTCATAGAAATCATAATAGTGGTTTTCTCTGGATGGAGGGTGAGGATTGGCCGAAAAGCAAGTAAAAACTTTCTGAGAAAATAAAACTATTTTATATTAAGATTGGGAGCTAGGATATAGATTACATGAACGTATTCATCATCAAAATTTGTCAAATTTATGCTCTATCCTTACATCAGTACAACACTGCCTTGATAACTGTAGTTGTGTTAAATACTGATATCAGGCAATATAAGCCCTTCAACTATTTGTTTCTCTTTCAAGATCATATTAACTATGCTATGTCCTTTGTATCATCATGCAAGATTTTTTTTAAAAAAATGTTGTCAGAATTTTGATCAATATTGCTTTAAATTTAAAGATCAATTTAAGGAAAATTGACATTTTATCACTATTAAGTCTTCTGTTCCATGAATATTGTATATTCTATTTATCTAAATAAACTCCATTTATTTAGATCTTTAAAATTTTTTGTTTAAATGTTTTGTAGTTTTCTGGGGAAAGTTCTGGCATATATTCTTTTCTAGGGAAAGGTCTGGCATATATTCTTTTGTATTTATTTTTAGATATTTGATATTTTATGCTATTTTGAATGTTACAAGTATAAAGAAATGTAATTAATTTTTATATTTTCCATTTACTCAACAAAAGTGCTAAATTCACTTATTAATTATGCATTCTCAGTGATTGTTTTTTGAATTCTCTATATATCTAAACCATATTGTTTGCAGATAATGTGTTTTACATTTACATTTTCAATACTTATGTTTGTCTTCGTTTTGCACTATTTTACTAATTAGAACCACAGTATAATGTTGAAAAGAAGATACAATATTCTTGTCTCACTTCAGACTTTAAGAAGTAAAGCATTCAATATTTTACTGTTAAGTATTCCATTATAGATGTTTTGCAGATATTTTCAGATTGAGAAATTTTCCTTAACTTCTAGCTTACTGAAACTTTTCATGAAAGTGTTTTTCATTTTATCAAATTTTTTTACTTACTAATGAGAAAAACAAGGCTTTTATCTTTATTTGAGTTTCAAATGTTAAACCAATATTGCTTCCTTGAATAAACCATATTTGTACTGATATGTTAGCATTTTTATATATTGCTAAATTCAATTTTCTGATATTATATTTCTTGTGGTAAAAAATACATACCATATGAGCTCTACCTTCTTCACAAATTTTTATTTTTATTTTTTATTTATTTTTATTTTTTTGAGACGAAGTCTCGCTTTGTTGCCCCGGCTGGAGTGCAGTGGCACAATCTCAGCTCACTGCAACCTCTCCCTCCCGGATTCCAGCAATTCTCCTGCCTCGGCCTTCTGAGTAGCTAGGACTACAGGGCTGTGCCACCATGCCCAGCTAATTTTTGTATTTTTAGTAGAGATGGGGTTTTGCCACGTTGGCCAGGCTGGTCTCAACTCCTAACCTCAAGCAATCTGCCCGCCTCGGCCTCCCAAAGTGCTGGGATTACAGGCATGAGCCACCGCACCTGGCCTAAATTTTTAAGTGTACAATACAATATTGTCAACTCTAAATACAATGTTGTAAAGCAGATTTCTAGACATTTTGCACCTTGCATGACTGGAACTTTATATCCATTAAACAGCAACTTGCAATTTCCTTCATTCAAAATCCTGGCAACCACCATTTCTGTTTCTATTATTTTGACTACTTTAAATGCTTCATATAAGTGGAGTCATGGAGTATCTGTCCTTCTATGACTGACTCATTTCACTTAATATAGTGCCTCCATGGTTCACTCATGTTGTAACATATGGCAGAATTTCCCTGTTTTTATGGCTGAATAATATTTCATTGTATGTATAGATCATATTTTATTTTTCCATTCACCTATTGATGTTGGCTATTGTAAACAATCCTGTAATAAACACTGGAGCATAGATATTTCTTTAAGATCCTGATTCCAATTGCTTTAGATGAATACTTATAAGTGGGATTGCTCAATTATATGATAACACTATTTTTAATTGTTTTGGGAACCTCCATACTGTTTCTTTAGTGATTGCAAGATTTTACATTACCACCAACAGTGCACAAGGATTCCAACTCTCCACTTTCTTGCCAACACCTATTTTCAATTTTTCTTGTAATGTTCATTCTAACTGGTATAAGTGATATCTAAATGTGTTTTTGATTTATGTTTCCCTGATGGTTAATGGTGTTGAACATGTTTTCATATACTTCTTGGCCACTTATGTGTCAAAGATCTTGACCTACTTTAGTGTGTGTGTGTGTCTGTGTGTGTGTGTGTGTGTTTGGCCGAAGGGAGGTTCTTTTACTATTGAGTTGTAGGAATTCCTTATATATGTTGGATTTTAACCCCTTATCAGATATAACAGATTCCTCATTCTGTTCATGGTTTTGCAAATATTTTCTACCATTCCATAGGTTGACTTTTCAATCTGATTATTTTTTCCTTTTCTGTGCACTAGCTTTGATGCAGCTTGACATACTCTCACTTGCCCACTTTTGTTTTGTTGCCTAAGTTTTTTGTGTCAGATCTAAGAAATAATTGCCAAGACTAATGTTACTAAGTTTTTCCCTATGTTTTCTTCTAGAAATTTTATAGATTTAGGTTTCAAATTTAAGTCTTTAATCCATTTTGAGTTGATTTTTGTGTATGGTGCAAGATAAGGGTCCAATTTCATTCTTTTACATGTGCATATCCAGTTTTCTTAGTATCATTTTGCAATACTATCTTTTCTCTATGGCACCCTTGCAGAAGATTCTTTGACCACATATACAGGGGTTTATTTATAGGTTTATTTCTGGGCTCTTTATTTAGTTGCATTGGTCTATAGGTCTGAATTTATTCCAGTACCATACCATATCGATTACTGTAGCTTTATAATGTGTTTTAAAATTAGAATATGTGAGGTCACCAGCTTCAGCTTTTTCATCAAGACTGTTTTATTTATTTAAGGTCCTTTGTGGTTCCACATAAATTTTAGGATTATTTTTTACGTTTTTGAAAAAAATGCTAGTGAGACTTTGGTAGGGATTTTATTAACCTATAGACCATTTTGGGTAGTATGGAGATTTGGGCAATATTAGTTCTTCCAATCCATGAACATGGATGTCTTTTCATTTATTTGCATTCTCTGATTTCTTTCAGCACTGTTTTGTAGATTTCAGTGTACTCTTTCATCTCCTTCATAAAATTTACTTTTAAGTATTTTATTATTTTTGATGCTATTGGAAATGTGATTGCTTTATTGATTTCCTTTTTAGATTGTTTTTTGTTAAAGTATAGAGGCACAACTGATTTTTGTATGTTTATTTTGGATCCTGAAACTTTACTGAATTTATTTATTAGTACTAACAGTCTTTTTGTGGAATCTTTGGGACTTTCTATGTATATGATGATGTTATCTACAAACAGAGATAATATTACTTCTTCCATTCTAATTTGAATGCTTTTTATGTTTTTAATGTTTTCTTGCCTAGTTGCTCTGGCTAGTACTTCTAGAACTATGTTGAATAAAAGTGGTAAAAGGGCATTTTTGTCTTCTTCATGATCTTAGAAAAAAAGCTTTCCATTTTCTTACTATTCAGCATGATGTTAGCTGTGGACATTTCACACATGACTCAACTTATGTTGAGTTAATTTTCTTCTATTCCTATTTTTTTGAGTATTTTCATCATGAAAGGATGTCAAATTTTGTCAAATGCTCTTTCTGCATCTATTGAGATCATCATGTGATTTTCGTCCTTCATTCTGTTAATGTGGTACATCACACTAATTGATTTTCATATGTTGAAACATCTTTGCATCCCAGGGATAAATCCCACTTGGTTGTAAAGTACAATTATTTTAATGTGCTGTTAAATTTTGTTTTCTAGTGTTTTGGTGAGGATATTTCCATCTATATTCATCAGTAATATTGTCCTGAAGTTTTATTTTCTTGTAGTATCTTTTCTGACTTGGTTATCAGGCCAAAGCTAGACTCATAAAATAGGTTTGAAAGTGTTCTCTCCACTTCAATTTTTTTTGAAAAGTTGGCATTAATTATTTTTTAAACGTTTGATATTCCTTGGGGAAGCCAACTGATCTTTGGCTTTTCTTTGCTGGGAGATTTTTGATTACCAGTACAATCTCCTTACTAGTTATACTTCTAGTGAGATCTTTCTGTTTCTTCATGATTCAGTCATGATAGATTTTATGTTTCTAGGAATTGATCTATTTCTTCTAAATTATTCAAATTGTTGGCAAAAAATTTTTCATAAAAGTATCTTTTCATCTTCTTAAACTCTGTGATATTTATTTTAATGTCTCCTGTTTCATCTATGATTTTGTTTGAGTCTTGGCTGGAGAGTGCCACCCTTATAAATTGATTAGTGCTTTTTAAAAGAACTTGAGGGGGGCAAGTTTACCTCTTTCACTCTCCTCTCATGTGAGAATGCAGCCCCCTTTTTTGCCCTCTATCCCTTCTCCTATGTGAGGACACCTAGACATCCTGATCTATGAGGAGCAGGCCTTTGCCAGACACTGAACCTGCTGGCACCTTGATTATGAGTCCGCCTCCAGGACTGTGAGAAAATAATTTCTATTGTTTATAAATTACCCAGTCTTGTGTATTTTGTTATAGCACCATGAATGAACTAAGACAGAAAGTGGTACCAACGATGTTGTTACAACAGATATCTAAAAATGTGAAAGCAGCTTTGGACTAGGTAAGGGATAAAGGCTGGGAGAATTTGGAGGTTGCTAAAAACAGCCTAGACTGTCATGAGCACAGCATTAATGGAAATTCTGGTGAGGGATTAAAAGAGAAGAGCTGTAGAGAGAGTGACACTCTTCTTAGAGATGTAAATAGTTGTGATCAGAATGCTGGTAGAATCATGGATGATAAAGGCCATTTCAATGAGGTCTTAGGCAGAAATATGGAATGTCTTACTGGAAACTGGAGGGAGGAAGACCATTCTTCTTAAAAGTGGCACATAACTTGGCTGAATTATGTCCATGTCTAGTACTTTATGGAAGGCAGAATTTTAAAAAAAATGAATTCCAGTTTTGGTAAGATATTGCTAAGCAGGAAAGAATTTCAGATGTTGCATGGCTTCTCATAACTGTTTATAATTTATACACAAAAGGGAAGCAGAACTTAAATATTTGGAAAATTCTCAGCCTAGCCAGATAGTAAAGAATAAGATGGTGTGTTAGACAATACGAAAGGTGTGGCATAAGAGTAGTATGGATAGGCTGGGCACGTGGTGGCTTATGCCTGTAATCCCAGCACTGTAAGAGCTGAGGTGGGTGCATCACTTTAGGCCAGGAGTTTTAGAAAAGGCTGGCCAATATGGCGAAATTCCATCTCTACTAAAAAATACAACAATTAGCCAGGTGTGGTGGCACATGCCTGTAATCCCAGCTACTCAGGAGGCTGAAGCACGAGAATCGCTTGAATCTGGGAGGCAGAGGTTGCAGTGAGCTGAGATGGCACCACTGGACTCCAGCCTGGAGGGCTGGAAGACCATCCTTCTTAAAAGTGGCAAATAACTTGGCTGAATTATGTCCATGTCTAGTACTTTATGGAAGGCAGAATTTAAGAACAATGAATTCTAGTTTTGGTGACAGAGCAAGACGATGTCTCAAAAAAAAATTTTTTTTTAAGTAGTATGGATGGAAGGAAGCCAGATGCTATTCAACAATACAATGAAAGAATGACCCCAAAGGCAGTTTAGAGATTTTTGAGGCTGAACAAGCCCAGTGGGCTAGGGCTTCAAAGGCCTAACAGTTTCAAGGGAGAGGTCCAGGGTACCTGTGGGAACTTAAGGCTCACTGCCCAGGGCCACTCCAGTCTCTGCTCCCTGCATTCTGGTGCATCACTTCTTGACTGCCCTAACAATGCCACCAATGGACCCAGGTATGGCTTAGGTCACTACTCGGAAAGGTACAGGCCATAAACCATGATGGTGTCTGCACAGCGCTAACTCTGTAAGTGCACAGAGTGAAAAAACCATGGAAGCATGGCAAACTCCACCTAGACTTTTCCTCTCTTGCTGTCTTCCTTTATGTTTCACTGATCTTTATGTAGTGACATACTTTGATTACTTTCTCACTTATTTTTGTGTATCCTCTGCTGGTATTTTCTTTGTGGTAACCATGAGGCTTCCATAAAACATCTTATTGTTATAACATATTCTAAATAAACACCCACTCATATTTTGTTTTTACATATTCAAGAGTGAGGGTAAAATAGAGGCATTTTAAAACAATCAAAGCATGACAGAATTTATCAGTCATACTCTCAGTAAGTGAATCACTAAATTTTTAACAAGAGATAATTGAATGAAAAAAGAAAATAGGTTGAAAGATATCCCTGTGTACAAATAAACTGCCAAACTTTTGGAGCAATCTGAACAAACACTGATGCTAAGAAAATAAAAAATTGTGGGATATAAAAACTAGATAAAAATAAAATACCAAAAATAGTACCATGTAAAATGAGAGGGAGTAATAGGAATTAAAGCCTTTTTTTTTTATTTTTTTGAGATGAAGTTTCACTCTTGTTGCCCAGGCTGGAGTGCAATGATGCAATCTCAGCTCACTGCAACCTCCACCTCCTGGGTTCAAGCAATTCTTTTGCCTCGGCCTCCCAAATAGGTGGGATTACAGGTGCCCCCCACCACATCCGGCTAATTTTTGTATTTTTAGTAGAGACGGGGTTTCATCATGTTTGCCAGGCTGGTCTCGAACTCCTGACCTCAGGGATCCACCCGCCTTGGCCTCCCAAAGTGCTGGGATTACAGGTGTGAGCCGCCACGCCTGGCTGAATTAAAGCTTTTTAATCTGTGTGTATTGCTCTGGAAAGGACAGAAATATTGATTAAATTAGCCTGCCAATTTAGGTATGCATGTCTTTATGATGACTGAAATCTATTTCTCAGGTCATAACCCCAAAAGACACTATTTCTGTTCATTTCCCTTTCCCTACCCTCAGTTCAGGAGTTTAAAAAAGCAGTAAGATACCAACTACTCTTGTATATCTTTTGTAACAGATAGATTTTGCTGGTAATCTATACCAGCAAACCTGTTTCATGATTATCTTCCTCTTCAGAGAGCTATGAGCACTTCACTTATCTTTCTACCAGAAGTTAAATGTTTCCTCTTCATCCATTCTCACCTCTTCTTTTTAAGCTTGATTCAAGATTCAATCTCATTATTTCAAACCAAGGTAGTAAAATATAATCACTTATGTGTATCTGAATTACCTGGAGAAAACTTGTCAAAATATATAAGCTGGATTCCACATTCACATTCCCAGATGCACACATGCAAGAGAACTGAGATGAATACTTACAGGAATGTTTCTAAAAGTTTCTCTCCATCCAGGTTATTTTGATGCACAGCCCATAATCATCAAGTTAAATCTATTTACATATTCTAGGATACCATGAGGCAAGACATAATTTATAACAAGTCTCTATAATTCACTGAGTCTACCCTAAATCATAGTATCCTACAGTAAAATTCCAATAGATCTTATGTTTAATCTGTAACTTGGTACCTTGCAAAATTCCTTTTTTTCTCATTTCATAGCAATATATGCTTATTATGGGATGAGAAAAATTTCAAAGAAACATAATTGGTCTTAATTCTATTTTTTTCATTTTTATTCTAATTTTTCCATTTTTATTCTAATGTGTATGTGTGTATGCACATATACATTTTGCTAAATAAATTACATGTTTTCTTTCTTTTTATATATTAACTTGTTCTTATCTTTCTTTATGTAATGTTATTTTGTGGCCATTCTCCAATGCCTTTATAAAAATCTTCCAACACTTAAATTTTTGTTTTATATTTCATCATATAGGTGTACTGTGACTTATTTACAGTCTACATTGTTGAACATATAATAGTTTTCATTCTTTACTAAGATAATGACATGAAGTTCTTCAGTACAAATATTTGATAACTTTCTTAAAAGAGTCTCAGGAATGGGTTTACTGGGGATAAACATTTTTTTTTTTCCAGGTGGAGTTTCGCTCTTGTCACCCAAGCTGGAGTGCAATGGCGCGATCTCGGCTCACTCAGCCTCTGCCTCCCCTGTTCAAGCAATTCTCCTGCCTCAGCCTCCCGAGCAGTTGGGATTATAGGCACCCACCACCACGCCTGGCTAATTTTTGTATCTTTAGTAGAGACAGGGTTTCGCCATGTTGGTCAGGCTGGTCTCAAACTCCTGACTTCAGGTGATCCGCCCACCTTGGCCCCCCAAAGTGCTAGGATTACAGCCACCGTGCCCAGCCAGGGATAAACATTTTTAAAGCTCTTCATTTCATGTAGATTATATTAAGGGTCTGTTATTTATGTGAAGTTTATCTCTTTATGGAGAATCACACCACCTCAGAAAATCTACACTCTTTTACAGACCATTATGAAATATGTGGTCTCATGATAGAATATTATAATCTTCATAGAGTAGATGGGGTTGCAGAGAAATCAGACATCTGAACTCTTTTCCCTTTATTACAATTTACTTGCTCTGTGGCCTAAAGCAATTCACTGAACAATTTTGTTAGAAAACTGCCTCGAGGTTCTACGGAGTAAGGAAGAACAGGAAGGTTATGTTCACATTCTCTTAAAGGTTGGACTGTGGGGCTATAAGATTCAAGGAGACAAAACAAGATATAAAATTAAGAGCCTGGTCCAACATACAAAAGAAAACAAGTGACTATATTACTCCAGGGGCAACATTGCAAAGGATTACATTTAACATATTTGTAGATTTCCAGAAATTGAAACACCGTATTGGCCTTTCATAAGCAAGCATTTTTTTTCTGTTTAAACTCCTAAAATGTTTCAGTTTAACACAGCAAATTCACTTTATAAAGTTAACATTGTTCCATAATTATTTATCTAATTTTTATATGTATAGGTTATTCCCTTTTTCCTGTTTCTTTCTCAAATGCTCATGTAAATTTAATACAAGAAATGGTTTAGTTATTTTTAAAGCACGGACAATAACATGTCTTTTGAACTGATGCTGATTTGGTGAAAGCAGAGAGGAACCTATTTGAAATTAAACATCTGTTGCCATTTTTAATTCTGTAGAAACTTTTGGTAATTTACAAAAAAGCATTTTTCAACAAACCCTTATGAGCACTTTGTATGGGTCCAGCCCTGTTAGACAATAAAAATTCAGAAAACAGTAAGAGATGATCTCTCTTCAAAGCATTCATAGCATGGTAAGAGAGACAAACATGTATACAAATAATTACAGTACCATTGATAGGCACTACTACACTTGAGAAAACATTTAGGCTAGAATAGAAAACTAATAAATTGAGCCTTGTGGTCAGGTCTGGAAAAACTTTTCAGAGGAGGTAACTTTTGAATAGACGGAAAAAAAAAAGGAAAAAAAGAAAAAGACTTCAAAGCAGTGAAAAGAAACACATTAAAATCAGAGGCTATAGCATGTTGCATTAAAAGAACATAGAATTGGCCGGGCACGGTGGCTCACGCCTGTAATCTGAACACCTTGGGAAGCTGAGGCAGGTGGATTACAAGGTCAGGAGATCAAGACCATCCTGGATAACACGGTGAAACCCCATCTCTACTAAAAATACAAAAAAATTAGCAGGGTGTGGTGGCGGGCGCCTGTAGTCCCAGCTACTCGGGAGGCCGAGGCAGGAGAATGGTGTGAACCCGGCAGGCGGAGCTTGCAGTGAGCCGAGATCACGCCACTCCAGCCTGGGCAACAGAGCAAGACTCCGTCTCAAAAAAAAAAAAAAAAGGAACATAGAATTATAAAACATGGATGATGCTATGAGTGGTCAAAAAAATGTCACATATTACAGAACTGTCTACTGAAATACATCCTGTCACTATTTACCACCAGGTATCACTTCTCTTTTTGCTGTAATCCTTAAGAAGTTATTAGAAATCGTTTTATTTGGTGCTTCTATACAGATATTGTGCATAATACTCTCCAAACTAAAACTGATTTGTGAATGAAATTTAAAGAGAACATAAAAAATCATTCAGTGATTGTGATAGAACCAGAAGGACTGTGAGCCTTCAGGACTTAAGATGTTTGCCACAGAATAACTGAGCAAGACTTCAAGAAACATGGTACAGAAAAGAGAGTTTCCCTATAGCTCAGACTCACTGTTTGGAGCAGCATTTCCAGGAGAACTGAGCAGAGTGCAGAGTACAAAGGCCCTGGAATTCTTTCCAAATATCAGTGACTTTCTGATGATGACTTTGATGTCTTTGGAGTGAGGCATGTTACAAGCACAAAGTATTTATTACTAACTTGTCACAGGAAAAATTATCTCATAGAAAAATTTAAGAGCTGAACGTTAAAAATTTCAACCTAGCCAAACAACATTCTATGTTTTATGACGAGCAGCCTGCTAAATTAAAAAAGAAAAAATAAAATGTTATGAGCAATTAACATCTTTCATGCAGTGTTTCTGTACAAATGTCTATTAAATATTAAGGTGGATCACGACAGGCAGCTCTCCAGGGCTCTGCAGAGCACACAACACATGCGGATCATCTGTCTGCATCAGCAGAGGCTGCAATTCAGAGATAATCAAGTTCTTCTCCCCAACTCTATCTGCAACTATCCATTTCCTTTTCTCTTTTTTTTCCTCCTCCCCATTGAAAATCTAATGTGATGATTTAAAATACACCTTTAAAAAAAAACCTACACATAAAAAGAGAGAAATTAAACTGCACTGAAAGATTTACTATGACAGAATGTAATGTGGGATATGTTTGCTGTTTCTCCTGGTATTTCCTGGGATGAAGCATTCAGCTTAAGAAAAAGAGAATTTTATTATCTGTTCAGCAAAGCCTAGAGAGAAGATTAGCCTTCCAGATATAGAACTACAGAAAGCACTGTGGAAGGCTAGAAGGAAGAAGCACATTCCAGTAGTAATTCACACATTCTCTCCCAGAGCAAATTTCCTCACAAATGGCAACAAGATTCTGTTCAAACATTTACTAAATTAGATGTGCTCTATTTTCTTCCGGATGAAGTACTTGGAAGCTAATATTTTATCCTTAAATATTTGCATATAATGATTTCTAAGACATGCATGAGGCATATCTGATACTGTATTTAAAGGGTATTCAAAAAGAGACTCTAGAAGAGCTGTGTACCCCAAGAAATATTTCCTGTTCATAATCTTCTTTATGCTTCTAGAGTACCTTGCACTTAGCACTACTCTTATGTAAATCACACTCTCTGGTGTTTACTTATTTACTCATTTACTCATCTCACCATACTGACAGAGGGCAGAATTTGAGATTTACTTGTTCTTGTATCTCCATACACTGCCCTGGCAATATCAAGCATTAATAGAATGTTTTTAAGTGATTAAACAATAGCTTATAACCTTGAGGAGTTGATATTATAGTATTAAATATAATAATAGCATAGGTATTTCATTTTGAAACTAAATCCTATTAAAATGTAATTTAACACGTTGATGTTTCAAGGGTTACAACTAAGTGTCTTCTGAAATGATGCTGAAATTATCATTCTTCGAAAGTGAAAACAATTCACATTCCAGATTTTTAATTCAAATGGTTTTATTGTGACATCTTATAAGAGAAGGAAAAAATATTTCTATTGGTAGTTTGAATCCTATGAATTTAGAAAATATGTTTTTTAAACATCTAGTTAGCCTGAATTCCTAAAGTTTCTTTGAATTTATAAAACATATTATTATAACCAGATACATATTTGGTTATACATAAACCTACAGTATTTTTCTAATATTTTAGAATTTTTTTCTTAAAAATTAGGTCAACGTTCAGTGCTAATTATTAAAACTATTCAAAAATTTCTCCTTCTGAGTAAATCCTGCTAAAGTATTTAGGCCATGAGTGCTTTTATCAGAAGGAACCCTTTGTGCTTTGAGTTAGCCATTCTCATGATTACTTACCACCCTTAAACACCTAAGAAATCAAGATAAAATCAGCAAGAATTGATATACGTGCCTATAACTACCATGTGCCAGGAACTGGCAGTGTCGTTTACATGAATGTGTTATTCAGAAGAGCTGCCTCTTGGCTTCTGATTTCTGGCATCCAAAGTAGAATTTGATTACACACAATACTCAGTATCTCAAAGCTGTCATTTGATTTCTCAGCTCTAGTAGCTTTGTAGGTAGGTGGATAATGTTTATTCTGCACCCTTGAGAAGAGTTATCATTTTAAAGTAATACAAAAACAATTCAAGAAGCAGTGCAAACCATTTTAAAAGTAATGGTCTGCGATGCCATCAGAACGGGTGGATTCTAATCTTGGTCTGTTGGTACCTAACTGTGTGGTGTTTGGCTAATCTCTCACCTCTCTGTGTCACAACTCACTTCCTCATAAACAGAGAGGGTTCTAGGATTTACTCACTCATTCCAGGTAGTTACTGTGCACTGACCATATCCAAGACATTATGCTAAACTTCACAGATGATGCAAGTAGTCTTCAAATTGCTAATAGAAATAACTAGTTCTTTTAGAAGTTGAGTTAGAAGTTACTGAATTGAAATAGATGTAGTTACTTCCAGAGACCCAGAAATTACTAAATCTTGTCCTGCCAATCACCTATTCTTTCTAAGCCATTCCCGAGGGAATTATGCATACATTTATTGACTTGTGTATATTGAACCATCCCTGTATCCCTGGAATGAAACCAACTTGATCATGGTGAATTATATTTTTGATGTGCTGTTGGATTTGGTTAGCTAGTAATTTGTTAAGAATTTTTGCATCTATGTTAATCAGGGATATTCGTCTGTCTGGGTTTTTTTTTTTTTTTTTTTTTGGTTAGGTCCTTTCCTGGCTTTGGTATCAGAGTGATATTGGCTTCACAAAATGAGTTAGGGAGGATTCTCTCTTTCTCAATATTTTGTAATAGTTTCAATAGGACTGGCACCTACTAAAACTATCGAATGTCTGGTAGAACTCAGCTGTGAATCTATCTGGCCACAGGCTTCTTATTGTTGTTGGCAATAAATAGTCCCATCAAAAACTGGGCAAATGACATGGATAGACAACGCTCAAAAGAAGACATACAAATGGCAAAGAAACATTTAAAAATGCTCAACATCACTAGTCATCAGGGAAACACAAATTAAAACCACAATGATATATCATCTTACCCCAGCCAGAATGGCCATTACTAAAAAGTCAAAGAACAATAGCTGTTGGTGTGGATATGGTGAAAAGGAAAAGCTTATACACTGTTGGGGAGAATATAAATTAGCACAACCCCTGTAGCAAGCAGTATGAAGATTTCTCAGAGAAGTAAAAGTAGATCTTCCATTTGATGGACAAATCCTACTACTGGCTATATACCCAAAGGAAAAGTCATTATTATCAAAAAGACACCTGCAAGCATAAGTTTATACAGCACAATTCACAATTGTAAGGATATGGAACCAATCTAAGTGCAGATCAACCAATGAGTGAATAAAGAAAACGTGGTATACATACAGCATGGAATACTACTCATCCATAAAAAATAATGAAATAATGTATTTTGCAGCAACTTGGTTGGAGCTGGAGGTCATTATTATAAGTGAAATAACTCAGTATTGGAAAACCAAATACCGTATGTTCTCACTTATAAGTGAGGGCTAAGTTATGGGTACACAAAGGCATACAGAGTGATATAATGGACATTGGAGCCTCAGAAAAGGGGGGACAGATTAACAAAAACAACATACTGGGTATAATGTACACTACTCAGGTGACGGGTACACTAAAATCTCAGACTTCATCACTATAACATTCATTCATGTAACCAGAAACCACTTGTACCCCAAAAGCTATTGAAATTTTCTTTTAAAAATGAAAGAAACTGAGTCAACAGCTAATAAACAGAAAATCTCAGACTGGAACCAAGGATTTGAATCTAAGGCATGTGTTCTTAATACCACCCCCTAAAATAGTATAAGGAACCAGATATCACTTTTGAAATTGATGCTGTTAATCCCAAACAAATACCATTACCTTCAAAATTGCCTCCAGCAATAGAATAGATACAGAATAGATATGTTGTACTTATAAAGACCAATGTTGTTTTCCTCCTCTAGTTTGCTTTGGAACTCTCAGGCTGCTAAAACAAGATGCCTATTCTTTGCCATCAGCCTGCACCATACACTGCCTAGAATGGTGACAAATAGAATCCTCTGCTCTCATCTTTGTTTAGAAATCTGTCCCTTTTTCTATATTGTATCTGGAGAGGACCAAAAGACTGCCTGTGTTTTGTGCATCTTCATGAGTGTGTGTTCTCTGTGAAAAGGCATATTCATATGAAAAAGAAAAAAAACTCCTCGAAATACTCTTTCAACAACATGACAGTTCTAACTCCATTAATTGTAATCTACATGCTACGAGGAAGAATGGCATCAAACATGTCATTTTGGTTTATAGAATGGACCCTGCCTCAATTATCTGTCCCCTATAATCACAAAGGTAGTGATAATTAAACAGAGAGTAAAAGACTGAAAATAGCAAGAACTGACTTAAATCCATTATTCCACCCTGCTATTAGAAGAGAATTGAGCACAACTGTCTGCGTTGTAACACAGTGGTCCACCCACTTGTCAAGTATGACTCAATGCATAGTCTTCTCTCATGAGGATGGATATAAGAAGAGGTAAACAGAAATAGAAGCTTCTAAGTACACAGAGAAGAATGGAAGTATTTCTCTCCCACATGTACAAATGAAGTATTCTTTCTCTTTCAAAGATAGTTCCTTTTATCTTCAAAACAGTAGCATCATAATGAGTAAAAAGATATTAGTTTTCCTGATTTCCATATGACACAATTGTGGAAGATGTTTCCAAATACCTTAGTTCAAGACATACATGCCCTGTTACATGAGCCAGAATACACTTTACCCATAATTCCTAAGACATGTCCAATATTAATTCATGTATGTTATTTATTTAAAGCAATGGAGATTTATAAAGAATCTGTTTCAATATAGATTCTTCTCTCATTGATACATTCAGCATAGCTAATGGACACTAATAAAATTGATAAATCCTAATATGCTTGCCCCTTTATTTTATATTTGAGAATCTTCTTCCAGAATTTCACTGTGGATTTGGAGTTTGTGTGATTCAACTCCAACCAGAAACCTTATTTGTGATTATATATGATGATTACCCGTCATACAATAGAGCAGATTACAACTGAAGAAAGAAGAAACAAGAATGTCCACTGTTACTTAATTTTATATTACTCCTCTGAAATGCACCACTGTGACCCAAAATAAAACCCTCAAAGTGAACTGGTTTCCAAAGTGAAACTTCTAGATTTCCTTCAGATCAATTATTCTCACTCAGCATCTATAGAACCACGGGTGATTCATTAAACTATATTCTGTCACCCAAGCTATCACATTGCCACTTTAGAATTATTTTATACAGAAACTCTACAATTTAGCAGTTATAAATTTTCTAAAGATATTAATGACTGTAAATGTGGCTAGATTGTCAGTGGATGTACAATATTGTGCACAATTAAGGATAACCCAATACTGGAAAAAGTATTTTTTTCAACACTTAGTTGACTCAGAATTGGACTCATGTACCAGGTAAGAACAAGCATGCAGGCATCATATTTTCCTTTATAAGTTAGAGAGTACATAAAACATTTCAGGGATATTTTTCCACTGTCTCCTAAAGGAGAATAGACTATTTTTGTGTCCACCACAGCCTCTAGTCTTCCTGGTGGCTGGAATATTTATCCAAAAGACCAAGCTAAAACCTAAATGACATCCTTAATGCCTCTATCTCCTTCATGACTCACATCCAACTGATTAACTCCCCTTCTGCCACATACATGTGCTTATAGACACACACAGACACAAACACACACACACACACACTCTCTCTCTCTT
Source organism: Pan troglodytes (assembly GCF_028858775.2). Classification (NCBI taxonomy): domain Eukaryota; kingdom Metazoa; phylum Chordata; class Mammalia; order Primates; family Hominidae; genus Pan; species Pan troglodytes. Next base: position 110,375,534 of record NC_086015.1, read on the forward strand.
TCTCTCTTCCATCCTCTGCCACTGCAACTCATTCCCTCATCATCTTGTTTTATCATCCCAAATAATTTATTAACAACTTCACTATGGTGTACCAAATAATATGCTAGTTACTAGGTACATTAAAAAAATAAAATAAAAAGCACAAATCAAATATTTCTCATTGATCACAGCTATATGTGAAAAGAGATGCATAATCAAACAATTAGATTCAAATGTTAAATATACTAAAAGCATGTATGAAGAGAAAACCAATTTTCATTGAGGGAGTCAGATGTGTATATGTGGCTCTGATGGCCTAGACTAAGAAGTGGATGACGAACAAGGAAGGGCATATCAATGAAAGGGAATAGCATGTACAAGGCAATGAGATGCTGAAGATCAAGCCATATTGAGAGATATTTGAGTAGTTCAATGTTTCTGAAAACCCCAGGCTGTGGGCAGCATACTGGTTGCACACTCACAGCATCACTGTTCTGCCTGGGGATCCTCCACCATTGACCCACTGCATCAACAGACCACCTGCAGCCATACCCAACAATGCACGCACTCTGACTCCTGCAAGCACAGGGAACTGGTGAATCACTGGAGAGTCACGGGCCTCCTGGCAACCTAACCTTCGGCACGGACCACCCCTAAGGAAAGAGGGGATGCAGCCCACCAAAGTCCCCTTTGGGGCAAAGAAAACTTAGCACAGTGGTGCAATTGAAGAGGATAGCACCAAGGCCTAGGAACAGACTGGGAGAGGGAGTCATCTCTTGCCCCCCTCCCCAGAGCACTGAAATACAAAAGGAAGGGTGAGTGCAGGTAAAAGCCTATCGGCTGGCCCTCTCTTATGCACCATCTACTGACCTGCAGCCTGAATTACACCACCAAACAAAAATACATTGTTTCAGCATACAACACCTGTGAAACCCACTGCAGAACCCTATCTACTACCATGGAAACCATACAGAGCCTTGGCCCTCTGCAAGTACCCAGAAGCAAAGCCAATGGACTAAATAAAACATACACCACAGTCAACCCCTTAAGGGAAAAAAGAGTATAAAAACAAACAACCCCATCCAAACAACAGCAAATTCCAAAAGAAAAAGAAGTGACCGCTCTCTCAGATGGGAAGGAATCAGAGCAAGAACTCAGGCAATTCAAAAAGCCAGAGCATTTAATCATGTCCAAAGGATCACACTAGCTTCCTAGTAATGGATGCTAACCAGATTGAAATGTCTGAAGTGACAGACATAGAATTCAGAATCTGGATGGCAAAGAAGCAATGAGATCCATGAGAAAGTTGAAATCCAATCCAATAAAGCCAGAAAAGCCATCCAAGATTTGAAAGACCACATAGTTATATTAAGAAAGAACGAAACAGAGCTTCAGGAATTGAAAAAATCACTATAGTTATTTCAAAATACAGTTTAAAGCCTTAATAGCAGACTAGACCAAGCAGAGGAAAGAATTCCAGAGCTCAAAGATCAGTCCTTCAAATCAACCCAGTCAGGCAACAACAACACAAAAAAAAAGAATTTTAAAAAATGATCAAAGCATCCAAGAAATATGAGATTATGCAAAGTGACCAAACCTGTTACTCATTAGCATTCCTGTGAGAGAAGAAGAGAGAGTAAGCAATTTGGAAAACATACTTGAGGATATAATCTATGAAAATGTCCCAATCTCATTACAGAGGTTAACATGCAAATTCAAGAAACTCAGAGAACTACTGCAAGATATTATACAAGACGACCATCCCCAAGGCACATATTTATCAGAGTTTCCAAAGCCAATGTGAAAAAAAAAAAAACCTTAAACAAATCAAGAAGAAAAAAACAAACAACCCAATTAAAAAGTAGGCAAAGGACACAAACAGTCGTCAAAAGAAGACACACAAGCGGCCAAAGAACATATGAAAAAATGCTCAAAGTCACTACTCGTCAGAGAAATAAAAATCAAAGCTACAATGCGATACTGTCTCACACAAGACAGAATGTTTATAGTTACAAAAAAAAACAGTGAGGCTGCAGAGAAAAGGGAATTCTTATATACTGTTGGTGGGAATGTAAATTAGTTCTGCCCATGTAGAAAGCAGTGTGGAGATTTCTCAAAGAACTAAAAATAGAACTAGCATTTGATCCAGCAATCCCCTTACTGGGTATATACCCAAAGAAAAATAAATTTTTCTACCCAAAAAATACCTGCACTCATGTATTTTTCACAACACCGTTCACAATAGCAAAGTCATGGAAACAGCCTGGGTGCCCACATAAAGATGGAAACAATAGACACCGGGGGCTTAGAAAAGAGGGAGAGGAGTACGGACTTAAAAACTTTCTTTTGAGTATGCTGTTCACTATCGGGGTGATGAGATCCATAGAAGCCCAAACTGCAGCATCACAAAATATACTCTTCTAACAAACTTGCACATGTACCCTTGAATTTAAAATAAAAATTAATTTTTTAAAAAACTGAAAGTATTCTGAAATGAATGAAAACACAACACATTACAATTTAAGAAATGCCACTAAAGCAGTATGTAGAAAAAAGTTACAGCCCTAACGCACAACTTAGAAGATATTCAATCACTGACCTCAGCTTCTACATATGAATCTAGAAAATGAAGAGCAAAGTGAACCCAAAGAACCAAGGGAAAGGAAGTAGTACAGATTAGCACAGAAATAAATAAAGCAGAAGACAGAAAACAATATACATCAATAAAATAAAAACTTATTCTTTGAGGTTAATAACATTAATTGACCTCTAGCCATACTGATTAGGGAAAAGAGAAGACACAAATTATAAATACCAGGAATGACAGAGGTGATAAGTTATAAATTGTACTGCTATTAAGATCATAATATGGAAATATTAACTTTATGCCAATAAACTCAACAACTTAGATTAAATAAAAATATCTTGAAAGACAAACTACCAGATCTTACTCAAGAAGCAATATATATTCTGAATAGCCCTATACATATTTTAAAAATTGAATTTGTTGTTGAAGACCTTCCCGCAAAGAATACTTCAGGACAAGATGGTTTCACTGGAGAATTCTACCAAATATTTAAGAAAGAAGTAATATCATTTTTACATGAATCATCCACAAATTTAAAGGAGAGTCAATACCTCTTAACTTATTCTATGAAGCCAGCTTTATACAGATACCAAAACCAGATAAATACATTATGAGAAAAGAAAATTACAGAACAAGATTGTTTACAAACACAGATACAATAATTTTTGACAAATATCAGCAAATTACTTCCTACAATATATAGAAAGAACAATATCATAATCAGGTGAGTTTTATCACAGACATGCAAGATTGATTCAATCATTCAGAAGTCAATCAATGTAGGCCAGGTATGGCGGCTCACACTTGTAATCCCAACACTTTGGGAAGCCGAGGTGGGCAAATCACTTGAGGTCAGGTGTTCGAGACCAGCCTGAGCAACATGGTGAAACTCCGTCTCTACTAAAAATACAAAAATTAGCTGGGCGTGGTGGCGGGTGCCTATAGTCCCAGCTACCCGGGAGGCTGAGGCAGGAGAATTGCTTGAATGCGGGAAGCGGAGGTTGCAGTGAGCTGAGATCACGCCACTGCACTCCAGCCTGGGCAACAGAGAGAGACTCCATCTCAAAAAAAGAAAGGAAAAAAAAAAAAGAAGTCAATCAGTGTAATTCACCATAGCAACCAACTAAAATTGAAGATCACACGATCATCTCAATAGTCAAAGAAAAAGCATTTGACATAATATGTCATCCGTTCTTGATAAAAAGTCTCACCAAACTAGAATCAGAAGGGTATTTCCTCAAACTGATAAAAGGCATCTACGAAACATCTACAGCTAACATCATATTAAATGGTAAAAAGATGTTTGCTTTTCTCCTAAGAGCAGGAATAAGACCAGGATGTCTGTCCACATCTCTTCTATTCAACATTATACTGAAGGTTCTATCCAGTGCAATAAAGCAAGCAAATAAATAAATAAATGGCAGCCCTATTGAAAAAAAAAAAGTAAAACTGTCATTAGTTATAGCTGACATGGTCATCTTCATAGAAAATTTTATGAAACATTGCAAAAAAGATACAAAAACTGATAAGTGAGTTCAGCAAGAATGCAGGGTTCAAGATCAATATGCAAAATCAATTTTATCTCTAAATACTAGTAATGAACAATTGGTACCTAAAAATGTACCATTTATAACACAAAACATACAAGCTACTTAGGAATAAAACTAACAAAAATGTGTAGTACCTATACATTCAAAACTATAAAATATTGCTGACAATGAAAGAAAACCTAAATAAATAGAGTTAAGCCATATTCATGTGTCAAAAACTTCAATATTTTTAAGATGGCAATTTCCTTAGAACTGATCCATTTTGTAGAAATTGACAAGATTAATAGATAAACAGATTTTGGTGTAGCTATACATGGAATACTATTTAGCAATATAAAGTAATAAACTATTCATTTACATACCATCAATTAATATGTTGAGTTCAAAGAGCCAGACAAACTAGAGTACATATTGTATTATTCCATTCATACAAAATTCTAGAAAAAGAAATATACTCTGTAGTAGCAGAAAACAAAACAATGGTCACCTAGAGATAGGAAAGTGGGTAGGGATGAAAAGGGAAGGATTTCAGTGGGACATGAGGAAACTTTTGAGAGTGATGGGTAAGTTCATTATCTTAAATAATGGGAATTGTTTCATGATGTCTGCAATACCAGAACTAATCAGTTTGTGCATTTCAAACATCTGCAATTTATTGAATATAAATTATATCTCAATATAATTGCTTTTTTAAAAAATAAAAGAATGTAGATAATTGCTAAAGTGCACTTTTGAGGTTCCAAGAGGAAAGAGAATCAAATAGGGAAACAAGAATGGAATCTGGTAAACAAGTGGAAGGATTGGCTTTAGATCAGAGCCCAGATATAAGCACAAAGGCAACAAATGTTAGTGCAAAAGCTATTCGATGAGTAGATGCAGTTGTGGGAGTCCTCAGAAGTTCGTTTAGGGGTGTTTACACTTTCTCAGTAAAGTAGGGACCAATATCATTAGTTGAGATTGCAAATGGAGAGCAAGGCTTAAGAGGTTTGAGGAAAGAGGAGAGAGCATGAAATAGAAGCATAGGAGTCCACAGTAGTCCAGGAAAATTCATTATGTTTGCCACATAGCATTAAAAACTCATTTGATGTTCATGACCATGAATTTAAAATGTGACCATTGAGCACATTTATGTATTTCTCTCCAGTCAGTGAACAGGAGCAGGCATGAAGGAGACAAAGAGCTCTTTTAACTAGGGTTGTGGTTTATCCAAGTAAGTTCGATGAAGTAAGAGAGGAACAAAAGAAAGGAGCATGTGTGCGAGAAGCATCTATAAGGATTGCCCATAGAATTCAAGCCTAGTCAGAGAGCAAAATGCCAAAAATTAATATATTGGTTGGGCTGTAATTATTGGTAACGACATGGTTTAGAATAATAGCACATGAGTGAGAGATAAAATAAGATAAAGAACAAGATCATTGGAGAACAGAATGTTGAAAGGATCATCAAATTAAAATTGAATAGGGCAGGAATGATGTTGATAAAAGTGTCAGGTAGTTAGTTGCTTAAATCTATGAAAGAAGGGCCAGGCACAGTGGCTCATGCCTGTAATCCTAGCACTTTGGGAGGCGAAGGTAGACAGCTCACTTGAGGTCAGGAGTTCGAAACAAGCCTGGCCAACATGGTGAAACTCCGTCTCTACTAAAAATACAAAAAAATTTGCTGGAAGAGGTGGTGCGTGCCTGTAATCCCAGCTACTTGGGAGGCTGTGGGAGGAGAATCACTTGAACTTGGGAGGCAGAGGTTGCAGTTAGCTGAGATCGCACCACCTCACTCCAGTCTGGGCGACAGAGTGAGACTCCATCTTAAAAAAATAAAAATAAAAAATCCATGAAAGAAGGCGAACAACTCAGAGGTTGAGATGACAATAAAATGATAGCGAGTGAATAAGCAGATGACAACATAAGCTGATGACATAAAACTCTACCCAAGTTCCAGGAGTATGAGATCTAAGAAAGAAAACTATCAATAGTCGAGAGAGCTAAAGTGGAAGTCGTGTTTTAAGGATTCATAGAGTAGAGGTTTGGAGAAACAGGCTTCCATTAGAGCAAAACAAGTGATTTAAACGTTTCTGTAAGACGGTGGTCACATATGGAGTATTTCCTGTTGCAGGACCCTGATTTCTGGGGAACACAATGGAAATGTTTCAGGAGTTGAAGATAGGCAGGAAAAGGGAAACTATGGTCATGCAAAGCCTTACAGGAGTGCTAGAGATGAAGAATGACTGGTTTGGGGGCTTCCTTTAGTGTCTGACAAATCAGGGATAGAAGGCATAAGATTTATCCTGGTAGATTCAAGGTAGATAGTGTGGGTGATGACCTGAGTTTAGAGGTAAGGAGGGGTAGGTATCTGGAAGTTTCTCTTGACCTCTCTCCACAGAGTCAAGGAAGTCTCTAGATGTGGGACCTTCATCCTGGTGCCAATTATACTTAAATTCTTAGTGAGGCATGGTTTTAGTCATAATGCAAGTGTTCACCTTTGAGCCCTATTAGTGTAAAGGAAAACTTACAGCAATTGTTGTGACTCATTCTTTATCATTTCTGTAGTTTGAGATATCTAGGGAAACCAAAAATGGACATTGGTTAATGTCCATTCCATCTCTCACAGCCCCCTACAATCTTGATCTTTACCCCATTACTAGGAAGTTTAGGGAAGAGGTAACAGAAAGAGTATCAGAAATGGAGTAAAAGTATCTTTGTGCATGTTATTTGACCCTTCAAAAATAATTTAAAGTAAAATATTTTAGCATTTTAGGCTGCATCAAAATATCATGTGGAACCTCAAAATAATAAGGGGTATCTATGACAAACCCACAGCCAACATCATACTGAATGGGCAAAAGCTGGAGGCATTCACCTTGAAAACTGACATAAGACAAGGATGCCCTCTCTTAACGCTTCTATTCAACATAGTACTGGAAGTCCTGGCTGGGACAATCAGACAAAAGAAAGAAATACAGGACCTCCAAATAGGAAGGGAGGAAGTTCAACTATCCCTGTTAGGAGACGACATGATCCTATATCTAGAAAACCCCATAGTATCATCTCAAAAGCTTCTTAAGCTCATAAACAACTTCAGCAAAGTCTTGGGATATAAAATCAGCATGCAAAAATCACTAGCGCTCCTATACGCCAACAACAATCAAGCTGAGAGCCAAATTAGGAACAAACTCCCATTCACAATTGTCATAAGAAGAATAAAATACCTAGGAATATAGCTAACTAGGGAGGGGAAAGATCTACAAAGAAAACTATAAAACACTGCTCAAGGGAATCAGAGATGACACAAACAAATGAGAAAACATTCCATGTTCTGTATAGGAAGAATCAATATCATTAAAATGGCATACTGCCCAAAGCAAATGATAGATTCAATGCTATTCCTATTAAACTGCCATGAAGATTCTCCATAGAACTAGAAAAAACTGTTTTAAAATTCATATGAAACCAAAAAAGAGCCCAAGTAGCCAAGGCAATCCTATGCAAAAAGAACAAGGCTGGCGGCATCACGTTGCCTGACTTCAAACTATTTTACAGAGCTACAGTAACCAAAACAGTATGGTACTGGTACAAAAAAAGACACATAGACCAATGGAACAGAACAGAGAACCCAGAAATAAGACCACACACCTACAACCATATGATCTTCAACAAACCTGATAAAACAAGTAATGGGGAAAGTATTCCCTACTCAATAAATGGTGTTGGGATAACTGGCTAGTCATATGTAGATTAAAACTGGACCACTCCCTTATATCATATGCAAAAATTAACTCAAGGTGGATTAAAGGCTGAAATGTAAAACCCAAAACTACAAAAACCCTGGAAGACAACCTAGACTATACCATTCAGGACATAGGCACAGGCAAAGATTTCAAGATGAAGATGCCAAAAACAATTGCAACGAAACCAAAAATTGACAAATGGGATCTAATTAAACTAAAGAGCTTCTGCATAGCAAAATAAATTATCAATAGAGTAAACAGACAAACTACCAAATGGGAGAAAATTTTTGCAAACTACGCATCCAACAAAGTCTAATATACAGCATCCATACGTAGCTTAAATTTACAAGAAAAAAATAACCCCATTAAAAAAGAGGGCAAAGGACATAAACAGATACCTTTCAAAAGAAGACATACATGCAGCCAACAATCATATGAAAAAAAGTTCAGGTTGCTGGCAAGATGGCCAAATAGGAATGGCTCCGGTCTGCAGCTCTCAACGACATCGATGCAGAAGACCGGTGATTTCTGCATCTCCAAGTGAAGTACCCAGTTCATCTCATCGGGACTGGTTAAACAATGGCTGCAGCCCATGGAGGGCAAGCCGAAGCAGGGTGGGGCGTCTGTTAAAAACAGGCTTTAAACCAACAAAGATCAAAAGAGACAAAGAAGGGCATTACATAATGGTAAAAGGATCAATGCAACAAGAAGAACTAACTATCCTAAATATATATGCACCCAATACAGGAGCAGCCAGATTAACAAAGCAAGTTCTTAGAGACTTACAAAGAGACTTAGACTCCCACACAATAATAATGGGAGACTTTAACACCCCACTGTCAATATTAGACAGATCAACGAGACAGAAAATTAACAAGGATATCCAGGACTTGAACTCAGCTCTGGACCAAGTGGACGTGATAGACATCTACAGAACCCTCCACCCCAAATCAACAGAATATACATTCTTCTCAGCACCGCATCGCACTTTTTCTAAAATTGACCACATAATTGGAAGTAAAACACTCCTCAGCAAATGCAAAAGAATGGAAATCATAAGAGTCTCTTGGACCACAGTGCAATGAAAATAGAACTCAGCATTAAGAAACTCACTCAAAACCACACAACTACATGGAAACTGAACAAACTGCTCCTGAACGACTATTGGGTAAATAACAAAATTAAGGCAGAAATAAAGGTGTTCTTTGAAACCAATGAGAACAAAGATACAACGTACCAGAATCCCTGGGACACACTTAAAGCAGTGTGTAGAGGGAAATTTATAGCCCTAAATGCCCACAAGAGAAAGCAGGAAATATCTAAAATTGACACCCTAACATCACAATTAAAAGAACTAGAGAAGCAATAGCAAACAAATTCAAAAGCTAGCAGAAAACAAGAAACAGCTAAGATCAGGGCAGAACTGAAGGAGATAGAGACACAAAAAACCCTTCAAAAAAATCAATAAATCATTTTGGGAGGCCGAGGCAGGCGGATAATGAGGTCAGGAGACCAAGACCATCCTGGCTAACACGGTGAAACCCTGTCTCTACTAAAAATACAAAAAATTAGCTGGGCGTGGTGGCGGGTGCCTGTAGTCCCAGCTACTCAGGAGGCTGAGGCAGGAGAATGGTGTGAACCTGGGAGGCGGGGCTTGCAGTGTGCAAAGATCACGCCGCTGCACTCCAGCCTGGGTGACAGAGCAAGACTCCATCTCAAAAAAAAAAAAAAAAAAAAAATTAATGAATCTAGGAGTTTTTTTTTTCTAAAGATCAACAAAATAGACTGCTAGCCAAACTAATAAAGAAGAAAAGAGAGAATAATCAAATAGACACAATAAAAAATGATAAAGGGGACATCACCACTGATCCCACAGAAATACAAACTACCATCAGAGAATACTATAAACACCTTTATGCAGATAAACTGAAAAATCTAGAAGAAATGGATAAATTCCTGGACACATACACCCTCCCAAGACTAAACCAGGAAGAAGTCGAATCCCTGAATAAACCAATAACAAGTTCTGAAATTGAGGCAGTAATTAATAGCCTACCAACCAAGATAAGTCCAGGACCAGATGGATTCACAGCTGAATTCTACCAGAGGTACAAAGAGGAGCTAGTACCATTCCTTCTGAAAATATTCCAAACAATAGAAAAAGAAGGAATCCTACCTAACTCATTTTATGAGGCCAGCATCATCCTGATACGAAAACCTGGAAGAGACACAACAAAAAAAGACAGTTTTAGGCCAGTATCCCTGATGAACATCTATGTGAAAATCCTCAATAAAATACTGGCAAACCAAATCCAGGAGCACATCAAAAAGCTTATCCACCACAATCAAGTTGGCTTCACCCATGGGATGCAAGGCTGGTTCAACATACACAAATCAATAAATGTAATCCATCACATAAATAGAACCAATGACAAAAACCACATGATTATCTCAATAGATGCATAAAAGGCTTTTGACAAAATTCAACACCCCTTCATGCTAAAAACTCCTGATAAACTAGGTATCAATGGAACATATCTCAAAATAATAAGAGCTATTTATAACAAACCCACAGCCAATATCATACTGAATGGGCAAAAACTGGAAGCATTCCCTTTGAAAACCAGCACAAGACAAGGATGACCTCTCTCACCACTCCTATTCAACATAGTATTGGAAGTTCTGGCCAGGGCAATCAGGCAAGAGAGAGAAATAAAGCATATTCAATCAGGAAAAGAGGAAGTCAGATTGTCTCTGTTTGCAGATGACAAGATTGTATTATTTAGAAAACCCGCATCATCTCAGCTCAAAATCTCCTTCAGCTGATAAGCAACTTCAGCAAAGTCTCATGATACAAAATCAATGTGCAAAAGTCACAAGCATTCCTATACACCAATAACAGAGAGAGAGAGCCAAATCATGAGTGAACTCCCATTCACAATTGCTACAAAGAGAATAAAATAGCTAGGAATACAACTTACAAGGGATGTGAAGGACCTCTTCAAGGAGAGCTACAAACCACTGCTCAAGGAAATAAGAGAGGACACAAACAAATGGAGAAAAAAAAATCCATGCTCATGGATAGGAAGAATCAATATCGCAAAAATGGCCATACTGCCCAAAGTAATTTATAGATTCAATGCTATCCCCATCAGGCTACCACTGACTTTCTTCACAGAATTGGAAAAAACTACTTTAAATTACATATGGAACCAAAAAAGAACCCACATAGCCAAGACAATCCTAAACAAAAAGAACAAAGCTGGAGGCATCACACTACCTGACTTCAAACTATACTACAAGGCTACAGTAACAAAAACAGCATGGTACTTGTAACAAAACAGATACATAGACCAATGGAACAGAACAGAAGCCTCAGAAATAACACCACAAATCTACAAGCATCTGATATTTGACAAACCTGACAAAAACAAGCAATGGGGAAAGGATTCCCTATTTAATAAATGGTGTTGGGGAAACTGGCTAGCCATATGCAGAAAGCTGAAACTGGATCCCTTCCTTACACCTTATATAAAAATTAACTCAAGGTGGATTAAAGACTTAAATGTAAGACCTAAAACCATAAAAACCATAGAACAAAACCTACGCAATACCATTCAGGACATAGACACGGACAAAGACTTCATGACTAAAACACCAAAAGCAATGGCAACAAAAGCCAAAATTGACAAATGGGATTTAATTAAACTGAAGAGCTTCCGCACAACAAAAGAAACTATTATCAGAGTGAACAGGCAATCTACAGAATGGGAGAAAATTTTTGCAATCTGTCCATCTGAAAAAGGGCTAATATCCAGAATCTACAAAGAACTTAAACAAATTTACAAAAAAAAAATCCACCCCATCAAAAAGTGGTCAAAGGATATGAACAGACACTTCTCAAAAGAAGACATTTACGCAGCCAACAAACATATGAAAAAAAGCTCATCATCACTGGTGATTAGAGAAATGCACATCAAAACCACAATGAGATACCATCTCGCCAGTTAATGGCAATCATTAAATAGTCAGGAAACAACAGATGCTGGAGAGGATGTGGAGAAATAGGAATGTTTTACACTGTTGATGGGAGTGTAAATTAGTTCAACCATTGTGGAAGACAGTGTGGTGATTCCTCAAGGATCTAGAACTAGAAATACCATTTGAGCCAGCAATCCCATTGCTGGGTATGTACCCAAAGGTTTATAAATCATTCTACTATAAAGACACATGTACACGTATGTTTATTGTGGTACTGTTCACAATAGCAAAGACTGGGAACCAACCCAAATGCCCATCAATGATAGACTGGATAAAGTAAATGTGGCACATATACACCATGGAATACTATAGCAGCCATAAAAAGGATGAGTTCATGTCCTTTTCAGGGACATGGATGAAGCTGGAAACCATCATTCTCAGCAAACTAACACAAGAAGAGAAAACCAAACACTGCATGTTCTCACTCTTAAGTGGGAGTTTAACAATGAGAACACATGGACACAGGGAGGGGAACATCGCACACCGGGGCCTGTCAGGGGGTAGGAGTTTAGGGGAGGGATAGCATTAAGAGAAATACCTAATGTAGATGATGGGCTGATGGGTGCAGCAAACCACCATGGCACGTGTATACCTATGTAACAAACCTGCACGTTCTGCACATGTACCTCAGAACTTAAAGTATAATAATAAAAAAAAGCTCAACATTACTAATCATTAGAAAAATGCAAATCAAAACCACAATGAGATATCATCTCACACCAGTCAGAATGGCTATTAGTAAAAAGTCAAAAAAATAGCAGATGCTGGCAAGGTTGCAGAGAAAAAGTAACACTTATACACTGTTAGTAGGAGTGTAAATTAGTTCAACCATTGTAGAAGATAGTGTGGTGATTCCTCAAAGACCTAAAGAAGAAATACTTTTGATACAGCAATCCCATTACTGGGTATATACACAAAGGAATATAAATCATTCTATTATAAAGATAGAAGCACACATATGTTCACTGCAGCACTATTCACAATAGCAAAGACCTGGAATCAACTCAAATATTTATTAATGGTAGACTGGATAAAGAAATTGTGGTACATACCCACCATGGGATACTGTGCAGCCATAGAAAAGAAAAAGATCATGTCTTTTCACAGACATGGATGGCGCTGGAGGCCATTATCCTTAGGAAACTAACACAGGAACAGAAAACCAAATACCACACGTTCTACTTACAAATGGGAGCTAAATAATGAGAACACATGGGCACATAGAGAGGAACAACACACACTAGGGCCAAGTGGAGGATGGAGGCAGAGAGGAAGGAGAGGATTAGGAAAAATAACTAATGAGTACTAGGCTTAATACCTGGGCGATGAAATAACCTGTACAACAAACCCACATGACACAAGTTTACCTATGTAGCAAACCTACACATATAACCCTGAACTTAAAATAAGAGTTTAAAAAAAGCCATGTGGCTATGCAAACTTTTTATCTTAATATACTACCCTTCCTATACCAACCTTTCTATCCCACCTTCCCCAGCTCCCACAGACATACCATGAATTATTTATTCCTGACTACTCAGAGTTTTCCAAATCCACGCTACACTTTCATTGCTTTCTGCCTCTGATTATGCTATTCTATTGCCTGGAATTTCATCCCCTATCCTTTCATGTGTCTGATAGACTCTTACTTTGACATAATTTAAATGCCCCGCCTCTCATGGAAAGACTTCTCCTGTTGTCTCAGATCAGATTCTCCATTCTTAGTATTGCACCCTACTTCATATACACTACTTCATCAGAACTTACCATGTAATATACTAATTATTCATGTACTTGTCTTCCCTGCTAGGTACTGAGTTTTTCATAGTTAGGAAATGCCATTCAGCTTCATACTACAATGGCCTCAAGTGCCCGGGTCTTATTGAATTAAATTGAATATAAGGTAAGCACCTTATAAGGTAAGCATTAAATATGTTTGAATAGGTGGTGGTGTCAAAAGCTAGATTCATACGATGCTCATCCAAGTTTGCAAAACTGTAACTCACATTTTTAATTACTTTTATTAAGAAATAGCTTATTCACATTTCCAAAAATTTCAGAAAATAAAGTTTAAGAATTGTATAAATGGAACCATTTATTTTATTTCACAATGATTAGTTTAGTCATCCCAGCAGTATAACTGGAGTTCAGAGCCTCAAACTGGCTTAATAAATATAGTTGGTTTCAGTGAATTAGGGAATAAAACTGTACTCTATTATCAAGGTACAATAACACTATGCACTGAAAAAGCACAGAGGAAGTAAAAGGTTAATTGGAATTTAAATCAAACCCCATTTTAGTTGACTAAATAAGTCTTTAATCAAAATGTGGAAAGCAGCATTAAACACCATAACAAATATGTGTTATCATCTGAGATCTTGGCTTGTAAAAGTATGATAAATCAAGAAGTGAACTTTATTAGAATACAAACAATTTTACAGCATATAAGAACACAGCTAGCTGTGACATAGAAACAATCTGACTAAAGCACAATTTACAACATAATTTGAAATATAGCAGCCACTGAGTAAAAGCATAAGTCATAAGCAATTTATCCAGCAGAATTAATAACAGTGTTAGCCCAAACCGGTACAACTATGTAGACACCTTGGAGGCCACCTCAAATTCTAAAACTTGTTTAGAACTGAAATCAAGTGCAAACCCTGATACAATCAAATGGTCATTGAATGACAATAAATACAGGTCATTCTGAAGTTTAATTTCTAAGTATGAGGTATTATTTGAAAATTTGTATTCAATCATTTATTTTTGTTATTGCATTAACATGAAAGTTACTGCATTATATTGTCAATAATTTGTTTCAAAGTCAGTAAAAAGAATTGCAAGCTGTCAACAATTGTAAGAGCTTGTGCCAGTCATACTGACAGAAGCAATTCACAGCCTTCTTTGATGAACACTCAAAGAATGTCCAAAATTGTCATGCCAGGAAATTCTATTTTCTCTGAACTTACAGTTTATCCCAGAAAATTGGTATTTCATTTCACTAGGATAAAAAAAACCTGCATCTGCACTCCACTGCTTTCTCACTCTGAGACACGTGACTCAGATGGTATCTCCATCCTGAGGAAGGCTTCAGGAAGAGATGAGGGAACATTAATGTTCTTTTTAAGCAGAAAGAAACAGAAGATTTACTTGTTTCCCTCTCAGAAAAGATCATCCTCCTAATTAGATACTTCTTCAACACTGTATTTCCCACAAATGTAAAATTCTGTATATTCTTTCAGTCCATCTATAAAGATAAAACTTCCCACAAAGCTGACAATCATTACCATTAAGTGACGTTTATGAAGTCCTAGATTTGCATAACTGTGTGTGGAAAATTTATAATAAAATTTAAAGGCAGTGCTCTCCAGAATTACATTTACATATTAAACTTTTTTAATCACAGAAGGAATCATATCGAGATGATAACTCTGCAATTATCTGCACAGTTGCTGCGATCACCAACAAGAATAATACCTATGAATACACAGTGTGACCAAAATACTCAGAATTCAGTACCAGTAGTTTTATACTAAAGAGTGAGAAGACATTATCTGTCTTCCATTTGCCTGTAATTTATAGAAGAATGTGGTAATGAAGAAAGACTCAATCTAAGAAGCTCAGAATATGCTAGATTAAAACTCAGAAGAGCCTGGGTTCTTTAACCTCAGGCTTACTGTGTTCATGCTGTAGCCTTCATCTCCTTCCTTTGGGTTCAACATAATACTGAGTTTGCTTCCTACTGATGATTTATATCCAAAGTCATGGTGACCAGTGTGTTATACAGTGGTATACAGTGCATACTGTATAATTTGAACCTATGGCATTAGCAATTCCAACAAAAAGTGACTGTTGATTCCAGAATTCTGCCTTAAAAAGCTAAAAATGCACACACAATATAAGAAATGTCCCTTCTCCCCTGTAGTGTAAATGGTCAAGCTGGAGCCTAGATAGCCTGTCAAGGAACTTACTATCGTTATAAAACGCCAGAGTTGCAATCAATAGTATCTTCTGACATTTCAGAAGAGCAGCTCAGCAGCATTCACACCCAGGATGGTCACGTTCCATGATGCCAAGAGTGAAACTGACAAAGGCAGCACTCACAAGCCAACGAGTTCAGCTGATGCTAGGCTTGCCATGCACAGTGGCAGGGCACTGACAGTTTCCACAGCTGCTTAGAGTCAGTGAAGGAAGGAGTATGAAAAAAAATGGAAGAAGGAACTCCTCTCATCCTATTTTAGCTTATTAATTCTTGGCAGATAGTTTGACTTCCCACTTCTGCCTCTGCCTGAGAATTTCTAAGCTCTGAGCAGTGTCATTTTTCCTTGACTCTGATCTTCACATGGACAGCAAAGGATCTTAGGGGATTTGAGCCTCCCTAAATTAAGGTAATTTAAATTGCTACTAAACATATTACAGCAGAAAGGTATGAGCAAGTATATAAATATGCCTCTGCTTGTTTTATTTTTGCCACAGGGAGATCTCAAAAAATTAAAATTATTCATGTAGAAACTTCATAACAATGGAAGTTTTCCTGGAGAAAAGCAAGTATATACCTATGTTACACTTAAATCACCCCTAAACTACCCTTTTTTGCCAAATTGAAGAATAATAGATTTGAATTCAGTTATCCCAGAAGTAAACACGTTTCTTTAATTGCCTTCTTAAAAGTCTTATTAACATTTTATTGTAACACAGGTTGAACCTCATTTCTATGAATATTTCATAATGAAAACTATGGCTCATGTAATTTCTTTTCTCTACTTTGTAGCAATTGATAATTGAGTTCAACATCTCCAACTATCTAGCAATTATTCTGTGGCCATACTTCATGTAGACAGTGCAGAGCAAGGTGGAAGGGGGTATTACAAGGCATGGATCACAAATAGATCTGCTTTGGGAAATGTTTAAACCATTAACCTCCAAACCTGTCACTCAAAAGAAAAATTGTCTCTCTGAAGGGTAATGACACACATGAAGCTCAAGAACACATTGGTCACCCAATCACCAGAATTGAAAAAGTAATCTAGTTTAATTCAAAGTCCAACCAAAAATATCTGTGGGACCACATTGAGCAAGGCACTGCGAGGGACACAAAGGCAGAGGCTGTGTGCCTTAATAAGCTCTCATAAATAACTCAAATGCAGGCTTCCAAGTGATTTAATTGGAGTGGAGAGGAAGCATTAAAAAAGTGAAAGATCATATTTTTTGGAACAACAAGAAAAATGGCATGGAGGATTTGACATTAGGAATAAAATTTAGCATAAAGAGTTTTGCTGGAAATTTGTTTATCCAGTCATTTTTCTCTCAAAAATAAACATGAAGAGGAGGTAATTAATATGAATATAGTAAACTTTTTGTAGTTCTTATAAGCTTTGGGGCAAAGAGCAGGCAGAATGATTTAATTCTTATATTTGATCTTCCTCTTCCTGTATCTGCTACTAATTTACCTGGTATATACGGTGTTTTTTTTTTTAATCTAGTTGAATATAATTAAATGTCTAAATATATTTTGGCATAGTTATGCTACAGAATATTATGCAGTAGCTTAAAAATAGATAAATTTATGTGTAGTTAGATGAATAAATTTCTAGAATATAAGTTGAATGAAAAAGTCAGTTGTAGAAAGTTGCACACAGTATATTTGCCAGAAACACTAAGGAGAATTATAACTTATTAAATTCTATTTATCTAAATTCTAAGCCCATAAAACTCAATTGACTTGAACCTCTAGGTAATAACTTTGAAAACTTGGTGTAGGCCAGTGCAAGAAAGACATTCATGTTTTAAGTTTTTAAGATAGATTCAACTTCAGGAATGGTATAGCTCTGAAAAATAGTCAACAATTATATAGAGGGACAAGGACTTGAGGATGGTGGTGTTGTTTAATCACTCTCTCTCTCTGTACAGTATCTAGGAGTGGCCTGGAAGGCAGGGGCTGTTCCAGCTCTGCACTGGGCCTTCAGCTCTGCTACCACCAGGCACTCTGTAGGACCTTGGCAATGCTCATAGCCAAAGCTCTTGTCTTGAATGCTTCTCCGTTTCATTCCCACAACTTGTGAATCCACTGGCCATCATGTGCCCAAAAATATGTCTTATTAAATAAAATCAAAAGCTACTAATATCAAGCAGCAGGGAAAGAGAACGATTAAAAATACACTTATAGACAAGCATTTACCAACTATATTCTACAGACTACTAGCCCTGGGGGATTCTCCATGCAGAAAAGAGGTCAATGTTTAGAAACCCACAAGAAACCATAAGCTTGTATGAGAGAGTCACAATTCACAATAATATATTTACACATATTAAACATTCTGAGAAGTCGCATAGTAACAGATTCTGTGAGCATTGTTTAATATTTCTCTCTTTAAGCTCCAGTCCCATCTGTCTCTTCAACACATCCAAAGGCATCCAAAACTTCATGTGGGAGAATCTGAACTTATGGGTTACGGCCCCAACCTGATGCTCCTCTTGTGACTCTTAAAGTGAGCAAGCCATTCATCTAATTGTGCAGGTCACACTAGTTTAAGCCACAAAGTTTAATCCCTCTTTCTCTCACCTTATATATACAGTCCAACACCAAATCCTGTTAATTCTACACATGCGAAAAGTCTCCCAATTTTGTAAATTTTTCTTGTTCTCTGCCATTCCCACTGTCATACGTACTACCACTATCTCGTACCTGAACCACTGCTGTGGTCCCTTACCCAGAACTCCCATATCCATTACAGTTTCCTGTATCAGTCTTCTCAGGCTACCGTAACAAAATACCACAGACTGGGCGGCTTAAACAACAGAAATTCATTTTCTCACAGCTCTGGAGCCTAGAAGTCCAAGATCAAGGTGCCAGCAAGCTTGGTTTCTAGTCAGGACTCTCTTCTTGGCTTGCAAACAGCCACCTCATTTCTGTGTCCTCACATGGCCTATTCTATGTGCATGTTACAGGTGCAGGGTAGGGAAAGAGGGAAAGGGAGAGAAAGAGAAAGATCTCACAACCTCACACGCTGGTGTTTCTTCCTCTTCTTATACAGGCATGAGTCCTATCCGATTAAGACCCTTCCTATTACTTCACTTAACTTTTATTACCATCATATAGTCCCTATCTCCAAATAGTCACATTGGGGTTTGGGGCCTCAGCATATGAATTGTGTGTGGACACAATTCAGTCCATAACACCCATGTCTACTCTAATCTCCATACTGCGGCCAAAATGTTACTTTAAAATGAAAATTTGATCATGTCACTCTCTTTCAAAAATGGTCTTTAATACAACCATAGACATTTTGCTCATACGGGCCTCCACTTATCCTCCCTGTGTGTGCTTCTGGTACACTTAAACTTCTTCAAATTCCTCACACTTCATGATTCCATTCATCTCAAGTCCTTTGTATGTACTCGTCCATTTCTGCATTGCTCTGCCTTCCCTCTTCTCCTGGGAAGCCTTCTCTAGACCCCAAATAATCGAAACCTACACAAGATCCTCCTCAAATAGTCTGCCATAACATTCTATACATTTCATGTACTTTTATCTCATTTTGATTATATATTTGTGTAATTAGTTGATTAACGTCTGTTTTTATTACCAGACCATAAGCAAGATGAAGGCAGCAATGATATTAATTTGTTTATCATTATATCTACAGCATCTTGTACTGTATTCACCAGAAAATAGATAATAAATATTTGTTCAAATCCCATTAAAAAGTGGTCAAAGGACATGCACAGACACTTTTCCAAAGAAGACATACATGTGCCCAATGAGTATATGATAAAAAGTTCAACGTTACTGATCATTAGAGAAATGCGAATCAAAACCACGATGAGATACCACCTCACACTAGTCAAAATGGGTATTAGTAAAAAGTCCAAAACTTACAGATGTCTGGTGAGGTTGCAGAGCAAAAGGAATGCTTATACACTGTTGTTGAGAGTGTAAATTCGTTCATCCATTGCAGAAGACAGTGTGACAATTCCTCAAAGACCTAAAAACAGAAATACCATTTGACCCAGCAATCCCATTCTTGGGTATATCCCAAAGGAATAGAAATTGTTCTGTCATAAAGACACATGCATGCATATGTTCATTGCAGCACTA
Source organism: Pan troglodytes (assembly GCF_028858775.2). NCBI lineage: Eukaryota > Metazoa > Chordata > Mammalia > Primates > Hominidae > Pan > Pan troglodytes. The sequence continues at coordinate 110,395,513 of NC_086015.1, forward strand.
TTCACAAGAGCAAAGACATGGAATCAACCTAAATACCCATCAGTGGCAGAGTGGATAAAGAAAATGTGGTACATATGCACCATGGAATACTATATAGCCATAAAAAATAATGACATCATGTCCTTTGAAGGGACGTGGATGGACGTGGAGCCCATTATTCTTAGCAAACTAATGCAGGAATAGAAAACCAAATACCACATGTTCTCACTTGTAAGTGGGAGCTAAATGATGAGAACACATGAACATTAGAGGGTATATCCTGGCAAATACATTCATAGGAAATTTTCCTCAAATCTAGGATCGAGAAGGTCACATATCTGTGAAAATGAATAAACAGAAAGCAGAATTCTGATTAGGGGAGTTTTAGACAGATTCTGAAAAAAACTTCAGATGGATTTTGATGGGAGCTCTCTTTTTCTTTCTCTTATATCAACTGGTGACTCCGTGATCAGAATCAAAGTCCTGTTTCTCAGGTACAGGGACACATATATGTGTGGTTCAAAATTAGTTATATGCTTTTTGCCTCTAATAATACATTATTTTATCACCTGATTGTAATAAGTGTGTATATGTGTGGTTACGGCGGATGACAGTGATGTGTGTATTTGTCTGGCTCCACGTGCAAAACAAACAAACAAACAAAAAAACCATGCCTCTTATTGCGGTAGGGAAACTACAAACAGAAGATTTTCTGGAAATTATAATTTCTGCTAAGTTCTAAGGTCCTGACAACTCTGAGACATTATGATTATACTTTTTCATATTTAAGAATTAACACCTAAAATAGATAGGTGATACCTTGAGATCCAAGAGAAGTATCACCAAGGTTGCCTTTGGTTGACAAATATACTAGAAGATCTATTCCCACAAACGGCATGAAGGGTGAAGGTGCTATCACTAATACCGGTAAATCGAGTTGCCTGATTGTCTAATTCCATAATGCTAATATAAATTCTATTTTTCATAATTACCTAGGGATTCACATAAAAGATAATAGGAAAAAAATATAGACTAAAAATCAATGTAAATTTTAAGTCACTTGTACCAACTCATGTTATGTTGCTGTCCCATACTGAATCAGATGGTGGAGAGGTCTGGAACTCAAGATCATAAAACCTCATTAATTTGTTTTTCCAAACTCAGGATAATTTGTATTCAGTTGATTATAAAGTTTGCTTTTATATAATCCATCAGAAAATGGCTTGCTAAGCAAATGAATATCATATACAAGATTACAGACATAATGTTTATCCTTCTTAAGTCAAACTGTTCAAGTACTTAAAATCATTTGCATATAAACAATTACTATGCTCAATACAAGAGATGCTTACGTATTCATTAGAGAAATTCCTGTGGGACCTACTTGGCAAGGCTTTGGGTGTGATTAAACATAAATTATATTATTCACAAATGATTGAATACAAGCAGCACACATTTAGAAAAGTTCTGTTTATTAATAGCAGGTTATTTCATTTATCTTTCTTTCTAACTTCCTCATGTGTAGATGCAGATTTACATCAGACACAATATGTTCCATATATTTTTGACAAATAAATTTCCATTTTCTCTACATATTCCTCAACTTGGAATTTTCAGAAATTCTTACTGGCCTTTTCCTGTTTATTTTCAACTAGTCTTCCAATGAATGCAACCACCACAGGAGTCTGAGACAAAACAAGCACTTCAGAAGCACCTGCAAGAGAATGGATCCTCACTCAGGACCCACCTCTTCAATCACAAGTCTGGCCAGCTGGGTGATGAGTCCAATAATTCCAATGGGGCCTCATTTGCAATGGGAAGACCCTGTAAGCCAGATGTCCATGGAAGTGTCATCTACCTTATTCCAAACAGTGCCTTAAATGAAAGATCTTGGATGCTTCATATAACTTAAACTTTAATGACAAATCCTCAGTGTATTCTAATTATAGAAGAGAAATGACAGGCATGAAAAGACATGGCCAAGACTGGCAGGAAAATCAGAGAAGGTCTGGAAAGAAAAGCAGCAGAAAATGGGCCTACATCAAACTAGGCAAATGGCAAAGCAGCTATTGGGCATTTTAGTTTCTGCAATGATGTATATTTTGATATATTTTGTCTCCCTAAAATAAAAACTTTGCTGCAGTCTATAATATGCATACAAAAAATCCAAGCCCCATGAGGATGGGTTTTTATGTCAGAAAAGGGAAGTGATTCAATGAAAACTGTATCATAAATAGAATTATGGGAATATCTTGCAAGTTATAAATGCAAGTATTATCATCATTATCCAGAGGGTATTCAATCAATGCCTGCTGATAAAGAATTCTTAAGCGTTCACTAAACTTTTAATGTCTTTCTTGTCACTTATCACTGACAGATGCCATGGGGCATTTTGTATAGGATTTAATAAAGTCAATGCTCATCAAAAAATCAATTAAAATGAAAGCTGCCTGTAGGCCAACTTCTTCCCTAGGTGACAAGGACAGCATGTTCTCCTGATACCAACTTTACCTCCATGTTGATCAAGCAATTCTCAGAAGTTGTGGGTAACTCAGGATATCCATGACCACCACACAACACTAGATAGATCTTCCAGAGTCCTAAACTATCTCTCATACAGCTAGCCATCCCTCCCCCTTTCCCCAAAACATATTGGGAGAGTAATGACAATGCTGGTGTTTTAAGGGAAAAATAATATTTTGGGGTTTTTTAACTGAAGAATTATACCCAAACTATGTATACAAATGGCATCCAGAGGAAACAATAAAATACTACATTCTCAGTCAGAATGTTCATTGCTAACAAACAACAAAAAAGTGGAGGAGCTTAGGCAACGCTGGTGTACTGATGTGAGTGTAAATCATCATTGCAGGTTATGGGCCCCTCAACTAATATTTGTGTAGCACTTGACATTGACAAAACACTGTTATACAATTCTCACATTTGAAATCAAAGCAAATCTATAAAGTTGCATTTTACTATTATCACTAATTTATACACAATGAAATGGAAACTGAAAGAGGGTCTATGACTTATTCAAGCCTATGAAGCCAAGCAGAGGCAAAGCTGGGCTCAAACCCAGTCCTTCTGCCTCCAGGTACTCTGCTTCCCTTCTCCATCCAAGCTGTCTCTGTACATTTCCACTGGACTGGAGAAACTGTCAAATACTTTCAGGCCCTGCGCAAGTTCGGTGCTTTTCAGAATAAAGAATTTAATGCTGTCAGAATTCTGTGCTGAGAATTTGGAGTGGGTCCGCTCAGCAGGTGAATGTCAGCAGTAAGGCCTTCTCATTGGGCTCAATTTCTCTGCATGGACATCAAAAATGTCAATTTTATCTAGAACTCTTAGCAGTATAGGGCCTATATTTAAAATAAAAAATGTTCTTCTCCTCTAGGCCTGGTTCAAGTGCTGAACTTGCAGCAATGTAGAATCTGAGTCTCCACCCCAGGACTATTAAATTAGAACCTGCAATTTTCACAAGGTCCTTCGGTGATCCATGTGCCCATTAAAAGTGTAAGAAGCATCACTCTCACTGGAAATTGTGTTCTAGTAGATTATGGATCCTAACACTATCAGAAGTTTGGGACTATGAGTCAAATATCACCTGCTGATATGCTATGGTCATTAGATGCCCCTCTAGATTCGCCATATTCATTTTACACTACATATATATCAGTATGTTTCCCTCTCAAAGGAATAAGAGGAACACAGTGGTTAGCCAGAACAAATAAAAGACAAGCAGAGCTGAAGCTAGGTGACTTGATGTTTTCTGCAATAGAATGTTGAAGAGAGAGTATTACAGAATTGGCAGAGTATTTTAATATAAGTATCTTTTTTTTTTTCAGAAATAATGGTCTCTTAACTAATCCTTTCGTGAGCAAAGGAATGAAATACCACATGATGGTATCAGTTTTATTTAGTCCTGAAAACAAGCATGGGATTGTCTGTAAGCACCAACAAAACATACTACGCAAGTTATCTGGAAGCTTCAGTGCACACTGATAACTCTGCCCCTGGACTTACTTTAGAGATGCTATATATCTCATTATGACATGCTTTTTAGATGATGTGTATTATTCTGAAATGATAAGTTGCCTATACAAAACAAATGTCAGCAGCCTGTATCAGGTTTCAAAAGTTTCCGTCAATAACATATAACTAGAAGTTGGCAGTAGTTTTGGAGATTTGTTTTCCGAATCCCAGGATTGTGGAGTTGGGAGTGAAGTAGAAACCTCTCATTGCAAGGAGGACATGAATAACTAGGTAGAGCATCAAGCCCAGATCAGCATGTCTTTAGAAACTGATAAAAGCTGGTGTCCACGTTAAATTGAACATCAACAAACTGGAAGGCCAAAAAGGAAGAGTGTTGCAGTTAACTGTCTATGACTGTGACGACTAGACCCCGATGATGTTCCACCTGGCATCTTAGTCCATTTTCTTAGCAACAACTGAAATCTATTCTAACTCTACAAGGTCACCATGTAAACAGTATGGCCCAAACAACAACAACAACAAATCCTCCTTAAATTACAAGATAAAAGCTCCTTCAGAGAAAATTAAGCAGATATGAAAAAAAAAAGTTCCAGCAAGAAGTTCTGCTTTTTAATTAATAAATGTTAATTTAAAGATTTTGAATTAATGATCAATGAATGAATGGAGGCAGTAACTGTTACTACTCCCAGCCAAGTTTTCTAACTAGAGCCCTCTTCTCTGCTAAAATGTTGAGGGTGTTTTGCTTTGCTGTGATCCCCTTCCACAGCAGCAATGAGGTTCATCAAAGTCAATAACATGGAAAAATTGTTATCTTCCAAGCATTTCTGCTGAGATGAGTAGCATACACAGAATGAATGATATTTTTAAAATTGTAGCCAGTTGTACAGAACTTAAATGTAATCTGTAACACAGAAAATTGAAAAGTAAATTTATAATTGTCATAAAACTCCCAACAGTGCAGCAAAGCATGTGCCCTGGAAGAAACAAAGCTTTTCCTGTAATTGAAGGAAGGATCACAAGCCAGGGCACAAAAATGGATCTTTATGCAGCAAGGAGAGAAGTATTGGTGAAACCATATTCTGTAGAGGTCACATTCACACACAACTATCAAGGTCACCAACAATGATATTATCTTAGAAAATGTGAGATCTGCTTCTATGTACACACATACATTTCAAAACTCCATGTAAATTTTCCAAGGAACAGCACAAAAGTGAGGATGAGAAAACTGTTAATATTAAGAAACATTTACAGAGAATCTGCTAGCATAAAACACTCAGGAATATCAGTGATAGAAGTAAGATATCTGCATTAGCTATAAAAGCAACCATATTCATGAGTACTTTATGTTCCATTTAAATCACTTTTGAAATTACATTTTCTTGGAGAAAATGATCTCCTCATCACCTCTTATGCATTTTCACATGAATCCAGTTATATCGGTCACAGGATATTCCTTGTTAAATAAAAAATAATTAGTTCCTTTTCTAAAATGGATGCAATAATTCAAAAGAATAGTAGCCCTCATCTCTTGGGGGCGAAAGTGAATTAGCAAAAGTAAAGTCTCTCAGAACTTTCAACACCAGATATCATGAATGTGGTGGCCTTTCGTAAGAGGTTAGAGTTGAAATGAGAGATGAAGCTGACCTGAATTTACCAGAAAGAAGAAATCAGAGCACTGAGTGTTTCCATATTCCAAAGCAGAACAATTATGAAGGAAATAAATTATGATAAGATGCATAGCTCTGGTGCAAGAACATAAAAGCATAAAGAATTACCAAATTAGAGCAAGTTCATGATTCATCCAGGACAGTATTCAGACTCTAAAAGCGTTAACTAGTAAATGCATACTTGCTGACCTGAAAAAAAAACTAAACTCCTACCCCTAAAATTGTGCATTGTGTATTTATCTCAATTAGCAGAAGTCTTGTGCTAAAGTTAATCCCCAGTGCAGAATCTTTTGTCACAGCAAACAGTTTTGTAAAGAAAATTGTTTGTAAATCTATTAGCAGTAGATCCAAGGTTTAGAAAATATTCAAACTCATAGCCAAAATATAAAATATATCTTTTTTCATGTTATGAAATGTTATAAAGGCATAGAAAAGGAAAAAAGGGAAGACAGGTAGGGAAAAGGAAGGGAAGAAGGAGGCAAAAATAAGAGGCATTGCTGAGTTTTCTAGTGCTCCCTGAATTTCTAAATTAAATTCAAAAATAAAAGTTTCCAAAATAATGTCAGCCAGTGATTGTTAATAAAAGAGAAATCGTTCCTATTAGTCAGCTTATTATTTTTTCTAAGTTTAATTCTACTGCTTAGAAGTGTAGCCACGGAAGACATAAATTTGAAATGAAAATAATGCCTTTATTAGCTGTATAAAGGTGAAGCACATTACAGCAAGAAGAGATGACATTGCTGAAAGGAGTAACTTTGAAGTGATAAGGAAAAATGAACAGGGGAGGAGAAGAAAAGAATTGGAAGAAATGGAGCAGGAAGAACATTATTTCGTGTAAATTAAAATTAAATGTAAAAGGATGACAGTAGCTCTGATCTTGTCAGGCTGAGGTATTTTCATGGCAGACTGTAATAGGAGAATTATAAGTAATTTTCAAACCACAGGTCTGCAAGCATGCATACCTTTTCTCTCTTATGATTGTTGATCAGGATTTTTTCACAGAGAAAAATAAATTCTAAAGTATCAGTTTCATAAAACCCTGCCCAAATCGGGAGCTGTTTGGTCCCTGTCAATGACAGACAGTCCCATGCAAGCCACAGGCAACATTCAGCAATGACTATTTTGTTGTTGGTGGCGGTCTCACTTGATACTACTCCTCCTGAAGCCCCTCTCTCAGACAGAATACAGATTGCTCTCCTTTCCAAGGTGTCTCTCTGATTTACCTATTGTACCCTGTCCCCTTCCCTGCCCAGTTTGAAGCCCTTGGGTCTCTACATCCCATGCTGTTGTCCTCTCACGAGGGGGTTGTCAATGTCATGCCAAGATCTCTCCCCCACCTTCCAACTCACCTTCTCTAGGTCCACATGGACAATGCTCTTGAATCTGTCTCCTCTCTTCTAATAATCACTAACACATAATGCTTGCTATGTGCCAGGCATATTTATATATATCAATATATTTAAAATATTTATCCTCAAAACCACCCTATGTGGTTGGTATAGTTATGACCCTCACTTTATCAGTGAAGAACCTGAGCACAGAGAGAGTAAGTGGCTTGTCCAAGTCACACAACTGGGAAGGGATCTGAATTCAGAAAAGTCTGGCCCCAGAATCCTCTCTCCTAACAATGGCGTTCCACAGCACTGGTTTCTTTTCAAGTATGCATTAATTCAACAAGCATTTACTTTAGTATTATTATGTGCCAGTAAATGTGCTAGGTTCTAATGGTATATCAATTAATATAAGAGGGCTGAGGAGCCAGCCACGCTGTGGGCAGCAGGGGTGAGACCAGGGAGAGGGAAGAGCATGGTCAAAGTAGGGAAAAGCATCCCATACGGGAACTTAAGGAAAGGTTGTGGGGCCAGAGCAAGGTGGATGAGAAGAGAAGTAGTATTCTAGTAGAAAAGAAGTAAATCACTTTAGTCTATGTAGGTTTTCATTTTGTGCAAAGTGCAAGGGAAAGCCATTAACAGGGTTTTACGCTACAGAATAGGGGGATCAGACTTACACTTTTAAGAAGCTTCTCTGTCCGCATTGTGGAAAATGGATTGTAGAAGCAAAAGTGGATATGGAGAGACATAGAAGGCTGTTGTCACAGAATCATCTAGAAACAATGGTGGCTAGGTGGCCATGCTGGAGGTGGTGAAATGATGTTTCAGAAGCTGAGTTGACAGGATTGGTGTTGGAGTAAATGTGGGAGTGGATGAAAAAGGCAGAACCTGGAGATGACTCCCCTGGCGGATGGGGGGCTCTTTTCTAAGATGAGAAAGACTGGAAGAGAAAGAGTTGAAATCAAGAGCTCAGGAATTTTTTTTGTTTATTTGTTTGAGATGAAGTCTTGCTCTGTCACCCAGGCTGGAGTACAGTGCCACAATCTCAGCTCACTGCAGCCTTTGCCTCCCAGATTCAAATGATTCTCCTGCCTCAGCCTCCCGGGTAACTGGGACTAGAGGCACCCGCCACCATGACCAGCTAATTTTTGTATGTTTAGTAGAGAGGGGGTTTCACCATGTTGGCCAGGCTGGTCTTGAAATCCTGACCTCAAGTGATCCACCCGCCTTGGCCTCCCAAAATGCTGGGATTACAGGTGTGAGCCACCGTGCCTGGCCAAGAGTTCAGTTCTGAAAGGTGATCTTAAGCATCCACCTTTGTGTATAATCAAAATATGACTTGACTAGCCTCACAATGGGAGACAATAATAGAACTCCCAGAACGCTTTAAAATCTGAGCAAAAAGAAAGCATATTATCTTCCTAGGTGGGGACTCTAAAGAGGGAATAACTCCTACAATTTCCCTCCCAATGCAGGATCCCCTGGTGTAGTTGCAACAGAGAAAAGTTTGTCAGAGAGCGCCTGAGGCAGTCAAACAGACATCCTTTGCCCAGCCAGCAATAGCATGGGAGGGAAGCCCAATCTCTCTGGTCCCTAGAAGCACGCAGAACTTAGCTGAAAGGGAGTCCTTGAAGTGTCCTGGGGTCAGAACAAGGAACCTCCCTGCAGCAGAGCACTTTGCAGCCAGCCACCAAATGGTAACACTGACATCTCCGATGATGGTAGCAAGAAGTGATACCAAAGGCCAAACACCAGACTGAATGAGTGACATCTCAGTTAGTGAATGCATGTATGGAGAAAAGATAGCTTGGACCAGCATCAGGACATTGACAATGATGCTCACTTGGAGAAGAAGGCAGGGGAGTTAATTAATCTAGTTAATTAATTCCTTTAACATCTAAAACAATAGAATGAAGGTGACTACATTTGTCAGGAAACTATTACAATTATGTATGTTGCCTTTAAGTAGACTATGGATTGATGAGTTTTGAAAAGTAGTTATATTTATTCAAACAGCTAGGTAAATTTACCTGCATACTTGCACTGAGTACAACAGTAAGGATTCATTGGCCTTTGTCCCTCAAACCCTTTCACCATCTTCTGGGAGGTTCTGCAAAGCATTTCACATGAACTCATGAACGACTCTACCAATGCCATTCAGCTCATTCAAAAACTACCCCTAGTTGCATTACCAGGGTTGCTTCCCCTAAGAAGGGATCTCAAAGTAGGGCTGCTTGGACCTTGATATCTTATGATGACTTGAATCCAGTAACTTTTCACTTTGAGCTCTCAGACACAGACACATCCCCTCTGCCAAACACATCTACATCCACCATATGACTCAGCTACGTGTCTAATAGAAGTTATGCTGAGAGGCTTGGCATGGTGGCTCATGCCTGTAATCCCAGCAATTTGGGAGGACGAAGGAAGCGGATCACTTAAGGTCAAGAGTTCAAGACCAGCCTGGCCAACATGGTGAAACCCCATCTCTACTAAAAATACAAAAATTAGCCAGGTGTGGTGGCAGGTGCCTGTCATCCCAGCTATTTGGGAGGCTGAGGCAGGAGAATTGCTTTAACCTGGGAGGCAGAGGCTGCAGTGAGCTGAGATTGCACCATTGCACTCCAGCCTTGTATGCTCTTGCACTCAAACAAGAAATCTTCACTACTGGATGAAAATCAAATTCCTTTAAGAATAAATTATCTCACCAAGAAGACCATTGGTCTCTCTAGAAAGAAACTTCTAGCAGGTGTACCAGCATATCTGTTACGCTTATTTGTCTAAGTCTCTTTGACTCAAGCTAGACCCCAACCACCCAAATAACTGACAAAAGTCTTAGAAATTGTAGCCCAGGTACGAAGCAGCTCAGCACCTGGTTAGGCTTTGATGCAACTGGGTTCTTATGGTGACTGTCCCTTCACAGATTTTTTTATGCAAGTGTCACCTAACCCATTATAAAGACAACCAGTGACCATAATGACATGTTTATGCAGTGTTGCCAACCACTGACTCTTGAATAACCAGATGGGCTCTGTACTGAGGTTCTCCTCTTCTTCCTCCTTTTTATCCTTCTTTTTTTTGCCTGTAACTCCAGGGTAGAATTTAGGTGGTAGCTTACATATCATTTCTTCTTTCATTCATTTACTCAGAAAATATTTAAGGAGGGCCTCTTAAGTGCCAAGCTTTGGTTCTAGGTTGCTTGCAAAACATCAGTAAAAAAGACAAAAAGGTCATTGAGCTGATATTCTAAAGGGGGTGGATGAAGGAAAATAGACAATACAAAAATCATATGCTATGGTTAAAATAATCCAGAGTGATTGGATAAAGAATACCTAGGGGAGTAGCATAGTTTTCTGTAGTCTTAGCAGAATCTAACTTCAAAATCAGAACTACTATGCCTCCAGACTTAGCCAATTATTTGCATCATCCTACCCTTCGCAATTTTAGGTGACTGATCTATGTGGGGAATTGTAATATCATTAATAGTTATTCATTTTAAACTCTAAACTCACCACTGCCATGAGACCAATTTAACAGCATGGTATACGTAACGGTACAGTGGGTGAGAAGGGGTACAGGCTTCAAAGTCAAGTACAGGAGGGCTCCAGTCCCTCATCTGCATCTTGCTATCTTGGTGCCCTTGGGCAAGTCACTTGATTTCATGAAACCTCATTTTACTTATCTGCAAGATCACGGTAGGAACACTTAACTCGAAGTTTTGTTATACAGAGCAAAATGATAATAAAATTAAATCACATATGTTTACTTGTTTTGATTGAAGAATCTCAACTCATTAAACTATAAACATGGAATTATTTTCCCATCTTCCCAAATAATACCTATCAAATGTCTCCTTTCACCTTCTTTTTACCTAGGTACAAGCTCCTTATAGATCTCTCACCTCATTCTTATGACATTTCTTCAGTTTGGGTTAAGATTTTCTTATATTTATTTAAACACCTCCCTCTTCCACAAAAGCAGGACACACTACTGACTAGAAGTGTTTGAGGGTAGGGAGGAAGGGGTGTGTTCTCCAGAGAAAGCACTCTCCATCGAAGCTTCAGCAGCAGTGAGAGGAGGCAGGGAGAGAAATAGTTACTGGAGCAACCACGATGATGGGTGACAGGCCCACCATTCTCTTTCTTTAGGTTGTTGCTATTTTCTCTGTTGAACATTGACTACTTGGCAATTTCACCTTTGAGAGAGTTATCCAAGCATTGGCTCTTTGTACGTTCTTGGAGGGCCTTTTGGGCCTCTCCCACTGCATGTCCCTTGGCTAGGAGACCAGGTTATAGCTAAGGCTATTCCTTCTTGCCTTAACACCAGCTGGAGCAGAAAGGTATCTACAATACTGCCTAAATCACAGCCACAATTAGTGGTGTTTTTCCAACTCATAGGAAATTCCCATGTTCTTACTAAATATAGGGTTTAAAGCTGAGCCCCTGACATTCCACTCACACCTCTGACATCTCTCTCCTGCCCTTTTATCCAAGCTCAGAATTACCAGATAGTAGGTTAGCTCATGGTTCAGCAGCTTTCAGAAAGGAGAAGGTCATGAGCTGTAGACCTTTTGGAGAGGAAATAATTCAGGCATTCACTACCAACACCCACTCAGAATTCATACATTGAAATCCTAACCACTAATGTGATGGTATTAGGAAGCAGAGCCTTTGGGAAGTGATTGGTCATGAGAGTGCAGCCTCCATGAATGAAACAAGTGCCCTTACAAAAGAGACCATGGAGAGCTCTCTCACCCTCCTTCCATCATGTGCACATACAAAGAAGTCAGCAGTCTAGACCCCGGAAGAGGGCCTTCACCAGATACTGATCATGTTGCCACCCTGATCTCAAACTTCCAGCCTCTAGAACTGTGAAAAATAAATAAGCCACCTAGTCTATGGTATTTTGTTATAGCAACTCAAACTGACTCAGAAATCTACTTAATACACCAATGTCAAAATCTATTTCTGAGGCTTAAGACACATCTCACTACTCCTAAGATTAATGTCAAAATCCTTATACCAGGGCCTGTCAGTCACCACAGAATCTGATCCAGACCACAACTCCAGCTCTGTCCCATGCCATTCCCACCCCTTGCTGCCTGTATTCCTGCCCCACTATCTTCTTTAAGATCATCAAACTGCCAGGCTACTCTTCATCTCAGTATAAAAATAGACAGAGTCTTCAAGACAGAATTCTGAGGAACACCAATATTTTACTGTAGATTAAAAGAAGGAGAAGACAGTAAAGAAAACAGAAGTATCCAGTGAAGTAGAAAAAAAAAGCAGAAAATATGTTATGGCAGAAGCAAAATAAGGAATGCATTTCTAAGTAAAATAAGTGGTTTACCTAATTAAATGCTGCTAAATGAAGCCCAAGAATTTGACCAGCTAGAAGAGACTGGAGACCTTGAAATAAATGTTCTGGTAGAGAGATGAGGTCAGAAGGTAGATTGAAGTACCATAAGGATGAGTGGGAGGGAAAGAATGAGATAATCTTATTTGATAGCAGGAGTAATATTTATTAGCACTTAAATTATTTTAATTTAAAGTGGCTTTAACTCTTTGCCAAGCACTATGCTAAGCACTTTGCAAGCATTTTCTCATTAAGTCCTCACTGTAACACTATTTGGCAAGGAAACTAAAATTTAGAGGGACTAAATAAATTGCACAAACACACAGCTAAAAAGCTGTGGGAGACTGAATAATGGCCCCCAAATATATCCAGGTCCTAATCCCTGGAACTTGTAGTGTTACTTTATATTAAAAAAAAAAAAAGGCTTTACCGATGTGATTAAGGATCTTGAAATGGAAACATTAACTTGGGTTATCAAGGTGGGCCCTAAATATGCTCAAAAGTGTCCCAAGAGGGAGGCAGAAGGAGATTTGACACAAAAGAGAGAAGACAATGTCATGGCCTCAGCAGAGAGGGAGATTTGAAGATGCTACAATGCTGGCTTTGAAGGATGGGGTGGGGAGCAAAAGAATGCAAGGAATGCAATTCTAAAAGTTGGAAAAGGCGAGGAAACAGATACACTTAGAGCCTTCAGAGGGAGGACAGCTCTGAAATTAAGATATCTTAACTTCAGCCCAGGAAATGGGTTTCAGAATTCTGACCTCCAGAACTAAAAAATAATAAATGCCTGTTGCTTTAAGCCACCAAATTTGGATTATTTGTTACAGAAACCACTGGAAACTAATATAGAAGTGATCATAATTCGATCTCCAATATAGTTCTACAACAAATCTAAGGGTCACACATATGGAAGGAAAACACAGAAAGGGCAGGAGGAAAAAGAAAGAGAGAAGAATAGAGAACAGAGAATCGAAGGGAAGAGGAAGAGAGGGGAGGGGAAAAAGTGTGAGGAGTTGCAAACAGGAGCAGAGAGAATAAGACCCCAAACATTCTTAAAGTCCATGGCAACTTCATCTTAAGGACTATTATCCCCACCTGAGTCAGAATGAGTTGGCATTGGCCCATAGCTACAAGTTATCTCCAGGGGGTAAAATTCCAGTGCACAATAACCTATAAATACAGTGGCATCGCAGCTAGAGAGAAAACAGATTGATGTAGTCCTAGTTTGGAGGTCAATTGGCTCAGTAACTGTTAGAGGCAGCCAACGGTTAAAGACACAAATATTACACGGTTGGAGATAAAGTTCCAAAAAGAACAAATTGATTCATTTTGTACCACCAACTCAACTCAAAGTAAAGCCCTACTTCGCTTTTTAAGATATATTTTGTAAGGTTTTCATTTTTTGTTTTATGTTATTATCCTGTTATGACTTATTAATGGCTATCATTTGCTATAGTGAAATTGTATTGAGATTTTTCACTCAAATGCTCTAAATAATTAATCTATTTTCAAGAACGCTTTATAAATGCATTGTTATTTAGTTATCTTAATTAATTTCATGTTTAAATAATGCTCTGGTATATATGAATCAATGGCCACATCTTAAAAGACATACCTGTATCCAATATTCAATAAAAGAAAAGGAAATTTAGCAGGAAAATGAATGATTTGTGTGTCTAACACCACCATTTAAACAACCTGAAACTCACGGCAACATTTGTCCCTTGGGTTCAAGGATGTATCCGAGGGTAGTCATGAAAATTCAATTCTTAACGCTGACTTGCTGTGCTCTCACAGGATTCTTTTCCTAGTTAGAGTTACAACATTTTTCCTTAGGAAATGAGACAATGCATTTTGAAGTTCTCTAAGGTTAGGAAGAGATTAGGGAAGAAACATTTGCAGTCCATATATAGATTCTAAATACCCATAGAATTATGATTTTCCTAATTTTCTGATAAATATTTCTTATATTATGGAGCTAAAAGCTACATTTTTAAGGGAGAATTGAGAATAAGGAGAAATGGTAAGGTACATTTGTGGGAGGAAACGCATTTAATTCAGTCTCTCCCTTTCAAAAACAGAAAGGGAAACAGCAATCAATACAACATATGGAGTATCTGTTTTTCGATAAAAATGCCAGGTAAAGAGGTCTTATTTAAATCCACACAGACAGTATTATCCTCCCCTTCTGAAGATTGTTTTTCCCCAGGCACAAAAGGGCAGGCATATTGTTGAGTCTGTTACCCAGACTCGAGTAATAGTGACATCTAGTGGTGCACGGTGATATAGGACGTAGAAACGCAAACGCTTGCTGAGAGCCCAGAGCAAAAAACCCTAGAATGAAGCTGCTAAATTTAAAGTTTCCTGATTTCTGTGGCAACAAAATTGTATTCTAATGTAACCAGTTACTCCTGTCTCACAGGGAATGATATTGTTCTGGGTCAACATTTGGGACATGGAAAAGTCACTTCGTATTCACTGCTGGGGAAATGAGGAAACCTATAGTCAAATCCCACCACTTTGGTTTTGGAATTGGAAATGTAACAGTATTGCTGGGATTTTTTTTTAAGAGCATCATCAATCTGACCACAAAAGGTTATGCTCCTCAGACAGGAGAAAGGCAACTGAATACGCTTGTAAATGCCATCCTAAAAATCTATCCAAAGATATTAAATTTCTCATTTTTAAATTTTATTTCTCTACAGACTATTTTCTCGTGTCTAAAAAAGAGGCCATCTCAGGCCGCTCTGTAGCAGCTCAAACTCTGGCACTCAGCCCATTGCCTTAGACCTACCGGCTACACCGTTCTTCCCTTCTCTGCTGCAGGTGCCAGCCTCAGCATCCTTTTGTCTGGTTGCCAAATCAATAATCTCTCTTGGCATCTGCCTTTTCTACCCCCTTCCCCCATTCTCCCCCTCCATCAAGAAATCTAATTCCAAGTTGGCAGGCAGAAGGTCAGAAATCTTTGAAAGCCTCAGCTTCCACCACCCACTCTCGAGTCTCGCCTCTGTGCATTCTGCCAAATGCCAACTTACTTTTCTCCCTCCTCCATAACATACTGTATCTCTGGAACGCTGAGGTTGTCACCTGAATCTTGCCCTCACATCTGCTTCCTTCCCCTCCCTCGGCAGCAGGGCCCTCTTTCATTAGTAACATCCTGCCGCGTCTCCCCAAGGCTCAGCACATCTTGTCATCCGTCCCTGGCATACACAGCCTCTTCCTAGTTATCAACTTTGGGACTCGCCTCCATCCGAGGTATCTGGGGACCAGAGCTGGCCCAGAGCAACTGGGGAAGGCAAGCTGACGGCCCCCTGAAATCCACATAACTGCATCTTTGAAAAATGGGCCACATGACAGCAAAGAACTGAAAACTAGTGTGACAGAGAAGATAAAAGACAAAAATCACACCCAACTCCAATAGATGACAGTTTTGTTTCTTTGTTTACATTTTGAAGTGACATGTTCAGGGAGACTTTAGAATAGTCTTTTAGGGGAAAAAATTAATATCTTGCATGATTTGCTCACTATGAAAGAATTTTTTAAAACACATGCACTAGGAATTTTATACCATTTTTTAGTTTTAAAAAGATGACCATGTCAGTGTTTAATTTTGAAGCTACGAATTGCATACAAATTATATCAACAAAGATAGGATTTTCATCTCAATTGTTTCTAACCTCTTGTAACCACTGTGCCATCCCCATTGCTTCTCTCCAAAAATAGCAAAGTCGGAGCTAACTTAAAAAGAAGTAATAAGAAAAAGAGAGCAGTAGAAAAGCTGAAAAGAAATTAAAAGGCAAGTATTACCTCTCATATAAATATCCACTAAGCAGAAGCTGAACAAATTAACTTCAAAACCATTGAAACTAGGGAAATACCCTCTTGCAGCAAGTCAGAAGATGAAAAAAATCACTCACTAGTAAGAAAACGTGAAGTTAGATAACGTCTTTTTTTTTTTTTTTTTTTTTTTTTGAGACAGAGTCTCACTCTTATCGCCCAGGCTGGAGTGCAACAGCGTGATCTCGGCTCACTGCAACCTCCGCCTCCTAGGTTCAAGCGATTCTCTTGCCTTAGCCTCCTGAGTAGCTGGGTTAACAGGCGTCCGCCACCACGCCTGGCTAATTTTTGTATTTTTGTAGAGACAGGGTTGCACCATGTTGGCCAGAATGGTCTTGAACTCCTGACCTCAGATGATCCACCCGCCTCAGCCTCCCAAAGTGCTGGGATTACAGGTGTGAGCCACCGTGCCCGGCCATAGATAAAAGTCTTTAAAATGCACTTTAGAGATATTATTACTGCCGTGTTGCTCTGTTTCACATGTAGCATAGTGTTAAGACTCTTCACAAAATTGTTTAAACTGGGTTATTATATGAAAATCATTTAGAGCCACCTAATTCTTTAACTTATGATGAAACAGAAGTCCAAAGATTAAGTTTTGTTTTGTTTTGTTTTTTTCGCAATAGCAAAGCAGAAACCAGAACCTAACTTTCCAATTCCCAATCCTGTATTATATGCACACCTATGTAGCATTTTTAAATATTAAAAAATATGATTGCATTGAATAGATGATTTCTGCCTTACTCAATTTTCCATTTCTAAAATAAACATGATTGCAATAATGAAATCCTAACTATTCACCACTAAATCAATGAAATCCTATGATTTGGCACAGGATTGGAACAAAAGAAAAAATAAGCCCTTTAGAAAAAGCCCTTAAAATGTCGAAATCGCATCATATCAGACAACACTCTTTCCCAGAGTGTGTAAAAGGAAAAACAAAAGAATATAGACTCAGACTAAGCTGAAGAACCAAATCTGGAAAGAGTGACATTGATTTCAAGGATCAGACTTCATATATTGAGGGTCCATGTGGGTGGAAGTGTTGGGCAAGCACACTGTGTTTGGAACTACCTTTAAACTCACCATGTTTTATTTGTGTTACTAAGACATTCAGGTTGTGTATTAGTCTGTTCTCACACTGCTATAAAGAACTACCTGAGACTGGGTAATTTGTAAAGAAAAGAGGTTTAATTGATTCACAGTTCCACAGACTGTACAGGAGGCGTGGCTGGGGAGGCCTCAGGAAACTTACAATCATGGCAGAAGGGCAAACGGGAAGCAAGCACCTCTTCACATAACAGCAGGAGAGACAGCACGCGAAGACTGGGGGATGCCACACACTTTTCAAACAACCAGATCTTGTGAGAACTCTATCACAAGACAGCACTAGGGTGATGGTGCTAAACCATTAGAAACCACCCCCATGATCCAATCACCTCCCACCAGGCCCCACCTCCAACACTCGAGATCACAATTCAATATGAGATTTGAGTGGGAACACAGAACCAAAGCATATCAGTTTGGGATGACAGAAGACCAGTATGTCA
This sequence comes from Pan troglodytes, assembly GCF_028858775.2. Taxonomy (NCBI): domain Eukaryota; kingdom Metazoa; phylum Chordata; class Mammalia; order Primates; family Hominidae; genus Pan; species Pan troglodytes. The sequence goes on from NC_086015.1 coordinate 110,413,228, forward strand.
GCCAAAAACTAATGCTAAAGAGAAAAGTGTAAGGAATGAACAGCCTTCTGCTAGTTGAAAGAACAATGAAAAGTTTTGCCATCTTCTATAACTTGAGTGATAGATTGATGGTGAGTGCTTGCCTATGGCAACAGCTCTCAAACACATTTTACATTATTCTTTTGAAAGTGGTATATCGAAATAATTTCCTAACCCCGAAACAAAGAATTCATTGAAACTGGTTGCTGTTTGGTAGAGAAAGAAACTACGGAGTTTCAATATACCTGAGGTGAAATCCCAACCCATCACTTCCTGGCTATGTGACTTCAAGCCCGGCCATTAACTTCACTAAACATCAGTTTCCTCCTTCATTTGGAGAAAATACACATCCATAGTCTCTTACCTGAAGTTCTTGTGACTAGGTTTCAAGGTTTTTTAAAATTTTATAATAACATAATGTCATGCATATACTGAATTTTATGTGACACCCCAATGTCTGAGGCAGTACTTAGTAAGCAAACACATTGATATTCCTTCAGTAAAATATATCAGTAATCCGCTGAAAGAGATAAATAAAATGTATTACTATTTTCATGGAATTCAAGTCAGGTATTGCCACCAAAACTACGAAAGGAACTTTCCAATATAGAGCCTCCTAGATTTTGGCATTGTGGATATGGGATTAGTGACATGCAAATATATTCATCATACAGTGATTGCAACAAATGAATGACATATAGAGGATAGGCATCTGTGTGACTATCTAGGGTGGATTATAAATGGGCCCCCATGGAATCCAAGTACAAGCAAGGAAAATCTTTGTTGAGCAGGAATTCCTTCTCCTAAGATAACGAACATCCAGTTGTCAAGTGACCTGAGAGACACAACCAGAAAGGTCTTCCACTCTATACTCCCTTCATATCCTAGATCTCAGAGCCCCATGGGAGCTGGCTTCTTCGCAGCTCGGGGAAGGGGAAAAAGGGAAGGAGAACAGGGGAGAGAGGTGTACATCGGCAATGTTTTCTTTCATAAAATCTCCCCCTATCTTCTTTTTCCTCACTACTCCTGCAGGAACCCCCAGTGAAGAGGAAAGTGCTTTGTGGATTACAATTTTAAGGCACATTTGCTACAATGATTTCTTTAATCATGACAGTAGCCAATGAGGGGGAAAGTCTTAACCTACTGTTTGCATGTTTGCAGTTAGTGTCAGGATTTAGGTTTCATACTTTGTGTATTCCCTCTAGGAGGATAACATCATCTTAGGAATTTTTCTGCCTCATGTCAGATCCCTCCCAGGGTCCAGGAAGACCTCCGTCTCTTCTTAGTTCAAAGCTCACGTCTGCCTTTCCAAGCAAACCCACTAGCTTCCTGTTTCTAATTTGAAGAACACCTCCAACTCTGCCCAGTGACTCATTCAAAAACATCCCACACACATCCCGTCTTCAATCCCCCTAGGGATCCACCTTCCTGAATTCTATTACTATGGGTTTTACAATAGAAAATTGCTTCACAGTTTCAGCAGTAAAGGCAGCCATTCAGCTATCACAGTGAGCAAGGATTTGTTCTCTCATGGTTCCTGTGTAGCTTAATAGTAGTCATAGATACTGACAGATATCAAATCTGTCACTTATATACCTAAAATCACTGCGTGAAGATGCAGCTTCATTTGAATCTAAATTCTAATTTCCAAAAGCCCCAGTGACACCAACTGAGACAAGGGTTTGGGGGACAGAATAATTTCTGTGGAAAGGCAACCATTCACCAAATATCTTATGACTTAGATGTTGTGATTTTTAAACATCTTCTTTAAAAGACTATAGTAAGTCAGGATAGGAGTAATCATTTTAAATAATACAGTAATTAAGAATGGCCAATTATGGCTGCTATCATTTTGGTTCAAATTCAAGACTCAGCAATTGTGTGTGTGTGCATATATATATATATATATATGCATGTATATATAGTCCTGTGTGTTTGCACATGTTCATGTAAACCTCATGCCTTAGATGAATTCAAAAAGCATTAAAACATGGTTTATTCCTATATTGTTGCAAAGAGTGGTTTTCACAGGTAGCAGAGTTATCCAAGTATCTTCTACAAGAAAGACTAATTTATTATGACTATTATTTTTAGCAATTTAACCATATTCTTATTATTTCATAGGCCATAATTTTAATTTGATTCTAAACTTCACCTGTGGGCCCACTGTCATTTTACATGTTATACAAGTAGATTCTTTCTTCCACATTGTATCATGTGTTACTATATGGCTACTGGGCTTCAGAACACCAGGTGGTGAACACTTGGAGAATTCAAGATGCCATTACCATGGGGACAAGATGCTGGTCCTTCTCAATGCAATCAACACACTTCCTCTTTCAGAAATACTATTTCCACTGGAAAATAAATGAGCTTGGAAATGGAAGCTTTTAGTTTAAAAAATTAAAGACTATTTTCTTAAAACTATTTAATAGTGACAGTCATGGTTGACACACAAAAGAGAAATATTTAGTAAGGCCTAGTTTTTAAAGACTTGCTTCTGACTTTTGCTTTCTTCACTGGCCAGTAGTAGGTGAGGGAACAATTTTTAAATATCCCGGGCTGCACTGCTCAAGTGTTTGTCCTATATGGTAGATTACAAAGTGACCATAAATTATTTCTCTTTCTTTTTCTATAGCCATTTGCACTTAACTTTGCAATTCTTGACCTTTCTCCTTAAATATGGGCTGCCACTGTGCTGTGTCTGACCTTATCTGACTGTGGCAGAGCTACAAGTGTACCAGTACCATACTCTGGGTCCAAGAACCTTGCATTCTTCCACTCTTTTTCTCAGGATCCTGCCCAGTTTCCATGTGAACATACCTGGGCTGTCTTGAAGGAAGATGAGAGACGTGGCCCAGGCATCTCCATCTTCACCCCAGCCTACAGCCAGCCAACCCTCAGAAGCAGAACTGCCTAGATAATAGGCAGCTGACTGCAGACTAGTGAAACCAGAAACACCACTGACCCACCGAATCATGAGCTCAATAAACTCACGTTTTAAGCTACTAAAATTTTTACATGGTTTGTTATGTAACAAAAAGCAACTATATATCATATTCTTCTTCATTAGTTCTATCAGTTTTGAAGGACATATTTGTAAATACAAAGATGCTGCTGGATTCTTTCTGTTTTGTTTAGTTTAGTTTTGTTTTTTTGTTTGCTTTTTAAGATGGGGTCTCACTCTGTCACCCAGGTTGGAGTGCTGTGGCATGATCTTAGCTCACTGCAACCTCCACCTCCCAGGCTCGAGTCATCCTCCTACCTCAGCCTACTGAGTAGCTGGGAGGACAGGCACACGCCACCAACCTCAGCTAATTTTTGGTATTTTTGGTAGAGGTGAGGTTTCACCATGTTGCCCAGGCTGATCTTGAACTCCCGAGCTCAGGTGATCTGCCCATGTTGGTCTCCCAAAGCGGATGCCACTGAAATCTTAAAACTAAAGATTAGCACATGCCTTCTGACTGGACCACTAGATGCTCTTTCTTGTTGCAGCTGTCATCCCTCTAGTCACCCGCTCTCTCCCACTTCATTCACACATTAATGAAAGATTAGTTTGGAGCAATACGAATGCTTACAGAAAACCCCAAGCAGATATGCACAGGCATAAACAAGTTCACTTGCTCTCACCCTGACATGAATGGACAGCAAATAGTTTCCTTTCATTTATGAATTCAGATCATCTTATTTCATATTCTGTAGAGTAAGAAAAAAAAAACTTAACCCAGAGGAACGATTCCTCTCTCCCATTGCAGACTTATTGAATGAAATTACCCTTTATCTCCCAAAGGTAAGAGGAGTGTACTGCTATGAATTCTATAGAGAAGACATACACACACACACGCATGCATACACACATACACACAAATGAAATGGAAGAAAACTGTGTAACTACTACATCTGGATCATACAAAGGAGATCATCATCCTCATTTTATTTGTCAGTGATTCATGGCCTCTCACATAGTGGATAGCATGATTAAAATTAAAATATCATGGATTTTTAATTATTTATCTCTAAAGCAGCTTGTCCCAGGATGAAAAAAAAAATTATCTTAATGTTTTTCTCTTTCCCCTACTATGTGTGTGCCATCTTCCCCTCTCTTTTCCTCTGCCATAGGGACACGGGGAGCCATGTGTCGAGGCAGTGGCCTCACACATTGCAGGAACCAGAATCCCCACATCACTCTTATGAAGGAGAGTGGCCCTGGAGACTCATCTGGCACACATTTGATATTGTATGAGCAAGAAATAAATCATTACTATATACATTAAGATTGGGAGCTGGTATTATAGCTTCAAACAACCACCACCGAAAAAGCCTATTCTTATGAAGTATTGAGGCATACGAGTATGCTGATAGAAATGATTCTCCAGAAAGCAGGAGGGCATTGATGCAGGAGGTCAGGGACACAATTGCAGGAGTAGTTTCCTTCAGTAGGCAATCCAGAGCACACGCAAACAGCTTGCCTTAGCTGGACATGTGAATGATTCATTCATTTTACAGACAAGATGTCAGAGTATGAGAGTTCAGAAGGCGGGAAGTTAGTAGATTTGGTGGAGGCAGAATCATGCACTCTTTTTTGATTCCTTCTATTTTGGCCTAGAAAAAGAAGCAAATCATCAGCTAAGAATTTAGAGGGGATTGGAAGTCAGAGGACCAAGAAGATGGTCTAAACCAGCCTTCTCAGGGAACAGGAGAGGGAAGGATTAGAGAAATGTTGAAAATGAGATGGCCCAGCATGGACTGCATGGGGGTTGTTTTCTTTTAGCCATGCTTAGCTACTCGGCTATAGGCTTTATCTAAGAGGAGAGTTAGATATACTCATGGTGGAAGTTTTGCCAGACAAGAGTTATAACATATAGCAGAGAGATAAGGGACCAGAAAAAAAAAAAAAGAAGTGTAGAAAACCACTATTATTCTTTTGACCACAAAATGTGAGCTGAGAAGGGGAGGTAAGAACACAAGGATATTAGAGGAGTGTACTAGTTTGCTTGGGCTGCTATAACAAAGGATCACAGATTGGGTGGCTTAGACAACAGAAATTTATTCTGAAGTAAGTCTAGAAGCCCAAGATCAAGGTGCCAGCAGGGTTGGTCCTAAGTCGTTCTCCTTGGCTTGTAAATAGCTATTGTGTTAGTCTGTTGTCACACTGCTGATAAAGACATACCCAAGACTGGGTAGTTTATAAAGAAAAAGAGGTATAATGGACTCACAGTTCCACGTGGATGGGGAGGCCTCACAATCATGGCAGAAGGGCATGCCTTACATGGTGGCAGGCAAGAAAGAAAATGAGAACCAAACAAAAGGTGAAACCCCTTAGAAAACCACCAAATCTTGTGAGACTTATTCACTACCACAAGAACAGTATGGGGAAACTGTCCCCATGATTCAATTATCTCCCACCAGGTCCCTCTAACAACATGTGGGAATTATGGGAGCTACAATTCAAGATGAGATTTGGCTGGGGACACAGCCAAATCATATCTGCCATATTCTTCCAGTATCTTCACATGATCTCCCCTCTGTGCCTTAATTTCTTCTTCTTATAAGAACAACAGTCACTTGGATTAGGGCTCACTCTAATGCCCTCATTTCAGCTTAAGTACCTTTTTAAAAACCCTATTTCCAAATATGGTCACATTCTGAAGTACTCGGGCTTAGGACTTAACCATATAAATTTGGGAAAGACACAATTCAGCCCATAACAAGGGGGTTAAGAGGGAAAAACAAAAAGTGATGGCTAGTAAGTGAGATGCTATTAATTGAGGTTTCAGAGGTAAAGGTGTAGAGGATGATCAAGAGAATAGGTGTCAGGAATAAGTAAAAGGCAAAACATTTTGAAGGGAAGAGGTCAAGAACAAGGTATGAGAAGAATTGTACTCATGGCTATTGAAGTCACCAAGACAAATGACAGAAGACATGAAGGAGAAAAATGCAGTAAATCAAAATATAGTGAGTGCTAAAATGTTCCATTAACACGTGGCTGCAGAGGGAAGGAAGGATGACAGGAAGGATGACAGATGTCTGTGACAGGAAGGGGATCGATGGTGCAGTCAGATGGTATGAGCTTTAAGGGAACTGAGGAGATGTTGGGGAAAAGTGAGGAAAGCAAGAGAAAACCTTATTCTGGGAGAAGTGAGAAACAAAGGATGTACTATCATACATTCAACAGCCCAGAAGCACCTGGGATGCAGGGGAAAACAGAGCCATCATTTGAGAGCTACAGGGGAAGCAGTGACCTTAGGAAAAGCCAATTTTACTTAGAACAAGAAGTCGAAGTGAAATTTATGAGCAGAGATTGAAGATGGGGAATTTTTAAATCTCAAAGACAGATACTACTAATATCATTCCCCTACTCTTTTAGCCATGGGGAAGAGAGGATTTCTCAGCGCCTTGTTCTTAAGCAAGGTCATCCGAATATTTCTGGCACAGAAATGTGAGAAATGACATGTGTCACTTCTAGGCTGAGACAGTGAAAAAGCCATGAGCAAGTCTCCCATTTCACTCTTACCCTGTTGAGGCCACCAAGAAGGTTTCATTTCCAGATGTTTTTGACAGAAGATTGTGAAGCCCTTGTCAGCTTCATCTCTGGGTGACTCTGGAGTACCGACTCCCTGCCAAACAATGTGGAATATAAAGTGAAAAATAAACCTTTGTTTTATAAGGAACCAGTAGTGTTTTAGGGTGCTGTGTGTATGTGTGTGTGTGCTTGATTTGCTACGACAGTAAAATCTAGCTTCTTCTGATTTGTACACACACTGTGAATTCCAGAATATACAGTAGAATTGCCGGGAAGGGAGGGAGACTGGAACTCATCAGAAATTGTGCACAGCTATATTAAGAAAGTGCGAATAAGGGTCTTAGGGATGGGGCATGAGTGGGAGGCTTGGATTTTTTTTGCAGTAACTAAGGAAAGTGAGGATGCAGGGCTCGATGACATCCTGGAGAAAGTGATGATTGAGTGCTATTGTAGCCTCCTTCAGTGGGTCTCTTGGGCACTTTGTGGTGGAGAGATGGGGAAAGTGATCAGGAGTGAGGGGCACAGATGATGCCACAAGGAGTACACAGGTGGCTCCTTCCACCTCCAATATCCTGTCTCTGGCAAAAGGAAGATGTTACCATGATGTTAATAGTAAAGGAGATTCTTACAGAACTAAGGCTCCTTGGAACACAGACTGGAAAATTCAAGTCTAGAAGCATATGGAATTAAGCTTCTGTGTGATTTGATATCTATCAGTCATAGGGTCTCTTGAAAATAAGAAAATGTGAGAACATCATAAAAAGTTTGTTTTGTGTGTGGAGAATATCATTTTCATGGCAGGTCATCTCTCAGGTAGGTCTTTTTCCACTTAAAGAGGGAAGCTTCCTGCACAAAAGACATGGTTCCATTTCACCTATAAAGTAACAAATGAACTAAATGGGACCACAAGACTACACGAAACCAATTATCCAATGTCCAGGCCTCTTAGGTGAGCCAAATAATAGGTTAGAGGGCAGACAAGTCCAGAGATAAACAGAGTGTAGTATCAGGCAATGCAAAGAAAGAAAACACAAAGGATACAAGAAAAAAAGTGGATGGTGATGAAGCAGACAAGGCTAAGATCTAAAAATGAAGGGCTAGAATGGAGAGGAGGGAGAAGCAGTAGTATTAAGACATACAGTAGCAAGACATGGAGCAGACAGCTTCCTTCAGTGAAGATGCTTAGGAGAGGAATCACAGAGTCACAAAGAATAACATAAGAAAAGAAGCAGGAAAGTTAGGAAATTGCCATCGGGAAGTTGCAAGTCCTCCCAACCTCTACCCATTGCACAAACTCCATCCAAAAGAAAAGACTAGGAGACAGGGATCAAAAGGACATCTATGGAAACAGGGACATAATGAGGCACAACAAGGGCCACGGGCTCCAGAAAAAGGCCAAACTCCCTGAACCTTAGCTTTCTTCGTCAAATGATCTTAACTTCTGTGTTCCTCAATCTCCTCGTCTGTAAAATGGCTATGACAATTGTATTCACTGCCTAGAGTTGTTGTAAGAACAAAATGAAATGGCACCTACAAAGAGACAACATGTATGCTAAATAGAGAATGTTGTGAAGAATAATTCTCATTCCTAGAAAGCAAGACGGAAATGTTGAAGAATCCTTGGATGGCTAGAGAATATCTGCCAGCTCTTAATATGAGAAAAGATTTTTGGTCTAACTTACACTCAGCCTTGTGTATTTTATGTTTCATTCAACTCCACAGTAAGTTCAGTTAATAGTCTACCTACAGGGTAAATATCCTCTTCTGCTACAAAGCTAAGTAAAGAACACTAAAATTATACTGAGAAATGGAGAATGCCTAAATTCCAGTGGACCCTAATGATCATCTGATCATTAGCCTGGAGCCCAGGGCAAAAAACCACCTCTGATTATGCCAGCCTACTCCCCCACCTACTGGCAGGAACACTTGAATGTATGTGTTTAGGAGGCTCTTTAAACTATTGACGCCCTTCCTCCTCTGCCTCAAAATAAAAAAGCACCACTATCAGTACAGACAAGATGAGGCACAAGGCAGGAGGACCACCTGTGTGGACAGGGCTACTGTGGGACCACTCCTTAAGTCTGTACTTTTCTAGGAGGAGCAAACCCAGGTGAAGCCTCTTTAAGGCCAGGGCTGACACCTACATCTGTGAGTACAGTGGATACACAGCACCCACTATAAGCTCTCACATAAATCTGTGGCAACTCTTGGCTGATTGGTTAATTTTTTTAATGGATATTAGTTTGTGGATTATGCATAGTCCCACAAGTTGTGCTAACTCTTTTCTATTCCTTTGGTTCAAAAACGGTTATTAAAAACTTGCTATATCCCGGGCTGTGCCTGAAATAAGGCCTGACGTTACAAAGGCAAGAAGGTGCCATGTTAGTTTGCTAATGCTGCCATAACAAAGTGCCACAGACTGGATGGCTTAAACAACAAAAATTTATTTCCTCACATTTCTAGAGGCTGGAAGTCCAAGCGGAAGGTGCCAGCAGGGGTGGTTCCTTCTGAGGAAGGAGGGTCATGGGGAAAGGATCTGATGGAGGCCTCCCTCCTCGGCTTCTAGATGGCTATCTTCTCCTTATGTCTTTCCATATCTTCCCTCTATGTGTGTCTGCATCAAATTTCCTTTTCTTACAAGGACACCAGTCCATATTGGATTAGAGCCCTCCCTAATGGCCTCATTAATGCTGTGAAGACCTATCTCCAAATATGGTCAAATTTGAGGGTTAGAACTTCAAAATGTAAATTTGAGTGTTCGGGAAGCATTACAATTCAGCATATAGCAGATGCGTTCCTTGTTTCAGGATGCTCATATTCAGTTGTTCACTGACATGCCCTGAGAAAGGCCTGGGAAGGCAAAAATTGTGATGCTATCCAGCACTTGCCATGACATAGTCCTACTGCCCACCGGTGAGCTCACCTTTTAAATATTGAAACTGCATTCACAGTAAGTTCTCTGTTAAGACAATTCTAAGCTTTACTCACTAGCCCCTCTGCCAGAGAATCAGAGAGGCTCTCTATACATTCAAAATCTTGTAGAATTAGAAATTATTGTGGCTAAATTTTGCAAAAAGATTGCAAAGTATGTAGGAGATAAAATACTAGTGAAGAAACCAGATGGGTCCATTCTGGAAAGACCAAGTTAGCCATGTACTAGCTACACTTCTGTTTTTTCTGTATAATTCTCACAAAGCCAGCTCATTCTTCACAGGACTGTTCTCTGTTCTTTGTTTCCAACCGAGACTGGGTCCCCACAGCCCAGACTCCAAGAACAAAGGTCTACATACATAAACAAATTTCTGCTTAAGTAATATGATTGCATATTCAACCAAAGACATAAATATCTTAAGGCAAACTACTCCTACTCTGCTAATTCAATGAATGATATTTATACAATGTTATGAAGAGCCACTTAGCTACCAAAAAAACCATTCCATTTGTACATAGCATCCCATTTCAGCTAAGCTCATAAAGTTCACTCGCTTGCTGCAGATCAGCTGCTTGTAAAGTTTAGGGTCAATTTCTGCTTCTCCCTGAACAATGTCAAAAAGGTAATGGAGGGAAACCTGGAGTCTGAGTGAGGAAGTCAGCCTCATTCTTTCCTTTCACTTTCATAAATACATGCATTGAAGAGGAACTTAGGATCTATTTATTTTACAATTACAAAGGCTAACAGAGCCTCTTTAAATTGTTTTGGTCCATGAAACCTAAATTTCTAACTATTCTACTAGACACATAATGTTTAAAGCAGGTTGGAGATTACTATTCTATGGTCACCTTATTATATTGTACATATCACATGAGCAAACCAAATTGACCAACTTCCCTTTTCCCCAGCAGATTCGTATCATTATCTTAAATATCCTGTTTCAATTAATAACATAAAAATCTTCCCAGTTACCCAAAGGAGACGTCTTGCTTTCTTTCATGAAACTTTCATGCTTCTCTTTCCTATGCTTTCCATATCTATTCAATCCTCAACTTCTTTTCATACTACCATGCTCATTCAACTTTATTAGCTTAGTATTACAGGCCAGGAACTGAGCTAAGCATTGGAGAAATAAAGACACTAAGAAATGGTCCCTTCTTATTTTATTTTATTTTTTTAGAGACAGGGCCTCACTCTGTCACCCAGGCTAGAGTGCAGTGGTTCAATCATAGCTCGCTGCAACATCAAACTCAGCTCAAGTGATCCTCCTACCTTGGCCTTCCAAGTAGCCAGGACTATCGGCGCACCACCACCACCACATCTGGCCAGTGTTTTATTTTTCTACAGAGTCTTGCTATGTTACCCAGGCTGGTCTCAAACTCCTGGTCTTAAGCAATCCTCCTGCCTCAGCCTCAGTCTGGGTCTACAGGTATCAGCTACCATGCCAGGCCTAGAAATGGTCCCTTCTATTGAAAGCTCATAGTGTAGTTGGAAAGGAAAGTCAATTATCATCTACATGATGGAGCCATAATCAAACTATATTCTGGGTGTTTGGGGAGCTCAGAAGCAATATTCTTTTTTTTATATACTTTAAGTTCTAGGGTACATGTGCACAACATGCAGGTTTGTTACATATGTATACATGTGCCATGTTGGAGTGCTGCACCCATTAACTGGTCATTTACATTAGGTATATCTCCTAATGCTATCCCTCCCCGCTCCCCCCACCCCACAACAGGCCCCAGTGTGTGATGTTCCCCTTCCTGTGTCCAAGTGTTCTCATTGTTCAATTCCCACCTATGAGTGAGAACATGCGGTGTTTGGTTTTTTGTCCTTGCGATAGTTTGCTGAGAATGATGGTTTCCAGCTTCATCCATGTCTCTACAAAGGACATGAACATTCTTAAACGGAGCTTTAAAGAACAAAAGAATTAGGGCCACACTGGGGCAGAGGAAGGAGGCAGGGGGCAGTGTGGAGAGGTAATTCAAAGAATATGAAAATGCACACACACCGAGCTTGAGGAGATACTAAACTGCCAGGATAGCTGGAACAGAGTCTGAAGTGAACTAGCAAGACATAAAATTGCATTAAAGCAGGGAGTGGATCACGCAGTACCTTGTGTCTGAAGTTATGAGTGATCCCTTAAAGGCTTCTAAGTAATGACACAATCAGATACCTTTCCTAAAAAGCCTGCCCCTGCTGCATTGGGTAGGTTAGAGTGAATGGGTAAGTGTAGGAATACTGAGGGAGGGAAATCAGATAGAAATGACTGGATAAATGTAGAAGGAAAAAAAGAAAATTATGTTAACCTGTGGCCTCCATTCTCCCCAGCATCAGCTATAAATAAGGGCTAAAAAGGGTAAAAGATTTTTGTGAAAATCAGAACATCAGTACATAAAATTGGATGTGCAATGGCTATTTCAATCATTGTATTAGTTACCAAAATAGCCATAGAAACACCATATTGAATAATGCTGGTAGTACAGTATAATGATTAAAATATGGATATTGGCATGAAACAGATCTTGGTCTAAAGCTATCATTAATACAGACTTCAGCTAAATCAATGATACTGAACCTCACTACACCTCATTTTCTTTATCAAGCAAGTGAGATAAAAATCATATCAACCTATTAGAGTCATTGTAAGGAATAAATGGGCTAATTCATGCCCTTAGCACGGTACCAGGCACATGGTAAGCCACCTATAAAGAGACGCTAATTGTATACCAGTTTGTGCCTGTAATAAACCTGCAATTAAATGATGAGGAGAGTCCTGGGCTGAAACATCTGTGTCTATTATTAATAGTTATTTAACTAAAATGAATGACTTCATATGTCTGCATTTCCATTTTCTCTGATCAATTGAGACAAGATTCTTGTCCTATTTAGGTAATAAGGTCGATTTTTATATGAGAGAATATGTGTGAAAGCAGTTTGAATATTCTGAAGTGATGAATACATGTAAGGCATTATGGTCTGTCTTTGGTAAATTTTACTCTGGGTAGCCCTGGCCACATAGAGATAATTATGAGCTGCAGCAATAGAAACAGTGCCAGAAGAACACTGGACTCAGATGAGGGGCCCTGAACTCTAGCCCCAGGAGTGCCACTAACCTTGACCCAGGGCCAGCCACTTACCAGCTTAGAGCCTTTACTTTCTTGTCAACAACTTAAAGGAGTGAGTTCCATACCCTGTAAACCATTTTATTGCAATTCCAATGGTCTAATTCCCTTCTTCACTAAGACAACTTCAACGTTCAATATTCAACATATTTCTCTAGGCCATAAACTCCACTGAAATGAAGCAATGATAGGATTTACTGTGGTTCAAGAATCTTTCTAACCCAGAGTCATTGCAATCTCACATTATTTAATTTTTCATATGCTTTAATCTGTTCTGGCATTCAGAAATGAGCAGAATAAATACAATTATCCCACCAGAACACAGTTATCAGGCTTCACCCTAATAAGGATTTATGTAACCACTTTTAATTAAAAAAAAAAGATTCTAAAGTAGCTGGTAACAAAACTTGGCAAAAGACAATGAACATGGGATTTATTGTCTATTTTTTACTATTTTCCAAACAAATATATAGTTATTTGCTATTATTCCCTGTTGTTCAAGTTTCATCTGACTGAAACAGATTGGCTTTTTCCATAGGCAATATAATCAGAAAGGTTAAAAAGGGAAAAGGTCAAGGATTGATAATGCTATGAAAAATTATTTTTCTGGATGAATCAGTAGGACACCAAACTCATCCATTATGTTCTGAGGTTCAAGAGCCCAAACTTTAAACCCAGTGGAAAACTGTCTAAGATTTTATTGCTGTTGATATTGATGCTTATTTTGAGTTGTTTCTCTAATGAAAATCACTGTCCCTAAAAGAAAAAAGTTGCAAAAGAGTTCATTTAAAGTAGAGTTCCTGGCCGGGTGTGGGGGCTCATGCCTGTAACCTCAGCACTTTGGGAGGCCAATACAGGCAGATCACCTGAGGTCAAGAGTTCAAGACCAGCCTGGCCATCATGGTGGAACCCAATCTCTACTAAAAATACAAAAAGTAGCCAGGCATGGTGATGCACACCTGTAATCCCAGCTACTTGGGAGGCTGAGGCAGGAGAATTGCTTGAACCCAGGAGTCAGAGGCTTCAGTGAGCCAATATCATGCCACTGCGCTCCAGCCTGGGCGACAAAGTGAGGCTCTGTCTCAAAAAAATAAAATAAGATAAAGTAGAGTTCCTTAACTTTAGCACTGTTGCATTTTGAATCAAATAATTCTTTCTTGTAGGGGGCTGTCCTGTGCTTTGCAGGATGTTTAGCAGCATCCTTGGCCTCCATCCACTAGATGCCAGCAATGCTCAACTACCCCCAGCCATGGCAATCCAAAATGTTTACAGACTTTGCCTAATGTTTCCTGGGAAGACAAAATTGCTCCTTAATGTTCCCTGAGAAGACAAAATTGCTGGTTTAAAGACAGCTCATATAAACTTGCCCAGTTCCAAACCTGTATCACCGCACCTGTCATTGTCACATTGAGAACATCTTTGATTGATTATAATATGACACAAGAAGTTATGAATAGAGAAAGGAAGTTTTCTTAAAATGACTCCTTCTTAGGAGGAGTGATCAAATGCAAAACCTCTAGGACAACAGCCAAGACACCTTCCATTGCATGAGTTTTTATTCACAAAAAAAATTTTCTAGGACTCTCAGCACCCCATGAAGGACATGGAAAGCAAGAGGTTTGAGGTACAAAAGGTGGGTGTGCATGTGTGTTTCTTTTAATCTGTATCTCCTGTTTTAGTATATAGAATCTAATAAGCTCTTTTTATTTTTCTTTGCTTTTTTCTTCCTTTCTTTTCTTCTTAATGATCTCTTCTTATGTGTTTTCTCTATATGCCTTTAACTTTCTCCCAAAAAACAATCTTGGAAGATAAAATTTGTGATTAAAAAAATGTCTGGAAGGAAACACAGGAAATTATCAGAGCATTTATCTCTGGAAACGGCAGGCTAGGTGGGTCAAGGTCACTAGACTTATGTATACTGTATTATCTTCCATGCTGTTTAACCATTTTACAACTGGCATGAATCTGTTTTCAAGTTTAAAGAACTGGTTATCAAAATAAGTTTAAATTATGATTTGCATAGATAATATGTGGGGTAACATGGTTGTAAATTATAAGACATCTGCCAACACTGATTTCCCCTACAGACAAAAGAGCAGTTACCTGAGACTGTGATTTGGAGGTTTCTAATATTGTTCCTGAATGAGAGTATAGCTACCATTGCCAGTGGTGATGCAGAGAAAATGTGATTGGCATTCAGTAGATAGCAGGTGGCCCTAGAGACTGCTGCATATAGTACAACCCTGGGTTTCTAAATGAAGGTTGGGTAGGGAGATTCCCAGTAGCTCATTACTTCTGAGAATGCATTCCTAAATTGTTGAACGATTCACTCTAAAGCCTGGATTGCATTTGCTCTATTTGACAAGGACTTTCACATTATATAGAGTAACTGGATTAACTATGAGTTCATTGTGAGTCACTAAGAACTATATGACATATAAATGCAAAATAGTTGAAATACATTTTAGCTCCTGATAAATAACCAATGCATCATATATGTCTGTGTCAGTTTAGAAGATTCAACATGTACTTATTTAGGGTTTCCTCAGTATCTGGCACTGTGCTGGGCACGATGACACAGTGGTGAACCTGACAGAGCCTGGACCCTCCCTTCATGGAGCATACCATTAGTTGAAATGTATAGAGAATTTTAACTTTTTTACTTTACACACTTCTGTATATTTTTCATTTACAGTAAGTATTTATTTTCCTTTTATTATTTTAAAAGCAAAAAAAGAAAGATATAATTTATTAAAATACAGCAGGGTATCCATCGGGTTAAAGCCATCAGGGCCATTAACACTTTGCAATTTCTGGCTTTAAAGAAGCCTATTTGGTTTCACTTAAACTATTAACAGCCTGTAGAATTTGTGATCAACACATGTTAGGAAGCACTAGTGTAGAAAGATAAATAACAAGAATATGATTAAAGAAAATGGATTAATGCTGACCATATAGACAGATTAGATAGATAGATGCATACATACATAGATCGATACACAGATAAAGATAGAAATTCTATCAGTAACTGTACTTCAAATTATTAAACTAATTTTTCAATATAAAATTAGTTTCAAAAATGCCCCTCAAAAAATTATGTGGTTAAATAACCTTAGGAAACAGTACACATTAAATAACATATATACACCTCTCTTAGAAAACTGAAATATAATTAGATGGAAAATTTTTCTCACCAGGACTTCAAAGTGCTTCTTATTTCTACAGAAAGAAGAGGCAAAAAGAGAGAAGAGAGGCAAGGAGAGGCAGAGAAAGGAAAGGGAAAAGGAAGGGCAAAAAGAAAACACAGCATAGACTGTGTTAAAATTCCAAGGCTGCTGTCAAAGATATTGAGAACAGAATATATATATATATATATATATATATATATATATATAGCAAATAAAGAATATATATATATAAAGCAAATAAAGAATATATATATATAAAGCAAATAAAGAAAAAGAAGAAAAAAAGAACTGTGTGGAGTAAAAACACAAAGGAGTAGAAAAAGAATGAGAATGAACGGATTAATTAATGGGTGGAGAGATAGATGAACACAGAATGATGGATAGACTGACAGATAAGTGGGAAAAGGAGGAAGGAAAAAGGAAGATTATGGGGCAAAGAGAAGGTATTTTTTGAGTAGCTGCTTCAATGATGGATATAGAAATGTTCTGACTTGTAATTTACTACATAAACTATGTTTATCTCTTCAAGAATACCAATGATTAAGATCCACATTATTCTTTAAGGTGTCTGAAATCACAGTGGTGAGTTTGGGGAGTGCATTGACAGTCACAGGCAGGCTCCCAAGTAGGCCACCTCTGGGATTATTACATGCATCAGGGCCATTAACGCTTTGCAATTTCTGGCTTTAAAGAAGCCTGTTTGGTTTCACTTAAACTATTAACAGCCTGTAGAATTTGTGATCAACACATGTTAGGAAGCACTAGTGTAGAAAGATAAATAACAAGAATATGATTAAAGAAAATGGATTAATGCTGATCATATAGACAGATTAGATAGGTAGATAGATGCATACATACATAGATCGATACACAGATATAGATAGAAATTCTATCAGTAACTGTACTTCGAATTATTAAACATTCAACAGCCTGAAGGCCACAGCCAAACTTAATAAACATGCCTAACAGAATTAATGATTCGAGTATGTTAAAGTCACACCCAACAACCTATCCTGTAATTGTGATAATTGAAAAGCATATCTGTTATCCTCCATCATCAATTTTTTAACTATATAATCATTTTGAGATTAGTTTACATTAAGCTGGGTGTGGTGGCTCATGCCTGTAATCCTAGCACTTTGGGAGGCCAAGGCAGGTGGATTGCTTGAGCCCAGGAGATCGAGACCAGCCTGGACAACATGGCAAAACCCTGTCTCTACCAAAGGTACAAAAAATTGGTCTGGTGTGGTGGCCCATGCCTGTAGTCCCAGCTACTCAGGAGGCTAAGGTGGGAGGATCACCTGAACCTGGGAAGGTTGAGGCTGCAATGAGCCATGATCGTACCACTGCACTCCAGCCTAGGTGACAAAGTGAGACCCTGTCTCAAATTCTTTTAAAAAATGACTAGTTTACATTAACACAATAATATTCACCTTGGTTTAATGAATGCCCATGGCATGTTTTAATGTAATATATTTATTATACTTTTGCCAATTGAAGAATCACAAGGTTCATAAATTTGGAAAGGAGAGCTTTATTTCTCATAAAGGCCCATAATCTGCAGGCTGCCCATCCTGCTGGCTGGGAAGCATAGTCTCCAGTAAAAGCCAAGAACAAGCACTTCAGGGAAGGGGCAAAGGAAATAGGAATTCACGCTGAGCAGGGTGGCCACATATACATATTTAATAAGCTACAAGAGGAGTCATAAATATTTATGAAAGAAGAAACCATGCACATGCCTCTTCATAGGTCACATGTTCAAAAAAATGGCAGTGTTAGCATGATCTGAGGGTGGAGTTGTCAGCCCTCTGCTGTCAAAAGGTGAAGCAGAGAACATGTACATACTTACTGCACATCCTCTGCACAAGTCAGCCAAAACCGGCCTGGAGATGGTGGTCAGTTTTTAGGAAGGAATGCATTGCGAGGAAGTCTGGTCATGCCCTCAGATGACTGGCTAAAGGCCATAAAGGAATGAGGCATCCATGTCTTGTTTTCCAAAGCTGGTCTCTGCTTACTCCTTAGGAAAGAATCCCGGTTGAAGGTTAATAAGGAAGGCATATCTGACCTCCCATCCTGTCATGGCTGGAAACCCAGTTTTTAAGGTTTCTCTGGGGTCCCCTTGGTCAAGAAGCAGTCTGTTCAGTCGGTGGGGGCTTGGTAACATTTTTATTTCTCACTTTCTTATATACCGTTGGAATGTATTTGTTAATATTTTACCAAAGTTTTCTGTGTCTATGTTCATGAGAAATATTTCTCTATTTTTCTCACCCTGAAATGTCCTTTTCAGGTTTGGTATCAGAGATATGCTCAAAATACAAGTTAGAGTGTTCTCTCATCCTTTCTTTTAGAGAAAAAAATTGTAAAAATAAATGCTCCTGAAGTTTTCTTGTGATTGATGACAAATTCAGTTTCTTTTATTGATTTGTGTTTATTCAAATATTCTCCTTCTTCTTGTATCAACTTTGGTAATATGTGTCTATCAAATAATCTATTCATTTTATCTAAATGGCCAAATTTACCAGCATAAAGTTATTATCTTTTTTGTGATATCTCACTTTTTATTTCTGGTATTACTCATTTGTGGGATGTTTTCCCCTCTTTTTTCTTTGAGCTGACTTGCTAGGGTTTTATCAATTTTTTAATCTTTTCAAAGAACTAGCTTTTGGCTTTGTTGCTTTGTTGACTTTATTGTTTGTCCATTTTGTAATTCATTGATTTCTACTCTTTATTAATTACTTTTTTGTTCTTACTTTGGATTTAACTTGTTTTTCTACCTTCATAAATTGGACACGTAGAATACTGTTTTTAAACCTTTTGTCTTTTCTAATATAAGCATTTAACATTATAAATTTTCCTCTAAGAACTGTGTTGGCTGCATTCCACAAATTTTGATAGGTTGCATATTCATTTAGTTTAAAATATTTTCTAATTTATTTTGGCCTATTCTTAAAACTGTGGTTTATTCCTAGAACAATGGGTTATTTTTAAATGTACTGCTTAATATCGTAACTCATCTACAAATAGAGGTCCCAACAACGCCTCCCCTCTCCGTGTGCGAATGCTACTCACTCCTCACATCAGGAGATGAAGATTATTTCTCTTACTCTTGACTTGGCGCTTACCTTGTTAATTGGCTTGACCAACAGAATGCAACAGAAATGATGCTGTGCCAGTTCCAGGCTGAGTAGGTCTAATGTGTACTTGAGCTGGGTCTGGATTTGTTGTGGCTTTACTTAAATTCTAGTCACCAATGCCTTCAAATATTTCCATGGTGCAATCAGAAATTGTTATTTGAACACCAGCAATGCTCCAGAGGTCACTCCATGCTTTATCGCCTATCCGCTAGTTTTTAAGATGTCTGTGGAGTTCCCTTTGCCCTTCTGACTAGTGGCTGGGTGATATGGAGACAAGTAGGGGGAAGCATTGGTGGCTGGCAAAATTTAGGTAGCATCAGGATTTAGGTAGCACGAAGACCTCTCTCCACCCTACTGTCCTTCCCCTAGCCATCAGCAGCCCACTGCCTTGCAGTCAGTAAACTCGCTGTATGCCAGAGGGGTTTCTCTCCACATCCCGGACCTGCCCCCAGCCCTAACAATGCTGCTTCTATAGTCCCAGTGAGCAAAAATTGGAGGGCAGGTGTGGCCTTGATCTCTGACTGAGGCTTCTTGGGGTATAACACAACAAACCAACCCACAGACATGATTAAATGTTTATTAAAAGTTCATCTGGTCTATTCTTACCTAGTTTGAGGTAAATAGTTGCCTTCTCTACTGACCTTTTCCCCTGGGATGAGAGCAGCCATAAATCCTTCTCTGCTAGGAAGGGCCTATCCCTTTCTAGAATTTAATTCACTGTGTTTCTTTAGCTCTTTGCTGTTAAAGTGTACTGAGTTGCTGTCATTTATATAGTTGGAGTCTTTTGCAACTTTCTACCACAAAACAGAAAGCAGAAATCCTTGTATTTAAAGATATACAAGGTCTATACCCTTTCAACAGATTAGCCAGTCATAAATGATCTCTCAGTTTCTGCTCAAACTTCTTTCCTACTTACTAGTTTGTACAACAAGGACATCCTGGTCCAGTTCATAAACCAGTCCTCACCAGGGCAAGTAGATAAGTCACCAATCTCACTGCCTAACAACATTTGATTATATATATATATGAGGTTGGAAGTGGAAGCTTTAATGTTTAGAGTCTGTTTATGGGATTAGCCTGGCTAACCATTTATTAATATACCCATAGTTCTCTGCATCACAATACCCTTCCCTGTCTTCTCTGACACCTACCTAATGAGTTTCCATTCACATTACTAATCTGTTACCTGTCCAACATTTCAATGACATAGTGATATTTGTACCATTCCCTGAGCTCCATCCTACTTGGCCAGAATCCTGATGCTACTTAAATTTTGCCAGCCACCAAGAGTCTTCCCCCTACTTGTCTCCATATCACCCAACCACCAGTAAGCACCCTGCTATTGTAAAGAACTGAAAATATAACACATTGCTTTTAGCACTACCCATTTATATTTTGCTCCAATATTTTATACAGAACTTGTGAGGTATTTTATCACTATATCCCCAATACAGTATGTGACACACAGTATTCATTCAATAAATGTTGATTATTGTTTCACTGGATATATTATTGGTTAAAATTTCTATCCACATGGAAGGTAAAGCAGGGCATGGTAGACAGAGGAAGGAAGACAGCTCAGGTGTGAGTTTTACCGGCCATAATTAGTATTGCCTCCATCTATAAAATGAGTTGTCCATATAATGGTCAACAGTTGATTCCCAGCCTGAACAACATAGTAAGACCCCTACACAAAAAATTTTTAAAAAATACAAGTGGTAGCACACTTGTAGTCCCAGCTACTCAGGAGACAGAGGCAGGAGAATTGCTTGAGCCTAGGAGTTCAAGGCTGCAGTGAGCTATGATCATGCCACTGCACTCCAGCCTGGGGAGCAGAGTGAGACTTTGGCTGAAAAACAAACAAACAAAAAAACCAAAACAGTGAATTTCCCCCCTCTGTATACTACTCTAAGTTGTGGTTCAATGATTAGATTTCTTGTTTGAATTTGAATGTAAAATTAGAATGAGGTGAGATTACTCTACATGAAAGCAATATCTTCTGTCAAGAGCTGAGCTGAGTTGAACTGAGTTGCCAGGTGATGTAGCTGTCAATTAAGACAATAATACAAAATGAAAGTAGCAGTCAAACCTTCCATCAGTTACTGCCATAATATAAGAAAGAGGCTAAATAGGAGAAAGTGCCAGTTCCATTGCTGTTCGTTTTTTTGCCATGGATCAGCAGTGGGGAATGGTCAGATGGAGCAGCATGGGACACAGATGTGAGGAATCATCACTGTCAAGGGAGTCTCAAACAAAAGACTCTTGCTGTTTTATGGAACCAAAGGTCTGGAGGAGGGAGAAAGGGAAGGGTCAGGAATGGAAAAGTACTGAGTACTTTTCTTCTAGTGAAGACACTATAAAAAGTGTCTTCAAGGTTTCCCCATCCCATAGACAAGGCCGTCTCGGCAGAGGCACCTGAGGAAAGTTTCTGCCAAACTTTCTCAGTAAGGAGGTCTCCAAATAGAGGCACCTAGGCTACCAATGCAGCTAAGACTAAGAGCATAGCCTGCCAGAGGGGATGAGACCTTGACTGCAACTTCCTTCAGAGAATGCAATGCACTAGCTGTGCCCCAAGTCTGGAGTGAAGAGGGCAGCTTTTCCAGTGAGGCCTGCTAGGTGAAGCCTTTGTAATTTCCTAGGGTCAACTTTGAAAAAAAATCACACATAGGTTTTTGTCCAACAGCCAGACTCCTCATCACCTACCAAAGAAGGAACTAACATGAGTGGAAACCGGAAGACACCACAGGTCCACTCATTTTTACAGCCCGAGAGCTTTGGTCTCCCAAAGAGCATCTGGAAGAAATTCAGCACTTTGGAAAGTTCTAGGTAGGTCCCTCCTGATTTCTGTCTTGTCTAAGGAAACTGAGCCTGGTGGCCCATTGTACATATGCAGGAACTTATCTAGGCTAGGACAAAGTGATCAATTCTGAGACAGCTTATGAAATTATCTATGAGGTAGTGGGAAATTCAACACGGAAAACACTAGTATTGTTATGATTCTCAACAATAAATGAGAATTAAACAAAGCCTAGGGTCATCTTCATTCTATTTATCACTTAATGTTTTGTATTAAATGTATTGTATCACTAATACAATATCCATGGATATTAAATATTACAAACTCATGCACACCTTCAAAAGATGTAGTTCTTATTCTGAAACAACTTACATTCTACAGACATGCTTAGAATGTCTATAAGGGTTAGGGAAAAGCCTTTAGAGGACGTAGCTCTGCTGGTTAATGTCAACAACAATAAAATAAATGAATAGCATGGAGATGGAGCCTCCATTCAATGTAGTCTTACATTAAAAAAGTTTAGTT
The DNA here is from genome assembly GCF_028858775.2 of Pan troglodytes. NCBI lineage: Eukaryota > Metazoa > Chordata > Mammalia > Primates > Hominidae > Pan > Pan troglodytes. The sequence continues at coordinate 110,435,470 of NC_086015.1, forward strand.
TCTTATAAAGACTCAATAGATATTATTTTGCTATTACATATACACAGCTTTTGGACAATAGAACCTTGTTTTGTTTGATAGATCAAAAAGTAATAGTATGGAGTGGTTTGTAATACCAGCCTTAAACAGTGATTCTGGGTAATGTATGGAATACTTGAGACAATGAATCACATTTTAGTAGGATTTCTAATGAAAATGCCATGGAATAATGCCGCAATAAACATACGTGTGCATGTGTCTTTATAGCAGCATGATTTATAGTCATTTGGGTATATACCCAGTAATGGGATGGCTGGGTCAAATGGTATTTCTAGTTCTAGATCCCTGAGGAATCGCCACACTGACTTCCACAATGGTTGAACTAGTTTACAGTCCCACCAACAGTGTAAAAGTGTTCCTATTTCTCCACATCCTCTCCAGCACCTGTTGTTTCCTGACTTTTGAACAATAGCAAAGACTTGGAACCAACCCAAATGTCCAACAATGATAGACTGGATTAAGAAAATGTGGCACATATACACCATGGAATACTATGCAGCCATAAAAAATGATGAGTTCATATCCTTTGTAGGGACATGGATGAAATTGGAAACCATCATTCTCAGTAAACTATCGCAAGAACAAAAAACCAAACACCGCATATTCTCACTCATAGGTGGGAATTGAACAATGAGATCACATGGACACAGGAAGGGGAATACCATACTCTGGGGACTGTGGTGGGGAGGGGGGAGGGGGGAGGGATAGCATTGGGAGATATACCTAATGCTAGATGACGAGTTAGTGGGTGCAGCGCACCAGCATGGCACATGTATACATATGTAACTAACCTGCACAATGTGCACATGTACCCTAAAACTTAAAGTATAATAAAAAATAAAAAAAATAAAAAAAATTTAAAAAATGCCATGGAAGGATATAGTCTAAGGGTCTCTGTCATACCATGTAGCTAACAGTAGTAATTGTCAGTGATTACTTCCAGAACCAATGGTCTATAAAAGCACGACATGCAGAAAGAAGCGTACAATCCTGATATTACACTTGGTCGTAGGCTGATTTCCAACACCGTGTGCCTGGCAGAGGAAAAAGCAACTGTATAAATATTCAGATAGGAAAGAGAAAGAGAGAACTCATGTCAGTTCCTAAGCTATTCTTTCAGGTAACTTTTTCGGAAACAAATACTTGTGCTCTACTCCCTGTTCAGATAACTAGTTTCTGCTTATAGAGAAAGGGAAAAAGCAACAACAACAAAATGGCCTTGAAAATGCTGACCACATAAGTCAGATATGTTTGGCTTGCCTAGAAATGTTTTCAAAAGGTTTTTCTTTATTTTTAACCAAAGGAACTTTTATTTTTCTGACAGTTTTATAGGCACTGTTGACTGAAAATATCATCTCCAGCCCTGGCTTACATCTGACATTCACTGGAAGCCATTTCCACTTCATTTCATGGTCATTAACAAATGAGTGGTGCCTTTTGGATCCACTGTGCAGCAATGCTATTATCTCTAAAGATTCTTACTGAATTGGTGGGCTCTCAATAAGTCTCTAGTAGTATCTCATTAGGCCAATGAAGCCATTAAACAAGATTTAGCTTAGACTGAAGAGCCAACCACATATTACAAATCCCACTTAGAATAACATTTTCAAAAAAGCATCAGTTAACCTATTCCTGAGTGCTATCCCTGCAAAAGAAGGCTTAGAGCAGGTGACTCTTTTATAACCAATATTTTGGCAAACACTGAAGTATTCAAAAATAGGCAAACAATTTCAAGAAAAAATTGTTAACTACTCAATATCAGAGAGTATTTGTTAAATAATACAAGTGAATCCTTTCTTCACCCTTAATATCATTTAATAAGACAAGGTACTGTGGCATGGGACAGTCTTGGTAGTCATGTTGCTAGTGTATACAAAAGCAATAAACATTGGCTTTTTATACAGCATAAATATTCAGCTTAGCAATTTTAGTAATTGCATTGTTCACTCAAAGGAAAATTTCTATTGTCTCTCTGTATATGTTTGCCTTCCTTCTGTGCCATAATTCTACAGGAGAAACTCTTAAAAACAACACAAGGCTTAAGTACTGGAATCAAGAATTTTATTTTGCTCATTATTTCTCTTTTTGTTAATTCCCCAAGTATTCTGGATGTTTATTTTAATGTATTTTCACCAGAACCCTTTGATGTTAGAGGGCATTCTCTCACTTCTGAGCATTTAATAATATAGTTTGATAAATATTAAAATATATTTTTATTCCAAATAAGTTTTTGGGGTGCCTTAAATATAATCAAAGTTAAAATTCCATTTTATCTTATTATGAAGCTGACATTTGCAACTTTGTTTTTCAATTTTAAAAGGCCTATCCCAAGTTCATCTATAAATTTTTAAAGTACAATCTCATGGAGCAAACGGGACATGTACATATAGTTTATTAGAATACAAAGCCAGCAAGTATTTTCAGGAAAGTCCAAAGTAGTTCTTTGTCCTAAAGTAGGAAGCTCCAAAGAGGTTGAAGAGCTCAGGATGATCTTATGGAGAACATATAATTTGAGATAGGATCTGAAAATGGATATAATTTTAGGGCAATACTCTCCAGGCATTTCATTTTTTAAATTTTGCATTGCAAAAAGATTCAAACATTCTATGAAAATATACAAGACAGGAAAGCGGGGTTCAGAGGTTTTATCTGACCCTCTGCAGATTACAGTGCTCTTATTAAAACTATATACAGTTGATTCTATTTTCTATATAATAATATCATAAGGTAAAGAGAAAATGTTCACAATTACTGGGAAATGGGTACTATGGAAGAAAAAGTATTATCTGTACCCAAACATATGTGTGTCCTCTGTTGGCTGACTTGTTAGTTTTCAAGGAACATCTCACTAATCTTTTATTGATCCTATTATCCGAAAAGGAAGAACTCTCTACCCAAAAGTGCACATTACTGAAACAAGCTTGAAATAGAAAGATCTGCATGGATGACCTCATAGAGAGGTGCAAGCTAGCCACAGGCAGAAGGGAAATCTATCTTAGTAACACTGCTTACCTTTGTTTCTGCTTCCTTATCTCACAAATCTCCAAAGTTACTGACAACAGCATTTATTTCAGCACATTTAATATGCCCTTTAAGTTACCACAACTTAGATGTACGGTAAATGATGCAAACAAAAACTACATTAGAAGTATATTTCCCTCATCCTGGAATATTATATTTGTTTTAAATGGGGTCCCTAAGGAAAAAAAAAAAACAGGAATCAGATGATAGCACTTCACACCTCGTCTTCCCCATGTCTTAGCTGAATAATCTGAATACATTTATTCATTCAGCACAAATATGTATTGAGTACCAGGTACTGTTGTAGGCACTGGAGACATGGTATCAACCAAAGAAACAAGAAACTCCCTCTTGGAATTTGCATTTCAGTAAGAGAAGGAGACAGTAATCAACGTGCATACGTGAAATACATAGCACAGCAGAAGGTATTAAGTGCTACAGAGAAAGATAAACGTGGGCCAAGTGACTGAAGAGGCATGTTATTGTACAGGCAGTGCCCAGAGAAGGTCTCATTAACAGGTTTCCTGTGTGCCTAGACTGAAGAAAGGGAGCTAATGCGCTGGGGAGATTGGGGAAAGAGTGCTCTGATCAAAGTGGCAAGATCCACAACAGCAGCCTCTTGGTGTGTTCATGGAGCAGCAAGGGGGAGGCATGGCCAGAGTTTGGTGAGAGTGGAAGCACAGGCTGGTAGGAGATGAGGTCAGAGAGAAGGAAACAGACATCACCTCCCACTTACATTTTTATTTTGTTCTAATTCATATACAATATCACTTGTGCTATATTCTTTCAGACCCTTTCTACTTCTTTCATTGTTCTCTTTCCTGAGTACCAAGTTTAATTAATCTGCAGTGAATATAAAAGGGTTTGAACTCATCCAGTGTGGGGGTGGAATTGGTGATGAAGTGTAGGGAATGCACAGATTTGTTCCATCTCTGCTACAGCTTCAGGCTCTGGGCTGCTACCTTTACAGCAGCCCCTTTCAGATCTTTGCCTCCTAGAGCCTCCTGCACCCCACCCTCCTCACCTGGTCATCCTCATGGTTTTGCAATCCAAGAACAACAGGTCCTTCAATATGTGGTGATCTTGTTTGGACCCAGCCAGACTAACCAACAACGGGATTGAAAGAGAAAATTTAGGTCTTGGATGGTATAAATAAAGAGGATTGGCAACAGCAAAATGAAAAAGAAATTCAAAGACCTCATGTGGATGATGATCCTGCTTTCTGCAAAACAACCATTAGCTACAAATAATCAGAATTCTGCTCTTCTCTTCCTTACTCAGGTAGACCTCTGTTCCATCCACTTTTAGCCAGGCAGCCAGTAGGAATAATGAAGGCAGCAGTTAGAAAATCACCTGTCCTAAGTGCCACAAATTCTCTATGTAAAGGAGAGATAGGAGATCTATAAATAATCTTAATATGAATAGAAATGCAAATTGTATTTGTTTTTTATCATCATATTTGTGTTAGACAAAGCAACCTATATGAAGATTGGTCAAACAGCTTCAAATGTGTTTATACAAATGCTTGAGTTAGAAGTGGAAAAAAAAATTCCTATATGAAACCATTTATAAAAAATAAATTATAGGGATTTATATCAGGTATGCAAGGCTATATTCTTTCAGACCCTTTCTACCTTTTTCATTGTTCTCCTTCCTGAGTACAAAGTTTAATTAATCTGCAGTGAATATAAAAGGTATGCAAGGCAGATTCAAAACTCAAAAATCAATTAATGTAATCTATCACATCAGTAGCCTAAAAAACAAAAATCACATGATTTTATCAAGAGATACAGAAAAAGCATTTGACAAAATCCAACATCCATTCATAACTAAAACATGCCAGTAAACTAAGAACGAAGGGGAACTTCCACTACTTGATTTAAAAAATCTACAAGCAACCTACGCATGACATCATACTTAATGGTGAAAAACTCGAAGCTTTCTCACTAAGATCAGGACCAAGACAAGGATGTCCCTTCTCATCATTCCTTTTCAACATTGTACTAGAAGTTCTAGTTAATACAATAAGTCATGAAAAGGAAACAAAAGGTATACATATGGAGATGGAAGAAATAAAACCATCTTTGTTATCAGATAATATGATTCTTTATGTAGAAAACCCAAAATAATCCACAAAAACTTTGGAACTAATAAGTGATTATAGCAAGATTGCAGATACAAGGTTAAGATACAAAAGTCAATCACTTTCATACATACCAGACATAAACAATTGGAGTTGAAATTAAAATCACAATATTATTTACATTACCACCCAAATAAGTAAAATACTTAGCTCTAAATCTAAGAAAATCTAAGAAAACCAGAGCTACATAAGAAAAACTACAAAACTCTGATGAACAAAATAAAGAAGAACTAAATAAATGAAGAGATAGTCCATATTCGTGGCTAGAAAGACTCAATATTGTCATTATATCAGTTTTTCCCAACTTGATCTATAGATTCAACACAATCCCAAACAAAATCCCACCAAGTTATTTTGTAGATAACAACAAACTGATTCTAGGGTTTATATGGAGAGGTAAAAGACCCGGAATAGGCAACACAATATTGAAGGAAAAGAACGAAGTTGGAGAACTGACATTACCCGACTTCAAGACTTACTATCAAGCTACAGTAATCAAAACAGTGTGGTATTAGTAAAAGAAGAGACAAATAGACCAATTAAAGGGAATGGAGAACCCAGAAATAGACCCACATAAATATAGTCAACTGATCTTTGACAAAGGAGCAAAGGCAATGCAATGGAGCAAAGACAGTCTTTTCAACTGGCAAAGACAGTCCTGCAAGCGGTACAGGAAAAATTGGACATCCCTTGTAAAAAAAAAAATAAATCTACATGCAGATCTTACACCCTTCATGAAAATTAACTTAAAATGGATCATGGTACTAGGTAAAGTGCAAAACCAAAAACTTCTAGAGGGTAACATAAAAGAAAACCTAGATGACCTTAGGTATGGCAATGACTTTTTAACTATGTTGAACACCAAAGTCATCATTAATGAAAGAAATAACTGATAGCTGTACTTCATTAAAATTAAAAACTTCTGCTCTGCAAAATATAATATCAAAAGACTTAGAAGAAAAGCCACAGTGTGGTAGAAAATATTTGCAAAAGATACATCTAATAAAGTGATCTTGTCCAAAAAATCCAAAGAACACTTAATACTCAGCAATAAGAAAATAAACACCCCAATTAAAAAATAGGCCAAAGGCATTGGCATTCACCTCACCAAAAAGCATATACAGATGGCAAATAAGCATATGAAAAATATGTTCCACATCATATGTCATCAGAGGAATGCAAATTAAAACAATGAGATACAACTACAAATCTATTAAAATGACCAAAATCTAGAATATTAACACCATCAAATGCTGGCAAGGATGTGGAACAACAGGAACTCTCATTCATTGTTGGTGGAAATGTGAAATGGTACAACCACTTTGGAAAAGAATTTGGCAGTTTCTTACAAAACTAAACATACTCTTACCATAAGATTCAGCAATCAAGCATGTACCTTCATAGTTAGTCTAAGGAGTTGAAAACATGTCCACACAAAAATATACACCTGGATGATTGCAGTAACTTAATATATAATTTTCAAAACTTTCAGCATTGGCAAGGTTGTGAAGAAATGAGCACTCATTTCAGGAAATCCAAATTGTACGAAGCTTTTGAAGGTTAATTTCATAAGCAGCTATTAAAATACAAAATATGCATTTTCCTTGACCCAGCAACTCAATTTCTGGCAATCTATTTTAATCTAAGGTGATTAGTAGAGTAACCAAGATGTCCTGCTGCCAGTGAATGGATAAATAAAATGTAGTACATGCAGACAGTGGAATATTACTCAGTGATAAAAAGAAATGAACTATCAAGTCATGAAAATACAGGGAGGAAAGCTAAATGCACATTATTAGGTGAAAGAAAGCAATCTGAAAAGGCTGCACACTGTGTGATTTCAACTATATCACATCTGGAAAAGGCAAAACTATGAAGACAGTAAAAAGATCAGTGATTGCCAGGGATTGGGGATGGGGAGAGGGATGAATAGGTGGAACACAGAGGATTTGGGGGCAGTGAAAATGCCCTGTGTGATACTATAGTGATGGTACATGACATTATACACTTATCCAAACCCACAGAATGTACAACATCAAGAGTGAACCCTAATGTAAACTATAGACTCAGGGTGATCATGTGTCAGTGTAGGTTTATCAATGACAACAAATGTACCACCTCAGTGGGGAATGTTCATAAAAAGGGAGGCTATGCATGTGTCGGGATAGGGGATAAATGGAAAACTTCGCTGTGAACCTAAAACTCCTGTCAAAAAAAAGTCTTAAAAATAGATTATAGATGGGTGAAAGAACTAAATGATAAAAAGTGAAGCATGCTAAAAATCCATCAAGAGGAATAAAACTATAAAGCATTATATAAGAGAAGTTTGGAAGGCTGTCTTAAATAAGTTTCAAATGCTTAACTGTAAACATTTAAATTCCTGATCATAAAAGGCTGTGTTAACAAAGTTAGAAAATAAGCAACAGATTGGGAGAAAAACATTTGCAATGCATGCAGTAACAGGAAGATTTGGAGCCAGAATACATATGAAGAATTCCTACAAATCAAACCACTCATAAAAATGGCTGGGGCAAGAAAGACAAACAAGGCACAAAAACAGAAACACAAGTACACAGATGCTTAAGTTCTAGTAATTACAGAAATATAACAAGATACACATTTTCAGTCACACTAACAAAATTAGAAGATTTGATATTATTCAGCGTTGGCAAGGTTGTGAAGAAATGGGCACTCATTTCAGGAAATCCAAATTGTACGAAGCTTTTGAAGGATAATTTCATAGCATCTATTAAAATATAAAATATGCCTTTTCCTTGACCCAGCAACTGAATTTCTGGCGATCTACTTTAATCTAAGGTGGTTAGTACATATAACAAAGAGTCATATGTAAGGATGGTTAATGCAGGATTGCTCCTAATGGTAACAAAATGGAAATATCTCAAATTTCCATTAATAGGAAGATTGTAAAGTAAACTATGGTGTGATCCATGCACTGGATATGCAGCAATTTTTAAAAATTAGAGAAATCTCTTTATACCAGTAGTTTTCAACTGGGAGCAGTTTTGCCCACCAGTGGACATTTGGCAATGAGTATCTGGAGACATTTTTGGTTGGCACGACTGGCAGAGGGATGAGTGCTACTGGCATCTAGTGAATGGAGGCCAGGCATGCTGCTAAACACCTTACAATGCACAGGACAGCACCCTCCCAACAAAAAATTAGCCCCAAATGTCAGTCGTGCCAAGGCTGAGAAACTTTGCCTTATACTAACGTAGAAAGAACTCTCAATCATCAGGTTAAGTGGAACAAAGCCAGCCAAACAACAGTACATATAGCACTACCCCGTACCCGAAAAACAAAATTAAAATTTTCAAACCTGCACATTATATTTATGTATGAATATTATTTTTTATCAGAAAGAATAGTTACTAAAATATTAATCTCTGGGACAAAGAAAGAGTGACTATAAAGTCAGAAAGAGTGAATATAAAGTCAGAAAGACAATGATGCTATATTTTTCTGGATAGTTTGAAATCTCCCCACCAATCACATATTAAAGTACTTTTGTGTAATTAAAAGAAGAAAATTTAAAATGCAGGAGCCTATATCCCATTCATTCTAGGAGAACTGAATTAAGTTCTCACTTTCTCCCCTGAGCTTTGAAACCTCTGATGTAACCATTCCCTATTCTTGTGTCTCATGATCTGAAAAGCAGGGATGGTATTAACATTTGTTTCAGTAATGGTTATAATTTAAAAGTACCGAAATTCCTTAGAATGCCATTGCTATTATGGGCCAAATTGTTTTCCTGCTGTAAGTTCATATGTTGCAATCTCAACTCCCAGTACCTCAGAAGGTAACCATATTTGGAGATGAGGTTTCTAAAGAGGTGATTAAGTTTAAACGAGGCTGTTAGGGTGGGGCCCTAATCCAATATGACTTGTATCTTCCTAAGAAGTCAGACACAAGGGATGAGTGCCCACAGAAGGCCATGCACACAGTAACAAGGGGTTCCTCTGCAAGCCAGGAATAGAAGCCTCGGAAGAAACCAAACCTACCCCAACCTTGATCTTGGACTTCCAGCCTCCAGAGCTCTGAGAAAATAAATGCCTGTTGTTTTGGCCATCCAGTCTGTGGGGTTTGGTATGACAGCCCTAGCAAACTAACATAGTTGCTATGTAAGAATACAGTAAAAATAAAATTATTGGTGCCTATTCTACTCTTTCCATGAGGGGTTAAACACAAGAAGCAAAAAAGTCACTGATTTAGTTCATTTCTCAACTGAGGAGATGAATAGAGTTAGTGAAAACAAATCCATACTTCTAGATGACAACTGTCTTGCATTCCTGTTGCTGACACTCTGAAGTTATTGACTACAATTTTTGTGACAGATCCTCCTAGCATGCTCTCTGTGGCTTCTCTTCTCTCTACCAATTACCTGCTAACACAGCCACTGGCTGTGCATCTGCACTTGCAGTCATCAAAGGAGCTGATGTCACAGCACACAACAAACCCTGGAGAGCTGGGACTGAGATGTGTGTTTGACTAAAGATTACAGGGAATTGATCACCTTTTTCTTTTTTTCCCTTTATATTTCCCATAGATAAATGGCTCCTTCTTCACAGGGAAAAATAAGAGGAAAACAGCAGTGGAGAGGAGAGACTACAAAGACCTATAGATCAGGGTCAAGAAGAGTAATAGATATACTCAAGTTTAAAGGGAAAGCCAAATGCCACTGGAACTCTGAAAGGCAACCCCTCAAATCACCCTTGCCAACCTGGAGTGACTATGTTGAAATGAAATAGCTCATGACAGGCTTAGACAGAGAGAGGGCCTGAGATGGTACCTTGAGTTCTGCAGGTCCTCAGTGTGACATGCAAGTAACCCCTCAGTGTCCTCTATCCCAGAGGGAATAGCTGAGGTTGCAGGATAGTGAGTTGGCCTGGCAGATAAGCACAGATAGAGAAGTGATGCTGAGAATGTGAGCAGAATGGCCGACTGTCAAGCTGGGGCTAAATGAGAGTCACAGCCAAACCTCAGGGATCCAGAGCATCAGTGAAAGCAGAGGTGGAGAGGGAAGACATCATCAGGAAGAGTCCAGCAATTTAGAGCCCACTGCATTATTCATGCCGGGCACCAGATATGTCAGCGATAAAGGCAGTGAGACCAAGGTCTCTCCCCACAAACAAGCAGGACAGGACACATTGGTGATGAGGACTCAGTGGACTCGTGCCCGTTCCAGTGTCCAGGCTTCTAGTTCCCACCCACCACTGTAACAACACTTAAGTCTCCTCCTGCACCCACCTGCCACCCAGGGAAGGAAGAGAGGGAGGGCAGGGCTATCACTTGTATGAAAAGAAATAGCTCTGAGAGGGAGTTTGAACTTTGAACAGCTTGAATATTTATCTAAAGAGGCTGTTTTCACCAGTAGAGACTTGACTATCTTTAATTGTCAAGTTTAAGTTTTTACCTCATTAGCACAAAAGAGATCACAATGCAAGATAAAATCAGTTAGAAAAAAATTTCAAAGCTTCTTTTATTCCCCACATGAGTTATGCTGTATATTTCTACTCCTTCTTACATTTTAGAATTTTGTTTTATAAATAAATCATAAAGGTAAAGGGCCCTCTAGCAATCTACTAGAAAGACCACTTTCTAGAACAATGATGCATGCCGCTCTCTGGCAGCAAGCACTCAGGTAAGGTGTGTGTGACCAGCATAGCTCTACGATGGAGGATGGCTGGTGTGTGCAAGAAGCAGAGCCATCCCCAGCACAGAGTGAGGGAGGAGGGGCTATGGCAGGGCACAGACACAGAAGAAAAGACTTGGATATTCACATTCAAGTAGAGCCCCTGAACCCTAGCTTCTATTAGTTTTGAGGGGTTTTGGTTTTTTGGTGGTTTTGTTTGTTTGTTTGTTTTGCTGCTCGATCAAGAGAAGTACAGAATGTATAAAAAGAGGACACACGAAAGGTTTTCATCCTTGCTTATTAAAATAACTATATATCTTTAATGCACCCTTCAATATTCTAAGGGTAACAGCATACTGCTTGATTTGCATGCTCTTGATTTCCATTTGAATATATCATTATGGCTATAAGTAGATGCAGATGCTTAAGTTAATTTTATTGTTAATGCCTCAAGGCATTTTTAGGAAAAGTGCACAAAGCTTTTAAAAATCCAATAAATTATATAGAACCTTAATTTACTTCCTGTTATACCTTCAACTGAGGAAGGACATAAAGTGCTCGTGAATTTAGATCTTGCTTTTGTCACCAATTGAATAAGTATTTGACTTACTGAAATGGACAAAACACACTCTTGGAATGTTATTTATGTGCTAACAATCCCTCATTAGTTGGATAAAGAATTATATCTTGACTAAAATTGATAAGAAGCTTATAAACTGTCCTATTAATCTACAAATAATGATAACTTGTAGGCATATATTATGTCAAGCTCATGTCAACAGAAATGAAAGTTTGTCTGGAATCATTCTATAAAAACCTCTATTACTCCCTCTACTCTCTAGCCACAGAATCTTGACTGCAATTGTCAGCACATATTCCAACTTAGTTACTTTTGTATAATAACCTCTGAGAGGGGTGGGGATTAAATAAGTATTCTATAAAGATAAACGAAGATAAATAATGATTCTATAATCTATCATATGATTAAATATACATGATAGATTATAGAATAATAATTGCACAATTTATTCACTTGTAATTCAAATGAGACTGGCCTCACTGGGCTTCCCTCGTCTCCTCCCAAATGTGCCTTGAAGTCAGACCTGGTATTGATATAGGAGCTAGAAAGAAATTATTTAGGAAGTTAGTTAGTGAGGGTAAGAGAATCCTTGGTAAGATTTCCTTCTAATAAAAAGCAGCCCCAAAATCATTTCTTTTCTAACAAAAAGCAGCCTGAAAAATCAAGCTGCAAGCACAGATAAGCAAGTGAAAAGCTTCCATAGGTAAATGCTGGCAGCTGTACCAATAGGAAAAGGCTACCTGGGGGCTAGGCATGTTCAGTATAGCAGCTCCATTTTCCCTTTTGTCAACCACATGTACAGTAAGGAACAGACAACATGGCGCTGGCCAGGTAGAAAACCCATCTGCATAATAAAAGATTAGGGTGGGGTGACCAGCTTCTTCACACACTATGTAAATGCCACACCTGGTCCAACCAATCTTTGGGCCCTATGTAAATCAGACACCGCCTCCTCAAGCTCATCTATAAAACCTCATGCATTTGACCATAAAACCAGAAGACCCACTTTGGAACCCCTCTCTCTCTCTGCAGGAGAGAGAGTTATTCTCTTTTCTTTTTTTCACCTATTAAACCTCCACCTTTTTTTTTTTTTTTTTTTTTGAGTCGAAATCTTGCTCTTGTGCCCCAGGCTGGAGTGCAATGGCACAATCTTGGCTCACTGCAACCTTCACCTCTTGGGTTCAAGCGATTCTCCTGCCTCAGCCTCCCGAGTAGCTGGGATTACAGGCGCCTGCCATCACCCCCGGCTAATTTTTGTATTTTTAGTACAGACGGGGTTTCACCATGTTGGCCAGGCTGGTCTCAAACTCCTGACCTCAGGTATTCTGCCTGCCTCAGCCTCCCAAAGTGCTGGGATTACAGGCGTGAGCCACCGAGCCCGGCCAAACCTCCACTCTTAAACTCACTTCCTGTGTGTCCACATCCTCGATTTCCCTGCCAGGAGACAACGAACTTCAGGTATCCCAGACAAGGATGCAGTTTCAATATGTCCTATCTAAACACATACACACACACACACACCACTCCAAAAATAGAAGTCACTTTGGTTGAAGTGTCTATGTGGAAATGAAAAAGCGAGTTTTAACTACCTAGGAAGACATCAGAAATGCTCTGCTTTAAACTGCTCTTCCTTTGCCCCTAATTTCCTCTCCCACTTCAGTTGCTTAAAACTCTTCTCCACATCTGTAGCCAACTCACTGCTATCGGAACTACCTTCCCCAACCTCTCAATCCACTTTCATTAAATGAAGCAATGTAGTAGATACTTAACTTCCCCAGTTTGTATCCTCACTCACCATCCACCTCAGCAAATAAAAGTGCGCCTTCAGGGTCCACCCTTCTTAGAATGCAAGGGGAGATTTTGAACAACAGATGCTTTGTTGCAGATACGGAAACTTGACCTTCACTCACCCTCAAACACACTCACCCTCTTCTGCTCACCTATAGAACAATCAAAAATTAGGGGCAAAGGAAGAGCAGTTTATTGGTATTAGTTGATTAGCACCCAGCTCTTCCCTCCTGGGGAATTAGGGAAGCCAAGGAAATGACCTAGCACTACTCTGTTTGGCCTCAGGTTTGGTTTGTCATCTAATTTTTTTTTCATCTGCAAACCTTGTCTGCATTTGACACCAATGATATTGTCCACAAATATCTATTGTAATGATCACTTCTTTTTTTTTTTTCACGGCCAAGATGCCACAGCATTTTATTACCGTTACAAAAGTCAACCAATGGTATTTTAACTGAAATATACTGAATGATGATTCAACATATGAGCAAAAGAGGGATGTCTTTGGAGAAGGCACTTAAGGTAGAACATTAGAAAATCTTACCGGTTGGCTAAAACAAAAATGAGCTCTTTCAACCTGGCTGGAGGCCTGTTAGGGCTGTTTCTTCTCACTGTGGCCTGACTGAAAACCAGTGGCATTAAGAAAACGTCACATTCCCAAGTCTAGAGGTGGCCCAGTGGGGTGGTGCTGCTTTCAAAAGCCCTGTGTCCCTAAACACATCCATTCTCACAGGATCAGTTTCCCCAAGTGCTGGTTCCAGAAATAGGCTCAGGGCTAGCAGAAATCATTCAGGAAGCTTCTTGAAGGACCTCTCCTTATTTCTTAGTCTGACTTTCAGCTTGTCCCAACTACTGTAAGCGGCTTTGGCTTCCCAAGGTCACTAGCACTTCTATTTTTGCTAATATCCTTGGTTTTCCATGGCACTGGTTGTGACCACCTGTTAGACTAGTGGCCCCCCAATTAACTGCACCTCCACTTCACACCCTTTTCTTGAATCTGGGCTGGGTTCGTGACTTGTTTAATAAGTAGAGGCATACTCCAGCTCTCTTCTGTTTAGAAAAAATCATCATCATCGTCATCATCAATAGAGGGCAGTAGAAGGGATGCTGCAACAATTCTGGACTTAAGTCTTCAGAAGGCCTGGCCCCTTCTGCTTTTGAGCTCTTGAGAGCTCTGAACTGCATGTGAGAGGTCTAGTTACCCTGCCAGTCAGGCCACTGAAAGAGACTACACAGAGAAGGAGAGACTCAGGACTGCAGGCCAAGAGAGAACCCCAGCCAACCCAGTCTCTCCGTCAACCTGCTGACCACATTGAGTGGCCACCTGCAGGCTGGCAGAAGAACGGCCCAGCTGAGCCCTGCTCAGATTGAAGAACAGTTGGGGGTGGGATTGTTTTAAGCCACTAAACTTTTGGGGTAAGTTTGTGAGCAACATTTGACAACCAAAAACACTGGTCATTCATAGGTGCCTTTTTTCTAAGTACAAGACAATTACTCAAATGCAAAGAAAATATGGTAAATGTTTTCCCACCACAACCTTCTCAGTCAACAGCTGGACTGTAATTGGTCATCAGCTGAAAAAAAAAAAAAAAAAGCCACACCTCTTATCTTAATTCATAAATATCCATGATTCTTTTTCTATGACTCCTTAATGCTAATGCAAAGGTAGACCAGTAAGCTTCTGGCAGTCTCAGGCACTGGCTTAATTCTCATTTAGCCAAAAGTAGAAGCCATCAAAATGAATTATCCACTACTGGATACATGATGGTAAATGAGATTGTTCTCACTTTTCTAGGATGTTGTTACTTAATTTTCCCAAATCATTTCTTCTTACCTTGCCCCACAATGAAAAAAAAATTAAACTGGTTAAGGTTATAAAAAGAAAAAAAAAAACAAAACAAAAACCTATAACTAGAATTTGAATCCCCATAATCTGCAAAATATAGCACACAATTTAACTGCTTCCTCAATTTAAAACAAAATTCTATAAAATACAACGTTGTCTACATTGTAGAGATGATTTCTTCTTATCTGAGGAAATGAGTAATTGGGAAGCAGGTATTGTTGAGTTAAAATACAGTGGTTTTTAAATGATTTCAAATTTTGCTTATCAAAAGGTAGTCAACCACAATGCAAGCCTTCCAAATCCAAATTCTGTCTTCACATAAACTTTATTGTGTCTGCTCTTGATCTTTTTAGGGAGAGGGTGAAAGTCCACATCTATTTCTGTGCTGAAGTTTTGGCAGGTTTTCTCATCTTAAATGTTTCTGCTGTTGCATCAGGCCCACGTTTTCATAGACTCTGGCACTTCTTCTCTCATTTCTGCACAGGGTGGCATTGGAGTATAAGGCAGGAGGGGGCTCTGATCCCCACTCGTCTGGTCCACTAGAGAATACTTAATATTTGTATATTCGTGCCCTTTGCTCTTGCTTTTCTGCTTTTCCTCAATCCTGCGCTGTAGTGTTTCAATATGATGCTGGACCACCGTATAGATAAATCGGTACTGTGCTTCTGTCTGGACCATCTCTGACCTCTGAGACCGCACCATCTGGATGGTTTTGGGAACGTCAATTTCGCAGTCAACACCTTTCTCTCTGATGATGTCAATAAGAATATCAATCACAATGAACGTCCCTGTCTGGCCAATGCCAGCACTGCAGTGCACCACGACCAGCCCTGCATCCATGATGCTCTCCTGCTTATGGTGCACTTCGTCCAGGAAGTGCAGCATGCCCTTGGGGTCGCAGGGCACTCCGTGGTACAGCCAGGTCCACAAGTGGTATTGCCAGACCATTCTCTCCATATTCCCTTGTCCAATCTTTGAAAGTTTAAGTTTTCTTAGCTTATAGTCATGAGTGGTGCTTTCTTTGACGTTCCTAACATGCACGATGCCATATTCTTTTAGAGCATACTCATCAGGCCAGTATTTGACACGTTTACTCTTTCCTCTCTCCACTTCTTTCGTTGTCATGACAATCACCTGGGAGTTTTCTTGGAACACTATCCTCCAAAAGTCGTTCACAGTGTTTTGCAGGCAGCCTTGTGTGGCAATGTAACTCTTTTTGGGCTTCAAATTGTTGCACTTGGTTTCAAATTCAGGCACGATAATATCTGCATTGATGTAATCTGAAACAGCCTCACTGGGATCACCATTGTGTAGGACAACCCTATGATCAAAGGGCAGGATGTTTTGTTTTTATATCTTTTTTTTTTTTTTTTTGAGACGGAGTCTCACTCAGTCGCCCAGGCTGGAGTGCAGTGGTGATCTTGGCTCACTGCAACCACTGACTCCCGGGTTCACACCATTCTCCTGCCTCAGCCTCCCTAGTAGCTGGGATTACAGGGGTGTGCCACCACGCCCGGCTAATTTTTGTATTTTTAGTAGAGAGGGGGTTTCACCATGTTGGCCAGGGTGGTCTCGATCTCCTGACCTTGTGATCCGCCCGCCTTGGCCTCCCAAAGTGCTGGGATTACAAGGCGTGAGCTACCGCACCCAGCCTTTATATCTATTTTTGGTTTTGTTTTCTTGCCTTCGACCCTCTTTTTGGCTGTAGAGAAGTTTGCACTCCTGTTGTTGCAGTGTCTCAAATTCTTCCCAAAAGCCTTGTCTGACTTTATCTGTGGTCTCAGCTAATTTGCTTAGTTCTCGAACTCTGCTTTCTATTTCAGCAGCATTTGTACAAGTCGTGTTAAGGGGCTGCTTGAGTTGTAGTACTGTACCCAGTGTTTCCACCATAGGATTCTTCTTCTAATGTTCCACAAGATCTGTCAAAGCATCAAACCGTTCTCCTCCACCAACATCGTATTTCAGTTCCTGACAGTGAATCATGACATGAGTCACTTTAGACTTGCCGTCATTGCTCTCTCCTTTGTCATCACCGGTGCACACGGAGAGAACAAAATCTCCAGGGTGGCTCTGGCTCTCTCGTACAAGAAAGCTACTATGTTTTCCTTTTTCAGTTAACAATTTCTCTGCTTCTTTTCCAGAGAGGTGTCCATGAAACCACCTTTGAGAAGTAGGATCTGCACAGTTCAGAGGATTTTTAAGCTCAATAACATCTCCATTCTTCTCTTTTAATTGCCCATGATGTTCCATGTAATACTGGACCAACTCAGCCAAAGTGGCAAACTTCTCCCCTCCATACAGGTCATAGCAATCACCAGTGTTCTGAATCTTGGTGTGGGTGACAGTTCCATTTCTTCTAACAGAAAGTGTGATGTCTCCAGGGTTACTTTTACTAGGCCTTGCCGAAAAACTGCCATCAACTCCTCTTGTCAACAGTAGGTTTTCTGCCTCCACACCAGTGATATTTGGGTGAAACCATTTCCGTGATGTCATGTTCCTCCTGCCCTCTGGCTCCGCGATGGACCTGCTCCTTGCTCAGGGTCTGCTGGGCTCAGTCACATCGGGCTGGCCCAAGGGAGGCCTGCTCAGCACTGGCCGTGGGGCAGAGCCAGCCGGCCATGCACGGACCCCACTCCAGGCCTGGGGATCCTGGAGACTGTGCAGCTGCCCCCTGGCCCGGCTAGCTCCTCCTCCACCCCCCAATGATCACTTCTTTATATCCATGTTTTCAGTACAATTCACAAATAATATTTGTTCCCTTTTTACACATGGCAAAATTCAAAATTTCAACATAGTCTTTCCCAACTGCATTTCTGTGGCAGTTGTTTTCTTCCAAAACACCCTAGGAAATCTTAGCTGCAAATGCTTATTACCTAGGAAAGTTTCTCTCAGCTATGCATTATCTATATTGTGAGGCTGTGTTTTTCTTTTCTGTTGTACTACATCCCATATCCACCACAATCTGTGTCAGTGGAAAGATTTTTATTCCACTCTTGCTTTGGTAGAATTATCAGGTTGCATTCATACAGAACAAAAAATATTTTCTCTCCTTGATCAGTTAAAATCTCTATCAAATATTATATTTACTAAGATTAAATAATCAACAGAAGTAATTACCTAGGAGTTTTCCCTTTAGCTATTTCATTCACTTTTTCCTGGGATACTGAGGCCATGGAAATAACCAATATTTTTGTGGTGAAAAACAGGGAAGGCTCCGTCTAGCAGTCCAAATCAATCATTCCAAATATCTAGGTTTCCTCAATTTGCCACAATGCAAAGATCCACACAAAAGCACCTAAATCATACATGTAAATATTGACATTTATCACCCCAAATATAAAATAACTGATAGAGCTCTTAGCCTAATTATCTTCTAGTTATTGACCTAAAGCTAATAGGCAGTGGTCAGAAATTCTCAAACCTGAGTATTTTGCTGGAATTTCAGAGGAACTAATAGTTTAAGATGAATTCTTTTAATTTTGAAAGTTATCAATTTATGCCAAGAGTCACAATAGCTGTGGATGTCCAAACTCCTGGACCCATACTCTCAGGCACTCTTTAAAGCTGAACACTCTTGATATGGTTTGGCTGTGTCCCCACCCAAATCTCCTCTTGAACTGTAGCTCCCATAATTCCCACGTGTTGTGGGAGGGACCTGGTGGGAGATAATTAAATCATGGAGGTGGTTCCTCCATACTGTTCTTGTGGTAGTGAATAAGCCTCACAGGATCTGATGGTTTTATAAGGGGTTTCTGCTTTCACTTGGCTCTCATTCCCTCTTGCCTGCCACCATGTAAGACATGCTTTTCACCTTCCACTGTGATTGTGAAGCCTCCCCAGCCATGTGGAACTGTGAGTCCGTTAAACCTCTTTTTTCTTAATTAATTACTCAATCTCGGGTATGTCTTTATTAGCTGCATGAAAATGGACTAATACAACTCTACCCCTTAGTACCCAAACAAAACACACTACCAGTCAGAGGCCCATTTGATTTTTCTGTTATTTAACCCTGTCCTAGAGATAGCTTAAATTAGTTATGTCTCTGAATACCACTCCACTTCTACAACCCCTACCCCCATGTTTTCTCACTGTCCAGTCTTTCACGTTCTTCAATCATTCAACATTTATATTTTCTTTTTACAAAGTACTTGAGGTTTTATATGACTGTCAAAATCTGTCTCTGTTTGTTTGTACTGCTATAACAAAACACTAAGATTGGGTAATTTATAAATAATAAAAATGTATTTCTCATAGTTGGATGTTGGGAAGTCCAAGATCAAGGTGCAGGTAGATTCAGTGTCTGGTGAGAGCTGTGCTCTTGCCTCCAAGATGGTGCCTGCATGTTACTGCATCTTCACATGGCAAAAGGTGGGAGGGCAAAAGGGATGAATGCGTGTACTTACAGGGCAGAAGAGATAGAAAAACGCCAGGCAGCTTTCTGAAGTCTCCTTTATAATGGCATTAATGCCATTCATGAGGACAGAGCCCTCCTGGCCTAATTATAATAACTCCCAAAGCCCTCACCTCTTAACACCATCACCTTGGGGTTTAAGTTCCAACATATGAATTTTGGAGGGATATATATATATTTAAACCATAGCAGAATCAAATGAATTGTTTTTTTAATTTACATGCTTTTGAAATGCCTTTGAACATCATTTACAAACATGGCTCAAACAGGAGATATTCTAACAGATACTGAAGAATTTCAGTAGTTCCTGATTTGGCTACTTTTAGCTCTTAAATTATCAAGCCATACAGTTTTTCCTATCAAAGAGTTTTCCTGCCAAAACAGTGTGATTCTAACTCACCCAGAATAAAGTCCTTAAGTATTAAAGGATCATTCAATTTACATAAATACAAATATGTGCTTAAGCAGAATACAGTAGCATAAAATGTGCAGCTTGTGGTGAAGTTTGAGGCTGATTTGCTGCATGAACACAGTTCTTTGTCCCAAATCTTTTCTGTTAATGTCAATGTCAATGTCAGTTTTGACTATAGAAGGGTCATTAAAGTGTACTGTATCAGCTAGTTTTGATGGGTAGACATGTCAGAACAGTAGTAACATATTCTACTCATCTGCCCAGCAGCTTTTTTCCTCAGAAGTCTTAAAGAGAGCAGGTTCATGAATAAAAATATATTCCAAAACTTTATCCTTTCCCAAGGGGCTAACACACCTGGCCCAAAGAAGACTAAGAATTCTATCCATGTAGATTTGTATATATTCAAGTTTCTACAGCTAAGCACAAGCCTGTTTGGAGCTTGAAGAAATCAAATAGTAAATATTTTCTGAATTGCTTTTATTGTTTTGTGTTTCTATTAAGAATTGGCATTTGAATTAGATTAGTTAATAACATATGCTAATTTTTGTCCAGTCTGATCACACCAGCATTAATAAAACTGTAAGTCAAGGTAGATATTTTCAGGCTGTAGAACACGTTGTTTCAATCTGTCTTCAGGTCATTTCTGCATAAGATGGCAGGTGCAATCACAGCAAACAGTCTACAATAGAAAAGAAGAACAGGAACTTGTTTTTCCTTAACAGGAAAAATCTCTTTTCTCATTTCTTCAGCTTACATAAAAATATTTTATTTCTATTTTCATAACATGTATTGCTTAATTATAAAAGCAATATCATCATCTAAGATTTAGAAAAATACAGAGGAAATATTTTTTAAAGGAAGAAATATGATCTATGGTCCCACTACTGAAATAACCAAGGTCTTTGAAGCCAGACAGACCTGCGTTGAAATTCTGACTCTGTCTCTCATGCAGTAGATGTGTGACTTTAGGGAAATTACAGTCTTCTCTGCGTTTTATTTTCCTCACATGCAAAAATAAATTGCCACCAATTTTTATGTATTATTATTAAAGAAGCAAAACAAGCCTGATTCTTCTATGTATTAAAACCAGTTACTCTTCATTTGTATGTCTTGGCAACATAATGTAATATAATAATTCTTAGGAGAAAATGGACTCCCTAGTGCAAACCCTCATGCAACACCACTCTTTAACCCTTCAACTGTCAGTGTGGTTGATGGGAGGAGGGCAATAAATGGGGAAGACTGGCAAAAGAAGATCCTAGAAACCTTAGGCTCCAAACATTTCAGGTTCTTCTGTTCTTCAGGAGAGGATGTCCTCTTTGAAGTACCTAGTGGAAAATCACCATGACTGTAGCTCAAGTTCCATCAAAGAGACGGTTCCTTTTAGCTGGGGTAAAGCAGTTTATTTTATGGGAGCTCTAATGTGTTAAGGGACAGGTGCTCTATCCAAGGCTACAGAGGGAGCAAACCACTGTTAGGAATTTTAATGTCTAAACCCACTTGTCTAGTTTCCACTTCAAGAGACAGTCCCAACCACAGCAATTACTGCATCACCTCCGAAAAAACAGATTCTTAAAATCTATTGCACTCATTACATTTGCATGTTTAATTCCTTCCAATACACAACTGACATGGCTTCAAAGTGTTTGCCTGTGATTTTCAACTTCAAAATGATCTGAAAGTATTCACCCAGCAAATCAGTTTCTGACAGTGTGATTTTCTGGCTTGCCCAGAACAATCTCATTGTGCTCCTGTGAGTATTAAATGTGATAAGGCCCTTAAAGTGCTTAGCCAAGAGCCTAGAGTATAGTGGGAACTGAATACATAGTAAGAACTCAATCTGTATTAGGTAGGAAGTGTCTGTACTTTAACATATTGTCTTATGCACACTCATCTATTTACAAACAAAAATTCTAGTGTATATGCAATTGGTTGGTACATTGAATATACAGGTTGGTTTTCTGGGGGTTCGTCATGGTGTTTTACTTTGTTTTTACATTAGGGAAAATGGCATAGCCCTTTAAAACATCTTTTAAAATATTTTTAAAGTCTACCTAATAATCCATAAATGGAAAGGTAACAGTTTTTTAACAGTGTCTTTATTACTTGAAGACTTGGGTAGTTTGGGATTTTTTACATAAATATAACTATGGTGAACATTTGTTTTAAGAATAATCTTTATTTGCAAATTTATTGCTCTATCTCTGATTATTTTCTTTCAATTTCTACATTAGTATATTTAACTTGCAAGATTTTCTAAAAACCAAACATTGCTGAAGAAAAACAAAATGCAAATGGATGTAACATATTCTTTGGAAGACTATATAACTTGTTTTCTATCAACTCAATAAATTTCCAACTGAAAAATAACTATCTCAAAATTAATTTCATTTCATGGGATAAGAGACATGCTCAATTTAATAAGATGTTTGTTCAAGCAAGATGATGACTTTATATGCCACTAATTTAAATTAGAATAAACTTTATGCAACAAAAACATTGCAACTGGTATTTCTGTCTGGCATCCTAGACGATGAGATATTTTGTCAATTTATTTGGAGAAAGGGTCAGGTCAAGGTAGCATTTCTCTTAAGACTGAATACTTAGTTTCTCATGCATTTATGGTATTATGCTAGCTGATAGCAGATTAAAAACTAAGCTTAAAAAGTCCACAGTTGCAAGCCTGTGTCAGCAAGCAGGCTCTAGAATCCATCTGTAACTGTGCTTCTTCTCACCCATAGATCCTCCTGCTGATCTCCATCCAGATACAACAGAAATTTGTGATCCTATCTCCCATGTGACATCTCAGCCACAGCCCCAGTCTAAAAAGGGAAAGAAAAGACTAATTTTCAGGCATTGCTTAGAAGAAAATGTTTTAAAAGCTTGTCAGAATTTAAATTATGTATTCTTTGAATAATGCCAAAGTCCATAATGCAACTGTAAAAATAACCATTTATCCAGAAAAAATTTTAAGTTATGTCATATGTAACCTAAAGAATACTAATTTAATTTAAATGTTCGTGAATACAGGATAAAGATGATAATGCTGATGTAGTTGTTTGTCAGTTTGTGCCAAAATACAGTTACAAAAAGAAAATAACTAAATATAATCTCTGTGAAAAATAGTTCATTGTCTTCCAAGCTCTGTGAAGACAAAGGCACCTCTACTAATTTCAAAGAGGTTTTAGATTTGGTCATAAATTAGTATGAACAGAATTTTCTATTTCACTACATTATGTTTGGCAATGTGCCAAAATAATCTAGACTGAGAGATTTCACTATAAATCAGGACAGGACACCAAAAACAGAAATAGCTCACTCAAATATACATACATTAAAATACATAAATTTTCCACCAAATATTTATTGAGAACCTACTATGTGTGCCTAACAATATGGTTGACATTAAGGTTCCAGGGAGCTTAAATATATTGTAACAGTAAATTATTTCACTATTAATATCATAAATTTGAGCACTGTAGCTTGCAGTGATACATCTGTCTAATTGGATCAGTTTTAGATGAATAGCTTTCAGATAACTTTATTTTTATGTGTGTTTAAAAATTTTTATTTAATTGACAAATAATAATTGTACATATTCATGGGATACAAAACGATATCTTGATACATACAAGGTACAGTGATCAGAAGACTTAAATAAGCATTCTTCAGTAATTTACTAGGAAACTTAATTCAGATTATGGCCTTAATGACTGAAGTTATGTTTTAGAACATCTAATCTCAGCACCTTTGTCCACCTGAGGAAACTTCCAACTATTTCAAGTCTTTGACCATGATTACGGTCAAGGAGAATTTCAAGGGGATAAATGTAAAACAAAACAAAAGGGGACTTTTGATACCATTTTTAAAAATGAACTTATCAGAAGCAATTTGTAATTTGTGAAGGCAGTGGCTAAGTTTATTTAGAGAATACAAAGCAGATTAAGCAAAATTTTCCTTTTTGCAAAAATCAGGATTTTTCATTACCTGGCTTATAGTCACACATCACCAGAGTGTGGTACAGTACACAGAATATAGCAAAGAAGAAAACAAAGATGTGGCCCTTACTCTGAAGAAGTTTTCAATCTATTAAGACAGATGAAGTTGTAGAAAGGGCACAAGCTTGGAAAAGTAGCCAAAGAAGGGTCATTCAACTTTAAAGAATGGATAATATTCGCAGAGGCAAAAAGAGAAAGCTGAGAACAACCAGGTAAGAGAAATAGCATGAGAAGTATTTTAGGATGATGATGAACAAGGCAAGTTCAGGGATGCTGAGGGGACCAATCTGACTTAATATGGGTGTGAGGGGTGAGGGCGAGGAGGGGGCACATTTGTCAAGAGATTGCTTCATTCTGGAAGGAAAAGAGGCAGAAGGGAGTAAATGAGAATTTACGGCATGTTTGAATATATATGTGTGGGAGTGGATATACGGATGGGTAATCTGAACTTAAGGCTCCTACTCCACAGACTGTCACATGAATAATGATATCCTCAATGGTATTTCAAAGCACAATATTCAAGCTCCTACTGTCATGCAATATTTTTTCCACAAAATTTGTTGAGCCACCTGAATGTTTATTAAATACTGACATGGACAAGCTTATAACCAAACTAAACAAGTCCAGTATCTTTCTTCCAGACAGCCCACCCCATACTACCATTCTGTAATATCCCAGAATCCTAGTATCTAAGACCAACAGTCTGTGCCTCTTATCTCTGGAGACAGAATTCAGATGTCTTATTTAAAGCTAGAAGGTGACACAGTCCCTATCAGAAACCTGTTCATCCTATTGAGGGGCTGTCCACTGTCAGTACTACCAAAACTTGAAGTATCAGTTCACAACTGAAATCTGGACTTACCAATAATGTCATCTTTTCATCACTCTGCCCCTCATCCCATCAAAAACCTCCACCATGCAGTCAGGAGACCACCCCTCTGCCTCTATCCCAGAGCTATACTGAAACAAGGGTGTCAAATTGCACTAGAATTTTTAGGGTTTACTTAAATAGCTTCTTCTCAGGCTTCAAGCCTGCCAGTTACTTGCCTGGGTTGGGGCAGATTTTATTGACTGTCAATTTATAAACTTCAACCCACTTTACATCTCTGACCACTGGATGAGGCACAGGGCAATCCCACTCCTCAACTGTTATTTTTAACTACATTGTAACTTCAGAAGATTTGTTGACTTCCCTGAAACCAGGAATTGCCCACAATCCCATGTCTACTCTGGCAGTATCAACAATATTTAATTTCAGAGATAAGAGTTTACAGTTTTGATTTTTCCTCTCCACTTCTTCATAGCCACCAAAGGGACCTGAGCTCCTCGTGGAAAGTTACCCACTCTTTTCCACGTGCCCTTCAGTACCACATCTCAACACTTTCATTTTTAAAAACTAAATTCCACCGGGCGTGGTGACTCACACCTGTAATCCCAGCACTTTGGGAGGCCAAGGCAGGCGGATCACGAGGTCAGGAGATCAAGACCATCCTGGCTAACACGGTGAAACTCCATCTCTATGAAAAATAAAAAAAATTAGCTGGGCATGGTGGTGGGCGCAGGAGAATTGCTTGAACCCAGGAGGCAGAGGTTGCAGTGGGCCAAGACCGCGCCACTGCACTCCAGCCTGGGTGACAGTGCGAGACTCCATCTCAAAAAATAATAATAATAATTAAATTAAATTCCACATTCCCAGATACTTGTCATAGATTAGGAAGAGATCATTTCAACTAGTACCTAGAAAGGAAGAGAAAAGAGAGACAGGCACAGAGACTATTGAAGTCTTAGACTGTTATTACATTGGTTCTCTTCTACCATGTTAACTGTGTTTCAACAAGTAGGTTTAAGGCTAAATGCAGCTAATTTAGTGATTATAAAAATAATCTATAATTGACTGGAGCAATAACATGGTGAATAAAAACATTTATTGTAGCTTCATTAAAAACTGGCATTTATCTCTCGTTTTTCCAAATGGTGTTTGAATAGAAATGATATATTTTTAAGTAATTTATTCCTCAAGTTTAATATGTGGATTTTTATGATGATAAAGCATTATAAAATGTTAAGTAGTTATTTGCTAATCTTCTCAGGGCTGTCACATGAATAATGGTATCCTCAATGGCATTTCAAAGCACAATATTCAAGCTCCTACTGTCATTCAATAATGTCACTTCTCAGGCTGTGACAAATTAAGAAATATGATGCAAATATGTTTTCCAAGATTAAAACAAAAGAATGCAATTGAAAGAGTGTAGGAAAATTGGCATGTCTTCATGTCTTAAACAGAATCATAATACTGTCTGCTCAAAATCCAAAATAAAGATAAAAATGGAAATTTAGAATGGTACACTGAGATATTCAATATAAGTTGAATGTAACAGCCTACAAGTCACCAAGACTTCACCAATTCTACGACATCTAAACATCTAAGCTTAATATCAAAATAGCAAGTGACTTAATATTCAGAAAGGAACAGGCACATTTAGGCCACTTTAGTCCCTTCAGTACAAACTGAATACAGCTGTGGATAAAGAGTCTCAATTGTTTCCAGTTTCTGAGAACACATTAGGCCACTTAATAAAACATCCTGGTATATTATTTGCTTTTTTTATTAGCCAAACAAGATAGACTGATTGATTGAGTCACTCACAGGTATTCATTCCTTCAACAAATATTTATTAAAGGATTATCATGTCAGACACCAGGCTAGAGGATTTTCCCACATCACTTAATTGAAATTCAACAAGTATTCTGTTATAATGAGGATTAAATGAGTTAATATTTGTACAGTGTTTAAAACAGTGTGTGGCACATAGTAAGTGCTATATGAATGTTTGTTAAATAAATTATGTTGAAGAGTCGGTTGTAATATGATCTTTGTACAAGATTTTGATTGTTCTATTTCTTGTCTCTTAAAAGTTTCTTTCTTTCTTTTTTTTTTTTTTTTTTTGGAGACGAAGTCTCGTTCTGTTGCCCAGGTTGGAGTGCAGTGGCACAATCTCAGCTCACTGCAAGCTCCGCCTCCCAGGTTCACTCAATTCTCCTGCCTCAGCCTCCTGAGTAGCTGGTACCACAGGCACCCGCCACCACGCCCGGTTAATTTGCGTGCGTGTGAGTGTGTGTGTGTGTGTGTGTGTGTGTGTGTTTAGTAGAGATGGGGTATCACTGTGTTAGCCAGCATGGTCTTGATCTCCTGACCTCGTGATCCGCCCGCCTTGGCCCCCCAAAGTGCTCGGATTACAGGCGCGAGCCACCGCGCCCTGCCAAAGGTTTCTATAGGCATAAAAGAACAGCAGGGTCCTAAGATACCAGCCAGGAAGCTAGGCACAGGAAACAACTAAGTCAATATATGCCCATATAAAAATCACCTGATGGTAAATTTCTCTGGAAAAATTCTATAGGACTGACATAATAGTTTTTATATCACTTTTAAAATTTGTTTTATTTTTTTTGAGACAGAGTCTAGTAATCTCACCCAGGCTGGAATGTAGTAGTATGATCTTGGCTCACTGCAACCTCCACCTCCTGGGTTCAAGCAGTTCTGGTGCCTCAGCCTCCCAAGTAGCTGGGATTACAGACGCACACAACCACGCCCGGCTAATTTTTTGTATTTTAGTAGAGACTGGGTTTCACCATTTTGCCCAGGCTGGTCTTGAACTCCTGAGCTCAGACAATCCACCCACCTCGGCCTCCCAAAGTGCTAGAATTCCAGGCATGAGCCACCCTGCCTGACCTAAAATATTTATTTAGCATGTACTTATGAAGTAGTATACACCAGGTTCTATTCTAACTGCTTTACATATAATAACTCATCTAATTCTCAGGCTAACTCTATGATACTACCATTACTCCACTTTATGGATGAGGAAACTGAGGCACACAGAAGCTCACTAACTTGCCAAAGTCATATAGATAATAAGTGGTAGGGCCTACATTCCTACCCAA
This sequence comes from Pan troglodytes, assembly GCF_028858775.2. Lineage (NCBI taxonomy): Eukaryota > Metazoa > Chordata > Mammalia > Primates > Hominidae > Pan > Pan troglodytes. Next base: position 110,463,303 of record NC_086015.1, read on the forward strand.
GTACCCAAGTAGTCTGGCTCCGGAGCTCAAGTTCGTAAACACTAAGTGAACATGTCGGCATATGAAGGGGTCAGCATTTATAAGAACCCTCACAGCCTCTGTCTCCCTGAGTCAGCATTGTTCTGTGTGCATCAATTTACTTGTCATGTAACCCCATGATCACAGATTTTACTTTATGAAAAGAGATGGTCAAAGGACACTTTTGAAATATTCCTAAACCATACAAAAAGTCTAAAAGGAAAACTGAGGTGACAGATTATAGTTCAGGACTTAAATCAGTTTCAAATTTGACATGATCATAATTAATCACTTTTGTGTTCACACGTATTTTGCAAGAAGACTTAGAATCCATCATGTACTGACAAAGAATGAAGTAAGCGTACCTAGACCCTCCTCAATTGAATAGAGGACATTCCAACTCCTTTGCCCTGGCCCCTGCCCACTGCCCTAAGTTAATTCACTATAAATAAGGACGTCTAAGCAAACCACAGATCACAAGGAGTAGTAACTACCAACAAACATGAAACACTACTTTTCCATACTAGATAAATTGCAACAATTGTGGTAGAATAGCTTTGAAAGTTGTATTGAATTTAGAAATCTGGCTTTAGGAAGTACAGCAGAGGAAGCCAACTTTTCTGAAATAACCAATAATGCAGAAACACTTTAAATGGTATTGAATGCTCCCCAGTTTCCTGAAGACCAAATAGATATTTCAGCAATTTATCAAGAACAATTAATCCTAGAAAACTGCCAATAATTCCTCTGTCTCAGAAAGAACGACCCATCTCTGCATTCTCGCCTTCCAAGAGCATGGCAGAGTTTGTTTCTCAGTTCTTCCCACAATTCAACTCTGATAAGTGAAATAAGGAAGGAGCTAAAAAGAGTGAAGAAATTTTTCTAAAATGTTTACAACCACAGAACCTGCCAACTGTTGCTTCCCCATTAGCTGAGTATGTTTTGGGCCACTGAAGCTCGGGTGTCAGCTCCTGGCTTGACGACGATTCCGTAAACAAAGAGACTTCAATATGTTTTATGCTCAAAATGCTCAAAACAGACACAGAGGCTCACAGGCCTGATGCCTGAGCCTCCCGCAAATGCTCAGCCAAACCACTCTATCAATCACGATTATTTGGTGCCCCCCTCTGGCCTTACTGCAGCAATTTCATTTAGCTTTCCTAAGAAACTGAAAAGAATTCTGAACGAAAGTCCAGGGTGCAATCACAAAAATCTGCCTGCAAGAGAAATCTAGTTTTGTCTGCACTTATAATAATTATTTCAATTCTCAAAGGCAGAGGAAAATTTTGCAGGGCTGACTGCATGTTAAAAGCATAGTGATAAGAATGTTATATCACCATAACGTTCTTAAGGTGATATAATTTTGCTTTATGTATTTTTAAACATCCCCCAAGGAGATAGACAGCTCTATCAGTTCCTCACAGTTAAGATAACTAGGCTACCTGGGCTCTGCTCAGAAGAATAAGTCAATTTACTCTGGAGAAATAATTCTGTGAAACTCAGACAGAGTTAGAACATCATGCAGTTGAAAACTGTATCAAAAACTCAGGCTAAACAATATTACTTATTAAGGTCATATAATACATATATGAGTTATTCACTAGCTCTTACCCAAGTTCCCTGGGTAAGCAAACTACAGAGACAAGAGTTTGTGTCCAGTTCCAGAGAGCTTCCAGGCTCCCAAAATGAGTTTTGTCTCCAAATCCAAGGCCTCCTTCACTGTGCGCCTCCCCTTCACTGGCTCCCCCGACCCCCTACCCCCCAACCCCCACCGGGACTGAGGTGACCATGCTCCTTCTGCTGGGTCAACATTGTCTGATCTGTTTTGGGGACAGCACATACAAGACTTTCCAGCCATGTTATGAAAGGGCTAGGCAAGGGGACGAGGCACCTCACACCCACATTACTGAGAGCGAGTGGAGTAGTACAAGTGGCAGAGATAGGCCCTATGGGGTTTCCAGAGCAGCTCTGAGGGTGCCAGATCCTAACAGGGCAAGATGACAAGGGGAAGTCAAGCTGTGAAGGCAAGAGGGAGAGGAGCCAAGGAGGTTCCTGTGGGTCAGAGGAAAGTGACTGTGGAGGAAGTCTTTGTCCAGGGCTTTGGGTGTTGGCGTCAGCTCCTCACGCAGCAGGTATAAGACAGATGGAAGGCACATAGGAACATTCGTAACTCTTCTAACTCTTCTAACATCCCTAACTCTTCCTTTCTTGCCCCTTTCTTCAGAGTTTGGAAACTCAGAGACCTCCAGGATTGGAACATGCAACTGATTCTTATTTGAAAGTGGTGAAAAACAAAACTGAAAAAGTCGGTGAGGAAAAAAGATCAACTAAAATTCAGCTTTGGGATAAGGACGAATTTAGCACCTTTTCTGGAAATCTCTGAAGCAATTACATTTGTACCCAGTAAATATTCTCATTTGGAAAAAAAACTGCTCAAGAAAGAGAGTAATAAAAATAACCACAATGAGGGCTCTCATTAATACTGGATCTTATGGAAACCAATTGTTCAGTCCCTCAACAAAAGACCAGATGGGCAGGAAGCTAAATATACACCATGCACTAAACATTATGAGTATCATAGTTTACAAGTCAAAGGGGGCTCTATTGAAGATAGTTCTATTTTCCCTCTATATTATCTGCTAGACAATACCTGATAACATTATCCAAGTAAATGACAACTTGATAAATAGTAATTTCCAATGGTGAACAGAGGTGACATTTCCTCATTACAAAAATATTTTCTTTGGCAGATGAGATTAACTGAATAAGAAATCCACTGACACTGAAATCACAGAGCCAAATTCCCTATCACAGCACTTATCACATTGTGTTAGGGTTGTTTGTTAAATATCTTTACTTACTTTCCTATACGCTATAATATTTGCTTTTTTCTCCCCAGTGCTTTTCAAGGGGCTTGACATACAACAGGCACTCAAATAATGTTTTTTTTTTTTAATTTCAATTGAATGTCCCTTTTAAGGGCATTTGCTCACTGATTTAATAAGGGAACAGTAGCCTGAAAGTACAGGTTCTGATCTTTCACAGGTAGGTAAATTTTTTAAATGAATGAGGGTCTGATCTGAAAAATACTGAGGAATTTTACATCAAATGTTTTAGCGCTGTTTCATAAGAAGATAGGAATTCTGGCTCAAGTGGGTGGCTATCAGTTTCTAATCAGTGATCCTATTTTAGCACCCTCAAAGAGGAACAAAATAAATTACCTTCTATTTGTGAAATGAAAAAGTAAAAATGTAAAGCAATTTAAACTGAGAATACCTATATAAAGGAAAAAAATTGTGAGTCTCAATCTTAGGTTTTAAAAAGGATTTCAAAACAGCTTTCCAATACTTCTAAGACTCCCATGAAAAAGATGAGATTAGAATATGAAGTAACAAGTTCCTCCAAAGTATACACATGAAAGTTGGCACAGAAACACCATTTATTTGGGCAATGACTGAAACAGTTGGCCCATTTAATCAGACAAGTGGTTTGAGTTCATCTTGTTTCCACCTGCACAGAAGTACAGCACAACAGGACAGACAAGCCCCCAGCAGGGAGGTCGAAAGAATGCTTTATCCTATCTGATTCAGTGATCCTCTTCTGACGTTATGTCCATACTGAAGGGGATAATAATGCATCAGATGATTTCAGGTAACTTATCTCCTCCCCTCCTTCTTACCTAGCAAGTAACATAACTCACCTGTCTCACGTGCAGAGGAGAAGCACAGCCTTGAATCACAAGTAGGCCTGGGAGCAGCCCTAGCAATGCCTCTTGGGGCAAGCTTGTCCCATTCAAAAAGCACATCTTTCCAAAAGACCAACAGCCCCTCAATGCAGAGACCAGAAATTCCAATAGCATTCTCCTATCTAAGACATATGCCTACAGGAGCACAGATATTTTTAGGAATAATAACAACTATAAAATCATGTTTGATTTGATTCTATTTTTTGGCTTCCTGCATACATATTTGGTATGATCCTTGTACCAAATCAACCATTGTACCATCTGTAGCAGAAAAAGACATATGCAAGACTGATGACTTCCTTATCCCACTGCCCTCCCTACGCTAAAATTAATAAGAGAAGAAACGTTAAGTCATTAAAATTCTTCATGCAAGCACGGCCTCTCCCTGCTCCCCACTTCACACACTTTATCATCTGTGAATGACTGTGGACTTACAAGTTTCCAATCTGACTTCCTCGGGAGATCCAATGAGTCTGTCTATATATGGCATGGAAGCTTGCCCCTCTCTTTAGACATTTTATGCAGTTCTGAGGATGCAACAAATCTCATTTGGGAGCTGCACACCATCATCCACATATTAAATTGTCACCTGGAGTAATAAAATTCACAAACTCCATTTCATTTTTTTATCACCATGTTGCCTGATAATATAAAAAGGTGTCATATACCTTGGATTTGTAGCTTGTGTGTGAAATAGCCCCGCCACAAACAACCTGACGAAGTCAAGGAAGCTGAATGACTTTTTTTTTTTAATGCCCAAGTCTATTTCCCTGTAAATATTCATGTGCATAAACATAAACGTGTTAAATGGTGTGAAATCTTGGTAATTGCACAAGTAGGAAAAAGTCATAGCATGATTGTTCTGAGTGAGGTAGAAATTTCTAGACTCACTGCCTGTATCAAAAGCAGTGACCCCAAATTACATAGGCACGTATAGCATTTCTAGACCTTCAAATTACTGACTAAGATATCAAAAAATGCCACATTGGTCATATATAATTGAAAAATGGCTATCTGCTCTTTCACAGCTTTCCTTAATTTAGGTGTCTTTTGTGATATGCAAAACATATTTATACCTGATCCATTTTAACAACCTGTTTTCTAATGAATATATTTGTAGTTCATTTTGACAGACACTTGGCTAACAGTCATTCTTCTGCCACTCTTATGTGGGGGGAAGAGAATACCAATCAATCACAGATGCCATTTAGATTTCTAGTAATCATGTTTCCAGAAAAATAGTAGAGATTTTGGTAGTCACGTGTGTTGAGATCATCGGCTATTCTCATCATTATTCATCAACTTGATTCTCTGTGGAGTGATTTTTAACAGTTGGAGGTGTCACAGACTCTTTCAAGGATATGATGAAATACCTAGGCTTCTCCCCTAAATAAAATAATCATAAACACTACTTTTTGTCTATAATGTAAGGGATTCACAGACTTACAAAGTTGATCAACCATGGATGATTTCAGGTTAACAATCTCTGCTCTAGGATTATGATTATAATTGTCTTTAAAACATCATTATGATGGCAGTGTGAAGAACAGGCTGGGCTAGGGGAAGACAGGCTGCAGGGAAGGTATTTGCCATTTTCATTACAGCCAGTGAGTGGTGAGGGTGATTTTACCAGAGTGCAGGCAATAGAAAGTAAAAAAAAAAAATAGGGAACAAAATCAACAAAACCTGGAGATTGAAAGGGGGTTTTATATCTATACAGAAAGAAAAGAAAAAGACCTCACTCCTTAGTCATGTCTGACATTTCAAAAAAAAAAAACATGAAGTAGAAAATCAGCTCTCCAAAGTTTTAAGGCTTTTATTGGTATATTTTTATTTTGCATGAAAATAACCCTTTGATAACTAGTAAATAAAGACTATCTGCACAGAATATGCTTTTAGTGATTAGATATATTTGCAAGTTGATTTTTTCTAGAATTTCTAAAGAAGGTTAGTTTCTCATTCATCTATAGGCCGTGTTCTATAAAGGTGTTGCCTTATGTTGCCAACAACACACTCATTGCACTTAAACAGTGACTGGAAAGGACGAATTTAAAGTGTCATTGCTTTAGAAGGAATAAGTAGTAGAGTATGTTCTTCACATAACCAGTGAATGTGGCAAAGGAAAATTAGCAAACAAAAGCATAATAAATTTATTTGGAACAATAGTAGATTGAATATGTACATCTATTTCTTCTCTGTCCTGAAAATTTCCCCAAATAACAATATGAGAACTAAAATATAAAAGGTACAAGTTCCAAGGAGAAGAAAACAATATAAGACTACTGAAATTGAAAGACTTCAATAATTTTTTAAAAGATAGAAAACAGATATAGGATTAGTAACAGACTTAATATATGAAAGAAGTATGAACAGAGTGTTCTACAAAGAGGACTCCTTGAAAGACTCTGGATTTGAACTATCAAAATATTTACTCCTATCAAAATAGTTCAAATAGGAGTAAGATGTATATGATTATAACCAGAGGCATTAATTAAAATTCTTTATGTGAAAATATTAGATCAGGCTGGGCACCATGGCCCACACCTGATGCCAGCACTTTGGGAGGCTAAGGCTGGTGGATCACTTGAAGCCAGGAGTTTGAGACAAGACTGGCCAACATGGCAAAATCCCGTCTCTACAAAAAATACAAAAATTAGTCAAAGGTAGTGGGGTGCACCTGTACTCCCAGCCACTTGGGAAGCTGAGGCATGAGAATTGCTTGAGCCTGGGAGGCAGAGGTTGCAGTGAGCCAAGATCATGCTACTGCATTCCAGCCTGGGTGACAGAGCAAGACTGTCAAAAAAAAAAAAAAAAAAAAAATCTATAGGCCACTCTCAACCATCCTTGCATCCTTGGCAGCTTGGTGGTTATCCCTCTCACATCTCATCCCCACCATTACTGCTTCCTTAAAGGACAGAATCTGAAGGCTTCAGATTTAGGGCACCAGGCCTAAGTAGAAGGTAGGAAGGTAGGAACATGGAGCTGACAATAGGACTGAACAAGCAGTTTCACAGTGAATAGTAGATCCAGCCTCAGCCTCCTTCCTCCTCCCTGCTTATAGAATGCTAGAGCTGGGCTTAAAGCCCCATCCCAAGATAGTATATGAGAGGATGCCTCCCTAGAATAAACCAAATAGTCCCAAAGAAAAGACACTCCAAATTTGAAGGCTTCTAATGAAAGAGCTGAGTTCCCCTGGACTACCCTGTAAATTATCAGCAAATAAGTTCCCCTGGCCTGCAGTTTCCAATCAACTTTCTATTGCCTCAATCTTCAAACATGACTGCCACAAGTGTTTTAGAGAAATTTCCAGCAGAAAAAAATGTAGAAATAGGGGAAAAAAGAAAAAATAGGAATACAAAGGAAAAAGAGGCAATGCAGGGTATAAGAAAGGATTTTTTTAATTGGCCATTACTATTCTCTGAGAAATGAGTTTACGTCAGTAACAAAGAACAGAATACTATTTAAAAGGAATAATGAGAGACAAGAAGCTCTTGAAAATTCAAAACAGGACAGCTAAAATTTAAAACAAATCAATGAAAGGAAAAGGGAAATATTCAGTTTTGTTTCAAATATGCCTTTTTTGGTTGTGTTTGGCACCTAAGAAAAAACTAAATATCCCACTTCTATTTATCCCTAAAAGACATTTTGTATATTACAGGAAGAGATTCCCAGGTCATTAGATTATATATTCATAATTTTGGGCTTTGTAAAATGAAATTCTTAAGAGCATATGCTTGCCTTGTAACCAAGCTCATGCTCAGCTACTCACCACTTGCAAAAGCAGTAACAAGAATGAAGTGCAGTGAAAAGGAAAGTGACTTTATTTTCCAAAGCTAACAGTGTGGACGCAGCTGGCTTTTGCCTCTAGGAACCACTTCAAACTTTAGGCTGGGAAGAGGGGCTTACAAAAGGGAACTTGGAATGGGAGGCATGAGGGAGGGATGCTGAGTCCAAGGTCTGAATGTTTTGCGCTATCTCAAGCCTTGGGCCATCTGGAGCACAGGCTGGTGTCATCTCAGCACTGGCTGGGTTGATGACTAACTGCCTTGAGGTAATCTCTGGAATTTGGCAGCTGGGTCTCTATGCTTTGTCTGTTTTAAGATTAGCCCCTTGGAACTTCTAAGTAAGCACATAATTAGATACAAGCATACAGTTAGATAAATGTGCACGAGGTGAGGGAGTGTATGGCAGGAAAGGGAGGGACATGGTGTTTCAAAGAAAGTACACTCCAAGGCCATATTTTAAGACTAAGGAGAAGAAAAAAAAGGGGGGTTTGCAGTAAGCTTCAAGGTTATATCTTCGGACTGGGGGAAAACAGTTTTAAAATAGATTTTCAGGCTAGACTGTTCAGCTTTACTGCCTGGATTGTAAATTTTTGTAGGGCAGAAGTCAAAATTCCTCAGTTTACACTTAGGTTTCACAGAACCTGGTACATTTTTGGTCCTCACTAAGTGTTGTAAGAAATCCTTTTTGCAAATATTCTTAATTATTCCAAACATGTCTAAATCTTTTAGGATGGAAGAAGCAGGAAATGTTCAAATAAGTTTAAACATATTACGGGGGATCTACTAAGAGAACAAGAAAAATAACCACTATTTTTGAGTTAAATAATGGTAGTAAAACAGAAGAGGAAAAATAAAAGATTGTATTTCAAAGTGAAAACAATAAAAATGTGAAAATACTAAGTTAATCAGCAAAGAGTTATGTTACTTATTGAATACAGCATGAAGATGGATGCCCTGCGTTTTTCTAATATCATACAACAAATATTTATCAATGGCTATGTGCTAATCACTGTGCTAGATGTGTTTGAGATGTAGAGATGAAAACAATAGAGCATCTCTCTTTAAAAAGCACAAAGTATAGCAAGACCAGATTAAAGTAGAATATGATAATCCCTTTTCTTAGAGGACATACAAGCACTGTATACACATTTCAGGCTAGAGAAAAAATTGGTTGGGATATGATTTTAGAAAAAATCAACTTAAGCAGAACCTTGAAGACAAGTCAAGAAGACCAGAACGAAAAAGATATTTTGAGCTGGGACGATAAACCACTGCAGTTTGCCCAGGGAATGAGGCTTTGTCTGTGATGGTGAGAATTTCAGGGCTAAAACCAGTAAAGTTCTAGGCCCTCAGGAGCATTGTGCACCACATAAAGGAGTTTGGAGTATAATACTAAATCAATGCAGAAACATTGATGGGTTTTTCCTCAAGGAAGGGAAATATTCTGATTTGTCTTTGGAAAGATCATTCTGACTGCCCTGTGGAAGGTAAATTGGGAAGCTAAGACAGGAGGAAAGTGAACTGGTCAGGCAGCATCTCTACTAATTCATGGGGAAAAAGACAGAGAAATATGGAAGCTTTAATGAGGATATTGGGGGAGAGATAAATTCAAGAGATATTTAGGCAGTTGAAACAATAGTATTTAAACACTTATATATGAAGGTTCTATAATTACTCTCATGTTTCTGGCTTAATAGCTCAGCAGATGGAGGTTTCATTTCTCAAGAATGGAAATATAAAAGAAAGAACAGACTTTGAGTGGAGATGTTTAGGGAGGGGAAGATCATGAATTCTGTTGGATGGGTTGAATATAGAAGCCCCATAGAACATCCTAATCAAAGTAGCAGGAGGTGCATATCTTTAATGTACTTCTTGTACCCATGACTAAGCTTTATGATGGAGAAAAAGATTTGTAAATCATCAGCATTCAGGTAGTGGAATGAAAAGAAAATAATACTAACCAATATTTAAATGGTAAGGAGAGGAAAAGGAGCCTAAGGATATGGAGTAGAAGATTCCAGTGAAGAAACAGAACCTCCAAGCCAGACTTCTGTCAAGGAACAATGGTAGGAAAGAGTTTCAAAAAGGCAATGATTGGTTAGTATATCAGTCAGGGTTCTCTAGAGAAACAGAACAAATAGGAGATAGATGATCAGACAGATAGATGATAGACATATATACAGATACACATCTATATCTATCTGTATAAAGAGATTTATTACAGGAATTGGCTCACATAATTATGGAGGCTGAGAAGTCCCATAATCTTCCATCTGCAAGCTAGAAACCTAGGAAACCCCAGTGTATAATTCCAGTCCAAGTTTAAAGGCCCAAGAACCAGGAGTCCAGATGGTGGAAACCCCAGTCTAATGTCTAAACGTTAAACCCCTGCTTTCAGCAGGATGAGATTAATTTCCCAGCTCAAGCAGAGAGAGCGAATTCTCCCTTTCTCCACCCTTTCATTCTGTCCAGGCCCTCCACAGATGGTAAGATGCACAGCCACACTGGGAAGGGCAATGTGCTTCACCCAGTCTCCCAATTCAAACACTAATCTCATCCAGAAACAACCTCACTCTGTTGTTTCACACAAGAAATAATGTTTATCCAAATATATGGGGACCCTGCGATCCAATAAAGTTGACATAAACAATTATGTGTCAGTTTCTAAAGCTTCCAGGAGATCAAAATAGGAAGTCCGAAATGTACCCAAAGATCTTGTTGCTCTGGAGTAAATTAGAGACCTTTTCCAGTGGATGTTTGGTGTCGAGATGGTGAGTAAAACTTGATGACTGTAAGTAAGAGTGTCAGAAAGCAAGGAAAGAAATTATAGACTAATATTTCAAGAAGCTTGGCTAAAACAATGTAACATTTGGCTCCTGCCTCAGAAAAATGACGCTGTTAGAAATTAGGAGTCATCTCGATTCTGCCAACAAACTCAGCATTTTTAGGCATCCCACAACCCTCTCTATAATATCTTTGGCTGTACAACTCTGCAATCAATAAAATGTGTTCAGTGAAAGACCCAAACAAAAGAACTATCATTTTTGCATCATATTAACATATATTATAAATCAAAGTTATAGTTAGTTCAACTTTGCTAAGAAAAACTGGCATTGCCTGTGGCATAACCAACGTGGTAAGAACTGGTTTCTACTATTCAACGTAGTCCATGAGCAGCTCTACAGGCAAAAATGAATTTTTCAGGTGATTTATTCAGCCTAAGTTTCTTAAAAATTATACAGTACAACAAATTCTTTGGAGTCTAGTCCAAAAACAAATAGGAATCTGTAAAAATCGAAGCAATTGCTCTTGATTTCTGGAGATGGAATCTCTGGATGTCAAATGGAATTTCTTTTCCCAAACTGAGTCACCAGAATTATAATTCTGATTTTGGTAAATTGTCCCCAAATCTGCCCTTACTATCAGATTATAGAAGTCTGAATAGGGCTACGGTATGCTGCAATAACAAACAATCCCATAGTTTTGATGACTCAAACAAGAAAGATTTCTTTCTTACTCATGTCCATAACAGGTTAACAGGGGATTCTGCTCCTTTTACTTATTCAGAGACTCAGGTTCATAAAGCAGTCACCATTCAAACATCACAGAGTTAAAGGGTGCCCCAGAGAGACTTGCAATTAACCAGAGAGTAAGCAAAGTCACCTTTGCTCATAATATTTACTTAAAACTAGTCACATGGTTCCCACACAGATACGATAGAACCATGAAATCATGGAATTCAATCCGACCATGACCTCGAAAAGTGAAGAGATGGATATATTGGGAGAATTTTGATAATGACGACCATGTGAGAGCATTCTGGCTACACCTGTATCTTCCCAAAGGTATGTAAATATGCACACACATACACATGTATATACATATGTGTAGCAATGAGAAATGTCATCTGGGTGGTGTCTACCTTTGAACATTGTTTCTTGTGTCAACACATTAGCATCATTTCGTTATTTATCTACTCAGATGGCCTAATCAAACCAGAAACCTTCAAGAAATCCAAGATAGAGTTTTAAATATTTCTTTAAATGGGGTTATCTGTACACACAAAAAGAACAATCATACCAAGAAGACAGTATATTTTTTAAATTACATAAAATTATTTTCTGTAAGAATAATTGGGTACTATGCTGCTAAAGAGAAGCAGTTCCCACATTTCACTGGGAAATGAGTACCCTATTTTTATAAAGGGATAATCAAGGTTTAATTTTTGCTTGGAAAGACAGAAAGAGAAAGAGAATGTTTGCACAGACTGCTACTGCCACAAGTCTTCTCCCTGAACGGTTTCCTCTAGCTATATTTTTAATGCATTGGCTCCTTTCCAGACTTCTTTAGATTACGTAGTGAAGTACTAGAAAAAATGCAGTGTTTTCACCTTGAACTTCTAGTAAAGACGCCTTTAATTTTTTTCCTAAGCCTCTTCCTTCCCAAAGCCAGACAAGTTTTCTTTTGTTGCAATCAAACATTTATTTCCTCAATAAATTCAGAATTCTTAGCACCCTAGAAATTAATTATACAATGAAAGTATTAATGACACAGTTGAAAATTTTACTTGTATGCTTGTACCAACATTTGTTTCTATACGATATTTTTTTTTTCTAATTAACACCTTCCCGTCTCTCTGGTTAACTCATTGTTGCTCTTTCATCCCACTCACAACTATTTTGAGAAGGTTAAGTCCTATGGATAATTCCATGGTAACATTCATTAGTTTTCTCCTGACTAATTTATTTAGAGCCAGTGAGTCCGAAGTAACCCTTTTTCTAATGCAAGAACCTGTCTTTTAGAGCAAAGCTTCCATTCTGTATTTTCTTTCTAAACCAGGGCACGTCTCCGAGCATCTCAAGGGAACAAGTTTCTAGAATTAGTTTTGCCTCTTCTTTTGAACGTTAAACTGAATCAGCTTTCCCTGAGCTGCCATTTTGGTGCTAGATTCTTGTGCCACTCGGATTCTTGTGGATTCATGCATAGTCTAAATTGGTATAAATCCCTTGTCTCAATCTGATCCTGCTGCTATAACAAAATATCTTAGACTGAGTAATTTATAAATAATAGAAAGTTAATTCTCACAGTTCTGATGAAGGTGAAGTGGAAGATCAGGGTGCTCAGCAGGTTCAGCATCTGGTGAGGGCACAGTCTCTGCTTCCAAGATAGAACCTTGAATGCTGCATCCTCCTGAGGGGACAAATGACACCGAGAGAGTAGAATAGAGTGGAATTCTCTGAGAGGTAGTAGAATAGAGTATGACTAGTGTGAGTGTGATTGTGTGGGACCATGTGTGAGTGTGACTGAGTGTGACTAGGTGTCAGAAGGACTGTGTGAAACCAGGTGTATTGGAACGGTGTGGGACCATATGTGAGTGTGACTAGGTGTGAGTGTGAGTGGGTGGGACCATGTATGCGTGTGACTGAGTGTGACTAGGTATGCGTAGGACTGTGTGAGGCTAGGTGTATTGGAACTGTGTGGGACCATGTGTGAGCGTGACTGAGTGTGACTAGGTATGAGTAGGACTGTGTGAGTCTAGGTATACTGGAACTGTTTGGGACCACATGTGAGTGTGACTAGGTGTGAGTGGGTGGGGCTGGGCATGAGTGAAATAAGCGTGAATAAGTGTGGGTAGGACTGGCTGTGCCTGAAGTTTGTGTGAGTGGGTGTGACACATACCCAGTGTGTATATGAAGTGTGTGAAGGGCACTGAGGATGAATGAGACATTGTACCTGAGTGAGAGGGAAGGAGTTCCTGAGGGAGTGACTGCATTTGAGGGACTGACTGTGCGACTGTGAGTGAGCTGACTCTGGTGTGCATATGGGTAGGGCTGGGTGAGACAGAGTAGTACTAAATGGAGGCCAGTGGGGTGGCTGGTCATGAGTGTGAAGGAGTGTGAGTGTGAAGGGAACGACCAGGAGTGTGAGTGAATGGAACAAGTGTGTATGGTTGGGCAAGAGTGAGTGGGGCTGAGTAAATGGAGGACACTGAGTGTGAGTGATTGTGGGAAAGTGGGGATGTGAGTGTGGATGAGTGTGAGGCTAAGTGAGTGCACAGTCCTAGGCACATGTAAATGGAACTCAGTGTGTCTGTACACACGCCAGTGCCACTGGAGGTCAGCAAGGAAGTGGGCTGAAATCAAGTAGGCATTTAGGGATTAGGGGACACAATGAAGTCAGAATCGAAAGCAAGGAAGCCGCTAACCTGGCAGGAACCAAAATGACACAATTATTGAAGAATAAGTCAAGGAAAAGATTTTTTAAATATCATAAGAACAGGAGGACAAGGTGAGAGAATTAGGTTATCACATAAGCACTTGGGCTCTATCAGGACAGAAACCAAGTAAATGCCCAGGTAGCCGACCTGACATTCTAGCTACAGAGAGAAATGTTCTTAAATGCCTATTCATAGAGAACTGACTAATTCCAGGGCAAGGATCCCTCAGTGCTCACTTGTGAGACTAGGGAGATGACTGAAAGCCCATTTAGGGTGAGATGAAGTTTTGATAAAAAAGTCATTTAGTTAATTGAGCTTCTTATTGTATCACTTCCTGCCTCCAATATCCATAAAAACTTCAAAAATTTCATGCAACACACCAAAGAGGTTTGGCTAGGCAGCCCAGTCCTTGAAGTCTTGCCTTTCCTTCCATCCCAGAGTAGTGTGCATCCTATTCTGCTATGGGCTGCCCCTGGGAAGGCACTGAGCGTGACTGTGTGTGAGTGGGACAGTGTGGGACTACTGGGAAGATAAGTCTGATAAAAACTACTCCATTATCGGAGCCTGTTCTCTTTCTTTCAGGCTCACTTATGTTACAGAACTAATTTCTTACGATTAAAAATGAGAGATTATTTGACGAGTAAACAAAGAAACTAAATTCAAAGATTGGGTCATACTTATAAGTCAGGATAATAAGGATTATAACTTATAAGTTGCATAAAGATTATTTAGAAAGAAGTTGTGTCAGCTGGGCGCAGTGGCTCACACCTGTAATCCCAGCACTTTGGGAGGCCAAGGCGGGTGGACCACCAGAGGTCAGGAGTTCGAGACTAGCCTGGCCAATATTGTGAAACCCCGTCTCTACTAAAAATAGTTTTAAAATTAGCCAGGCATGGTGGTGGGAGCCTGTAATCCCAGCTACTTGGGAGGCTGAGGCAGGAGAATCACTTGAACCCAGGAGGCATAGGTTGTAGTGAGCTGAGATCATGCCGCTGCACTCCAGCCTGGGCAACAAGAGCAAAACTGCCTCAAAAAAAAAAAAAAAAAGAAAAGAAAAGAAAAGAAAGAAGTTGTGTCTTTCATATATAGTAAATAACCAAAATATTAGTATGTCTGCTAGATAATATTCTACTGAAATCAAGGAATACAATATAATGTATAATATATAATCATCTAAGTGTGAGTGGAGCTGAGTAAATGGAGGGCTGAGTGACAAATCAAAGGGTAGCCAAGTTTCATACCATGGATGGACTACCAGAGGAGTCTAACAAGCCCCAAAATCATATGCAAAATTTGATTATGCCTTTTCCTGGATGAAGCATCCATAAAGCGTTCAGAATCTCAAAGAGAACCTCTGACCACCACCCCCAACCCTACCCTTATGGACTGCTATTTTAGAGGTTACTCACTTGCACAGACATTGAGTTCCTTGTGCGAATTCTGTCTTAGCGATTTCACTAAAGTTGTTCCTGCTGCTTTTGCTAGTGCTGATCTAGGCCTTGACCTTTTGAAACTTAGAGAAACTTTTGCAGTGGGGATCCGCCATCTTGTCTAGCCACCATCCAGGACACAGACATGGCTTCCGTTCGTGAGTCTCTATTAAATGTTTCTTTCTAAGAAACTGGATTTGTCATCCTCTTTCTTTAGCCTGTCAGCTGCCATGGACTTGGGGGTAGGTTTGCATAGACCTGGCTACCACGAAACATGTGGGGAGCCAGATCAGGAGCTGAAAGACCAAGAAATGAGCAAAGGGAATGAAGCATCCATGGGGGAGGTCCTAGGTGGCTGTCACTTCCTGGAATGGTGTGACTCACCTTTCAGACACTTACGCATGAGTACGGGACACGTCAAAAACATAGGCACGTTTAGAGCGACTGTCAGCGGAAAGCTGTCCATCACATGCACTAAGGAAGGGCAGCTGCTGCAGTGGATGGCTGCTTCTGTGAGGTGCTCTTTTGACAATGAGAGCCCTGCTAGCATCAGAAGCAAAAGTAAAACGGCTTGAGTAGGAATTACAACTAGGAAAAAGATTTTTTTTGGCCGGGTGCCGTGGCTGACGCCTGTAATCCCAGCACTTTGGGAGGCCGAGGCGGGCAGATCACGAGGTCAGGAGATCGAGATCACCCTGGCTGACACGGTGAAACCCCGTCTCTACTAAAAATACAAAAAATTAGTGGGGCGTGGCGGCAGGCGCCTGTAGTCCCAACTACTCGGGAGGCTGAGGCAGGAGAATGGCGTGAACCCAGGAGGGGGAGCTTGCAGTGAGCCGAGATCACGCCATTGCACTCCAGCCTGGGTGACACAGTGAGATTCCGGCTCAAAAAAAAAAAAAAGATTTTTTTTTAAGAGCTCTATAGTCAAAAGTCAACTTAGTGAAAACTGGTATTTGGGGTATATATGTATAACTTAGTGAAAACTAGTATTTGGGGTATATAGGTATACACATGTGTTGTTATAAGGCCTCTGTTTTTTCTCTGTTAAACTCCGTCAACTGAATTCTGTTTCTCCATTTGCTTCTGCCTGTCCCTCTTTTTTCTTGCCACTCTCAATGCCACATAAAAGACCTAAAAAAAAGGAATTTCTGACAGCCTAGACTCCCTTGGGAGAAAACAGAAAACACACCACAGACTCCTTTTTGGGAGGAGCCTCTGTTTTTCTTGATGGAACCCCAAGAGTTGCATAGCAGACATTCTTTCCAGGTCTAAAACTCTTCTCTCTTTAGTATTGTGTTATCTGATTTCTTTGGCTTTTGCGGGGATGTGAGTGTTCTGCCTTCCAATAAATATTAGGCCCTAAAAAACTGCATGCTTTTTTAGCCCTTTTCCTTAAAGGGCTCCACTGTAAAGTCAGTAATTGAATTAAGAAACAAACTGGCCAGATGCAGTGGCTCACGCCTGTAATCCCAGCAATTTGGGAGGCCAAGGCAGGAAGATTGCTAGAAGTCAAGAATTCAAGACCACCCTGAGGAACAAAATGAGACCACATCTCTACACAAAATTTAAAAATTAACTGGGCTTAGTGGTGCGTGCCTGTAGTGCCAGCTATTCAGGAGGCTGGGGTGGGAGGATCACTTAACTAAGTTCAAGGCTATAGTGAGCTATGATCACACCACTGCACTCCAGCCTGGGTGACAGAGAAAGACCTTATCTCAGAAAACAAAACAAAACAAAAAAAGAAAAAAGAAACTAAATTGAAAATAAGATGTGTCATATGCATGTGATATTTCACTGCCAAAATATATGAAAGAACTCAGAAAAAAATAGAAATGGCTTTTAGCTGCTGTGACTTTAGTAATCTTTGGTAAATGAAACTAGTTTCCAAATGTTTTTCAGTAACTTAAAATCTTAAAGTCATATTATATTAAATAGTCATAGGTTATTCACTGGAAATTGGGGTTACTAAGAGTTAAAACAGTAGTTAATACATGTAATTAAAACTACTAGATATAATTCTATATACAGAATGTATAAAGAAAGATGCGCTTTGGTAAAGAAGGTTATAAAGGAACACAGATGTATGGTTTTGGCTTAAAGGAAAAATAATTTTGCCTAGTTTAGAGGTTATTTAAAGGTTGTTTCAAAATGAAGGAAAAATGATATGATGTGGAGAATGAGGAGCTTTTGATTCCTAGCTGGCCACATGGTCACCCCGGTATGGAGCAGCAGCTGTGTGGCATTCAGTTACTAAGGTAAAAGTTAGCAGAAGAATTCAGGGATGGATCAAACTCTGGGAAGCTGGTTCTCTGACTGCATTAGGAAAGGCACACAAAGAAGCAGAAAGTGAAATATTTAATTCCTCTGTTATTGTTATCTCTAATAGCTGAAATGAAATTAAAAGAGAGCACTGGGTTGGGTCTTGAGGCTGAACCAAGCTCAGATGTGAGTCTGTCTGAGCTCTGGCTCCTAGCCTCAAAACTACCCATGAAGGGGAAAATTATGGCAGGGACAAAAGCAAGTACCTCTGAGACCTATGGTTACCATGAAAGTACTCAGGACTTCAAGGCTACAGTGAGCCATGATTACACCACTGCACTGTAGCCTGGGTGACAGAGCGAGACCCCATCTCTGAAAAAAAAAAAAAAAAAACACAAAGAAGAAAAAAAGCTCAGTTGAAAACAACATGTGTCATGTGTATATAATGTGTATGTATGTGAGTATCTGATATTTCATGTGAGGGAAGGGCAAAACCAAGTAACGACTGAAACCAGAAGGTATAATGTGAAAGAACTGGTCTGTTTTGAAGGTCGGTATTATCTGCTTCCTAAGGAACTGAAATGGATTGTGAGAGTAATAATTTAGGGGCAGTATCTTTGGTTTTAAATGCTGCAGAGTAGAAGAGCCTGTTTGGGTTGATGCAGGACCCACAGTTCACTATTGGACAATCACAGGTGGCTATATATAATCCAGACACAGGAGGCTACTCCAGAGGCAATAGCTGGCCTGATGGACTGGGTAAAAGACATTTGTAAGGTCTGTGTAGCCTGAGAAGGGGGATTTCCCAACTTTCCCTATAAATGCCCAATTGAGCACCCTAGATGAAGCAACTGATATGCTTTGTATGCAAGCCAGGTGGAACTGGCTTTATGATGACAAGGATATTCACCTGCTGAATATGCCCTTTACCCAGGTCATGTCAAGTACTGCAGTTAAGGGGTCCCCTCCTGCACCGGCACACCATTGCTGCTACAAACTGAAAGACAGTTAAGGAAGCTGTATCAAATGTGCTGGTTTAACTTCCCCTCATCTGTTTTACAGACGCTAATAAAAACATTAGGATAATTAACAACAGCATGGGGAAAAGCAAAATATATATATATAATCCAAGGACTCATCCTAGGAAGGTGAAACATTTTAACTGCTTATTAAAAAGTAAGGTTTTTTTTTTAAAAAAAAAAGTTGATAGGGGTAAAACTAAGAGAAAAAAGAAGGGGAGGGTCATGGGACCCATCCCAGCAGGTTGGGAATCTTTAGTTGGTTATTAAGAAATGGAATGAATTAAATGGAAATTTATGAGGTAAAACAAAGACCTTAACACACTATCAAAGGTTGAGTGGACCAAAGAGAGCCCCTGCTGGGCCCCCAATATTAGAGAGCCTCAAACCAATTTTCTATGTTTACCCCAGATTGGAGAAATATTAAAAAAAAAAAAATCAGAAGGCAAAGGTTACAGTAAGAAAGCTGACCAACAACTACCTGGGCCAGTGTTGAGGCAGGTAAATCAAAACAAAGATTGACAAAAGGGCCTGAGTTCCCTAGCTCAGTCCCTTGCTGGGAACCCAAATCCTTTTTCACCAGAGGGTAAAATGGGAGTGGAAAAGAGAAGTTCCTGGAAACAGAAGATAAAAACTTAAGGGTTGATAAAAGTTGAAATGTTTAAACAGGCTTTATGTAAAGTAGTTGGGTATTCTTTAACTAAACCTTTTATGAAAACAGATGCTGTATCTAACCAGGGAACGCTTCCCCTACCTAGTACTGTAAACAAAGAAGGCATGTCAATCTTCCCTTTGAGCAATATTAATTGGACATGCTAAATGGGAATTAAGACTGCCTGAGCCTACAGAGTGTAGAGTAGAAGCTGGAGTGTTGGTCAAAATGAATTCTCCACCAAATAGCTGTTTGTGGAGCATTTACTGGGGCTTATGGCAGAAGTTTGTGAGCCCCTCTCAACAACGACTACTGGCACTTTGGACTAGAGAATTTCCACTTGGGGGGCATTTACTGCCTTGCTATGGGACATTAAATGAAGCTACTCCTGTGCTAATGGGGATAGCAATGGCCAAAAGAGTTCCATGAGAAAATGCAAGTGGTTTATAAGATCTTGCTACCTGGGAAGTGCAAGGAAGTGACAGTGATAAGCAGAAAGCCTTTTTCCACAGGACTAACTCTGGAACTGTGTGAGGAGCCACTGGATTCCACAGTGCCTGATAAACAGGTCTCACTTGACTGACAAAGAGCTGCTTGATTTGTGGATGGCAGTTCCCAGGTGAATGGACAACATCCTGTTTGGAAGGCTGCTACTCCAAATGACGAAGAATCAAGGAAATCTTTCTTTCTTTTGAGCTATTTATAGCTTAGAGAATGTTAAAGCAAACTGGATATGGCCTGAGAAGGACTCCATACTTCTATATTTGAGTCCTTATGGATGAACTGCAACCTAGCTTAATAGGTAGACAAGATTGAAAACCTAACTTAGGAGTATGCACCTGTAACAGTCACTGAGTCTTGGCCAATCCCAGCAGCCGTAATTCAACCACGCACGCACTGCTGAGTGTTCCAGTTGTGTTCAAATAAGGCAACTGCAGAGCTGTAACCAATCCAATTGTTTTGGTACCTCACTTCTGATTTCTGTACGTCACTTCCCTTTTTTTTGGTCTATAAATTTGTTCTGACCACGAGGTATCCCTGGAGTCTCTCTGAAACTGCTGTGATTCTGGAGGCTGCCTGATTCGCAAATCTTTCATTGTTCAATTAAACACTAATTTAATTCAGCTGAAGTTTTTATTGTACCAAGAAGTTGAGTATTTTTTCAAATACTCAAAAAGAGCAAAATTTACCTTTTTCTCTACCTGAGTTCTCCAAAATTTGGAAACTATTCAGGAGTATTCTTATTTTGTGGCAATCTAGTTATTTGCATAAATTCAGTAAGAATGTGTTTTCTTTTATAATGGAACACAATTGGAGACACTGGTTATTTTTCCAAGGCTTTGACTGGAATAGCATATTTTCAGATATGATCAGATTGCTTTTAGGAATTGAAGTCAACTTTATAGAGCCAATAAAAAGCCCCTTGGAAAGACTAGCCTGGTATCTTGTTTAAATTGTTCCATTACAAGGTTCCTGATCTGTGGTAAGTAAAGAATGTCACTTTCTGGCTGGGCGTGGTGGCTCACGCCTGTAATCCCAACACTTTGGGAGGCCAAGACAGGCAGATCATTTGAGGTCAGGAGTTTAAGACCAGCCTGGCCAGCATGGTGAAACCCCATCTCTACTAAAAATACAAAAATTAGCCGGGTGTGGGGGCAGGTGCCTGTAATCCCAGCTACTCAGGAGGCTGAGGCAGGAGAATCACTTGAACCAGGGAGGCAGAGGGTGCAGTGAGCCAAGATCACGCCACTACACTCCAACCTGGGCAACAGAGCAAGACTCTGTCTCAAAGAAAAAAAAGAATGTCACTTTCTAACAGGCTCAGGAACCTCAAGATATTTTGGGACCTTGAGAAGAGAGGCATTACAAGCACAGTTTGATGGCAAATCCTTGGCTTGGCTTCTTGCCTTGAGGCTTTTAAAAAGTCAAATCTGAAATTTCTTATAAGAGTTCCAGCAAAGCCAACTTAAAAAGAGCCTATGTGGCCCATCAGTATTCTTGCTACACTTTACACAAATAATCAGGCCAAGTATAATAAAACTAAAATTTATTGTGAAAATAAATTTGTCCTAATATGGTTTATCCTTGGTAGAAATGGGGAAACTATAGAGAGAAAAACTTAGATGCTAGCCCTAATCATTGTTTTGGAGTTATCAGTTGCCTAAAATTTGATCTAATCCTGAATTATTTTTTGACTGCAACAAATCTCTAAAGAAGAACTGGATTTTAATTTTCTTCATGATGCCTTTAGTTGGCTCCTTAATGGAATAGGTTCTTTTGTGTTTTTGTTTTTCTGGCATTCTAATTCTTTTTTTTTTTTTTTGAGACAGAGTCTCGCTCTGTTGCCCAGGCTGGAATGCAGTGGCACAATCTCAGCTCACTGCAACCTCCGCCTCCTGGGTTAAACAAATTCTCATGCCTCAACTTACCAAGGAGCTGGGATTACATATGTGCACCACCACACTCAGCTAATTTTTGGCATTTTTATTAGAGATGGGGTCTCGCCATGTTGGCCAAGCTGGTCTCAAACTCCTGGCCTTAAGTGATCCGCCCACCTCGGCCTCCCAAAGTGCTGGAATTACAGACATGAGCCACCACACCTGGCCTCAAATTCTCTTTTGATTTTAATCCTGGTATGCATTATAATTCTACTACTCAATTTATTAATATCTCTCTCATTGTATTACTTCTTCTGAGAAAACTGAAGTCACAGTATTTCAAAAACTGGAGATGATTCAACAAAGCCTGGGAATCTCCCTCATTTGGAATCTCAGTTGGCCTGCTCTGTTTTCCATTGCCAACATACTACTGCTAAACCTATACCATATCAAGCATCTTCCCTAAAGGCTCAGGGACCATCACAGAAGAGGAAGGCAGATGAAACTGTAAGAGCTGAATTAGGGGATGGAGTGTGGAAGCCAAAGCCACTCCATCTTGGATGCTAATCTACCATATTGACTTCTGATTAACCCCAGTTCCAGGAAGACCTCTAAAATTTCCAGTTTATCTCTTGTTCCTTGTGTAAGAGTAGGTACTTACCATAAATTCTGCCCTTGGGTGAAATGACCTTGATGTTCTTGTACTTCAACTGTCCTACACATCCCTTCTGAATCAACATTTCCCTAGGTTATGTAAGTCCTGGGTCTGGGGGGTTACAGTGCGGAGATCCACGATTTTGTCTCACAGCTGCCTGGCACACAGACATGTCTTCTGTTCATAAGTCCTTATTACATCTTTCCAAGAAAAAAGAAAAAAAAAACTTCTACAATCCTTAAAGTCACCCTCAAAGGAGGAAAATATGAAGAAGAGGGAATTTGCCACATATCCACATTAAAAGCCATAAAATATGTTCAGTTTATCTGTATATATAATTTATGTTGTACCAGCTTCCACAGCAGCTAGTTCTTTAAAATATTCCATTCTTTTAGCACTTAGGTGTGTTCATTTGATCACCTTACTTTCAGGCATGGATATTTCCATCATTTGTAAATAACAGTCTTTGAAAATAGAAACAAGCACCTCCACCACCCCCCACCCCCACTGCCACTGTCCATTTCTTTTTTCCTGGGTTGCAATAACCAAGAGGGAGTTATGTCTACTTTAATAGTATATAGAGAGGTAGATACAGATTTTGTGGAGCCTGAGGCTTATACAATTTTGGGCTTCTCTTTTTTTAAAAAAAAGAATAAATATTATGAATACCATAAAGGACTCTCTCTGGGCCTTGGGTAAGTGAGGGGCCCCAGAGGCTAAGTGTCATTAGCATCACCCCAAGAGAATACATTCACGAGGAGAACAAACCTGGTTAACTTTTTAAGGTTGGGGTTAGGGGTTAATCTTGGCCATTTTGCTTTAATTTGAAAATAAGTCTGACCTTTAGAAAAGGTACCTGGCTTTTCTAACTGATTTTTCTTTTAAAATCATTTTTTCAACATGAACTTGAGAGATGCTATGGTTTGAATGTGTGTGTTCCACTAAAATTTATTAGAAGCTCAGTGAGCAAAATTCTTTCTCCTTCAAACACTCTAGAAACTACAGAAAAGAATAGTTGAGTCTTACATTGATATGGAATACAGTTTTCTACCTAATGCAGAAACCTCCTCTATACAATCTTGGAAAGTGATCATCTATCCCTTTATTCGTAGTATTCAAAATTCCATTTCCTTAATTCGTAAAATTCAAAAAACATTTGAGGATCTATCACACATGAAGCAGTCTTCTGTGTGTCAATGTACAGTGGTGAACGTGAAGTACACAACTTCCTTCTCACAGAATTTCATTCTAGTGAGGGGAAGAAAAAGGAGAAAGAGGAAAAGTCAAAGAAAGTCATTTTGGATCATGATAAATGCTCTGAACGAGGGCTGGGAGATGCCCTTAGAGGAAATGGTATGTAGACTGAAAAATGAGAATATGAAATATCATGGGAACAAGATTCAAAGCCAGTGTGATAGCCCTGAGACAGGAATGAGCTTCACATATTAAAGTGAAGGGATGCCAGGGAGCCACAGATCAAGTCTCCCCTGGAGCATTAGAAGTGTGTGGGGGCACGTGATAGCAAGGGGGTGTTGCTGGTATTTTGTGAACAGGGGCAAGGGATGCTAAATATCTAGCAGTATTTGAAAAAGCTCCAGAAGGAATTTTCCCAACCAAAATACCAGCACCTCCGTCAAGCAGCCCTGACAGAGAATAGTGAGTATAGAGAAATTGATAGACAGGAGGTCAGAGAGCTAGAGAGCAGACACATTAGATAGGGTTTCAGGGCCACAGTAAAAGTTTAGATCGTTATCAGAAGTGTGACAGAAATCATTAAATGCCTAGTAAGCACGGAAATGTTTTTGTAAGTTCTGGGGACAGAAACATGATGCCTTCATCCAGCATTCTATTCCACCTTGGAGTCCAGATTTTTTGTTTGTTTGTTTGTTTTTATTTTTTATAGAGACAGGGTCTTGCTATGTTGCTCAGGCTGGTCTTAAACTTGGAGTCCGGATTCTTAGAGGATTCCTTTTATAATTAGCTTAAGTCAGACTCTTTGTAATTTCCACTTAAATCTCTAGTACCACAAAAGAAAGCCCCAGAAAATGTCTTTTCCATCTTTGTTTTCATCTCCACCTTCACATTCCACTACAACCCAGTCTCTAGGACCAGATCGATGCTTAGTAGAGGGAATTCCGCAATTCACTCCATTCATAGTGTTACTGAAACACCAGGGGTTCCATCTAGGTCTTGTTGCTCACCACACAGACAACCAATCACTGAGACAAAATGAGTATTGCCAAGGAAGAAGACTTTATTTGGATACTGCAGCCAAGGAGATGGGAGATCAGTCTCAAATCCATTTCTTCAATCAACTAGAATTAGGGGTTTATATAGCAGGGAAGAATGGCAATCACATGCAGGTTAACAGAAATTAGGGTGGGGTAAGGATATCATGAGGGATAAAGGGTCTGATTTCTCATTATCTGGATGTGGTGGTCGGGTGAGTTTCAGTTCCTTGATACCATTTGGGAGGCCTGAGGGCCGGTTTCCTCAAGAAGGAACTCAGATAAGACAAAGATAATTTTATCAAGTTTTAAGACTGGGAAAGTCCATTTCTATGTTTATTCAAAAAAAACCCATAAACATCAGTTCTATGGGACAACTGGGCAGGTTTCAACAGGTCCGTGTCTCAAGTGAAAGTGGGATGTTTTTCCTACTTTCTTGTTTCCTTCTTTTCCTCCATTGCTGTCCCTAGTTCTTAGTCACTGCCTGCTAGAACTCAGTCCCCACATTGTATTCCAGATGACTACTTGTACTTGAATTGAGGGTCCACAATTGACAACTGTCAGGAACCCCAATTCTCCTAAGAGTAGACCCTACTTAGTTTTGGTTTTACTTTCAGCATTCAAGTCCTGCCCCTGAACCCTAGGCCCACAGCAGACGTTCTGTTACTTCCAGGCAGACTTTCCTAATACCCACCATATGACTACCTGGCTGCAAATCCACATATCACCTTGTTGCCAGACATGTCTGTATTCATGCTGTGCCCATCTGCTGAGACACCCAGAAGGGAAGCAGGCTGTTGTAACAAGAGCAGTGATTTAGGTGTTAATTCTAATACAACAGTTCACTAACTGGAAATTTTCTAAAATCTCTTAGAGCTTTGGTTTTCTAAAGCGGTGATGAT
Source organism: Pan troglodytes (assembly GCF_028858775.2). Taxonomy (NCBI): domain Eukaryota; kingdom Metazoa; phylum Chordata; class Mammalia; order Primates; family Hominidae; genus Pan; species Pan troglodytes. The sequence goes on from NC_086015.1 coordinate 110,488,594, forward strand.
GGTGATGATAATAATTCCTCCCTCAAAGCTCTGTAATGAATAAATGAACATGATGTAGGCGTTCCAATATAACTAATGTGATCATCTTTATTTATAATTGCTGGACCTCCCTAATCAAAGCCAAAAGCTGCCACTTATCATGAGGTGCACTGGATTCTGTGACATCATTGTCCTTTTTCTTCCTAAACCTCTGCTGCATGCTATTCAGTGTGCCCATTTATGGTTCTGGTCCCCTGTCTTTGAAGATGTGAGCTTTAAGCCAGGACTCAATAGCCTTGCTACTGAGTTAACCAAGAAACAAAAGACTATTGAGCAGGAAACGGTGGGTGTACACAGAAAGAGGTAGATGCTTAGAGGTATTCTTGGAATGCTAAAAAGGTAGAGTAATCGCTGAGGGTAAAGCTAAATGGGGGGTTGAGAAGGAGAAAATAGCAGGGAGTGGGAAGGGAGAACAAAGCAACTCTTATCCTCAATTATCCCGGCAGTTCTGGGCTTGGCTACATTAGCAAGATTCTTGTTTAGATCCTCATTTTGCTTTGGCTGTAGAGGCCTCTTCTGGTGGGATTTCAGGGTATTTTATAACCCATCATCCCACCCCTCTCTCCTGTGGTTTTAACTGATGTGGAGGAAGGGAACTATTTAGTGAAATTAGGTCCTTTCAATATAACACAGCTGCTTTTCTTCATAGAGATTTACTTTTGACAAGTAATTTATATTGCTTTCAATTACTATGGCATACTACTGGGGGCTAGGGGAGGAAGGAATTGGAGACAAGATTGCTTGGGAGTGTTTTAATGTAGTTTGTTGTAACAGGTGGCCTGAAGAACTGCTGATTTGAAGCTATGCCACAGCTGTGCTTAGCTGGCTTGACTGCTGCAGAAACCTAACAGAGCCTGGACCCGGGTTAACCCAGGTGCACAGAGTGAACAGCTGTCTCTTTTTTTAATTAGGGGAAGGAAGTGAGCACAGATTTGAAAAATAATATTATAAGAACCAGAGTGCAAAGGGATGATTTACTTCCACTTCATTTTATTATTTGTTATAAATGGTTTATAAAAACACACTGAGTGAATTTAATAATGCCTCTTTGCAGGGTTTTCTCCAGCGTCGCTGACTAGTGCTTCTCATACTTTAATGTGCATACAAGTCACCTGGGGATCTTGTTAAAATACAGCTTCTGATTCAGTAGGTTTGGAGTGAGCCAAAGATTCTGCATTTCTAACAGGCTCTAGGTAACACCAGGTCTGCTGTTTTGGGAGGACATGCTGAGTAGAAGACTGTCAACTACACAGCACTTCAGAATACTAAATTTGTAAAAAAAACAAAGTTACACTGTCAAATGTTAGAAATGGTCTCTTAGTAGGGGATGAAAGTAAACTACCTACTGATGAGGTCTTAAAGGAAATTGAATGACTAAAAAAGTCATTAATATTAATTATTTTAAATTGCTCATTTGACCTCTTAGATTCTGATCTTACACCACAGGCTTAAAAGTACTCTTTACAATTGGTTGAGGGAGCCAAGATGGCCGAATAGGAACAGCTTCAGTCTACAGCTCCCAGCGTGAGTGACGCAGAAGACGGGTGATTTCTGCATTTCCATCTGAGGTACTGGGTTCATCTCACTAGGGAGTGCCAGACAGTGGGCGCAGGACAGTGGGTGCAGTGCACTGTGTGCGAGCCGAAGCAGGGCGAGGCATTGCCTCACTCAGGAAGCGCAAGGGGTCAGGGAGTTCCCTTTCCTAGTCAAAGAAAGGGGTGACAGACGGCACCTGGAAAATCGGGTCACTCCCACCCGAATACTGCGCTTTTCCGACGGGCTTAAAAAACGGCGCACCAGGAGATTATATCCCACACATGGCTCAGAGGGTCCTACGCCCACAGAGTCTTGCTCATTGCTAGCACAGCAGTCTGAGATCCAACTGCAAGGCGGCAATGAGGCTGGGGGAAGGGCGCCCGCCATTGCCCAGGCTTGCTTAGGTAAACAAAGCAGCCTGGAAGATCGAACTGGGTGGAACCCACCACAGCTCAAGGAGGCCTGCCTGCCTCTGTAGGCTCCACCTCTGGGGGCAGGGCACAGACAAACAAAAAGACAGCAGTAACCTCTGCAGACTTAAATGTCCCTGTCTGACAGCTTTGAAGAGAGCAGTGGTTCTCCCAGCACGCAGCTGGAGATCTGAGAAGGGGCAGACTGCCTCCTCAAGTGGGTCCCTGACCCCTGACCCCCGAGCAGCCTAACTGGGAGGCACCCCCCAGTAGGGGCAGACTGACACCTCACATGGCCGGGTACTCCTCTGAAACAAAACTTCCAGAGGAACGATCAGACAGCAGCATTCGCGGTTCATGAAAACCCGCTGTTGTGCAGCCACCGCTGCTGTTACCCAGGCAAACAGGGTCTGGAGTGGACCTCTAGCAAACTCCAACAGACCTGCAGCTGAGGGCCCTGTCTGTTAGAAGGAAAACTAACAAACAGAAAGGACATCCACACCAAAAACCCATCTGTACGTCACCACCATCAAAGACCAAAAGTAGATAAAACCACAAAGACGGGGAAAAACCAGAGCAGAAAAACTGAAAACTCTAAAAAGCAGAGTGCCTCTCCTCCTCCAAAGGAACACAGCTCCTCACCAGCAACGGAACAAAGCTGGACGGAGAATGACTTTGACTAGTTGAGAGAAGAAGGCTTCAGACAATCAAACTACTCTGAGCTACAGGAGGAAATTCAAACCAATGGCAAAGAAGTTAAAAACTTTGAAAAAAAATTAGACGAATGGATAACTAGAATAACCAATGCAGAGAAGTCCTTAAAGGAGCTGATGGAGCTGAAAGCCAAGGCTCGAGAACTATGTGAAGAATGCAGAAGCCTCAGGAGCCGATGCGATTAACTGGAAGAAAGGGTATCAGTGATGGAAGATGAAATGAATGAAATGAAGTGAGAAGGCAAGATTAGAGAAAAAAGAATAAAAAGAAACGAACAAAGCCTCCAAGAAATATGGGACTATGTGAAAACACCAAATCTACATCTGATTGGTGTACCTGAAAGTGATGGGGAGAATGGAACCAAGTTGGAAAACACTCTGCAGGATATTATCCAGGAGAACTTCCCCAATCTAGCAAGGCAGGTCAACATTCAGATTCAGGAAATACAGAGAACGCCACAAAGATACGCCTCGAGAAGAGCAACTCCAAGAAACATAATTGTCAGATTCACCAAAGTTGAAATGAAGGAAAAAATGATAAGGGCAGCCAGAGAGAAAGGTCAGGTTACCCACAAAGGGAAGCCCATCAGACTAACAGCAGATCTCTTGGCAGAAACTCTACAAGCTGGAAGAGAGTGGGGGCCAATATTCAACATTCTTAAAGAAAAGAATTTTCAACCCAGAATTTCATATCCAGCCAAACTAAGCTTCATAAGTGAAGGAGAAATAAAATACTTTACACACAAGCAAATGCTGAGAGATTTTGTCACCACCAGGCCTGCCCTAAAAGACCTCCTGAAGGAAGCACTAAACATGGAAAGGAACAACTGGTAGCAGCCACTGCAAAAACATGACAAAATGTAAAGACCATCAAGGCTAGGAAGAAAACTGCATCAACTAATGAGCAAAATAACCAGCTAACATCATAATGACAGGACCAAATTCACACATAACAATATTAACTTTAAATGCAAATGGGCTAAATGCTCCAATTAAAAGACACAGAGTGGCAAAGTGGATAAACGATCAAGACCCATCAGTGTGCTGTATTCAGGAAACCCATCTCATGTGCAGAGACACATATAGGCTCAAAATAAAGGGATGGAGGAAGATCTACCAAGCAAATGGAAAACAAAAAAAGGCAGGGGTTGCAATCCTAGTCTCTGATAAAACAGACTTTAAACCAACAAAGATCAAAAGAGACAAAGAAGGCCATTACATAATGGTAAAGGGATCAATTCAACAAGAAGAGCTAACTATCCTAAATATATATGCACCCAATACAGGAGCACCCAGTTTCATAAAGCAAGTCCTGAGTGACCTACAAAGAGACTTAGACTCCCACACAATAATAATGGGAGACTTTAACACCCCACTGTCAACATTAGACAGATCAACAAGACAGAAAGTTAACAAGAATACCCAGGAATTGAACTCAGCTCTGCACCAAGCAGACCTAATAGACATCTACAGAACTCTCCACCCCAAATCAACAGAATATACACTTTTCTCAGCACCACACCACACCTATTCCAAAATTGACCACATAGTTGGAAGTAAAGCATTCCTCAGCAAATGTAAAAGAACAGAAATTATAACAAACCCTCTCTAAGACCACAGTGCAATCAAAGTAGAACTCAGGATTAAGAAACTCACTCAAAACCACTCAACTACATGGAAACTGAGCAACCTGCTCCTGAGTGACTACTGGGTACGTAACGAAATGAAGGCAGAAATAAAGATGTTCTTTGAAACCAATGAGAACAAAGACACAACATACCAGAATCTCTGGGACACATTCAAAGCAGTGTGTAGAGGGAAATTTATAGCACTAAATGCCCACAAGAGAAAGCAGGAAAGATCCAAAATTGAAACCCTAACATCACAATTAAAAGAACTAGAAAAGCAAGAGCAAACACATTCAAAAGCTAGCAGAAGGCAAGAAATAACTAAAATCAGAGCAGAACTGAAGGAAATAGAGACACAAAAAACCCTTCAAAAAATTAATGAATCCAGGAGCTGGTTTTTTGAAAAGATCAACAAAATTGATAGACTGCTAGAAAGACTAATAAAGAAGAAAAGAGAGAAGAATCAAATAGACACAATAAAAAATGATAAAGGGGATATCACCACCGATCCCACAGAAATACAAACTACCATCAGAGAATACTACAAACACCTCTATGCAAATAAACTAGAAAATCTAGAAGAAATGGATAAATTCCTCAACACATACACCCTCCCAAGACTAAACCAGGAAGAAGTTGAATCTCTGAATAGACCAATAACAGGCTCTGAAATTGTGGCAATAATTAATAGCTTACCAACCAAAAAAAGTCCAGGACCAGATGGATTCACAGCCAAATTCTATCAGAGGTACAAGGAGGAATTGGTACCGTTCCTTCTGAAACTATTCCCATCAATAGAAAAAGAGGGAATCCTCCCTAACTCATTTTATGAGGCCAGCATCATCCTGATACCAAAGCCGGGCAGAGACACAACCAAAAAAGAGAATTTTAGACCAATATCTTTGATGAACATTGATGCAAAAATCCTCAATAAAATACTGGCAAACTGAATCCAGCAGCACATCAAAAAGCTTATCCACCATGATCAAGTGGGCTTCATCCCTGGGATGCAAGACTGGTTCAATATATGCAAATCAATAAATGTAATCCAGCATATAAACAGAACCAAAGACAAAAACCACATGATTATCTCAATAGATGCAGAAAAGGCCTTTGACAAAATTCAACAACGCTTCATGCTAAAAACTCTCAATAAATTAGGTATTGATGGAATGTATCTCAAAATAATAAGAGCTGTCTATGACAAACCCCCAGCCAATATCATACTGAATGGGCAAAAACTGGAAGCATTCCCTTTGAGAACTGGCACAAGACAGGGATGCCCTCTCTCACCACTCCTATTCAACATAGTGTTGGAAGTTCTGGCCAGGGCAATTAGGCAGGAGAAGGAAATAAAGGGTATTCAATTAGGAAAAGAGGAAGTCAAATTGTCCCTGTTTGCAGATGACATGATTGTATATCTAGAAAACCCCATTGTCTCAGCCCCAAATCTCCTTAAGCTGATAAGCAACTTCAGCAAAGTCTCAGGATACAAAATCAATGTACAAAAATCACAAGCATTCTTATACACCAATAACAGACAAACAGAGAGCCAAATCATGAGTGAACTCCCATTCACAATTGCTTCAAAGAGAATAAAATACCTAGGAATCCAATTTACAAGGGATGTGAAGGACCTCTTCAAGGAGAACTACAAACCACTGCTCAAGGAAATAAAAGAGGATACAAACAAACAGAAGAACATTCCACGCTCATGGGTAGGAAGAATCAATATTGTGAAAATGGTCATACTGCCCAAGGTAATTTACAGATTCAATGCCATCCCCATCAAGCTACCAATGACTTTCTTCACACAATTGGAAAAAACTACTTTAAAGCTCATATGGAACCAAAAAAGAGCCCGCATCGCCAAGTCAATCCTAAGCCAAAAGAACAAAGCTGGAGGCATCACGCTACCTGACTTCAAACTATACTACAAGGCTACAGTAACCAAAACAGCATGGTACTGGTACCAAAACAGAGATATAGATCAATGGAACAGAACAGAGCCCTCAGAAATAATGCTGCATATCTGCAACCATCTGATCTTTGACAAACCTGACAAAAACAAGCAATGGGGAAAGGATTCCCTATTTAATAAACGGTGCTGGGAAAACTGGCTAGCCATATGTAGAAAGCTGAAACTGGATCCCTTCCTTACACTTTATACAAAAATTAATTCAAGATGGGTTAAAGACTTACATGTTAGACCTAAAACCATAAAAACCCTAGAAGAAAACCTAGGCAATACCATTCAGGACATAGGTATGGACAAGGACTTCATGTCTAAAACACCAAAAGCAATGGCAACAAAAGCCAAAATAGACAAATGGGATCTAATTAAACTAAAGAGCTTCTGCACAGAAAAAGAAACTACCATCAGAGTGAACAGGCAACCTACAAAATGGGAGAAAATTTTCGCAACCTACTCATCTGACAAAGGGCTAATATCCAGAATCTACAATGAACTCAAACACATTTACAAGAAAAAAACAAACAACCCCTTCAAAAAGTGGGGAAAGGACATGAACAGACACTTCTCAAAAGAAGACATTTATGCAGCCAAAAAACACATGAAAAAATGCTCATCATCACTGGCCATCAGAGAAATGCAAATCAAAACCACAATGAGATACCATCTCACACCAGTTGGAATGGCGATCAGTAAAAAGTCAGGAAACAACAGGTGCTGGAGAGGATGTGGAGAAATAGGAACACTTTTACACTGTTGGTGGGACTGTAAACTAGTTCAACCATTGTGGAAGTCAGTGTGGCGATTCCTCAGGGATCTAGAACTAGAAATACCATTTGACCCAGCCATCCCATTACTGGGTATATACCCAAAGGATTATAAATCATGCTGCTATAAAGACACATGCACATGTATGTTTATTGCGGCACTATTCACAATAGCAAAGACTTGGAACCAACCCAAATGTCCCACAACGATAGACTGGATTAAGAAAATGTGGCACATATACACCATGGAATACTATGCAGCCATAAAACATGAAGAGTTCATGTCCTTTGTAGGGACATGGATGAAATTGGAAACCATCATTCTCAGCAAACTATCGCAAGGACAAAAAGCAAACACCGCATGTTCTCACTCATTGGTGGGAATTGAACAATAAGAACACATGGACACAGGAAGGGGAACATCACACTCCAGGGACTGTTGTGGGGTGTGGGGAGGGGGGAGGGATAGCATTAGGAGATATGCCTAAAGCTAAATGACGAGTTAATGGGTGCAGCACACCAACATGGCACATGTATACCTATGTAACAAACCTGCACATTGTGCACATGTACCCTAAAACTTAAAGTATAATAATAATAAAATTTTAAAAAAGTACTCTTTACAATTATATCAGAAATAGTTCAATGTACGAATATTTCAATTTCTGAGAAATTTAACTATAACTTCTTTTTCTTATTACTGTGACCACACAATGAAGCAACCAAGAGATTCCTTCAATTATTGAGTCAGCAATTCATCTATTTGCAAAGTTTTAGAAAGGCTTTTTCCTCCACTTTGGCAAGTATTTAATTCAGAGGCATCATAAGTCAGGGGAAATTAAGGCAAATAGTACATTTTTTGCATTGCACGGCAAAAACAGGATGCTGAGAAAGGGTGCAAAGAAAGATGATTCATTATGTGTGCCATAGCTCATAGAAAAGGAATATTTGGGAATATTAAATTGATGTGTTTTCAGTCTTCTCCCTGCCTCCTAGTAGCAATTCCACCATCACTGATCTGGAAAAAGAAGAAAAGGGGAAAGGCCTATGAGGAAACGGCAGGTTCCCATGAGATGGGAGAAGGAGCATGGGAGGTTGGCACTGCAGCAGTGGGAAGACAGCAGGAGGAAGAAAAAGATAAAACATCTCGCTGTCCTCCCCTTGACTAATGCAGGCAACAAGGTAAAGAGATTGGGAATCAAGCCAAAAGTTGGTGTCCTCTGACCACATTTCTGTCTGAGATAGTGAGGTCATGATTTAGAAGCTGTCCTCACCTCAGCACAGGAGTGACCATTGCAGAATGAGAGAGGTGGTGCATCACTGTTGGTTAGAGATGGAAGGCCTCGGCCTTACTAGAGTCTGGAGGTGGCTTCAGCTCTCAAGAAGCATGGACAATAGTTTCATGTTTCCACATGCATCGTGGAGCAATGCAGAAGGTAGCTGATAATGCTAGATGGCAAGGGAGGTATCTGCTATAAAAATCAAATGGCACAGACACTGGAAGGTGCTGGAATGACCAGAGTTGGGAATCAGATCAGCTGCAAGCAGATTTCAGGGAGGTCCAGAAGCCCATCAAAGGTAAGCTGAGGCTGAATCTTCAGGGAGGTCCTCTGGGATATAACTGAGGCATGAGCAAAGAGAACTCCACTTGACCTAAGCAGACAAGTAGAATGAGGGAAACTGCTACCACAAGAAGAGGAGGCAGTGCCAGGACCTGCTCATGGCTCCTGGAGGCCCCATGATTATTCCCCAACATAATCAGGCCAAATCACTTATACCTCCATACATCCCAACATCATATGGGAAGAAAATATGAGTGAGGAAGTAACAATCTGAAAGAATAGGATTTGATCTAAAAGAAACTGATTTACCTTAAGAGACCATTTAAATTATTGAATTAGAATGATTAAATTTAGATATTTTATTCCCCTCTCACTAATTAGACAGAAAGAGGTTCTCAAAGGGGATAAAATATCTTCTGTAGAAAATAGAGCTACAAGCCCTTTGCACAGCTCAATGTAGTATGAGTTTAATTGGCAACCCTGATTCTCCAATAACAAATCATTATATTTCAGTCATCCGGCTACCTCATTCTGAGCTGGAAACACCAAGGTTTTGCCTCCACTGTCTGCCATCGCTTCTCCCCAGCTCTGCCCATCTGTGGGCTAAGCTCCTCTCGGGGCCTTGGCTCACTCATCATTAGGAACACATATCACCTCAAGCCTGGCACTCTGGGATGGTTTCCTGCAGCCTGTGCTCAGCCATTCTGAAGCTACTACTGGATTTGTCCTGGCTTTGAAAATTTGTGTGACTAAATTTCCAGAGTCTGTTCAGGGAACAGAGTCAAAAGAGCAGGAGCTTCAGAAAGAGACTTGGTGTTGGAGTCTGCTGCAGGCATCTATCACCTATCTGGCCATGAGCAAGCACTTTTCTATTTAAGCCTTCTTCTGTAAAGTGAAGTTAACAGTACTTACTTTTGAGGCTACTGTATGGGTTAGCAATACTATATATGAGTTGATGAATGTATTGATGAAGTTCAATAAATCAAGGCCACGTTATATGATTCTAGTTCCTTTTAAGGTGCCCAGTGCCCTGTAATTGCTTATTCACCTGCAACCATGGACCTCTGCTAAGGACCTCTGATCCTCCCCTACAGATAGAGCCTATTCTATGTATTCCCAGCTGCCCATAGACATCCCTGCTTCCTGAACAGGTGTCATGGATGCTCTGCCTTGACACTCAGACCTCCCTTCAGAACAGAAGGATACATGTCTGGCTACTGGCAGACACTCTCAGCCCTCTCTGAGAATTTCCTCAGCCAAAGTCACAACCCCTTTCCCAGGGGGCAGCCTGTATCCAAAAACTGATGGATACAGAAGAATACAGGCCAGTCCCATTGGCCCAAACCAGGGAAATGCTGAGAGGTCATCCCAATCTCAGAGCCCCCCACAGCCCTGGCTGAGGGAAGCTTTGGGGGCTTAGCCCAGTCCTGCTTCCTGTCGCTGTTGTGATGGTTAATTTTATGTGTCAACTTGACTGGGCTAAGGGATGCCCAGATAACAGGTAAAACATTATTTCTATTTCTCTAGAAAACCCTGAGTAATATAGATTTTGATCCTAAGAGCTCACCCTCATAAATATCCTGCATGCCGATCTCTGGCTCAGAGTCAGCTTCCTCGGGAACCTATTTGGTGAAAATAGGTCACCACATTCCACATTCAAAACCACTTACTTAGCGATTATTGTTAATGCTGTGCAGATATCCACACAAAATTTGGTTAAATGAACATTCATAACCCTCTTGGTCACTGTTTTTGACAATCACTGTGTGTCATAGACAGTGTACTCCTCTTATTCTGGTCCTTACTTCCTAAGGGTCCTCCTCCACCTGCCTGCCAGCCAAACACATCCCAGAGAGGCCACTACTTACCCAGTACCTTTAGTGTACTTTTAACACTGTAGCGTTAGTGTACTCATAACACTGTAGTGTTAGCTAACAGACATAGCCTTTACCCTTCCTTTGATCCAGAATGAGAATCTGCAACTGCCACAAGGTTTTTACATCATTGTCTCCACCCTATGCGAATAGACAATATCCACAGGAAATTGTCAATTTCTTTGCACAGACTAAGCACTTGCTTGTATTATTACCCTGCTGTATACAAATGAGCCATTTTAGGAAATGAGTAGAACAAATATGCTCTAGAAACTGCAGTACAAGCAGTACCCAATTTGCAGACAGGTTGTGTTCCCTGAGTTGATTTCCAAATTAGCTACTTGGAAATCAGAATGCATTATCCCAAGAAGCAGTGTTATAAATGATGGCCAGCTTCACAACTGTCATCCATAAGGCCCTGGTAAACTAGCAACATAATTAAAATGACACTGTCTTTAAGAATGGGCTGTTCTTTATGGGGTAAATGCCCTTTACGGGCATAAGAAGGAAATTATTTGGCCCCAGGAACATGTGTCTCTCTTGCTTTTAGTTGTCCTCTCCTCTACCAGACATTTGTTGTAATCACTCATTTTCAAGATGGAAGCAGAGTAAGACAACCTGGCCCTTCTCCCCACTGTCCTCCAGAACTTGGACATTAATCTAACGTAGAGTTGGTGACTTCTGGCTTCTAGTGGATAATAAGCAAAATAAAGAGGCTCCAAGATGCATGCTGCACAGGGAGTACCTTCTCTGGCACAGAATTGTACATTTGTAGTTTGAGAATACCAGTATAAATGCAAAAGAGTAAATCCCAAAGGAACATTTGTATTTCCTATGCATAAGCCTAACAAAGAATGGCTGAAGTCAGAAAATGTAACCTCTGGTTTTGTTATATCACCCAACAATTCTACCTTGTCACGCGTATTCAAAAAATATCCTTCTAAAATGATACTTTCACAAGACCTCCTAAAGCCAAACAAGCATATCTGCAGCTCAATGCAGCATTTTCAAAACGTAATCCCTTGACCAGCACCATCAGCATCACATGCAAACTTGTTAGAAGTGCTAATTTTGGAAACCATCCCACACCTACTGAATAAAAACTCTGGGAGCTTGCACTGAGCCAAGATCGTGCCACTGCACTCCAGCCTGGGTGACAGCAAGACTCTGTCTCAAAAAAAAAAAAAAAAAAAAAAAAAACCTCTGGGATTGGAACCTAGAAATCTGTGTTTCAATAAGCTGTCTAGGTTATTCTCACTAAAGTTTGAGAAACACTTAACTAATGATTTTAATAATTTATTTTTTAAAAGAAATGACAAGAAACACTATCAATCTAACTGTTCCCTTCTATTTATGGCATAAAACATTACTTTTATGAGATACCCAGCAAGTCGACTCAAAAAAAGTGTATTCTATGTTTCTATGTGCAGGCTGCTGTTTGTCTGCTAAAGAAGATTAAAAAGCGAATAGATTAAATAGTGAATATTATGGAGTTAAAGGAAGGGAAGGCAACAAGGATATGCCTAATACCAGGGAGATTATTTGTAGTTTTATTAAAAATATACAAATAAAATGCTATGGAGAAAACAGAAATCAAACACAATTTTAGAGAAAGAAGTCAGATAAAAGTTTTGAGGCAACATCAGGGTCAGGCCTTGAAAGATTGGTATACATTTTAACAATGAAAGCAATGCGGCAGGGGGAGCCCATGGAATTGGTGGAGGGCAATATTTCCTAAAAAAGGAGACAACACAAATGAAAGCCAAAGGGTGTGTAAGCATGGTACAAAGCTGCCTCCAAGTTGTGTCTTAAATAGGTTATAGCTGTGATTACATAACTTCTCCTCAACTTTTGGGGCAGCCAGGTGAAGAATGAAGCAGCCAGAAACCCTATGTCTATTATTCCTGTCATAAGCAGTTGTGTGCAGTTACCCCAGTTAACTTATTAATGTCATTCCTATACGTACTATGATACCACAGACCTCATTTCAGGTACCAAGACAAATGCACAGAATTTAGAGTAGACACTGAGTAGATAAGGCAAAGAGATGAGAGGATCTTGGATGTCATACTGAGTAGACTGATCCTATTTAGAAGGCAATATTGTGTTTGAGGCAGAAAAAAAAGGCATGATTTGCCTTGGGTAATAAAATTATTATCATACAATATGTAGAGTGAAAACAGATGAACTCAGCCAAATCGGTTAGGATGTTATCAAATTAGGACAGACAGGAAATATTAAGAGCCCAAATTACTGAGGAGCAGAAAAGGAAAGGATAGAGTTGTAGGACAATCAGTTTCAATTCAATAATACCTGATTGCCTATGATATACAAGACACATGCCACTTTGGAGAAAACAAAAATTGCAAAGGCTGCCCTTTATTTTAAATAAATTAAAATCTGTTATGCAGCAGTATAAGACCAATATAAAAATTTAATAAGTGGTAAATTGTAATTAGGGAAGCATAAAGTGTTATAGCAGTGTAAATCAATAAAAATAACCGAGGTGAGTCTTAATCATTTTAGGTTTATTTGCCAAAGATAAATATGAATGTCCAGGAGGCAGGTCTACACCTTTCTCCAAAGATGATTTTGAGGATTTCAATACTGAAAGGGGGCAAGAGGGCAAGATGGCTGAATAGGAACAGCTCCAGTCTGCAGCTCCCAGACAGACCAACACAGAAGGCAAGTGATTGCAGCATTTCCAACTGAGGTACCCAGTTCATCTCACTGGGACTGGCTGGGCAGTGGGAGCAGCCCACAGAGGGTGAGCAGAAGCAGGGCGAGGCATTGCCTCACCCAGGAAATGCAAGAAGCTGGGGTCCTCATTCCCCAAGCCAACAAAAGCCATGGGAGACTGTGCTACAAGGCCCAGATACTATGCTTTTCCCATGATTTTTGCAATCCACAGATCAGGAGATTCCCTCATGTGCCTACACCACCAGCGCCCTGGGTTTCAAGCACAAAACTGGGCGGCTGTTTCGACAGACACTGAGCTAGCTGCAGGAGCTTTTTCATATCACAATGGCGCCTGGAATCCCACTGAGACAGAACTGTTCTCTCCCCTGGAAAGGGGGCTGAAGTCAGGGAGCCAAGTGGTCTTCCTCAGCAGGTCCCATGCCCACAGAGCCCAGCAAGTTAAGAACCACTAGCTTGAAATTCTCACTGCCAGCCCAGCAGTATGAAGTCAACCTGGGATGATCAAGCTTGGTCGGGGGAGGGACATCCACCATTATTGAGGCTTTAATAGGTGGTTTTCCCCTGACAGTGCTAAAAAGGCTGGGAGGTTTGGGATGGGTGGAATTCACCACAGAGCGGCAAAGCAGCCGTGGCCAGACTGCTTCTCTAGATTCCTCCTCATTGGGCAGGGCATCTCTGAAGGAAAGGTAACAGGCCCAGTCATGGGCTTACAGATAAACTCCCATCGCCCTGGGACAGAGCACCTGGGAAAAGGGGTGGCTGTGGGCACAGCTTCAGCCAACTTAAACTTTCCTGTCTGCTGGCTCTGAAGAGAGCAGCTAATCTAGACAAGGAGGATTCTCCCAGCACAGCACTCAAGCTCTGCTAAGGGACAGACTACCTCCTCAAGTGGGTACCTGACCCTTGTGCCTCCTGATTGGGAGAGACCTCCCAACAGGGGCCGACAGACACCTCATACAGGAGATATCTGGCTGGCATCAGACCAGTGCCCCTCTGGGACAAAGCTTCCAGAAAAAGGAGCAGGCAGCAATCTTTGCTGTTCTGCAGCCTCCACTACTGATACTCAGGTGAACAAGGTCTGGAGTGGACCTGCAGAAGAGGGGCCTGATTGTTAGAAAAAAAACTAACAGAAAGCAACAATATCAACATGAACAAAAAGGACCCCCACACAAAAACCCCATCCAAGGGTCACCAGCCTCAAAAATCAAAGGTAGATAAATCCATGAAGATGAGGAAAAGCCAGCACAAAAATGCTGAAAATTCCAAAAACCAGAATTCCTCTTCTCCTCCAAAGGATCACAACTCCTCTCCAGCAAAGGAACAAAACTGGACAGGGAATGAGTTTGATGAACTGACAGAAGTAGGCTTCAGAAGGTGGGTAATAACAAACTCCTCTGAGCTAAAGGAGCATGTTCTAACCCAATGCAAGGAAGCAAAGAACATTAATAAAAGGTTACAGGAACTGCTAACTAGAATAAGCAGTTTAGAGAAGAACATAAATGACCTGATAGAGCTGAAAAACACAGCAGGAGAACTTCGTCAAGCATACATAGTATCAATAGCAGAATCAATCAATCAGAAGAAAGGATATCAGAGAATGAAGATCAACTTACTGAAATAAGGTGCAAAGGGAACATTAGAGAAAAAAGAACGAAAAGAAATGAACGAAGCCTCCAAGAAATATGGGACTATGTGGAAACACCAAACCTATGATTGACTGGTGTACCTGAAAGTGACAGCGAGAACGGAACCAAGTTGGAAAACACATTTCAGGATATTATTTGGGAGAATGTCCACAACCTAGCAAGACAAGCCAACATTCAAATTCAGGATATACAGTGAACACCACTAAGATACTCCTCAAAAAGAGCAACACATAATCATCAGATTCTCCAAGGTTGAAACAAAGAAAAAAATGTTAAGGGCAGCCAGAGAGAAAGGTCAAGTTATCTAAAAGGGAAGCCCATTAGACTAACAGCAGATGTCTCTGCAGAAACCCTACAAGCCAGAAGAGAGTGAGGGCCAATGTTCAACATTCTTTTTTTTTTTTTTAGATGGAGTCTCACTCTGTCACAAAGCTGGAGTACAGTGGCACAATCTTGGCTCACTGCAACCTCGACCTCCCAGGTTAAAGTGATTCTCCTGCCTCAGCCTCCCAAGTAGCTGGGACTACAGGGGCATGCCACCACGCCTAGCTAATTTTTGTATTTTTAGAAGAGATGGAGTTTCACCATGTTGGCCAGGATGGTCTTGATCTCTTGACCTTGTGATCCACCCACTTTGGCCTCCCAAAGTGCTGGGATTACAGGCGTGAGCCACCACGCCTGAACTCAACATTCTTAAAGAAAAAAATTTTCAACCAAGAATTTCATATCCAGCCAAACTAAGCTTCATAAGTCAAGAAAAAATAAAATCCTTTACAGACAAGCAAATGCTGAGAGATTTTGTCACCACCAGGCCTGCCTTACAAGAGCTCCTGAAGGAAGCACTAAATATAGAAAGAAAAAACCGGTACCAGCCACTGCAAAAACACACCATAATATAAGACCAATGACACTATGAATAAACTGCATCAACTAATATGCAAAATAACCAGCTAGCATCATGACAACAGGATCAAATTCACACATAAAAATATTAACCTTAAATGTAAATGGGCTAAATGCCCGAATTAAAAGACACAGACTGGCAAACTGGATAAAGAGTCATGACCCGTCGGTGTGCTGTGTTCAGGAGACCCATCTAACGTGCAAAGACACACATAGGCTCAAAATAAAGGGATGGAGGAATATTTACCAAGGAAATTGAAAGCAAAAGAAAGCAGTGGTTGCAATCCTGCTCTCCGATAAAACAGACTTTAAACCAACAAAGATCAAAAAAGACAAAGGGCATTACATAATGGTAAAGGATCAATGCAACAAGAAGAGCTAACTATCCTAAATATATCTGCACCCAATACAGGAGCACCCAGATTCATAAAACAAGTTCTTAGAGATCTACAGAGAGATTTAGACTTCCACATAATAATAGTGGGAGATTTTAATACCCCACTGTCAATATTAGACAGATCAATGAGACAGAAAATTAACAAGAATATTCAGGAATTGAACTCAGCTCTGTACCAAGTGGACCTAATAGACATCTACAGAACTTTCCACCCCAAATCAACAGAATATACATTCTTCTCAGCACCACATCACACTTATTCTAAAATTGACCACATAACTGGAAGTAAAACACTCCTCAGTAAATGCAAAAGAACAGAAATAATAACAAACAGTCTCTCAGATCACAATGCAATCAAATTAGAACTCAGGATTAAGAAACTCACTCAAAACCGCACAATTACATGGAAACTGAACAACCTGCTCCTGAATGACTACTGGGTAAATAATGAAACCAAGGCAGAAATCAAGTTCTTTCAAACCAATGAGAACAGAGACAACATAGCAGAATCTCTGGGGTACAGCTAAAGCAGTTTTTAGAGGGAAATTTATAGCACTAAATGCCCACACCAGCTGGAAAAATCTGAAATTGACACCTGAACATCATAATTAAAAGAACTAAAGAAGCAAGAGCAAACAAATTCAAAAGCTAGCAGAAAAGAAGAAATAACTAAGATCACGGCAGAACTGAAGAAGATAGAGACATGAAAAAACTCTCAAAAAAATCCAGGAGGTTTTTTTTTTTTAAAGATTAACAAAATACATAGACGGTTAGCTAGGCTAATAAGAAAAGAGAGAAGAATCAAATAGACCCAATAAAAAATGATAAAGGGGATGTCACCACTGATCCCACAGAAATACAAACTACCATCAGAGAATATTATAACCTCTACACAACTAACTAGAAAATCTACAAGAAACGGAAAAATTCCTGGACACATACACTCTCCCAAGACTAAACGAGGAAGAAGTTGAATCCTTGAATAGACCAATACAAGTTCTAAAATTGAGGCAGTAATGAATAGCCTGTCAACCAAAAAAAAAGCCCAAGACCAGACAGATTCACAGCCGAATTCTACCAGAGGTACAAGGAGGAGCTGGTACCATTCCTTCTGAAATTATTCCAAACAACAGAAAAAGAGGGACTCCTCCCTAACTCATTTTATGAGGCCAGGATCATCCTGATACCAAAACCTGCCAGAGACATAATAAAAAAATAAAATTTCAGGCCAATATCCCTGATGAACATTGATACAAAAATCCTCAATAAAATACTGGCAAAACAAATCCAGCAGCACATCAAAAAGCTTATCCACCATGATCAAGTCAGGTTCATCCCTGAGATGAAAGTCTGGTTCAACATATGCAAATCAATAAACGTAATCAATCACATAAACAGAACCAACGACAACAAACCACACTATTATCTCAATAGATGCAAAAAAGGCCTTCAATAAAATTCAACATTGTTTCATGCTAAAAACTCTCAATAAACTAGGTATTGATGGAACATACTTCAAAATAATAAGCGCTATTTATGACAAACCCATAGCCAATATCATACCGAATGGGCAAAAGCTGGAAGCATTCCCTTTGAAAACTGGCACAAGACAAGGATGCCCTCTCTCAACACTCCTATTTAACATAGTATTGGAAGTTCTGACCAGGGCAATCAGGCAAGGGAAAGAAATAAAGGGTATTCAAACAGGAAGAGAGGAAGTAAAATTGTCTCTGTTTGCAGATGACATAATTGTATATTTTGAAAGCCCCATCATCTCAGCCCAAAATCTCCTTAAGCTGATAAGCAACTTCAGCAAAGTCTCAGGATACAAAATCAATGAGCAAAAATCACAAGCATTCCTATACACTAATAGACAAGCAGAAAGCCAAATGATGGGTGAACTCCCATTCACAATTACTATACAGAGAATAAAATACTTAGGAACACAACTTACAATGGACATGAAGGACCTCTTCAAGGAGAACTACAAACCACTGCTCAAGGAAATAAGAGAGGACACAAACAAATGGAAAAACATTCTATGCTCATGGATAGGAAGAATCAGGATCATGAAAATGGCCATACTGCCCAAAGTAATTTATAGATTCAATGCTATTCCCATCAAACTACCATTGACATTCTTTGCAGAATTATAAATAACTACTTTAAATTTAATATGGATCCAAAAGATCTTCTATAGCTAAGACAATCCTAAGCCAAAAGAACAAAGCTGGAAGCATCACACTACCTGACTTCAAACTATACTACAAGGCTACAGTAACCAAAACGGTATGGTACTGCTACCAAAACAGATATATAGACCAATGGAACAGAACAGAGACCTCAGAAATAACATCACACATATACAACCATCTGATATTTGACAAACCTGACAAAAACAAGCAACGGGGAAAGTATTCCCTATTTAACAAATGCTGCTGAAAAAACTGGCTAGCCATATGCAGAAAACAGAAACTGGACCCCTTTCTTACACCTTATATAAAAATTAACTCAAGATGGATTAAAGACTTAAATGTAAAACCTAGACCCATAAAAACCTTAGAAGAAAACCTAGGCAATACCATTCAGTACATAGCCATGGGCAAGACTTCATGACTAGACACCAAAAGCAATTGCAACAAAAGCCAAATATCACAAATGGGATCTAACTAAACTAAAAAGCTTCTGCATGGCAAAAGAAACTATCATTAGAGTGAAGAAGCAAACTCACAGAATGGGAGAAAATTTTTGCAATCTATCCATCTGACAAAGAGTTAATATCCAGAATCTACAAGGAACTTAAACAAATTTACAAGAAAAAAACAAACAACCCCATAAAAACTAGGCAAAGAATATGAACAGACACTTCTCAAAAGAAGATATTTATGTGGCCAACAAACATATGAAAAAAAGCTCATCATCACTGGTCATTAGAGAAATGCACATCAAAGCCACAATGAGATACCATCTCATACCAGTTAGAATGGCGATCATTAAAAAGTCAGGTAACAACAGATGCTGGTGAGGATGTGGAGAAATAGGAATGCTTTTACATTGCTAGTTGGAGTGTAAATTACTTCAACCGTTGTGGAAGACAGTGTGGTTATTCTTCAAGGATCTAGAACCAGAAATACCATCTGACCCAGCAATCCCATTACTGGGTGTATACCCAAAGGATTATAAATCATTCTACTAAAAAGACACATGCATATGTATGTTTATTGCAGTACCATTTACAATAGCAAAGACTTGGAACCAATCCAAATGCCTATCAATGATGGATTGGATAAAGAAAATATGACACATATACACCATGGAATACTGTGCAGCCATAAAAAAGAATGAGTTTATTTCCTTTTTGGGGACATGGAT
Organism: Pan troglodytes; assembly: GCF_028858775.2. Lineage (NCBI taxonomy): Eukaryota > Metazoa > Chordata > Mammalia > Primates > Hominidae > Pan > Pan troglodytes. Next base: position 110,508,113 of record NC_086015.1, read on the forward strand.
GAAGCTAGAAACCATCATTATCAGCAAATTAACACAGGAACACAAAACCAAACACCACATGTTCTCACTCATAAGTCGAACAATGAGAATAAATGGACACAGGGAGGGGAACATCACACACTGGGGATGTCAGGGGGTGGGGAGCAAGGGGAGGGAGAGCATTAGGAGAAATACATAATGCATGCGGGGCTTAAAACCTAGATGATGGGTTGATAGGTGCAGCAAACCACCATGGCACATGTATACCTATGTAACAAACCTGCACGTTCTGCACATGTATCCCAGAACTTAAAGTAAAATTGGAGAAAAAAAAAAATACTGGCCAGGGACGGTGGCTCATGCCTGTAATCCCAGCACTTTGGGAGGCCGATTCAGGCAGATAACAAGGTCAGGAGTTCGAGACCAGCCTGGCCAACATAGTGAAATGCCATCTCTACTAAAAATACAAAAAATTAGCCAGGCGTGGTGGTGGTCACCTGTAATCCCAGCTACTTGGGAGGCTGAGGCAGGAGAATCACTTGAACCTGGGAGACAGAGGTTACAGTGAGCCGAGATCGCACCATTGCACTCCAGCCTGGGAGACAGTGCAAGAGTCCATCTCATTAAAAAAAAAAGAAAGAAAGAAAGAAAGAAAGAAAAAAAAATACTGATTGGGGAAAGGGCAAACATTGGGAGAAGAAAAAATATTTTTTAAAATGTATTGGTAGATAAGAGACAAATGGTTGAATCCTTTTGAGTCTTTGATCAACCTTTCCCTGAATACACAATTTTCATGTGAGAAAGGTGGTCACAGAAATAGTCACACAGAAATGTCCCCTTGACATTTCCCTTTATGCCTTCATCTGGCTCAGTGAATCTGTGTTTTTACACAAGATAACATAAACAATAGGGCAGACGAAGCAATCAGATATGCATTTGTCTCAGGTGCACAGGATGACTTTGAGTTCTGTCCTTTGTCCCGCACCTGTGAAGATAAGCTCTCAATTTATATTGCCAGGGTGAAATTCATCAGAACTATTTTAGCATAAAGATCATGAGACCTATAAGAAATTTCTTTGTGGGAAAACTGTGAGGAAAGGTATATAGCTTTTTATCTTTTAGCTCTCTTATTTAGAAATCAAATGGGAGGCAGGTTTGTGTGACCCAGTTCCCAGCTTGACTTTTCCCTTCGGCATAGTGAGTTTGGGGTCCTGAGATTTATTGTCTTTTCATAGAGATTTAAATGATTTTAAGATTACTTTTATATGAAAGAATTATAAATTATTTCATAGATAAAGTATGTCGTGAGCCTTCAAGAATGAAAAGTATTGCCAAAAGAGGTATAGGTAAGGATATTCCAACAATAGAGAATTAAATAGGTTAAAAAAAAAGACAAAGGTAGATGAGCTTGAATTGAGTGTTACAAGTGCAATGTAGTTGAAAAGATGGGAAATGAGCTTGAAGATATAGGTTATGGGTACATTGCTAAAGGCTTAAATGTCAGGAGACAAAGAGTTGGTACTTAAGAAAGTACATTAGTACATTCACAAGTTAAATCTGAACATGAAAAGAGTAAACTAGGAAAATTAAAGGAGTTTGGGTTTGCCAGATATGCAAAAAAAAAGCTGATCTGCATAGTTCTAAAACATTAATATTCCCAGTTTCACACATTCTTTTGGTGGGACAAGACACTATACAAACTCTCCAGGAAGAAATACAAATTTAAGGAATTGCAGGTGGATCACTTGAGCCCAGGAGTTTGAGACCAGCCTGGACGACATGCAAAACCCCATTTTTACCAAAAATGCAAGAAAATTAGTCAGGCATGGTGGCATGCACCAGTAAACCCAGCTACTCAGGTGGCTGAGGTGGAAGGATCTCTTGAGCCCAGGAGGTTGAGGCCACAGTGAGCCATGATTGCATCACTACACTCCAGCCTGGGAAACAACAGCAAGACCCTGTCTCAAATAAAAAAATTAAAAATTTAAAATAGAGCCCAAGCCAATCACGGCAGAAGTGATACCCCAGCACATCACAGCTGCTCTATGAAAGTGTGGCCAGACTGCTTCAAGTGAATTCCCAATACCATTCCTCCTCAATGGGTACAACCTCTGAACTGGGGCTTCAAGCCACCCCTGCTGGTGTTCTTTAGTCAACAGAAATTTGAATTCTCCTTGAGATGAAGTACTCAGGGAGGGGTGGGCCACCATCTTTGTAGTTTGGGGCACTCAGCCATTCCAGCCTATGGGCTTTGGAGAGTCTAAACCAACCAGGGGCAGAAAGGATCCCCAAGCACAGCACAGCTGCTCTACCAAAACATGGCCAGACTGCTTCTTTAAGTGGGTCCCCAATCCTATTCCTCCTCACAGGGTGGGACCTCCCAACTGGGGCTTCCAGCCAACTCTTACAGATACATTCAGGCTGCAACAGGTCTGTAGCTCTCTGGGATGGAGCTCCCAGAGGAGGGGGCAGGCTGCAATCATTGCTGTTTCACAGCCTTCACTGATGATACCTCTAAGAACTGGAAAATCTGAGGCAACTAGGGACTTGAGTGGACCCCAAGCAAACTGCAGCAGCCCTACAGAAGAGTGGCCAAACTGTTTAAAAAAAGAATCCAGAAGTCAGCAACCTCAACGATTAAAAGTAGATAAGCCCACAAAAATGAGAAACAATCAGTGTAAGAACACTGAAAACTCAAAAAGCCACAGTGTCTTCTTTCCTCCAAATGACCATATCACCTCTCTAGCAAGGGTTCAGAACTAGGCTGGGGCTGCGGGTGGTTGAAATGACAGGAGTAGCATTCAAAATGTGAATAAAAACTAACTTCACTGAGTGAAAGAAACATGTTGTAACCCAATGCAAGAGAGCTAAAAATCATGACAAAACATTGCCGGAGCTGACAGACAAAATAGCCAGTATAGAGAAGAATATAATGAACCTGAGAGAGCTGAAAAACATACTGTAAGAATTTCATAATGCAATCACAAGTATTAGTAACAGAATAGATCAAGTGGAGAAAAGATCTCAGAGTTTGAAGACTGTCTTTCTGAAATAACACAGGCAGATGAGAATAGAGAATACAGAATGAAAAGGAAATAATAAAATCTCCAAAAAATATGGGATTATGTATAGAGACCAAACCTATGACTGACTGGTGTACCTGAAAGAGATGAGAGAATGGAACCAATTTGGAAAACATATTTTAGGATATCCTCCATGAGAACTTCCCTAACCTAGCAAGACGGGCTAACATTCAAATTCAGGAAATGCAGAGAACCCCAGTAAGATACTCCATGAGAAGATCATCCCCAAGACACATAATCATCAGATTCTCCAAGGTCAAAATGAAAGAAAAAATATTAAGGCCAGCTAGAGAGAAAGGCCAGATCACCTACAAAGGGAAGCCCATCAGACTAACAGCAGAGCTCTCAGAAGAAACATTATAAGCCAGAAGAGATTAGGGTCCAGTATTCAACATTCTTAAAGAAAAGAAATTCCAACCCAGAATTTCATATCTGGCCTAACTAAGCTTCATAAACAAAGGAGAAATAAGTTCTTTTTCAGACAAGCAAATCCTGAGGGAATTCATTACCACCAGACCTGCCTTACAAGAGCTCCTGAAGGAAGCATTAAATATGAAAAGGAAAAACCATTACCAGCCACTACAAGAACACACTGAAGTACACAGACCAGTGACACTATAAAGCAACCACATAAACAAGTCTGCAAAACAACCAGCTAACATCATGATGACAGGATCAAATCCACACACATCAATACTAACCTTAAATGTAAATGGGCTAAATGCCCCAATTAAAAGACACAGAGTGGCAAGCTGGATAAGGAGTCAAGACCCATCAGTATGCTGTCTTCAAAAGACCCATCTCACATGCAATGACACACATAGGTTCAAAACAAAGGGAAAGAGGAAAATCTACCAAGCAAATGGAAAACAAAAAAAAAGCAGGGGTGGCTGGGCACAGTGGCTCACCCTGTAATCCCACACTTTGGGAGGCTGAGATGAGCAGACAGCTTGAGGTCAGAAGTTCGAGACCAACCTGGCCAACATGGTGAAAACTGTGTCTCTACAAAAAATACCAAAAATTAGCCAGGCATAGTGGCATGCATCTGTAATCTCAGCTACTCAGGAGTCTGAGGCACGAGAATTGCTTGAACCTGGGAGGCGGAGGTTGGAGTGAGCTCAGATTGTACCACTGCACTCCGGCATGGATGACAAAATGAAATTCCGTCTCAAAAGAAAGAAAAGAGAAAGCATAGATTGCAATCCTACTTTCTGACAAAACAGACTTTAAACCAACAAAGATCAAAAAAGACAAAGAAGGTAAAGTGTTCAATTCAACAAGAAGAGTTATCCTAAATATGTATGAACCAAAGGCCGGGCGTGGTGGCTCACACCTGTAATCCCAGTACAAGGAGGGTGGATAACCTGAGGTCAGGAGTTCAAGACCAGCCTGACCAACATGGAGAAACTCCGTCTCTACTAAAAATACAAAATTAGCCAGGCGTGGTGGTGCATGTTTATAATCCAAGCTACTCGGGAGGCTGAGGCAGGAGAATCACTTGAACCCGGGAGGTGGAAGTTGTGATGAGCCGAGATTGTGACATTGCACTCCAGCCTGGGCAACAAGAGTGAAATTCCGTCTCAAAAAATTTTTTTAAAAAAACATACATATATATATATATATGAACCAAACACAGGAGCTTCATAAAGCAAGTTCTTAGAGAATGTCAGAGACATTGATTCCTATGCAATATAGTGGGAGACTTTAACACCACTGACAGTATTAAACATATTATCAAGACAGAAAATTGACAGATATTCAGGACCTAAACTCAGCACTGGATCAAATGGACCTGATAGATATCTACAGAGGTCTTCACCCAAAAACAACAGAACATACATTCTTCTCATTGCCACATGGCATTTATTCCCAAAATTGATCACATAATCAGACATAAAACAATCCTCAGCAAATGCAGAAGAGCGGAAATAGTAACAAACAGTTTTCAGACAACAGCATAATCAAATTAGAACTCAAGACTAAGAAACTCACTGAAAACCATACAATTACATGGAAATCGAATAACCTGCTACTGAATTATTTGGGGTTAATAATGAAATTAAGGCAGAAATCAGTAAGTTCTTTGAAACTAATGAGAAGAAATAATGTACCAGAATCTCTCGACATAGCTAAGACAGTGTTAAGAGGGAAATTAATAGCACTAAATGCCCACATCTAAAATGTAGAAAGATCTCAAGTTAACAAACTAACATCACACCTAAAAGAACTAGAGAACCATAAGCAAAGAAATCCAAAAGCTATCAGAAGACAAGAAATAACCAAAATCAGAGCTAAGCTGAAGGAGATAGAGACATGAAAAATCATTCAAAAGATCAATGAATCCAGGAGCTGGTTTTTTGAAAAAATTTATAGAAAGACCACTAGCTAGACTAACAAAGAAGAAAAGAGAGAAGATTTAAATAAACACAATCAGAAACAATAAGCATGACAGTATCACTGACCCCACAGAAATACAACCATCAGAGAATTATAAATGCCTCTATTCACATAAACTAGAAAATCTAGAAGAAATGGATAAATTTCTGAACACATACACCCTCTCAAGACTGAACCAGGAAGAAATTGAGTCCCTGATCAAACCAATAATAAGTTCAGAAATTGAGGCAGTAATACAAATTCTACCAACTACAAAAACCCTAAGACCAGACAGATTCACAGCTAAATTCTACCAGATGTACAAAGAAGAGCTGGTACCATTCCTACTGAACCTATTCCAAAAACTGAAAAAGAGGGACTCCTCCCTAAGTCATTCTATGAGGCCAGAATCATCGTGATACCAAAACCTGGCAGAGACACAACAAAGAAAGAAAACTTCAGGCCAATACCCTTGATGAATATTGATGCAAAAATCTTTAACAAAATATTGGCAAACCAAATCCAGCAGCACATCAAAAAGCTTATCCACCATGATCAAGTAGGCTTCATCTCTGGGAGGCAAGTCTGGTTCAACATACACAAATCAATAAATGTGATTCATCACATCAACAGAACCAAAGAAAAAAAATCACATGTTTATCTCAATAGATAATCACTTAGGCTTTTCACATGAAGGGATATTGAATTTATTTCCTGTAGAAAAAGCTTTTGATAAAATTCAATATCCCTTCTTTTTAATTATTTAGAATAGTTTCGGTAGGAACACTACCAGCACTATTTTTGTACATCCCTTCATGTCAAAAACTTAATAAACTTCAATACCTAATAAAATAGGTATTGAAGGAACATACCTCAAAATGATAATAGCCATCTATGGCAACCTAATTCAGCCATCACAGTGAATGGACACAAGCTGGAAGCATACCCCTTGAAAACCAGCGCAAGACAAGGATGCCCTCTCTCACCACTCCTATTCAACATAGTATTGAATGTTCCAGCCAGGAAAATTAGGCAAAGAAAGAAAGCACAAATAGGAAGCCAGGACACCAAATGATATAATTTCACTTTGTGTCCCTGCCCAAATCTCATGTCAAATTATAATCCCTAGTTTTGGAAGAGGGGCCTGGTGTGCAGTGATTGGATCATGGGGGCAGTTTCTAATGGTTTAACACCATCCTCCTTAGTGCCACTTGTTTAAAAGTTTATAGCACCTCTCCCCTCTCCTGCCCACCATATGAAGATGTGCTTCCATCCCCTTCACCTTCTGCCATGATTGTAAATTTTCTGAGGTCTCCCCAGAAGTAGAAGTCTGTACAGCCCACAGAATCATAAGCTGATTAAACCTGTTTTCTGCATAAATTACCCAGTCTCAAGTAGTTCTTTATGGCAGTGTGAGAACGAGCTAATACATCAAATTATCCCAGTTTGCAGATGGCGTTACCCTATATCTAGAAAACCCCATCGTCTCAGCCCCAGAGCTTCTTATGCTGATAAGCAACTTCAGCAAAGTCTCAGGATACAAAATCAACGTGCAAAAATAGCTAACATTCAGCCAGGTGTGGTGGCTCATGCCTGTAATCCCAGCACTTTGGGAGGCCAAGGTGGGCGGATCATCATGAAGTCAGGAGTTCAAGATCATCCTGGCCAACATAGTGAAACCTTGTCTCTACTAAAAATATAAAAAATTAGCCAGGCATGGTGGTGGGTGCCTGTAATCCCAGCTACTCGGGAGGCTGAGGCAGAAGAATTGCTTGAACCCAAGAGGTGGAGGTTGCAGTGAGCCAAGATAACACCATTGCACTCCAGCCTGGGTGACAGTGTGAGACTCCATTTCAAAAAAAAAAAAAAAAAGCTAGCATTGAAAGCCAAATCACAAACTCCCATTGACAACTGCCACAAAAAAGAATAAAATACCTACGAATGCAGCTAACTAGGGAGGTGAAAGATCTCTAAAGGAGAACTACAAACCACTGCTCAAAGAAAGCAGCAATGACACAAACAAATGGAAAAACATTCCATGCCCATGGATAGAAAGAATCAATATCATTAAAATGGCCATACTGCCCAAAGAAATCTACAGATTCAATGCTATTCCCATTAAACTACCATTGATATTCTTCACAGAACTAGAAAAACCTATTTTAATATTCATATGGAACCAAAAAGGAGCCCAAATAGCCAAAGCAATGCTAAGCAACAAGAACAAAGCTAGAGGCATCATGCTACCTGACTTCAAACTATACTGCAGAGCAACAGTAATGAAAACAGCATGGTACTGGTACAAGAACAGACACATAGACCAATGGAACAGACTACAGAACCCAGAAATAAGAGTACACACCTACAACTATCTGATCTTTGAAAACCTGAAGAAAAAAAAAAACAAGCAATGGAGAAAGAATTCCATATTCAATAAATGGTGCTGTGATAAATGGCTAGCCATATGCAGAAGACTGAAACTGGACCACTTACTTACATCTTTGATAAGGTTTGGCTATGTCCCCACCCAAATCTCATCTCAAATTGTAATCTGAATTGTAATCCCTAAGTGTCGAGGGAAGGACCTGGTACAAGGTGATTGGATCCTGGAGGTAGTTTCTCCCATGCTGTTCTCATAATAGTGAGGGAGCTCTCATGAGATCTGGTTGTTTGATAAGTTTCCCCTGTGTTCTCTCTCTCTCCTGCCACCTTGTGAAGAAAGTGCTTGCTTCCCCTTCACCTTCTGCCATGATTGTAAGCTTTCTGAGGCCTCACAAGCCATGTGGAACTTTGAGTCTATTAAACCTCTTTTGTTTATGAATTACCCAGTCTCAGGTAGTATCACAGCATTGTGAGTATGAACTAATACAGATAATTGGTACAAGCACAGTGGGGTACTGCTATAAAGATAACACGAAAATGTGGAAGTGACTTTGGAACTGGGAAACAGTCAGAGGCTGGAACAGTTTGGATGGGTCAGAAAAAGAAAGATGTGGGAAAGTTTGGAACTTTCTAGAGACTTGTTGAATAGTTTTGACCAAAATGCTGATAGTGACATGGACAACGAAGACCAGGCAGAGGTGGTCTCAGATAGAGATGAGGAACTCATTGGGAACTGGAGAAAAGGTCACTCATCATATGCTTTAGCAAAGAAACTAGGGGCCTTTTGCCCCTGCCCTAGAGATCTGTAAAATTTTGAACTTGAAAGAGATGATTTAGAGTATCTGGCAGGAGAAATTTCTAAGCAGCAAGGCATTTAAGCTGTGACCTGGCTTATTCTGAAAGTGTTCAGCTATATGTGTTCACAAAGAGATGCTCTGAAATTGGAACTTATGTTTAAAAAATAAGCAGAGCATAAAGGTTTGGAAAGTTTGCAGCCTGACCATGTGGTAGAAAAGAAAAACCCATTTTCTGTGGACGAATTCAAGCTGGCTGCAGAATTTTGCATAAGTAATGAGGAACTGAATGTTAATAGCCAAGACCATGGGGAAAACGTCACCAGGGCATATCAGACACCTTCACACCATGCCCTCCCATCACAGGCCCAAAGGCACAGGAGGGAAAAATGGTTTCACTGGCCAGGCCCAGGGCCCAGCTGCTCTGTGTAGCTTTGGGACTTGATGCCCTGTGTCCGAGCTGCTCCAGCTCTAACTATGGCTAAAAGGGACCAAGGTACCACTCGAGCCATTTCTTCAGAGGGTGCAAGTCCCAAGCCTTGGCTTCTTCCACGTGGTGCTGGGCCTATGGGTATAAAAAACACAAAAGTTGACCTTTGAAACCTCCACCTAGATTTCACTGAATGGATGGAAATACCTGGATTTCCAGGCAGAAGTCTGCTACAGGGGCAGAACCCTCATGGAGAACTTCTACTAGGGTAATACAGAGGGTAAATGTGGGGTTGGAGCCCACACATAGAGTCCTCACTATGGCACTGCCTAGTGGAGCTATGAGAAGAGGCCCACCACCCTCCAGACCCCAGAATGATAGCTCAACCAACAGCTTGCACCATCCACTTGGAAAAGCTACAGGCACTCAATGGCAGGCTGTGAAAGCAGCCACAGGGGCTATACCCTGCAAAGCCACCAGGGTGGAGCTGCCCAAGGCTGTGGGAGCCCACCCCTTGCATCAGCATGCCCCAGATGTGAGACACGGAGTCAAAGTAGATTATTTTGAAGCTTTAAGATTTAATGACTGCCTGGCCTGGTTTTGGACTTGCATTGGGCATGTGGCTCTTTGTTTTGGCCAATTTCTCCCACTTGGAATGGGAACATTTATCCAATGTCTGCACTCCCATTGTATCTTGGAAGTAACTAACTTGTTTTTGATTTTACAGGCTCACAGGCAGAAGGGACTTGCCTTGTCTCAGATGAAACTTTGAACTTGGACTTTTGAGTTAATGCTGGAATGATTTAAGACTTTGAGAAAGTGTTTGGAAGGCATATTTGGTTTTGAAATATGAAAAGGACATGAGATTTGGGAGGAGGCATGGACAAAATCATATGGTTTGGCTGTATCTCTTCCCAAATCTCATCTCAAGTTGTAATCCAAAATTGTAGTCCCCATATGTTCAGTGAGGGACCTTGTAGAAGGTGATTGGATCATGGGGGCAGTTTCCTCCATGATGTTCTCATGATAGTGAGGGAGCTCTCACGAGATCTTGTTGTTGGTAAGTGACTGGCAGTTTCCCCTGTGTTCTCTCTCCTGCCACCTTGTGAAGAAGGCGCTTCTTTCCCCTTCACCTTCCACCATACTTGTAAGTTTCCTGAGGCCTCCCCAGCCATGCAAAACTGTGAGTCAATTAAACCTCTTTTGTTTATACATTACCCAGTCTTGGGTAGTATCCTTATAGCAGTGTGAGAATGGACTGATAGAATAATATACAAAAATTAACTCAAGATGGGTTAAATATTAAAACGTAAAGCCCAAAACTATAAAAACCCTGGAAGGCAATGTAGGCAATAACTTCAGGACATAGGCATAGGCAAAGATTTCATGACAGACACCAAAAACAATTGCAACATAAGCAAAAACTGACAAATGAGATCTAAACTAAAGAGCTTGTGCACAGCAAAATAAGCTATCAACAGAGGAAACAGACAAACTACAGAATGGGAGAATATTTTTGCCAACTATGCCTTAGACAAAGGTCTAATATCCAGCATCTATAAGGAACAAATTTACAAGATAAAAAACAAACAGCCCCCATAAAAAAAGTGGGCAAAGAACATGAACAGACACTTCTGAAAAGAAGACATGTATGTAGCCAGCAACATATGAAAAAAAGCTCAACATCACTTCTCATTAGAGAAATGCAAATCAAAACCACAATGAGATAACATCTCTCATGAGTGAAAATGGTTACTATTAAGAAGGCAAACAACAGCAGATGCTGGTAAGGTTGTGGAGAAAAAGGAATGCTTATACACTGTTGGTAGGAGTGAAAATTAGTTCAGCAATTGTGGAAGACAGTGTGGCAATTCCTCAAAGACCTAAAGACAGAAATATCATTCGATTCAGCAATCCCATTACTAGGTATATACCCAAAGGAATATAAATCATTCTATTATGAAGACACATGCACACATATGTTCACTGCAGTGTTATTCATAATAACAAAGACATGGAATCAACCTAAATACCCATCAATGATAGACTAGATGAACAAAATATGGTACACATACACCATGGAATACTATGCAACCATAAAAAAAGAACAAGAGCATGTCCTTTGCAAGGACATGGATGAAGCTGGAGGCCAGTATCCTTAGCAAAGTAACACAGGAACAGAAAACCAAATATTGCATGTTCTCGCTTATATGTGGAAGCTAGGTGATGAGAACACATGGACACATAGAGGGGAACAACACACAATGGGGCCTTTCAGAGGGTGGAGGGTGGAAGGAAGGAGATAATAAAAAAAATCAACTAATGGGTACTAGGCTTAATAACTGGGTGATGAAATAATCTGTATAACATACCCCCATGACACAAGTTTACTTACGTAACAAACCTGAATTTGTACCACTGAACTTAAAAGTTTAAAAAAAGAATAAAGAGAGCTTTAAATAATGAAAGGATAGAAGTTGAATGAGAGTAGTGCCTGTCCTACTTTAGGTACCTTGAATTATTTGGAGGTACTTACAAAATTCTTTGAAATTTATTTCTTCTGCTCTTCAATTTAATTATTTTAATCAAGTATGTGCTATGCACAAAGCACTGAGGCAGACACTGGGAATTACAGGTAAAAATTCAAGGCAGCAGCACCAGACATCACTGAGCTTATAGTCTATCAAGGGATACTGACCAATAAACAGTGATCATAATAGAAGGAGTATGTCATACTGCGGGGACACTTAGGAAAGATACCTATCTCAGAATTGGGTTACTCAAGGAAGATTTTATCATTGTGAAAACCATATTTTCCATTAACTCTTTGGGCAATGTTGCCATAAGTCTTGATTACCTGTTAGAGTGTACCATAGAAAAGTGGTCTAAAATTGAAGGGTCAGCTCCCAAAAAAAAAAGAAAAAAGAAAAAAAAAACAAAATAAAAATCAGGCATTTACTTTAAAGTAATAATTAACACTTATAGAAATTTATCCTGAGGAAATAAATGTACAAATATCTATATAAAATAGTGGACTATGCAAATTTACTCACCAGTAGTAATTTTATAATTTAATTGGACTTTTAATTGGACTTGGCAAAATAGATGCAAAACCATAATCCAACTACATACTGCATACTAGACAAAAATTAGTAAAGTAAAAGTACAATACAACATATACCAGGAAAACAGTAACCAAAAGAGAGGTAGAGTGGATATGCTAATATCAGACAAAATAGTCTTTAAGACAAAAATTGTTACCAGATAAAAGAAGGATGTTTACAGTGACAAAATCAAGAAGATATAACATTTATAAATACATATGCACTTAACAACAGAGCCCCAAATTTAAGAAGGAAAAAGTGACAATTAGAGAAATATCAATGATAATAGTTGAAAACTTTAAGACCCCATTTTCAATAATGAATAGAACAACTAGAAAGAACCGCAACAAGAAAATAAAAGACCTGAACAACACCATAAGCCAACTAGACCTACAAGATATCTATTGAACATTCCATACAACAGAATATATATTTTTCTCAACTGCAAATGAAACACTCTTCAGGAGGGACCTGGAGAGAGGTGAAATCTAGATGGAGGTTCCCAAACCTCAATTCTTCACTTCTGTGCACCTGCAGTTCCAACACCCTGTGGAAGCCACCAAGGGGTGGGGCTTACACCCTCTGAAGCAATGGCCTGAACTACATCTTCACCCCTTTTAGCCACAGCTGGAGCTGAAGCAGTTGGGACACAGGACACCAAGTCCTGAGGATGCACACAGCAATAGGGTCTGGGCCTGGCCCGCAAAATCACTCCTGACACTAAAAACTATCAGAACAGCATAACAGAAACTGTTCCCATGATCAAACCACCTCCCATCAAGTCCCTCCCTTGACACATGGGGATTAGCGGGATTGCAATTCAAGATGAGATTTCAATAGGGACACAGAGCCAAACCATATCATTCCCCCTTGCTGTTTTTGTGATAGTGAGTGAGTTCTCATGAGATCTGGTTGTTTGAATGTGTGTGGCACTTACCCCTTCCCTAGGTCTCTCTCTCCTGCTCCACCATGGTAAGAAGTATTTGCCTCACCTTTACCTTACACCATGATTGTGAGTTTCCTGAGGCCTTCCAATCATGCTTCCTTTTAAGCCATGCAGATCTGTTGTGAGTCAAACCTCCTTTGTTTATAAATTACCCAGTCTTGGGTAGTATCTTTATAGCAGTGTGAAAACGAACTAATACAGTAAATCAGTACCATGGAGAGTGGGGTACTGCTATAAAGGTAACTGGAAAATGTGGAAGTGACATTGGAACTGGGTAATAGGCAGAGATTGGAATGGTTTGAAGCATTCAGAAAAAAAATTAAAAAGATGTGGGAAAGTTTGGAACTTCCTAGAGGCTTGTTGAATGGTTTTGACCAAAATGCTGATAATGATGTGGACAAGGAAGTCCAGGCTGAAGTGGTCTTAGATGGAGATAAGGAACTTCTTGGGAACTGGAGCAAAGGTCACTCTTGCTATGCTTTAGCAAAGAGACTGAAAGCATTTTGCCCTTGCCCTAAAGATCTCTGGAATTTTAAATTTAAGAGAGATGATCTGAAATTGAAACATGTTTAAAAGGGAAGCAAAGCACAAAAGTTTGGAAAATTTGCAGCCTGACAATGCAATAGAAAAGAAAAACTCATTTTCTGGGGAGAAATTCAAGCCAGCTGTAGATATTCGCATAAGTAATGAGAAGCCCAAGGTTAATAGCCAAGACAAAGAAGAAAATGTCTCCAGGACCTGTCAGAGATCTTAACAGCAGGCCCTCCCATCACAGGCCCTGAGTCCTAGGAAAAAGAAATAGTTTCATGAACCAGGCCCAGAGCCCCGCTGCTGTGTGTAGCCTTGGGACTTGGTGACCTGGATCCCAGGTGCTCCAACTCCAGCTGTGGCTAAAAGGGGCCAAGATACAGCTCAGACCATGGCTTCAGAGAATGCAAGCCCTAAGCCTTGGCTTCTTCCATGTGGTGTTGGGCCTGAAGGTGCAGAGAAGTCAAGAATTGAGGTTTAGGGACCTCTGACTAGATTTCAGAGGATGGATGGAAATGCCTGGATGTCCAGGCAAAAGTCTGCTGCAGGGGTGGAGCCCTCATGGAGAACCTCTGCTAGGGCAGTGTGGAAGGAAAATATGAGTTTGGAACCCCCACAAAAAGTCCCCACTGTAGCACTGCCTAGTAGAGCTGTGAGATACAGCCACCATCCTCCAGACCCCAGAATGACAGGTTCACTGACAGCTTGCACCCTACACTTGGGAAAGCTGCAGGCACTCAATGGCAGCCCATGAAAGCAGCCAGGAGAGGGATTATACCCTGCAAAGCCACAGGGGCAGAGCTGCCCAAGACCATGGGAGCCCACCCCTTACATCAGTGTGCCCTGGATGTGAGACATGCAGTCAAACAAGATCCTTTCAGAGCTTTTAATTTTAATGACTGCCCTGTTGGGTTTTGGACTTGCATGGGGACTGTGGCCCCTTTGTTTTGGCCAATTTCACTCATTTGGAATAAGAGAATGTATCCAATTGTATCTTGGAAGTAACGAACTTGTCTGAGATGAGATTTTGAACTTTTGAGTTTTAGGTTAATGCTGAAATGACTTAAAACTTTGGGGGACTGTTGGGAAGGCATGATTGTGTTTTGAAATGTGAATACATGAGATTTGGGAGGGGCCAGGAATGAAATAATATGGTTTGGCTCTGTGTCCCCACCCAAATCTCATCTCAAATTGTAATCTCCAAAATCTCCAGGTGTTGAGGGAGGGACAAGGTGGGAGGTGATTGTATCATGGGGGTGGTTTCCCCCAGGCCGTTCTCAGGATAGTGAGTGAGTTCTCACAAGATATGATGCTTTTATAAGTGTTTGACAGTTCCTGCTTCACACACACTCTCTCTTGCTCTCTCTGTTGCCATCTTTTGAAGAAGGTGTCTGTTTCCCCTTCCACCATGATGTAAATCTCCTGAGGCTCCCCCAGCAATGCAGAACTGTGAGTCAATTAAACCTCTTTTCTTTACAAATTACCCAGTCTCAGGTAAGTTCTTTATAGCAGTGTAAAAACAGACTAATAAAGGGAAGTCATCTCCCATGATTAAAGCACCTCCCACCAGTCCCCTCCCCTGACATGTGGGGATTACAATTCGAGATGAGATTTGGGTGGAGACACTGAGCCAAACCATATCATTCTGCCCCTGGCCCCTCCAAAATCTCTTGTCCTTTTCACATTTCAAAACACAATCATGCCTTCCCAACAGTCCCCCAAAGTCTTAACTCAATTTGGCATTAATCTAAAAGTCAAAAGTCCAAAATCTCATCTGAGACAAGGCAAGTCCCTTCTGCCTATGACCCTGTAAAATCAAAAACAAGTTTGTTACTTCCAAGATTCAATTGGGGTGCAGGCATTGGGTAAATGCTCCCATTCCAAATAGGAGAAATTGGCCAAAACAAAGGGCCTACAGGCCCCATGCAAGTCTGAAACCCAGCAAAGCAGTCATTAAATCTAAAAGCTCCAAAATAATCTACTTTGATTCCATGTATCACATCCAGGGCATGCTGATGGAACGGGTGGATTCCCATGGTCTTGGGCAGCTCCCCCTCTGTGGCTCTGGAGGGTACAGCCCCCGTGGATTCTTTCTTGAATGGCCATTGAGTGCCTACAGCTTTTCCAGGTGCACAATGCAAGCTGTCAGTGGATCTACCGTTCTGGGGACTGGAGCATAGTGGCCATCTTCTTAGAGCTCCACTAGGCAGTGCCCCAGTGGGGACTCTGTATGGAGGCTCCAACCCCACATTTCCCCTCTGCACTGCCCTAGTAAAGGTTCTCCATGAAGGCCCTGCCCCTGCAGCAGACTTCTGCTTGGACATCTAGGCAATTCCATACATCCTCTGAAATCTAGGCAGAGGTTCCCAAACTCTTGCCATGTGCACATCACAGGCCCAACACCACGTGGAAGCAGCCAAGGCTTGGGGTTTACATCCTCCAAAGCCACAGCCTGAGCTGTACCTTGGCCCCTTTTAGCCACAGCTGGAGCTGGAGGAGCTGGGACACAGTGCACCATGTCCTAAGCCTGTACAGAGCAGCTGGGCCCTGGGCCTGGGCCACAAAACCATTTTTTTTCTTCTTAAGCCCCAGGGCCTGTGATGGGAGAGGCTTCTGTGAAGGTCTCTGACATGCCCTAGAGACATTTTCCCCATTGTCTTGGCCACTATTATTTGACTTCTCTTTACTCATGCAAATTTCTGCAGCCGGCTTGAATTTCTACTCAGAAAATGGGGGTTTCTTTTCTACCACATGATCAGGTTGCAAATTTTCCAAACTTTTCTGCTCTGCTTCTTTTTTAAACATAAGTTCCAATTTCAGACCACCTCTTTGTGAATGCATATGACTGTATCCTGTTAGGAGCAGCCAGGCTACATCTTGAATGCTTTGCTGCTTACCCAGATGTAAATTTCTTCTACCAGGTACCCTAAATCAACTCTCTAAAGTTCAAAGTTCCACAGATCCCTAGAGCAGGGACACAATGCCACCAGTCTCTTTGGTAAAGGATAAGAAAAGTAACTTTTGCTCCAGTTCCCAATAAGTTCCTCATCTCTATCTGAGACCGCCTAAGCCTGAACTTCATTGTCTATATCACTATCAGCATTTTGGTCAAAACCATTCAACAATTCTCTAGGAAGTTCCAAACTTTCCCTCATCATTGTGTCGTCTTCTGAGCCCTCTAAACTGTTCCACTCTCTGCCTGTTTTTCAGTTCCAAAGTCACTTCCACATTTTCAGGTTATCTTTATAGCAGTGTCCTACTTTCCTGGTACTAATTTTCTGTATTCGTCCGTTTTTACACTGCTATAAAAGAACTACCTGAGATGGGGCAATTTATGAAGAAAAAAGGTTTAATTGATTCACAGTTCCACAGGCTTAATAGGAAGCATGATTGGGAGGCTTCCAGAAACTTACAATCATGGCAGAAGGTGAAGGGGAAGCAAGCACATCTTACCATGGTGGAGCAGGAAAGAGAAGTCCAGAGAAGGGGAAAGTGCCACACACTTTCAAACAACCAGATCTCATGAGAACTCACTTACTGTCACCAGAACTGCAAGGAGGAAGTCTTTCCCCACGATTCAATCACCTCCCATCAGGCCCCACCCACAACCCATGAGGATTACAATTAAAGATGAGATTTGGCGGGGGGGACACAGAACCAAACCATATCACATGCCAAGAAATTACATGCCAAGAAATTAAGTAACCTAGATGAGATAGAGAAATTCCTAGATGTATACTACTACAACTGGCTTAAGAAGCAATAGAAAATCTGAATAGACTTGTAACAGGTAAAGAGATTAAATTAGTAATAATAATAATAATAATAATAACTCACAAAGAAGAGTCCAGAATCAGTGTCACTGATGGATTCTACCAAATGTTTAAAAATTAACACCAATCTTTCACAAACTCTTCCAAACAATAGAAGAGGAGGGAGTACTTCTCAGCTCATTCTGTGAGGATAATTTTGTATGACACTAAAACCAGACAAAGAAACCACACATACACATACATACACACTTACACTTTCCCTTATACTACTTTCCCTTATATAAATGTAGACTACTTTCCCTTACAAATATAGATGAAAAATTTCTCAACAAAATATTAGCAACCAAATACAGCAACAAATAAAATGGATTATACACCATGACAAAGTCAGATTTATCCCAGGAATACAAGGTTGATTCAATATGTGAAAATCATCAGTGCAATACATCATACTAATAAAGGACAAAAAACACATATTATCTTAATAGACACAGAAAAATCTGCTAAAATCTACAATCTTTTCATGATTAAAAAAAACCCAACAAACTAGGAATAGATAGGAATCTCCTTCACCTGATAAAGGACATCTACAAAGCCCCACAAAGAACATTATATTTAATGGTAGAAGACTGAAAGCTTTCCTTCTAAAATCAGGGACAAGCCAAGGATGTCCACTCACATAGCATCTATTAACATTATACTAGAGGCTCTATACAGAGAAAATTAGATAATTAAAAAAGAAATAAAAGGCATCCAGATTAGAAAGAAAGAAAACTATCACTGTATGCAGGTTACATTATATTATTTATAGAAAATCCTAAGGAATTCACTTAAAAAGTTAAAGCTGATAAATGAGTTCAGCAAGGTTGTAGGATACAAGATCAATATATAAAAATCAATTTTATGTCTATACACTAGCAATGAACAGTCCAAAAATAAAATTTAAAAAAAATTCTATTTAAAATAGCATCAACAAGATACTTAGAATGAATCTAACAAAAGTTCAAGACTTGTGCACTGAAAAGTACAATACATCATTGAAAGAAATTAAAGAAAACTTAAGTAAATGGAAAGACATCCTATGTTCATGGATTGGAAAACTAAATATTGTTAAGATGGCAATACTCCCCAAATTATTATCAGCTTCAGTGCAATCCCTCTCAAAATTCCAATTAGCTTTTTGCAGAAATTGACAAGTGTATCTTTAAAAAATATGTTTTGAAATGAAAAACATCTAGAATACCCAAAAAATCATAAAAATTCATTTCAAAATATATTGCAAAGCTATAGTACTGACATAAGAATAGGCATATAGGTCAGTAAAGTGGAACTGAGCATCCAAAAATAAACTTATACCTTGATGGACAATTGGTTTTTGGCAAGGATGCCAAGATAATTTACTAGTAAAATAAGTATTCAACAAATGGTTCTAAGAAAACTAGCTACCAATACTAAAAAGAAATTGGACCCCACCTCAAACCATATAAAAATTTTAACTCAAATGGATCATAGACCTAAATATAAGAGCTAAAACCTAAACACTCTTAGAAGAAGTAAATCTTCACGACCTTGAATTAGGCAATATTTTCCTACATATAACACCTAAAACACAAGAAACTAAAGTAAAATAATCTAGTTTTACTTTCTATTGAACCTCAGAAAATTAAAACACATTGTGCTTCAAAGAACAACATCAATGGAGTAAAAATACAATCCACAGAATTCAAGATAATATTTGCAAATGATTGATGTGATCAGAGTCTAATATCAAGAATTTTTAGAAACTCTTAAATTCATCATTAAAATGGTAAATAACCCAATTTTTAAAAATGGAAAAAAGGCTTGAATAAACATTTCTCTAAAGAAGATACTCAAATGGACAATGGGCCCATGAAAAGATGCTCAACATCTTTTATGGTCACAGAAATCCAAATTAAACACCAATGAGATATGAGATACCACTTCACACCCACAAAGATGACTGTTCTCAAATGCAAAAATAAAAAACATGACAAGTGTTAGGTAGCAAGGATGTAGAAAGAAATTTAAACTCTCATACACTGCTAGTGGGAGTGTAAAATAGTATAATAACTTTGAAAAACATTTTGGCAGTTCCTCAAAAAGTTAAACAAATGTAGAAACACAGAGTTACCTTGTGACCCAGTAATTCCCCTTGCAGGTACATAACTGAGAGAACTGAAACATATTCACACAAAAATTTATACATGAATGTTCATATCATCATAAAGCCAAAATGTGAAATCCATCCAAATATCCATGAACTGATAAATGGATAATTCAAATAGGCATATCCATACAACAGAATATTATTCAGCAAAAAAAAGTGAAATACTGCTACAACATGGATGAACCTTTTAACATTATGCTAAGTGAAAGAAGCCAGACATAAAAGGCTGTATTCTTTATGATTCTGTTATACAAAATATCGAGAAAAGGCAAATCCATAGAGACAGAAGGTGTATTAGTGGGAAGCGGGAAATAGTGAGTGCATGCTAATGGGCACAAGGTTTCTTTTTTGGATGATAAGAATGTTTTAGAATTTGATAATGATGATGGTTGTATAACCTTATGACTATACTGAATTCAATAATATTGTGCATTTAAAGTGGTGAATTTTATACTATGTGAATTTTATCAAGAAGGAACAAGGAAGAAAAAACGGATATCACTGGATAAGGCCCATAGGGTGGGACCCACACCAGATAAAACACAACTACAATTAAATTAATTTTAAATATTGAAAACCTGAAAAATAGCCTATTATCTTGCCAATTTGTTCTGAGGTATGCCGAATTTAATTTACTTGCCCAAGTTCACAAAGCTAAGCCACTAAGTTGTGGAGTTTGGATGCATTCTGACTACAAAACCATGTACTTAGCTATGGCATCTGCTGCCTCCTTTGGTCCGAGGGTAAGATAATTCCTCACATCTAGGATTATTGGCTAGAGAAACGGAAGGAGATAAACATTAAAAATAGAGGAGGTATGTTTGTTTACATGAAAAATAAGGATGAGAAATAACCTTGGGCCATAGAGTTTGTCTAAAAATAAGAGTAACCTATAAAATAAGTTTCATCTGAATAAGTCATTCATCTTTAGGTAGTGAATATCCCTTTCATGACCATGTATTCCTAAGAGTGAATAGTTAGAACAAAATATTGAGTATATCCTCAGAAACTGAAATAACCTTTATGTAAGGCAAAAAGCAACTTCTTAACTCAGTTGACGAAAATTCTGCATAGTATCATTAATGATAGTGTCAGATAGATAGCTAGCTCAATCCAAACAGTGCTTTGAGGCTAATGTCTGGGTTCAAATCTCATATGATTAGTTGTCATATTCTAATTGTACCCTTATCCCTGACAGTTACCTCAAAAACATGTCCTTGATTACAAAGGAGAAAAAAGATGAAATCATACAGACAAATAAAAACAAGATTCATCAACACCAAAAAAAAGCCATCCAAAAGGATTTCATTCTGATGCGATAATAGATCATTTTTATCACTGTATATGATGAACGGCACATAATACCATGTAGCACCTACATGCAATAATATCACTTTCACATTTGAGAAAAAACTAACCATTTTCCTTACATAATGACAACACAATTTTCTCTACTTAGGAGAACTAGTAAGAACTGTGTGACCTAGAAAGAAATTTTGGAGTAAACATCAAAGGAAAAATGATAGAGAATATAGTAAAGAACAAGACTTCCATTTAGAACAAATGGAGGTCTTAAAGATAAATAAGTCCCTTTGGGGAGAAAGTAGTATATTGTTAACAAACGACAAAGACCACAGATCTATTCAACTCTTATTTTTTTCCCATTTTCACCAATGAAATCAATGATAGTATTGAAATCCCTGTAAAATACTATCAGAAAGAATAACTGAATGGAATGGTTAAAGAAAGGGGAAAATGTACGCAACAAGATAAGACTATATCTAAATTATTTAAATGATGCCAGCCTCCATATTCATATATTATATCCCAAAGCATGAGACACAGAATTCATGTAGTTTTTAAAGATCTGAAATGATGGAATATATAGAACCTAAGTAAATTTCTTAAATAGGTATAATGGTTCCAGAAACTATGAGGTTTAACCTTACCTTAGAGAAAATCTCAAGTGTGGCTTATTAAACTATTGGGGAAAATGAGAAGGAAAGTATAGTCACTGGAAAAATACATGAAATATAATCTTCCCAAATATATGACTTTAGATTTTACTAGACTATAAATTAATATAATAATAAAATCCCCTTTTATAATTTTCAAAACATTTTGACAGGTCTAACACCAATTACTGAAGAAAAGTGTCTTATGTGCCAGGCAGCGGCAGGAAGGCAACTATTTCTATGTCAAAGAGTAGTTCCTATAATTAACATATATATAGTGCATAGTAGACAACATGGCATAAACTTGTTTCTCTTTGCTCATCCTCACTAAATACAAATATAAACCCAGGAAATAATGCAAGAAGGCGCTAAAAGAGAACATGAAATATGGAAAGGGGAAGATAGACTGATTAAGGACTCCAGGTCTGGAAGAATACAACAGTTGGCTTTTTCATGACCTCTAACTCAACAGAAGAAGGTAACCCAGGCCGGGCATTTTCCAACATCCAATCTATCAACAGAAGGTAACCCACATAGGATCTTTTTTTTCCCCAGTCCTAATGGGAGTCCCAACGACAATATTAGGTGAGCCTAGCAGTATTGGCAGATTGATCAGAAATCCCAAGGACAATAAAAGGACACAGAAAGCACTCCTTCTCTGCTGGGCCTGAGACTATGCTCTCCTACTGAGGGTTGTCGTACAGCACCAGCAAAGAGGAATCACATCAAGTCCAGTGGCCTAGCTTAGGAAGCCTCTTGCTCTTTATGGGCCAGAAAATCCTTTTTCCTAGGCAGTACGAACACACACACAGACACAAAGTCTGCCTAGGAAGTACTTGTCATCCCCATAGAATTCCTTCTCCTAGTTAGAGTCACCACCAGAAAGCCTGGACTGGGTAAGCTCCTTGACCCCCCTCAGGCAGCACCAGAAGGAATGCATGAGAGCTCAGGCATCACCAGACACCAAACAGATGAAAACAGCACCACAAAAGCTCTTAAAATTAGACTTCTACTGGAACTGCAATCAACAAAATTAGGCCAGGACCTAAAGACTAAACCTAAAAGTGATGACTGCCTGGCCTGTTAAAATCAAGATTTAAATAGGAACCAAAGCCTCCTAACATCATAACCAAACTGTCCATAATACAATTTTAAAAATCACTCCTTATATGAAGAACCAGAAAAATCACAGCTTGAATGAAAAAAAAAGCAATCAACTCACATCAACAGCAAGATGAATTAGAAGCTGCAATTATCGGACAACGATTTTAAAGCAGCCATCATAAAAACACCTCAACAAAGTACAATTTTTAAACAAGAGAAGGAACAATGATGAATTGAATATATGGAATACAAAACTGTAAAAGTGATTTAAAAATACTTCAACAAGCAATTACAAATTTCTTAAACAAATGAAAAAACAGGAAGTCTGGAGTATATAGCAGAATTTGTAAATAATAATAACCAAATGGAAATAATAGAACTGAGAAGTACAATAACTAGTGGGAAAAATCTCACTAAATGAGCTTGATAGTACAGTGAAGATGACAAGGGACAGACTCAGTGATCGACAGAATTTATACAATCTGAACAAAAGAGAGAAAGCTGATCTTAAAAAGTGAAAAGTGCCTCAGGAACCTGAGAGACAATTAGCAAAAGATCCAACTCATATCATTAGATTCTCAAAAGGAGAAAAGAGATTGAAGCTGAAAAGGTGCTTGAAGAAATGCCTGAAAGGGTCCCAATTTTGGCAAAGGACATATGTACACAGATGCAAAAATGTGAGCAAATCTCAAATATGATAAAACAAAATAAATTCAATCCAAGGACATTATAATTAAACTTCTGAAAAATAAAGACAAAATATTTAAAAAACAACCAGAGAGAAACAGTACATTGTGTATAGGGAAAACCAGTTTGAATGACAGATTTTTCATCTGAAACCATGGAGGCCAGAAAAAATATGGTGCAATGTTTTTCAAGTGCTAAAAGCATAGTCAACTATGTATTTTAGAATCAGTGAAACTATTCTCCAGAAACAAAGAAGAAATAAAGAAATTCCCATAGAAAGATAAACTAATTTGCTGATAGTACACATTCCCTTAAAGAACAGCTAAAAGAAATTCCTCAAACAGAAAAAAAAAAGATTAAAAAATGATAAAACGAAATGAATGATAATATTGAAATCCCTATAAAACACTATTGGAAAGAATAACAGTATGGAACGGTTAAAGAAAGGGAGAAATGTACACAATAAGATAAGAGTATATCAAAATTGGCTGGGCACAGTGGCTCATGCCTGTAATCCCAGCACTTTGGGAGGCTGAGGCAGGCAGATCACTTGAGGTCAGGAGTTTGAGACCAGCCTGGCCAAGATGCTGAAACTGTCTCTACTAAAAATACAAAAATTACCCAGGCATGATGATGCACATCTATAATCCCAGCTAATTGGGAGGCTGAGGCAGGAGAACCACTTGAACCTGGAAGGCAGAGGTTGCAGCATGCCACTGCACTCCAGCCTGGGAGACAGAGTGAGACTCTGTCTCAAAAAAAAAGAGTACATCAAAATTATTTAAATGATGCAAGTCTCCATAGTCATATATTATATTCCAAGCATGAGATACAGAATTCATGTAGTTTTTAAAGATTTCAAGTGACAGAATACAGAGAATATAAGAAAAAAATTTTAATAGGTACAGTGGTTCCAGAAACTATGAGGTTTAACCTTACCTTGGTGAAAAACTCAAGTGTGGCTTATTAAACTGTTGGGAAAAACAATAAGGAAAATATAATCTTGGAGCATCAGGAAGGAAAAAGAGTCACTGAAAGAACACAAATATGAGTACATAAAATAAACTAACTCCCATGAATTTTATAAATCATATTGACTATTGAAAAAAATTATAATGCTATCTGATACTTAATACGATGGTATTTAAAAGCAGAAAACATAAAGGAATTTAAACAGCAGTAAGGTAAACACTTCATTAGAAGTAGTAATGTTGATAACACTGTGATAAGAAACATATGTATATTATAATACACAAAGGAACCACTAAGAAATATATACAAAAAATACACTAAAAACAACATAAATCAATCAAGATGGAAGCCTAAGAAATGTTCAGACAACCCAAAAGAAGGCAGAAAGAAACATAAAAAAAAACCAGAGGTAACAAATAGAAAACAACTAATAAAATGACAGACTTATGCCCTAAAATATTAATAATTACCTAAAATGTAAACTATCTAAAATCATCAATTAAAAGGCAGAGATTGGAAACGTGGACAGAAAAATATGTTCTAACTCTATGCTATTTACATGAAAGTCACCTCAAATTCAACAATAAAGGTAGATTGAAAATAAAAGGATGGAAAATTATATACCATGCAATAAAAAAAGAAGCTGTATTAATACCTGATAAAGTACCACTCAGATCAAGGAAAATTCACAGAAAATTACTAGGGGCAAAAAGGGATATTACATAATGATAAACAGAACAATTCAAAAATAACTGAATGAAAATGAAGATACAATAGATCAAAATATATGGGTTCAGCTAAAGTATTATTGAGAGGAACATTGATAATGCTAAATGTTCATGTGGGAAAAGATCTCAATTTAATAACCTAAGATGCTACCTCAAAAAACTAGAAAAAGAAAATTGCAAACTAAACCCAAAGCAAGCAAAAGGAAAACAGTAAATATATGAACAGAAATAAATAAAATTGAAAACAGAAAAACAATAGAGAAAATCAATGAAATCAAAAGCTGCTTGTTCAAAAAAATTAATAAAATTAGCAAACCTCTAGCAAGACTGAATATATTTTTAAAAAAGAGAAGAAAAAGTTAGCAATATAAACAATGAAACAGAAAATACCACAACAGATCCTGCAGCCATTTAAAAACTGATAAAGGAATACTACAAAGTAATGCTCATAAATTCAACAACTTAGAAAAAATGTAACAATTCCATGAACACCACAAACTGCCAAATCTTGATTATGATGAAGAAGTGAATAGCCCTATAACCATTAAAGAAATTGAATCCGTAACTTAAAACTTCCAAAAAAGAAATCTCCAGGCTAAATGGTTCCACTGGAAAATACTACCAAGTGCTTAAAGAATAATTAACACCAATTCTGCATAATCTCTTCCAGAAAGTAGGGAACACTTCTAAGCTCATTTATGAAGTATTATCTGAATATCAAAATCATACAAAGATAGGATTAACCTAAAAACTATAGACTAGTATCACTCATAAAATTTACATGTAAAAACCCCCAACAATATAAGCAAAAAAAAAATTATCAAATTGAGTAATATATAAAAAGAACTAAACACCATGACCAACTGAGGCTTATTCCAGGTATAAAAGGTTGTTTCAACATTTGAAAATTAATGAATGCAATCCCCCATACTAATACCTAAAGATGAAAAATTACATGTTCATATCAATTGATGTATAAAAAGCATTTGACCAAAAAGAGACAAAAAATACCTCTCAGCAAGTTAGGAATAGAGTGGTACTACCTTTATTTGATAAAGAACACCCACAAAAAACCTACAGCTAACAACATTCATAGTACCTTTACAATCATTCCAAAGAAACTAAAATAATCAGGTATAATTTTATCAATTTTATCAAAACATGCACAAGATCTGTATGCAGAAAATCATTAAGTGCTGATGAAAGAAACCAAAGATCTACATAAAAGGATATACATACTGCGTTCACAGTTTGAAAGATTTAACATAGTAAAGATGTCAGTTCTCCCTCAATTGATTTATAGGTGTCTTAGTCCATTCCAGCTGCTACAACAAAACACCATAGACTGGAAACCTTATCAACAATAGAAATGTATTTCTCACAGTTCTAAAGACAAGGAGTTCCAAGATCAAGGTGCTGGCAGATCTGTTGTTTAATGAGGACCCACTTCCTAGTTCATAGACAACCATCTTTTTGCGATGTTCTCACATGGTAGAAGGAGAGAGGGAAGTCTATAAAGTCTCTTTTATAAGAGCACTAATCCCATTCATGAGGGCTCTACCTTCATAAGCTAACCATTTCCCAAAGGCCCTACTGCCAAATATCATCACATTAAGGATCTGATTTCAACATATAAGTTTTGGAGGGACTTAAACATACAGTCTGTAGCATTCTGCCTTTGACCCCCTTCCCCAAAATTCATGTTTTTCTCATGTGCAAAATACATTTTTTCCACCCTAATAGCCCCAAAAGTCAAAACTTATCTCAGCTACAAATTTAAAGTCTAAGTCCAAAGTCTCACCAAAATATCACCTAAATTAGATATGGAAGAGACAAAAGGTCTAATTCATCCTAGGCAAACTTCTCTCCACTTGTGAACCTGTGAAACCAACATTTTATGTGCTTCCAAAATGCAATGGTGGGACAGGCATAGGATAGGCATTCCTATTCCAAAGGGAGCAATCGGCAAGAAGTAGTGACAGGTCTCAAGTCCAAAACCCAGTGGAGCTAATTCCATTAGACCTTAAAGCTTGAGAATAATCTTCTTTGGCTGTATGCTGTACCCTCAAGGCCCACTGAAGCAGAGGTCCTGCCCAATAGACACACTTGAACAGTGGTCCTGCCCGCAAAGCTTTGCCAGGTAGGGGGACCCCAAGGCTCCATGTAGCACTGCTCCTATGGGTTTAGGTGGCCCTGTCACACCCAGCAGCTCTGTACCTTGGCCCCCACCCCCATAGCTGTTCTCTGCCTGGGCCCTGTGCCTCTGCTGGGAGGCCTGATCCTTTGAAATCTAGGTAGGAACAACATGGCTCCTCAGCTTTGCTGGGTGCAGCAGCCACACCACACCAGGGCCCTCCAGAGCCATATCTGGAGCAGCTGAGGAGCATGAGCACTGGAGTGAAGTCAGCAGAGGCTGCAATGTGAGGAGGCGCCAGGCAGGGCACACTGCAATCCTACATGTGCCAGCGGCCTCTACACTGTGATGGGAGTGGCAGCTCTGATTATCTCTGAACTGCCTTCAGGGTCATTCTTCCATTGTCTTGAACAGCTCCTGACTTCTGTTTAAAGGGCTAACAAATCTTATCAAAGAGTCACTTGGCCATACCCTTTGTGTTCTTTCTTGAACATGCTTTCTCTATTTTTACAATACAAATAGGCTAAGAATCTCCCAAACCTTTATGTTCTGCTTGCTTTTTAATTAACAATTCTGCCTTTAAGTCATTTCTCTCTTCTTCCATTTTACTATAAATGGTCAGGAAAAACCAGGTCACTTTTCAACACTTTGCTTAGGAATTTCCTCAACCAAAATACCCAATTTCATCACTCACAAGTTATACCTTCCACAAAATACTAGAACATGAACACAATTAAACCAAGTTCTTTGACACTTTATAACAAGAATGACCTTTACTCCATTACTCAACAACATGTTCCTCATTTCCATGTGAGATCTCATCAGAATGGCCTTTACCATCTATTTCCACCAACACTCTCTTCAGGATTATTTAGGGATTCTCTAGGAAGACTGAGGCTTTCTCTAAAGCTCTCCTCTTTTCTTTCTGAGCCCTTACCAGAATCATCCTTAATAGTCTGTTCATAGCAATGCAGGCTCTTTCTAGAATGTATGTCAAAACTCTTCCAGCCTCTACCCATTACCCACTTCCAAAGCCACATCCATACTTTTTGGTATTTGTAACAGCACTACCCTCACTCCTAAGTACCAATTTCTCCCTCAGTCCATTCAGACTGCTATAACAGAATACCATAGATTAGGTGGCTTATCAACAACAGAAATTTATTTCTCACAGTTCTGGATGTTGGGAAATCCAAGATCAAGGTGCCAGCCGACTGGGAGCTCTCTTCCTGGTTCATAGACGGGCATCTTCTCACTGTGGCTTCACATGGCATAAGAGGCAAGAGAAGCCTCTGGGGCCTCTTGTATATAGACACCCATCTCACCCATGGGGCCTCCACCATCATGACCTAATTCCCTCCCACAGGCCCCACCTGCTTCTAATGCTATCACATTAGGGATTAGGTTTCAACATATGAATTTGGGGAGGTCACAAATATTCACTATGTAGCAATAGGTTTAAAACAATTCCTATCAAAAATCTCAGTGAGGAAGTTCGTATGCAATGACAAGCTTATTCTAAAATTTATATGGAAATGCACAGGTCCTAGAATAGCTAAAATAATACTGACAAAGAATAAAGTGGGAATGATCACTCTACCAACCTGTCTGTACAAAAGAAAGTATGATACTGGTGAGAACGGAGACAAATACACTCTATTGGTTTTTTACAGTGGTACAAAAGCAATTCAGTGGGAAAAGGGTAGTCTTTTCAACAAATGGCCTTGGAGCAATTAGACATTCATAAGCAAAAAAATTGAACCCCAACCTGAACCAACGTAATGGAGAAAATCATCTGAATCTAGAGCTAGGCAAAGAGTTCTCAGACTTGATACCAAAAGCACAACCCATAAAAGGAAAAACTGATAAATTGGACCGATTCAAAATTTAACATTCTTGCTCTTTGAAAGACCATTTTAAGAGAATAAAAAGACAAGCTAGAGACTGGGAGAAAATTTTCCAAAACACACATCCAACAAAGGACTGGTATTTAGAATATATGAAGAACTCTCAAAACAAAACAACAAACAACCCAATTAGAAATGGAAAAAAGACACACGTGCAGATATTTCACTGAAAAGGATATACAGATGACAACACAAGAAAAAAAATTTCAAATCATTAGCCATTAAAGAAATACAAATCAAAAACTACAGTGTGATATCATTACATACCTATCAAAATGGATAATTTTTTTTAAAAAGTCATAACATCAAATGCTGGCAAGGATATAGAGAAACTAGATCACTTATAATTGCTGGTGCAGAAACTCTGAAAAACAGTTTGGTGGTTTCTTTAAGAACTAAGTATGTAATTATCACATGTACCAGCAATTGCATTCTTGGGCATTTATCTCAGAGAAACAAAAATTTATATTCACACAAAACCTTGTACACCATTATTCATGTTCATAATAGCCCCAAACTAGAAACAACCCAGATGTCCTTCAACAGGTTAATAGTTATACAAATTGTGGTACATATCCATACCATGGAATACTTCTCAGCAATAAAAAGGGACCAATTATTGATACACACAATAATTTGGATGACTATCCAGAGAATTCTACTTTGTGAAAAAAGCCAGTCCCCTAAAATATATATACTGTATGATTCCATTTATATAACATTCATGAAACAACAAAATTATAGAAACAAAGAAAAGATTAGGGGTTACCAGGAGCTAAGGATGAGGTTAGAAGGCGAAGCAAAGAGGAAGTAGATATGTTCACATAAAGGTAACACCAGGGATCTTTGTGATGGTGGAAATACTCTCTATCTTGACTGGAGTGGTAGATACACAAACACACAAGAGATAAAATTGCATAGAACACAATATTTTGTATACACAAAGGAGTACAAATAAAACTAGGGAGATCGGAATAGGATGGATAAACTACATCAATCTCCATATCCTGGTTATGATAACAGACTATAGTTTGCAAGATGTTACCATTGGGGAAAACTGAGTAAAGGGTACATAGGATCACTCTGCATTACTTCTTACAAGTGCATGTGATAAAATCTTTAATTACCTTAAAGTAAAGAGTTTAATTTTAAAGAATACCTAATACATATATAAACAACTTAGCACAGTGTTTAGCCTAGAAAAAAAATGTTAGCTATTATTGTTTTTCACCAGCATGTTCAACTCTGGAGACAACAATTTAAGACAACTGTAAACATCAGAAGACCTTGATGAGGAGGACCTTCTTGACCTCTGCAAACCATGTTAATACTTTGGGATTGAAGAAATTAGAATCATTTACCATGGAGTATGGAAGACTAAAGGAAACATATCAGTCATTAAAAGTGCTGAAATAGTAGAAGCAACATACTCTATTAATTCCTAGAGCCATGTTAGGGCCATTTCAAGAGAAATTTTTATTTTTTGGTATAAAAATAAAACTATAACCATTCAAGCTGGCTCTTAACTAAAAAGTTGATCTTGAAAATATTTGCAATAACCCTAACCCCCACTGGATTCATTCGGTAGGGACACAAATCAGGGCTTTCTCAGGGCAAACACCAGAGAACACATATATGGTCCCGGTCAATGCCCATCATTCAGAGATGCCCGGGAGGAGATTCAAGCTTGGAGTCAGAACCTGAAACTTTAAAGATCACTTGCAATCATGACTCTGTGATTCTGCATGACAAAAATCCGAACACCTTGGTAAAGCTACAGACTTAAATCTGAAATTTAAAAGTAAGGGAAACGTGCATGGGGTTGGCAATAAAACTTTTGAAAAAATGAGGGTTTTTTTTAAAGTGAACTATCAATGAATTTCTAAATATTATAGTTCAATTCAGTATTACATATTCCAGTTATGTAGTTACTGGGGCCAAAAGCAATTGATTAAAATATTAGCCTCTTGAAAAGTAACCAGATACTAAAGCAACAAAAAAATAAATACTAGCCATTTAGCTCATAAGGGAATTGTGGTTATCAGTTAGTGAGTGATCACATAGTCTTTCATGATCTTGTAATAAGAGTACTCATACAGGCATAAATCACCACTATGATCAGGCTTTGAAGCCCACAGTATCTCATCAGACTATCTAATGGGGATATTTATTATCTGCCCAAAGGAGCTGATAGGATTCTTGAATGTTTTAGTCATGTTTCAACACTCAGGCCTGCATAATCATATCCTGACAATTAAGCAAATGAGAATTCTCACACTTTAAAAGCTGGTATATTAGTAGCTCTTAATATTTATTACACAAGTATATGTATTACTAGATTCTAGAGCTAATAAAGATGGTTTTAATGCGTCCAACTAATATTTTCAATATTCAGTAAGGTAATCAATTTGTCCAATTTTAAGCAGCATAGCTCCATAAATGAGATATTTGGCATGGAACCTGATTTGAAATGCATTCTTTTCTCAAGTGATTGAATAGTTGTAATGAAAATTTATAATTTGTGGTATATTATAGAAGAAAGTGGATTGAATTTCTCTATCAAAATTATGCATGGTTCAAAATCTTTTGTGCTCTAACACATAGAAACTGGCAGACAAATGCAATTACATTAAATATGCTGTCATCCAGAACATCTGAAGAATGCTATTTATCTAATCTTATCAATTTAAGCATATTCTGCTACCATAGCTGAGTACAAATGCCAGGCCATGACCATCACATTAATACCATGAGGCTATACCAAATGCCATTTCTAGAAATCAATGGAGAGAATTTTATTGGGTCCAGGCTATTTCACTTGAAGGCAATTGTCAGATCAATCTGTGTCTAACTTAATTTGTAACTTGATTTATACCTACAATGTTTGCAGATTAGACAACTGATTAAGAAGGGATTGATTTATTCTCAGAAAAATGGACCTAATAAATAGCATTATCACTTTTCACAGAAATTAACACACTATTTCCAAAACATATAAATTATTCAGTAGATTAATAAAGAAGAGTACCTTCTTTGCAAATAAGCAATTTCAGTGAAGATATTACTTATGACAATTCCATGACATTTAGAAATTCCTGCATTTATCAGAATATACAAGTTGTAAATTTATACTAAATGATCTCATCATTGTATGTAGGGTGCAGTTTATATAAAGATAGATATTATTCATGAAATAGCATGTTAGTTTAGCTTTGAAATCATCTCTAATGTAAATAAAGGTAATTGTTTTTTAAAAGACAAATATGTGGCTCATTATATGTACCAAGACTGTTTGTGTATTGTCATTATAAACTTGAATAATGTAAGCTGTACTTTTTAAAACTAAAGTTCTTCATGTGTTTTGCCCCAGATGATGAAAACCAACTTCTGTCCTCAGATTTAAAACTGAGAGCACAGGCAATAAAAAAAAAAACCTGTATTTTCTTTGTATTGCTTAGAACCTAAGCAATAAAAAAATTAATTTCTCATCAACTTCATTTACCATTTTACATTTAAAATTGAATATAAATGTAATAACTAGCGATAAGTTTATTTTATTTGTTTTTGTCACCCAAAAGATATCATTAGAATTAACTGATTTTTTTTTAATTACAGTGAAAGTGGCTTTCACATCGGGCTGAAATTATAAACCAAGAATAGCTACATCGTTTTGAAAATACTATTTTGAAGTTTTCCAACTTGGTCAGGTGATCTCTGCCCCCTCCCAACCATCAATATGCACAGTAGCAGATTAGAGAATGGGGTCAACTATGTTCACTGAAAGAACAGTTACATTCAGTCACCATTTGCTATACCCTCATCTTCACCCACAATTATTTTCAACTCTCTTAAGCCATTTTTTGCCCCTACTGCCACTGAATGTCCTTTGACAAGGATGAAAATGACTAATCTCATCATCAGTACGGATTCTTTTCAGTATGCATCTCACTTCTCCTCTCTATAAATGAACATTGTAGAAGACTCCTTTCTACTTGGAATTCTTCCTTGAACTCGCAAACCACCACCTTCATTTATTTCTTCTTACTCTTTGGTAATTCCTTCTCCATCTCTTCTCTGAGCTGCTTTTTCTCAACCCCTAAGTGTTAGTGGGCCCCCACAAGTCTAGCCCTGGATTTCTTTTCAACCTTCTTGGATAATATCATTAACTTCTAAGCCTTCTTTCACCATATATATGGTTCCCAGGCTTTTTTTCTCCGATTTATTTATGAAATATTTATGAGCACTTTCTATATACCAGACTTTCTTCTGGGTGATGGGCATTAGGTCACATGCTGTCACCTGCCTCTTTCAAAGGCATCACAAATCCAACATCTCAAAAATAATACTTTTAGCTAAAATCTGCTTACTCTTAGATTTCTTTTTGTGGAAGCTGGTGCCACCCATTCATCTAGACCCCAACAGAATTAGGGATTTCTGCTTTCTCATGTCCACCAGTGAGTGAGCAGTCAACTTGATCTCCTTTATGTTTTTTATTTGTTGTTTTTTCTTTGATCCTGCAGTATCTTATAATTTCTTATGTTGTTTCTGAAACTTGCTCTGTGTCTACTTTCAAAATCTTCCAATTCATCTTCCACAGTACTATTTTGCAAAAACATCAATTTAATATGTTGCTTACTGCTATAGTGTGAATGCCCCCTCCCAAACTCATGTTGAGATTTAATTCCTATTGTGATGATATTAAGAGGTGGGACCATCAAGAGATTACAAGGTCATGAGGCCTCTGCCCTCATGAACGGATTAATGTTGTTTTGCAAGAGTGGGTTCATTATCATGAGAGTCCATTGTTATAAAAGAAAGTTCTACTCATGGAGATAGAGAATAGAAGGATGGTTACCAGAGGCTGGGAAGAGTAGTAGTGGAGGAGATGGGTATGATTAATGGGTACAAAAAAAATAGAAAGAATAGGCCAGGCACGGTGGCTCACGCCTGTAATCCCAGCACTTTGGGAGGCTGAGGCAGGTGGATCATTTGAGGTCAGGAGTTTGAGACCAGCCTGGCTAACGTGGTGAAAACCCCGTCCCTACTAAAAATACAAAAATAAGCCAGAGATGATGGCAGGCGCATGTAGGTGCAGCTACTCAAGAGGCTGAGGTAGGAGAATCGCTTGAACCCAGGAGGTGGAGTTTGCAGTGAGCCAAGATCGTGCCACTGCACTCCAGCCTGGGTGACAGAGCAAGACCGAACCTGGGAGGTGGAGGTTGCAGTGAGCCAAGATCGTGCCACTGCACTCCAGCCTGGGTGACAGAGCAAGACAAAAAAAAGAAAGAAAGAAAGAAAGAGAGAGAGAGATGAAGGAAGGAAGGAAGGAAGGAAGGAAGGAAGGAAAGAAGGAGTAAGACCTAGTAGTTTGATAGCACAACAGGGGGACTATAGCCAATAATAATTTAATTGTACATTTTAAAGTAACTAAAAGAGTATAATTGGATTGTTTG
The DNA here is from genome assembly GCF_028858775.2 of Pan troglodytes. Taxonomy (NCBI): domain Eukaryota; kingdom Metazoa; phylum Chordata; class Mammalia; order Primates; family Hominidae; genus Pan; species Pan troglodytes. The sequence goes on from NC_086015.1 coordinate 110,542,636, forward strand.
TAACACAAAGGATAAATGTTTGAGGGGGTGGATATCCAGTTTTCCATGATGTGATTATTACACATTGCATGCCTGTACCAAAATATTTCATGAACCCCATAAATATATACGCCTACTATATACCCACAAAAATTTTTTTGAAAAGGTAAGTTCGACCCTCTCCTGCTGGTTTACTCTCATTTTCTCTTGCCTTTCTGCCTTCTGGTATGGGATGGTGCAGCAGAAAGATCATCACCATACACCAGTGCCATGCTCTTAGATTTCCCAGACTCTAGGACAATGAGCCAAATAAATTTCTGTTCATTAGAAACTATCCAGTCTGTGGTATTCTGTTATAGCAACATAAAATGGACTAAAACACTTGCTGATCATATTGTTTATGAAAGCCTCAGAAAAACATCTAAACCCCTTAGCAAAATATAGAAGACATTTTGTTGCTAGTTGTAGGAAATAATAGCTACACTTTATCAGTGCTTACTGCATGCCATTGTGCTAAAGCTCTAAAAACACAATTTATTGTTTATTTTCAAAAAATCTGTGAGAAAGAGGGTGGAATCATTATCCCCATTTTAAACATGATGAAATAGAGAATCTGAGAAATTAAATAATCGCTTAAAGCCACAAGCTACCAAGTGACAGATTTGAGGTTCACCCAAATCTCCTGTCTCCCAGGCCCATTCTCTTAATCACAGTGCTGTACCACCTCCCTTGTTGCTCCAGGTCCATCACTTTCCAGTACTCTCCATTTTAGCCATGCCAACTCCTCTGGAAGATCCCAACATGCTTATCCAGGCTGCCATCCAGAATGTCTTTTCTTACTTGTACTCTTGTAGAAAACACTGACTCCTCTCAAGCACTTTATAAGGAATGGTTTCTAAATCTGTTCTGAAAGCAATTTCTAAGAACTTTCTAAAATGCCACAAGCAGTAACAGGCTTTGGTGTCATTTCATAGCCTCCTGATGTATATGATATTCGGGGGCAGCTCTTACTTGGCACAAATAAGACAGAACATTTCTTAAAGAAGCCTCAATAATTTATATTTATAACTCGTAAAGTAGGTAATAATTTTGGCCAATAGCTTTGGTAGATAAGAGCACAGGTATATAGCCTTCAAAAATGAACACGTATACATTTATACACTTAACAAAAGTAAATGTGAACTAATTTGGCGGGGGGGGTACTATATTCAAGCAAAAGAACATTATCTTGGGAGTCAGACCCACTTGGATTTAAAATTTTCTACCACTTACCATATATGTATTCTAGGGTATGATACTTAGCCCTCTAGGCCTAGTTTTTCCATTTTTAAAATAGGAGTGAAATGACTAGATCATAGGGCTTTGCGAGCATTAAATGAGAAAATGCTTATAAAGATCCCAATGTAGCTCCTAGAAGAGAAACATTTTAGTTGCCTTCCAAACCTCATTTCTCCCCTTTCCTCAGTGCTGCAACTCAAAAACGCCAGCATCAACTATACTACAGACTCTTTAATGAGATCTCATGGGACAACCAAAATATGTCACATCTACTATTTTACTTTACCCTGAAAAAAATCTAGACTGCCACATTTAGAGACTGGAGATGGCAGGAAGTTGAAGGGTTCATTCAAAAAGACCTGGTAGATCTTTTTTATGAAAAGCTGTCAAATATCACGACATCTCCTACTCATGATCAATTTATATCTGCATTACTACAATGGAAGAATCCCCTGCTTCACAGAAGCATTGAAGTTAACCCAGACATTCTTAGAAAAACATTGGTGGGTGACCCTACGCCATTCATTAAGTGCTCTTCTGCACAGAGCCCTGTGGTGGACACCACACAGGCAGTTAACAGAGCTTTTCTCCATGAACTTGAAGTATGTAATTAAATGAGAGAGAGGAGAGAGAGAGAGAAGCAGTCTCCCCGGCTTCGTCTCTGAACTTGAAAGCATTCTGGGTGGTAACAACCGGCAGGACTTCTGGCAGAAGTGGTGGAATCTTTGGGAGCTCTGAAGCACCAAATTGAGACTAGTATGTATGACTGTGTGGCAGCTGCAAGCCCCACACAATGAGAATGTTGGCAAGTCATGCAGAAAATAGAGCCAGGAATAATACTGAGCAGCAACAGCAGAGCCTCTAAACCTGACCATTCCTCCACATGTTTTAAACATATGTTTAGCCTAGCAGGGGTCACAGGGACAGCTGAAAAGCCCCTTCCGAAGCTGTCAGAGACAACATTTGTAAAAGATTCCTGATGCCTTAAAGTGCCAATAAGGGTGTTTTCCTCTCATGTGAGCATGAGATGTGCCTGAGAGAATGCAGCATATAGACCCAGAGGGTGCAAGAGACGTAACCAAGAGACCAAGATATTTCCCTGGGGCCAGGCCACCAGTCCAACTCCCGCAGCAGCTGGAAATTATCGTCTTACGGCCACAGAAGCTGAGAACTAGGCTGTCCCATTTCCCCGCAAGTCCCCTAGGGAAACGCCGAACTGTAGCTGGAACATCTCAGCTTCCAAGCTCTAAACAAAACACCAGGCCTTTTGTCTTACATGGCATATCTCAATAAACATGATTTGGAATGCATAATTTGGTATTGCTAAACTATATAATCAAATAAATTCCTGTTACTGGCAAAAGAGCAGGAGCACCACAGGAGTAACTGCATAGCGAGTTTACCGTAAGTGTGTCTCTGCAAGCTTACTGAATGATCACTTTCTTCATTTGGCCCTTTCTTTTGCTGAAATATTTTGCAAAATAATAATACATCATTGTTCTGGCCCTATTAATATAATAATTGTACAATCTTACCTTAAAAAGAAACTTGGCCAAAAACAAATGAAATCACTTAAAAAACAAAGCAATCCTTTTTTGAGACGAGTGCTCGCCCTGTCACACAGGCTGGAGTGCGATGGCGTGATCTCGGCTCACTGCAACCCCCACCTCCCGGGTTCAAGTGATTCTCCTGTCTCAGCCTCCCGAGTAGCTGGGATTACAGGTGCCCACCACCACACCCAGCTAATTTTTGTATTTTTAGTAGAGATGGGGTTTTACCATGTTGGTCAGGCTGATCCTGAACTCCTGACCTCAGGTGATCCACCTGCCTCGGCCTCCCAAAGTGCTGGGATTACAGGCGTGAGCCACCATGCCCAGTCCATTCCTTTTAAATAATTTCAAATGAAATGGATATGTCATAAAAATTCACAGCTACAAGTGATGCCAAGTCAGTACTCATATCTCTGAATGAAAGATGCAGTGTCGCATTTCAACAAACTAGCACAGAATAATATTGCAAAGACAGATTTAGAAATCCAAAAATCTGTCATGCTGACTTCATAATGAAAAGTTCCTTCTTAGAGTACTTTATAAGTAACTATAAATTCAGCTATTATAGAAATCACTGGAAACCCAAGCCTCTTGCCTCTTGCCAGTCACAATATCATTGCTCCATTTAATGTCGTATGGTGACACCCAAAATTTAGTCTCTCAAGCCAAAGGGAGGGCAGTTATTTTTAGAATCTAGTAAAGTGATTTTGAAAAGCTAGGAGAAACTTCCCTGGGGCGACACAGACATGAAATTAAAGTCAAACCCACACAAGGAAGTTAACAAGATCTCACAAGTCAGAGCATAAAAAGTTTCCTACAGATGGATATGTTACTTTGCAGGACTGTAGTAATCATTTCACTATGTACAATATTTGCTATATATATCAAAACATCATGTTGTATACCTTAAATATATGTATACAAAAAAAAAAAAGTTGGCCACGCATGGTGGCTCATGCCTCTTATCCAGGCACTTTGGGAGGCCAAGGCAGGTGGATCACTTGAGGTCAGGAGTTCGAGACCAGACTGGCCAACATGGTGAAACCCCGTCTCAACTGAAAATACAAAAATTAGCTGGGTGTGGTGGTGGGTGCCTGTCATCCCAGCTACTTGGGAGGCTGAGGCACTAGAATCACTTGAACCTGGGAGGCGGAGGTTGCATGAGCTGAGATCGCACCACTGCACTCCAGCCTGGGTGACAAGAGCGAGACTCCATCTCAAAAACAAAGAAACAAACAAACAAAAAAGTTTCCGAGTGCAGTACTATGGTTCTATCAATAGCACCTCAATAATAAAAGGTGAGCGTAATGACTGGTCCTGAAATAAGCCTGAAAATGTGAGAACGTATACCCAAAGAGCAAGGATACCCAAATGTACATTTATTTCACTGGAACTTTTTTTAAAGAGTGGAGGTTTCCAGTATGAATCACGTCTTGGGTTACTAAATTGCATAAATTTATCAAACACATTTTCAATTATTGTGCTATATTTACCTCTTTCAAATTTAAAAAAGTGTTCCTATTTCTATTCTAAAATATAATAAATATATATATTATCCTTTCCAGTGCTTTTATTGATTGATTGATTTTTTCCATTTTAACATTCTTCTGTGAGTCTTTCAAAACTGAAAAAAAAAAAAAAAAGGCATATCCTAGTGCTTAAAGCTATACTATCTGGGTTCCAGTCCCAACTCTGGCACTACCGATTAGATAGAGTCCTTGAGCAGGTAACTTTACCTCTCTGTACTTCAAACCCCTCACATTTAAAATAGGGTCACAATAACAAGCAGCTTTTAGTATTGTCGTGAGGACTTTAAACAGGTTGAAACATGCAGAACTTCAGGAACAGCACCCGGTACATCATTACATTCACTATGCTATGATCATTATGAATGTTGATCTTTTACATCTGGTCTTAAAATGGGCAGTATTTTCTGGAGAATGTCTTCTACTTGTTCATTTTACCTATTATCACCATGTTTAGCCTGGCTAGATCTCAAAAAAAAAAGTAGTTTCAACAAATCATTTGGAGGCCAAATGTAAAAAGAGCTAACTAAATTAGGAGAAGCTGCTCCAACCAGGAAAGAGACAAGCAAAGGGAAGGATGAACATGTGCTATGATGGCTGGCAGCTTAAAGAGAAGAGCCACACGAGTCTGAATAGAAATATTAGCAGACAAGAAAGCTCTATTTTCTGATATTATTCCAAATAAACAATGGAAGTTTTTTTTTCCTTTGAAGAATCCAAGAATGGCTCAGAAAATTGTCGCATTTCATCATATTACAGTATTTGTTACTAAGCAAAATATTTTCTAGTGATGAATAACACTAGAAGTTACCAGAGAAGCTCTCTCCTCAGAACTACAAAATTTTTCTTTCTTACCATTCACAAATGTTTCAATAATTTTTTTTTTTAACTCTTGGATTTACTCTCCTGTAGAGAACAGCACAACGTTTTCTCCATGTCTCATCAGGATGGTGGAAACAGCAGCCACTGGAAATTCTGCCCACAAATATTCATAAACATATCATCCTGATATAGATATACCCTTCACAGTTGTCAAAGCACCTTCACTTACATTATCTCATGTAATCTTCACAATGATGAAACAGGAGCGGGGAGGTATAGTTTTCCAACAAAAGAAAAACTGAAGCCCAGATAGATGGTTTCTCTGGTTTCTGATGCAATTGCTTCTTCTACCAATGTGTTCCCAAGACAGACCATGGACCTTACTTCCAGGCTGCACCCATGATCACTACACAAACTGCAGTGTTGTTACTAACCTCCACCTGTGATCTATCTCCCTATTTCATCTCAGTGACAAAACTTCCTGGCCTATGTAGCTCGTTAAATCTTAACCCAATGCCAGAGTTCCCAAAGTAAAATTGTCAGGGGGGATTTAACCTAAGTCTTTCTACTAACTTATTGTTAGTTACATACGTCTGCGCCAACAGATGATGAAATTAGAAACCAAAATAACAATAACAAACAACAATAATAATAGCAACTCTCAGGTAGCACTATGATAGACTTTTTATTTACTTTATATTTTATCCTCAAAACAACCCTAAAAGGTAAATTATTAGTATTCTTATTTTGTACATGAAGAAACTGGGTCTCAGGGAAGTTGAGAACTTTAGTGGGGCCACAGAGCTGGTGGTGATTATGTCAGATTTGAAAGCCAACTTCAGCTGTATTCAACCTGCACCCAATTTTCATAATGGTGCATGGTTTTAAATCTCTGAATTCCCAATATCCGGCATGATGTCTACCACATTGTTAGTGCTCATTGACAGTGTTAGTAATTAAAGACAGAACCAATGTATTAGTCTGTTCTCACACTGCTGATAAAGACGTACCCAAGATTGGCTAATTTATAAAGGAAAGAGGTTTAATGGACTCACAGTTCCATATGGCAGGGGAGGCCTCCCAATCATGGTGGAAGACAAATGAAGAGCAAAGGGACAGCTACATGGTGGCAAGCAAGAGAGAGCTCATGTAGGGAAACTCCCCTTTATGAAACCATCAGATCTCATGAGACTTTTTCACTATCATGAGAACAGCATGGGAAAAACCCAACCACATGATTCAATTGCTTCCCACCAGGTCCCTCCCATGACACATGGGAATTATGGGAGCTGCAGTTCAAGATGAGATTTGGGTGGGGACACAGCCAAACCATATCAACCAAAACAAGATGTACATTCTCCTGACTGCACTGGACATCTCAATTTTCCTATATGATGCTCACTCCCAGTTTTCTATCCTGTGGGAGCTGCTATCTTGCATTCCTCTTAATTCAGTGGCCTGGAGGAGTTGATGTTGCATATTCTACACTGCTGCTGCCAAAAAATTGCCCTTCACCAGCCCTGAGCATCCTCTGCTGAGGCACACTTGCTCCCTTATGCACTTTCCTACATCTTTATCTCCATCATCTGGTGAGCTCCAGGACACATCCTAAATTCCTTAATAGCTCTAGCCACCTAAGACAAAAATCTACAGCTCCTCATCTGCCACCACATTTTTCTTGACCTTCTCAATGTCAAACAACTACAACTATGATCCACTTCAGCCATTTTGCAGCCTATCATCTCTTGGAAATGTCCCAGCTTGAAAGTTTTCATATTTGTATCTCCCTTCTCTGGCTTCCACCACTCATCACTCCTTTATTGAACCTGATCATTTTTCTTCCACTTTTTTCAACAATCTGCAGCCTAATAAACATATCTCCTGCCTCCCTCACATCTTTGCTGTTTCCTTCACCACAACTCTATTCCCTCTACTACAAATATGCTCAATCTTCCATCACCTACAAAATCTTTCCCACAAACCTACTCAAAATCAATTGTTCTTCTATATCTGCCCTTAATATTTGTCCATTTACTTGAAACTTATAATTTGAGTAAGTCCATATGTAGAAATTTAGCCTTTTAGAAATTTACTCCAAGACTATACAAAAAGGCATAAAAAAATTATGGCATGACTTCTGCATATTTCTGTGAAAATGCCTCAAATATCAGGAAAAAAATAATGACATAACAATATCTTTTCACATTAGCAACTTCTTATCCAACTACAAGCAGATCAGGATAACTGGCCAGCCACATGCAGAAGATTGAAACTGGACCACTTCCTTACACCATATACAAAAATCAACTCAAGATGGATTAAACACTAAATGTAAAACCTAAAACTATAAAAGCCCTGGAAGATAACCTAGGAAATGCCATTCTGTACATAGGCCCTGGCAAAGATTTCATGACAAGCATGCCAAAAGCAACTACAACAAAAACAAAAATTGACAAATGGGACCTAATTAAACTAAAGAAACTCTGCACAGCAAATGAAACTATCAACAGAGTAAACAGACAAGGTACAGAATGAGAGAAAATATTTGCAAACTATATATCCAACAAAGGTCTAATATCCAGAACCTATAAGGAATTTAAGCAAATTAAGAAGAACAGACAAACAACCCATTAAAAAGCGGTCAAAAGACATGAACAGACACTTCTCAAGAAGACATATACACAGCCAGTGAGCATATGAAAAAACACACAACATCACTAATCATTATGGAGATGCAAATCAAAACCACAGTGAGATACCATCTAGGTGATAATAATTATTATTAACAAGAATAAGAATTATTAATAAGAATAGTCAGAATGGCTATTATTAAAAAGTCAAAAAATAACAAATGCTGGCAAGGTTGTGGATAAAAGGGAACACTTATACACTGCTGGTGGGAATGTAAATTAGTTTAACTATTGTGGAAAGCGGTGTAGTGATGTCTCAAATAACTTAAAACAGAATTAACACTCAACCCAGCAATCCCAATTGGGTATATACCCAAAGGAATATACATCATTCTACCATCAAGACACATGAACACCTATGTTCACTGCAGCACTATTCACAATAGCAAAGACAGAATCAACCTAAATACCCAGCAACAGTCAGTAGAACGGATAAAGAAAATGTGGTGTATATACACCATGGAATACTATGCAGCCATAAAAAAAATGAGATCATGTCCTTTGCAGCAAGATAAATGGAGCTGGAGGCCATTATCCTAAGCAAACTAACACAGAAACAGAAAACCAAATACTGCATGTTCTTACTTACAAGTGGGAGCTAAACATTGAGAACACATGGACACAAAGAAGGGAACAGCAGACGCCAGGCCTACTTGAGGGTAGGAGGAGGGAGAGAATCAAAAAACTACCTATTGGATACTATGCTTATTACCTGTGTGATGAAATAATCTGTACACCAAACTCCAGTGATATGCAATTTTTCTGTATAACAAACCTACACATGTACCCCGAACCTAAAATAAAATTTAAAAATTAAAAATAACTAAATAAAATAATATTGGTTTGAAAGACAAAAAAAATTTTAATTAGAAAAATACAAGCAATCACCTTTAAATTCAGATTGGTAACTCTTTCTAGATTCACTTGATTCTGTTTTCTTAAGTCTCATAGAGAAGAGCTGCTTTCAGTGTTTTCCAAGGACCAATCCTTCTTTTGTGCTTACTCAGCATGAAACAGTCTCTTTGAACTTATAGTACATGAAAGTCAGACGTGCTGCTCTTTTGTAGTAACATTTCCCCAAACCACGTTTTTATCATTTCTGATGAAAGTATATGTTCTTTCTCAGATACAACTCAGCTTAAAAATAAAAATATATACATTTATGCCTTAAAAATGGGATACTGTTACTTTATACTATACGCCTATTCATATTTAGGCAAGAAAATCTTTGATGGAAAAGAAAAAATCAAAATTCTTAAGTTTTGGAGTAAAATATGAAGTTCTATCTTATGACTTTAGATAATTAAATAAAAAAATTTTGATGTGAGATACAAAATTTAAAGATTCTCATATGAATATTCTATATTCATGTGGATTTATTTATATTTAAATTTATTTATATTTATTTTTATTTTATTAATATTTATTATATTATTTATTAATAAATATTTATTTCTATAAAATATATAACAATAAATATTTGTTTATATTTATTTTATTTATATTTATTATATTATGAGGCAAACATAACCAGAATGCTGCAAAAAAGGAATGTTTTTTAGTCAAGTTACTATGCAATGCCTATTACTTTAGAATAATATTAAATTCAAAATAAGATTTCATTTATATCAGTAAATATAAAATTATTCCTTGATTCCTATCAAATAAATACCATACACTCTAAGTGAACATCTATTGAGAATACAGCAAACTAGTGGTCTCTGTTCTCTAAGATTGGATCCATCTTCCTCTTCTCTGTGATTTACCTCCAGGGGGCAGTACAGTTCTGATGATGGGCTCTGGAATTTGACTGCCCTAGCTAGAATCTCTGCCCTGTCAGTTTCAGTTACATAAACAAGGGCAACTTATTTAACCTGAGCCTTAGTTCCTCATGCATAAAATGAAAAAGAATAGAACCTACTTCATAGGATTGTTATAAGGATGAAATAAGAAAATGTCCAGTATATAACAAGTACTCTTTCAACATTCGTTGCTATGATTTATTAGCATTATATTAGGTTTCCCTGCGACATCATCATTAAACATAATTTATTAAACCCATATATTTTAAGCACCTAATGCATGTAAGGCACTGTAGGTTATGATGCTAAAAACACAACACAATCCCTCTTCTCCATAAATTCTGTCAGGTGGGGAAAAACACACATATAAATTATAAATAGAACAATACAGTAAGACCAATATATGAAGTACTGCAAAAGTACAAGAAGGGTAGATGTCATTACCTCCAACAGGCTAAAAAAAATTAGGGGCTTCTTATCATTGCTGGAGGATGAGTACATGGATCAAATCGAGTTGGAAATGAAAATGCCACCTCCCAGTCTCCTTCCCCTCAACCCTCCACCCAGCCTTGGGCACCACTCTTAGCTGTTTGGACAAAGGCATGTGACCTAGGCTCAACCAATTAGATGCTCTTGAGTAGACCTTTGATTCTTGAGAGAGAGAGATGCCAGGTTGCTGGAAGAGTCAGAGATATTCTTGGCCCCCCATAGCAGAGGCCAGAGGCTAGTGGCCAACAGTACACTGGTGTGTTGCCAGAAGCAGCACTTGAAATGGCAGCAGGAATAGTGACTGATCCTCAACAGCCTGCTTCAATGGTGTGATCTCAGCTGGATCCTCAGCTGTTTACTGTCCCTTGACTTCCAATCTCTTTCTAAATCTGATCTCTAGTCCTCTCACCAATTTGTAAGAAACTCAATATCCTTCCAACAAATTATTTTTCTGCCTATGTTGGACAGAGGTTTTCTGTTAGTTGCAACTAAGAACCCAGACTTGTACCTTGAGTCATGAAGTAAAACTTTCCAGTCTCATTGGGACACCGTCTCCAGCTTTCCAAATGACCTCTAATTACCACTTTCTTCTATGTTAATTAAGATACTATTATGTTGCCTATTTCAGTGTAAATGGACTTCTTGATTGTGACATTTTATCTCAGCAAAACATGTATCACAGAAAGTATTGTCTAAATTTTCATTTAGCAAAAGAATCTATTGTTTCTACTTGACACAAAAATAATTTTCTATTATTCATCCCTTCCACATAAGACCCCCTTACTCTTCTTTTTATGATAAGCAATAAAGAAGAAAGAAAATAATGTACAGGGAAGAACAATGCAAGGAAATGGAGAAACAAGGAATCATTTATTGGTTTCCTGTAGAAATCAACAAGCCACTCTTATCTTTGTATTCCTCTTAAGTTGATCAAATTGGCATTTTTGTAAAAAGTCAAATATCAGCAACTAGTTGCTTAAAGTAGAAGTTTCAGATGCAGGCACATCCCAGCCTGTGGACCTCTGCTGGAGGATGAACAGGTGAAAAGGATTGAGTTGAAAATGCCCATTCCTCTAAGAGGCTCTCAAGGACCACCAGGTAGGGAAACAATTCTTGGAGAATCTCTTATGTGAACACAGTAGAGAGAAAGATCCTGTACCCTGAACTAGTACTGAAAAAAGAAAGATGAGCTGTCCTTCATTATTTGCGCTGTAGGGTATACAGGCAACAAAACCCAGTGAGAACATTTAATAAAACATTGTCACTTTCATATCCCCAAATTTCTTCCTTGCCCTTTATCACTTCCCAGCTGTCTCCAGATTTTATTTCGTATCCACTTGAGCTATGAGGTCAGAGTTAAGCCTTCAGGAATGTGTCTCTCTATAGGCAGAAACCTGACTCTTCCTGAAAAAACCCTTAGTAGACCTTGGGAAAACTGCAGTTGCTATCACATGTACAGAGAGAGCTTTTGCAGTCACTGGATGTTAAATGTTCTTTTTGTTGGACTGCCAAAAGGTTACTGCTCCCTTGAGAACTGAGCCAGTTCCTCTAAACCCCTCCCACTGACTCATATGTTTGTCTGGCTGCAGCTGCTAAAAAAGATGGGAATTTAAAAGCTGCTACACAAGTGCAAAAGCAATCACCAAAACAGTGGCAATATCCTCAGGTCTTAGACCGAAAATATCCATACTGAGAAAGGCATAGGGTTAGGAGAAGAACATTAGATACAAAATACTGGAATACAGAATGGATAAAGATGAAAAGAAACAAGAAGGAAATCACGGGGTTCTCAGGGCTGGAAATTATTTTCTTCTGTGACCTTGCTAAAGGCCATCTCATGGATTTATTTTTTCGGCCCTGTGGTTAAGTTTTCTTTGACCTAGATTTCCATGGAGGTGGGTATTGATAAGTTGTCCACCACTGCAATATTATAATCATATTTTTCAACAATGCTGAGAGAACTTAAAAAGTATATTATCATCATTATTATTTCCTCATTACTTCCATCCTAACAATATCCCAGTGGGTATTTCCTAAGCAAAGTAAACATTTCTTAGCTCTCAAGTTCTTGTATACAAATCTCATGTTTCATTCGGCAGAGCCCTGAAAACATTGATAAGCCAGCACTGTTGTCATCCAGGACTCTAACACCATTTCTGCAGCCTCTCTTCACCCCTCCCCCTTCTATACTGAGAAGTGTTCTCAAGTTTTCCCATCTTTGTCATCAATCAGGAAAGTGATCTAATAAGCACTGATCCAAGGTGTGATGGAGAAAGGGTACTTCCATTCTCGGCAATTATTCACCTTCGAAAAGAGACAAAGGGAAATGATGATGGCCACCACACAGGAATTGCTAATAATAGGACTTTTATTCAAAAGTTTGAGAGAGAATTAGGTAAGGGAAGCCTTCCTAGAGAGCCCTCAAATAACACTGTTGAGACACATAGAAGGTACGGCTCTCTAAAATACTGAAATGTTTTCCATGGATGCCTGTTACATTACAAATCCTGAACAACTCATTTAATCCAAAAACAGCTGAAACACTATTTGCTGCACCCATTTAACCCATGTGAAACCCGTGCCCATAGATCAGAAATGTCATCTTTAGTGTTAGAGAATGTTCTGTCTTACCAGAATCTGTCTCTTCCATTGCCTTTCTTCATCTGTTATAAAAGCAGGGTGTTCTTTCTTAAGGTTTATTCATCCTAAGAGAGCACTTGAGAATTCCACTAACTGTATCTCACTTTCTTGTTGTAGCTGTAACCCTGTCACCACCAAACCCATTATTTTGCATGAATGTCTCTGACAATACGTACATAATCCACAGACAACTCCATCTGATGTTGTCTTTAGATCTTGCTTAGAGGGGTCTTGTCAAAATCTCCATGGATTCATTTTCTGCCAGTTTCTCTGTGTATTTCCACAAAGATCTGAAACTATTTATAAACTGCTTCACTTCCTGGAAATTTTTTGTTACTCCAAGGAAACTTCTAAGGTTTTAGAGCATCGCTTTGGAACTGGCTGCTTTGGCACTGACCCTACTTTTTTGATTCTGGGGGAAAATGTTCCAAAAACTCATGTTTAAATAATCTCAGCTAAATTGCTTATGTTATTTCATAAAATCATTCCTCTGCAGCAAAACTGTAAACACTTAGAGGATAGGAAATATGCCTGCCGTTTGTTTGTCTGTTCACTCATTTAATTATCATCATCGTCATCATCCATCCCGATGCCTACCACATCTCCCCTGCATACAGTGGGGACACAACAACATTCAGGTAATGGATACTGAACTGGGTCATTCAATATTCAAGGCTGTGTCTTTGTAGGCCAAACATTTTTGTCTATACAGACAAATGAAAATGGAGATGTTAAAATAGTTTGGTCTACGAAATACAAACTGACACTTGTCTCCTAGCTAAGAAATGTATCAGTGTAGAGCTGGTGAGGAATTATATTATTCACTTTCTAGAACACTGGCTAATGACACTCCAACTTGTCATCAAATAGTTATACATCTCAAGGAGCTAGGTCTCCTTGCCCTTTAAAATCTCCAGTGAAGATGTAGAAGAAAACTTTATGTTTCACATTCTTTATTTAGATGCATTATAGCATCAGATGTTTTTTTCTGCCCTCTTTTTTACTTTAGCCATTACTTCTCACAGTAGTGTTTGTAATATATGCACATGAGAATTAACTTATTGTTAAGCTTTTTAACTTAAGCTGTTATTACTCATTAGCCATCATTGTTGGTGTACATTTAAGAATTTTGACTTTAAATGTTACTATTTAAAATGTAAAATTACCCTTGTTAGAGTAACCTATGGATCAGCATTCAGTAAGGTACCACCTGCAAATATCCAGTCCTTTTTTTGTGTTTTAAAATACAAATAAATCATTAGACTTAATGGCTATTGGACAAGTCAAACCCATTTTTACCTCATTATAATAGTCAAATTTTCAACCCTATTTTAAATGGGGTTTACAGGACTCTATGGCCTAGATTGGATCTTAATTTTGAGTAGTAACATTTAGGACATGGCTTGGCTCTTTTGTGCAATATTAATGAGGAATATATATTTGTATATGTATATACTTGTGTATTTGAGGATATATGTATTCATAGTCAAGATTTTGTTGATACACTCCTATAAAGATCATCTCTCTCACTTGAATCCCAAACAGATCCAGACCCCTTTAAGTATAACAGAAAGCAAATTGTTTACAGAAATAAAAAAAAAAATCTGCATTGAGCACTTCTACATGCCCATGTACTCAGATTCTCCTAACAACCCTACCAGGTGGCCATTATTATTCATATTTTATAAAAGAAGAAACTGTATCACAGAGGAGTTATTTTCTCCAGCTCTCATGGCCAGTAAGTAAAAGAGCAAAAATTGCCTGACTGCAAAGCCAGTACTCTTTCCACTACACCAGACTTTTAGAGGACACAACTGAGAATCACAACAAAGATAACTGCTTGCATAAAACTTTGTGACCCTGCAAAGTGCTTGCAAACATTTATTTGTGAGATATTTTCTTGGAAGAATAAAACTCATTTTCCCATAAATACAATACTAATGTTTTTGTCGTAAGCTAGAACACAAAGCTTGTTTTGCCCAAAATGTGTTTAAATAAATCACACTTTAGGATTAAAAACATAATAATAGTACTGCTAATGTACATATATTTCAATCTAAGTTGTCTTACCCTGTGGCCATATCATAAACTTCACCAAGTACTCGTTCTCAAAATACAATCATGGAATATGAGAACCAGAAATAACCATATAAATAGGATGGCCAACCCTCTTAGTTTTCCCAGGACTTTGGGGTCTCCAGGACAAGGGACTTTCAGTTTTAAAACAGAGACTAAAAAGATTCCTAGGACATTTCACTGCTGAAACTGGGAAAGTACCAAGCAAGCCGGGACAAGTTGATCATCCAGCAAACCATCTGGTCTAACCTCCTCATTTCACAGGTGAGGAAGCCAAGATTCATAGAAAACACATGTGTTCATAGAAAAAACACATGACACTTCTACACTTCTTCTCTTTTAGTCTTTATACAGATTCATTCAGCCTTCAGATATCCAGTAATTTCCCAGAGTTAGTCACTAGTTTAATTGCTCATAATTTTCCACTCTCCATTAAGATTTGTATGTCAGGGACCAAATCTGTGTTCCCTTTGTATTTTCAGCACCTAGTCCAGTGCCTGACTCAGGGTATGCAACTTGATGTATGTTTGTTGACTGCCATTGAAGGACTAGATTGTATGCTTGGGGGACTGAGGTCTTTATTCAAGTTGTATTGGATTACAGGGACAATTGTGTGTCGAAGATGGAAAGCTAAAAGCTGCAGTAGGCAACATCTTTACCAATTAAATTTTCCTTTATTTCCTGCATTTTATAGGCAGGTATTACTTTATAATAAAAATAAAAGGCATTTTTAAAAGAAAAACCATCAGTGCCTTGTGTTCCCCTGATTAACCAGAGGAATGCTGATTCAGGAGGTGAAGATCATGCCATAGGATAAATTACTGTCTTAAGTGTCCTGCTTGCCAAGGTTTCCGCCGACAGCGCAACACCCATGCATCATATTCTCCTCCTTCATTGTCCCTCACCTGTTGTCCTCACAAATTACTCGTGAAGAAAAAAAAAGAGCGCGCGAGCAATCCAGCGAATAGATCCCAATCTTTGATTTATTACTATATTATTGAATGGCCCCAGTTCCTGTTCATATTGAAACCTGAACTGACAGTGCAATGTGCTTAAAAATGGATGTAGCATTTGAGATATGAGATTTCAAAGCAGGGAGTTTTTATCCAGCTGTGCTGCATCTCCACACTTGCCAAAATGCTTATGTTTCCACTTGGTGCTGCCGAGTTACATTTTTCCCTCTTAAAAAGATGAGAACCATGTGCCAGAACTCATTAAGAAATAACCCAGTAATCAGGCTGGTTCCCAAGTAGCTTTTTGACACCAAGTAACTTTCTTTGATCAGTAGAAAATGGTACATTATACTCACTATAAACCTTCAAGTGGGAGACACTGCCAAGAAATTCCGAGAGATGAAAACACCAGAATTTTGAAGTTGACCCACAACTGTTTCTTTATTTCACAGTACACTGTAATTCAAAGAGTTTCATTCATTTTGAAAGTGTTTCTACCCTCACTTAAAAACATCCTTTTTCATTTTCCCGTCTTGTTGAAACTCACAGAGTATCATTGTCCTATAACTTGAAATTGTGCCCTAGAATTATTTTATTACAGTGCAAAAGTAGATGTCCAGAGATCCAAAGGCTACAGTTTGTTACTTGATGGTGCACAAAACCACATAAATGTTGCTATGTGTTCAGCTTCTTCACTCTCAGCCCTTGCTTGCTCATTTCCAAAGTTTAAAATAAGCAGTGAATGCAGATTGGCAGAGAAAAAAATCCCATCACCAAAGGACAGTATAGAGACTGAATGTTTGATATCTAGGAAAGGTAACTCTACTCTTTCTTTAAGAAAGGCTATGAGAGGTTTGTGTGTATTTTCTTTATGTAGACCAGGGATAATTTTAGCATCAGTTTGTAAGGTCACTTTCTTCTGCTCTAATGGCTACTTTCCTTAGAATTGCCAAGGACAACAAACCCCAAAACCATAGTTCCCCTTACGACAGCTCTGATTAGCTCGATGCCAAATACAATCAGAACAGCATTCAACCATTTGGGCAGAAACACAGAAACAAACTCTAGTACAGGCATACCTCACTTCATTGCCCTTCCTTTTACTGCTCTTCACAGATAATAGCATTTTTTGTTTTTTTACAATTGGAGTTTTGCAGCAAACCTGAGTCGAGCAAGTCTATCAGCGCAAATTTTCCAACTGCACGTGCTCACTTCGTGTCTCTGTGTTACACTTCAGTAATTCTCAAAATATTTCAAATATTTCATTATAATTATATATGTTGTGGTGATCTGTGATCAGCGATCTTTGATGTTACTACTGTAATTGTTTTGGGGCACCACAAATTGCACCCACATGACAGCAAGCTTTTTTTTTTTTTTTTTTTTTTTTTTTAGCGATGGAGTATCACTGTGTGGCCCAGCCTGGAGGGCAGTGGCGCAATCTTGGCTCACTGCAACTTTCGCCTCCTGGGTTCAAGCAATTCTCCTGCCTCAGCCTCCCGAGTAGCTGGGATTACAGGCACCCACTACCAGGCCAGCTAATTTTTGTATTTTTAGTAAAGATGGGGTTTCACCATGTTGGCCAGGCTGGTCTCAAACTCCTGACCTCAAGTGATCCACCTGACTCAGCCTCCCAAAGTGCTGGGATTACAGGCATGAGCCACCACGCCCAGCCATGACAGCAAACTTAATCAATGTTGTATGTGTTCTGACTGCTCTACCAACTGGCCATTCCTACATCTCTCTCCCTCTCGTATAGCCTCCCTTTTCCCTGAGACACAATCTTGACATTAGCCAAGTAATAACCCTGTAAGTGTCCAAGTGAAAGGAAAAGTTGCACATCTCTCATTTTATATCAAAAGCTAGAAGCGATTAAGCATAATGAGGAAGACATATTGAAAGCCAAGACAGGCCAAAAAGCTAGGTATTTTGTACCAGTTAACCAAGTAGTGAATGCAAAGAAAACTTTCTCAGAGCAAATTAAAAGTGCTGCTCCAGTGAACACATAAATGATAAGAAAGCAAAACAGCAATGTTGCTGATATGAAGAAAGTTTTAATGGTCTGGATAGAAGATCAAACCAGCAACAATATTGCCTTAAGCCAAAGCCTAATCTAGGATAAGGCCCTAACTCTCTTCAATTCTATGAAGGGTGAAAGAGGTGAGGAAACTGCAGAAGAAACATTTGCTAGTGAAGGTTAGCTCACGAGGTTTAAGGAAAAAAAAACTCTATAAAACAAAAAAGTGCAAGGGGAAATGCTAATGTAGAAGCTACAGCAAATTATCCAGAAGATCTAGCTAAGATCATTGATGATGATGGCTACAGAAAACAACAGACTTTCAATGTAGACAAACCATCCTTCTATTGGAAGAAGATGCCATATAGGACTCCATATGGGCATAGAGAAAAATTTCACATTGCCACTTCCATGTTCCAGGGAGGAGAAATCAACACCTGGCTTCAAGCTTCAAAAGACAGGCTGACTCTCTTGTTAGGGACTAATGCATCTGGTAACTTCAAGTTGAACCTAATGTTCAGTTACTATTCCAAAAATCCTAGAGCTCTTGAGAATTATGCTAAATCTACTCTGCCTCTGCTTTACAAGTAGAACAACAAAGCCTGGATGATAGCACATCTGTCTATAGCATGTTTTGCTGAATATTTTAACCCCACTGTTGAGACCTACTGTTCAAAGAAAAGATTCCTTTCAAAATATTACTGCTCATTGACAAGACTCTTAGTCACTCAAGAGCTCCAATGGAGAAATACAAGTAGATTAATGTTTTCATGCCTGCTAATACAACATCCATTTTGCAGCCCATGGATCAAGGAGTAATTTTGACATTCAAGTCTCCTTATTTAAGAAATATATTTCATAAGGCTATAGCTTCCCCTATAGATAGTAATTACTCTGATAGATCTGGGCAATGTCCATTGGAAACCTTCTGGAAAAGACTCACCATTCTAGATGCCATTAAGAACATTCATGATTCATGGAAGGATTTCAAAACACCAACATTAGCAAGAATCTGGAGGAAGTTGATTCCAGCCTTCATGGATGACTTTGAAGGGTTCAATAATTCGAGAGGAAGTAACCATAGATGGGGTAGAAATAGTGAGAGAACTAGAATTAAAAGTGGAGCCTGAAGACGTGACAATTGTTGCAATCTCATAAAACTTGAACAGATTGGGAGTTGTTTCTTATGAATGAGCAAAAGAAGTGGTTTATTGAGGCGGAATCTACTCTTGGTGAAGATGCTGAGAACATGTTAAAATGACAACAAAGGATTTAGAATATTACATAAACTTCCCTGATAAGGCAGTGGCAGGGTTTGAGAGGATTGACTCTAATTTTGAAAAACGTTCCACTGTAGCGAAAATGCTACCAAACAGCATTGCATGCTGCAGAGAAGTCTTTCATCAAAGGTAGTCAACTGATGCAGCAAAAAACACTGTTGTTTAAGAAATTGCCATGGCCACTCCAACCTTCAGCAACCATCACTCTGATTAGTTAGCATCCATCAACATCAAGGCAAGACCTTACGGCAGCTAAAAGATTACAACTCACTGAAGGCTCAGATGATCATTAGCATTTTTAGTATAAACAATTTTTAATTAAGATATATACATTGTTTTTTAGACATAACACTATTGTATTCACAGCAGTCTACAGTATAGTGTAAGCATAACTTTTATAGGGAGTGGGAAACCAAAACATTCATGTGATTTGCTTTATTTCAATATTCACTTTATAGCAGTGGCCTGGAAGTGAACCCGTGCATGTATAGTGGTGCCCGTATCAGAATCCCCAGTCAATTTCCACATCTAGGACACACTGAAATACATTCATCCTCACCCAGCTGCACCTACCCTATGAACCACTGCTCTAGTACCCATAGCCTTTCACTGATACCATCATCAGCTGTGGCCAGGATCCCGCTAATCAACCTGCCACTTCAGGTAACAGATAACCACATTTGAATTGCGCACAGCCTGTGACCCAGCAGGCCTACTTGAAGGAATTTATTCTACAGATATTTGCACAAGAAGGAAAGAACATGCAAGTGGCAATGTGAAATTTTACCACAGCTCATATAATGAAAAAGGAGGAAAACACACTAATGAACTGATTAAATTAATTCTGTTGAAACAACGAAATTCTAATTCAGCTGTTAAAAAAGGAATAGGTACATCTATATTTGTGGACATATTAGAGAGAAGACTAACTCAGCTCCTCACTGGTTTTGGCAGCCTCTGAACAGGCTTTTAGTCATCATTTTAGATAAAAGCTGAGCTGAGAAAAGGGATCTTGGAGTTGGGCCCATATGACACTTTCATAAGAACACTGAGAAGGTTTTGTTACATCAAAACCACAAGCTTTGTAGGAAAACTTCCTAGCCTGTATGGCAGAGCACACTGGGCTGACGCACATTTGCTACAGCTGTACCAAGATATTATTCCCCTCAAAGTGGCCAGGGCAGGGCCCAGAGCCACCTGGACCTGTTGCTACCAGCGGTGAGCAGCCTCTTCTCTTCACTCCAGAGTGCTGCCCAAATATCAACATTTCCATGTGTGCCATACAGGTTTGGGAAGTGGTGAATGTCAGGAACTGCTTTTAAAACATCAAAGGTTACCTGGCACTGGTATCACTGCTTGTCTCAAAGGCAAATTTCCAAAGCAAAGGAAACAGATCATTGACTGTAACTAGAGCAACCTAAGCAAAAGAATAAAGATACCTTGGGCTATTTGAACCCTTTCCCCCTTATACCTTAAAGTCACTTTGAAATGCTAAGTGAAGGAAACCATATACAAAAAATTGTATGATATATGACTCCGTTTATGTGGAATGTCCAGAAACGGCAAATCCATAGAAACAAAGTAGATTAGTGGTTGCCTGAGGCTGGGGCAGGAATACAGATTAAAGGCAAATGGGCATGAGGAATCTTTCAGGAATGATAGAAATGTTCTCAAATTGGATTGCGGTAATGGTTGCACAAGTCTGTAAATTTACTAAAAAATCAATGAATTGTAAACCTAAGATGGGTGATTTTTACAATATAGAAATTGCGTCTCAATAAGATTCAAGAAATACTTGGAAGGAATATTAAACAACTTATAATTTTAGCCATATTACTTATACTTCTAAACAAAAGAAGTATATATAAGTTATAAACAAGTAGTGCATATTTATATGTTTTTTTAATTTTAAAAAATACTATATTTTAAAAAACAAAAAGAATGTATTTTCTCTTGAATAGGCACAGAAAAATGACTAGCAGGAAATACAAGGAATTTTGTTTTTAATGGGTGAGAATGGAGTTTCCTTGCCGGGAAATTTTGACTTCTTACTTTATGCTTTTTTTTTTTTTTTTTTACCATTAGATATTTTTATAGGCAAAAATTCCCTTTATTTAAAAATATATAAATTATCCTTAATGTCTGCGTTTTTCTTTTGATCTCAAATAGGCTTGTCACCAAAGTTCTCAGAACATATATTATTGATTAAATATTTCATGTCCAGAATAAAAAGGTAAAGTATTTGCTGATTCTGGAAAAAATGTTAAGGATCTAACACACTGTCCCTTGACGAATGCACTGGGTGACATTCTGCAGAGTAGGTTTATGTTCTGCTTATAGTTTAGAAATAATTTAAGATCAGGGGTTGGCAAACCTGTTCTTAAGGAGCCAAATAATAAATATGGTTGTTTTCCCAGGCCATATTGTCTCTGTCCAAACAACTCTGCTATTATAGCTTAAAAGCAGCCATGGAGAATATATTTTAAAATGGCTTGGCTGTGTTTGCCAACTCCTATATTAAGTGGTGAAATGAACAATTTTTTAAGATTTGCTTGAAAATATATTAGAAAAATATAACCAGCACATCAAGCCCATGACTTCACAACTATTATTTACTTGGGAGGAAATTAAACTTATGTATGTTTTTAAAAGGCTGGAGATTTAAAGAAAAATATTAAGCAGGTTACAGAATAGATGGTCCATGGTATGACGAAAATAATAAAAGATATTTGCAAATGGCAAACATTTGGGAAAACTTCACTTGAACATAAATAACAGCTTCTTACCAACAATAAACCATGGGATGAGGAAAATCTCTCCACACTAGGTAATTCTTCCCAGTGACCCAATTCAGTATTTGAGACAATGCTCCTTGAAAGAAATATTAAAATGTAGATTAAAAATCCCCAAAGGGAAGGGTCCTTAATATTTGCTGGATTATGGAAGCTATGGACCTGCTCTGCAGAAAAAAAAATATGTACTGAAAAACTGTGCTCCCTGACACACATCCAAATTTAGAGACCTCAAAGTGGTAAAAAAACAAGACAGCATACACAACGATATTATTCAAAGGCTTTTCCAGGCACTCTAGCGCACATGACCTGCGCTCAGCACCGGGCTCAGCAAAGCACACAGATCAAGAATACAGTGCCCTTTGGGAACCTGTGCCCTCCTCAAATACCAATTGTGATGACATAGGAAGCTGAGGAGGGTCAAAATAAGGGATGCTGCTGTTAAGCCCAGCCCCCATTCAGTTCCACAATTCCGGTCAGAAACAAAAGAGACTTCACATTCCAACACAGGGCCATCATTTCCAAATTGATAACTCAGTCATCACAGGGTGTTTCTACCTAGGAAAATTAGGAGTGAGAAAGGGCAAGAGAAAGGGTGGACGGTAGGGAGCAAAAGGAGCTGGCATTGTTGAACACCATGCATGGGCTATGCACTAGACAAAGGCTGTTTTATTGAGTGCTCACAACAAATCCACGAGGTAGATATAATTATCTCCATTTTAGAGAAAAGGAAATGGAAACATTTGCCAAGATTTATCTCCTTTGTCTCATCAAGATGGAACACTTGTAACAGTAATAATGAACAGTAATTATTGGTCTATAAACATGTTTTATCATTTTATGTTTCCCTGTTAGCTTGTTCATGCTACTAGAATCTCCTTTCTATATCTATATTCTACTAAATTATACTTGGCTTTAAGACTCAGCTTAAGCACTGCTTTCCCCAACAAGCCTTCCCTAACACTCTCCCCTATTCTCAATTCACACCTGCCTTGGTTTTAAGTTCCACAGGACTCTACCCTGCTACATAATTCCATAGTAACACTCCACTTTAACTGCTAACTTGCTTGCCAGTCTCCCCCAATAGACTAAAATCTCCGTGGACGTTCAGAGATTATTTTTATTGACTTCCCTTCTCAGAGCTTAATACTATGTCTGCCACAAAGTAAGGACTCAGTAACATCTGCTGAATGAATGAATGCATGAAGAAACTGCATTGCCCAATGTCTAATTAGCATGTAAGTTGTAGAAGCAGGATCTGAACCTAGTCATTCTTTCCATTATACCATAATGTGAGTATGAAAAAAATAAATTATTGGCCAGGTGTGGTGGCTCACACCTGTTAATCCCAGCAGCACTTTGGGAGGCCGAGATGGGCAGATCATGAGGTCAGGAGATCGAGACCATCATGGCTAACAGAGTGAAACCTCGTCTCTACTACAAAAATTACAAAAAATTAGTCAGGCCTGGTGGCATGCTCCTGTAGTCCCAGCTACTCGGGAGGCTGAGATAGGAGAATCTCTTGAGTCCAGGAAGCGGAGGTTGCAGTGAGCCGAGATCACGCCACTGCACTCCAGCCTGGGCGAGAGAGAGAGACTCCGTCTCAATAAATAAATAAATAAATAAATAAATAAATTACTATTTTAGCTTTAGGATATTAAAAGATAGTCCATCAATGACTCGATTGCTCCGAATTGCTTGGGGAATCCTTTTGGAAGTACCATAAACTAGCCTATAAGGGACAAAAGAACATTTAGAAAGTAATTTTTAGGATGGACATTATTAAAATGTCTGAAATTCAAGGAAAATTAACATTCTGTTGTGCAAAGGAGCTGAATTTTTATCAGAATTAAACTCCTAATGAAATGGGAAGTGGCAGTACAGAGCTCAAAAATAAAATCTTCAGAGTCAAGTAAGTTTATCCTTGTTGTGCAGTTTCTCTAACTTCATAGCAGGCCAAAGTATTTCTGTTACTGCATTTTTAACAAACTTTCAGGAAGGTACAGTCCATATCAAATTGCCTCTGAGATTTCCCTAGAGTAGTTCACAATCCTGGAGTATCCAGGAATCTACACATACCCGCATCTGACTGGGAAGCAAGATGAGCTCACAATGAATGCTAAGTTGTAATTCTTACATCTCTTGAGATTTTTCAGATGGTGTGGAATGTGAAGGGTCCTGGAGGTCTGCCAGAGTGAATCCCCATCCTGCAGGGGCTGAGGCACCCAGCTGCTACCAGTACTACCACCATGGTGAGTTCTGTGTCCCAAACAAAAGTTTGGGAACTGGCTCTAGGCAACAAGAAACTATTGCAAGGTTACAAACACAACAGTGATTAGATGGTATTTGAAATATTCTTGCTATAGTATTATTATTATTATCATTTCTTATTATTACCACCTCTACAATAACACATTCTCATGTACATTTCCATATGCTTCCAGAATGGGAGGCAGGAAGTGCAGCTACAATTGGTATACATAAAATGAAGCATAAACTTGAGTTGGCAAGTGGAAACGTGTTAGAAGGTTGAAGTTACATCTATCATGTGTGTCACAAAGAGAAAATGATTGACAACTGTTGCTTCAGAGTACTATATTCTATTGAACTGACAAAATAAAAAGAAAGTATTTGTGATATGTCCACTGTATGCAAAGCAATGTGCCAGATATTGATGGATCTATCTATATAGAAACATTAAGAAAAATCTTACTAGCTTCTCAGGCAAGAACTCTAGGGGAAATATTTTAGATGTGTCACTGCTGTCTAAGGTAGGTCCTCAGCTTTTCTGCTTCAATTTTTTAAAACAAAGTTAACAAACTCATAAATAATTAAAACATAAAGACTCATATTTTATTTTTGTTTAGAATATACGTTTCCTAGTATATTAATATCTACTCTCTATGGTATTGGCTTTTAAGTATCAAGGTATTTGAGTAATCCAATTATTAATCAGAAGATTGTTTGGAAAGCACATAACCAGAAAAAAAACAGAATTGGCTAATTTTAAAGAACACTGTATGAAACTCTGAAATATGCCTGTTCCCAAATTGCCTATAGACCAAATACACTCATGCCTTTAACACACAGGTTCTCTTTTCCATGAATATAGACATCAACCGCTTACATTCAAACATCCTTTGTTAAATGCTACCACAAAAACCATTACATCATGAAAGGTAAGTTGCAGCACAAATTTTTAAAATATAGTTTTCATTTACATTGTCATTTTGCCTTCTTGAGGAGATACTTTGTTTGACTTTACTGGAATTATGTATTACTCAACTCTGTAACAGCAACACATTTAGAAAGTAATTTTTAGGATGGACAATGGCCACAGATGCATTCATTCATTTAATAAGCATTTATTGAGCATATGTGCAGGCAGGCT
Source organism: Pan troglodytes (assembly GCF_028858775.2). NCBI lineage: Eukaryota > Metazoa > Chordata > Mammalia > Primates > Hominidae > Pan > Pan troglodytes. The sequence continues at coordinate 110,567,921 of NC_086015.1, forward strand.
GTTGTTCTAGGTACCAGGAATCCAAGCAAAGATGTTTGGGAGACACACAGGTTACAGATAACTACGGTCAGTGTGGTCAGTGCTATGACAGAAAGACATGCCTCAGGAATGCGCCTAATCAAACATGAACAGTTGTGAAGCTTTCCTCATCTTGAAGAAACAGTATGAAGTAACCAGTTGAAAAATCATGCTAAGCTTATCCACAGTGGGCTGATTTTAAAAAACATTTCTATTCAATGGGCAGCCTTTTTCTGACTTTGACCACTGATGGGTGGCTCCCATGGGGGATTCAGTAAAGCCCTTATTCACTTACAGGCCTATAATCTAATTAATGCAATAAATATACATCTTAAGTGATGCTTTGGCGGCAAAAACTTGAGATCAAGACCTAGATCTGTTACTTAACAGTTGTGTGATTTTGGACAAGTTAGCATCTCAAAGCCTCAAATTCATCATCTGTATAATGGATAATGATAGTATATACTTCATATAAAATGCTATAAAAATGAATGAAATAATGCAAGTAATGCACTTAGCTTTAGCCCAAGGGCTCAAAAATGTTAGCTATTGCAAAAACATCATTAACATGATTAGTCTTACAATAAATGCACACACATTCAAAAGAGCAAGCAATCATTTCAAAATCTTTTTTAAAAAAAAAAAGAGCAGAGATGCTGATATTTAAGCTAAAACTTGAAGACAGCATCCAAATGTTTATACATGATGGAACAAACAGCAGTGAGAAAATCCAAGAAAATGATAATTTATTCAGAGGGTAATGAGAAGAAAATGTTGGCTTGGGCAGTTTCTACATGAAGTGAGAGAAGTAGGGCCTGAGTGGTACGCTGCTGCCAGATCCCAAGAGGCCTATGTGCCAGGCAAACGAGCTTGGGCTTTGTCCTGTACATGATGAGGAGCCACTGAAAATTTCTGTCCAGTAATGTAAAATGATCAAAGCAGCATTTTATAAGAAAAATCAGAAAGGGAGAGACCAGTTAGAATGTGACTGCTGGAGTCCTGCTGCCTAGCAATGAGGATATACAATTAAGTCATGAGAAAATAGAAAAAAAATGGACACAGGAAACACTCTGAAGGACAAATAAACAGGACATATTTACTGAATCCCAGTATTGGTCACGATCCTAATCTAAAAAATGTTGCCAAGTCATATTTTCCTAATGAGTATTTAAGTCTGAATTCAAGTTATGAAATTGCAGAGATTCACTGACTCTTCCAGGCATTTTAACGGCTAAGAAGGGTACTTTGCTCACCATGAGCATTAAGTCAGTGTTGGTGTTCAGAATAATGGGGATCAGTATGTATATCGATGTTCATAGCTGCATTATTCACAACCAAATGCCTACCAATGGATGAATGGTTCAACGAAACATTATATATATATATAATGTAGATATTATATATATGGATTATTACAACACAACAGATTATTACTCAGTCTTAAAAGGGAATGGAATTCTGACACCTCATACAACTTGGATGGACCTTGAAAATACTATGCTAAGTGAAATAAGCCAGACACAAAAGGGCAAATACTGTATGATTCCACCTATATGAAGTACCTAGAATAGTCAAATTCGTAGAGACAGAAAGTAGAATAGTGGTTAGCAGGCAATGGGGATATGAAGGAATAGGAAGTGTTTGTTTAATGGGTACAGAGTTTCAGTTTAGGATAATAAAAATGTTCCAGATATGGATGATGGTGGTGATTGTACAACAATGTGAATGTACTTAGTATCACTAAACTGTACACTTAAGACTGATTAAAGTGGTAAATTTTATGTCATGTATGTCTTATCACAATAAAAAAATGTGAATCTGATACCCTGATGCTTACTCAAAACAAGAGAAATGTAAGGCTGCCAACCATTTAGCCTAGTGGCTCAGACAAGTAAGACTTCCTGGGTCAGACACCATTAGGTTTTGTCCAACTGGAGAAGTAAAAAAATGCCAATAATCCATCTACATCAAAATGATAATGACATAGTGGCTCAAGGCTCTCTGCTTTTCCTCTGCCCTGTTCTGACACTAAAGGAAAAAGAGAAAGGAAGTCACTCTGTCAAAGTAATCCCTCGCCTTAGTACTTGGTACTTAACACTTGTTGACAAACTCCTTGGGAAAGAAAAAGTAACTTGCCTATCTCTGCCCCTATATCCAGAGCTGTGACAGGTGCTCCACAGATACATTCACTGAAATTTGAGGGACTAGAACTCAATATGCTTCTATCAATTAAAATGCCCCAAGTGGTGGCTATGCTAGTTGGAATGTGAATACAGAAGTGTAAGACATGCTCTCTGACTTTTAAGATCATATAATCTAGTTGAGGGGATGAGAACTTATAATGACATAATAATGAACATAATATAATTAGGTGCTAAATTGTGTAGTACAGATTATAAGTACTCTAGGAGGTCATAAAAATGTCTAACATCATGTAGAAATGAATAATGGGTTGGGAAATCTTCACTTACTATGTACTTGCAGAAGCAGAGAAAGCTATAAAATGGACTAAAGGCTTTTAAAAGTATCCATTATATTTTAATTTTATGTGTAATACACCTTGTCTACCAAACAGTCCCTTTCTTAACGTTTTTTCTGGATTTTCTTTTTCCTCAGCCTTGCTTACAAGTAATTAGAAAATGCCTCAGAGGACAATAAGTAAATGTTCCAACAACCATTCAAAAGAATGTGTAAATTACTGTAAAACAGAGGTACTCAATGAAAATTAGTAACTTCAGTCTTCATAAAAATAAACCTCTTATTCAAAGCTTGATTTGTTCAGACAAAGCCAAGAAGAAATAGATTAACTGACTCCCCTCCTTCCCAAGTGCGGGCTAATGAGATCCAGGGAAAATTTTATTCATTTAGCATCAGAATTCAGACCATTTGCTTGAAAATGGGAATTTCACAGCACTCTGCATGGCATAGATCAAAACAGACATGAGTTTTGTTTCTATAAAGACTCCAACTGTGAGTGTGTGTACCTTTTTGTTCTGGAACCCTAAACATTAAAAGCCATATGGCTATGTAGCTTAAGCCGTGAACTGAAGAAAGTAGGCATTAAATTCTATTTCCTAGACTGCTACCCACTATAATCTCTCTCATCACTTCCTTCAACCTTTCACCCTAAGGAACTATCAAGCATTCAGCTCTGTTAAATTTCAGTAAATAGAGAGCAACTTGGTATTTCTCAATCAACTACTAGCTTCACATAATACTGGCAAGACATGAGGGTGTTTTAGGTAATCTATTGTGGCATAACAAATTACCTCAATACTAAGTGGCTTAAAACAACAATTTTGTTTTACTCATCATTTTGTGGATCAGTTTAGGACGGGTCAGCTTGGTGGTTCACCACTGATCCACTTGGTACCAGCTGTTAGCCTGGGCCAGAGGACCAATGTTCAAGATGGCTTCCTTCCTTTAATGTCTTGCACTTCCCATGGTGTTTCTGGTCTCCCTCTCCCCTCTCCCCTCTCCCCTCTCTGTCTCCCTCTCCCTCTCCGTCTCCCTCTCCCTCTCCCTTGGCAGGTCCAGAACTAATGTGAATCAAGTTAAGAGAGGTGCCTTGGGTGCAAAATTTAAGGGACACTTCTTCTCAGTGTCATGCAAATGCACCTCAGAGCACCTCCTTAAATTTTGTTCAAGGCACCTCTCTTGCCTCACCCTGGCCCTGGCCCTGCCTCCAGGGCCTCTCTACATAGCTCCATGGCTCAGGCTTCTCACAGCTTGGTGCTCTCAGGGTAGGAAAGGGGCAGGAAAAGTCTATGCGTATATTAATAATTGGCAAGGTGTCACTTTCACCCTACTCTATTGGTCAAAACAGTCACTGGGTCTGTCTAGATGCATAGGTAGAGAAACAGATACTACCTATTGATAAGGCTGTGAGAAGGTCTCATTACAAAGAGCAAGTGGTATGAGAGACATTGCTGCAGTCATCTTTGAAAAAATACATTCTTCTACATCTTCCCTTATAAACTTTCCTTCACTTTATCCATGGCACACTGCTGTGATATCCTCATTAATATCCTCATCTCTAAACTTCATTTTCAGCTCAGCATGCTATAGCATACCTCCACCAGACCTTCCTGTAATAACTATCTTATTAGCACCCTTACTTAAAGTTTCTAGTGGCCCCCTGACTTATAAATAAAACCCACACTCTTCCACCTTCATTTAAAGTGTTTCATAATTTGGTCCATCTCACCTGTTATGGATTGAATTGTTTCCCCTAAAAGATATGTTCAAGTCATAACTCCTGGCTATGGTTTGAAAGTTTCTCCACCAAAATTCAAGTGCTGCCAATGTGATAGTATTAAGAGGTATTGCCTCTAAAAGGTGATTAGGCATGAGAGCTCCTCTCTTGTGAATGAGATTAGTTGCTCTTATAAAAGGGCTTGATGGAGAGAGTTCATCCTTTTTTGCCATTTTGTCTTCTGCTGTGTGAAGACACAGCATTCATCCTCTCTAGAGGATGCAGCATTCCAGGCGCCATCTTGGAGGCAGAGACTGGACCATCACTGGACAATAAACCCGCTGGTGCCTTGATCTTGGACTTCACAGCCTCTAGAACTATGAGAAATAAATTTCTGGTCTTTATGAATTACTGAGTCTGTGGTATTTTGTTATGGCAGCACAAACAGTCTAAATTACCCAGACCTGTAAATGTGAGCTTCTTTGGAAATGCAGTTTTTGCAGATGTCATCAAGTAAAAGTGAGGTCACACTGGATTAAGTCAGACCCTAATCTCATGACTAGTGTCTTTATTGAAAAAAAAAAGAGAGATAGAGAGAGAGAGATTTGGACACAGAGATACAGAGGAGACACAGGAAGGAAGGTCATGTGAAGACAATGGCAGAGATTGGAGGGATGCATATAAAAGCCAAAGAATGCCAACGATTGCCAAGAGACAAAGATAGAAAGAGACAAAGGAAGATTCTTCTCCAGGGTCTTGATAGGTAGCATGGATGGCCAGGTCAAAACCTTGATTTCAAACTTCTGGCCTCCTGACTATGGAAGAGCAAATTTCTTTGCTCTTCTTTGTTTTCAGCCACAAAGTTTGTGGTAATTTGGCATGGCAGCCCTAGGAAACTAACATACCATCTATCCAGGTCTACCTCTCCCACGGCTTCCAAACATTCACCCTTCATACAGACAGAGGTCTCTTCCCTGTCACCATCTTCCAATTCATTACTACACCTGTTTGTCCTTTCCTTCTTCTATAAGTAGCAAAGCATAGCAGTGTGCACAGCTATAAATTGTCGCTGAGTTAGAACTGTCTTCTTCTACTGTTCTGGTAGGCAGGGCACTTGTCCCAAGTGCTGAGTCAGAGTACACTTGGTACAGAGGCATTTCATGCATTTGTTAACTAAAATAAAAAGTGAATAGATATTAAGGTTTTTTAGTAAGTGCTTAGAGTTATAAGTAGAATTACCTTTCACATTGTTTATTGAAAACAATTGTTTAAGTGAGACAGCAATTTATAGAAAACAGATCTGCAAAGCTATAGAAGTCCTTCCTTAGCTATCTACCACCTACCTGTCGTAAATTATATAAATAACAGTGGCTTTAATTAACTGGACCAAAAATGACTTCCAAATAGTAATTCAATAACCTAGAGCTCTAGCAAGGTTGCCCTCATTATTATCATTTTGATGGTTGGAACAGTATATGAAAAGCTCCTTAAGGAATTAGAGAGATCATCTATATTCTTTTTAAATAACAATAGGGATGAGACAGTTTATAGTACATATTGGTCACACAGTTATGAGTATAAATCATGCCACAGATTTGAAAGACAGTATCTGATATGCGAAAGAAATTGTTCTGTGATGGCTGATCTACAGCTGGAGCCTGGACACCCTGGTTATGTGTATGTTCCACATCTTAGCAGACAACCTGGAAGGCATTCAGAGGAGTGAGCAAAATGGTGAAGAGGCTTGAGGAACAGCAGAGTAATGCAGTGATGTTTCAGTTGAAGAACAGATGTCTCAGAAGAAATTCAATTTCGTTCATGTATAAGAAAGATTTTTCTAAAAAATAATTATGCTTACTTCTTTGTGCCCTAAATAGAAAAGCTAAGCCAATAAATGAAAGATAAAGATAAATTTTGAATTGTCATAAGATTCCTAAAAATAAGGTTAGTAATTGTGAATTGTCCCTGGAAATGTTCACGCAAAGATCTGTAACTTCTCAACAAGAATATCTCATTTATCTTTGTAGTCCTCATGCATAGCACAGTTCCAACATATAATAACTGATCAATATACATCTGATAAATACAGTGAAATTCAAGTAACTGATGGTAGTTTGGATTAAATGTTTCCTTACAAACCTAGGATTCCCATATTTTAGGATTCCAAAATAAGCTCAACTATGAGTCACTAATTTTTCCTTTCAATGTGTCACATAGTCATAATTTCCTGTATACTGGATGTGTACTCCTCAGGAAATTAAAGAAGGATCCCAAACACCTTATTAGGAACATTTTAGATAGTACCATGCAGTAATTAAGTGCAAAATATGAAACACTTAAGAAACTTCAAAGGCACATATTTACACATATACTATTAATCTAAAATTTCCCTCATTCAAGGTAAAAATGGGCCGCAATTTACCAAATCTGTATCACAGACATTATGCTTAGTGCTTTAATATTCATTCAAAAGTATTTATTGAACACTGACTGTGTGCCACACACATGTAATATTTATAACCAATTTAGCAAGGTAGGTATTAATATCTCCATATGAAAGCCAAAGGAGTTATGTAACTTGTCCAAGTTCAGGCCACCGCAAGTCCATATACAGCCTTTGTACAAATTTAAAAAAAAACAGCTGCGTGCAACGGCTCACGCCTGTAATCCCAGCACTTTGGGAGGCCAAGGCAGGTGGATCACGAGGTCAGGAAATAGAGACCATCCTGGACAACATGGTAAAACCCTGTCTCTACTAAAAATACAAAAATTAGCCAGGTGTGGTGGCATGCATCTGTAATCCCAGCTACTCGGGAGGCTGAGGTAGGAGAATTGCTTGAACCCAGGAGTCGGAGGTTGCAGTGAGCCAAGATCGTGCCACTGCACTCCAGACTGCCAACAGAGCGAGACTCCGTCTCAAAAACAAAACAAAACAAAATAAAAAAACAACGTACCTCTTCATCAAATGTTATCCCATCTGTAATAAAAGTGGCCAAAATATATTGATTTTATTAAAACCAGACACTTTACTGCTCACAAAATTATCTTAATAAATAACCAAATTTATAATGTCTATAAGTAGCATACACTTTAGATGTGTTTTTTTGTGCAATTCACAATCCACTCAACAGTAAATGACAATCCTGTATGAGCTATAAGGACAGAACCAGAAATTTCACTCCAAAGTACCATCATTTACTCCCACCCTAAATGAGAATGATCAGTAATTTCACATAAATTCTGGCTGCATATGACTGCTGTCTCCGTTCAGCACTGTTTCATTCTCAAAGTACTCATAAAATGTATTTCTGTGGACATAAACCCACTGAATACATGGAAAGCAATTAATACTGGATGGCTACGAAGGTTTCTCAGAGAACCCCTCATCAGCCTCTCCAGGCAAGAACTGCTTCTCCAAAACCTGATTTTACCTACTAGGAAATTGAAAAATATTCTTAAGAATAGTATAAAACAGTTGTTCTCATAAATATCACCCAAATAACTCAATCTAAACCTTAAGGTCTAATTATTACAAAAATGACTTGAATCAGATTTCACTCTGATGTGAAAGTGCTTCAGCTCAGTATTCAGTCAAATTATGGAAGATATTAAGATAAGAGGGGTTCTGCCTTTTCCTAGAGATGATATGCCAGAGTGTGAAATGGCCTTAACACCCATTGAGAATAAAAATGCCCTTAGATAGAGCAATGCATGTGTACATGATGCTTTACTCATCCAAGCCACTCTTTCTGGGTTTCTATTGTGTTGCAGGTTTTGTGTTAGGTGCTGAGGACACAGTAACAATCAGATCGATCCAGACCACACTGTGCTCTCATTCCAGCTGACAAAATTGTCAAAAAAGAAAAATGCAATAAGTGCTACAACAGAGATCTAGACAAAGTGTAGCAGGGCCACTTGGTGGGACCCTGCTTTGTCCCACACACAGAATTTCTTGGAATTTAGGTAAATAGAGCTCATGATAATGTAAGTAAGCTTTAAAATTAACTTAAAAACCTATCCCAGGCCTGGTGCAGTGGCTCATGCCTATAATCCCAGCACTTTGGGAGGCTGAGGCCGGCGGATCACCTGAGGTCAGGAGTTCGAGGCCAGCCTGACCAAATCCGTCAGCCTGACGGAGAAACCCCATCTCTACTAAAAATACAAAATTAGCCAGGCATGGTGGCACGTGCCTGTAATCCCAGCTACTCAGGAGGCTGAGGCAGGAGAATCACTTGAATCCAGGAGGCGGAGGTTGCAGTGAGCCAAGATCGCACCACTGCACTCCAGCCTGGGCAACAAGAGCAAAATTCTGTCTCAAAACCAAAACAAAACAAAACAAAAAAACAATCCCTACCATCATACCATCATATTTGGCTCATAAATTATTATATCTAATATATAATAGATGTGAAATGAATAAATAAATGAACTTTCCAGCTTACAAATTAGACTTGGGCTATAAGCAAGCATCTACATCAATTATAAAAGAAGTGTTCATGAATACAAAATATTTTTAAATACCCAAAAGCCTAAGGCAATTTGAATTGAGGAGAGATGCAATTTAAATACAAACCTCATACTGACCAACTTAAAAGATACATAAATTATTTGTGTTGTCTATTTGGGCTATTTAATCATGTATTTTCAGCATCTCAGTAACACACTTTTTTTTTTTTTCCAGTCACGTGGACCTTCTTTTTTCTTCTAAATCTCAACCATATTATCTATCTGGCTGTGCAAGGAAGATCAATAAGGAGGAGCTCTAACAATTTCCATTGGTTTTCTGCAATCCAAACCGAGATGATCCAGGCTTAAACAAGACGTAGGGAGTCTGGGGGTAGAGAAAGGCTGATTCTTTGCTGTATCTTACAGGAGGTCTACACTTATGAATTCCAGCTTTTCAGGTGGATAATTTGACATGAAGGTTTGTTCTTTGAACATTTTTAATCATTCTATCCTGCCTCCCAAGGCTCCCAAGAGACATTTTACTGAAATAGAAGTAAAATGCTAAATACTTTACTCACCTTTTCCTCTAATTCTGTGTTTTGACCTTTTTTAAATTTTCATCTCACATGCTATTATAAATAATCTGAGGACAGGAACATAGTCTGTGCAGTTCTCTCTAATCAGCATCTATTCCAGCACCCTGCGCAATGAAACACTCACAAAATATTTCCTAGTGATTAGACAGTAGTTTACTGTCTAATTGAAATGAAACTCAAAAGTTGGGACCTTGTTTTAACATACTTTATGCAATGTCTGATGTGAAGGAAAATCACAAAATATGAGAATTAAAAGAAGCCTTGAAACTATTTTGTTATTATCAACAATTTATTTTTTTAACCCGTGAACTTCCTCCATCCGAATTTCTACCACTACCACGTAACAGAAAATAGTTCCAAACTTTCTATGAAGAGTCCCTGGAACCATAGAAGGGGAAGAAAAGAGATCACATACACCACAATACATTTGCAGAGAAGATCCACTTCTCAGTAACTTAATGAAATTTTGGAACCACTTAGGGATACAACTTTGTTAGATATTAGTATTCAATACAATTTAAGTAAAACCAATAAGAGCAGACAATTTGGGTTGCAAACAGTTCAGAAGGCAAAACCAAGTTTCAATTAACTGTAAATTTTGTACAGCGAAACACTAGTAAGTTAGTTCTTGATTCTAAAAAAAAGTAAGTTTAAATTTCTTTTTCTAAACTTATCTGCTCTCCGGGATTGATAAAAAATGCAAATTCCCACCCTATCTTTGGTAGGTGCGTGTACACAGATCTGACAAGAAACTACACAAAGGGAAATGTTAAAAGTTGATCCTTCTTAGCAACATGAGAAAACCATTAAAGAGAAATATTTCCGCAGATACTTACAAGGTGAAATTTTTGTGTTCTAGCTTTTTTCACTAATGAACTTTCTCATCGCCCCTAAGAGTCTGAATACAAACAAATATTTCTAGTTCTTCCTATAGGTCTACATAAATTCCCTCCAACTTCACTTTTCTCCTTTCCTAAAATCAAATGTACAACTGTTTTACATAGGAGCAGCATAATGCCAGGCAATTAGTAAGTGTGTTGGTGTTCATAACAGAGATTTATTGCAACTATATGCAAACATTGTACTATGGATTGAGCAAAATTACATAAACAGAATAGCCAGTATTCCTGATTTGAAATTTAAATATCAATACAAATAAAATGAAATAGTAAAGAGTAGAATGGAGAAATGGGAGGGGATGTGGATGGGATGCGGGGGAGGGGATAGGATAAACTGATAGAATAAAAGATAATGGTGAGATTATTTTCTTACTCTTGGCCCCACCTCACTCTTACATGATTATCATGCTATGGTTCTACAGTTTTCTAAATTACTATAAAAGTCTTAAAGACACAGCCTGCCCTGTGTTTCTTCTCATCTTTAGCACTGCCCAAATGGAGAATATAACTCTGAGAAAATAAATATTAATAAGTGATATGGTTTGGCTATGCCCCCACCCAAATCTCATCTTGAATTCCCACGTGTTGTGGGAGGGACCCAGTGGGAAGTAACTGAATCATGGGGGCAAGTCTTTCCCATGCTGTTCTCTTGATAGTAAGTTTCATGAGATCTGATGGTTTTAAAAAGAGGAATTCCCCAGGCTTCCCCAGCCACATGGAACTAATCCAGTTAAACCCTTTTCTTTTGTAAATTGCCCAGTCTCAGGTATGTCTTTATCAGCAGCATGAAAAATGGACTAATACAGTCAATTGGTACCAGTAGAGTGGGGTGTGGCTGAAAAGACACCCAAAAATGTGAAAGCAACTTTGGAACTGGGTAATAGGTAGAGGTTAGAACAGTTTGGAGGGCTCATAGGAAGACAGGAAAATGTGGGACACTTTGGAACTTCCTAAAGACTTGTTGAATGGCTTTGACCAAAAGCCTGATAGCAACATAGATAATAAGGTCCAAGCTGAGGTGGTCTCAGATGGAGATGAGGGACTTGTTGGGAACTGGAGCAAAGGTAACTCTTGTTATGTTTTAGCAAAGAGACTGGCAGCATTTTGCTCCTGCCCTAGAGATTTGTGGAACTTTGAACTTGAGAGAGATGATTTAGGGTATCTGGCAGAAGAAATTTCTAAGCAGCAAAGCATTTAAGATGTGACTTCAGTGCTATTAAATGCATTCAGTTTATAAGGGAAGCAGAGCATAAAAAGTTTGGAAAATTTGCAGCTTGACAATGTGATAGAAAAGAAAAACCCATTTTCTGAGGAGAAATTCAAACTGGCTGCAGAAATTTGCATAAGTAACGAGGAGCTGAATGTTAATCCCCAAGACAATGGGAAAGGTGTCTCCAGGGCAAGTCAGAGGTCTTCATGGCAGTCCCTCCCATCACAGGCCAGAAGGCCTGGGAGAAAATGGTTACCTGGGCCAGGCCCAGGGTCCCCATTCTGTGTGCAGCCTAGGGACTTGGTGCCCTGAGTCCCAGGCACTCCAGCGGTGACTAATAGGGGCCAAGGTACAGCTCAGGCTGTTTCTTCAGAGAGTGCAAGCCCCAAACCTGGGCAGCTTCCATGTGGTGTTGGGCCTGTGGGTGCATACAAGTCAAGATTTGAGGTTTGGGAACCTCCACCTAGATTTCAGAAGATGTATGGAAATGTCTGGATGCCCAGGCAAAAGTTTGCTGCAGGGGTGGGGCCCTCATGGAGAACCTCTGCTAGGGCAGTGTGGAAGGGAAATGTGGGGTCAGAGCCCCCATACAGAGTCCCTACTGAGGCATAGCCTAGTGGAGCTGTGAGAAGAGGACCACCATCCTCCAGACCCCAGAATGGTGGATCCACCAACAGCTTGCGCCGTGTGCCTGGAAAAACCATAGACACTCAAGGCCAGCCCCTGAAAACAGCCAGAAGGAGTGCTGTACCCTGCAAAGCCACAGGGGCGGAGCTGCCCGAGACCATGGGAACCTACCTCTTTTGTGAGCATGACCTGGATGTGAGACATGGAGTGAAAAAAGATCATTTTGGAGCTTTAAGATTTGACTGTCCCGCTGGATTTCGGACTTGCATGGGGCCTGTAGCAACTTTCTTTTGGCCAATGTCTCCCATTTGGAATGGCTACCCAATGCCTGTACCCACATTGTATCCAGGAAGTAACTAACTTGCTTTTGATTTTACAGGCTCATAGGCAGAAGGGACTTGCCTTGTATCAGATGTGGACTTTTGAGTGAATGCTGAAATGAGTTAAGACTTTGGGGGACTGTTGAAAAGGCATGATTGATTTTGAAATGTGAGGACATGAGATTTGGGAGGAGCCAGGGGAGGAATGATATGGTTTGGCTGTGTCCCCACCCAAATCGCATCTTTAATTCTCACGTGTTGTGGGAGGGACCTGGTGGGAGGTAATTGAATCACGCGGGCAAGTCTTTCCCATGCTGTTCTCGTGATATGAAAAAGTTTCATGAGATCTAATGGTTTTAAAAAGAGGAATTCCCGTGCACAAGCTCTCTCTCTTTGCTTGCTGCCATCCACGTAAGACATGACTTGCTCTTCCTTGCCTTGTCATGATTGTAAAGCTTCCCCTGCCACGTGGAAGTTTAAGTCCAATTAAACCTCTTTCTTTTGTAAATTGCCCAGTCTCAGGTATGTCTTTATTACTAGCATGAAAACAGACTAATACAATATGTCATACAAGAGAAATAGGAAATGATAGCACTAAAAGCAATGCTATGAACGTAACAGCCCCAAGCATTAAGGAATCAGGTTATTAATTGTTACCTGAAATAAACCATGTAAATGTTTTCTCAAAGTTTTATTTTTTAAAATCCATCATTGTGCCTTTGAAGTAGGAACTTTGGAAGTTTTAGAAGTGACACTCCTATAGTACTTATAGCAAAAACTACATCTTTCACGAGCAGTTTGGACTGGATTTCTACATCTATCATAACATGGATACATTTAATTTTCTAAATATCGAACGTTTCTTCTCCAGTCGTGTTCCTCATGGAGAAAGAGTCCCAGCAAAAAAACAAATGCCGAAGCAAGGCCCCAAGCTTCTAACTACTTTTGCTGAGTGACGGGGAACGCTAGCACCTTATTAGTTAATCCCAAGGGGAAGGTCTGCCATGCCGGAACTAGCAGCCCTCAGAGTCTAAAACGTGGAACATATAACATCCTACTCGCATGCTCACACATACGCATTTGCACATGGGCTGACTTACATCCAGGAGACAGCCCCTGAGCTCTTTACAAATTGCAGAGAAGCCCAGGAAATCAGCTCTAAAGATGATGTGCCTCTGCTCTGCTTCAGAGGCTCCAACTCATCCTAACGGCCCTGAGAGGTTTCCATGATCAAATCCAGGAGCAGGAGGCAGAAGAGCTGAGGCTCACAAATGGCCCATCCGGGCTTTTCCGTGGAGCCCGTTTCTGCCCGACCCCCCGGAGGAATGTAAACGATCTGTTCAGGACTGAACTGCTTTACCCTCGAGGATGTAAATTATTCATTACCCCCTCCTTCTTGCACATTTTGCCGTTCATTTGCTCCATCTACTCCCTGCTCTATCTTTACTAATTTATCTCTAAGCTACCTCAATTGCCTTCTGCTCTGCTCCCCTCAGAAACTTAAAAACGAAACCGGATTCATTAGCCAAATAACTGGATTAGAGCTCTCTTCAACATATCAGACAGTAGAGAAAGTTGCTTTGTAATTTCTTTGATATTCAGCCTTTTAGAAAGCAATTCCTTAAATTACTCTGTTTAAATCTTTGAACTACTTAACTTTCTTTGATAGCACGCTAACATTGCACTAAAACCTGTGCAATGTTATGAAAACTTTAATTTCTGTAGTCAGTGCTTCCACATGAACAGCAGGGGGCAGTAGGATATCAAGAATTGAAGAAATTGTCCTGGGCTCTGAGAAACACTGTTGAATTACTGCAGTGGGTCTGTGTACTCGTGATGATCTCAGCTCTCGGATGAAGTCTTTTGTTTTGTGTCCTATTTTACAATGCACCGTTCAGTTTTCTATATGAGTTGTGGCTTAGTCACAGTATTTCACTGTGACAGCTTAGCTTAAGAAAAAGAAAAGTGCAGGAGAAAAAAAAAAGGAGGAAAAGAGAAAGAAAACATGTAAATGCTTCCCAATAAAACACATCATGAAAAGGAAAAAGTAATCCTGTGTATACATATAAAGTTTGTCCCTTCTCTGTTCCTATCCTGGACACAGTTTTTCTAGATTACAGACTGAATTCATCCCTATTCCTCCCCAACACACACACACACATGCACACATTTGCCATATAGTTTTCTGTCAAAACAGATTTCCTATAAAAAGAAAAACAAAAAATACAAAAAACTCTTTAAAAACTAATACTTGACTTTTTAAAAAAATTCAAAAAAATCTCATTTTCTGTCCTTTAATCAAGCTTCTGAGTATAGAATTTTAGTGTTTTCATGCTTTTTGAACATGTATTAGTCAAAATACCTTTCATTAATATGAATGTTGCAATAAAATTCTTCCTCTGTAAATGTACAGCTTCAGATAAATAGCCAAAAGCTATAGTTGTTATCTATATCTGATACGTTTGGAGGTAGGATATGAACTACAAACTGAAATATGAGAGACTTGAAGAACAGTCAAGGATTCCTGCAATCGTACAGGTTGGGAAAGGTGCTTTAGTAATCCAACCACCAAAGTTAGCAAATACGAAGCTACTTTCATGCATAATTTGAGTTGTACCCAAAATATCATACCCGCAAGCCTAGTTTCCTCTCCTACCTAGGCTGGAATTCCCAGGGTTATTTATGTGTTCTCATAGAGTTATTAATTTATTACTGTGGTATGGCAGATGTATTATTTCAACATCTGGTACCAAAATTTCTCTTGAAGGAGGGATTCTCTGCTCCCTACTGACAGGGCCCTATCTGATCCTCTGGTCTTATCTCCTACTGTTCTCCTGCTTACCAACTTTGATCACACCAGCTCCCTTGCTGTTCCTTAGAGCACACTAGCTACTCTATGCCTCAGGGCCTTGGCCCTAGCTGTCCTCTGTCAGGAACAATCTTACCTCATTTATCCAAACGATTCATTCTTTTGCCTATTTCAAGTGCAAAAATCACTTCCTCCGTGAGGCCTTCCCTGATCACTATTTAAAATAGAATATTCTCCCCAGCATTTTTTATGCACCCTTTCTCCTTTATTTTCCTCAATAGCACGTATCACCATCAAATATGCTACATATTACACAGGTAAATATAATACAGGAGATAGCTGAGACCAAACATATCAGCCAACAGAGGGCTCAACCTCAGTGTTAAAACAAAAAGAAAAACAGGTTGATTTCAAAGGAAAACCCAACTCTATGCTGTATATAAAAGACAAAGACCCACCTAAAACAAAACAATTCAGAAATGCTAACAAGGAAAGGAAGGATGGGTAAAGTTCTACTGAGAAAATGCAAATTAAAAAAAGAAAGAATTGAGATTTTGCAATTCAATAAAATAAAATTCAGACCAAAAACCGTTATTGAGACAAAGAACATCTTATAATCCTAAAGGCTACAATTCCCAGTGAAAATAAAAGATTTATGAAAAGGTATGCAGTGAATAACACAGCAGCTACTTTCATACAGTAGGAATTATAAGAGATTCAAAGAGAAATTGAAATACACTAATAATAGCAGACTATAGTACATTTCTCTTAATTAGACAAAAAAATACAAAAACACTTAGAAAATTGACTCTAATTTACAATACAGACATGTATGCCCCAGTAAATCACATAAAAATGATCTAAATATTCACCATAATATGATAAAACTAGAAATTTATAATCAAAACATAAGAAAGCCCCATTTTGAAATTTAAAATTTTTCTATTAAACATAGCTTGTCTCAAAGGGAAATATCAATTGCTAATGAGAATTTCTAGAAAAAAATGAGAACATGATATTAGAGTTGACAAGATGCAGCTAAAGAGTGTTCAGAACAAAACTGATAATTTAAATAAATAATGAAATTATGAATTAGATATTCCACTCAAAAAGAAAACGTTAGATATATTTAAGGTTCTTTTCCATTTTGGATTTTGGATTTAATTTTCTTTTTAATTGAGCAACCTAGATTTTTCTTTTTTTTTTGAAGGAGTCTCCCTCTGTCACCCAGGCTGCAGTGCAGTGGCGCAATTGGCCAGTCTGCTCTTGAACTCCTGACCTTGAGTGATCCACCTGCCTCAGCCTCCCAAAGTGCTGGGATTACAGGCATGAGCCACTGCACCCAGCAAGCAACCTAGATTTTAAAACAACATGAGATAAATAAGCCTAATTGTATTTAACTACATCTAACATTTTTACTAATAGTTGTAATACTGGTAGATTTTGGAAACTATTATATATATTATGCAGAAAAGTAAATAATTCTGTTAATATCATTTAGGAGCCATGATTTTCAGCACAGGGGAAAGAAGATGCAATATAAAATCAAATAAGTAAAAACTCTATAACCTTCTATTAGAATTGGATTACCAACATAAATTTATTATTTATTTTCATCTTTCTTTGAAAAACTACATCTCCCCTAGATCTTGTGTTGAAGAGTCTGGGAAATGATAAGCCATTTAACCATGAACATCTTTCAGTGCAGATTGTAGCATCCAAATACCTTTTTCACTGGAAGCAACAAGGACACCTTTGAGAAATGGCTGATTCTAGGTCTGAGGCAGTAAATGTACAATATGAGACTGGAACTCTTACAGTGTCAGAAAGCAAGTAAGCTCTCAAGACATTCGAGCTTGTGTCAAATAAACAAAGGAGCCAAAAATGGCCAAAGACGGGCAATTTGAACTTCAAAATGGATAATCACTGCAATTATATAAAAGTGTAAAAAGAGATACAGATACAATCAACATGAAACTCCTAGAAGCAACAGGAGATTCAATATGGTAGCAAGATACAAAATTAGACATAGAAATCAGTACCTTCATTTATGTAAGAATCTAGCCGTTATAAGGAAAAGTGGAAGAGATAATCCCCCTTACGATACCAACAAAGAAGAGAAATACTCTAAGAATAAACTTAACAAGTGAAAAACCTTTATGATGCTTCCTTGAAAGACACAAAGCTGAAACTTGAGCAAGAGAAAAAATAAACCTTGCTTTTCAAAAGGAAAATGCAACATCATAAACTGAAAAGGTATGCAGAAGGTTTTTTTTTTTGAAAGTACTTTTATGGGGCTATATTCTATAGTTAACATGAAAAAATAACCCAGCATTAAAAAAAACACTTAAGAAAACAGCAATGATACAGTCTAGCCCTACCAGATACTGAAATATAGTCTCTAATAAAAACAGTATATTAGCCCATAAGTAGACAATAAGATCAATGCGGGGAAAAAAGAAAATATATCTTAGACCCAATTACAATGTGGAAATTTACGTATGTGATAAACATATTTCAAATCGCTGGTCAGGGAGGTGCTTTTTAAATTAAATGTTATGACAGCTAAAAAGTCATTTGAAAATAGATAAAATTGGATACATCACCTAGGTAGAATTCCTGCATATATGTTTGTGTGTACATATCTATTACTCGTGAATCTTATAACGAGGAACCAATCTGACATCTCCAAATTGAAGGATATTCTGGAAGACCACTGGGCTAGACTTTTCAAAAATGTCAATACCAGGAGAAACAAACAAAAGAGGCTAGGGAACTGCTCTATATTGAAGGAAGCGAAAGAGACTTGACAACTGCAATATGTGGTTCTTATTGATGCACTATGTGATTCTTGTTAAATCTCGGATTTACATTTTACAAACTATAGGGTAAAGAAGGACATTTTGGGACAATTGAGGAAATTCAAATATGAAATATAGATTATTGTAATATAACAATGTTACATTTCCTAAGTATGATGATGTGCATTGTGATCCTGTGGTCCTCAATTGAGGCAATTTTGCACCTCTCCTTTTTCCCCCAACCCTCACCACCACCCCTGCCCCCCTCAACCCCCCCAACCACACCGTTTGGGTTTAGCAGTGTCTGGAGGCATCGTTGGCTGTCACAACTGGGGGAGGGGGTTGCTACTGGCATCCAATGGGTAGAGGCCAGGGATGTTGCTAAATAGTGATTGTTTAGCACAGGACACCCCCACCCCACCCCGTCACCCCCACCTTACGGGTACAGACAGCAAAAACTCATCCTGCCCAAAATGTCAATAGCGCGGGGTTGAGAAACCCTGATGTAGAACAATCCCTTATTCTTAGGGGATACATACTGAGATATTAGGCTGAATCACATGACATTGTCTCTTGCGTAGGTCAAGTATCGGCAATATTTAAGGACGAAGGGTTATGACGTTCACAACAAACTCTCAAAATAATGAACAAGCCCTTCCGCCCCGGCTGTCCCGCGACCTAGGGGACCCGAGAAGGGCGCACTCGCACGGGCCGCGGAGGCCAACGCCGAGCCTGCGCGGCGGGAGGCGCTGAGAACTCACTGCGCACGCGCCGGTCGGCTGGCCGCACCCACGCGGCGCAGCTCCCAAAGTTGCAGACAGCCCGGCGAACCGCGCAGTGCGCTTCTTCTGCCTGCAGCAGAGAAAAGGAAAGAAAACTCCGCAGGGGCTCCGTTGGCTTCTTCACGAGTGACAACCATGTTTTCCCAGATAGAAGACCGGAGCCCTGCTCCTTTGCGATCCGCCGAGGGCTGCAGAGAGCATCCTCATCCATTTGGGCACCCCTGCCCAGGAAGAGCCCGGCCATCCCTTTCCAGACTGGATCCTTAAGAGGTGAATTTTCTTCCGTGGATTCCGATTTGCTCCGTCTGACCAGCCTAGGCAATCCAGCATCGCGTGGTACCAGTGCCGCTGGGCACACTCGCTTCACGCCGGCTCCGCCTCACCAGCAAGCGCATTCCCAGGTAAAAATTTTAAATACCTTAGAATTCTTCTGCCTAGAGTCTCTAATCAAGAAGTTTACCCACTTTTTCTGTAAGGAGCCAGAAAGCAAATACTCTAGAATTTGGGCCTGGAACTGTCTCTGTAGCGTATTCGTCGTTGTTTTGAAAATGTAAAAACCACTCTTAGCTGCTGGCCTTACAAAAATAGAATCATGAGGACTGTGAAGATTAGAGACTAATCACAAATTCACCCAGCACAGAGGCTAGAGCGCCAGTGAGTCCTCCGCCCCTTCCCAGGCCCGACCATAGTTTTGCAGTTAGGACCCAGGTTTTGTGAGGACTGGGACCCACCCAGGTTTAGTTCACAGTCTCTTGAATCCCTCCCTGCACCTGCACCTCTGCTCCTCCCCCTAGGCCGGTGGCCCGTGGTGAGTTCCTGGCAGTCTCCTAGGCCACCAGGAAACACTCCGACCAACTGCCACGCCCTCCTTTGCTCCAAAATGACAAGCTCTTTTCATCTGGGAGCAAAAGCTGAAGTCCCCACATTTGAACTAAATTAGTTTAGTGTAAAAGTAGTACAAGATTATCTCAGACAATTGTATTTTAATAGTATTTTTTTCTAGTGATAAATGTAATATATGTCTACTATGGTCATTTGGAAAATTCTGAGACGTATAGAGCAGAAAAGAAATTCTCCATAACCCTAACCCACAAAAAATAACTTTTGAAATGCTTCTGTATTTTTTAATTCTTTTTTAATGCATATTATAGGACAACTTACTGAACAATTGGATTTTTAGAAATATTTTTAATAAAACTTGTGTTGAAGTACAGCATACAAAAAAGTGTACAAATTACAAATACAGTTCAGTAAACTTTCAAAGATTAACACAAACATGTCCGGGCAACCACAACTCAGCTCAAGAAATTAACTAATAGTAGCATTCTTCATCCCCCTGTTAGTTTTGTCTATTCTGACATTTCACATGAAATGAATTACTTGGTAAATATTTTATAGTATTTGGTTTATTTCCCTTTATATTATATTTGAATTCATCCGTGTCGTTGCATGTAACAAGTCTTTTTTACAATTTTATTCTATGCTGTATGAAATTCAGTTATATGAGTATACACAATTTATTCTTTCTACTGTTATTTTTTCTTAATTACAGATTTATTGAGATATAATTCACACACCATACAGTTCATCTACTTAAAGTGTGCAATTCAATGTGTATAATTCATTGCTTTCAGCATATTCACAGATATGTGCAACCATCACCACAGTCAATTTTAGAAAATTTTCATCACCTGGAAACTTCATACCCTTTAGCTATCACTCCCGCAACCCCACTTCCCTATCCTTTCTAGCCCCAAGCAACCACTAATTTTTCTGCTCTATAGATTTGCCTATTCTGGACATCTCACAAAAATTGAACCATATGATATGAGGTCTTTTGTGACTGGTCCCTTATGCTGATACTGGACATTCGAGTTCTTTCCAGGTTTGGAGCTATTACAGATAATACTTCCGTGAACGTTATTCTGTGAATCGGTTCACATAGATACACATTTCTATTGCGATACATATCTAAGGTATGCTCATAACCAGCTATAATTACAGTGCCAAGCAGTTTTTCAAATTTATAGACCTGCCAGCATTGTATGATGAGAGTTCTCATTGTTCCACGTCCTCTCCAACATTTGGGGTTTATGTGGTTTTAATTTACATTTCTCGGATGACTAAAGATAAAGAGCATCTTTCATGTGATTATTGGCCACTCGGATATCCTCTTTAGTTAAGTGCCTTTTAGGCATTCACCCACTTTTCTATTGGCTAATCTTCTTCTACTTGATGTGTATATTCTAGATAAGTGCTGCAAACAAACACCTTTTCCTAATTAAATGCTTGCATTTTAACTCTCCATTTTTAGATTTTGATAAAGGTAAATCTTTTATTTTTATTGAGGTCTAATTTATCACTCTTTGTTCATGGTTAGTGCTTTCACTAACCTGTAAGAAATCATTGTCTACCCCAAGGTGACAAGGGCATTCTCTTATGTTACCATCTGGAACCTTAAGTTTTTTCTTGGAACACTTAGACGTGCTAACTACCTAAAATTAATTTTGGCATATGGTGTGAAGTGAGGACTAGTTTTTTTGTTTTTTTTTTTAATGTAGCTATCCAACTGACCTAAGTTTTTCTTGGAAAAGAAAGTCCTTTCCCCACTGCTCTGCAACATCACCTTTGTCATAAATCAATAGAAATAGACCTACAGATGTTGGAATCAGTAGAAAAGGAATTTTAAATATATTTATGGCTATTTTAAATTATTAAAGATTCTTACTAAGGGTAGATATGATAAATGAAGACAGGGAATTTCAAGAGAAATACAACTAATAGAAGAAGAACAAAATGGAACCCCTAGAACTGAAAAATATAATAACTGAAATTATTTGATGGGATTATCAGTAGATTGGATGCACAGTAAGGAGAATCAGGAAGCTTAAAGATAGGTCAATAGAGGGCCAGGTACAGTGGCTCACACCTGTAGTCCCAGCACTTTGGGAAGCCTAGGCGAACGAATCATTTAAGGTCAGAGGTCAGAAGTTTGAGACCAGCCAGGCCAACATGGTGAAACCCCGTCTCTACTAAAAATATAAAAATTAGTTGAGTGTGGTGGTAATCCCATCTACTCGGGAGGCTGAGGCTGGAAAATTGCTTGAACTAGGGAGATGGAGGCTGCAGTGAGCTGAGATTGTACCATTGCACTCCACCTGGGCTACAGAGTGAGACTCCATGTCAAAAAAAAAAAGATAGATCGATAGAAATCATCCAAATTTAAAGTGCACTGAGAAAAAAAAAGTTTATAATAAAGAGAACATCAGTGACCCATGAAATAAGGTCAAGACATCTAACTTACATGAAATTGGACTTTCAGAAGTCAAAGAGAGAAACTATCAGGCAGAAAAATACTTGAAAAAGTATTAGCAAAGGTTCCCCAAATTTGATCAAATATATTTATCCAGAATGTTTACTTGTTTAATGAAGAGTTGATCCCATAACCTATTTTGCCATTAGTGGAGTTTAGAAGTTAGCATAAAAGGTTATAAAGTGTTACATCTCCATGAATGAGCAGCAGGGCATTTAAAAGTCACATTGATTGTAGAAAAAATACTTTGCTGGGTGGAAGGGTCCTGAGCATGGCTATTCTTTTAACATAAATGTTGCCTGCTCACTAACATTACCACCACCCCAATCATAGTAATGCCAAAATTCCTCACAATTTTTCAAAATATCCCATTGGTGCACAGTACGGCCCTGCATCCACTGAGAACCCTTCTCTCCTGTGATCTGCCACTGCCTCCCTGTTCCAACCTTTCTAACCTCATCTTCTAATGCTCTATGTATCAAACCTCCCTGGCCTCCTTCCAGCTCAGGGCTTTGGGGATTGCTTTTTCCTCTTCCAGAATGCTCCTGCCCCCAAATATTTATATAACTGACTCTTCCACAGGTCTTTGTTCTGATGTCATTTTTCTCAGTGAGACCTACCAATGAAACAAACCAAACAAAAAACTTGTACATTCTCTCAGCATCTGGATTAGTTTGCGGGGCTGCCATGGCAGAGCACCGCAGACCCAGTGGCTTAACCCTCAGAAAATTATTTTCTTAGCTCTGGAGACTAGAAGTCCAAGATCAAGATGGCAGCAGGTTTGATTTCTCCTGTGGCCTCTCTCCTTGGCCAGCCATTGTCCACTTTCTGTGTCCTCTCATGGTTTGTCCTCTGTGGGTGAGTGCCCCTGGTGTCTCTCTGCATGCCCAAATTTTCTCTTATAAAGACAGCATTTAGATTGGATTAGGGCCCATCCAAAGGGCCTCATTTTAACTTAATTGCCTCCTTAAAAACCATTTCTACAAATATAGTTACCTTATGAGGTACTAGGGGTTAGGCCTTCAACATATGAATTTTGGGGGTATATAATTCAGGCCATACACCATCTCTTGTTTATTTTCATCTGTCGCCCCTCCCCCCCACCTTTTTTTTTTTTTTTAGATGGAGTCTCACTCTCTCACCCAGACTGGAGTGCAGTGAAGCAATCTCAGCTCACTGCAACCTCCACCCTCCCGGGTTCAAGTAATTCTCCTGCTTCAGCCTCCTGAGTAGCTAGGATTACAGGCATGCACCATCATACCTGGCTGTAGCCCTTATTTTAAATTCAATGTACTGTAATGATTTACTTGGTTTATTGTCTTAACTTTCTGTTCCACTGGAATACAGGTTCAATAAGAGAGGGATTTTAATCAATTTTGTTCTCTGAAGTGTCTTCAGAACCAAATGAGTAAAAAATTATCATTGTTAACGTTTTCACTTCGTGCTAGCATATGGGCAATCTCAATTTATTTCTAATAACTCCCTGTATCTTTCAGAGCATTCCTTCATGAATGAAGAAAGCCCTGATAGTGTTCCAGTAATTTATGTTTTTTATGTTTGAATTTCTTAACAAAAAGAATTATACCACTAAAAGATCCAGCTTTTTTGTTTGTTTTACTTCTTGAAAAAAAAATTTATATTGTTAATAGAGACAGGGTCTCACCATGTTGCCCAGGCTGGTCTCGAACTCCCGGACTCAAGTGATCCACCCTCCACAGCCTCCCAAAGTGCTGGGAGTACAGGTGTGAGCCACTACACCCAGCCAACATCCAGCTTTTTTACCAGGGAAAATAAGAAATTTAATATGCTTGTTTCCAAAGCAACAAAAGCTTTACATGATTAAGTAGACTGAGGGCTTTTCCATATTAGACGAAAATATCCAGCCAAATTGCTGAGGACTCCCTCAGACAGGAAAAAAAATGTGTAGAGCCATCCTCACAAAGAAATTTGCCTGTTTAATTATAACCTAATTATGACAACTTTTTTTTCTTTAGGTGGTCAGGCTCAGGATGGACCATGAGCTTTCAAAAAGGAAAAAGGTGGAAATCCTCAACTATGCTGCCATCTGAATAAGTGTTTCTTTGTAGATGCACAGAGTCAAGGAAAATTACATCCCTGCATTATGTAATGTGCCAACAACGCACTTACCCACTGTTTTAATCTAGGTTATTCTTGAAAGCAGAGCATGAGACAAAGGTAGACACATTCTATTTATGAGTCTAACACCCAGGAGCAGGAATGAGAGATAGGGGAGTGAACATGGGGAAAAGGGAAACTAAGTCCAAGCACAACCAGATACTGCTCTTATCAAGTGGTCCACCCCTATTAATGGCGACATAATGCAGAACTTTCTCAGGATTCTTCTTAAACTTTATCTCAGAACTGTCTGCCTCAGGGAGAAAGGAGAAGTATTTCTCCATCAGCAGCCACCTCCTGTGTGTTGAGGGCTGCTCCTTTGGGGCATTAACCCACTGCCTCCACCACCCCAACCCTCTGGGCTGCAAAGAGCTAGCTGACAGTCCAGCTGGTACCTTAGCATCACACATTGCTGCATCAGAGAGGTCTTAAGACAGGAAGCTAGAGTCTTGGTGCAT
The DNA here is from genome assembly GCF_028858775.2 of Pan troglodytes. Lineage (NCBI taxonomy): Eukaryota > Metazoa > Chordata > Mammalia > Primates > Hominidae > Pan > Pan troglodytes. The sequence goes on from NC_086015.1 coordinate 110,592,531, forward strand.
GCTCGAAGTGAGATGGTGTCAGCACAGAGCAGGGTAAAATCTTCCCGTTAACTGTTCACCAGAGCTATGACTGGAATCAGAGGTTGAAAAGATGTGAGACTGTACCCAAGAAGCATCTTATAAGCCTACGTAATATACTGTTAGACTCATCGAAATCTATTTCCTCCCTTCTTTATAATCAAAACTTCAGTGTCCAGAATAAAGTTGGCAGAAGGGTTAAATTGGAAAGTTAAATGTACTAGAAGGTGTACATTTATAACTTTTGACCTTGAGTCATGTTCAAGGAGAAAGTGACATTGGAACTTGGAAAATTTAAAAATGATTCTACTTGAAAAATTTGACCATTGCATAGAAATATTAGCTATCGTCTAATCTTTTGTAATCTTAGAAACAATCGTGAATTGTTTGGTGAAAAATGAAAAAATAACCATTTCTTATGTCTCTGTGACCTTTATAGACCAATGTCACTAACTTTTCCTAAGGTAATTGTTTCCTACTGTCAAATAGCTCTAGTGATATAAATCTTAACAATCAATGAAGGGAAAACTGGTGGAAACATAGGAAGCAAAATACTGGGATAATTTTCATCACAAAGTATTGGCATTAACATTGGTTAGAATAGGGGAGAAACTGCATGACTTGACAAGTGGACATTCCTGTATGTTGTATGAGGCCCTGTCTTAACAGAAATAGTGATGTCATCATCATCCTCTCTTATTTGGTCTTGAATTGCCACCAATCGGATAAAACCTTTGAATTATTTAACTCAATATATGTTGTTTCTACTATGTGCTGTGTATTGGTACTATAAATATGAATAAGACATAAAATATTACATTCAAAAACATCAGAATACATGTTCTTTTAAAGTATACCCCAAAACATTTACCACGTGTTCTGGGGTGCATGTTAGGCTGGATCACAAATCAAGTCTCAAGAAATTTCAAAAGATTGAAATCATATAGAGTATGAATTAAACCAGAAATCAAGTACATAAAGGTAACAAAAAATTTCCAAAATGCATTAATTTAAGGAACATACACCTCATGACCCATGAGCCAAAAAATAAATCACGGCAAAATTGCAAAAATATTTTGAAATGAATTTTAAAGAAAATACTTAGCATATTAAATACTTAGCATATTAAAGCTCTAAGTACATATGTTAGAAATTTTACCGAAAGGTTGGCTATCAATGTTTCCAGAAGCCAGGGAAAAAGTTTATACAATTTGATCGCTGAGGCAGGGAAACAAAGTGAGACCTCCGATCGCCCTGCCTTTCTGAGGTGAGCACTCTGGATCCCATCGCAGGAGATCAGAGTCTTGCTGAGTTGAGGAGAGGAAGATTGGAGTTGAGACTGAGATAGCTTGAATTTTCAGGACAAAGTATCAACAAGGAGGAAGGTAGACAAAGAAAAAAATCCAGAAATCTATGTAGAGACCCCATTGTGTACATTGCGGAACACTAAGCCTAACAATTCTCAAAATTAGCATGAGATTGGGAAATATCTAATTTCCATCCAGCCACAGTGGAGAGTCCTGACTGAAAACCAGGCATTCGCTAAAGATCCCAGAAAGGTTGTGTGTTACATACGTAGGGCTAAACTATCCTGACTAAAAACTACACTACACTTGCTCCTCACCCACACAAAAAGCTTAAAAACAAGCCTCAATAGTATAAAGCTGATCTGTAAGTAACTAAACTACCTGCAGAACAAAGTCCAAATTTATTAGTTCCAGTCCTCCAAAAAAAACACATGTAAAAAAAAATAGATTTACAAGACATTTATTTGGGGAAAAAAAGAATGCCTGAGGGTTGAAATAGAGAGGAAGCCAGAGAGACAGAGTCCTCAGAATACATAAAATTTCTGGCCTCCATGGAGGTGTGATGGTTAATTTTATGCATGTCAACTTCGCTGGGCCACAGGATGCCCCATATATGATCGAACATTATTTCTGGTTGTGTTCATGAAGCTTTTTCTGGAGGAAATTCGCATTTGAATTGATGGACTGAATAAAGCAGATTGCAGTCCCCAGTGTGGATGGGCTTGATGCAGTCTTCTAAGGACCCAAATAAAATAGGTGGAGGAAGCTTGAATTTTCTGCCTGACTGTGGCGCTGGGACACCCATCTTCTCCTGCCCTTGAACTGGGACTGACACCATCAGTGCTCCTGGTTCTCAGACCTTTGGACAGCAGACTGGGGGCCTTCTCGGCCTCCATTATTGTGTAAGCCAATTCCTTATAATAAATAAGGGTTTATTTATTGATAAATCCTTATAGGTTGATTATAAATCCTTATTAATTGATTGATAGAGCCATAGGTTTTATTGATCCTGTTTCTCTGGAGAACCCTGACTAATACAGAAGGAGAGAGGGAAGAAAGGCGGGTTGAGTAGCAGAAAGCTTAGGCTGTAGCACAATTCCGATAAAGTTTAAGGTCAGCTGATGAAGAACACTCAAACCAAAGTCGCCCATTGGAGGAGCCCCCTACCTCACAGGAATAGGCCTGCATTATTAGTATACCTTCTTCATTCAGTTATTGTTATTCTTATGGAAACAACCCATGGGAAATGTAGCCTTGGCATGACTGTATCAATGGATTCAGAGAGCAGTAGCAGGGACCCCCCCAGTCAATTACGTTCCACAGCAAGAGATCTCAGTGGTGCATATCCACTGCTGGCTCAGTCCACCCCTTGGGCTGCACAGCTCTATTCAGGCCTAGCTGCCAGGAAGATTACTAGGTGTCATTGTCAACTCAGGCTCTGTGCCCAGTAAACCTGGAAATGTCTGGATATTCTTCCTTGCCAGCATATAGTCATAAATCTATTTGGGGAAGAACTTGCCATTTCATCAAAGTCTGTACATGTATAGCAGGGTTCTTCCTCCTAGTGACCTGTGACCTAGTAACCCAGCCACCTATGGGTTCTTCCATCTGTGGCTTCCTTACCTGAAAAGTGCTTCAGGTCTAGGAACTGAGAAAGGGATTGTGATGTGTCATTGGAGCCAGTGCGGTTCCATTCATGCCTTATTTGGTTATAGGCATTAAGCAGCATTCTTGTTAGATGCCCATCTATTTTGCCTATAGGGGTGTTACTTTCAATTAATTATCTCCTAAACACCCTGTGAATCAAACCCCCTTAACTACCCCTCCAATTTCACCAGTTGTTATAGTAATTATGGCCTCTTGACTTTTGGTAGTTAAGCACTAGTCCTCCAGAGCCCTCTGTTACTTGAGGGTCCATTACCCCTGAATCATATTAACAATCCCAGCTCTGTGACCACCTCATTTACCATCAGCCCTGGTCTAAAGAGTAAAGCCACTACTGCACTTAGTGATACTGGTACCTTCTCACAGGCTCATTCTTGGTGGCCTTAGTGAATTGTCACTATTTCATGACATATTCATCACAATATATGCATCACATATTCATTCATCTGACCCTTATGAAGGTGTGATGGTTAATTTCATCACAGTACATACATGCCATTGTATAGCAGGTCCTTAACTAATACAGCAACACCAACGTTTTCAGGCAGAACCAATAGACCCTGTTGAAGGGCAGGCAAGCCCAGAGCAAACCATCTATATGCAGTTCTTTTAACAGCCTGCAAGGCACTGTAAGATTAGGGAGACGTTTATCGAATTATGTTCTGTGGAAAACTAGTTCCATAGGATATGAACTGATGTCAGGAGAAAAATTAAATTAGAAATTTGCTTCAGTGCCAGATTCTCAAAGCCATTCGTATGTGAATGTTTAGTGCAACTCTCCAAAAGAGATGATTTGATGTGTTCCATGTGGCAGTAGTATGATATGCAACCCAGATCCCCCTTCAAAGAACGGCTTGCTCCCCACTTGCTGGGTGTGATGTTAGCAGGCAGCCTGCAGCTGTCAGCCCTCTTCAGGAATTGGCATAGCTGTAGAAAACCACTTCACCTAAGGTCACACTTTTTTGTGGAGTGGCCCATAGCCAAGGATTGATCAGTGTGGAGATACAAAGTTGTTCTCTTGCCCATCTGAGGACATCTCCGAGGGCTGTTTTAACTCCAGAGCTCCCTGTGGGGTTGGCCAAGGCTGTCGTTGGACCTACATTATAACTCATTTTCTCCCAATTCCGCTTCTCTCTCTCTTTTAACAAATGTTTGGCAAAAGGCACTTCTTAATAAATATCCTGCAATTAAAGTATATCTCAGAATCTGCATCCTGGAGAATACTGTCTGAGACACCCCACTTTCTAATTTTGTTTGCCCATCAAAGCCCATTCCCCCCCCCCTTTTTTTTTTTTTTTTTTTTTTGACAGAGGCTTCTTCTTTCACCTGGAAGGGAGTGCAGTGGTGCAATCTCGGCTCACTGCAGCCTCTGCCTCCCAGGCTCAAGCAATTATCCTGCCTCAGCCTCCCGAGTAGCTGGGATTACAGGTACCCACCACCACGCCTGTCTAACTTTTTGTATTTTTAGTGTAGATGGGGCTTTCACCATGTTAGTGAGGCTAGTCTCAAATTCCTGACCTCAAGTGATCCGCCCGCCTGGGCTTCCCAAGTGCTGGGATTATAGGCGTGAGCCACCGTGCCTGGCCTAAAACCTTTTTTCATAGAGTACCTAACAAGTGTAGGGCTTAAGAAATATATTCTGGATGCTGGTAAGTGCAGGTGTGAGAACTAAGTACCTATGTGGAAAGTAAGGGGAGGGGTACCCAAGACTTAAATCTCAGCTTATGAATTCCTTTGAGATTTGAAACTAGCTTAATTTTGATATGTAACTCTAATGCTTAAAGTACTGCAGGATCTACTATCTATGGAGGTGCTACGGAGAGGATCTAAATATTATGTGACCTACGCAAATAAATTTTCTTTTCTCTGTAACAGTGTTTAGAACTCTAAGATAATCCGTGGTTGTCAGGTAAAATGCACTCATGTCTATCTGACAGATACAAATGTTTTGCATTCCAGCTGCTTTTAGATATTTAACGGGAGAGGAAAAGAGAAAATATGATTAAAGCCTTTGAAAGTCCATTTCCAAGAAATAAAAACTGCAGTAGGAATTCTACAAAACTGAAAAATCTTCAGGACTGGAAGATCTATCCAGAAAAGCCCAGTGGATTATAATAACTTATTAAAATATTTGTTTGGCAAGCCACTGACTAATACCACTTTAAGATATGAATGCATTACCAAAAAAAAATTGGAGTGAGTAGTTTTTACAAGTCTTTGAAATAATCATATTTGTATTTTGACACTAATTTGAAACAAGGAGCTGGCTTGAAATATTAAACCTAAGTGATCAGAGACAATGAGCTATCAGACTGCATGATCAACGTAGAGCAATCTCCAAATAAGATGAGATGCATGCAGCCTCTACAAATTTGGCTTGGGGAGGAGTTTGCTTCGCTCGCTTGAATAAGCCACTGTCTATGGCTCACAAGGGTCCTGTTCTTAATGAGGTGGTGCGTAGCAGCAACACACTGTGAATCCAAATAGCAGATGGCAACACTGTTGAGTAGGCTGGCAGTCTGATGTCTAGCCACCAACTGGCAGCAATCATTATTAAACTGATTCATGTGCCCAGGGAAAATCTTCATAAGAGTCTTAGCAAATGTGAGCAGCAAGAAGCAAATGATCTGCTATTCCTATCTGCTATGAGTACTACCTATATTTCTTAAAATATCTTTCCCCAGTGCAACCTACACAAAGAAATGGCATGTTATGTGCACTGGAGGCCCTATTCCTTTCCTATAGATGCATGTATACCTTTAAACATGATAGCTGTGATTTCTCTATTTGGTGAATAGCTTTCCCTTGACAGAAATAGCTTCATAGCATTCACCCTATGGATTTGTTGCACATATTCAATGATAGGCAAGCACTCATAGATTCTGTAAATAAATAACTGAACATATTCTATCTCACATAATGAAGCAATGGCCTACATTGCTCATAGTCCATCTACATGAGACAGGTAACTCATCCTTGGGTGAAAAGTTTGTTACACTCACACTTGGTTAGGAAAGCAGACTAAGAAAGGCTCTAGCTTTAGAAAACTTATGTAAGGATCTTTCTACAAGAAAATCTTAAAGGTATACATTTAAAAGTTAAGTCTTTATGCTGGGTGCAGTGGCTCATGCCTGCAATCTCAGCACTTTGGGAGGCCAAGGCGGGCAGATCACGAAGTTAGGAGCTTGAGACTAGCCCGGCCAACATGGTGAAACCCCATCTCTACTAAAAATACAAAAAATTAGCCGGGCGTGGTGGCACGTGCCTGTAATCTCAGCTACTCAGGAGGCTGAGGCAGGAGAATTGCTTGAACCCAGGAGGCAGAGGTTGCAGTGAGCAGGGATCACACCATTGCACTCCAGCCTGGGCGACAGAGCAAGACTCCGTCTCAAAATAAATAAATAAATAAAAGTTCTGTCTTTACAAACCAAAATGCTAAACAAATAGCATTTTTTTCCAAATGTTGAAAGTATGTGTTGTTTGTAACCAATAAAGCCAATTTCCACAACTTTATATGTTAATAAACAAGCCTTAAGGTAAGGCTTTTATTGAAAAACAAAACCCTGCTTTATTCACTTACAAAATACTTACAGTTAAATTAAAAAACAAAAATCCTAGCCATTCTCTAAATCTTCATTACATTTTTAAAAATTAAGATACTAGAATTCTTTTACATGCTCATAATAACAAGGGGAAAGCTGCAGTTAAATGTCAGATATTCCACATGTTACAAAATATATTTTATTTTATGTTCCATTTATGGTAATTTTTTAATAGAAGCAAAATTTAAAATCTTTTGTAAGAAGTAATAAAATCACTCTGAATGGATTATTTTTGGCTTTATCAATTTGATAAATCAATCCAGGCTGAAACATCATTTATAACTTCTAGAGTGAGTGCCCCTGCTCTTGTCTCAAATGTGAGAGTGATTATCAACCAAAGTTAGATACCCCAGCCCTGGCAGTCAAACTCAAAAGCAAGCTTGCACGCCGTCTCTCAAGTCTCTCAGCATTCTCCCCAAACAAGAAATCAAGTGCCAGAGCTTATACACTTAATGTTTGAGACCAAAAATGAAAACTCCAAACGAGAGATTTACTCAAATGTGCTTGTCTCCCAGTTACTTTATATGAAGTAAATCCATGTCAGAAGAAAAGATGCCCATGTCTTGTTCTGCATGGGAAATAAGTGCCATGTACTAAAAGAAGCCTAAAAATGGTGGCACAAGTTTCTTAAAATGGCTGAAATCTCCCAAAATACTGAACATCTCATCAGACTATCAAGAGTTATGTTTTTTGTCACACATTATGAAATTCTAGATATCCCAGCCTGGGCAATATGGAAAACCTTGTCTCTACAAAAAATGAAAAACTATCAAGGTGTGGTGGCCCATGCCTATAGTCCCAGCTACTTGGTAGGCTGAGGTGGGAGGATTGTTTGAGCCTGAGAGGCAGAGGTTGCAGTAAGTCATGATTGTGCCACTGCACTTCAGCCTGGATGATAGAGCAAGACTGTGTCTCAAAAAAAATAATTCTAGATATTTGAAAAATAAGATAGGGTGATGAATGTTTATCACCGGATATTAGAGTGTACTCAATGGTAAGTATAAAGGGAAACCAGCAATGGGTAGGCTAGTTCAAAAGATGTATTATATTTCCAGATATTCTGATAACAGTGATAAAGACTTGATGGTGAATAGGTATGTCGATAGCAGTACTGCAGATGCTCAGTTTGAGTAAGTCACCCACACTACCAAAAGATGAATATTCTTTTTGAGAACAGAAGAATTCTAGTAATCATGAGCTAAGGATGCTGGAAATTCATTCCTGAAAATGTATATGTACCAAGTAGTTGTTTTCTGTTCTCCCATTCTTCATTAAACCTGTCCTTATCAAGAACACCAATGATGTCCATCTTGTCCAAATCAACGTTCCATACTCAGACTCTCACTTACTCTAATTCTCAGAGGCATTTAATGCAGTTGATCACTACCATCATCTGGAAACACTTCCTTGGCTTGGTTTCTAGAACAACAGTATATGCCTAGTTTTCCTTTTTCCTTATTGGAAGTTCATTGTCCATCTCCTGTTTAGCTCCTTATCAAAATCCTGACCTTTGACATTTGACTGTTCTTAAATACACTGTGTAGATTCTGATATCTGAATGAACTAGACACTCTGCTATGTATATTCTAATGAGGACAGGGACTATGTGTGTCTGGTTCACTGCCAATGTCTAATACATGGTGGACATTCAAATATTCGTTGAAGGAATGAACGAATACTAGAACAACATATGCAGTTTGAATAGATGAGTGTAAGTATAATGAGGATGATCTGGATATTAAATAGTTCCTAACATTATTTCATTGAGGTAGGTTTTAAATATTAGAATCCTCATCTTTTTAGAGTATGAAATTGATATTTAGACAGGTCAAATAACTTGCCCAAGAACACACAGCTACAAAGTGTCAGAGCTGAGACGTCTTCTGCTTTGCTAGTCCAAGGTCATGCTCTTGACTCAGTGCTATACTTATTGATAAATACAACAGAAAATGAGGAATAGGAACCCGAGTTCAGCTTATATTTCTCCTGGTCCTCTGCTACAACTGCGGTTGATGTTTCTGATGGTAGCAGGACTACAAATACTAGTTGTTGTTGTTGTTGTTGTTTTTACATTTAGAAAGAAGAGGATCGTGTCCTCATCTGTAAAATAGAAATGAAAATGCTACCAAATCTACCTTCTTTTGATGGTAATTTAAGGCTAAAATAAGATAATCGACATGCCATATATAAGTCACAATACCAAAATCATGGGGGATTTTCATGTGTTAATTATTACTACTTGGAGGTACTAAAAGAAGATCTGAAGTGGAGAGACAAAAAATGTCCTTACTGATTAGAGAAGCAGGAAGAAGGCAGTCAAGAAGGAGCTAGAACATTCCTTACTGACCTAACTCAGGAAAAAAAAAAGAATGCAATATTCTGTGGTTCCCCTGTAACAGATAACGAACACCCACTACACAATTAAAGAATTAAAAGTTCATTGACTTAGCCATACTACATTTTCTTTTAAAACAAAAATCATAAGGACAAAAATCTGCTGATGCTGTGAAATAAAACGGATGATTCTGCAGTCAATTTGTTTTGTACCTGTGTGGTTTTACCTTCCATTCACCCACTGAGGCATTACAATCAGTGTATCCTAGGGATGACTGGAGATAAAATAGGCAGAGGAAATTAGGTTAATGAGGAAGCATAGAGAAAGGCAGTCCTGGGACCTCCTGTTCTTCAGAATATACAGGTCTTTAAACTGTAATCAGGTAGCACAGTTAGGAATATTCTCAAAATTTACTTTCACCACTGGATTCCAGCTTGTAATATTCAATTACTATACAAAATGATGATCAGAATGGACTTAAATTCTGAAACTTCACTTAGGGATTTTATTCAGGTTATCTTCTTCCTTTGTTGGCAATATAGCCATCAAATCTCCATTAGGGAGAGATACCCAGGTTTCTTGGTCATGGTTGTGTCTCCACTGTGAGTGTCACACAAGACATATAAGTCAGTTAACAAAAATATTTCCTAAATGAAAGAATGCAGATGGCTGACTGGGTTGAGCTTTGGAGTCACTCAGATCAATATTTAAATCTCAGTTGAGGTACTTAGCAAATAAAAGACAGCCTCAGCCTCAATACGCTCATTATTTAAATTGATAGAGTCCTCACAAGGTAGTTTTAAAGATCTCATGATAATTTACTTAGTAATTAGATTGCCTGGCACAGTCAGTTTTCAATAAAGCATGGCCGTTATTATCAAAGTTGCTAATCATTGAAATGGCAATACCAAAACTGGCTGTAATTTTATTTTCACTAGTTTTTGATTGTTTGTAAAAAGAGAGATCTGTATGTGTGTTTAGAGATAACGTATTCTAGAGATTAGGAACCTATCCAACAACCACTTTGTCTTTTGTGCTGCTATAGCAGAATGACTGAGACTGGGTAATTTATAATGCACAGAAATGTATTGGCTCACAGTCCTGGAGGATGGGAAGTCCAAGGTCAAGATGCCAGTATTTGGCAAGGACCTTCTTGCTGCATCCACACATGGTGGAAGAAGAGGGTGAAAGAAGGGGCTGAACTTGCCCTTTTATGGTGGTACTGATCCCACCCATGATCAGGGAACCCTCATCACCTAACTCTTACAAGTCAATGGTACTTAAATTTTAACATGAGTTTTCAAACCATAAAACACCTCCAAGGTGGTTTTTAACTTTACTTATTAATTGATTAAATTAATTAATTAAATTGGGTCCAAAGAACAATTGCTAAGCATTTACTATGCGCTAAGATGAATGAGTGCTTTTCTTCATTTCAAAGTCTTCCCATTGCTTTAGTCTCTGGAGATCAGCTTTCATGGTGCCTATACTTGAGTGATGAGTAGCAAGGCCATGTGAAGTTGAAGAGACATGAACAAGAGATGTGACATGGTTCATGATGGCTGAAGGGAAATATGGCTGCTAATAAATTTGCAGTCAGATCATGGAGGACTTTAAATGATGAAGTGAAATATTTGGACTTCATTCAAGCCTTTTGGAGAGAAATGTCAAAAACATTAACCTCACAATGAAGTGAAAAACAAAGCTAGAAGTCTTGTTGTAGATAACAAACTGACTCAAGGAACACACATATTGTTAAGACTGGAAGAATGGCAGTTAAAGTTCTTTCTAGTAGTGTTTGAAATACATCAGAAGGAAGGAAGTCTGGAACTAAGGTCATAAAAGGTAGGAAGCTATTTCAATAGGTCAAGAGTGAGGTAATAAGAGGCTAAACCAAGGCAGAAAAAAGACACATGAGATATGCTGGGTGGTGCTCCATGACTCTTCATAACTTTGGGCTAACTCCTTTAAAGCCAGGGAATTTGGTTAAATAAAAAAATGGAAATCCACATCTGTCTCAACATTTGTACTTTCAGAGGTATAAATGTTTCCATTTTAAAAATTATACATGAAACAAATAGCAAGTTAATCTGGCATACTGTCATGCTAGCCAGAAATGTGTGTGAGCAGTTTTGTAAACTGTGCCTTCTTTTCCATTCTAGCATTACTCTGTCTTTTTCCATGCTGTCCTTGTCTTCCTCATGGATTTTCAGTTGACTCCTCCCTTAAACTTTAGATTAGCTGGCAAGTACGAAACCCCTTGCAACCAGCAAGACATATTCTTCTAACTTTGAATCTGGCCCATTTTTGTGTGATGACACTTTCCTAAAGAGACTAATATTGTATCTGTGAGAAAAAGTCCGATGTGTGACTTTTCATTATAAAAATATCCACTGAGTACATAACATTACTCAAAAAAACAAGAAAGTGTACAGAACAAGTAAACAACTAAAAGGGCAGCAAGACAAGATGAATGTTTCCTAGTCAAAACATGAGAATACATTTTGTTATCTGTGAAATGTAGAAAGGTTATCCCGAGAGATAGCTAAGGTCAAAAAGTACTATGAGAGATACACTCACACACAATTATAGATAAATATACTAATAGAGATATATAAATACCAAATTCATCATATTCGCTCTTCCCCAATGGCTGCTCTTTTGTATCCCACCCAACTCCACTCTATTATTCATTGGGTTATTAAAATCAGAGACCTGGGAAGCACACTTAACTTGTCCCTTCCCCTAATCTCCCATACCTAATTACTAAAAATCTTCTAGTTATATTCTATTAACTAAATTTACCTTGCCCTTACCTAATTCCTTTGCCCTTACCTAATTTGTATAGGATAAAGTACAAACTCTTTAGTATGGCATAAAGGTCCATTAGATAGAGCCACATTACAACCTTATCTCCTATCCTTCCCCCATTATATACACATGAACTTGCTGTTCCCTCTGCTTGGAATGATTCCAAAAAGGAGCAAGGATCATTTCCTCTGAGAACCCTACAATGCTCCCTGCAGCCCAAGCATACTTTCTTAAAGCACTTAATACTTACCCTCAATATTTTCTATAACTTACCTGCCTCTACCACTAGACTTAATGAAATTCTTGAAGTTAGAGATGTTGCTGCATCTATCACAGTGAGAATCATCCAAAGCACGCACAAACACACACCATTTATTGTCACTATTAATATGACTTTACGATTCAACTACCATCATTAGCATCTCTTCACTATTTCAAGAGACTTCTGCCCAGGAAGATTACCTTACAAGTGATAATACAGTATTGTTCATCCCCGGAACTTCTCTGAAATCCATCAATTCTTCACTAGAAAATATTAACCAGCAGTTCACATCCTGAGATTCTTTACATAATGAATGTAGATGAAATAAATATATTTAAATATATTACAATTATAGTAATGTAATAGGGAATGGAGGAGACTTATTAATGAATAAAATGTACAAATTAAAGTACATTTTACTCTCTTTCTCTATAGTGTCTGACAATTATTCCCACTACTCAAAGTAAAAATACCAAGACAATGAGAAGGAGAAAATCTTCACAATTTTCTGAGCTCTGTAAAGAAATGCTTTTCTTCAGGTAAATCTTTGATCAAAACAAAGGCATGGTCAAAAATATCCTTAAACAGTCAATCCTGCACAGTGCTTGAGTCTATGCAACTACCAGTGACATGGAAATTGATTGATGGTGATTTTTAATATACCAAGAATTTTTAGAACAAAAAATAACCACACATACGCTGATCTGCTTAAAATACAATACATGTTAGTATTTACTGGGCTTTCATTCATCTCATCTCCTTTTCTTCTTTTACTCAATTCATTTTACCTAATCTCTCACCCTTTGCTTACTTCTAATAATCTTTCTCTCTGTCCTGTAGCAAGCATGAACTGCCATCAGAAAAATTGCCTATAAATTCAGCTTTCCCTTTGGTTAGTCTCTATAACCTTTTTGCTTTAAATGAAACTTGGCAGTGCCCTGAGAACACAACTTACCCTTGATCCTTCTCTCATACTCTATCTTGGTTGATTCCAGTGCTACAGAGAAAAAATGCACAAGATAAGCTTGGAATATCTTGTCATACACATAACAAAGAAGATAGTGAAGACACCCAAGGTCATATTAGGAGGACCCAGGAGCTAACTTAGAGAGGCTTTCAGTGGTCAAAGATAGGAACATTTTAACATCATTAAGAATAACACTACAATGGCGAGGCATGGTGGCTCATTCCTATAATCGCAGCATTTTAGGAGGCTGAGACAAGAGGATTACTGGAGTCCAGGAATTTGAGAACAGCCTGGGCAACATGGTGAAACCTCATCTTTATTAAAAATACAAAAACTAGCTGGGCATGGTGGTGCACACCTATAGTCCCAGCTACTCAGGAGGCTGAGGCAGGAAGATCCCTTGAGTCCAGGAGATTGGGTCCACAGCGAGCTGTGATTGTGCCACTGCACTCTGGCCTGGGTGATGGAGCAAGACCCTGTCACAAAAATAAATAAATAAAAAGAATCATACCTACAATGGATTAAAGCATAGCAAATATGTTTAAATCTGTGAGTTCCTAACTATACTAAAAATTATTGGGGATGCCAGGGAATCATCTCATTATTTTGAAAACATGATTTTGAAACAATCATGTATTTACATGAGCTGTAATACTGTTCTATTAAATAGGAGATGAAGGAAAATTTCTGTTTGTAAAACTGTTCTAAGGGATTTCCAATCTCAGCCATGCATGATAAAATAGCTGGTATTGAACTAACCCTTCTGCCAAAAACAACTATAAAAGCTGGTTGACATACAAATCAACTGTTTGAAGGCATTGGCAAACAAACAGTACAGGCTGGACTTTCTCAGTCCCTGAAAGAAGGAAAGCACATATGGTGAGGTCTGTATTCATGCTATGACTTTTTTCTGAGAGCATTTTTCAAATAATGACTAAGGGAAATATAGCTCAAACCAAAAGTGACAGTCTTATTGGACTGAGGGGAAAGAGGTCTGAGTTCAGAGCGGCCAATATGGCTTGGAATTGAGTCTCAAAATTTCAGATAGTAAACAGATTGAGAGAAGGATACAAAAATCTTCATTCAAATTCCTCAACTCATGTTACCAACGCTAGCACAAATAGTGACAGGTGGGTAAATGGAGTTAAACTGTTGAGCATTTTTATATTTGACAGTAACTGGTGAAGTTACTAATTTAAGACTGCAATAAGATATGGATGAATATATTATAATTATATGGAAAGCATTAAAAGAATTTTCTTAAATATGTAACTAAAAAACTGATAGAGAGAATATGGAATAATAAATGACACTGATTAATCCAAAATAATTCAAGAAAGGAAAAGTAAAATATCAAGGACAGATAGGACATACAGAAAACAAATAGCAAGTTGGTAGACTTAAATCCAACTATATTAGTAGTTATATGAGATACAAATGGACCAAAGACTTCAATTAAAAGACAGAGACTGTCATACTAAATTAAAAAAAAAAAAAAAAACGAACAATCACCAGCCTGGGCAACATGGCAAAACCTCGTCTCTATAAAAAATATATAAAAATTAGCTGGACATGGTGGCATGCACCTGTAGTCCCAGCTTCTTGCTGGGGCTGAGGTGGGAGGATCACTTGCACCCAGGAGGTCAAGGCTGCAGTGAGCTGTGTTCATGCCACTGCACTCCAGCCTGGGTGACAAAGTGAGACCCTGTCTCAAAAAAAAAATTCCACTGTATGCTGTTTACAAGAGACACACTTTAAATACAAGGGCACAGAAAACTTGAAAGTAAAAATATACACCATGGAATGGTATGGAAAATATATATACCATGCAGAAACTAAACAGGAGGATGCTAGTATAATTTTATTAATACCAAGTAACGTAGACTTTAAGATAAGTGTATTAGTCTGATCTCAGGCTGCTATAAAGAACTGCCCAAGACTGGGTAATTATAAAGGAAAGAGGTTTAATTGACTCACAGTTCTGCATGGCTGGGGAGGCCTCAGGAAACTTACAATTATGGCAGAAGGGGAAGCAAACATGTCCTTTTTCACACGGTAGCTAGAGAGAGAAGCAGGGAAAAGCCCCTTATAAAACAATCAGATCTCATGAGAACTCACTTGTTATCATGAGTACAACATGGGAGAACCACCCCCATGATCTAATCACCTCCCACAAGGTCCCTCCCCCAACACATGGGGATTATAATTCAGATTACATTTCAAGATGAGATTTTGGGTGGGGACACAGCCAAATCATGTCAATAAGTATTACTGGAAATAGTCAAAATGATAAATAGGAAAATAAAACATTCCTAAATTTGTATCACCTAATACAGTATATAAAGACAACAGTGACAAATCCACAATCATATTTGGAAATGTTACAATCACTGACAGAACAAGCAGACACAAAATTCAAAAAATCTGTAAGAAAATAGAAAATTTGAACAATATAATCAACCACCTTAACCTAATTGACATATAGACAACACTATAGCCAACAACTGCGAAGTGCACATTTTTTCCAAGTGCACTTAGACATTTACCAAAATAAACCAAAGCAAATCTCAACAAATTTCAAAGAATTGAGTATATTCTTATAGAGTATGTTCTCTGACCAGAGTGGGATTAGACTAAAGGATGGGGACATAAAGATACTAGAAAATTCCTAAATGTTTGGAAATTAGCAATATACTTCTAAATAATCTATTAATAAGAGGAAAAAATGCAATGGAAGTCACAAAAATAGTACAGGTTCTTACAAATCACTTTTGTAAGTTGATATGCTTTTGAATTATCCATTTCATACAACAGATTTTTGCAAAACTTTAGAGGAAGCTTGTGGTCTTACTCCATTTCTCTAACCTTTTTTTTTTTCCAATTATAATTCCAGCAACTACTAGACTTATGTTTTTAAAGAACTGTGAAGGGTCTGTCTGAGATTTTTTTCTACTTGCTAAGAAGTTAGCCTATCACAATTTTAAGATGCTGGAAGAAGGCTCAAGACTCCTGGGTCAGAGCTAAAGAAATTTATTTCTTACAACACAGCAAGCAGCATGAGCTTCAAGTTTTTCATTGGTTTCCATGTCTTCCAAATCTCATGGGAGTGATATGGTGCATCTCAGATGGATGCAGCTCACCAGGGTGACCACCTCCCTCATTTACCTAAGACCAAGGGGTTTCCTAATATTCAAGATTTACTTTACTGTAAGCAGGAAAGTCTCAGGCAAATTCTGACAAGTTTGTCATCCTGTACACACAAGACTTATATAAGAGCTGAGATTCCCTGAGCTTAGGAGATAGCAGACTTTTAAAGGGACTGCCAGTAACTTGTCCATCCTTTGCCCTGGAAAGAGACATTATCTTTATTATTCTAAATAGCAAGCAAATCTGTCCTTTGCTTTGGAGGGAGACATTATCTTTACCTTCCAAAACTGTTTGCCATGCAAACACACTTGAGAAGACATTTCAGAATAAAAGCTGTCCATGTATCTGCTCTGAAGATGTACAGAAATGCAAAAGATCTGTGGAAAATTGTTTCCCAACAATATTTTTATAAAATTACAGTACAATTATAGCACATTCATCTCTACTAATCTGTATCCTGGCTTAGAAGATGAAAATCCTATACTCTTCTAAATTTTCACCGAGTTTCCTTTCTTAATAATCCAATACAAAATGTTTGCTCATTATTTTTAATAGGAAGTTTGTGAAAGGCACCTAAGTATACTGAAAGAGGTCATCTATTTCTCAAGAATAAGTTGCTATTTTGTCTCAGTAGCAAAGATTTAACAAAGAAAAAGATATTTTCTACTGTCACAATCACCCAAGGACATACTAACTAAATCCTTCCCTTGGCATCTAGCAAAAGAGGTCAGGGTCTGTGAATAAGGCAAGGGAATTTAGGAGTAGGAGGAGTAAATCAGAAAACAAAACCAAAACCAAAAAAAAAAAGAAAAAGAAAACCCTGTGTTCCTTTTGGTAAATGAAGCATATCCTAGGAGATCGAACTAATCTGGACTTTATGGAAATGTGTGCAGTCAATTTCCTTGGAATTCATCAGCCCGTAGGTTCTAGTCACTCATATTGACTGTAATAATACAAATTTCAGTGTTCTTTTCCCCGACCCAGAAGAATTTCAGTGTTCTTTTTCCCCACCCAGGAGAATTTCTAGGAATTCCAGGGGAGGTTTCACAAGCACTCATCTAGTCTGTTCTTACCGTTCGTCATCTTTTACCACTGGGTAAACACTGCATATCATGACGTCTCTGGGATGCTGGGGGCCTCCCACCACAGCTAAGGCCCGGGTCCCACAGAATACAAAGCCTCACCACATCGTGTTACTGCATTAACTTTCTGTTGCTGTATAGAAAACTACCACAAACATGGTGACTTAAAATAACACAAATTATCTCACACTTCTGGAGCTCAGAATTCTGGCATAGCTCAACTGAGTTCTCTGCTTAGGGTCTCTCAAGGCTGAAATGAGATGTTCACTTGGCTGAGCTTTTTAATATGGAGGCCCTAGGAAGGAAATCTGCTTCCAAACTCATTCAAGTTGTTGGCCAAATATGGACTGAGGTCCATGTTTCTCAGCTGGCTGTAGCCAGGAGCCACTCTCAGCTCTTTAAGACCACCTGCATTCTGTGGCACAACCCGCCCCTCCCTAATCTTCAAGCCAGCAACAGTGCGTCAACTCCCTGTCATGTTTTAAATCTCTGACTTCCTCTTCTGATCCTACAGAAAACACTCTGCCTTAAAAGGGGTCATCTGATTAGATCAGGCCCACCTGGATTATCCCCATACTTTAAGGTCAATTAATTCACTTGAGACTTTAATTACATCTGCAAAATCCCTTCAAAGAAGTACTTGGATTTGTATTCGAATGAATAAGCAGAGGTCAGAAATCTTGGGTATGGATGCATCTTTAATTACATCTGCAAAATCCCTTCAAAGAAGTACTTGGATTTGTATTCGAATGAATAAGCAGAGGTCAGAAATCTTGGGTATGGATGCATCTTTAGAATCCTGCCTCCCAGTTACTGTGTGAAGATCCTCTTTCATCTCTGCTTCCCACTATTTTAGAGAGGTGCAGTAAAAAGCAATGTTTGCGCATTTATATGTAAGAATTTTTCGAAGATCAGATCTTTGGGGATTTATGTATAGACCCATTGCTCTCCACAGTATTTCAACCAAAACATAATAGGGTCTTTGCTACAAGTCAAATGAAAATACAAATGTTGATGCTATATACAGAATCGCACAATCACGCAGACAACTAACGCTTTATCACAGAGTCAGACTCATCCTCTCTTAGGACAAATATTTTCTCAGAAATCTCAGTCCTTCAGGAAAACTCTTTTGAGGAGATGGCTTTACCAGTACACCAGGCACGCCCAGACCTGTCTGAATTCCAGTTAAGTCTACAGCCTGTTCTCTTACTCTATTTACATACTATTGATAAGGAATCTCCAAGCTTCCTGTCTCAGAGAATATCAAGCGCTCTGAGCTGCTGCTTTCCGAGGAACACAGAGAGCATGTTTCTTGCTCAGCGGCTAAATGTCTGACTTGTCATTTGAGACAAATGGGGATTTATGCTTCTCTCGTTTCTGTGCTTCCTCAAAGGACAAGCATCAGAGTTTTTGTGCTTGGAAAGAGTAAGGGCAAAGTACCAATTAACCAAAACACATTGCCAGAAAGGACAGGTAGAGAACGATTCAGTGTCATTTCTGCAAGATCTGCAGATCCAGAGCCAAGTAAAAAAATTAGGCCTTGTTTTCTAAATATAGCATGGAGAATAGCAGAATCAAAACAAGAATGGCATTTGCATTATGGGAAGGAATGATTTAGTCCTTTCCTTTTACTTTTTTCATCCAGTTTGCTTTAAACACACAGCTCAGTTGTGAACTGACTGAACTGTGAAGAAGGCAGACAGAAATGTAAGTGGGAAAAAAGGCCACCAACCAATCTTTAATATTTTTCGACTTTGATTGGTAACTGATGTTGGATAAAATCACCCTTGCCAGAAAGTAACTTCAAAAAGCAGGACACAGCACTAGTACTCAGGCTACATAATATGGGTCATTTTTTTTTTTCAAAGTCTAAGATCCACATAATGCTGTTCATTGTTTGGCAAAAACAAACAAGTTAGATTTTGTGTCTTGACTTCTGAAAACATGTGGAAAATAGCCAAATAGATTGGTCAGTATATTGTATGTTTTTAAGGAGTTCTACTAAACCACTCATTCAATAGACAGTTGATAAAATCAGCCAACAAAGGCAATGAAGAATTTAATTTCAGAATTTTATTTTCCTTTTATGAGTCTGAAGATAATTTACGTAGAAGAGAATGATGGGCATGAGGAGAGATACCTTCCAGGTTTATATTCTACTCCCCCTCAAAACTAAGGAATCTGAGCCACAACCAGGTTATATGTTTATGCTTAACCAAGGAAAAATGATAGAATCTCCTATAACAGATATAATAATCCTATAATAATTGTCCATTCCTAACTCTGTGGTTTCAAATCAGAACAAAAATGAAAAATAAAGTAAGTGGATACATGGGGAAAAGGAGAGGCTATTTTCTGTCTGTGAAGAATTAAAGTAATGAATTTTCACAAGAAGAAATTTGACATCGAATCTAAATTATTGGAAGACAAGTATATATAAATCATTTCCATATTTATGTTTAGCCAGCCATGGCTTCCAAAAAATATGTGCAAGTATTAAAATTCAGGTAAAATGAGAAGTAATAACCCAAATCACTTAAATCTTAGCTTCTGTTAACCATAGATAAAGATGTAAATAGTACTTAATAGCTGAAAACTACCAAAAGAGCTTTAAGATGTAATGGTAAGTGTTGGGACTGGAAGTCACATAGACTCATGTTTGGTGCTTAATTCTGCCCTTTTTGTGACTGGGTAGCTATAGGTATTTTTCTTAACTTCTCTGAGCCTCAGTTTCCTTGCCTATAAGGTATAAAGAACACCTTTCTTGTTTTTCTACTGCATATGTCTTCCATGGCCTCCTTTCTTCATTCCTCCTATTGTGAGATAATGTGGCAGAGACTGACTACATAGTCCCCAAACCTGTTTCTTATTTCTGGGCCAGCAGCTGAATGATGGTGTCCAATAGCCATGCATCCAGGTGGCCCATATGACAGGCCTCTCCAACAGAACAGAAGCAGAAGTTATGTGTCTCATCCAGTATGAGGCAGTTTCTTTTCCCCTCACAGGGTAATCTTGGAGGCCACATTTTGAAGATGGCAGAAATACTACATAGAAAGTCTAGATCCTTGGGTCACCATTTGGAAGAGAGCTGCCTGACCAGGAACATATGTAATTGACTCTGCCTACGTGGAAAATAAATTTATACTACAATAAGCCATTGAGATTTTGGGGTTGTTTGTTACAGCAGTATTATTTACCCTGCCACTGAAATTGGTACTTCAAAGTGGAGCATTGCTATGATAAAAACATGAAATATGTGTCACTAGCTTGGCACTTGGGCAATGAAGAGCAAGAACACAGTGATAACAGGCAGAATGCCTACAGAGTCATACCATACAGTGACATAATATCTATTAAAATTGTCATCTGCCATAAAATGGAAGGCGTACTACATACCTACTTAGCAAGTAGGTTTACGGGGAGAGGTTGGAAAACGGAGAATGAATAGCGTGCGTTGGTTGTTACTGACTGCTGGCAGCAAAGTATTATAAGAAAAAAGCTCGGGAAAGGACTGGCCAGTTTGGGGAAAGACTTTAAAGGTAATGAGGAGTACAGAAAGTCAAGGGCTGGCTGGGTGGAAAAGTCAACTATGTCTGAACTTGAAATCATAGAAGATGATATTTAAAAACAGACACGAAGCCTAGAGGGAAGCCTAGTACCCTCTTGGATAGAATGACTCAGCCTTTCAGCAAAAAGATATTAAGACTGGTGTTCCCACTCTAGCCTGGCAGCTTCAAGGTTGCCATCATTAAGTTGAGTATGTGAGACAGTGAGCTGAAGAAGCAAAGTAAAGCGCCCTGGAGAACTATATCTAGGAAGGTACTTTGGGTTTGATAAACACATGAAAATGAGTAAGTAGAAAGCTACTACATTTTTTTGAGAAATACATTGTCCAGTACCAGAAGTCTGAAATTAAAATGTCGGACTTTTAAGACTTACAAAAAGCTTGAGCCTTTAACTTCCATGAACAAATAAAGTTAGGAAAGTTGTATAACTCCCAAAGAGGGCTTACACTTAATACCCAGTTCAGAGAAGGCCATGGAAAATAATAAACTTGGAAGAAACTGCTAGAGGGCAAAGCCAGGGGTCACAGAAAGCAACAGACTAAAAAAAAAAAAAAAAAAAAAAAAAAAAAAAAAATTCTCAAGGACAGTAGAAATTGGCACTAATCAAAGGACTTCTCCTACTCCAGACTGACAAATCCTCACAATATTGGCTAAGTGGAATTTCAGAATTGCCATAGCCTAATGATTTTCCTGTGTCTTTCATTCTACCAATTTTTAAATGAGAATATTTACAGGTTGTCTTGTGCCTGTTTTACTAACTGTGCATTGGGGATGGAGGGTAGCAAACTGATCACTGTCTTTTCAGATCATGGGCTACACAACCATAAGGAGCCACATCTAGGACTAAAGGAGAGAATTTCACATCACTTGAACATCTTGGACCTAGAACTAGAAGCAGGGACTGACTCGATGAGATCTTGTGTTTTCCACTTAAGAAAGGGGCTCATTTATTCTATGTGTGGGAGGAACCATGAAATTGGTATTTGATGACCAAAAGGGCAAACTATGGCAGAAGCTTATATGATACTTATCAAATGTTTTGTTGTTGTTGTTGTTGTTTTCTCCTGGGGATACTGGTAAGCTACATTTCCAGCCCTCTTGTGTGTAAGATGGGAACATATGTCAAGTTCGCACCAATGTAATGTGAGCAAAAGTGATGTGTGCCTTCCTGCCTGAGGCAGTTGAGAGCAGACGTGTCTTCTTCACACTATCCATCACTCTGAGGTGACAGTAAAGGCCCTTGGTGAGGATATCAGAGCTTTCTATGAAGGAGAGAAGGCCTGAGTCTCTGACACAGCAGCACTTGGAGGAGAGCCATTCAGGAAGACTGCCCAACATCTGCATTAGACTCATGTGAATGAAATAACTTGTATTATGTTAAGCCACAGAAATTAGCAAATTGTCCGTTACTCTGTTAGTAGCCTCTCTAAAGAATAGCTGTGTCTCAAATAATTTGGCCTTCCTTTCCCATTAGAGTTGATGGCCTCAGTATGGTTACCTGACCAAATTATCTTACCTAGGAATTTGAAGGTGGAACATGTACTAAGTCAGTTTGCTAGGAAAAGCCAAACTTTAAATCGATGTGGCACCCGGGGGCCCAAATGGTAAATTAGTGCCATAAGCAAGATTAAGTTGTAGAGAAACAGAAAATCCATGGGAAAAAAAAAAAAAAAGAGACAAAAACAGAAATCAAAAACAAGGTAAGTTTTCAGGTATAAGCAGGAGACAGATTAAATTAGCAGAGGAGAGCTATGAATATGCCACGCCCTGTGGCAGCCATGGATATGCGCTCCTTGAATCTCCCGTTAAACAAGAATTCGCCAACCGTTAGCACCTCCAAGATATGCCTCAGCCTTTAGCTGAGGTTGTGTTCTTCCTGAGAAGCTTCAGCCAATTACTGGGCACACTGTGGGTGTGAGGGCCTGGCCTTTAATGCCTCATGTGAGACTCCTCAAATGGCAGTCTTTGCTCACAATCTTTGCCCATTGTTGGATTGGCTGAGACTTTGTCAAGTCTGCATCACGGTTTGAGGTTCCCCCTGCCCTATCTGAGTTCTTCATTCTTTCCTTTCATGTCAGAGCAACAGCGTGATATGAAGGTTTTTCCTGCCCACTCTTGCTTCCTCTCCGTTTTATCTTTCATAGGCATTTCTCCTCCAATAAACCTCTTGCACTTTCAAGTCCATTTCAGTGTTGGCTCTTCCATGCCAGAACCTAAAGTCATTTTAAGATTTTTAGAGGTTCTAGGTATGAAAAAGATTGTGGTGTCCCTAACTGTCATTGTAAATATAAATAATATTTAATCATAAAATATATATGAAGCATTTCAACAAAATCCTTATTTTTTTCATAATGACTCCCCCAGTGATTCTTTTGTTTGTTTGTTTGTTTGTTTGTTTGTTTGTTTGTTTTGAGACAGGGTCTCGCTCTGTCACCCAGGCTGGAGTGCAGTGGCATGACAATCATAGCTCACTGCAGCCTCAACCTCCTCAGTTCAAGCAATCCTTCCGCCTCAGCGCCCCCAAGTAGCTGGGACTATAGGCACAGGACACCACACCTGGCTAATTTTTTTTGTAATGTTTTGTAGAGATGGGGATCTCCGTATGTTGCCCAGGATGATCTCAAACTCCTAGGCTCAAGTGATCCTTCTGCCTCAGCCTCCCAAAGTGCTGGGATTACAGGCATGAGGCACCACACCCAGCCCCAATGTGTTTTTGCTTATTATTTTGAATTTGAAATTTCAAATCCCCCCCAAAAAAACTACCTCTATTTTGCTTGATCTTTAAATACATACTTATTATACCTTTTGGGTAATTCAGAACTGCTAAAGCCTCACTTTGGGCTCAATCTTCACCCCAGTGAAGTTAAAATCTGAAATGGATTTGGGCTGGGAGAAGGGATTGAGCTTGTATTAGTTATATATTGCTGTGCAATAAATAAATAAACCACAAACTTGGCAGCTTAGGACAAAACATATTTATTATCTCACAGTTTGTATGGATTAGGAATCTGTGTATGTCTAAGGAATCTGTGCACGTCTAGTTGGGGCCTGTCTTAAGGTCTCTCCTTGGCTGTGTTCACAAAGCTGGGGTCTCATCTGAAGGCTGGATGGGGAAGGATCCACTTCCAAGCTCACTTAGTTGTTAGCAGCCAACAGGCTTTTGAACTGAAGGTCTCAGTTCCTCACTGGCTATTGACCAGAGGCTACCATCAATTCCTTGCTAAAGGGATCTCTTCAACCTGGCACCTTGCTTCATTAAAGCATTATGTGGAGAAATCAACAGGGAGAGTCAACTAGCAAGATGGAAATCACAGTCTTTTGTAACTTGGATCAGGGAAATGATATGCCCTCAATGTTGCCAGGGAAGAGATCACACGAGGCAATAAATATCAGGAGGTGAGTCTCATTGGGGCCATCTTAGAGGCTGCAAAAATTTTAAAAAACTTATTATATTGATTAGTTGAACATTTAAAATGCTAAAAGTTGAACAATTATTCTTGGTACACATTAATGCATTTTAATCAGTTTCTTTGCTTTTAACATCATGTCTGGTATTTTTCTGAAGAATGTGTTTTTTAATATAATATTTAAATCTTTTTTAAATAAGATTACCTCCAATGTTCTTAAAGTTACATATTGTGATTAATAAAGTTGAAATCATTATATTCTTCATTGGAAAAAATGAAAAAGGAACAAATCTTAAACCAAATGAGACAGTGGCATAAATCAGGACCTCTCTGGGCAGAGTAGAACAATATGTACTTTTTTTTTTTTTTTTTTTTTGAGACGGAGTCTTGCTCTGTCTCCCAGGTTGGAGTGCAGTGGCGCGATCTCGGCTCACTGCAAGCTCCGCCTCCCGGGTTCACGCCATTCTCCTGCCTCAGCCTCCCAAGCAGCTGGGACTACAGGCGCCCGCCAACACGCCCGGCTAATTTTTTGTATTTTTAGTAGAAATGGGGTTTCACCGTGTTAGCCAAGATGGTCTCGATCTCCTGACCTCGTGATCCGCCCGTCTCGGCCTCCCAAAGTGCTGGGATTACAGGCGTGCAATATGTACTTCTTAACTACAGAAGCAGAGAGAAAGGGAGAGATAGAGATGATTAGATAGATAGATAGATAGATAGATAGATAGATAGATAGATGATATTGATTTCCCATGCAGATGTCAACCATCCTCATAACTGGAGGATATCATATTTCTAATGGTGAAACACTAACAGCAAAAAGTAAGGGATACCAATTGTGAGAAACAAATCACAACTGCACATCAAATGTTTGCTGACATTGGATCTGTGCTGTCTTCCAGTTGTGCCATCCTATTTTACTCCTTAAGAAATGAGGAAATTCCTATTTGGGGGCATCAACTCTCCCTCGAGAAAAACAAAGCTGCTAAGTAAGATTCCACCTAGAAAAGGGGAAAAGCATATATCAGAGAAACACATTTATACCCCCACACAAAATAATAGCATGAGCTGTGTTTTAGAGGAAATAGGGCGCTAAACCAAATTCACTCCTCTTAAATCAAAGCTTCCCCAAGTGCAAGTACATGGCCACATTGGGGAACCAGATCCAAGTTAGAGAAAAAGGAAATTTAGTGACAATGACTGTTTCTTTTACCCTTCAGGGAAAAAAATCCAAGTAGAAAGCATCTCTTTTCCAGTTCAGGTTGAAGAGTCCTTTCCTCCTGTCACATGTTTAGTTGTCCCCTGAGGTTAGCGGTGCAAGCTCACACTCTCCAGAAGAGCCACACCAACCCAGCCTAAAATGGTTACTTAGCTTCATTAAATCAGGTCACAGTGAAAAGGATAAGCTTTAATTATCCACTGAAGTGATCTTTGAATCCAGTATCTCTGTTTTCTCAACATGATCTCGTAGCAGGAATTATTTCTCTCAAGAACCACAAGAGGGAGTATTCTTACTTCTTTGTCACTGTCCATCTCTGACACTGGATAGATAGTACCCTTCTGCGTTTTTTTAATGATAAGACATATTATTAAACAAGCTTCATTTTTATTCATCTAAAATATGAGTGATTATCTGTGTGTCTTTCCTATGTATTATATCCAGGACATTTTCTTAACCAGCCATGATAAAAGAGAAAGCAGACAGTATTTCATACTGGTTCTTTCTCTCACGTTTATTATCTGGGGACTGTGAAGGAGGATTTCTTTGTCAATTTGTGTTCAGCAAGTGCAAAATAGCAATGGATGATTCTCCCTAACTAGGAGGAAAGGAATCATTTATCTGGAAATAATTATACCACTGCTTTGAGCTAACCATCTGCCTAGTCCTTAAAAGGCTAAAAGCAAACCACAAACATGATTCTGTCCATTTTCATCATATGCCTATGAGGTAAAGAGGTGATAACTAATACTTTCTTCAATGACCAAAGTGCAGTACAAATCAGGAAAGTATCGATCTTATGTAAGATACCACATTGACTGTGTCAGCTAAAGTAATATAATCTGCTAAAGTAAGCAACCCCAAATACCCACGAATTCACACACACACACACATACACACACACACACACCATACACAAGGCTTATTTCTCACTCTGGTCACTGTCTGATGGGAGTTGGGTAACTAGTCTGGGCTGCTTTCTTCCAAGTGATGATTCAGTGATTCAGGTTCCTTCTATTGTGTCACTCCATCATCTTCACACTGAATTTTCTCTTGGCTGTCAAGTAAAGAGTGGCATAATTTCAGGGGCTAGGCATGGAAGTAGTATACTTTGCTTCTGTCCCCTAGCCTGGCTAGAACCCAGTCACATGATCAACTTAGATGAAGAATGAGGCTTCCAGTATGCCAGGAAAGAGAATGCACAATTACTGAGCTTCTAGACCAGGAGTTTGTCTTGTTTTTGGTTTAGTTTTTGTTTTGAGACAAGGTCTCACTCTGTCACCTGGCTGGAGGTGCAGTGGCACAATTTTGGCTCACCGCAGCCTCCACCTCCTGGGCTCAAGTGATCCTCCCATCGCAGCCTTGTGAGTAGCTAGGACCACAGACAACAGGTGGCGTGCCATTACCACTAGTTAATTTTTGTTTTTTTTGTAGAGATGGAGTTTCACCATGTTGCCCAGACTGGTCTTGAACTCCTGGACTCAAGTGATCCACCTGTCTTGGCCTCCCAAAGTGGTGGGACTATAGACGTGAGCCACCACAGCTAATCTAGGCCTAGAGTTTTTGACATGGTTTTCATGGGATACCAAAAGTTCTGTCGGCTTAGATGGAAAAGAAATTCCATTCTAACCTCAAACTGAAATTTAGCATTTCCTTCCATTATAAATGTAGGTATGATAGACACTGGTAGTGCCCAAAGCCATTTCTACTCAGTCCATCTGATTTCAGTGCAGCTGACATAAACAATTCCATGCATACTGTCAGTGACTCTCTGCAGGTATGAAATCTCTGTGGTTTTTGTTTTGTTTTGTTTGCTTTAGAGATTTATCTGAAGTCTTGGAAGGTCACTCAGTAGATGCAACGTGCAGCTCAGAAGTGCGGAGGGTTAATAACCATGGGGAGAACACTCAAACCATGCTAAACAGTAGTGTTTATGTAAACAGACCAGTCTCGAGTTCTTTAGCAAGATTATTCTGAGGCACATTCTATAAACTTCGAAGTTTGCAAGTAGCATTGAGTTCCAGTTATTCTCAGCAGCAACCAACACAGTAAGATTTATTGGCTTTTCTCTCTTTCTTGTCTTATTCTCCTCACTGTCTCACTTCTGTTTCCTGGGACTATCTCCCAAATAAACTACCTGCACCAAGTCATCATCTCAGCCTCTGATTTCATGACAATCCAATTTAAGCATTGGTGAGGGAAGAGGCTCTAGAAAAATGCCCCTCATTATAGACTTTGAAACTGAATTACTAAACAGTCAGATAGCAACTGTCACATGTGGCAAGTGTTGGGAAAGGAGCTAACTCCTAGATTGTTGTGGCCTCACAATGACTAAGAGGCTCATCTATGGCATATTGGGATGTGGTACAGGTGAAAGGCGTATGCTGCATCTATATCACTTGAATGGTATGGGGTAAATGTAATGAAAAGAATGGGATATGTAGGTATGACTGAGAGCCTAGAATGCCCAGCTTATCCTAAACTCTAGGTCATCAAAAGCAGTCTCTGCCCCTTGCTAGAAAAGCAGCCTTCTATTGCCAGGAGACCATGCAGTGATCTTAAAGTAGATGCTTGTAAGATAATGCTTAAGGCCTGCCCTCACTTCCCTTCATTGACTCCCCTTCCCTTCACTGACTCCCGGCCAGTAGCTAAAGACCTCAGCGTAGTCCAAGCAAGGAAGAATACTTCCTGCTACAAGAGTAAATAGCTTACCAAAAGATTTGCAAATCCTGGCTCATGTGTACTGACAAAAGCTGGGAGTGGATCTTGAGAATAATAGACCTGAGGATATGGGGCATAATATAAGCCTCACAATGGGGCAGATGATTAACATGGTTGCACTCTCTCAAAAGTTAATGTACTAGCAAGGACACCTGGAGGCAGTTCCAAGATGACGCTGCAATGATTCTTTTGAGCTTGGACACGACACTGTCTTATAATAAATGAGTTAGAGATGACAGATTGTGTTCAGGGAGTTGATAAAGGGAACAAAATGATCATGGAAATGGGCATCTTTAAATTGATTAATTATGTGAGCTATGAGAACCTACTGCCTGATTATGTTCTGTGGAAAGGAAAGACACATCCTTCTTTAGGGAAGCAAGGAATGCACCGGTGAGGGGGACACCAGCATCACTGAGACACTCTTGGGTGACTCTACTTTGTAGCCCAGTATTGACTGGGGTAGATGCTATCTTGGGACTAGAATCCTTAGTGTCAGTGGGGATGGTAGAATTGCATAATAGTGGAGAACAACTAGTAGCATTTAACTATCAGAGGCAACATTGATATCATTACCATAACAGAAAGCAAGAGCATAGTTGCCACTTGTTTGCCTTGATTTGTAGAGATCTGTGGTCATGGTCATTAGACCATTGTGTCCTCAGAGCAAAGTATAAAAACAGTGAAAAGAACACCATATGCTTTAGCAGTCTGCCAAAAGGCTCAAGGCATTAAAAAAAACAAAACAAAACAAAACAAAACAAAACAGCTTTGATCAATCCTATCTCTGATAGTCTACCTACCTGCTTACCAAATATTCATTTTGCCCTTTCTGCCGTACATAGTATGCAGTCACAGTTCAAAAGAGGCAATTCCAAACAGTATCCACTCAATACATCAAGTTCATTCCAAATCTTTTTAAAATTACAAAACAATAAAATAAGTAGATATGTATTTTGTTCCTACAGTAAGTGATAAAACTTCTTCCATAGCAAGAGAAAACAGAGCTTAACAAAACACTCAGCTTCTATTTCACAAAAGTCTAGATACCTTTTGCTATGTAACAAACCTCTTCAAAACTTAGTGGCATAAAATAATAGCAATATTTATATTTCCCAGAAATCTGAAATTTGACAAGGCTTGGCAGAGATAATGTGCCAAGCATCTGCTGGATTAGCTATGGATGTCAGCTAAAACACCTATACGTGCTGTCTGTATGTGCACTCACAACATGGTGGCTGATTTCCAACGATGAGTTTCTCAAGAAGGAAAGCCACAAGGAAACTGTTGACTTTTTTAGCATGACTGTGGTAGTAGTGACACACCATTACTTTTCAATGCATTCTATTTGTCAGATGCAAATGACAATATAACACTGAACAATATTAAAGAGGAGGGTAGTTAAAGCAAACCTTTTGATGAAAAAAGTGTTAGGCCGGGCATGGTGGCTTATGCCTGTCATCCCAGCACTTTGGGAGGCCAAGGCAGGCGGATAGCTTGAGTCTAGGAGTTTGAGACCAGCCTGGGCAATGTGGTGAAACCCCATCTCTACAAAAAATAATACAAAAAAGTCAGCTGGGTGTGGTGGTACATGCCTGTGGTCCCAGCTACTTGGGAGGCTGAGATAGGAGGATCACCTGAGCTCAGGAGGTGCGGGTGGCAGTGAGCCAAGATCATGCCACTGCACTCCAGCCTAGGCGACAGAGTGAGACTCTATCTCAAAAAAAAAAAAAAAAAAAAAAGTGATAAAAAGTTTGTGGACATGTTCACAAACCACAACATGCACACATAGTTTTCCCTTATTGATCTAACTGGCTGGCTACATGTATTAAAATAAAAATACTTGTTTGAAAATGTAAAACCTGAGGCTAATATAAGACTGGGCAGGATACTTACTGGATAGGCTCAATAATAGAATGGAAGCGACAGGAAAGAGGACTTGGGGACGGTACCTTTTGGTCTAGTATTTGTGGAATTGGCATCCCATAAGGAAAGAAAAAGAGGATGGTGCAGAAAAATATCTGAAGAAATAATGGCTGAAAATGTCCTAATGTTGATGAAAGTCACAGATTTCCAGATTAAAGAAGTTTAGTCAACCCCAAACAGAATAAACGCAAAGAATTCCATGCCAAGATACATTATAATCAAACATCTGTAAACTAAAAATAAAGAAAAAAGATTTTTTTAAGCAGTGAGAAAGGAAGACATTAACTAGAAAATGGGAACAATAATTCAAATGACAGTGGATTTCTAAACTGAAATCATAGAGGCCACGAAGAAGTGACTCAACATTTTCAAGTGCAAAAGTTTCCTTCAGGAATAAAGAAAAAATAAATGCTTTCTCACATGACAGAAAACCAAGAGGATTTGTTGCTAGAAAACTTACTCCAAAAGAATTGTTAAGGGAAGTTTTTCAGATCAAAGTAAAATGAAAAGTAAAAGGAAGACTTTGAATATCAGGAATAAAGAGAAAGCAACAGAAATGGTAGATACTTGGGTAAATATAACTTCTCGAGCTCTTAAAAATACATTTGATAGATAAAAACAAAATTGTCATATTATCTGATGATTTATTTAATGTACATCAGTGAAATATGTGGGGAAAGTACAACATAAATTGAGGAATATTAAAGGACCTATACGGTGCTAAGCTTTCTTCATTCTAACTGAAGTGGTAAAATATAGATTCTAAAGAGATCATGAAAATTAAATATGCATACCTCTTGATTGACCACTACCTAAACTGTTAAAAAAAAAAAAAAAAGAGAAAGTCAAGCACACAATAGATAAATTAAATGGAATACTACAAAAGTTTATATAATCCAGAGGAAGGACATAAAGGAGAAACAGAACAGCAGAATATGGAAAAGGAAAAATAGAAAAAATAAAATAAAATTGTAGACCTAAATCCAAATATACCAATATTACATTAAAGGTACATAGTCTAAACACATAGAGATTGTCAGGAAAGATTTACAGAGAAAAACTGTAGGCAGGTTAAAGGTAAAAGGATGGACAAAGTATATCATGTAAACACTAATCAAAGGAAAGCTAAAGTGATAAGAAGGGATATTACATTAATATAGATAAATTTACCAAGAAGCCAAAACACTTCAAAATGAATATGGACATAACAACAGAGCATCAAAATATGTGAAGCAAAAACTGACAGAAAAGAAAGAGAAACAAACTCATAATTATATTTGACAACCTCAGTTTCTCTCAGTATTTAACAGAACAAGCAGACAAAAATCAGAAAGGATGTAGAACTGAGTAACAGTATCCACTAAGTGGATTAAATTCATATTTATGAAAAACTTCATCAAATAAAGCAAAGTACAATTTTTCAAGTGCGCATGGAATAATCACCAATATAGACTATATCCTGAGTTACAAAACAAAACTTAAATTTTAAAAAATTGATACCACACAAAATATATTCTCTAAGCATAATAGAATTTAACTAGATATCAGTAACATAAAGATAACTGAAAAATTTCTAAACACTTGGAAATTAACATGCAATAAACAACCCATAGGTCAAAGAGAAAATTCAAGGAAAGTTAAAAAATATATTATACCCGGCCAGGCGCAGTGGCCCATGCCAGTAATCCCAGCACTTTGGAAGGCTGAGGCGGATGGATCACTTGAGGTCAGGAGTTTGAGACTAGCCTGGCCATCATAGCGAAACCCCATCTCTACTAAAAATACAAAAAAATTAGCCAGACTTGGTGGCGCGTGCCTGTAATCCCAGCTACTTGGGAGGCTGAGACTGGAGAATTGCTTGAACCTGGGAGGCGGAGGTTGCAGTGAGCCGAGATCACACCATTGCACTCCAGCCTGGGCAACAGAGCGAAACTCCATCTCAAATAAATAAATAAATAGAGGGGAAAAATTAGTTTTTATTAACCTTTAAAAAGGTTAATAAAATTAATAAAGCTCTAGCAAAACTGAAAAAGAAGAACAGAGAGAAGATATAAACTACCAATAACAGGAGTGAAATAGGGGATATCATTACAGACTCTACAAAAATTAAAAGGAAAATAAGGGAATGCTATGGACAATTAATTATATATAAATTCAATAATTTATGTGAAATGGACCAATATCTCAAAATCCATAAACCAACAACACACACCCAAGATGAAATCAATATTCCTGAGCAACCTTATAACTATTAAAGAAACTGAATTTTTTAATGAAAAAAATCTTTTAAACAAGAAATCTCTTGGCTTAGATTATTTCACTTGCATATTTAAAGATGAAATAGCATCAATTCTGTAGTCTCTTCCAGAATATAAAAGCTTAGGGAACACTTCCCAAATCTGTTTATGAGGCCAGAATTTCTCTGATATCAATACCAGACAAAAAGGTCAACAAAGTAAAATAAATCTACAGAGCAGAATCATTCACTCCTGAACACTGACATGAAAGTTCTCTACAAAATATCAGCAAATAGTATACAGCAATATATAAAAGAAATAATGACCACTGGATACCATGGCCAACTATATATCTACCACATTAACTGTCTAAAGAAGAGAGACCATATTATCATACTAAAGATGCAGAAAAACCATGTGATAAAATTCACCATCACTTAATTATTAAAAAAAAAAATCTATCAGCCAAGTAGGAATAGAAGAAAACTTCCTTAACATGCTAAAGAGCATCTACCAAAAAACAACAAAAACAATAAAAACCTCTACCTAACATCATATTTGTTGATGAAAGACTGAATACCTTCCCCCTTAGATCAGGAACAACAAAAACATGTCCACTTTCATAACTCCTATTCAACATCATAAAGATTGGATAAGGAGAAATAAAATCGGTCCTGTGTGCAAGAGATGAAACTGTCAGTGAAGAAACACCAAAGTAATCCACAAAAACCATGATGAACTAATAGGTGGGTTTAGCAAAGTCTCAGGATACATAATCGACACACAAAAATTCATCTGTGGTAGAAATCTAACAAAATATTTGTAAAACCTTTATACTGAACATTATACAATACTGAGGAAAGAAGTCAGTGCAGTCCCAAATAAGTGGAGACATACTGTGTTTATGGGTTAGAAGATTCAGCATAATAAAAGTGTCAATTCCAATGTAATTCCAATCAATCCCAACATGATTTTGTAAACACATACAAGCTGATTCTAAAATTTATATGGAAAGACAATGAATCTAGACTAACCAAAACAATTTTGAAACAGCAGAATGAACTTGAAAGTCATTTAAGAATTACTACAAAGCTATAATAATCAAGGCAGTGTGCTATTGGTGAAGAGATAAACACAAAGATCAATGGAAAAAAATAAAGTACAGAGACAGACCCACACAAATACACAAATGTGGCCAACTGATTTTTTTACAAAGATGTGATGGCAATTTAATGGAGAAAGAATCATCTTACAAGGGAACAACTGAACATCTATATGCAAAAAATGAATCTCAAACCTCAATACCTCTGAAGTGGACTTGACTCAATTAAGACTTGTTGAAAAGCTCTCTGTAGGGCTATGTTACAAAGCCGTTAGATGCTAAGGGATCAAGAGACCTGATTAGCCACACTGGAACGTGACTCAGTGTGAATCCTGGATACAAATACAAAACATAAAACTATAAAACTTTTAGAAGAAAACATAGAAAACCTTCATGACATGAGGTTAGACAGAGATTTTAGATGTAACATCAAAGGACAATTCATAAAATAAAAAAATTGATACATTGGACTTTGTCAAATGTTAATACTTTTGTGAAAGGATGTTGATTGAAAAGACCGCTGGACACAGTGGCTCACACCTATAATTCCAGCACTTTGGGAGGCTGAGGTGGAAGGATCACTTGAGCCCAGGAGTTTGAGACCAGCTTAGGCAACATGGCGAAACCTCATCTCTACAAAAAATACAAGAATTAGCCAGGTATGGCAGCACATGCCTATAGTTCCAGCTACTCAGCAGGCTGAGATGGGAGGACAGCTTGAGCCCAGGAGGTGGAGGCTACAGTGAGCCATGATCACACCACTGCATGCCAGCCTGGGTGACAGAGCAAGAAAGACCCTGTATCAAAAAATAAAAATAAAAAGGTTGAAAATACCATCAATTCTATAGTCTATCAATTCTAGCAATTCTATACTATCAATTCTATAGTCATTAACTGAGAGAACTCACTTGCAAATCATATATCTGACAAAGATACATATCTCATATATATCTGGAATATATAAAGAATATTAAAAAACACCCTAAACATTCACCGACAAGTAAACAAATAACCTAATTGTAAAGTGAGTGAAATATTTGTATAGGCACTTCACCAAAAAAACCCCACAAAGTTTTCAAATAACCACATGAAAATATCCTCACCATTATTATTAAATGCATGATGTACCACTTCACACCTATCTGAAAAGCTAAAATTAAAAAAAGAAAACAAAACCTGACAGTACCAAGTGTTGCTGAGGATGGAGAGCAACTGGAACTCTGATACATTCCTGAAATGAAAATGGTAGAGCTACTCTGGAAAACATTTTGACAGTTTCTTTTTAAGTTACATGTATCTTGCCATGACCCAAAATCCCACTCCTCAATATTTACCTTAGAGAAATGAAAACAGATGTTCATACAACATATGTTCACACACACACATATGTTCACACACGCCCAAACTGCCAAAAACTGGAACCAACCCCTCCATCAATGAGTGAATAGAAAAACTGTTTACTGTGGAGTACTATTCAGCAATAAAAGGAACAAACTATTAACACACATATAAACTTGGGTGAATTTCAAAGGCATTATGCTGAGTGAAGAAACCAGTCTCAAAAATTGATGAGTCCAATTACCTGACATTCTAGAAAGAGAAAAATTATAGCTACAGAAAATAGGTTAGTAGTGTTTGTTATGGGTTAGGGCTGGGGAAAGGGTATGGCTACAGAGAGAGAGCATGAGGGATTTTGAGCGGATGATGAAACTGTTCTGCACTTCAATTGTAATAGTGGTTACATGGATATACACATGTGGTAAAACTCAGAACTATATACCAAAAATAAAAAATGAATTTGACTGTGTGTAAAATCTAAATAAATTTAAATTTATTTAAAAAATAAAATGTCAATAATTTTTAATAATTTAAACTCTAAGTAAAAAATAGTTATCATTTTCAGATCTCTAACTACATGCCAGGACCTTTCTTTTTTTTATTTTTGTTTTTATTTTTATTTTTTTTGAGACGGAGTCTCGCTCTGTAGCCCAGGCTGGAGTGCAGTGGTGCGATCTTGGCTCACTGCAAGCTCCGCCTCCCGGGTTCACGCCATTCTCCTGCCTTAGCCTCCCTAGTAGCTGGGACTACAGGCGCCTGCCACCACGCCTGGCTAATTTTTTGTATTTTTAGTAGAGACGGGGTTTCACCGTGTTAGCCAGGATGGTCTCAATCTCCTGACCTTATGATCCGCCCGCCTCGGCCTCCCAAAGTGCTGGGATTACAGGCTGGAGCCACCGCGCCCGGCCATGCCAGGACCTTTCTAGCTAAAGGCTTTATGTTCATTAACTTATTAATCCTTACCATAGTCCTGTGACTTAAGTATCCTTATTCCACAGATGAGGAAATCTAAACATAGAGAGATCAAATAATTTGTCCATGATCACACAACTAATAGGGGCTCAGTTAGGATTTAAACTTATCTTTATCCATCTAGAGCCATAGTCTTTACCAATCATTACTTTGAGCATTGGGACAGAAAATCAATCGCTGGTAGAAGGATATACTATTACTTTATCTCTTTTCCAAACTTTTTGAAGAAGACTAATAGTAGGATATTTGTTTTTGATGTTTAAGATGGGTACAAACTAACACTTACTCTTGGCATCAAAAGTGAAAGGAAAAGAGTTTTAGAAGTCTGCCAAATCTCAAGATATATGAGAACTGTAAAACTTTCCTTATCTACAAGGCAAATAGCTAAGAAACTCAAATAACTGACTTTTTTTTAACTGCAATTTACTTTCATGCGAAAGATATAAATGACAAGTAAACAAGCTGGTATCAAGAATTTCTGAAGCAATTTCAAAAATATACCCTAGGGTCAGCATATTTTCCACCTCATTTCATAGTCTACTTAGAAGTGTAGAATTCAAATCAATAAGTATTTGACCACCTACTATTTATGTCCATTATGATAACTGTATTACTTCGAGATCCTGAGGTGTTTTCTGAATCATTAAAGCAAGTTTAACATTTTTCAGTATGACCTTATAATTATTTATTTTGTCATTTTCCCTCTAAAATAATTGAAAACCCATTACTATTTAGCCAGATTACTAAGTTAACTATTAAATTTCACTCCCTCAATCATTTCAGTTAATAAAAGTTCAAGGTTGCTCAACTGTTTTAAAAGAAAAATTAAAATCAAAAGCAAAAACTAATCCTTGTCTTTGTTAACTATACTTCCTGGTTACTGACTTTGAGTTGTGTCATCAAGACACATCACAGCCTTTCAATTCCTTTTCTTTCATGTAACTCTAGGGTTAGAGTTGATACTAAATTATTAAAAAGCAATTTAAACTGATGTGAGGGAGCATGCACTCTCAGCCTCTTTTCTTTGCACCCATCACAAAATGTTCCTGTTTTGATGATGCTGGGAGACTCTGCTCAATTTAATTCAACTGCTTCAATTCTGTAGTATTCTGCCAAACATTGTATTAGACCTTGGGAGTCAAAAATTAAGTCAAGCATGAGCCTTACTCTCAAGTTACTCAACAACAAATAGGAAACACAAGCATTTAAAATAATGGCTCTAAAAATAGACATCTCTAGAATCTAGAAAGATACAAAGGAAGAAGTAACTTTGCCTGAGTGGGTAAACAAAGGCAGCACAGAGCCCTATAAAAAAATAGATCTTAGCCCAGCCGTAAATACATCACATCCCTCAGCTCCTGCAGGACCCATAAGGCGAGCAACCATACAGAAAACCCATGAGGTGTTTGAGGAAGTTTTATGAAATCATGCATTAATCCAGAGTTCAGCACACTTTTTCTGTAAAAATCCAGATAGTAATTACTTTAAACTGAATTCTACTCAGTCTTTGAGTGAAAGCAGCCATATGCAATACGCAAATGAATGAGCGTGGCTATGTCCTAACAAACATTTACAAAAACAGGTGATTACACTGGGTTTCAGGGGCATGGTTTGCCAATTCCTGCGTCAATTAAATCAATACAACTAAATGTCTGAGTTTCAAATATAAATTACTTGGTCTTTTACTGATGAAACCACAAAGGAGTTATGCCTATGAAAAATGACCCCTCACCAATAAAATTAATAAAGACCCAAATCCTTTTTTTGCACATATCTAAAATAGACGAGCCTTCTTATACAAACAAAATCTCCACTCCTAAGAACTTTTTTCCTGCTTAACAAATTGTTACCTTTACTACCTAAAGTTTTGGGGAATATTAGGAAACCCTGGAATTAAAGAGGAAGAGCTTCATTAATTGTGTTCCTCTTCTTACTCTCAGACCTCTGTTTTCAAGGGTCCAAGAATTTGAACAGATGGAAATGTATGTGAACTGTGTGTGGATGTTCTATGTTCCAGTGCGGCTAATCAGGTCTCTTGATCCCTTAGCAACTAACTGCTTTGTAACATAGCCCTGCAGAGAGCTTTTCAACAAGTCTTAATTGAGCCAAGTCCACTCCAGGGATATACGCATAGAGCTTGACCCTTGATTTTGAGTGAGACAGGAGCTACCTGTTGACGCATGATTCAAACTCCTTTCATCACGGTGTCTGAAGAATAATAAAAACTGGAGCTGAGACTGACGTAACTAGATGATAATGGATGGGGGTGGTGAGAAAAGTATGAATGCTATGACCAGATTACCCAGATTTGTAGCTAAATCTGGGATGTTACTTTCTTAAAAAGTGCATCCAGCATCATGTAGAAGCAGTAAAATTTAGGTAAGTCAGCAGGTCAGAAAAAAAGCAGTACATGCTTTTTTTCAACTGCTGTTATAAAAACATAGTAAATAAATACTATTGAATCCAAAACATATACTGCTTTAAAAAATTATTCTAATGCTTTAGCAAAGGTAATGCTTTTATTTTATTATGAGCTGCCCACGTGTACTTCTTAGGTTGTGAATCATTTGAGCAATTTTTCAGTTAAAGAACATTTTGTTCTAGAATGAAAATAATATCAAATGCCCCTCAGTAGTGTGGGGTTAGCATAAACATGGAATGACAGGCAGTTTAATATAAAACCAGAATAATGACATCATCTTACAGTATATTGAAGCTGCTATATGATTTCTTATACATAGCATTTTGGTTTTCATGAGCATAATTTCAGGGACCATATTTTGATGAGTCACAGTCTTGTTTACAGTGCTAACATTTTGTTCTCTCTTGTAACTATGATGGGAGTCTGAAGAGATTTTCAACTCATTCACTGAAGCTGCTACTTACTGTCTGCTGCTGATACTCTTTGCAAAAAGGATTATAGATAGCTCTGGATTTCAGAATCTTAGATATTTCCTAACCAGAGTGCAAGGACCTAAAAGCCCTTAATCAAGTTTCTAATCACAAGCAAGATGGTCCTACATTAAGGGCCCTTTGAGAGTAGTATTCATGTCATTGTATCTTTGTCCCATATCAAATAGGTTTCTTATTTTAGCACCAAAGGCAATTCTTTCCTTGTAGACTGAAGAGAAGCCCTAACCAGTCTGTTAAGGAATAGAACACAGTAGCTACCATTTTATTCTCTCTCCCACAGGACTCTGGAACCTATTTTATTTTGATGAACAGCTATATATTGAATGCCATTTTACAAGTGTTAGTTCATTTCATCCTCATAACAACCTTGTGACGTAGTTACTATTGTTATCTCAATGTACAGAGGAGAAAATGAGACACTGAGTGGGACTCAGGGATTGCTCCAGGCCACACAGTCAGCAGGAGGCAAAGCCCAGATTCAAATGCAGATTACTCAGCTCCACAATCCACATCCTCACAGGAGGCTGCACTCCTTGCCCAAGCGTCAGACAGGGGCAAAGAGAAAGAAGGCAACCAGCTGGCTACTTTCTTCCCTTCTTGGATGCCTCCAACAGGGTGAGAAGGACTAAACAAATGACCAAGGGTCATCCCATTTTGGACATACTTAAAACACCCCATGGAATTTTTATTCTGACTTTCTTCTGCCTGTGTGGCATTTATGTTTAAATAAAAGAGAATTCAACTCGTATGTCTGATATCTTCATGACTAGTTTGCCAGGGATAGTCCCCATGTACACTTTGTTGTATCATTGACCTGTTCAGTTTAGCATTTGCTCAGGGATTTCCATTTTTAACCTAGTGCTATTAGCAACAGTTGTGTTAAACATGCTAAGATGGGTCTGGTGAACTTTGACTT
The DNA here is from genome assembly GCF_028858775.2 of Pan troglodytes. Classification (NCBI taxonomy): domain Eukaryota; kingdom Metazoa; phylum Chordata; class Mammalia; order Primates; family Hominidae; genus Pan; species Pan troglodytes. The sequence continues at coordinate 110,632,044 of NC_086015.1, forward strand.
TCCGAGCTTCAGTCTGGTCTCAGCAAGGAGTAATTGAGATTTTGTGCAGTGAGCAGAGTTCCGACTTTAACACATGGTTAAATCTGATTGACTTCCAACCCTCTCTAAACACAAAGTAACTAACAGCAACTTCCCAAGAACATTGCTACAAGCTGAATATTTATGTTCCCTCCAACATTCAGATGCTGAATTCCTTACCCCAGTGTGAGGGTATTTGGAGGTGGGACCTTTGGGAGATTCGGTCTTCATAAATGGGATTAGTGCCCTTATAAAAGAAATCACAGAGAGCTTCCTCTCTCCTTCTACCATGTAAGGATGCAGCAAGAATACACCATGAACCAGGAAGTACGTCCTCACCAGACATAGATTCTGCCAGTTCCTTGATCTTGACTTCCCAGCCTCCAGAACTGTGAGAAATACATGTCTGTTGTTTATAAGTTGCCCAGATTTTGATATGTTGTTATTGTAGCCTGAACAAACTAAGACAGACATCATGCAGGACTCAGTAACAAAAGGAAATGCACACAAACGCTGTCTTGGTGTTTGCTGCCCTGTCAGCTTACTGGTGGCCCATTCAGTGGAGCATGGCCAATGCACAGGTTCTTACCACAGGCCTTGCCACAGCTAACAAGATACCTGAAACTGTCAACTTGCCAGTTGGTGGAGTCTTTGAGAAATAGGGAAAAGTATAGGGTTAATTAAGATGAGATGTGCAGGGGAAATAAAGACAGAGATGTCCTAACCCATAGGTAATTGTGTTGTTGTTGTTGTTTTTGTTTTGGAGACGGAGTCTCGCTCTGTCACCTAGGCTGCAGTGTAGTGGCCTGATCTCGGCTGACTGCAACCTTCACCTCCCGGGTTCAAGTGATTCTCCTGCCTCAGCCTCCCGAGTAGCTGGGATTACAGGCACATGCCACCATGCCCAGCTAATTTTTGTATTTTTAGTAGACACAGGGTTTCACCACTGTTGGCCAGGCTGGTCTCAAATTCCTGACCTCAAGTTATCTGCCCACCTCAGCCTCTCAAAGTGCTGGGATTACGGGCATGAGCCACTGCACCTGGCCCCTATAGGTTATTGACTATAGTACCCAAATAAGTACCAAGAAAAAAAATTCCTGCTTATATAATTTTAATATACAGATAATTCATATAAGTACTTTAAAAATATTGCTTTAAAATACAAAAGGAGCGAGACTCCATCTCCAAACAAACAAACAAACAAACAAACAAAATACCTATAGTTTAGGACATCTCTGTCTTTATTTCCCCTGCACATCTCATCTTAATTTACCCTATAATTTTCCCTATTTCTCAAAGACTCCACCGACTGGTGAGCTGACAGTTTCAGGTATCCTGTTAGCTGTGGCAAGGCCTGTAGTAAGAACCACCACATCGGCCATGCTCCACTGGATGGGCCACCAGTAAGCTGACAGGACAGCAAACACCAAGACAGTGTTTGTGTGCATTTCCTTTCATTACTTCTTTATTTTAAAGCAATGGAATTTTTAAAATTATGATTATATCTTGCTATTTTATTTTTAAATAGTTTTTGAATAGAATGTATATGTTTACAAATAAAAGACAATCAATTTAGCAATCAGCTATTACTTCAAGAATTATGTAATTATAATTATAAGCATGCCATTTTATTCTCAAATTTTTATATGGTCACCCTATGTGGGGAGGAAATCCATTACACTGTAAGACAGCCCTTCTCATCCATGGTTAGAAGCTACAATTACTAGAAAGTTCTTCCTCACACTTATTCAAAATCTCCTTTCTAATAAACTTTTTAAAATTTAATTCTGCCCTCTGTACCTACATAAATTCAATTCTAGAACCTCTTCCCCAGTAGAAATATTTTAAAATATTATCTTCTGTTTCTTGTCTACCCAAGCAGATTTGTAATATTTATAATCCCTGTATATCTACTTTTTCCTACCTTTTTTTGGTAAAAGCTTTTGGAATGTTTAGTCATATAACAAATAAACATTTGTGCCTGCTTTGAGTAGTCAGCAAGAGGTACTCTTTTTTAAAATCACTTATTTTTTTCTCCATGGTGATGGTAGTATTCTCATTTTTTCACCCTAGTGATTATTTCTTGCAGAGACAGTGAATACTTAAAAAATTTTAATGGAAGGAATAAAAATATTCCTTCAGCGAAAAGAAATAATAGCAAGATACTGAGATGAAGATTTCAATATACCAATTACAGAAAATTGGCATAGGCTTCTTAAAAGGGCACAGGTTTTCAGTTTAGCTCCACCTCATATGGTTTTGTGAGGGTTAAATAAAACAATATGAAGAAAACAGAACAGATTGGAAATACTATGTATACATTAACTCTTTTAAAATAATTCATCTTTTTAGATCTTCTTTCTGACCAAAAATAAAAAGGGAAAAATATTAAACAGTTGACTCTTACAAATATACGGGGAAATTGAGAGAAATTTAAAATTTTTAAGAGACTACAACGTATATCCTATGATAATAAATTTGAAAACCCAGATTAAACACATAAACACTAAGAAACCAAAAATTACCAAACTAATTCAAGAGGAGGTAAGAAATCTGAACTGATCCTTAGATCCAAATAGGCAGAAAGTAGGAGCATAGTATACTGCCCACCATGGTAATTACTCCTGCATGGACTACCTCACCGAGTTATTGGATAGAGCCATTCAGCACATAGATGTGGAGTCGTTGAATGAATCAAATTGGTAAGAAAAAAATAGAAAGATTTTTCACCCAGAAGGGCAAGAGTACTAGATGATTTTAGAGAAAGGCTCCATCAAACACTTCTGAAACAAGGAATTCTTATTTGCTCTTTAAACCAATTCCAAGCTCTATTTGAGCTATCCTAATGAAACTTGAAATAGCACCTATAAATATAGATGCCAAAATCCTAAATAAAATGTTATAAAATTATTCCAGAAGTGTAATAAAGAAATAAGAAAGCAAGTTTGTTTTATATCAGTAACACAAGAGCAGTTCAATATTAAGACATTTATTAAAGCTGAAAATCACATGATTATATCAAGAGATACAGAAAAGACACTTAATAAAATTCAACTACATTCCTGACAAAAATCTCTTAGGAAATGAAAATTGGAAAACATTCCCATAATGTGATTTTTTAAAGTATTTATCATAAACCAGCAGTAAACATTATTTTAAACACTGAAAGACACATTCTCTTAAATACAGGAATAAAACAAGGATGCCCTCTTTTTATTTTAAATGGTTTTTACCTAGACTGAAAATCCCTTCAAGGTTGGTACAAGACCTTATTTGTGTTTATATCCCCACTTTTAAAGTATTTTGTAAATGGTATTCTTGTGCTCTATAATCTTTTAGTGAGTGCAAGAATCAAATTATTCAGTAGGCTAATTAACTGAAATCAACTAGTAAAAATTATAATTTCCATGTAAATTTATAAGAAGGAATTTCTCAGGAACCCCAGTTCAATATAAACTGAGAATGATGCACTCCATAATTTCTTTAATCAGCTGAAATCTTTAGTCTGTCATTCATTCCACCTTCTATAAAAATACTATTTGGTCATTTATCACAACTTTGCAGCAGTCCTCCAGATATGATCTTTGATTGGCTCTTCCTGATATAAACCTTGTACTTGGAAACTTGCTTCTGTTTGTATCCTTTTCTTCCCTTGTCACTTTCTGCTTGAGTCTAGTAAGCCAAAGTCAATAGAAAGAGGATAGACCAGTCAGCCCTAAGAACTGACAAGTCCAGAAGTTCTTGTCAGATCAATTTCCTTGGGACAAAGTTTGTCCTGTGTCACCTTGCAACACCTTATTAGGATCTTCCTCAGTCTTGTCTTTGTATCCTGAGAACTGCTTTATTTGGTTTTGCTGCTCAGAAGGGGAAGGTTCTCTGGATCCCAACTGGTGATAAATAATCTTTGGTCAGTTTCTAGAGATCAGAGGTTTGCACAAGCATCATTCGTAGTAACCCCTGCAATCCTAATAGGATCTTCTCATTCTGTTTGTCTACCAGGTAGAATACCTCCTCCCTTCCTGTTTTATTTCATGTGCATTTCTCTCTAACTGGCATAATTCCACCAGGGACACTTTGATATTTAGTGGCCATTTGGGGAAAATTTTGACATGAATAAGATTATTCATTTGAGAGGTACATTCAAAGAAAAAAGGAAGAAACCCTCATGAGGAGATTCTCTGTCTTGTCAATCTAAAAGAGAGAGAACTTCCATAAAGAAGGAGAAAACTTATCTTTGCTTTTGTACTTCAGGGAATTAAGAAGTATCATTTTAAGTTATAAATTTGATAGAATTGTCAAGGGCCTGAGTTACTGTTTAAACTGGCTTATTTCCTCTCACATGCTCTCTCTCTCCTCTCACCTAATCCTGTGTATGTGCACATATACGTGTGTGAAAAATGAGTTTTCCTACATCTATGTCTTTGCCCTCTCTTATGGCCTGAATATTTGTGTCTCCCCAAAATTCATGTGTTGAAATCCTAACCCTCTATGTGATGATATTAGGAGGTGGGACCTTTAGGAAGTGATTAGGTTATGAGGGTGGAGCACCCATGAACGGAGTTAGTGCCCTCATAAAAAAGACTCCAGAGAGCTACTTTATTCCTTTTCCACTATTTGAGGATGGAGCAAAAAGGTGCCATCTATGAACCAGGAAGCAGACCCTCACAGTGTTAGGTTTTGAAGGGAAGGCAAAGGTTAAAGAAAGACACAGAGAGAGAAAGTGGTGCCTCTACAGCAAATCCAGGCTCTATGTCCAGCATAAGACCTGCAGAGGTGGGGGACCAGCTTAATGCCATTGCCCGCCACTGCTTATAGGCTGGAGCAATTATAGGCCTGGGCAGGAGGGGTCTGGGGAACACGGCCTGCTGCCTGGGAAAATGTCAATAATATGTTCTCTTGATGAGGCAGTTTGGCCCTTATTCCGGCAGAATATGATGTTCCTTGCACTTTCTCTCAGGAGAATATGATAAGAAAGTCCGGTGGCTGGGCAGGCTGTTTCTCATGGCCTGAATCCCCACGGAATGTTTTACTTTGACCAAGGTCTGGGAAATGGCGAGGGACTTACAAAATTGTGCAGTTTGGACTAACACACAGGACATCAAATCTTTTGACAATTTTATTTTGGACTTTCCAGTCTCCAGAACAGTGAGAAATAAACATCTGTTGTTTAAGCGATCTAGTCTATGGTATTCTATCATAGTAGCTTGAATGGATTAAAACACCCTGTCATAGTCTGTTTTGTAATGCTATAAAGAATATCCAAGAATGGGTAATTAATTTATAAAGAAAAAAGGTTTACTTGACTTATGATTCTGGTGGCTGGAAAGTTCAAGATTGCATCTGCATCTGGTGAGGGCCTCAGGCTGCTTCCACTCATGATGGAAGACAGAAGGGGAGCCAGGGTATACAGAGATCACATGGTGAGAGGGGAAGCCAGAGAGACATCGGGGAGGTGCCAGGCTCTTTTTAACAAACAGCTCTCAGGGGAACTAACACACTGAGAACTCACTCACCTCTGAAGAGAGGGCATTAATCTGTCCATCCACCCGCGTGACCCAAACACCTCCACCCATGTAAGCTCCACTTCCAACATTGAGGATCAAATTTCAACATGAGGTTTGGAGGGGACAAACATTCAAACCATAGCACCCCTTCCTTGCAGAGGGGAGATAATGAGCCTTTACAATGTTAATAATATATGTATCTGATGCCAGCTATTTGTATTTTTTTGTTTTTGTTTTTTCTTCCTTTCTTTCTCCTTTTCCCTACTCTTAGGAAACTTTGGAGATTCACTGATTATTTAAAAATGGTTCCATACTAATGTACACACTCTAAGAGCATCTACTCCAGATAAATAGTCAAGAAAGTCAAAAAGAAAGAGAAATATTAAACTGTGTTTCTTTTGTATGTTTTCCCAGATAAAACACTAACTCAGAGAAGAAATTTAACTGCAGATTTGGTTAATGACCTTGGATTCCAAATGAGAAGAAAACCTAGACACTGAGAGTTTAGAATAAACTCAAGAATCTTAAAAATTTTCCCATTGAACTGCCTTTGCACCTCTATAAAAAATTAATTGACCATATGGTAAGTAACATGTGAGTTTACATTGAGGATAGATGAGCCTTTGGACAAAATTAGAGTGATTTAATTTTACAATAAAAACAACTCTATGTCTTTTTCTTGGTTCTGTCATCATGTAAAAAATAATGCTTGCAAAATTTTTTATTAACACAACACTTGGGCTTAATTTCCAATAATTTCTATTTATAAAATGTCTTCCATCAGTGTTTTGGATCTTGGAAGATATAATTCTGTCTGGAAAATTTTTAAGATAAGATAAAATATATATATATATACACACACACACATACATACATATATATGTGTATATATAAATAATTTAAATGAAATTGTCTTGACACGTTTTTCAAAGAGTATAATCTTGTGAACTTTTCTAATACTGCAAATCACAGGATTTAATCTTCTGACTTAAATTGTACTTTCCAGATATTTAGTCACTCTAAGATGTTAAACTAATGTTAAATTGTTTTATTTAATAAATAATCTTTGGATATATAATTTTTCTATAAGAAAAAACAGAAAACTTTGATTATTAGATATAATTTTAAATTTCTTTTACCTTTATACATAAAATCACTACAGATTAAGGAGATGTACAAATGTCCTTAAATTATATTAAATGCACTTACTTTGCCATCTTAAAATTTATTTAAGTAAAATAACATATATGCTCATAAAAATAGTTTTATTGATCTTGGTTACCTATCTTCTAGTTTTCTCTTGTGTCTGGAAAAATAAAAGTTGGTTAATTTTGTTAAAGGTGGTAATTAATAAAATCGACTATGCAGACATTTATACATTTACTTATACATAAAATATATTTATGTACTTTAATCTCTATATTACTCTTCTAATTCATTTTTCTGTTCCATTTTTCTGTATGGTTCTATGAGTGTAACACATGCACAGATTCTTGTAAGCTTCATCACAAATAGGTTATAGAACAATTCCACACCTTCCCCAAAATGTCTCTTTTCCTGCTCAGTAGATAGTCAAACTCTCCCCTCAGGCCTAAGCCTTGCAACCACTGATCTTCTTTCCCTCTATTTTTGCCGTTTTTAGAATGTCATACATATTTAGCCTTTTAAGATTTACTTCTTTAACTTAGTAAATGCATTTGAGATTCAATCATGTTGTTGCCTGTACCAATAATTTATTTCTTTTTATTGCTGAGAAGTATTTCATGGGTTGTTTATCCATTTACCCACTGAAGAACTTTTAGTCTGTTTCCATTTTTGGGCAATATGAATAATGCGGTTCTGTTATAAACATTCATGTCCAGGTTTTTCTGTGAATATAAGTTTTTATTTCTCTACAGTTAATACCTAGGAATCAGATTCCTGGGTTATATGATAAGTGTATGTTTAACTGCCAAACATTTCTAAAGTAGCTATTTCATTTTGCATTTCCACCAGCAATTTATAGGAGTTTCAATTGCTCCACATATTTGCCAGCATTGATATTGTCATTAAAAAAAGTCATTCTAATAGGTGGGTGGTGGTATCTCATTTTGGTTTTCATTTGGAGTTCCCTAATGACTAATGATGTTGAGCATATTTGATGCACTTATTTGACAATCATATTTTTTCTTTGATAAAGTGTCTCTTTAAATCTTTTGACTTTTTTTTCAATTGGGTTGTTTTCTTATTATTGAGTTTTGAGAATTCTTTGAATATTCTGAACTCAAGTTCTTTGTTGGATATATGATTTTAAATTATTTCCTCCCTATCTGTGGCTTGTCTTTTCACTCTCTTAAAAAAGAATACAGAGCAAATGTTTTAAATTTTTATGAGGTTCAATATATTGATTTCTCTTTTATGACTCATGCTTTTGGTGTAATATCTAAGAACTCTTTGCCTAACCTGAGGTCACAATGATTTTCTCCTGTTTTCTTTTAAAATTTTTATATTTTTACCTTTTATTTTTATGAGTTAAATTTTAGTACATGATGTCAGGTAAGAGTGGATGATCATTTTATTGGCATATGAATGTCCAATTGTTTTAGTACCATTTGTCAAGGCTATACTTTTCCCATTGAATTGCCTTTGCACCTCTATAAAAAATTAATTGAGCATATGGTAAGTAAAATGTGAGTTTATGTCTAGAATCCAGATACTGATCCACTGGTACTGTTCTATTGATCCTCTTGCCAATACCACAAGATCTTGACAACTCTGACCTTATAGTGAATCTTAAAACTGGGTAGTGTGAGTTTTCCAACTTTGTTTTCATACAAAATAATTTTGGCCATTCTAGTTTCTTTGCACTTTCATGTAAATTTTATAAAGAGTTTATCTATAGCCACCAAAAAATCCTCCTGGGATTTTAAATGGGAGTACATTAAATCTATAGCTAAAGTTGGAGAGAATTGGCATTTTGCCAATGTTGAGTTTTTCAACTATAAATACACTGTATTTCTACATTTATTGGGATTTTCGTTGATATTGTTCATCAGTGTTTAGAGACTTCTAGCAGATAGATCCTAAAAATATTTTGTTAGATTATACCTAGGTAAATTTTCAGTCTTTTGAAAAATGATCCTGATTTTAAAACTTTGATTTCTAGTTGTTCCTTGCTAGTGAATTAGTTCTTGGATTTTAAAAATTAATTCTTTAGGATTTTCTGTGTAAACAATCATGCTCTCTGTTAATATGTATTATTTTATTTCTTCTTTTCTGATTTTATGCCTTTTTTTCCCTTAGTTTATTTCACCAATTAGAACTTATTTCACCAACTAGAACTTCCAATAAAACATTGAATAGAAGTGATGAGAGTGGATATCTTTGCCTTGTTCCTGATTTTAGATGATAAACATTTTGTCTTTCACTTTAGATATGATGTTAGTTCTAGGGGATTTTTGAAGATGAGCATTATTATGTTGCAAAGGTTCCATCCTCCTTCTAGTTTGTGAGGAAATTTTTATCTTAAATGGACATTGAATTTTATCAAATGCCTTCTCTGCATCTACTGATATGACCACATGGTTTTTCTTAAGTCTATTAGTATGGTGAATTACACTGAAGATTTTTGAATGGTGAACCAGACTTGCATTTCCCCAAATAAACTCTACTTACTTATGATGTATGGTTGTTGAGGGTTTTAAAATATTATTCTTTTATATTGGTTCTCCTCTATGTTTTTATGTGTTTAATTTATTTGATGTCTGCTCTCATTTTTATTATTTTCTTCCTTCTGTTTGCTTTTGCGGTGGTCTGCACTTATTTTCTAGTTTATTAATATGAAAGCTAACCTTATTGATTTATCTTTTTTTTCAGTATAAGGCTTTTAGTGCTATAAATTTCCCTCTGAGGACTGTTTTAACTGCATTCCACAAATTTTAGTATATTTTTATTTTCAAAATACTTTCTGATTTTCTTTGAGACTTCCTCTTTGACTCATGTAATCTATAGGACTATGCCATTTAATTTACAAAGATATAGAGTTTTTTTCAGGTAACTTTCTTATGTTGATTTTTTGATCAATTTATGGTCATAGGCTATGGTTTGTATGATTTCATTTATTTTAATTTAATAAATTTTTGGTGACTCAAAACATGGACTATCTTGGTGTATATTTCATGTGCACTTAAAAATATGTATTCTGTTGTTGATTAAAGTGTTCCGTAATGATAATTAGATTAAACATCTTGGTAGTGTTGTTCCAGTCTTTTATGTCCTTGGTGATTTTCTACATACTTTTTAAATAATTACTGAAAGAGGAAGGTTAAAGTCTATAATTGTGGATTTGTCTATATCTCTTTTCAGTTCTGTTACTGCCTGTATTAGGTAAAACAGAGCTTTTAAAGTTGTTATTAAATGCATACACAATTAAGATAGTAATGTCTCATTGATGAATTGAGCCTTATATCATTGTTTAAAGTGCTTCTTTCTTCCTGGTAGTTTTCCATGTTCTGAAGCCTATTCTGTCTGATATTAATATAAGCACTCCAGCTTTTTGTATTAGTGTTTGCATGGTATGTCATTTTTCAGGCTTTTGCTTTTAACCTATCTATATCATTATATTTCAAGTGGTGTTTTTGTAGACAGCATATAGTTATGTCCTGGTTTTATCATCAATGTGACAATCCCTGTTTTTAATACAAAAACTTTTACATTTAATGTAATTATTTATATGGCTGGATTTAGGTCTATATTTCATTATTAGTTGTTTAATAGCCCTTCTTTTTTCTTTTATTCTTCTGGTTCTCTTTTTGCCCTTTTTTCTTTTCTCTTGGATTACATGAATTTTTTTATCTGTTGGTGTTTTACTATACCTCTTCATACACACACACACACACACACACGAATAGTTATTCTAGGCATTATAGTATACATACTTACCTTCTTTTGAATTATTACCTAAAATGTAAACTGAGAGTCAATATTTTACCCTTTCAGACAAACTATTGAAACTTTACAATCCATAACTACTTTTACCTCCCCCATATTGTAGTTGTGACATATATTGCATCTAATGCATAGAAAAAATTGCATAGAAAATTCCATCTCACAATGTTATAATTTTCAATTTCAATAGAAATATATATATAGAGATGGTGGTTAGATATAGATGTATTTTAAGTACGTGCTATGAACTACATATGTGTTCATATGTAGGGAATTTGTATGCTGAAATCCTAATCCCCAAGGCAATGGTATTAAGAGATGGAGCCTTTGGGGAGGTAATTAGGCATGAGGGCTAATGGGATTAGTGCCCTTATGAAAGAGGTCATAGGGAGCTGCCTTGCCCCTTCCATCATGTGAGGATACAGAGGTACAGTGCTGCCTATGAGGGATGGGTCCTCACTGGATGCCAGCTATGCGAGCACTTTAATATTGGACTTCCAGGCCTTCAGAATTGAGAAATAAATTTCTGTTGTTTATAAGCTACCCAGTCTATGGTATTTTGTTATAGCAGCCAAAATGGACTAAGAGTACATAAAATCCCAAAAGTAACCTATAGACTTACTATGGGTAATGGATTACATGCTGTCCCCCTCAAAATATGTCCCTGTCCTAACCCCTGATATGGGTGAACGTGACCTTCTTTGGAAAAGGGGTCCTTGAAGATATAAATAAGTTAAGGATCTCAAGATGAGGTCATCCTGGACTGCCCAAATGGGTCCTAAATTCAATGATAAGTGTCCTTATAAGAGACAGAAAAGAAAACACAGCCATGAAGAGAAGGCAGCAATGTGACCACAGAAACTAGAATGATGCAGTCAAGGAAGCCAAGGAACACTGACAGTCCCAGAAGCTGGAAGAGGCAAGGAAGGATTCTTCCCCCGAGCTTTGGAGACTGCACAGTCCTGCCACACCTTCTGGCTTTCAGAACTGTGAAGGGATAAATTTCTGTTGTTTTAAGCCACCAATTATGTGGTAATTGATTATGGCAGTTCTAGGAAAATAATACAGATATCATTTCAGTTGCTTTTCCTTAACTCATAAAGTTCCTATTTTTACTCTGTTATAATTCCTTCCACCTGAAGAACTTCTTTTAGCATTTCAAGGCAGGATCTTATAGCAATAAACTCTCTGTTTTCCTTCATGTGAGAATGTATTATTTGCCTTCACTCCTGAAGAATTTTTTCACTGGCAATAGAATTTGGGGTTGACAGTTTTTTTTCTTTAAGCACTTGAAAAATGTTATTACACTATCTTCTAATCTCCATAGTTTCTGATGAGAAATCTTCAATTATTCAAATCACTGACACTTTTCTTTTTCTTTATCTTATTTTTTTTTTTCTTAGAGACAGGATCTCACTCTGTTCAGGCTGGAGTGCCGTGGAGCAATCATAGCTGACTGCAGCCTCAAACTCCCGGACTCAAGCCTTCTTGCCTCAGCCTCCTGAATAGCCGGGACTTCAGAAGGGCACTGCCATGCCTGGCTATTAAAAAAAAAAAGTAAAGATGGAGTCTCACTTTGTTGCCCAGGCTGGCCTCGAACTCCTAGCTTTAAGTGATCCTCCTGCCTCAGCCTCCCAGAATGCTGGGATTATGAGCTGAGCCACCATGCCCAGTCCATTGACATTTTTCAATGATTCTTTTCAACAATTTTCTTTTTCATAGTTGGTTTTCAGCAGTTCAATTATAATGTGTTTGGAAGATTTTTCTTAAGTTTATTCTGCTTGGAACTTGCTGAGCTTCTTAGATCTGTCCATTTATTTTCCATCACCAAATTTGTGAAATTTTCAGCTGTTCTTTGCTCAATAATAACTTTTTTATCACCAAGATATCTCTCTAAGTTTTTGACATATTCCTCATTTGTTTTGATAAAAGTTTTCTTATTTTCTTAGAAAAAATAAGTTACTAAAAGTCATATATCATTGTATATCTTCAAAATATTGCTTAAAACTAGGACTTGTATTTAAATGTTTTTTCTTCTTAAAGACAATTTTAATTTATGATTTTCTGAATTCAGTCCATAAATTCAGATCATTCAAACTGTTAAGATGTCTTTTATGCTGACATTATTTTTAGATTTCCTGGAATTTCCACCAGGTAACACAAAATTCTGCTCCTTTACCTCATAAAGTAAATATAATGGAGATAATTAGGTTTATTTAGCATTCTCCAGATGTTTTTACGTCAAAAATGAAGAGAGATCTTTTATTTTTTCAACTTAACAAAAAATGGACATATCACAAAAGTTTAGACTTCCTATCTTAAGTAACAAAACATTTTAATATTATACACATTTTTATGTTAAAATAAGCATGCTATTGTTCATGTACACAGACTGGTATAATAATTGTTTAAAATATTTGATATCTAGGTTACTTGATTCCAATACTTACGTTAATCAGGGCTGATCATAGTATACTTTATAGCACAAATCAAAGGTCCCGGAGGTTTGTCAATGTCTTCACTGTTCATAATGTGTTCTTACTCCCAGAGTTATTATTGACTATATCCTTATACTTGTGTTGTGTATTATACCTAAAAGAGAATTTTGCTTCGCTATATGTCCAGAGGATTTAGATTTCGAAAGAGACATCACAGGAAAAAAAGTGTCCTTGAGGCTTGATGAAAATGATATTTTCAGATCCTATTAATACATAATACAAAAGAAAAACTGTAATGTGTGGACTCTAAGATCTATATCTCTCAATTAAAGAAATATAATTCATCCGTGAATCACTGAAAGGATGGTCTTAGCAGGACTTCAAGCTGAGGATCCTTAGGAACTTAGGAATTCTCCAAAAGCATAGATTTTGAGGGTGGAGACAGCTTCAAATTAAGACCATCAGATCATGGAAACAACTGTGAATAGTAGACAACTTCCATTCAAGATCTATGAAGAAGATCCAGATGACCAGAACCAGTGATTCCCATGCTTTAATCTGCAATATGTCATTCTTTATTTACCTAGCTATTTTCTCTCCTCTTTGTTAAAGTTTCTGATTGCTAACAGAAAGTTATTATTTCTTAAACATAATATCTGTATGGTTCCCATCCTTAATAATATTTCGGCATGTTTACATACTTCTTGGCCTGATTCCAATACCTGCCAGCAGTTTTATTGCAATTTGGCTAAAGAATACAATCAAACTGACCTTTGGATTTGTACTCATTTTTATCTGGGTGCCATCCAGCTTTATTTGATACCTTTTCCTTGTTATAAATAAGTTGGTTTCCACCAATCAACTTATTTAGATGACAAAAACCATAACAGACCAGAGAGCCAAGAAACCTAAAGTCTCTGCTATGTCAAACCTATAAATGAGGTGTTTCTTCTTCTGTAGGAAAAAAATACACAGAAGAGCTAGCCTTTGCAATCAACCCTTACAGAAATAGAATGTAGAAAAAGCCAGGGAACAGTTGGGGTATATTTAAAACATTGCCTAACTTTTACAGACCTTGCAAGAAAGGTGCATTAGTTAAGCTAAACCCCCATCCCTGTCCAATTTACAGATTGCAGTCAATAGTCTTTTGTGCTTCAAATCCAATACTAGTTGTGAGGGATTACCCAATGATCTGCTTTCAGTGGAAATGCTCATATGGTGATGTCAGATAGAATTGGCCTAGCACTAGGTGATAGACCTTATGCCAGGCCAATTCTATTTGACATCCCCGTATGAGTATTTGAAGCACAAAAGACTATTGACTGCGATCTGCGATCTGTAAATTGAACAGGGATCTATAATGTGAGTAAACTGAGGTCTGCCTTCAGGAGAGTTCTTAGTATCACCCCACCTCCATTTTGACCTGCAGACTTCCCTTCTAAGAAAAAAAGACATTTAGATAATTTAATTCAAAAATGCTGAACTTTGGTTTACATTTTAAAAGCAACCCCTGAAAGAACATTTCAGACTGCTTTCTTCTTCATTTCACACTTTCCATGAGACTTGACAAGTAGGCAGGATTCTACAGACAATGGTACAGAGAACAGCGAGAGAATGGCAACATTGCTACAGCTGTAGAACTTCTCACCTAAGAGGTTCACAGGTGTGGTGATGGTTCAAAACAGAAGTCTTTCGAGGTAGGATGTGTGCTGACTTAGGGAAAGAATGCTGTACCTGCATTATTACAGACCTCTTTTGGATCTTTAATGTTGCTAAAATTATCTGGGTGGCAAACATAAAAATAGTGAAATTATGTAATTTGGCTAATACTCTCTATCTGCTTGTGTGGCCTCTTCACATTGGGGATAAAATGTTGTCACTCTTGGCTTCTGCCTTAAAAGTGACTACAAGTTCATATCATAATATTTCTCATAGAAATTATCTATGTTGGGCCAGGCACGGTGGCTCACGCCTGTATTCCCAGAACTTTGGGAGGCCGAGGCAGGAGGATCATGAGGTCAGGAGTTCAAGACCAGCCTGGCCAACATAGTGAAACCCTGTCTCTACTAAAAACACAAAAATTAGCCAGACATGGTGGCACGTACCTGTAATCCCAGCTACCGGGAGGCTGAGGCAGGAGAATCGCTTGAACCTGGGAGGTGGAGTTTGCAGTGAGCCAAGATTGTGCCACTACACTCCAGCTTGGGCAACAGAGTGAGACTTCATCTCAAAAAAAAAAAAAAAAAAAAAAAAAAAGAAAGAAATTATATAAATTATATTGCCACTCTCAAATGTGTGCTCTCCAGAGTCTTAAATTCTGCTATGCAGTAGTTGTTCCATAAAATGATCCAAGCATGATCTTCCAACAAAATGAACAATTAAAAAAATCTGTTATTAATAATGGATGGGGTGACTATCATCAGAAACCCTTCATATAACCACAACATATCAAACAGTGATATAAATCTGGATTGATCATGTCCCTAGTTGATAATCCTCTATTCTGTAGCTTAGGCTGGAGAAAAATGAAAAAGACTCCTGAGAACTGAAACCAACATAGTTCCGAGGCCTTCTGTTAAACACTACTGGGACTGGGCATATTTTCCTATTCTTATGTGAAACCATACTGAGGCAAGTAAAAATAACGACTTCATCTTACTCTAGGAAATACTCATCATCAAGACAATAAAACTGTGAACCAACTTAACAGCTTATTTAGCAAGACTAACAATTTGTTTTTCAAGACTCTCTTCAAGTACCTCATCTTGCTGTGCTTATCAAGCCAAAGTTACCATATCATAAACTCTGCCCAACACCAAGTTACCTACTTTTCACGACTCAGCTTGAAATATCCCATATAAATACCTAAATACCTATAAATACCTATAACTACCCCCTATAAATACCCCCATTTTGAGAAGCTATAAATACTTTATCAAATCGGTGTCCTCTCTCACTACTGTAAGTCTAATAAATTCAGTCTTGGTTGATCGATAGTCTTTTCTGGTGGTTTATTGGGGGTGGGGAGAGTAGAGAGTTAACACTGCTAAACTTTTCATCAATCTTTTCTTACCCTGAGTTGCAAAATGGGCCTCTTGTCCTCAGAGTATCTTACCTGATTGGTTTTCTATAAATTAAATACCTGTTTCTTTTGGTTTTTCAAAAGTGTATAAAGGCTTTCATTCCTCACCTTCACTGAGCCTGACTTGTGTAGGTCATCCCCAAACCATGAAGTCTACAGAGGAATACAGATAAATCTTGGTGATAGTAGAAGAGTGAGAAGATTATTTATTGCCCCACTCCTCTGCCAAACCTATTTTGTGAAAATTGCCTTCATACACAAATATAGAAGTGTATTCCCTGACTATCTAACAAAGAGAAATCTCCCAACCACTTTTTTGGTCGCATATGTAACAGGCTTTGCTTCCTGGGAGTCAGTTATTTTATGTTTCTCAACCGATTTAATAGTCTCAAATTCTCAGTCAAACTACCTTACCTTGTCTTTCTCTCTATTCACCCCCGCATTTGTTAAAGAAATTTTTAGGAGTTTTGGTTTCCTGTCCCCATCACCTTTCAAACGCAGCATAGGAGAGCATGAATTGTTTCAACTGTTTGTTGTTCTCTTCTTGTATATTTACAAACTATCCTGAAGCCTAAGTTGCCCACACTTATGCAATCAGGTCAAAATTTTTCTCCAGAAAGTTTGTAAGAAGGGATATTTGCACATGATAATACGCTTCTCCCCTCCTTGTAGAATTGCTTCATAGCCATGGGGCCTAAGTCTGTTGGACTGCGAGCTAATTAGCGTCAATTAACTAAATAATATTATCAGCTGAACAGCACACTTCTGTGTCTCTCAGAAAGACTAACTTATGAACTTACCTCATTTTACTTTATTTTCTCTAGAGAAAGCTAATCAGTGCCCAGTTTCTTTCTTCTAGGGATGAAGGAAGGAAGGGGAAGGTAAGAGGTCCCTGTTCTCTCTGAGGGTTTTGTGAAGCCCTGAAAGGCAAAGTCAACTACTATTGACTATCTGCTACCTTCAGGCACACATTTAATCCTTAAAGAGTGGCTTTCTTTTGTTGGGAGAAGCAATTTTGAGAATAATTTGTTAGGTCCTTCTATCAGGGTGGTAGTTTTCACTGAGAAATGACTGGCATACAAGCAACTCAATGCACATTGTTAAATGTGTGCTCTTTCCTTATAATATGTAGCAAAATTTTAATGGTATAATAATGTGGTCAAAATTTTGATTATATAATCACTTAATTATGTAATTATTCATTGTCAATCTTCCTCCACTAGAATATATTTTCCAGGACATCAGGAACCATGTTTGTACATAGAAGATAGCTCCTTGGCATATAATTGGTGCTCTTTCTCTCATAGTAGGCATTTCTTGCAACATAGAAAGACCTCAGTGAAGACCTGGAGTGAATGAATAAAAGAAGCTGCACAAGTACAAAGGAAACCAGTCATTTATACACAGTCTTGCTAAATTATGCCTGCCATTGAGGTTCTTACCAAAATGCAGTGCAATGAGGAAAATAAGTAGAATGGGGTAAACTTTCATAATAGTATGTGGTTAATATTGCATTTTATTCCACTCTTTTGGTATTAAAAAGCCCTGCACAGCCTATAATAAAATGGTGGTATTTGTAGAGGATAGTTTTCCATTTTGTGATTTTTAAGTGGACATTACTTGGAAAATTAAAACTGGCATCCAACTTTATTTTGTTTTAATAATTTTTATTCTTTATGAAATCTGAAAGTCTGAGAACCACTGATCTAAATCATGTCAAAGTATAATTTTCAAAAAATTAAAAACATGGCTCTTATATGGGTATATAGTATACAGATGTCAAAGATGTTTTGAACTCACTAATGAATCAGCAGGGATGGTAAGCCTGTTTCAAAAAAGGATATGAGAAATTAAAAAGAGAGTTACTAAAGGAAGAAACCTGAAATAAGATTGCTAATTTAGGTACAGGGCAATGAAATCATAACCCTCAGAGGTTATTTTTTCTATAGGACAAAATCATTTGAATCACCACCAAAAAAAAAAAAAAAAAAGGTAATTTGCAATTTATCCATTTTCTCCAAGTTGACTGTACTTTATAGAATCTGGGCCGTAACCAAAAGTAAATAGTAAATCAAACAAATTACCTTTGCTTAGTGTGATAGACGACTCAGACCAGCTTTTTACCTAGTCTTCAGTATGAGTTTGAAAGGTCACACAGTTATCTTTCTGCTTTATTTCCAAATTTTAGACAATGTTCTTTTTTTTTTTTGAGACAGAGTCTCACTCTGTCGTCAAGGCTGGAGTGCAGTGGCATGATCTCGGCTCACTGCAAACTCCTCCTCCTGGGTTCAAGTGATTCTCCTGCCTCAGCTTCCCGAGCAGCTGAGATTACAGGTGCCTGCCACCACACCAGGCTAATTTGTGTATTTTTTGTAGAGATGGGGTTTCACCATGTTGGCCAGGCTGGTCTTGATCTCCTCACCTCAAGTGATCTGCCCACCTAGGCCTCCCAAAGTGCTGGGATTACAGGCGTGAGCTACCTCGCCCAGCCATGGACAATGTTCTTAAGAAGAACCTGCCTCTAATATTTAAATGGAGATTACATATACGTATGTATGTGTATAAGTAAACTTTGGTCTCTATAGATATGAAACTGAAAGAAGAGAAACCAAAAAATTAACAGTTGTTGTTACTTGGAAATGGCATAACGGGTGTTACAGTTTTCCAGAGCTGCCATAACAAAGTACTCAGAGTGGCTTAAATAACAGAAATTTACAGTCTCACAGTTCTGGAGCTAGAAGCTCGAGATCGAGGTGTTGGCAGGGCCTTGCTCCCTCTGATGGCCCCAGGGGAGGGATGGGAGTGTCTGTGCCAGGACTCCTAGCGTGTGGTGGGTGCTTGGCTTGTGCCAGCACAACTCGTGTTCACATGGGATTCCCCTGTGTGTCTGTGTCCAAATGTCCACTTTTCATAAAGAAACCCATCAGACTAGATTAGGGACCCATCCTGTCCAGTATGACCTCATCTTAACTAATTACATTCGCCACAACCCTGTATCAAGATAAGGTCACATTTTGAGGTATTGAAGGTTAGAATTTCAATATATGAATGGGGGGGAGGGCAGGACTCATAATCACGGGTAAGTTTTTCTGAGACTTTTCTTCACTTTCTAAGTGTTAAGAAATAATACCAACACCCATTTCCCAAAATACTCAAGAACTGTTTTAGATGTCTGTATTATTAGTTTCCTTGGGGCTGCTGTAACAAATTACCACAAACTGAATGGCTTAAAACAACAGAGATGGCCGGGCGCAGTGGCTCACACCCATAATCCCAGGACTTTGGGAGGCTGAGGCAGGTGTATCGCTTGAAGTAAGGAGTTTGAGACTAGCCTGGGCAACCTGGCGAAATCCCGCCTCCACAAAAAATACAAAAATTAGCCAAGTGTGGTGACAGGTGCCTATAGTTCTATCTACTCAGCAGGCTGAGGTGGGAGGACCACCTGAGCTTGGGAGGTCGAGGCTGCAGTAAGCTGTGAATGTGTCACCATACTCCAGCCTGGGTCATAGTGAGACCCTGACTCAATAAAATAAAATAAAATAAAATAAAATCAATAATGAAAATAAATAAAACAAAAATGCATTCTCATATTTGGGGAGGCTAGAAGCCCCAAATCAAGGTGTCAGCAGGCCTGTGCTCGCTCTGAAGGCTCTAGGGAAGAATCTTCCCTCCTTTTTTTTTTTTTTTTTTGAGATGGAGTCTCGCTCTGTTGCCAGGCTGGATTCAGTGGTGCGATCTCGGCTCACTGCAACCTCCGCCTCCCGAGTTCAAGCAGTTCTCTGCCTCAGCCTCCCGAGTAGCTAGGACTACAGGTGTTCACCACCACGCCCAGCTAATTTTTGTATTTTTAGTAGAGACGGGTTTCGCCATGTTGGCCAGGATGGTCTCGATCTCTTGACCTTGTGATCCGCCTGCCTCGGCCTCCCAAAGTACTGGGATTACAGGCGTGAGCCACCACACCCGGCCAGAATCTTTTCTCCTCTCTCAAGGGAGAAGCTCCCCTTGGCCCTCTAAAGTTTCTCTGAAAAATCAGCTCACCAAAGTCAGATTAATTGGAGAAAAGGCATACAAATTTATTTAACGTGTATACATAGGAGCCTCCAGAATGAAGACTTAAAGAACAGGGGAAATTGTCCATTTTTATGCTTAAGTTCAACAAAGTACGGACAGCCGTGTAGAAATATGATTGGAAAAGAAGGGTGTGATCCAATGCTAATAGACCAAACCGGGGAAGCCAGCAAGGCCTGTCTGTCTAGATTCCTCTCGGCCTCTCTGAGCACGCATCCCTGCCTTCTGGGTGTGGGGCAAGGCTCTCTCTGGCATAGGGGTATTATGACCCACAGTCAAATAAGGCAGATAAAAATTTCTTTATGGCCACTTTTGGCACCAAAAGGCAGAGGGAAAGTGAGAGTACTCTTTTTAGGTTTTATGGCTTTGGGGAAGAGGGATTCTAGTTTCTATGGTTAACCTCAGGGGAGAATTGGACTGAGAAACAGGAGTGCAGAAGGTCAGAGAAAAACTTTTGCTTCTGAGGCCTTCATTTTAGGGTATTGTTTTCCGA
Organism: Pan troglodytes; assembly: GCF_028858775.2. Classification (NCBI taxonomy): domain Eukaryota; kingdom Metazoa; phylum Chordata; class Mammalia; order Primates; family Hominidae; genus Pan; species Pan troglodytes. Next base: position 110,652,573 of record NC_086015.1, read on the forward strand.
GCCCCAACACCACAATTCTTGGCATTCATTGGCTTGTACCTTTATCACTCCAATCTCTGCCTCAGTCTTCACATTTAATTTTTTTTCTCGCTTTTTTCCCCACTTACTTTCTTAGTGGTTGTTCTAGGGCTTACCATAAACATATAAGTTATCAGAATCAAGTTTAGAGTTATACAAATTTATTTTCTTTATTATTATTATTATCTTGAGACAGAGTCTCATTCTGTCACCCAGGCTGGAGTGCAGTGGCACAATCTCAGCTCACTGCATCCTACACCTCCTGGGTTCAAGCGATTCTCCTGTCTCAGCCTCCCGAGTAGCTGGGATAACGTACCCACCACCACGCCCAGCTAATTTATGTATTTTTAGTAGAGACAGGGTTTTGCCATGCTGGCCAGGCTGGTCTTGAATCCCTGACCTCAGGTGATCTGCCCGCGTTGGCCTCCCAAGGTGTTGGGATTACAGGTGTGAGCCACTGTGCCCAGCCTAAACAAATTAAATTCCAGTGAAATATAGAAATATTATTCCTATATAGGCCTACTCTCACTTCCTCGTTATTGAGCTATTGTTGTTATATTACAATATGTTTCAAACCTGTTACTATTTTGTTATAATTATTATTTTATATACTTTTCTGTCCATGAAAGAGGCTGAGGGAAAAAAAGCAAGTATATATTTATTTATACAATTTGTTATATTGATCTTATTTATCATTTCTGGTTCTCTTCACTTGTTCCTGTGCATTCAAGTTACCATCTGGTGTCTCTTCTTTACTCCAATACATCTTTGCTCTCACCCACCTTCTTTATGCTGTTATTGGCAAATATATTGCATTTCTATGTGTTATAGGTCCAACAATACAATTTGTATGTATATTTTTACACAATTGCATTTAAATCAGATAAAAGAAATGCGTGTATACTGTGTTTTATAATTGCTTCGTTACCTTTACCAGTGTTGTTTTGTCACATGGATCCGTATTATTGTCTTGGGTCACAGGCAGTTTCTCTCATCTGCTTTTTCTTCCTTTGTATGGGTCACATTTCCCTGTTTCTTATCATGTCTCATTCTTTCTTGTTGTTGAAAACTGGACATTTGGGCAATATATTGCAGAAACTGGATACTGGTTCCCCTCTCCCCGCTCTGGAGCTTGTTTTTCTTGTTGCCTGCTTGTTTATTTTTTTAATGGCTTAGATAGATAATTTTAGTGAAGTCTATTTCCCCTACTGTGTGAAACCTCTGATGTTGCTTTTCAGAGGGCATAGCTTTGGGCATGCATGCAGTCACCCTGATTTGACAGTGATTTCAGTGAAACTTTCTTTGACTGTCCCGATCTCTCTGTTAAGCTGTCTGCCTCCTTTGGTATCACACTGAGCTGTTAGGCTCCACTAACTGCTTGCTGATTGCTCTATTGACTGCTGGCTGATTGATCTCTTGTTTTTGGCAATGCCCTTGGGCATAAATTGTTCCACAGTCTGATCTAATTGAATTTGGACCACTTTTCAGGGATAGAATATTTTGGAGGACAGTTTTTGAGGTTTGTTCCCCTGGAGGGCTCCTCTTAACTGTCTCTTGCCAGCTGTCTCTGTTAAATTAGCTGGCCTGTGGTTTTGGTTGTTACTCCCATAGATGTACCAACCTCCTCTTAACTGCTTTCCGCCAACATCTCCATTGTTTTTGAGAGTACCCTTAGGCTTGAACTTTACCATACTCGGTTTCAAATAAAATCAGTCCCTGTGGGGAGAGTTTTAGAGCTCTCTGTTCCTATAGATTGCCTCCCCAACTGGGGAAAAAAAAATCTCTGAGCAGACTGGTCTGAGTACTGAGCAGGAGCAGTAGCCTCTGGTCTTCCCAGATTGCTTCTCCTGGCATGGCTCTTCCACTCCAGTAGTGAGCTGTGGCAAAAGTTACCAGGGCCCCAGTACTCTTAGCCTGCCATGTCTGGGTAGAGCCTCCTTCCTATGAATTGCAACTGGGTAAATGCAGGGCACCACAACCACAACCACACTCACCAGGGATTTAGCTTCTGCAACTCAGAGTTGGAGTATGACAGAGGCTAAAAGCCTGTGCCTCCCTGTGAAATGCCATATCCTTGGCTATGAGTTTAGGAAAGGCATCCATTATATTGGCTACCCCTACCTGGAATGGAATTTCAATCAAGTTGCACTGAAGAGAGAGTCATGGATCAAGTACCACAAAGTCTTGCTATTCTTACCTGACTTTAGTAGATTTTCTTAAATAAGTATTTCTTCATCTGCTGTGTGCCCTTATAACAAGTTCCAGAGACTTGAAATGGTTGAGGTTTTTAAAAAAATAATTGTTACTAGTTATGCTTGTTTTGTTGGGGAGCGGGTCCACAAAACTCTTCATTACTGCCATTCCTGATATTTGTTCATCTTAAGAAGTGTGGTCATTTGTTTTCAATTGTAAACTTGAACTCACACATGGTAGTTGTTAAAATTAGGAACAATGTTTTACTAGTGTTGAGTTTTTATGACATTTTGCAATAGGAAATATTTAAGGAATGGACAAAATGACATTTCAGACTTAGTTTTTTTTCTCACAACATAAGGGAGAGTGCTAATATTCAATAGAATGTGGTTAGAGAAAAATGTCTCAGAAGATTCTATGTGTTTATAGTCTCATAAAAATGTTTGAAAACCTATGTTTAAAATCAAAAGCAGACATCTGTTGGGAGGCAGCTGAAAGTGGGTATTAGTGCAACGTAGGTGCAAAACCAAATTTACCTGTGTAAGTCAATCTAACTATAAGGGCTGATTTAATTATAATACCTCGTTTAATATTCTTTAATACTGGTAACGGCCAAGTCAGTTAATTAGGATTCTGCATCAGAGTAGAAGGTAGTGGTTAAAATGAGTATATAGCCCATGCCGTTTGTCAGTTTTCTTAGTGTGTTAGAAGTGGTTGCAACTTCAGAAAACTAAAAAATCTTATTTTAACTTTTATTTTAGGTTTGACGGTACATGTGCACGTTTGTTATGTAAGTACATTCATGTCACGGGGGTTTGTTGTTCATATTATTTCAACACCCAGGTATTAAGCCTAGTTCCCATTAGTTGTTTTTCCTGATTCTCTCCCTCCTCCCACCCTCCACCCTCACATAGGCCCCAGTATCTGCTGTTCATTTCTTTGTGTCCATGAGCTCTCATCATTTAGCTCCCACTTATAAGTGAGATCACGTGGTATTTGTTCTTCTGTTCTTGCATTAGTTTGCTAAGGATAATGGCCTCCAGCTCCATCCATATTCCCACAAAGGACATGATCTCGTTGCTTTTAATGGCTGCTTAGAAATATATGTGTATATATACATTTTCTTTATCCAGTCTGTCATTGATGGGCATTTAGGTTGATTCCATGTCTTTGTTATTGTAAATAGTGCTGCAATGAACATTCATGTGCATGTAACTTTATGGTAGAAAGATTCATATTCCTCTGGGTATATACCCAGTAATGGAATTGCTGGGTCGAATGGTAGTTCTGCTTTTAGCTCTTTGAGGAATCTCCAGGCTGCTTTCCACAATGGTTGAACTAATTTACACTTTCACCAACAGTGTATAAGTGTTCCCTTTTCTTGGCAACCTTGCCAACATCTGTTATTTTTTGACTTTTAGTAATAGCCATTCTGACTGGTGTGAGATGGTATCTCTTGTGGTTTTGATTTGCATTTCTCTAATAATCACCGATATGGAGCTTTTTTTCATATATCTATTGGCCACATGTATGTCTTCTTTGGAAAAATGTCTGTATATGTCCTTTGCCCCCTTTATAATGGGGTTGTTTGTTTGTTTCTTGTACATTTAAGTTCCTTATAGATGCTGGATATTAGACCTTTATCAGATGCATAGTTTGCAAACATTTCCTCCCATTCTGTAGGTTGTCTGTTTACTCTGTCGATAGTTTCTTTCACTGTGCAGAAGCTCTTAAGTTTAATTAGATCCCATTTGTCAATTTTTGCTTTTGTTTTGATAGCTTTTGGTGTCTTCATCATGAAATCTTTGCCCATTCCCTTGTCTGGGATAGTATTGCCTAGGTTGTCTTCCAGGGTTTTTATAGTTTTGGGTTTTACATTTAAGTCTTTAATCCATCTTGAATTGATTTTCGTATATGGTTTAAGAAAGGGGTTCAGTTTCGATCTTCTTCATATGGCTAGCCAGTTATCCCAGCACCATTTATTGAATAGAGAGTCTTTTTCCCATTGCTTATTTTTGTCAGCGTCATCAAAGATCTGATGGTTGTAGATGTTCATCCTTATTCCTGGGCTCTCTATTCTGTTCCATTGGTCTATGTGTCTGTTTTTGTACCAGAACCATGCTATTTTGGTTACTGTAGCCCTGTAATATAGTTTGAAGTTGGGTAATGTGATGCCTCCAGCTTTGTTCTTCTTGCTTAGGATTGCTTTGGCTATTTGGGCTCTTTTTTGGTTCCATATAAATTTTAAAATAGTGTTTTTCTAGTTTCGAAAAGAATGTCATTGGTAGTTTGATAAGAATAGCATTGAATCTATAAATTGCTTTGGGCTGTATGATCATTTTAATGATATTGATTCTTCCTATCCATGAGCATGGGATGTGTTTACATTTGTTTGTGACTTCTCGGATTTCTTTGAGCAGTGTTTTGTAATTCTCCTTGTAGAGATCTTTCACCTCCCTGGTTAGCTGTATTCCTAGGTATTTTATTGTTTTTGTGGCGATTGTGAATGGGATTGCCTTCCTGATTTGGCTCTCAGCTTGGCTGTTGTTGGTGTATAGGAATGCTAATGATTTTTGCACATTGATTTTGCACACTAAAATTTTGCTGAAGTTGTTTATCAGCTGAAGGAGCTTTGGGGCCAAGACTACGGGGTTTTCTAGATACAGGATCATGTAATCTGCAAACAGGGACAGTAGTTTGACTTCCTCTCTTCCTATTTGGATGCCCTTTATTTCTTTCTCTTGACTGATTCTTTGGCCAGGACTTCCAACACTTTGTTGAATAGGAGTGGTAAGAAAGGGCATCCTTGTCTGTGCTGGTTTTTGAGGAGAATGCTTCCAGCTTTTGTCCATTCAGTATGATGTTGGCTGTGAATTTTTCATACAGATGGCTCTTATGATTTTGAGATGTATTCCTTCAATACCTACTTTATTGAGAATTTTAACATGAAGGATGTTGAATTATATTAAAAGCCTTTTCTGCATCTATTGAGATAATCATGTAGTTTTTGTCTTTAGTTCTGTTTATGTGAATCACATTTATTGATTTGTGTATCTTGAACCAACCCTGCATCCCAGAGATGAAGCTTACTGGATTGTGGCAGATTAACTTTTTGATGTGCTGCTGGATTTGGTTTGCAAGTATTTTGTTGAGGATTTTTGCACCACTGTTCATCAAGGATATTGGCCTGAAGTTTTCTTTTTTTTGTTGTGTCTCTGACAGGTTTTGGTATCAGGATGATGCTGGCCTCATAGAATGAAATGGGGAGGAGTCCTTCCTCAAGTTTTTGCAATAGTTTCAACAGGAATGGTACCAGCTCTTCTTTGTACATCTGGTAGAATTTAGCTGTGAATTCATTTGGTCCTGGGCTTTTTTGGTTGGTAGGCTATTTATACTGATTCAATTCTGTTGCTCATTGTTGGTCTGTTCAGGGAGTCAATTTATTCCTAGTTCAGTTTTGGGAGGGTGTATGTGTCCAGGAATTTATCCATCTCTTCTAGACGTGTTCATAGCAGTTTCTGATGGTTGTTTTTATTTCTGTGGGGTCAATAGACATATTCCCTTTATCATTTCTAATTGTGTTTATTTGGATCTTTCCTTTTTAATTAGTCTAGCTAGTGGCCTATTTTATTAATTAAAAACTCATGGATTCATTGATCTTTTGAATGGTTTTTCATGTCTCAATTTCCTTTGGTTCAGCTCTGAATTTTGTTATTTCTCATCTTCTGCTAGTTTTGGGGTTGATTTGTTCTGCTTCTCTAATTCTTTCTTTTTTTTTTTTTTTTTTTTTTTTTTTTTTAGATGGAGTCTCGCTCTGTTGCCAGGCTGGTGTGCAGTGGTGCAGTCTTGGCTCGCTGCAACCTCCGTGTCCCAGGTTCAAGTGATTCTCCTGCCTCAGCCTCCTGAGTAGCTGGGACTACAGGTGCATGCCACCACACCCAGCTAATTTTTGTATTTTTAGTAGAGATGGGTTTTCACCATGTTGTCCAGAATGGTCTCTAACTCTTGACCTCGTGATCCGCCTGCCTCAGCCTCCCAAAGTGCTGGGTGCTTTTCTAATTCTTTCAGCTGTGAAGTCAGGTTGTTAATTTGAGATCTTTCTAACTTTTTGACATAGAGGTTTAGTGCTGTGAATTTCTCTTTTAACACTACCTTGGCTGTGTTCCAGAGATTCTGGTATGTTTTATCTTTGTTCTCATTCGTTTCCAAGAACTTCCTGATTTCTGCCTTAATTTTATTATTTATTCAAAAGTCATTCAGGAATATGTTTGATTTCCATGTAATTGCATGGTTTTGAGTGATTTTTTAGTTTTGAGTTCAATTTTTATTGTGCTGTGGACCGAGAATGTGTTTGGTATGATTTCACTTCTTTTGCATTTGCTGAGGATTGTTTTATATCCAATTATATGGTTGATTTTAGAGTATGTGCCATGTGGTAATGAGAAGAATGTATATCTGTTTTTGTTGGGGGTGGAGGTGAAGAGTTCTGTAGAGGTCTATCAGATCCATTTGGTCCAATGTTGAGTTTAGGTCCTGAATATCTTTGTTAATTTCCTGCCTTGATGACCTGTCCAGCATTTTCAATGGAGTGTTAAAATCTCCCATTATTGTGTGGGAGTCTGTTTCTTTGTAGGTCTCTAAAAACTAGCTTTATGAATCTGGGTGCTCTCATGTTGGGTGCATATATATTTAAAACAGTTAGGTCTTGTTGAATTGAACTCTTAACGATTATGTAATGTCCTTCTTCATCTTTTTTGATTTTTGTTGGTTTAAAGTCTGTTTTGTCTGAAATTAGGATTGCAACCTCTGCTTTTTTTCTGATTTCCAGTTGCTTGGTAGATTTTCCTCCGTCCCTTTATTTTGAGTCTATGCTTGTCATCACATGTGAGATGGGTCTCTTAAAGACAGCACACCACTGGGTCTTGCTTTTATATCCAGCTTTCCACTTTGTGCCTTTTAAGTGGGGCATTTAGCTCACTTATATTCAAGGTTAGTATTTATACGTGTGGATTTTATCCTGTCATTGCGTTGTTAGCTGGTTATTATGCTGGCTTGTTTGTGTGGTTGCTATATAGTGTCACTGGTCTGTGTATTTAAGTGTAGTTTTGTATTAGCTGGTAGCAGTCTTTTCTTTCTATATTTAGTGCTCCTTTCAAGATCTCTTATAAGGGAAGCCTAGTGATAATGAACTCCCTCAACATTTGCTTATCTGAAAAGGATCTTATTTCTCTTTCACTTAGGAAGCTGAGTCTGGCTGGATATGAAATTCATGGTTGAACGTTTTTTGTCTTTAAGAATATTGAATACAGGCCTCTCATCTTTTCTGGCTTGTAGGGTTTCAGCTGAGAGGCCCACTTTTAGCCTGAAGGGGTTCACTTTGTAGGTGACCTGCCCTTTCTCTCTAGCTGCCTTTAACATTCTTTCTTTCATTTCAACCTCGGAAAATCTGATGACTATGTGTCTTGGGGATGATCTTCTTATGTAGAATCTTGCAGAGGTTCTCTGTATTTCCTGACTTTCACTTCTCCAGCTTCTCTAGCAAGGTTGGGAAAGTTTTCACGGACAATATCCTGAAATATGTTTCCCAAGTTGTTTGCTTTCTCCTTATCCCTTTCAGGGAGGCGAATGATTCATAGATTTGGCCTCTTTACATAATCCCATACTTCTCAGAGGTTTTGCTCATTTCTTTTCATTATTTTTTCTTTATTTTTGTCTGACTCTCTTATTTCAGAGAGCCAGCCTTCAGGTTCTGAGATTCTTTCCTCAGCTTGGTTTATTCTGCTGTTAATACTTGTGATTGCATTGTGAAAATCCTGTATTGTGTTATTCAGCTCCATCAGACCCATTAGGTTCCTTTTCATACCAGCTATTTCATCTTTCAGTTCCTGTATAATTTTATTGTGATTCTTAATTTCTTTGGGTTGGGTTTTTTCATTCTCCTGAATCTCAATTATCTTCATTCCTATTCATATTCTGAATTCTATTTCTGTCACTTGAGCCAGGTCAGCCTGGTTAAGAACCCTTGTTGGAGAACTGGTGCAGTTCTCCAACTTTGGAGTTTGGAGGACATATGACACTCTGGCCATTTGAGTTACTGGAGTTCTTGTGTTGGTTCTTTCTCATCTCTGGGTGTGAGTGTTCCTTTAACTGCAGTATAGATTGAGTACAGTCAATAAACTTCTTGCTGGACGTTTTCACAGGGCCAAGGCTTTATGCAGGGTCTTTATTTGCAGCAGACTTCTTGTGTCTGGTTTCACAAGAGGGTATGTTAGCAAGGTATTTTTGGTGTTGAAGCTTTGGGGTGTTATTCAGTAGGTGGTGCTTAGGCGTATTGGTCACTTGGTAGGCTCTTGCTTGGTCACGTGGCTCCCCTATATTTCCTCACAGTTGCAGCCATGCTCACTCTCAATGCTCTGAAAGTGTGGGCTCCTCTACCACTTGAATGCTGGCTGTAGATTGATGCTTCGCACTTTTGGGCTGCCCACCATAGCTCTGGGGCAATCTCAGGGTTTATTTTCCTTCCCCAACTTGCAGGCAGTAGAGGAAGGAAACTAAGTAGTCATTGTGGTCAAGGGTCTTTTGCTTGTCTCCTGGAGGCTCCACTCCCGAGGGATGCAGTTCGGCAATCACTCAGTGCAATCATCCCAGGATGGAGGATCTGTGCTGTGGGTCCAAGCTGGGGTTCCCTGTCTGGTGACAAGTAGGGTGGGGGGGGTGTGTGGGACGCACGGGAGATGAGCTGGCCTTCTCTCCTTGGGTTGACAGCAGTTTGGTTTGTTGGAGGTGTGGATAAAGCACTTAGGGTCTTTGCTCCTTTGTTAGTCTGAGGGTGGCAAGGGCAGTTCCACTGCAGAGGCAGTGGCAGAGAGGTGGTTGCCCCTGGGGGCTCCACCTCTAAGAAACGCAGAGCCACTATTATTGGGAGGTGTTCAGCCAGTGGGGTAGGGTGGCGGCACTGCTGCTGTGAGCTTGGAATTCTGCTTGTTGGGGAGCAGGGGGTTGAAGGCTTACAGGGAGGAGAGGTTGGTGTCCTTTCCATCTGGTGGCTGTGGGGTACTGTAAGTTCACGTATACTCTTTGTTTCTTCCCCAGGCCAAGGGCAGGAGGGATAGAATTGTTACTGTGGCAGTGGCAGAGGGGCTGTTGTATGCCTCTGGGAGGCTCTCCCTGGGGAAACTCTGGGCCACTACCAGTGGGTATGTTCAGCTGTGGGTGGAGCAACTGTTCTGCATTCATGAGCCAGGGCTCCTGCCTGGTGAAGAGTGAGGGTGGTGGTTCCCAGGGAAGAGGGGTCTGGACTTCCCTCCATATGGCGGCTGCGGTGTGCTGGAGGTGCCAGTGTAATGACTAGGCCCTTTGTTCCTTCCCAGTCCAAGGGCTGTAAAGGCTGAGCCACTGCACCTGTAGTGGTGGAGGGGTTGTGGGTTGACTCTGTGATTTCCTCCTTGAAGAAATGCTGGGCTGTCTTTGATTGTGGTGATCAGGCAAGGGTTGGGTGGTTGTGCTGGAGTCCCACGTCAGGCGGCCCTGCCTAATGAGGAGAAGTGAGGACCAGGAACTGCGTGGAGAACAGTCTGGCCACTTTTCTGTAAGGGGATTGCTCTTTGTTGGGGGTCCAGACGAGTCCCCAGTCCCCACAGACTCTCCCGAGCCTGGAGACAGCAAGGGCAAGGGCTGCAAGACAGTGAAGATGGCAACACTCCCTTGTCCCCCGCCACTGTGCGGTCTGTCGAGGCAGTTGCAGAGCTGCTACTGGCTTAATAGCCCCAGCAGGGTGTGGGTAGAGGTCCAGGCCTGGAGGACCTGCACGGTGAGGAGATATGGGAACAGGCCCCCATGTAACAGTCTGGCCACTTTTCCGTAGGGCTGCTACTGGCGGTTTGCTTTAGTCCCTAGTCACCTTGGATTTTCCAGTGCCTGAAGGTATCAACAGTGGAGGGTGCAAAACAGCAAAGATGGTGGCCTGCCCCTCCCTCCGAAAGCCCTGTGCTGGGGAGGTATGGACCTGTTGTCCACCCCAAGGCACCTGTAGAAGGTGGCTGGAGACCCTAGTCGGGAGGTCCCGCCCAGTCAGGAGGAATGGAATCAGGGACCTGCTCAAAACAGTAGTCTGGCCAAGTTTTCACAGAGTAGCTGTGCTGTACTGAGGATCTAAAAAATCTTATGTTAGAGATTTATACTTTAATATGAGAATAAAGAAGTATTATGAGATGCTTCCCAATCTGTGTTTTCATTTATTAGTATTCTCTGTGATATGCCAAGTGATAGTTTACAAAATGTGGCACCTATAAATATACTTTAATTACTCATTCAGTTCAATCACTTAGTCAACAAATACTTATTGAGTAAATACTGAGCTGTTCTAAATTCTGGGGATATCAATGTATGAGATAGACAAGGTCTCTCTTCTCTTGGAGCTTATTCTAATTATTATCTTAAAAGAAACAGATAAAAGTAGAAATGGGTTGTACTGGATGGCATAGTGCACTGTTCAGATACCTCTGTCAGGACAAAGGCAGTCACTTGTGAGCTTCTGGGAGTGCTGGCTACTGTTATCTCATAGGTACATCTCTCTTCTGGAATTGCTTTCTGTCAAAGGAATCTACTTCATCCAAGGTTAAAAGCTTTCTCCTAGGGTAGCCTGTGCCCAATGACTGTTTAACGTGAAGTATGAAGATGTGTTCCTCTTGCATCAATTTATAGACAATTTTGAAAAGCTGTTTTAGCTCCAGAGAGCCCCAAAGGATTACCTACGACTTCTGTTATAATTTTATCACTGTAGGATTTTTGTCCCTGTTCAATTGTTTCCTGTACTTAAAGGTGTTGTTTCTGGGGAAGCTCCCCAATAAACATCATACACACAAATCTCCAACACAGATCTGATTCTGGGAAACTCAACCTAAGCTGGTGGGTACTAGGAAGTAGATTCTAAACAAAACTTTTGAGCTGAATCACCTGTTAAAATGTGAAAAAAGCTAAGGTCAGTGCAAGAATTTAATTATAAGTGTAGTGGAGCCTCAGAGAAGGTTGAACTGTTAATCCCAGCAGCTCTGAAACATTAGTAAAAAGGCTTCATTTAAAAAGTGGGACCCTTGGATTAGGATGGGGACATCTGGGTCAATAACATTTGAAAACCTGTATACCCAAATATAGCTAAACCCTACGGGCCAGCAAACGTGTCTCACTCCTCCCTGTTAAAGGCTAGCCTGCCCCTCTAGCTTGTATCTGATGCAATGATCTATTCTTGAAGAACAACACATCGCACCCTCAGGGTCTACCCTCACCTACCTCCTAGCCACTAGACCCCTAGTTAGGGTCAAATCTTAGGATAACCTGAAAATGATCTGGGTCTACTAGGGAAGGGAAAGGAACTGTACACTGTAAGTGTAAAGGGTTACCCAGCATGAACTGGCACGAGCCAGGAGAGTATATATAGAACAGGAATGTGATAGCTGGTTTAAGGGATGAAACATAAAAATGAACAAGAGAGTTTTTTTAATACAGGAGTACCTTCCTACAATACAGAATTTAACACCCTCACAAAGACCAAAGGAGATGCTACTAATATCTGCTAGGATAGCTCTTGGAAGCTGGAGGAAATCAACGGCCCACACTACATGCAGTATAAATGCCAGATCTTTTGGGGAGGACAGTGGAGAAAGAAATCAAAAGGCTCAGAGAAGACAGCACGCAAGAGTGAATATACTTCTCAAGGCCTAACAACTCAACAGCCAACTCTGTTCTATGGGAGGACCCAGAGAACACTCCATTTACCAAAGAAATGAGAAATGTGCTGGTGAGAAGGGCATCAGCATCATTGAAAAGCTCAGTTATGGTTCTTCTCCTTGAGTCATGGCTAAAGGCAAGAGATGCTATTAGAAAACCGGGCCCTGAGTGTCAATGGAGATGATATAATCATGAAATAACAGGGTCCAGATGGTAGCATTTCAATGACAGGAGCAAGGTGGGAATAGTTGTTGAAATGAATAGCAAAGTTGGAAGGACAGCCAAGAGGCCTGATTTGCAGGGCTCTATGGAGATGCCATAAAAAACATGGTATTTAAAGGTGCAGGATAAATGAGCAACCAACAAGACATTGCTATATATAATTATTGACATATATATATATAATCAAAGATGATCAAGAGTGCATTAGCAGAAAAATGGGGTCAGTCACTCCAACAAAAACTCACAATCCTTTCTCTTGTTTCCAGATCTGATCTAATTCTTAGACCTGAAGCCTATTGATTGAAAGATAAGTTGGGTCCCTATTAAGTAGGATCACAGCAAATATCTGCCATAATGACCCAACCACAACAGTAAAGATTTTAGGGGCCAAGTCTGAGGAGGAAGAATCTAAGGAGTAAAGTTTGAGGTGCACCAGAACATCCATTTAAAAGCAAAGGACACATTACTGCATCTCACCACTTCCAGCACTAGGAAGGAAGCAGAGAGCTTGCTAGGTGTCTCTGGGTTCTGGAGCAGCATTTTCCACAGTTGGAAATATAGCTCTAACCCATTCACCAGGCAAAGAGGAAGGCTCCCAGCTTTGAGTGTGACTTACAGTGGGAAAGCATCTGCAGCAGGTCCAGACTGCTGTGCAATCAGACTGGCGTCTTGGGCCATATGATCCAGCAGAGTCTAGGTTACTAAAGGTATCTGTGCTGTGAAAAGATAATATGTGGAGTTTAGGGAAGCCACGGTAGAAGAATCATAACATAGAGCTCCTACAGTTTGCAGCAAGACCATGCCATCTGCAGCAAACAAGTATACACCATTTGAGAAACATGTTGGTGTTTCCTGGTTTACTAGGGCTACTGAACCCTGGTAGTGAAAAGGCTTCCGACCATAGGACATCAAGTGACCGTGGGTGAGAGCTGACCATCATGAGGTGCATCCTGTCAGATTCGTCACATCATGAGATAAGGTGGCACAGCTGCAGTTCACTGTGGGGTGAGAATAGGATCAGTTATAATCAGTTGTGAGCAGGGCCAGAGGGCATTAAAAAATACACTGTACCAGTGTACTGCCCAGATTTCCACATCATTTACCACTATTGCATTAACAACACTTTCCCAGTTCACACCTGTGCCACCTCATAAGTGGAGGTGATCCCTTATGACCAACAATAAAGGGGAAAAACAGCATTGCTTCACTGATGGAGGTGTCGTAAGTGCATGCAAGCTGAAAATGGACTGCTGCTATACCAGAGTCCACTCAAGGGTGAGCCAGGGTGTTAGTTCCCTAGGGTTTCCATAATAAACATCATGAGCCAAGGGGCTTAAAACAACAGAAATTTATTCTCTCACATTTCTGGAAGCTGGAAGTCCTAACTTAAGATGTTGCAGGGCCATGATCTCTCCAAGGGCTCTAGGGAAGAATGCTTCCTTGCCACTTCTAGCTTCCGGTAGTTGTTGGCAATTCTTGGCCTTCCTTGGCTTGTGGCTGCATAACTCCAATCTCTGCCTCCACCACATGGCCTTATTTCCCTTTGTCTGTGTCTCTAAAATTTCTATTTATAAGAAGCTTTGACACTGGAATTAGGGCTACTGTTATCCAGTATGAACTCATATAAATAATTATATCTGCAAAGGCCCTATTTCCAAATAAGATCACATTCTTAGGTACCAAGGGTAAGGATTTCAACATGTCATTGAGGGGACACATTTCAACCCACAGTGCCTTGAAAGACAGAAGTGGGAGAAAAATCCTCCCACTGGGGATAGCTTTAAACAGTGCACTTGGTCATCTACCTAGGGTGTAGAAGGAGAAGTGGCTTAAGCCAGGAATATACAGAAACTCATATGCAAGGTGAATGATTTGACTAGTTGGACAGGGGTCTGGAAGATCAGAGACAAAAACATACGGGGAAAAGACATGTGAATGGAGCATGGTAGTGGCTCAAAGAGGGTTACAAAGACTCAGCCCCTTCGTCTCATTTTAGCAACAATTTTAAATGGCCATCCTCGTTGCAAATTATAGATATAAAAGAGGATTTGGAGAGAAGAGGACTGATTTGGGATGTTATAGGAGTTCTAGGAGTTCTAGGAGTTCAGCATATAGGGCTCGCTAGCACCCAGCACCTGAATGAGTGCTAGGCATGGTATAAGTACTCAATAAATGTAAAGGTTGAATAAATGACTGCTAAGTTTTGGCTCCTGCTACTGACTACATTGTGGTGCCATTTACTGAACTGGGGAAGATTGAGGGAGAAATTGCTTTGGTGAAGTGACAGAGCAATCAAGACAGTTTTTCCCATGCTGAAGCTTTCTTTCTGCAGGCTTTCTCTTGTGCCTCAAGAGCTGCTGGCCACAAGCATGAACAAACTAAAATATTGGGGATACACCCCTCAACCCATGGAAGGGGTATGAGATAGCTGGTGGATGAATGCCTCCGCCTCTCCCTCCCTACTGGTGGAATAATTCTGAGGCATGGTTCAACTTTCTCAGAGAATCTCCAGTGAGAACGAGCTCCATTTGAACACAGTGGTGGCCAGCTTAATAAAGCCTTTACTGGCTTTCTTCATTACCCCACCTCTCTTTCACTCACTTCCTCACTTGCGTTCCCTGAAATCCCCTTCCAAATAAATGCTCGCCTTGGGCTTTTAGAGGATATACAAACTAAGGCAAACAATAATGATGAGAATGTCAGGCCTTGGGTCTACAGATCATCTTTGTCTAAAGTTGTCTCCCTTGTCTCTCCATCCAAGTTCTTAACATTCTTTAAAACTCAGTTCAAATCTCACTCTTCATGTATCACCTCTAATCTCAAGTGGCCCCTTAGTGCTAAGTAGCAATTGTAATTTCTCTAAGCCATTTTTTTGCCTGCTCCTAGACAACTATTTCATATCTTTACCTCTTTCTCAAAACTTCAGAACTCTATTTAGCCACAAGTTTGGATTGTTATTACTATTTGTTTGTGACGAGAGTCCATTTTGGCTGGAACTGGTTTGAACTGCAACACCATGTTCCTTATCCTCAATTTCTGTTGTTGAATTTACTTCCCCTGTAAATGAGAATTAAGTGGAAATGAGAATTAATCCAAATAGAATTCCTATACCCTCCCAACATAACATCTGCCCGCTTCCTACATCTGGACCCAAAACCCTGCTCTCTCCCCACAACCCCATTAATATAAAAGAACTGTCTGTGCTTCTATGCAAAGCCATCTACTTCCCTTGGGCCCTGTACCCCATCCTTTCTCTATTATTCAGGACATCACTCTAGCAATTGTCCCTTTTGTTTCTCCATCATCAAATTTTCCTTCTATACTACATAATTCCCTCTAAATAATAACATTTTTATTTCTCACATTTCAAAAACAAAACAAAAAATGATCACATGACCCCATTTTTCCCTCCAGTCACCACTCATTCGTCTGTTTCCCTTTCTTCAAAACTCTTTGAGAGTTGTATGCGTTTTTTATCTTTCATTACCTCTCCCTTCATTCTAAATTGTTTGCACTTCAGAGAAGTTTTTATTTTCACTGTTAAACCAAAGCAGTTCCTACCAAGAACACATACAACCTTTATGAAGCTAAATTCAATGGTTGATCCTCAGTCCTCAACTGCTGGGCCACATGACATGATTAACACTTTCTTCTGGACACATTTTTCTCACGTGGCCTCTGGATCATCTCTCCTCATTCACATTTCTAGTTCTCTTTTGTTTGTTCCTCCCAATGTCTCTGATCTCTAAGTAGAGTGTCTTATACTCTAACTTTGTTCTTCTCTTTATATATCTGTTCCCTACCTTCTCTTTTCTTCTTTCCCCATTTTTCTCCTATCTGTCCCATCTTATCTGCTTTTGTGATCTTAAATGCTTTCTTTATGGAGATGAGACTCCCAAATTTGGATCTACAATCTGGATCTCCTTCCTCAATTCCAGAATCATACATCCAACTGTTTAAATGTCATCCTCCCACTTGCTTTCAAATGACTTCACATTTATTAAAGTCCAACCATGAACTTCTGATTTACACTAAAGGCCTGCTCCTCCTCTTTTCTACCTCAATAAATTTCAACCAACCCATTAGCAAATGCCATCAGCTCTACCTTCAAAAAATATATAAAAACAACCACCACAGTGTGTGCCTCCTCCTCACCACTTCCGCTGCTATGTCTATACTTTCACCCACCACTGGATATTTGCATTGACTTTTTATAGGTCTCACTGCCTCTGCCCTTCACTCCTGGCAGCCTATACTCAATGCATCCAGGGCCAACATCATGGGCATGTGACCCGTGCAGTCACACAGAGTCCCTCACTCACAAAGACCCAGTGCTCGGTTTAATGCTGTGCTGTTGCCATCTTGAAATTCTTGATAATTTTTGAACAAATAGCCTCACACTTTCATTTCTCACCAGGTCCTTCAAACTGTAGCCAGTCCTGAATGCACCCAACTAGGCCTTTTAAATCATAAACCAGATCATATCACGTCTCTGTTCAAGACACTACAAAGGCTTCCTACCTCATTCAGAATGAAAGGCAAAAGCCCTACAATGACCTCCAGGGACACATGTGACACCCCTCCCCACCCCTCACCTCTCTGATCTCATCTTCTATCATTCTGCCTTTTGCACATTCCTTGATGTTTCTCAAAGACACTAAGAACACTTTCAACCTTAGGGCCCTTGCATAGCTTTTTCTTCTGACTGCTGCACTCTTACTTGAACATTGCATGACTTGCTCTCGTGTTTTCTTCAAGCCAAATTATAAGTGAGGCCTTCTCAGATTATTCTAAATAAAATAGAAATCAACATCAACCCCTTGACACTGGTGCTTTCTACCCACTTTATCCTGCTTTATTTATTTATTTATTTATTTATTTATTTATGACAGGGTCTCACTCTCACCCAGGCTGGAGTACAGTGGTGTGATCATGGCTCGCTGCAGTCTCAAACTCCTGGGCTCAAACAATCCTCCCACCTCAGCTTCCCAAGTAGCTGGGACTATAGGCATGTGCCACCACACCTGGCTAGGTTTGTTGTTGTTGTTGAGGCAGGGTCTCACTATGTTGCCCAGGCTGATCTCAAACTCCTGAGCTCAGGCAATCCTCCCACCTCAGCCTCCGAAAGTGCTGGGATCACAGGCATGAACCACTCACTCACATGCCCAGCTCACCTGTTTTATTTTTTACCTTATACCTATCACAAGCTGACATTCATTCTTACTTAATTACTTATATATAGCCTGTATGCCTCTCCAAATCTAAAATGTAAGCTTCCCAACCTCAGGGATATTGCACTGTTCTTTGTGATATTTCTCTCACCCGAGGCACTGCATACCACATAGTATTTGTTGAACGACTGACTGACTGACTGACTGACTGACTGACTGACTGAATGAATGCACATATCACATTGAGAGGCAGGCAGCATTGCTTCCATGCCCATGTTGTGTATACACTTCAGGTAAGCTAATGGCAGTGAAGCTGATGTCACTTCTCAAGTATCTTGAAAGTGTCAGAGAGAAAGTGTTTCAAAAGAGCAAAGAAGTGACTCTAGTCCAAATGAAGTCACAGCCATTCATGTGACAATTGCCTTCTATTTCTTTGAGAGCCACTGTACTGCTGCCTCATGGAAATCTTTAACTTTTCTACTGTTACTTAATGTTTTTATACATTGAAATATGATTTCCCCAACCCTAAGTTACTCCCTGTAGATAGAAAATTCTCCCTTATGACCCAGAAGAGCACACTACCTCAGAGAGGGAAGACTCACTCTGTCAATGTGGGATGATTAGTTGGTTGTCAACACCACAAGACTCTCCTCATCTGATAGATGTAGACGTACCAGAGTTTCAAACTTTCAGAGGAAGAGCCAGAAATGTTCATCGAGAATACACTTGTGCTGTTTAGTTAAAGCTCTCTGCAATGGATGCATCACTGGTGCTCTGCTCAGTTCCTCTTTACCTGCTTCTGCACTCATGCTGTGATGGGAACTGTGAGTACTGATGGATGCCCCTTTCTCCTGAGAATTGCTCTTGGCCAATGCTAGCACAGGAAGCTCTACCTCTTTGCTTTCCCACCAAACCCTGGGACAAGGACTAATCGACCCAGGGGTTAAAGGGTAACCCCATGCCTTGGAATGGTATTAACCCTGTGGTGCAATTTGTGCTCCAGAGCTTCCTCATGGGTGAGACAGAAGCACGTGTCCCGTTGTGTCCACAACTACACTCAGCCTTTTTTGCTCATTCAATCCTCATTTTGGGCTATGTCTTCAGAAACTAAACCGAAGGCACTATCCAAAGATTACTTGTGTATTTCTTATAGACGCCCCCACTCCACCCCCACACACATACATTCCTTAAATAGGTTCCTATGACCTACCAGTTGAAGCCCAGGCTTCTTATCTGGACATTAAGTCTTTGCATGGTCAGTCGGGTCTCTGTCTTTCAAGATTTATTTTTCACTACCATACATCATATTAACCTACTCAGGGCTGCCTACTTTACATTCTCTCCCAGCCCTGCACATTCCTTGGAAAGGCCTCCCCTGCCTCGCCTGAATGATGAACACTCTATTCCTTATTCAAGACTCTAACATCACTTCCCCTGTGAAGGCTCCTCAGATTCCTCTAGGCTCAGTAGGTGCCACTCCTCAGTCCCCTACAGCATATGGTGTCAATGACAACAGTGATATGCTTGTCTGATTCCTCCACTTAACTATGAATTTTTTGTTGTTGTTAATAAAAATGTTTATTTTGCATTTTATACAGAACCGCCTGAAGTCTGCATCATGACTTGATGGTTACCCAGGGGTTTATGTGTGTCCAACTGAACACCATGGTTCTGGGATTGAGGATCCGCACAAACACAGGCAGGAGTTTGGAGGGAAGAAGGGGGCACAGCAGGAGTGTATCTCAAGCCCACCTCAAAGGCAGCAGAGCATTCCAAGTTGCTGAAAACCTGTGCAAATGGGGCCTCTAAAACAAACATTGTACTGTGAGCTCTCGGGGAAGGGGCAGGAAAAGGATGTTGATAATTAAGGGGGCATTTTCTTGAGGCGGCAGATGAGGAGGGAGGCTTACCATTTTGAATCCCCTCAGCCCCAGGACATGATAATCAGAGGAGATCATGTCCAATCTTGAATCAATTCCCTGTTCAAAAAGAGGTGCTAATACCCCAGGGACCAGACTCTGAAAATACCATGAAAATACTCTGAAAATACCATGCTGGTCATTCCTGAGTCCCTGTTCTATGCCCTACAACATATTAGAAGGGCAAGGGAAGGTCAGAGGGTAGTGGCTTGTGTTCTGTGGAAGTAAAACACCTTAGCTCATATTAAGCACTGATAAAACCCAAAGACTGGGACCACAGATCTGTTGAGAGGTCGCTAGTAGGGACCAAGAGTGGGAGGTCTGGAACATCCTCAGCTTGAGATGCAGTAGGTGTGGAAAGTCTGGGAGGAGGTAAATATTAAAGTAATGGGAAACAGAACACTCCCAAGCCTTAATTTTAATTGGATAGTTTAAAAAATTGAAATAGAATCTGACATTGGGTGCCAGTCACCACAAATGCCATGCCTTTATGGTCACTTGGTATCATAAAAAATTTGCCAAAGCATGCCTGTCTGGCTAATCAAAAGGTCTTGCTAGGAGGTGTTTGTGTGCATGACAGAGTGCCAAGGGGCTTGGTACCACTGACTATCCAACGTGATTCCTATGGAAACAGAAGCGGCAGAGTCTTGGTTAGCTGGCTTGTTGAGGTTTGGCAGAGAAGAAGCGAAAGCTCCAAAGTGACTGCAGATTCTCTGCAACTGGCTTTGACCCAGAGAAAGAGGAGCCACATTCTCACTCTAAAGATAGACAGGGACCAAACCTAACCCATAGCACATGCATTAGTTCTGGTCATCCTACAGTTGATGGGCAACTAACACTGGGCAGGGGAAGGGAGCTGGTTAGGGAAGAAGGGCTCATTTTTCATTTTTTAAAGTCTTAATTAATATTCTAACCTCAAACAGATTATCAGTGCCTCAGATACAATTTAATCTTAAGTCTTTAAAAGGCCCCCTGAAACAAAAATATACATTTTTTTAAGGCTTCCTCACTTTCTGATAGTCAGTTTCCCCCAGTCTCCAGTTTTACCCTGACTTAGAGTCCACAAACTTCATCAGACCACCTGCGCTCATGGACGTGGGTCTTTCTAGAGGGAAGCCTCGGGCTCGGCTCCAGATGAGCTGTGCCAGTACACCCAATGCCCGTGATGCCCCAAACAGGACCGCGTAGCAATGTATCTCTGTCATGCTATAGTACCCACCGTGTGCATCTGCATTGGGCCCAGGATTCTCGGCCTTACCCTACTGTCAGAGGATATTGGGCACAATCTTGTATAGCTGAGCAACCAACTTAAACATGAGATCATTATGCGATGTTTCAGAGCAAACTCTCGCTGACAGGTACATTGTGGCTTAGTCTTCTTTAGTACTGCATGGCCATAGCCTGGAACAACCCATCTCGAGTTCAATGTAGTCTCGTAACTTCTCATCTGACACATCTTTGCCAACTTCCTTCTGTAGTTGTGTTAGCCAGACAAGCACTTCCTGATTTGCCAGTCCATGTAGAGGACCTGCCAGCCCATTCATGGCTGCTGCAAAGGACAGGGAAGGGTCTGAAAGGGTACTGCCTGCCAAATGGCTGGCATGAGCACTTATATTGCTGTGCTCATGGTCACTGTGGATGGTGAGCTACAGGTGCATGAGCTCAGTGAACTGAGCATCAGTATAGCCTAACATGTTGGTGAAACAGTGGGACCAGTCCAGCTTAGAGTCAGTGACCCCAATACCACTGCCCTCTCCACAGAGATTTTGGTAGACCTTTTCTGCAATACAAGGTAGCTTTGTGATTAGATACACATGGTCTTCATAAATCAACTCCCAGTACTTGGTTTGACTGGCACCCTCTGGATATGCTCGGGCAAAGTTGTTTAGGGCTGCCATGGCTGCAGTGGGCTCAGACATGGGTGTGGATTGGTGGGAAAGTTGTCCAGCATGGTGACCACATGGGAAGGCAGAGCTGCCTGCCCTCTTTGCCCACTCTCTTAAAAGCCAAGATACCTGTTCCTCTCTTGGAATCTGTCCAGTTACCAGCAGCCAAAATAAGCCCCTGGGTAGGGGTTTTCCCCACCCTTAGTCTTGGGTAGCAGTTTTTGGTATTCAGGGATACTGAAGCCTCGGAAACAGATACCCTCATCAGGATCAAGAACTGATGTTTATACACCAATCCCTTAATGCCTCTCATGCCGCCATACATTATGTCTGCAGTGATTTGGCCCACGACCTTCTTGCCATGTTGCTGCCTGAAAGTCTTAATTCTGGCCTGCTCCTTAACTATCAGGTCAGCCAATATGTCTTTCAAATTCTTGGAGGAAGCACTGGCATGCCAGGCAGCAAGAACAAGACAAGATGCACTGTTGCTTCCCAAGAGCCTGGCAGCCACCTGGGTAAAACCATGGTGAGTGAACTCTGCGATCTGGTGGAGAGGGAAGAAGGGGAGAGAGCTGTGGCAGAAACAGGAAACACCACTGTGGCACCAGAGGCCGCAATGGGTGGACAAGGTTGAAAGGAGGCAGCTGAGGAAACACGTAGATGAACCCGCAGCAGGTGCCCAGCCAGGGGTTCTCAGCAAGGCCCTGTGCACTGCCAACTATGAACTTATTAAGACTGACTTTCCAATAGTTCTTAGCAGTGTGTGGAGTAGAAGACTGAACAACGTATACCTTCAGAATGCACAGAGCCAATGCATTTTTGGATTACAAATAAATCAATTTAAGACCTATTGCTTCTGACAATGATTTGCAAATTGAGAAAATTCTGGAAAAATAGACATCCAACAAATTAATAGTGATTATACCAAATGACAGGGTTACAGGTGGGGATTTGTTTATTTGTATGTTCTTATTTGTTTCTTGTTTCTTATGTCAGCAAATTTTAAATAGAATATGCAAAATGATGATCCCAATAATAAAAAATATTGTGCTTATTCACAAGAGTTAAATAATGTTTATAGAAAGGAAAAGATGCAAATGTTTTTGGACAGATTAGGATTTAAACAAAAATGTTAAACACAGAATACAAAATATGTTTTTTCTCCTGTTGTCTAGCTTTTGTACAGTGAACACATGTTGCTTTTATAGTAAGAAATATACATTTTAAGTTTCAAAATTACTCAGATTTTGTAAACAATCTAAAAGAAAATAAATGTGTTTGGAAAATCCATTTCCGAGCTTACAGTAGTGTTGAATAGCCCAGCCAAACAACACATGACCTGAATCAAACACAAGTTTACTGGACTCACTCACTATTCCAGAAGGGTGACCACATTCTTTTGTGTTACTACATGTCATCAGTGCCTGTAAGAGACAAAGGTCTTTGAATGGTGTTAAGGTTTTTCGTTGGTTTTCTTGTATTCTTAACATTTTATGGTCAAGGTCCTTTGATGTGGGTTCATTCATAATATTTGTGATGAATGAAAATACATGAACACAGAAAGAAAAACAGGAATGAATTGAGAAAAATCACATCATTCCAGGTAGTCTGTCTCTCCGAAAAAAATCATCAAACTAAACCACATGATATGAAAATTCATTCCTGAATCCTCAGAACAAATAAACTTCTGGTTCTTTTTTCTTGGAGAGGAAAATAAGGAACGTGATGACAATATTTAAGATGAGATATCATTTTAGCTTTACATATTCTATATTGAGAAGTCTTTTCTTTATATATTAATTTGTCCAAACAACTTTCACCTTTTCCTCTCTGTAAAATATTATTTAGGCCAGGTGTGGTGGCTCACGCCTATAATCCCAGCACTTT
This sequence comes from Pan troglodytes, assembly GCF_028858775.2. NCBI lineage: Eukaryota > Metazoa > Chordata > Mammalia > Primates > Hominidae > Pan > Pan troglodytes. Next base: position 110,675,595 of record NC_086015.1, read on the forward strand.
GGGAGGGCAAGGAAGGTGGATCACTTCAGGTCAGGAGTTCGAGACTAGCCTGGCCAACATGGTGAAACCCCGTCTCTACTAAAAATATTTTTAAAAATTAGCTGGGCATGGTGGCACATGCCTGCAATCCCAGCTACTTGGGAGGCTGAGGCACAAAAATTGCTTGAACCCAGGGGGCAGAGGTTGCAGTAAGCCGAGATTGTGCCACTGCACTCCAGCCTGGGGGACAGAGCTAGACTCTGTCTCAAAAATAAATAAATAAATACATACATACATATTATTTAATTATCAGTTCACTATTTAAGGGATACAATACTGTGTTTTCATTTTTGGGATCATAATTTTATACATTGTTATTCAAGTTCACTAATAAGTTAGAGATTTTCTGCATGTTTTAAGGGATAATATGACAGGAAGGGTGAGCTACGTGTTTTGATTCCATAATTTTAAAAAATTTGTTTGGTAAGGCATAGTCAAATGAACTGTAATGACACCTTATTTCCGCAGTGCTTTTCATCTGAAGATCTCAAAACATCCAACATTTTGAACACATTATTAAACCATTCTGACTGTGACAAAAGTACTATATTTTAGAAATATTTAAATTTTTCCATTCTTCATCCTCCTTAGATTTGTTGATGCCTTTGGAATTTTCAAAGAAAATGTTGTTCATATTTAATAAAGAGGCAATTTGGAAAATATTTTACAATGTAACTTAGTTTCTACAGTAGCACACAAAGTATATGGGGGGATATTCTTAGCTCAACCAGTATAACAAAAAAAAGAATTAAAACTACCTGTAATCCCAGCACTTTGGGAGGCCAAGGCAGGAGGATTGCTTGAGGCCAGGAGTTTGAGACCACCCTGGGACAACATGGCAAGATCTCATCTCTACAAAAAAAGAAAAAATAATAAAATAAAAATTAACTGGGCGTGGTGGAACATACCTGTAGTCCTAGCTACTCAAGAGGCTGAGGTGGGAGGATTGGTTAAGCCCAGGAGTCTGAGGTTACAGTGAACTGTGATCATCAGGTCATTGGACTTCAACCTGGGTGGCAGAGAGAGACCCTGACTCTAAAATAAAAATAAAACTACCTGTAGTATTTTGAATATCTATTATGCACCAGGCCCTATGCCAGGCATGCTACATTTGATATCTTAAAACCTTGGCCGGGCGCGATGGCTCATGCCTGTAATCCCAGCACTTTGGGAGGCCGAGGCGGGTGGATCATGAGGTCAGGAGATCAAGACCATCCTGGCTAACACGGTGAAAACCCATCTCAACTAAAAATACAAAAAATTAGCCGGGCGTGGTAGCGGGCTCCTGTACTCCCAGCTACTCGGGAGGCTGAGGCAGGAGAATGGCGTAAACCTGGGAGGAGGAGCTTGCAGTGAGCCAAGATCGCACCAGTGCACTCCAGCCTGGGCGACAGAGCAAGACACCACCACAAAAAAACAAAACAAAACAAAACAAAACAAAAAACAAAAAAAAAACTCACAGAGTCCTTCCAGACAGATATAATTATTTTCATACCCTTTAACTACTTAAGAGCTCTAAACTGAAAAACCTGGATTGGAATCCAGCTTTCTCTAGTTACATTTTCTTTTAACACCCTGATTGCTCCACAGTTAGATGAATGTGGAGGGGAGAGTGGAAGAGGGTTTTATTCAAATTTTTCTTTGCCTCTTTCATTTATTAATCATTCCAACTATTGGTAATTTTTAAAAAAGTTAGATTCAGAAGCAAGAATCGAGAATACTGACAGATTCTTCATGACGGTTTGTCTTTATTTATTTATTTTTATTGAGACAGGGCCTCACTCTGTCACTCAAGTTGGAGTGCAGTAGTGCAATCACAGCTCACTGCAGCCTCAACCTCCTGGACTTGAGTGATCCTCCTGCCTAAGCCTCCTGAGGAGCTGAGACTACAGGTATGTACCACCACGCCTGGCTAATTTTTGTAGAGATGGGGTTTCACCATGTTGCCCAGGCTGGTCTTGAACTCTTGAGCTTAACTGATCCACCTGCTCCAGCCTCCCAGAATGCTGGGATTACAGGCATGAGCCACCTGGCCTGGCCAACAGTTTATATCTTTTTTTTTTTTTTTTTTTTGAGATAGAGTCTCACTCTGTTGCCCAGGCTGGAGTGCAATGGCACGATCTCGGCTCATTGCAACCTTCACCTCCTGGGATCAAGCAATTCTCCTGCCTCAGCCAGAGAGTAGCTAGGATTACAGGCGCGTGCCACCATGCCCGGCTAATTTTTGTATTTTTAGTAGAGACGGGGTTTCACCATGTTGGTCAGGCTGGTCTCGAAATCCTGACCTCGTGATCCGCCCCCCTCGGCCTACCAAAGTGCTGGGATTACAGGTGTGAGCCATCATGCCCGGCCCAGTTTATGTCTTCTATTGGCACAATATGAATGGTGAGATGATGTGAAGATGGTGGGTTTATTTAGGTGACTCATGGTCCTGATGTTATAGGTTACAGCAGCATTTCCCAAAGCACACCCCATATACCACTGCTAGTCCTCAACATAACTTTAGGTTAACATTTCAACATTTTACTAGCTATATAGTTTTAACATTTTAACCATTACTTTTTTTTTTTAAGACAGTGTCTTGCTTTGTCACCCAGGCTGGAGTGCAGTGGCAGGATCTCAGCTTACTGCAGCCTTGACTTCCCAGATTCAAGTGACTCTCCCTCCTCAGCCTCCCAAGTAGCTGAAACCACAGGTGCATACCACCATGCTGGGCTAATTTTTTTTTTTTTTTGTATTATTTGTAGAGATGGAGAGATGGTGTTTCACCATGTTGCCCAAGCTGGTCTCAAACTCCTGGGCTCAAATGGCCCACACATCTTGGTGTCCCAAAGTGCTGGGGTTACAAGCATGAGCCACCATGCATGGCCAATATTTTTAACATCTATCAGGAAACAAACTAGCAGAATAAACTTTATAACACTAACAGGTGATTCACTCATTAATAAAGTTTTACAACTATCAACACTAGTGCTCTTATTTGTTATAAATCTCTGCTATTATGTCTAGGAATATTTTTAAACCTCTTAACCATAATTTAAAAATGGTGGCTTACACCTGTAATCACAGCACTTTGGGAGGCTGAGGCAAGCAGATAACATGAGGTCAGGAGTTTGAGACCAGCCTGGCCAATGTGGTGAAACTCCATCTCTACAAAAAATTTAAAAAATTGGGGGGAAGCAGCCAAGATGGCCAAACAGGAACAGCTCCGGTCTACAGCTCCCAGCCTGAGCGACGCAGAAGACGGGTGATTTCTGCATTTCCATCTGAGGTACCGGGTTCATCTCACTAGGGAGTGCCAGACAGTGGGCACAGGTCAGTGGGTGCAGCGCACTGTGTGCGAGCCGAAGCAGGGCAAGGCATTGCCTCACTCGGGAAGTGCAAGGGGTCAGGGAGTTCCCTTTCCTAGTCAAAGAAAGGGATGACAGACGGCACCTGGAAAATCGGGTCACTCCCACCTGAATACTGCGCTTTTCCAACGGGCTTAAAAAACAGCGCACCAGGAGATTATATCCCGCACATGGCTCGGAGGGTCCTACGCCCATGGAGTCTTGCTCATTGCTAGCACAGCAGTCTGAGATCAAACTGCAAGGCAGCAATGAGGCTGGGGGAGGGGTGCCCGCCATTGCCAGGGCTTGCTTAGGTAAACAAAGCAGCCGGGAAGCTCGAACTGGGTGGAGCCCACCACAGCTCAAGGAGGCCTGCCTGCCTCTGTAGGCTCCACCTCTGGGGGCAGGGCACAGACAAACAAACAGACAGCAGTAACCTCTGCAGACTTAAATGTCCCTGTCTGACAGCTTTGAAGAGAGTAGTGGTTCTCCCAGCACACAACTGGAGATCTGAGAAGGGGCAGACTGCCTCCTCAAGTGGGTCCCTGACCCCTGACCCCCGAGCAGCCTAACTGGGAGGCACCCCCCCAGCAGGGGCAGACTGACACCTCACACAGCCGGGTACTCCTCTGAGACAAAACTTCCAGAGGAACGATCAGACAGCAGCATTCACGGTTCACGAAAATCCGCTGTTGTGCAGCCACCGCTGCTGTTACCCAGGCAAACAGGGTCTGGACTGGACTTCTAGCAAACTCCAACAGACCTGCAGCTGAGGGTCCTGTCTGTTAGAAGGAAAACTAACAAACAGAAAGGACATCCACACCAAAAACCCATCTGTACATCACCATCATCAAAGACCAAAAGTAGATAAAACTACAAAGATGGGGAAAAAACAGAGCAGAAAAACTGGAAACTCTAAAAAGCAGAGCACCTCTCCTCCTCCAAAGGAACGCAGTTCCTCACCAGCAACGGAACAAAGCTGGAGAATGACTTTGACAAGTTGAGAAAAGAAGGCTTCAGACGATCAAACTACTCCGAGCTACAGGAGGAAATTCAAACCAAAGGCAATGAAGTTAAAAACTTTGAAAAAAATTTAGAAGAATGTATAACTAGAATAACCAATACAGAGAAGTGCTTAAAGGAGCTGATGGAGCTGAAAGCTAAGGCTCAAGAACTACGTGAAGAATGCAGAAGCCTCAGGAGCCTATGCGATCAACTGGAAGAAAGGGTATCAGTGATGGAAGATGAAATGAATGAAATGAAGCGAGAAGAGAAGTTTAGAGAAAAAAGAATAAAAAGAAACGAACAAAGCCTCCAAGAAATATGGGACTATGTGAAAAGACCAAATCTATGTCTGATTGGTGTACCTGAAAGTGATGGGGAGAATGGAACCAAGTTGGAAAACACTCTGCAGGATATTATCCAGGAGAACTTCCCCAACCTAGCAAGGCAGGCCAACATTGAGATTCAGGAAATACAGACAACGCCACAAAGATACTCCTCGAGAAGAGCAACTCCAAGACACACAATTGTCAGATTCACCAAAGTAGAAATGAAGGAAAAATTGTTAAGGGCAGCCAGAGAGAAAGGTCGGGTTACCCACAAAGGGAAGCCCATCAGACTAACAGCAGATCTCTTGGCAGAAACTCTACAAGCCAGAAGAGAGTGGGGGCCAATATTCAACATTCTTAAAGAAAAGAATTTTCAACCCAGAATTTCATATCCGGCCAAACTGAGCTTCATAAGTGAAGGAGAAATAAAATACTTTACAGACAAGCAAATGCTGAGAGATTTTGTCACAACCAGGCCTGCCCTAAAAGAGCTCCTGAAGGAAGCACTAAACATGGAAAGGAACAACCAGTACCAGCCGCTGCAAAATCATGCCAAATTGTAAAGACCATCGTGGCTAGGAAGAAACTGCATCAACTAACAAGCAAAATAACCAGCTAATATCAAAATAACAGGGTCAAATTCACACATAACAATATTAACTTTAAATGTAAATGGACTAAATGCTGCAATTAAAAGACACAGACTGGCAAATTGGATAGAGTCAAGACCCATCAGTGTGCTGTATTCAGGAAACCCATCTCACGTGCAGAGACACACATAGGCTCAAAATAAAAGGATGGAGGATGATCTACCAAGCAAATGGAAAACAAAAAAAGGCAGGGGTTGCAATCCTAGGCTCTGATAAAACAGACTTTAAACCAACAAAGATCAAAAGAGACAAAGAAGGCCATTACATAATGGTAAAGGGATCAATTCAACAAGAAGAGCTAACTATCCTAAATATATATGCACCCAATACAGGAGCACCCAGTTTCATAAAGCAAGTCCTCAGTGACCTACAAAGAGACTTAGACTCCCACACAATAATAATGGGAGACTTTAACACCCCACTGTCAACATTAGACAGATCAACAAGACAGAAAGTTAACAAGAATACCCAGGAATTGAACTCAGCTCTGCACCAAGCAGATCTAATAGACATCTACAGAACTCTCCACCCCAAATCAACAGAATATACATTTTTTTCAGCACTGCACCACACCTATTCCAAAATTGACCACATAGTTGGAAGTAAAGCTCTCCTCAGCAAATGAAATGTTCTTTGAAACCAACGAGAACAAAGACACAACATACCAGAATCTCTGGGACACATTCAAAGCAGTGTGTAGAGGGAAATTTATAGCACTTAATGCCCACAAGAGAAAGCAGGAAAGATCCAAAATTGACAGCCTAACATCACAATTAAAAGAACTAGAAAAGCAAGAGCAAACACATTCAAAAGCTAGCAGAAGGCAAGAAACAACTAAAATCAGAGCAGAACTGAAGGAAATAGAGACACAAAAAACCCTTCAAAAAATTAATGAATCCAGGAGCTGGTTTTCTGAAAGGATCAACAAAATTGATAGACTGCTAGCAAGACTAATAAAGAAGAAAAGAGAGAAGAATCAAATAGACACAATAAAAAATGATAAAGGGGATATCACTACTGATCCCACAGAAATACAAACTACCATCAGAGAATACTACAAACACCTCTACACAAATAAACTAGAAAATCTAGAAGAAATGGATAAATTCCTCGACACATACACCCTCCCAAGACTAAACCAGGAAGAAGTTGAATCTCTGAATACACCAACAACAGGCTCTGAAATTGTGGCAATAATCAATAGCTTACCAACAAAAAAGAGTCCAGGACCAGATGGATTCACAGCTGAATTCTACCAGAGGTACAAGGAGGAATTGGTACCATTCCTTCTGAAACTATTCCCATCAATAGAAAAAGAGGGAATCCTCCCTAACTCATTTTATGAAGCCAGCATCATCCTGATACCAAAGCTGGGCAGAGACACAACCAAAAAAGAGAATTTTAGATCAATATCCTTAATGAACATTGATGCAAAAATCTTCAATAAAATACTGGCAAACCAAATCAAGCAGCACATCAAAAAGCTTATCCACCATGATCAAGTGGGCTTCATCCCTGGGATGCAAGGCTGGTTCAATATATGCAAATCAATAAATGTAATCCAGCATATAAACAGAACCAAAAACAAAAACCACATGATTATCTCAATAGATGCAGAAAAGGCCTTTGACAAAATTCAACAACGCTTCATGCTAAAAACTCTCAATAAATTAGGTATTGATGGGACATATCTCAAAATAATAAGAGCTATCTATGACAAACCCCCAGCCAATATCATACTGAATGGGCAAAAACTGGAAGCATTCCCTTTGAAAACTGGCACAAGACAGGGATGCCCTCTCTCACCACTCCTATTCAACATAGTGTTGGAAGTTCTGGCCAGGGCAATTAGGCAGGAGAATGAAATAAATGGTATTCAATTAGGAAAAGAGGAAGTCAAATTGTCCCTGTTTGCAGATGACATGATTGTATATCTAGAAAACCCCATTGTCTCAGCCCCAAATCTCCTTAAGCTGATAAGCAACTTCAGCAAAGTCTCAGGATACAAAATCAATGTACAAAAATCACAAGCATTCTTATACACCAATAACAGACAGAGAGCCAAATCATGAGTGAACTCCCATTCACAATTGCTTCAAAGAGAATAAAATACCTAGGAATCCAACTTACAAGGGATGTGAAGGACCTCTTCAAGGAGAACTACAAACCACTGCTTAATGAAATAAAAGAGGATACAAACCAATGGAAGAACATTCCATGCTCATGGGTAGGAAGAGTCAATATCGTGGAAATGGCCATACTGCCCAAGGTAATTTATAGATTCAATGCCATCCCCATCAAGCTACAAATGACTTTCTTCACAGAATTGGAAAAAACTACTTTAAAGTTCATATGGAACCCAAAAAGAGCCTGCATCGCCAAGTCAATCCTAAGCCAAAAGAACAAAGCTGGAGGCATCATGCTACCTGACTTCAAAGTATACTACAAGGCTACAGTAACCAAAACAGCATGGTACTGGTACCAAAACAGAGATATAGATCAAGGGAACAGAACAGAGCCCTCAGAAATAACGCTACATATCTACAACTATCTGATCTTTGACAAACCTGAGAAAAATAAGCAATGAGGAAAGGATTCCCTATTTAATAAATGGTGCTGGGAAAACTGGCTAGCCATATGTAGAAAGCTGAAACTGGATCCCTTCCTTACACCTTATACAAAAATTAATTCAAGATGGATTAAAGACTTAAACGTTAGACCTAAAACCATAAAAACCCTAGAAGAAAACCTAGGCATTACCATTCAGGACATAGGCATGGGCAAGGACTTCATGTGTAAAACACCAAAAGCAATGGCAACAAAAGCCAAAATTGACAAATGGGATCTAATTAAACTAAAGAGCTTCTGCACAGCAAAAGAAACTACCATCAGAGTGAACAGACAACCTATAAAATGGGAGAAAATTTTCACAATCTACTCATCTGACAAAGGGCTAATATCCAGAATCTACAATGAACTCAAACACATTTACAAGAAAAAAACAAACAACCCCATCAAAAAGTGGGTGAAGGACATGAACAGACACTTCTCAAAAGAAGATATTTATGCAGACAAAAAAACACATGAGAAAATGCTCACCATCACTGGCCATCAGAGAAATGCAAATCAGTGAGATACCATCTCACACCAGTTAGAATGGCAATCATTAAAAAGTCAGGAAACAACAGGTGCTGGAGAGGATGTGGAGAAATAGGAACACTTTTACACTGTTGGTGGGACTGTAAACTAGTTCAACCATTGTGGAAGTCAGTGTGGTGATTCCTCAGGGATCTAGAACTAGAAATACCATTTGACCCAGCCATCCCATTACTGGGTATATACCCAAAGGACTATATATCATGCTGCTATAAAGACACATGCACACGTATGTTTATTGCGGCACTATTCACAATAGCAAAGACTTGGAACCAACCCAAATGTCCAACAATGATAGACTGGATTAAGAAAATGTGGCACATATACACCATGGAATACTATGCAGCCATAAAAAATGATGAGTTCATGTCCTTTGTAGGGACATGGATGAAATTGGAAATCATCATTCTCAGTATACTATCGCAAGAACAAAAAACCAAACACCGCATATTCTCACTCATAGGTGGGAATTGAACAATGAGAACACATAGACACAGGAAGGGGAACATCACACTCTGGGGACTGTTGTGGGGTGGGGGGAGGGGGGAGGGATAGCATTAGGAGATATACCTAATGCTAAATGATGAGTTAATGGGTGTAGCACACCAGCATGGCACATGTATACATATGTAACTAACCTGCACAATGTGCACATGTACCCTAAAACTTAAAGTATAATAATAATAAAATAAAATTAAAAAAAAATTAAAAAAAAAAATTTTTTTAATGAAAAACATTAGCCAGGCATGGTGGCAGGCGTCTGTAATCCCAACTACTCAGGAGGCTGAGGTAGGAGAATTGCAGAGGATGTAGTGAGCCGAGATCGTGCCAGTGCACTTCAGCCTAGAGGACAGAGCAAGACTCTGTCTCAAAAAAAAAAAAAAAAAAAGGAAGAAGGATCATTTTTTTTAAAAAAAGAGTCCTTCAAAACCACAATGTGATACCAGTCAGAATGGCTACTATTAAAAATTTAAAATAACAGATACTGGCAAGGTTATATCATTTATAAATGGTATTACTTGCTGTAATGCCAATATATGTAATGCCATGGACTGAGTCTGGTTACTTATGCTGACCTATGAATGGATCGAAGTGTCAATAATTAAAATGTCTGCCTTGGATGTAAGGATACTGTGAATATACAAATGACCACTATAGTTTCTCATAATATTGAATTTTCAGTCTTATCATCATGTATTTCTTAGTGATACATCAATTCAGCACTTCTAGAAGTCAAATGTACATATACATTATCATGAACTATAATCCAGGTTGGACTCTTTTTTTAATTTAACTTTTAAGTTCAGGGATACACATGCAAGTTTGTTATATAGGTAAACTTGTGTCATGGGGGGTTTGTTGTACAGATTATTTTGCAACCCAGGTATTAATACATTAGTTATTTTTCCTGATCCTTTCTCTCCTCCCACCCTTCACCCTCCACCCTCCTATAGGCCCCAGTGTTGTTGTTCTCCTCTATGTGTCGATGTATTGTCGTCATTTAGCTCCTACCTATAAGTGAGAATATGTGGTGTTTGGTTTTCTGTTCCTGTGTTAGTTTGCTAAGGATAATGGCCTCCAGCTCCAACCACATTCCTGCAAAGGACACAATTGTTCTTTTTTATGGCTGCATGGTATTCTATGGTGTATATATACCACATTTTCTTTATCCAGTCTACCACTGATCAGCACTTAAGTTGATTCTATGTCTTTGCTATTGTGAATAGTGCTGCAGTGAACATACACGTGCATGTGTCTTTACAACAGAACGATTTATATTTCTTTGGGTGTATGCCCACTAATGGGATTGCTAGGTGAAATGGTATTTCTGTTTTTGGGCCTTTGATGAATTGTCACACTGTCTTTTACAATGGTTGAATTAATTTACAGTCCCACCAACAGTGTATAAGCATTCCTTTTTCTCTGCAACCTTGTCAGCATGTTATTTTTTGACTTTTTAATAATAGCCATTCTGACTGGTGTGAGGTGGTATCGCATTGTGGTTTTGAAGAACCCCTTTTTAAAAAAAAAAAATGATTCTATTATGATTAAGAGGTTTAAAAAATTTCTGGACATAATAGAAGAGATTTATAAAAATGTGAGCACTAGTGTTGATCATAGCAAAACTTAATTAATGACCGAATCACCTGTTTGTGTTATAAAATGCAAGCTTCAACAAAAATAACATTACACAAAAATGACAAAAATAGTTTGAAATTTGCAATTTAATTGCCAGCTGAGAGTGAACCTATTTCATTGTAGGTTGTGTCTCAAAATACTGGTGTCATTTGACACATACAAAGAACATTATGAGAAACTTATTAAAATTTCTGAGGCAAAGTAGAAGAACATTCAGGCATCCTAGGAACTAACATGTGTGTAATACGGATAAGAATACAAAAGCTGGAGAAACCTTCCCTATGTTGTTGTAAAATAATTGATGAAACACATATAATCCTACAGGCAAATAAATGCAAAAGCAGTGACTGGGGACAAAGCAAGCAAAATGATTGATAAAGTGCCTCTGTCAAATAAGAGTCTATTTTGGAATTGCAGCTATGAACAGAAAGTAAAGGACCAATTATTATTCAGAGAATGACAAAGTCAATAAAATTCTCTGAAAACTGATGAATCTACCAGTATCGTATAGTCAGAAAATCTTTTGTAATTGTCTGACATTATCTGAGTAAAGTGATGTATAAAAAATTTTTCTCAGCCAAATTGTACATTTGAAGTAATATTTTTTAAATATATTGATTATTTCAGGTAATCAATAGCAATGATAAGAAGTGATATTGAGGCAGGAAATAAGCTCTGCATACAGGGAACCTAAAGAATTCCTAGAACTAAATTAAACTGAAAAACCCCAACCTTCTAAATCCAAGTATTAATAAAGAGCTTTGTAACTTCACTTCAGCTACGGCAGGAAACATCCTCTTCATTTGCATAGGACGTACACCAAGTAAATAACTTTGTAACTTCACTTCATCCTCTTCATTTACATAGGGCATACACCAAGTAACCAATGGGAAATCTCTAAAGGGTATTTAAACCCTAGAAAATTCTCTAACCAGTGCTCTTGAGCCGCTTGCTCAAGCCGGCTCCCACCCTGTGGAGTGTGCTTTTGTTTTCAATAAATCTCTGTTTTTGTTACTTCATTCTTTCCTTGCTTTGCTTGTGTGTTTTGTCCAATTCTTTGTTCAAAATGCCAAGTACCTGGACACCTTCCACCGGTAACAATACGACAAGGAATTCCACTCTGAGGTATCCACCCACAAGACCTGGAAGTATGTCCACACAAAGATTTGTACCCAAATGTTCCTAGCAGCATTATTCATAATATTCTGAAATTGTAAACAATCCAACATCCATCAACCTGAGAATGGATAAACTAAATGTGATCCTCATACAATTAAATACTATTGAGCAACAAAAAGGAACAAAATGTTGGTATTTGCTACAAAATGGCTGAACCTCAAATACATTATGCAAACTGAAAGAAACCAAATGCAAAAGAGTACACACTGAATGATTCCATTCATATGAAATGCTCAAGAAAAAGACAAATGTGTAGAGACAGAAAGCAGATCAGAGGTTTTCTGGAAATAAAGGTGGCAGAAAGGATTGATTTCAGATAGCCTGAAGAGAAGTTAAGAGGAGGGGGTGATGGAAATGTTCTAAAACTGTATCGTAGTGATGGTTCAAAAACTAACAACTCTATGAATAAAGTTGCCCCAATGGAGTATCACAATCCCTAGCCAGGTCTTTGACTCAACCATCTACTGAAGGAATGAGCAGGTCCCCATGAGGAAGTAGTCGAGACACAACGGTAGTAATTAACCAGTTCTTCCCTAAAGGAATCCGATTATTTATTCAGGTAAGTGTCCATGGGAGAAGGGGAAAACCCAGATCTTAGGATGGTTGTTGAATACAGAGTCTGAGTCAGCTCTCACACCTGATACCAGCACGGAAATGTATAATTTGTGGATCAATGGTCCTCAAACTTTAACATTCATTGAATCACACAAAAAAAGAGCTTGTTAAAACAAATTCCTGAGCTCCTCGCCAACAAAGAGATTCTGATTCAGCACAATTCTGAATTTCTAACAAGCTCCCAGGTGATGAAGACAATGAAGGTCCACAGACCACACTTTGGATGGTGCTTGTCTACGTGATATCCATATGGGAAACTTCCATTTAACCCACTCATATTCCAAGACAACTTCCCTCTTAGAAAAGTTGCTTAGGCCGGGCACGGTGGGTCATGCCTGTAATCCCAGCACTTTGGGAGGCCGAGGCAGGTGGATCACCTGAGGTCGGGAGTTTGAGACCAGCCTGACCAACATGGAGAAACCCCATCTCTACTAAAAATACAAAATTAGCCAGGCACGGTGGCGCATGCCTGTAATCCCAGCTACTTGGGAGGCTGAGGCAGGAGAATCGCTTGAACCTGGGAGGTGGAGGTTGCAGTGAGCCGAGATCACACCATTGCACTCCAGCCTGGGCAACAAGAGCGAAACTCCATCTCAAAAAAAAAAGAAAAGTTGCTTACAGGACATGCGTATGAATCCTAAAATTACATACAAATAAAAACATAGTAATGATATTCACATCAATGTACAAAGAAATTACATCACTACCTGCATTTAGTCAAGGATAATAATTCCTTTCACTCCTTAAATTTGTCTCAATTTTTTAGTTCAATCATTGGAACTCATTTTGTCTTGTAATTAAGAAAGATTATCAATTGTTTCCAATGAAATAGATGAATAAACACAATGCATTAATTTTTATTAATAACTGTTATGATCCACTAGCAAAAGCATATGTTACATGGAAGACAGCTTGTTTAAATGAAACCGAGTCCCACAAAAAATATCCTACCATCTATAAAATCAAATAATCACAGATCTATTATGATGATGGTTAAGAACAAAAATAGGCAACGTTTTTTAAATACTGAATTAAACTCTAATCTAAGCAAACAACACACTGCAAAACTCTACCTAAAATGGGCAGGAGAATCTCACCACAACTTGACATTGCTTTTAAATATTGTCAAACAAGTATATGTTGCCTTTGTTCCCTGCCTTCATTTTTATTGTATGAAACTTCATATTGATATCATCAATTAAAATCCAACATTTCCTCCCAAGCACTGCCACTCAATAAAGTCAGGAATGTGACCACATGATGGGTAATTGCTGAACTATTGTTTTAAAAATAACATCTGTATGTGTGTACTTTGAGCTGAAATACGTCAGCTCCATTGCCAGAAGTTGATATTATTATAGCATATTTCAGAAATGTAGCAGCTTTCAAAATAATTTTTAAAAGCATTTTACTTTTATTACAGGAACTTCAGAGCATGCACGTGAGCTCGACAAAGCTATGCTTCCCAATGACATATCATTTTTCAACATACTGTTGTTGTTACATTTACACCACTCAGAAGACTGGGGGAAGTACCTGTTTCTCTCGGTCTTCTGTGTCCCTCTCTCTAGTAAACAAGATAATACCTGCCTCCTTGCTGAAATATTATGAAGCTACAGGAGCTAACACTATCATACAATTTCTGCCTAAAATTTTATTTATAAATGTGCTAATAATAAGGAGAGAAGCTTTGAATACAACATCAGTGCTGCAAATTTCCATGAAAGCTCATTTTGGTACAACTCTAATTGGGCTGAGTGAGTGAGTGAGTCACTCCTCTTCAGTGCATTCCTGGGTAGTCTTAGGATGCTGGTGTAGACCAGAAGAAGCACTGCTGCCTAGAGAGTGTAGCCAACTCAACCAGACTTCCCACCCACTCCCAGACTTGGCCTGACATCCAAGAGCATCTTATAAGAAGTGAAGACCCCTAGAAAGAAGCCATTTCTGAATATTTTCTTATCTCCCAACATTTCCATAAACAAAACAAGGAAGAAACTCTTGAGCATGTTGCTGTTTGTCCACTGCTCACGTAAGATATAAATACACGACTCTCTAAAACAGCGCCTACTGTTAGCAGCCTTTTATACTTATTTTTGTTTTGTTTTTAAATAGGCAACTAATTGTATTATCCAGAAAACATAACTCAAATCCATTTGAGTGTTACTTCAACATTCCTGTCTCAGTAATAGGACAAGTAGACAGAAAATGAGTACGCATGTAGTAGAACTGACCAACACCATCAATCAAGTAGACCTAATAGACATTTTTGGAACATTTCGCCTAAAAAGAGCAGAATACACTTTCTAGTCAGCTGTACAAAGACCATTCACAGAGATAGGCCACATATAGGGCCATAGATAGGTCTCAATAAAATTAAAAAGATAGAAATCAGGCAGACCGTGTTCTTTGACAACAATGCAATTTTACAAGTCAATCACAAAAAATATGTGGAAATCACCAAATATGTGGAAATTAACACAATTCTAAACAATCCATGGGTCAAAACAAAAGTATTGCAGGGAAAATTAGAAAATATTTTGAACTGAGTGAAAATTATACGTGCTGCCTATCCTTGATGGGATATAGTGTCCAAAGGAAAAAATATTGTTGTAAATGCCTTATATAGGCACATAGATAGAATTAAAAATCCAAAATTAATGGCCTATGCTTTTTATTTTCAGAAAGAGAAAAAAAGGAAAAGCAAAGGGAAAGAAATGTATTTGAGTGAAAGGGTATTTCCTGAAGAACCTGGGTTATGCCCCCAAATTGAAGAAAGAACAACAGGAACGAGGGACCCTGTGGGGACAGCGCCAGAAACAAGAATTCAAACATTGTCAGCCCTGTCTGCTTTGTCTCTCTCTGTTTGCCCTATTTTATTCATCACTGCATAATGCCACTGCTCTCAGTTTTTTCATGTGGCAGGGAACATCCCACATTTTCACAGCTCCTGAACACATAGAAAAGACATATTTTCTCTCCCAGCTTCTGATTAGAACTCCCTAGAGAAGGATGCTGGCCAGCCTGCTCTAGACCCCTGGCTGCCCCTGGCCAGGCCACAGAAACCACTGTGATTGGCTCAGTCTGGCTGGTTATCTACTTCTGTGACCAGGGCATTGGGTGTGTGATTATGGGATTGTCTGCCCCTGGCAAAACCACAGGGCACTTCCCCCAAAGGAGCAGAGTGGCAGGGTACAGCAACAGAACCACGATCATTTTGGCTTCGGAATAGCTCTCTTTGCTATCAGCCCCAGGAAAGTTATTTATCCCATTCATAAATGAGAAAACATAATAAAACACAAATTAAGATACACACACAGTGGAAATAGATGGAGTCAAATCATATTCATGACATTCAAACAACATCACTTTTGAAGATTTTAATAAACATACCTTCCTTAGCAATCTGTTACTGATATAGTTAGATTTTCAGAAATTTTGTTTTAGGAAAAATTGAGAATTTCAGACCTTAAAATGGATTAATCAAATACTCACTTTTGGAGGGGTCAGGGAAGATAGGAGAAAATTTCCAATACATTGTTCAGCAGTCTGGGGATGTGTTAGTCAATATCTGTAGTGACTCAGAATACAGAAGTGAGGTGGTGTTTTGAGTATCCTTTATCTCTGTGCACAATGGCTCCCCTTCTTACAGGTTCTGTTTCCAGAGAACAGGAAATATTCTGTAATTTCTAGATTAACTCACACTTCCAGGTAGGACTTGGTATCTGAATTGAATATATCCCAGCTGAGCAGTCTACAGCGAACTCTGATGCTGTCATTGGTTGTTTTGTTTTGTTTTCAGTAAAAGAAACTTACTTAGCTGAGTTCAGGTCTCTGACAAATGATCAGTAGCTATTTGGAAGTGCCTAATGGTCTAACATCTAAAACTTTGGTATTATGCATAAAATTTTTATTTTTAGTTAACTGGGTGGTTCAATGGGACAGATAAAAATTGAGACATCATTATGAGCCAGGAAAAATATTTACTTTTTTTTCTGTGTATTTCTTGCAATCTAAATGAGATCAAGTTATTTATGAGAAAAGAGAAATCCTAATAGGAACCAAAGGCAAAGCTTATTCAAAAACACTCCAGGCTTTAGAAAATTAAGTCAAATTAGATGAATTATTAAACTTCATGCATGCAAAAGTAAAAAAGCAAATATTAAATAAAAGTGTCTTAACTAATTGAGTATAAACCAGGTTGAAACCAAATTTTAGGGAAAGGCTTTGATTTGATGTAATCATAAACAGTCATGTAATCAAAGTATCACCAAAAGCTCACAAATCACCACTATAGAACTTATTCATGTAACCAAACACCACCTGTACCCCAATAACCTATGGAAAAAAAAGCTGAATTCCGTAAATTTACATATACTTGAGTTTTTTAATAAGAATAATGCTACTTGTCTAGCCCAGGGTTAATACAGATATTTTTCTCTCTAACATAAATTAGAATAATTTGATAACATTTGGGTTTTATGAATAATACAGAGATGAAACCACCTCACATAATTTAGTATTAAATCACTTAATCCATAAACATTTGTACCTGATTTCTCATAGGAAGGTAATGATTCAAAATAACCTCTCAGGCAAAGTTAAAACTGTTATTTTCGAAGCATAAGGATATTCTGATGATGAGCCATAGTCAGATAATATACAGGGGTCTGGGATACTAAATTCTGTTCTTGTATTTTAGGAAGGCCAGAACAGGAAGCAGTATGATGTAAAGGAAATAACACTCAACTAGGAGATAGAACGTTTGGACTTTGATGCCTTCTACAACCAAATAGTCAGATGACCTTGGATGAGCCACTTAAATGCTTTGCGACATAGTTACTTCTGTAAAATAAGAAGGTTTGAGAGATGATCTCAAAGTCCATTCCAGCTCTGTAATTCCACGACTCCTTACATGTAAATGTGATTAGCATGCTGCTTAGACCATGGAAAATAATTTTAAAATGCTACTATATCTTCTTTCTTTCCTTTTCTTTCTTTTTTATCTTAATCCTTTTTATGAATCCACCCACATTCCCAATCCATATTGATTTCTGTATCTCCAATACATATCTAGTACAGAAGCTGGCAAAAATTGTTATCTATTAAAAGGGTAGTATCTGTTGTCAAGGAACTCAGTCTAACAGGGCAAATGTGTAAGTAAATTGCATTACCGTGATTGAAGTCCAAAAACATTAGTAATTTATGTTCCTTACAAAACAGTACATCAAAGAGACTGATGAGCTATTCTTTAAGGTAGGCCAGAGACAATTAAGCAGAGAACATCTCAATATCTGAAATATATTTTTTAAATGATTAGGAGCTAGTCAGGCGATAGAGAAAACAGAATAATCGTTGGAGGTGTGACGCAGTAGTGTATTCAACTTAGGTGCAAATACAAAAATTGTGGTTAGTTGTCATAAATTCCCAGTCCTTAAAATCAGATTTCCTGGCATATACAATCTCTTCTGAGTGATTTTTTTTAATGACAAATGGTTTATTTAGTTTAGAGCTTCGACTGAAATATCTCTATCACATTTAGTATTCCTTGATTATTATAGATATCATTATGCATATAACATTATATGTTTACATATTTTGGGGTGTTTTCTATTTGGTTCCACCAACGAGTATGCCTATTATTTCACAAATATGAAGTATATTAACTACTATAACTTCATAATATATCATGATATCTAACATGGCAAGTCCCCCCAAATTTATTTTTTTAAATTTTTCCTCTTTAAGAATGTCTTGCCTATTCTTGAGATTTTGCTGTTTCATATAAAAGTTTAGAATCAGCTTGTCAACTTTCACTAAAACCACCATTGGAATTTTACTGGAATTTCATTAGTCTAAAGATTAATTTGGGGAAAACATACATCTTTATGATATTTAGTCTTTCTATTCATGAAGTGTTATGTCTGTATTTATATAGGTCTTCTTTAATATATTTTAATAAAGTTTTAAATTGTTTCCATAAAGGTTTGTCTATTTATTGTTAGATTTGTTACTCTGTACCTATTTGCCTATTTTTATTGCTATTATAAATGGTATTTTAAATATTTTTTCAAATTACGTATTTGCTAGAATCTCTAATACAATGTTAAACAGAAATGTTGATGATAAACAACTTTCCTGATTTTAAATAAAATGCTAATATATTTTACCATTAAAAAGGATGCCTTCTGTTCATTTTTGGCAGAGAATTTTCATCAGATTAAAAAAAGACCTTTTTATTCCTATTTTGCTAAGAGTTTTTATAGTGAATGTGCATTGGCATTTCAAATGCCTTGTTTTCACTTATTGAAATAAAATTATGCTTTTTCCCTTTAATCTATTATTGCAGTGAGTTACATTAGTGAAGTTTCTAATATTAAACTCCCTTGCATACCTGGGATAAACCCAATTTGGCATATATATATATATCACTGGATTTGATTTGCCAATAGTTTGTTTAGGATTTTTGCATCTATGTTCATGTCTGATATTGGACTACAAATTTGCTCCCCCATACAGTCTGTTCCAGCTATTTTACTGCTGCATAACAAAGTACTCCCACCCATAGAGGCTTAAAGTAACAACTATTTTATTATGTCTCCTGGTTTTGTGGGTTGGAAATTTGGGCAGGGCTTCTCTGGGAAATTGTTCATTTCTTTACGCCATTAACTAAGATCACTCAGTGGTAGTCAGCTTGTGACTGAACTGAGCTGAAGTCCAAGACAAATTCAATCAAATGCCTGGTGCATTGGCAGGGAAGCCTGGAATGCTGGGCTCAGCTGGGCCCCTCTCCTTCTCCATATAGTCTCAGGGTCTCACCACATAGTCTATACAACAGGATAGTTACGCTTCTCCCACAGTAGTTCAGGGCTCCAAGCAACCAAGGTAGTACCCATCAGTCCTCTTAAAAGCTGGGTCCAGAATTATCATAGCACCACTTCTGCCATACTTTATTAGTTCTAAAAAAAAGGCAGTGTAAGCATTAAATACTGTAGAGGAGAGGTAAACCTAACTCTTTATGGAAGTAGTTTCAAAGACTTTGCATCCATGATTTACCTACCACAATAATTGTTTATGATCTTGTTATCAAAACCAAACTAGCCTAATAACATGAGTTTGATTCCTCTTTGTCTATTCACAAGAAAACCCTTAGTATGATTTTAATCATCTTCTCCTTAAATGCCTGTTAGAGGTTTCTTCTAAAACCATTTTTGCCTGTTGTTTTTTGTATGAAGATAATAATTTTAAGACTACTCAGGCTTTCATTTCATTCTGAGTCAGTTTGATAAATCCTTTTTTTAAGGAATTATTCATTTTTTCTAAGTGTTTAGCATATTGGCACAAAATTGTTCATTGTTTTCTCTTTTTATTGTGTACAGATCCACAGCTATGTCAATTTTATTATTAATATTACTATTTTTTTTTGAGAAAGCATCTCATTCTGTTGCCCAGGCTGGAGTGCAAGTGGTACAAATATGGTTCATTGCAGCCTCGACCTCCTGGGCTCAAGTGATCCTCTGGCCTCAGCCTCCCAAGTAGCT
Organism: Pan troglodytes; assembly: GCF_028858775.2. NCBI lineage: Eukaryota > Metazoa > Chordata > Mammalia > Primates > Hominidae > Pan > Pan troglodytes. Next base: position 110,695,571 of record NC_086015.1, read on the forward strand.
GGGACCACAGGCATGTGCCACCACACTCAGATAATTTTTTAAATTTTTTGTAGAGATGGAATCTCACTATTTTACCCAGGCTGGTCTCAAACCCCTGGGCTCAAACAATCCTCCCACCTGGACTTCCCAAAGTGCCCAAACTGAGATTATAGGCATGAGCCACTGTGCACAGCCTATGAATATTATTTATGTGTTGTTTGTTTATCAATCTAGCCAAAATTTATTTACCTCACTAATATTTCAAAAACTAACATGGTTGATAATTTCTATTGCTTGATTGTTTCTCCTTATTTTCTGCACTAATTTTTACTATTTTTCTCTCATCATTATTTCTATTACATTTATTGTGATGTTTTATCTTTTTAAATCTCTTATTCTTATCCATGTCTTATCCATTTGTAAAAGTTTTTTTATACATTCTGAACATAAGGTTTTTGTTGATTATAAGTGTTATAAGTATGTTCTCCCACTCTCTTTGCTGAACAAGTTTTCTTAATTTTAAAGTATTCTAGTATATCAATATTTTCTTTTATGATTAATGTTGTGTGTGCTGCTCAAGAAATCTATCACAATTTTCAAAGTCATAAAGATATTCCATATTATTTTTAAAAAGATCTAGCACTCATATAGAATCAATATTTGCATTTGATATCAGTAGGGGTCAAATATATGGTTCATTGTCTAGTTATGGTTATCAAGTTGAGCTGGAACCACTTATTGTTACCTAGTTGACCATATGGTTATCTAGTTGACCGAGAACTATTTATTGAAAAGAACTCCCTTTTCCTACTGCTGTATTATTTCTTCTTTAACATAAATCAAATAGACGTATATGTGTGGGTTTGTTACTGAGCACCATTTTGTTACATTGGTCTATTTATCCATCTTTGTTCTAGCACCACATTATTGCAATTACTATAACTTCGTAATAAGCTTAATATCAATTAGAGTAAGTTCTCTCATCTTCTTCTTCTTCATGAAGGAAGTTGATTATTCATGGCTCTTGGCTCATTGCATTGCTCTGTGAACTTTATAATCAACTTGTCAATTCATACCTTAAGAAGACAGAAATTTCACGAGAACTGCACTAAATCTAGTGGATCAGATTGAGTAGAATTGACGTCTTTGAAACATTGACTCTTTAAATCCATAAATGTAGTGTATGTCTCCATTTCTTTAAGTCTTCTAAAAATTTACCTTTAAATTGTTTTTTGAATAGCAGTCATGCACAACCTATGTCAGATTTATTGCTAGGTATTGGTTGTTGTTTTAATGCTACTATAATTGTTATTTTATTTCATTTTCTAATTCTCTGCCAATACATAAAAATATAAGTTATGTTTTCATATTGGATCTTGCACTCAATAAACTTGCCAAAATCATTTCTTAATTCTAATAATTTATCAGTGATTATTTTGGATTTTCAGAGCATGAAATTATATTGTACATTAATAATGATAAACTTTCTTTCCTTTCAAGCGATTGTATTTTAATTTCATTTTGATTTATTGCCCTGGCTAGGACCTATACAAAAATGTTGACTTAAAGTGATGATAGGTAGTGCCCTTATATTATTTTCTATCTCAAACAGAAAGCTTTTAATGTTTACCATTGAATTTGATGTTTGCTGTAGTTTGTTTTATTTGTTTTAGAATACCTTGTATTTGAAATGAGATTAAGGTCTCATTCTTAGAGAAGAGCTTTTACCATTAATAACATTAAGTTTCATCAAATACTCTTTCTGAATCCATTTGAATACTTACAACATTTTCTCTTTTATGCCGTTAATGTAGACTACAATGACTGATTTTCTAATATTAAACCTACCTCATATTTCTGAAATAAATCAAATAAGGTCAATATTTTATACTTTTATCTATTGGCTGATTCAAATTTCTAATTGAATTTACAGACTTTCATATCGTCATAAATGAATTGGCCTATAATTTTCATTCTTTAATATTCTTTTAAAATTTTCATTTTGAAAATTATTCTGACCTAATAAAGTAAGCTTGGACATGTTTCTTCTATTTTATTCTCCAGGAAAGGTGACAAAATTAGCACTTTATTTCACAAAGTTTACTAGCAAATATAATACATTTATTTAGAATATTTATAATTTCTATTTCTTCTTGCATCAGTTTTAGTGTTTTATTTTTCTAGGACTTTATTAATTTTACATATTTTTCAAATTTATTGTCATAAAGTTGGGAACATAGGATCTGTAGAAATATAAGCTTTTCATTTCCAATATTAGGTATTTCTGCATTCTCTCTTTTTAAACTTTTTCTTCACCAGTCTCAGAAGGAAGGAGTTTGTCAATTTTATTACTCTTTCCAAAGTACCCCATTTTGGTTTTGATGCCTCTATCTCATTTTTTTTAAACTATCATGGATTTTTTGCTTGTCTCTTTATGATTTCTGTTCTTCTGTTCTACTGTCTTCAAGATTCATCTACTGTTTTTTTCTAATTTCTTGAGACAGTTCATTAACTTTAATCTTTCTTTTCTAATATATGTATTTAAAAATTTCTCATTCAGCATGCCTTTAATTACAAACCATGAGTTTTGACAGGTATTATATTTATTAACATTTTAAAGTATTTTCTAATTTTTGTTGTAATTTATTCTTTAACTCACAGATTATTTAGGAGCATATTATTTATTTTCCAACTATTTGGGGGATTTTCAAGTTTTCTTATTGTTGTTGACTTTTATTTCTACTGTGGTCGGTGAGCACACTCCATTTTATTATAATACTTTTAACTCTTTTCCTGATTAGAAAAAAAAAAGCTTTCTGCCAGTGCTCATTTAATTTTACATGAATATGCTCTCTGAGGCTGAAGCAAATCTGACTGGTTTTCACTGTGAAAATAAAATATAAAAACTGAGCTGGGCATGGGGCTCATGCCTGTAATCCCAGCACTTTGGGAGACCGAGGTGGGTGGATCTCCTGAGGTCAGGAGTTCAAGACCAGCCTGGCCAATATGGTGAAACCCCAACTCTACTAAACATACAAAAAAATAAGTCAGGCGTGGTGGCACACGCCTGTAATCCCAGCTACTCGGGAGGCTGAGACAGGAAAATTGCTTGAACCAGGGAGGCAGAGGTTGCAGTGAGTCAAGATCGTGCCACTGCACACCAGCCTGGGCAACAGAGTAAGACTCCATCTGAAATAAATAAATAATAAAATATAAAAACTGTTCTTGGAGTTTTTTCTAAACAGAACTGACATCAGAATTGTCTATTTCAAAAAAACTGGATTTATCAAATGTCAATACCTGTCAGAGAATGATGTTAATATCACACGTAAGAATGCTACTTTTTCTAGAATTCGACATTTTCAGCAATTGAGAATTACTATATTTTGTAAATGGGAATAACACTACTAAGGACAGAATGCATAAATAAAAAGATGTCTTTTCTTTCCAAAGTCGATATATGAGAGCAATGTTAAAATAGTAATAAAAGCGAGATATTTTGTTGCAAAGTTAGTTACCTCAGGGTCAAATGCTACAGCCGCCAAGTGTGGTCAGCGAGTATTCTTGGGGCTTCTCGGAGCAAATGGGCCAAGAGTTAAACATGTTGCGACATGCTTTCTGCCCTAGCTAGCATGCATGTACTGAATTTTCATAAATTTTCTCTGCTCACAGAGAATTAAGCTAAAAATGTCACCATTTGGTGTTATTTTTTTCTTCTTTCTTACTTTAAATAATTGACTATTTTAATTATATATTCTTTACTTTTTTTTTATTACCCTGAGCGATTAAAACCTGGATTCTTCATTTATCAAAGACTAGGATAATTTAGCCCTTATATTTCTTCCAAGACAGTTCAAGAACCTTCGAACATGTAACCTCAGTTTATCATTCTTTAGATTTAGATGGCATTGTTGTCATATATTTTAACTCTATATGTTTTAAATTTTAAATATGATATTATTATTATTAATTTGAACAGTAAATATTTAGAACCTTTTTGCTGCTCTTTCTCTTGCATCTCCACACTTTTCTGTCTAGTTGTCTGTCTAAAACTATCCATTTACCCTTTCTTACTGAAGAACATGCCTTAGTATTTCTTTCAGTGTAGATTTTCAGGTGATAAATTCTTGCAGTTTTTGGTTGTGTGGAAAATATTTTTATTTCACCTTTATTCATGAAGAATGTTTTTATTGAAAATAGAATTTAGAATATATGTATATACAAAGAAAAAAGAGAAAATACAATTTTAGATTGGCAGTTATTTTCTTTCAGCCTTTATTTTATTGTGCTTGAGTTTCCATTGCTTCTATTAACTCACTGACTTCAATTTTTTTTCTTCTAACATATATATTTGAAACGAAACATTGTCTCAACAGAGCTTTAGCTACATATTATGAGTTTTGATGGTTAATCCTATTTTAATTCCTGTAGAGTTACAAAGATTTCTTCCTGGTTGCTTTTAAGCATTTTTCTATCTTTGTAGTTCCGCAACTTTACTATGATATACTTATGTATAATTTTGCTTTTATTTACCCTGTTTGTTTCATAAAGCACCTTGAAGCTATGGCTTTAAATCAAGCGTGTCCAAACCATGGCCCGTGGGCTGCATGCAGCCCAGGACATCTTTGAATGTGGCCTAACACAAACTCATCAACTTTCTTAAAACATTTTGAGATTTTTTTGTGTGATTTTTTTAAAGCTCATCAGCTATCGTTAGTGTATTTTATGTATGGCTCAAGACAATTCTTCCAATGTGGCCCAGGGAAGCCAAAAGATTGGACACCTCTATTTTAAATCTTTCATCCTTTTTGGAAAATTATAAGTCCATTATTATTTTAAATACACTTCTGCCTTATTTTCTTTCTACTGTCCTCCAGGACTCTCATTATCCACGTGTTAGTTGTGACTCACGTATTCCCAAACTTAGGCTATTTTATCTATTTTCTGTTTTAAAAATATATTTTCTCCGAGCTATCTTCTAATTGTTAGTCCAAACTGCACCATTTTTTAAGCTCCCTGCTATTTTGCAGACCTTGGTCAAAGTAAAACATTTCATGGGGGTTTGGGCCATGAGAAACCTCCTGCCTAACCACCTGACCATGTCGCAAGGCAAAAAAAGACCCAACTAAAGAAACATCCCTATCATATCTTGCTGGACAAAGGTCCAAGGAACACCACGATGACATCCTGCCAGAACAAGGGCCAGAACCGCCTCATCATTGGAACATCTTATCAATATCCTACCGGGCAGCAAGCCATACTGCCCAGATCCCTCCCGCCCATACCTATAAGTACACCCAGCCTGTAAGCAGTGGTGGGCTCTGGCATTAGGCTGGTCCCCCACTTCTGTAGGTTTTATGCTGGACATGAAGCCTCCATTTGCTGCTGTGCGCCCTCTTCCTCTGTGTGTGTGTGTGTGTGTGTGTGTGTGTGTGTGTGTGTGTCTTTCTTTAACCCTCGCCATCCCTTCAAAACCTAACACTAATTCATTAATCTTCTCTTCCGTCAGATCTTATCTGATAGTAAACTCATCATTTAGTTCTCAGTTTCAGATTTTTGTTTATTTGTTTCATTCCAGGATTTTCATTTAGCTTTTTGTTGAAATTATCTTGAACATTGTTAGCGTAGTGTCTTTAAAATCTGTGTCTGGTACTTCCATTTTCTGGACCCCCTAGAATCCCCTAGGTAATGGGGCTCTTCTATTATCTGTTGTTTCTCTTGGATTTTGATCATATTGTTTGATTTATTTATGTGTCCTTTTTTAGTGCCAGACAGTATATATAAAACATTTTAGAATTTAATTTAGGCTATATTATCTTCCCTTGGAGAAAATTTATATCACCTTTGGCAAGTGATTATGGGCTCTATCTGGAATCACCTTAATCCAATTCGAGAAGCTGAGACTATTCAAACTAGGTTTCAGTTCCTTCAAGGACTTCATTTACAGTTAATCACTTCTAGAGTGAGTTGTTCAGGATCCCAACCCAAAGCATGAGGATTCTACCACTTCTCAACCTTTCTTGATATGTCCTTGTCTCCAATATTTAGGAGGAGGGGAAACTGGGGCCTAAATTGAATATGCTATTACCCAGGGAAAAATTAAATTAAAATTATTTCTTCTAAGACTCAGCTTAGACTTGAGAACACTCTGGCCCATTCTAAGATGCCCAGATTAATGTGGGGGTTTTAGGATCAGCAACTCAACCTTGTTGCATGCCTAAGCCTTAGTCTCCTTGCCTTAGCTCTGGCACTGGCATTACAATCAGGGTAGCCTTGCTTTTCACAAGGGTTTACTCGTTGCTCTGGTTTTACTTCACAGATTATATTTTGTGTATTCTTTCTGCGTTTGTGTGTTTTGGGCTGCTGAAGATTTTCCTTTCTTCCTGTAAGCCCAGTGATGCAAGAAAAATTTATTAATGCAGGATTTATGCAAAATCTTCCTTGTTTCCAAGTTATCATTTTGTAAGTTTTTTTGAGAAAGGTAACATTCTCAGAATACTTAACGTACTGAAGTCAAGTTTAAGCTTAGTGCTCTTATGGAAAAACTATACAGTGAATAAAAACACGCTTCTACTAATTACAAATGCATCTTTTTTGAAATGCTTTATAAGATAAAAAAATTATTAATCCCTTATTTTCCTCATTATATTATAGTTGCTTTATAGGTGACTAATAAGTCTCAGGTGAGTCAATGATATAACATTAGATTCTTACATGGGGATCAGTAGATATTCAAGACAACCTGTTATTTAAACCTCAAATTCTGGCTTTACCAGAAAGATCTGCACAATGGCAGTCATCCCAGTTCTCCTATTCATAAGCTTCAGACCTGCCTGTATACCCTGCTAGCTGACTCAACATGAATGGGAACTTTCAGTAGATGTTGAGCGAATATGAAAGCTGGAGAACTAGACGGAAATCTATGGAATAAATTACCAATTTTTTAAGTTGCAGTGAAACAATTTTTATCTTTTTTTTCGGATTAAACATACCCATAATTTGGGAGGTTGAGGCCTCCCAAATTTGGGAGGATTGCTTGAGCCCAGGAGTTTGAGGCTGCTGTGAGCCATAATTGCACCACTGCACTCCAGCCTGGGAGACAGAGCAAGGCCCTGTCTCAAAACGAAAAATAAAAAACATATCCAGAGAGCTGTAATATGTTAAGAAAAGAGAGAGGTATTCCAATGTCCTAGCAGCACAGTTCCAAATGGCTTACTTCTGCCTAATCATTCAGATGTTAACTACAAAAATAGTACTAGTGTGTGATAAATTATGGATAAAAAGGTGGTGTAGGGCAGGCTCCGATCAGACTGACCTTTATGCTTAAATCTCAGTTCACGTAGTTATAAGCAATTAAATTTTGGGTGAATTTCTTAACTTCCTTAGTCTTCCATTTCCTCAGTAAAATGTTACTACTTGCCTCACATGATGATGAGGTTTTCAGATATGACAAGTTCCTAAAATATAGTAAGGATTCAGGAGATTTTTATCAAGTTATTTCTTTTTTACTAGGTTTTTTTCTTGTCCAGGAAGAGTAATAGTGTTCTGAGGGTCAGTTCTCCAGCCAAGCTCCAAAATAGACCTCATGGCTTACAAGGCAACATGAAAAAATATAAGCCGGTGCTCAATCCATGCTTCGTCTAAACCAAGTAAAGCCTAAATAGCCAATAGAAATAATGAAAAGCAAATAGGATGTTCAAGAGTCTTCGTTATAATCATATATGACATTTTTATTTCAAAATGCATTATTTAGGCCAGGCTCACTCCTGTAATCTCAGCACTTTGGGAGGCTGAGGCAGGGGGATCACTTGAGGTCAGGAGTTCGAGACCAGCCTTATCAACAGAGTAAAACCCCGTATCTACTAAAAGTACAAAAATTAGCCGGGCATGGTGGTGGTAGGCACCTTTAATCCCAGCTACATGGGAGGCTGAGTCAGGAGAATCACTTGAGCCCAGGAGGCAGAGGTTGCAGCGAGCCGAGACCACACCACTGCACTCCAGCCTGGGCGGGTGACGGAGTGATACTCCATCTCAAATAAATAAAATAAAATAAAATAAAATAAAATAAAATAAAATGCATAATTCTAAACCTAACAGTAATTAAACATAAAAGAATTATTAGTACTGTTGGAGGATATAAATAATAAATTTTAAAAAGAGGTAAATGGCTATTAAACAGAGCAATTAAATGTTTGAGAATTAGGAAACAGAGGCAACTATAAAAGCAGGCTCCAAAAAATTTATATTGAAATGGTTAATATCGAAAATAATGGAACTTTAAGAAAGTATGCATATGTTATAAGAAAATATCCAAATCGGGAATTTAGATATCTAACCACCTAAAATATCTTGTTGTACCGAAAAGAACCAGTTTTCCCTCAATTCATAGTCACATTTAGCAGTTATTTGTACATTTTTAATGTTTAATATATTTTTAATTAAAAATATTAATGTGTTGTTCGATCAGTATTTACTGAGCATTTAACTACCAGCAATTACCGTTCTGGCTCCGTACAAGTACAAAACTGCATGGGTCATGGTTTTTGCCCTCAAGCAAAGACATACATTATAATATGATTTTAACTGACTGTATAAAACGCTGTGTGATCATAGGGCCATGCAAGACACAGCATATATCAAGAGTGTAAAAACTGAGAAAGAAGAGAAGTCTGGAAAGATCAAGGTAAAAAGACTTGAACCATGTTGCTATTCGAAAGTGTAAAGACCTTTCTGTGGTTTTTCTGATCTACCCTAGCAAAAATAATAGATTACATATATTGATTTCTGACTAGTACATGGAACAGGCACTGTGTCAAATTCTTTAAATATCTTATTATTGTTTACAATAACCCTGCATGGTAGGCACTTTTAAAATCCCATTTTCTAGATACGGGATTAAGAGATTGACTTGAGCTCATTCAGCTACCAAGTGGCAGAGCTAAGTCCTGAACTTAGGCAGGCTATCCCAAGAAAAAGCACTTCACCATGCACTGTACTGCTTCATAAGCATCCAAGCATACTGCACATTTTGTCCAATGCGAACCTGTCTCAAATAAACTGAAGACGACACTTGCTGTTTGTGTTCTTTGTAGTCTTACTTCATATCCTGCTGCAACATGAGCTCATGGTCTTTATTTACAAGTTGCCCCCAAAACTTCTAGATTCTTTTATTTCTAGGACTGAGTCTTATGTTTTTATCTGCATCTGTTCTAACACATATTTTAGCATGTGATAAATTTCAATGTAGTTCTTTCTATATGCCGAGCCCTGAGAATACACTGGTGAATCTGTGAATTTCTGCCATTTCTGCTTATTATTGAACTCAATCTCGTGAGTGAAGTATCTGTAGCCACCAGTCTTATTCTGGTTAACTTAATTAAGACATTTAAAACATATATATTGAACTCAAACTACGTACGTTGCATTGATTTAGATTCTGTGATGGATACAAGAAGTTTAAGACACAGTCCCTGTTCTCAACAAGTGTATACTTCAGCTGCATAAAATACAAAACAAATATGTAAAAGGTAAATAATTCAAGAGTTCTACACAAGACAATAAAACCAAGCTCATCACAGGGTGTTACATGATGATGAATTTGTTAGGATATTATAGAAAAAAAGAGGTTCTGTAGTAAAAAAATAATTTGGAGATTCTAGATTACATATATTCAAGTAGTTTTCTTTAATGCACAATTTCTCATCGCCTTTATTATGGCAATGTACATTGCAATCTTGCAAGAGAGTTTCATTCTTTGTAATATTTTCCACATTTGTTTTGAAAAATGCTATGGTCTGAATGTCTGTGTTCCCCCTAAAATTCATATGTTGAAATTATAACCCCAAAGTGATGGTATTAGGAGGTAGGGCCTTTGGGGAGGTGATGAGGGCTTGAGGCCTCTGATAATGGACTAATGCCCTTACAAAATAGGCCAAGGGAGCTCATTTGCCACTCCCACCATGTGAGGACACAAGACGAAGGGGTTTCTATGAAACCCCTTGCAAGGAGGAGGTAAATGTTGAACTGAGCTTGGAAATATGAACAAGAAATTCCTTCATTAATTCTAAAACTTTAACTTTTTTTTTTTAACCTGGATGAAATTATTTGCTTACTCAGGCTTTCCTCAAGTTAGGTATTCAGGAGAAAGGAAGGTTAGGGAACAAAAACGGAAATAGATACACGGCCAAATATAATTAGGTTAGAGAGAATTACTAAATATAGTAATTCATACATCAAAGAACTTGTGAGAACTACAGAATAAGCACGTTTGGCGTGACCTGAGTTTCTCTAGGCAGGCCTCCCCAGCAGTTGTGTATGGGTAGAATAATATTAATGATCACATCTCATATTTCCTGCCTCTTTTTCTCACCTCCATAGCAGATATAAATCAGTTTCATGCAAAACAAGCCTCTGCAGCCATGCCCAATTATCTCTAGAGGTCCTGAAAGGGTATCTCAAAGTTTTCACAAACTATCTTATGTTCAGCCTGTGGCCTAATTCACTATAGTCAAATACTGAGAGAAGTCAAGGAAAGTACTTATGTTCACGCCAATAGTCTTGTTTTTTGCTACTTCTCAAACTGCAAACACTTGAGATGCCTATATGGAATGGCCTCCACTGTAATTCTCTTGGAGCTAAAGTCCCTCTGTGTCACAAGAATAAGTTGCAAGAAGAATGACCCTGATGTGATTTGGCTGTGTCCCCACCCAAATCTCATCTTGAATTGTAGCTCCCTTAATTCCCACATGTCATGGGAGGGACCCAGTGGGAGGTAATTGAATCAAGGGGGTGAGTCTTTCCCATGTTGTTCTCATGACAGTGAATAAGACACACAAGATCTGATGGTTTTATAAGGGGAGTTCCCCTCCACATGTACTTTGCCTGCTGCCATGTAAGATGTGACTTTGCTCCTCTTTCACCTTCTGCCATGACTGAGAGGCCTCCTGAGCCATGTGGAACTGTGAGCCAATTAAACCTCTTTCCTTATATATTACCCAGTCTCATGTATGTCTTTGTTAGCAGCATGAGAACAGACTCATACAGTCCCTCTCCCTACTTTGTGTCAACATGGCTGGACATGGTGGCTCATACCTGTAATCCCAACAATTTAGGAAGCCAAGGCAGGAAGATCGCTTCAGGCCAGAAGTTCATGACTAGCCTGGGCAACACAGGGAGACCTGGTATCTACAAAAATTTAAAAACTAGTTGATCATGGTGGTGCACACCTGTATTCCCAGCTACTCAGGAGGCTGAGACAGGAGGATCGCTTGAGACCAGGAGTTCAAGGCTGTAGTGAACTATGATCATACCACTGCACTCCAGCCTGGGCAACAGAATGAGACCCTGTCTCTCTTAAAAAAAAAAAAAAAAAAGACACGATTGTCTCTCTGCTTTTTGCTCCTCACATTCCAAAGTCACCAATGAAAATATTTCCTTCAGTCTCTGTTTGGAGAACCTTGCTGGAAGTCAATTCCCCAGGGGTCTCTCACATTTCTGCACATATTGCGAGCAGAGGCACTGGCTAACTTTGTTCCAAATTATTGTTTTAGTGATGTCTGTATGGCCAACAGCCCTGGAAAATAGAGTGTCTTTCTGTGGAACAGAGGGAAGATTTGTGCAGGCTTCACCTAGCCCTTTTGCATCTCCCTCTGGGAACTCGAGCAAGTGGAGTCAATTCAAATATGCTGACTACTATGCCATGAATAATAAAGCCCTTTGTCTCTGATGCAGGAGTCTCATGTCTTCTGCCAGCATCCACAAAACTGTGGCGAGCCAACTTGTTAGGATGTTTCACAGTTATTGACACACCTTTCATTACAGGATTCAGACAGAAGTTCATGACAAGAACCACTGTCTATGACAGACACTGTTGACCTTGGCTCCTCTTCCTGGGTATTCCCCAACTAGTCTGAGAAGAGTAGGGGTACTAGGGCCTGGCCATTTCTGCTTATTAGTGAGCTCAATCTCATGGACAATCTTTGCTCCAAAGCTCCCTGTTGGATTTTCTGAGACTTTGTCTAATCTGTAGGCATTTCCTGCCCAATACAATTTCTCTGCCTTTTGTATTTCATAGGTGTTATCTCTAATAAACTGCTTGTACTCCCAACTCTGTCTCAATGTCTGCTTCCCATAGAACCCAACTGACATGCCTAGTCTCCAGCTATAGACTCCAACTGACATACCTATCTCCAGCTATAGACTCCAAAACAAAACTTTCTTCCTTCTCTGAAAGCACCCCATTTGAATAAATTCATATACATTAACACCTCATATGCATACTCAGTTTCTCCCAACATGACCAGACATGTTATTATAAATCCCAGTTTAGGCCCAAGTTGGAAATTCCACCGAATAAAAAATGCACAATGTAGCTTTGTGTACTAAAAATGATTACGTTTGGATACATTAAGTTCATGAAACCCTTAAGTTAAAGGATTAACATGTATAGTGCCTTTATGTTAGATTAGAAAACTCTTAAATTAGATGTTTATAGTATATTAATATGTGCTATATTTTAAGTCTAAGATGTCATTAACTGCAAGCATGCTATTAAGTATTTATTAAAAAAGAAAAGCATCACCAACTAATATATGACATAATACTAAGATGCCACCTATTGTAAGACAAATTTCAATTTCAGGGATATGAAAATGTGCAAAAACATGCATCTTAGAGTTAATGAAATGCAGTATTAGATGACATGGGAGTTTTCCTGGACTCAGATTATTTGCACATTTCTAAAACCTAAGCACACATTATTAAAGAAAGAATCTCCAACTCCTGAATTATTTTGCTTACCATGTGGCAATTCATAATTAAATAGATAATATTTAATTTAAATTAATAACCGAGTGTTGGACAGCAATCAAGTAAATTTGTTAAAAAGCTTCAAGCTTACTAAGCATATAAAAGTAGGCTTACACTGTGAAAATGGGATGTAATTGAATAATATTAATACAACAGCAGGGTTTTTAAAAAAAAAATTCAATAAAAATTAATCAGGCCAGGAGTGTTGACTTATACTGTAATCCCAGCACTTTGGGAGGCTGAGGCAGGAGGATTGCATTTAGGCCAGGAGGTCAAGACCAGCCAGGACAACATAATGAGACCCTTTCTCTATTAAAAAAAAAAAAAGCCAGATGTTGGGGGAATGCACCTGTAGTCCTAGCTATTCAGAAGACTGATGTGGGAGGATCACTTGAGACCAGGAGTTCCAGACGGCAGGCTGCAGCGATCCATGATCTCACACTGCACTCCAGCTTGGGTAACCAAGTGAGATGCTATTTCTAAAATAAATATTTTAAAAATAAATAAAAATTAATTAAATCTACCTTCTGACCCATAGATGTGCTTTTTCTAATATTGGAATTAGAATGGAATTAAGATATCATTAAGCCTCATCTCATCATTTTTCTGAAGATCACCATGAAGCACAGGGGGTGGGGTATATTTCCTTCCATGCAGTTAATGACAGAGCAGAACCAGAGCCTTCTGCTGATGAACCCAGGGCTCTCTCTGCTACCTCACCATGCCAAACTCCAGGCCATCATACTGACACTGAACAAGACTTGAAGTCTGCTCAGAGAGAAAGTATCTCCCTCCCTTAGCACAGAGAAGAATGGTTACTTCATTGCCACAAGTCATGTGGAAGCAAACAAATAGTGTAGGCCTAGAACTGAGAGAGAGAGAGAGAGAGAGAGAGAGAGAGAGAGAGAGAGAGAAAATACCTTACTTTGATTTATTTCTTTTTCTTCTTCTTAAACCATGACCCTGCTAGGAGATTATTGGTATCTGCCAGTTCTGAGAAAGAGGTGGATGGTTAGAGCTGGGGATTTATAGATTGAGTGTAGGAAGCAGGCTTCCTTCTCCCGCAGTACATCTCGAGGAAGAACCAACTGTGATGGAGCTATTGTGAAGTTGGAGAGATGATGAAGAGTCAGAACCAACTTCAATCCACATCTTCCACCCCTGACACCTAGGATTTGTGAGCACCTGGAAACAGAAAATTTGGCTATTCTGTAAGAATAGCAAACAAACTGGCTGGGCATGGTGGCTCACACCTGTAATCCCAGCACTTTGGGACGCCAAGGCGCGCAGATCACTTGAGGTCAGAACTTCGAGACCAGCCTGGCCAACGTTGTGAAACCCCGTCTTTATCAAAAATAGAAAAATTTGCCAGGTGTGGTGATGCATGCCTGTAATCCCAGCTACTCAGGAGGCTGAGGCAGGAGAATCACTTGAACCCAGGAGATGAAATTTGCAGTAAGCCAAGATCACGCCACAGCACTCCAGCCTGGGTGAGGCAACAAAGTGAGACTCTTGTCTTAAAAAAAAAAAAAAAAAAAAAAAAAGAACAGAAAACAAACTAAAAAAGTTTGGTGAAATCTTGTTTTATGTTCAAGACAAATAAAAAAGAAAATTTCAATGATGAAGACCTCAAAAACACATGTGACAAAACCAAAAATAGACAAATGGGACTTAATTAAACTAAACCACTTCTGACAGTAAAAGAAATAATCAAAAGTGAAGAGACAACCCACAGAATGGGAGAGAATATTTGCAGACTACACATTTGATAAAGGACTAATATATTCGAAATCTATAAGAGACTCAAAAAACTCAACAACAACAACAAAATAACCCCATTAAAAAATAGGCAAAGCACATGAACAGACATTCCTCAAAAGAGGATATACAAATGGCCAAAAAGCATATGAAAAAGTGCTCAACTACATTAATCAACAGAGAAATGCAAACCAAAACCACACTGAGATACCATCTTACACCAGCACTTGTATCCCCTAAATCTATACAAATTAAAATTAAATTAAAAAGTCAAAAATAACAGATGCTGGTAAGAATGTGGAGAAAAGGGAATGCTTATACACTATTGATGGGAATGTAAATTAGCACAACCTCGATGGAAAACAGCACAGAGATTTCTCAAATAATTAAAAATAGAACTCTCATTCAATCCAGCAATCCCCACTACTGGGTATCTACCCAAAGGAAAAGATCATTATATAAAAAAATACCTATATCCATATGTTTATCACAGTATTAGATTGGTGCAAAAGTAATTGCGGTTTTTGCCATTGAAAGTAATGGCAAAAACCGCAATTACTTTTGCACCAACTTAATACTATTCACATTAGCAAAGACATGCAATCAATCAACCTAAGTGTCCATCAATGGATGATTGAATAAAGAAAGCGTGGTTTTTATACACAATGAAATATTACTCAGCCATAAAAGAGAGTAAACTTATGTCTTCTGCAGCAACATGGATGGAACTGAAGGCCATCATCTTAAGTGAAGTAACTCAGAAAGTCAAATACTGCATGTTCTCACTTTTAAGTGGGAGCTAAATAATGTGTACACATGGGCATAGAGAGTGGAATAATAGACATTGGGGACAAGGAAGGGTGGGAGGGTGGGAGGGGGATAAGGGACGAGAAATCACTTAATGGGTGCAATGTACACTCTTTGGGCAATGGCTACACAATATACTCAGGTAACACAATTGCACTTGTACCCCCTAAATCTAAAAAAAAAAATTTTAAAGAAAAGTTCAAGGTTGTATTTAAACATTTCTTCTTTTCTCTTTCTGTACTCAGTTTAGACTAGTCTGGCAGCATGAGCCACCTACTGGCCTCTCACTCTCTCCTCTGAACTGGGGTCAGTTGATTCCACAGGACAGTGGGGATGTCACCAAGAGACCCAGCTGGCAGCTGGCTTCTGGCTTTCCCTCCTTCTTCGAGCAAAATTAACAATTTTAAAAGGAAATTCCCTCACATAGAAACTATACCTAGATTTTACAGGATCAAAATGACAATGGTTGAATTAAAAATAAAAAGAGACATTTAGAGAATAAACAGAAGGGGAAAAGATGAGGTCACCAATAACACTTGTTTCTTCTTCCCATCTTTTTAATTCCTCTATCTTGGACAGCAAAATGCTTGGTTGCTGAGTTCATTAATTCATAAAGAATGCTCTTGTTCTGACACAGCGCCAAGTACACCATAGACATTGATTAAACATTTATTGAATGCTTATTATGGGCCAGTACTGAACTATTTCTCAAATACATTTTCTCATTTAGTTTAATCCCCTCAAAAACTTTATGAAATACTATGATTCCCATATCACAGATAAGAGCATACAAAATTTTAGAAACTGATCGAAATGCCTCTATCTGGTAATTCTCTTAACACCATTTTTAAAAAGCGGCTCAGTATGGTTTTCCCATGTTTGCAGTGAAAAAAGAAAAGATGTACAGTCACATCAAAATGATAAACTCTGTACCTAAAATCAAAATTTCAAATTCATAGGCTTCTCGCCAAATGTAGTTCACTCTAAATAGAATTTACTCGGGGCTACTCCAAAACTGCAGGCTGAGTAATACCATCCAAATTTGCAATGATTACAAATTAGTCTATTTTGTTGAGTGTATGAAAAGGTGAGTAAATTATGCTATTATTCTGCTCCCAATTTCTACAATAATTGAAATAGTCAGAAGAGTACAGTAGATCAGAGATGAAAATATCACCCTTATGATGGATGTAGCATAGAAGTGTGACAACCATAATCTTCCTAATACCCAATCTCAGAATTGGATTGAATCTCCAGGCTTCTCCCTGTGCCTCCCCAAACCCCACTCCTGATCTTTAGGGGCAGAGTCTGCCCTTATCCAGCTGATGGCATGGAGGACAGAATGAAGAATAAAGAGTGTCCTTGGCAGGCAGGCAAATTCCAAAGACAAAGGAAAGTAGGAAGAAGCTGAGCTATGCACGCCCAGTTCCTCAGTCCAACCTCACAACCAGCAAAGGCATTCCCCTCCTCTGAGGGGGTGGAGAGAGGGCAGAAGTGATATGCTAATTCTTATCCCTCCTTGTGGAAACTCCAAGTCCCAAAAAGGAGGTATCACCATCCTACCCATCCACCCACCGACATATATCCTGTGTGACCAGACTGTGATCTATTCCATCCTTTTCATTTGGGGCATGTTGGGCCTCAGGCACTTCACAACATGATTATTTTATTCCTAACGGTCAGTAGCGAATAAGACGTAAAATGACATAGTTCTGCTGTGGGTAAACTCAAGGTTTTAAAAAGGAAAAACTTCATTGTCACTTGCATTACATATGTAAAATACACAAATACATGTATAGATATGTAAATTCTATATCTAAAAAGGAAAAAAATGCCCAATGGTGACACAGCATTAAATGATTTAATAGCTAAGGATTTTATTTACATCTCAGAATAAAGGAATGCCAAAAGCTGATTCACTGCACCACAGTGATGACTCAGCAGGTAGGCAGGAAGAGGAAGGAGCAGGCCAAAAAAGGGGTGGGGGAGGTGAAGCAGGTTCTGCGTTTGATAACAACAGCCCCCGTTTTTAAATATTTCTGAAAGAGGAGAGGGAAAAAGTCAAAATTAACAATAACTTTGTTGTCCCACAAAGCCTCTCCTTCTTTCCTACCCACTCTAGGAAATTAGGAAAGTGCATGCTGGAGGAGTCCCATTGAAAATGTCGGCTCTTCCACTGCTGTAGGCAGTTTAGGTCTAGCGGTTAACTTCTGAGATTTGGAATCCTCACCACCAAGTTCCATTTCTAAAGGCCATTAGAATTTCATAATAAAACACTAGATATAACATTTCTGTTATTCCTTAGTTCCTTAGCAATAAAATCAAGACATTTAATTTTGCAAATCTGACCCTTAAACAACTCTTATGAAAACATTTGCTCCCAACTGACCGCAAAAGATACCAGCCCAGCCTCCAACATTCATCTCAGTCGCTTTGTATCAGGGGCGCACACAGAATTCCCTCCCTGAGTTTACGTCATTTCTCTTGGTTCAAACTCCTCACTAGAAATGAAGCACAAAACACTATATATTTATTGACAGTCTGGTGGCTCATAGCTTGCACCAAGCTAGTTTGTTTAGAAGAACAAACTAAATAGGGTCCTTGACTTCATGGTGTGTACAGCACAGAAGACCTTTTTGACTTTCACCTGTCCAGACCTCAGTTGTTTTCAAGGATTTCATTCCCAAGCCAATACATTCCATGGGGATCTCCCTCCTTTGTTCCTCAGATAATCAACTGCCTGCATTCTCAGCACTTCACATATTCTAAGTTTTTGAATTAAACCACCTAAAGGCTCTAGCTCCTTCAAATCAAACACACTCATAAAGGGAGCCTGAATAATGTTTGGTCCTCCTTCTCTTATTATCAGGATTTTAACCTGGGTTATATCTTATGGTGTCCATAAGGGCTTTGAGGATTGGGGTGGGAGAGGTCTGTGTGTCTATCCCCTGATGAACTTATGTGCAAATTTGTGTGTGTATGCTAATATTCTGTATTAGTCCATTCTTGCACTGCTATAAAGAAATACCTGAGACTGTGTAATTTAAAAAGAAAAGAGGTTTAGTTGACTCACTGTGCCACAGGCTGTACAGGTAACATGGCTGGGGAGGCCTCAGGAAACTTTCAATCATGGCTGAGGGCAAAGGGGAAGCGGGCACGTCTTACATGGTGGGAGCAAAGAAAGAAAGAGGGGAGAGGAGAGGTGCTACACACCTTTAAACAACCAGATCTTGTGAGAAATCATTATCTCAGGAACAAGGGGTAAATCCAGCTCCATGATCCAGTCAGCTCCCAGTTCATACCATGCCCCATCTCCAACATTGAGGATTACAACGTGACATGAGATTTGGGTGGGGACACAAATTCAAACCATATCAGTGCTGTTTTCTGAAAAAGCACGCAAAACTTTCATCGGATTCTCAAAGGAATGCTGGAACCCAGATCTTCTGCTTTACTAAGGTTTAAGCAATTATATCACTTTCTCAATCATTTCAATGAGCCTGGATATTCATTTGACTTCAGCTCTACTTTCTAACAACAAAGAATGTGATTTCCAGCAACATGTTCTTATTTTTAAATGTCATTTAAAAATGTAAATGTAAAGTTCAATGGAAGTTACAACAGAAATTTTTGCCTATCTTAATATGTAAATTGCCCAAGGGCTCAGACCAGTTTTGTTTCATTTTACACTGCATGGTGGAGGAGAAACTTCGGCACTTAAATAGAATGAGCAGTAATTAAGTCTCACAAGTTACAGTGAGAATTGTAGCCGTTAGTGCCAAACACTGAAGGTGAAAATTATTGAAATATGTATTTAATAGAACTGTCTTGTCGCTGTACTTTTTTTTTGAGACAAAGTTTTGTTTTGTTGCCCAGGATGGAGTGCAGTGGTACAATTTTGGCTCACTGCATCCTCTGCCTCCCAGGTTCAAGCGATTCTTATGCCCCAGGCTCCTGAGTAGCTGGTATTACAGGCACGTGCCACCATGGCCGGCTAATTTTTGGATTTTTAGTAGAGACAGGGTCTCACCATATTGGCCAGGCTGATCTTGAACTCCTGACCTTAAGGGATCCACCTGTCTTGGCCTCCCAATCATTCTACTTTTTTGTTATTCAATACTTACATTACTTTAAGACTACAAGAAAGAGACTCAAATTTCCAGAAAGAGAAGTACCCACCTCCCCCCAAAAAATAAAATTCTCAATCTTACAGTTAAACATTCCTAAACACCTTTTGTATTCTAGTTGGCTTTTGGCATAATAGAAACAGCTGCAGCAACAGTACACATTTCTACTGAGGGAGCCTTCAATAAATATTTAAAACAATGAATAAATATTTTCTCCTCAGATTATCATAGTTATAGTTATAAAAACCTAGGTAGAGAAGGAAGAAAAAAAAAACCCACTTCATTTTATGATTGCCTTTTGGACATTTTCCATTTTGTGTGTAATCACAGTGCACAAGCAGAAGGAATACATTTGGGAAGTTAAATAAGATCTTTGTAATCCAAACCCATGCAGGAAAAAGGATGCCTGTAGCTTTAAACAGAGAAAGGAAATGATTCCAAAATCAAACTGCTGAAGAAAAAACACTGCCAAAACCATGCATAATAAGACGTTTACAGTTCTTAAATAAGAGGTATAATATAAAATTTAAAATTAGATATAATAAACATTTTCATGTTAATTCTGTGTCCCCCTTCAATGTCAACATATGGCTTTACTGCTGTTCTCATTGTATAGACGGAGTGAAATGGAAAAATAATACACCCAAGATAGAGAGGACACTAATAACAGAAAGCAAAATACAGTCAAGGGATAAATACACATTCACTTCACAGAGATATGGGTGCAAATTCCATTAGAAACATAAAATGCCATCATAATACATGTCTCTCAAGGTGAGCACTATTAGGAAAAGCCAGTGCAATATTTCACTTTATCACCTTTAAAATGTTGGAATAAGAAAGAAGATAGCTCCTTGGATTTTGTACTCCAAAGTACTACAAAGCATTAGGACAACTAAAAAGCCAAACAGGAAAACAGAGTTTTTCTTAAAATTAAGGCTATACTAACATAGTAACATACCCAGAGACGACACCACTGCAAACTACACAGTATAATAATTAGAAATGGGAATACTAGCATTCTCCAATTTTTTACACTTTATGATTTCTGGATTTGTTCACACTTAAATCCCCATTTCCAATGTGATCACTATTTATTCTCTAGCTTTTAATTTTTGGTTTCCTAAATGAAGAACAATACAATTCAGGAACAAGACAGCAAGTTGACACTGTGCTGCACCCGTCACATAATGGTTTCCAAAAAAGATCTGCTAAATGATATAAATTCAGTGAAACAAAGGTGTTTAAATAGACTAACTCACTGAATTTATTCACCAGTTCCATTAAAGGAAAGAGGTGAATGGTTAAGTGAAAACAAATCTCTTTCAGTTTCCCTTCATTTTTCCAGACATTTATTTTTATGGCTGCATCAATTGTGCACATCGAGACTTATAAAGCACTATAAGAAGAGTGTCAATCATAAGCTAAAGGGAGCAGAGGTTTCAAGGTGGTATTTGAGAAGGGAAACCAAGAGGTGAAGTTGAGAATTACAGAAACTAGGCAACCTCATATAATAAATTACCAGGGAGAGCCAAGCGTAACAGAAAGAACTGGAGGAAGATGACAGGGAAGAGAGATCAAATAAAATACTAATGTGCCCCAAGGGCTATGGAACTACATGGTGAAGGGTATGTTTAGATAAGCTAGAGAGAGTTCATTGTAAATTTGGAGTTCACAGTATAAGATGACAGAAATAAAGAGATAAGTGCCTGAGTATCTAAATTGATGACGAATGCATTCTCAGGCAATCCCACAGAGGTATGGAGAATACACTGATACCCTGTGGTTCTCTAAAAGCCTGAAAGACTTAATATGTTGCACAGGGGGTACATATGCTATGTACTTTGGTCACCTCTAGGACCAGAGCCATCAACACCACCCCTGTCACCATCATTACTGGGCTCTCTCTCTCCATTCCATAGCTGTTTCCAGGTATGTAATTACCTCCATCTCTCTCAATTTACTGCCACTTAACTGCTTCAAGTCTGTGGGGAGCAATTATTAAATCCTATCCCAAAATTGCTAAATGATCCCCCAGGAATTGAGAAAAGTTATTCCCATTCTGAGTAAAACAGTGTATCTCCTTGCTGTCCATAGAAATAGGCTCAGGAGAGACCCAATCAACATCTTGACAATCATCCACAGGTGCATTCATTCATCCTTTCATTCAATGAATAAAGATTTTTTGAGCACTAACTATATGTTAGGCTTTGGGACATTGAGGATATAGAGTTAAAAAGCAAGTCTCTGGTGGTGCACACCTGCAGTCCCAGCTACTGGGGAGGCTGAGGCAGAAGGATGGCTTGAGCCCAGGAATTTGAGTCCAGGCAGGGCAACATGCCGAGACTCGTCTCTAAAAAAAAAAAAACAAACCCAAGTCTCTCCTCTCAAGGAACTCGGAATCTAGAGGGGAGATAGGCTCACCAACAATAACAATACAATATGGGAATCATTGCTAGATGGAGACCCAGATCTGTTGGAAGCATTGGGAAGACTATAAGGAGAATCAGAAAAGGCAAGACAAGTGTAATAGATGAATGAATGACTCCAAAGGATGGGTAGAAATTTGCCCTGGCGATAAATAGATGAAAGATTTTCCAGAAAGACCATAGAATTTTAGTTATAGTGAAAAAGTAAATTATCATTGCCAAATATTATTTAAAAGTTATCGTTCCATCATTTCCTCAAAGGTGTTCACCTCATTTTTTGGCTTGTGGTCTCACAGGATTTTAAAGTATCATTATGAATATTTATTAGAACCACGTACTGGATGCGGCCCTTTCCCTTACCCCACGTGTCACTCTCATCAGATGGCCTTATCAATGTCCCTGGGCTCCATCGCTTCCTTCAGCCTCAGACCTTGCCTACATTATAAACACTGTGACTTTCCCCTGTTTCTCTGTCCTGGTCCAGTGCAACAGCTCTGATTTCAAGCCCACTCTCTTCTATTTCTCATGGCTAAAAAGAAAGAAAAGTAGAAGACAGCTTTCCCTTTGGGCCCTTCATAACTACTTAGCATGTGTAACAGGAGATTGAATTCGCACATTCTTATCCCCTTGAGTCAGCCCACCCTGATCAAATTCGAAAGACTTTCCTGGTTCCTGTTTCCTCAATCTTTTATCCCACCATGCACATGACAGGTGATAGTCACGTGGGAGGGTCCAGATTCTTCTGAACCTGGCCCCTAAATTTTGTGGGGGAAGTTAAAGACTCTTAATAAGTTTTTGTGGTCACGACCCCTAAGGTAACATGAGTAATAGTAGATCACTACAGGTGTAACACAAACGTTATACATAATGTTCAATCGCTAGCAGGATAGCTGTAACTATCCCACTCTCTCCTACACACACACAAAAACATGTTTAAAAAAAAACAGAATGACTTTTTTGCTGTTGTTGTTTTTGTTTGTTTGTTTGTTTGTTTTGAGACGGAGTCTGGCTCTGTCGCCCAGGCTGGAGTGCAGTGGCGCGATCTCGGCTCACCGCAACCTCCGACCCCCGGGTTCACGCCATTCTCCTGCCTCAGCCTCCCAAGTAGCTGGGACTACAGGCGCCCATCTGCATGCCCAGCTAATTTTTTGTATTTTTACTAGAGACGGGGTTTCACCATGTTAGCCAGGATGGTCTCGATCTCCTGACCTTGTGATCCGCCCGCCTCAGCTTCCCAAAGTGCTGGGATTACAGGCGTAAGCCACCGTGCCCGGCCCAGAGTGACTTTTATATATGTAATTTATATAGATAATCTAAACTCTGCCATAATTAATATATAGTTAGTGTACTCAAACACACAGCATTTAAAATATTGAATAATATTATGTATTATTAGAGCCATCTAACCAGTGGTTATTCTACTCCAGTCTGCCTGAAACCAAAGCTGGTTGGGAAACCCTGTGCTAAGAGATAAAGGGCTGATGTGTCAGCCTTGTTTGCTGCATTTCAGTTGCCTCTAATCAAAATGCTTTCCCTGCATGGTATATTGGGCAGCAAGGACCACACACTTTATGTCTTGGTCATATTGAAAGAGGGAGAAAGGCAGAGTGAGAGATTGAGAGAGCAGGCAGCGCTAAAGCTGAAAACGGTTAACCATCTCCTTTCATCTGGAAGAAGAGAAGTGAGAGACAGGTGGTGGGAAATGAGGAGGAAAGGACTTGTAACTATTCAGCATCTTAATTCTCAAAACCAGTCACTGAACTAGGTGCTGTTATTATCCCATTTTACAGGCTTGTGGGAGGCTAGAAACTTGTGTAAGAGCACTGAGTTAGTCATGGGACAGCCTTGAACCTTTCTGGCTCCAAATACCATTCCTGTGAAAGCCAACCTCCTGGAGAACAGGTAGACTCAGGAAGTCTCCCACTAGGCTTCAGACCACTGTGCTATTTTATTCCTAAATGCCTCCATACCCTTGGCAGGAACCCGAAGAGCGGAAGTCAGCTTATTTCCCGTTATTCATTCACTTTCTGACTGCTCTCATAACTTCGCCCAAATCAATAGGCTTACCTCCTCCCGGTGCAACTTTTCACCACCTGGCAAACCCCAGATAAGCCAAGGCTCCCTTTATTGACATTACGAAGGAAGTAGTTAGAAACCCAGACAGGTTTATGTTTGTATCAGCCTATTAGATTTATTTGTTTTATAAAAATAGTAAGCATACATTCATATTTTAAGTTGAAAACTTTAATTTTTTTAATTCCAATTATTGTATTACTATGTCTACCACAGTAAGGAAAGTAATCCTCCAAATATTCACTTTTACCTATAAATTAGAGCTTGTTCAACTTCTAAAGTCTTCACAAATTTCTGTATCAAATGCTTTTGGTAAATAAAATAACCGATGAAAGCTTAAATTTTCTCATAATGCTAAACAGACAAAATTTTAATAAAATAAGTCTTCTATAAATATACAGTAGGATTTTAAAAAGAAAATGTCCATCTTTTTCTGAGTTGTACTAAATATATATTTTAATCATGATTGTGAGGCAGTAGAGGTAAAACACATGGACTCTGGAGCCAGAATGTAAGCATTTGAAATCTGACTCTGCCCATTTTTAAGCTCTATTACCTTAGGAAAGTTACCTGACTTCTCTGAACATAGTTAAGTAAGCTAATACTTAGAGCAGTGTCTGGTATGCACCCAACAAGTCTTAGCTGTTATTAACCTGGAGGGAGTAATTATGACAAGCAGTCCCTCTCATTTAACTGGGAATTCTTGGAAAGTGGGAATACGTAATACACAAATTGCCTCCAAATGTAATGAAATTTTAATAATACTAAATCTAACAATTAATGAATATGACATAGTACATTTCAGAGACGTTTCATTAAACATTTATTGTTTCAATCTTGCAGCTTTCTTTCAGTATTCTGAGCCACTGTTTTTTTTTTCTTCTGTTCTTAAGTATTTTCATTGGCCCTTAAAAACTGTATGGGCCCTAAGTACTGTGTCTGCAGAACTCGACGGATAAAATGGCCTTAGCCAGAATAAACGGGACGGCTGTGAACTCTAACCTTTCCAAGCCCCAAATGCCATTCCTGTGATAGTCTGCCTCTTGGAGAATATTTTCCTCAGCAAGTGTTTGGAAAGGTTTCTAGACATTTTCGAAAGGTTACTAAACAGCATTTGAAAGATAGGAGAGTAAGGCAAAATCCCAGATATTATTGATGAGCCAAAATTTTAAAATTACTGCTGGCAAAGCTCACTGTTTGTACCAAATCCTGGGCCAACACTGACCCTCCAATTGGGCACAGATAGAAGAAACAGTGATTTGGTAGAAGGTTGGAATTGGCATGGATCCAAGAGGGAATGTCCTTTTGAGTAGAATGGGACTGCTCCTTGAGAGACATGTGAGTATCATGTCATTTTGATTCCAGAGTGTTCAGTCTAATGTGTTTAGAGAATAAAATTAAGTTTTTACCTCAATATATAAAATGGGCCAAATATTATTTAATATTTCAAAGGGTTTGAATTTCAAATACTGTTATGTAGAAAAACCTATAAGAAGGAACATGAGAAATGGCTGCTGTTATTTTTAAATTCTAAGGCAGTGGCTCTCAAAGTGTGGAATGCTTTGTGTCATGAGACCACTCTGTAAGTGTGACAATGAGGGCAACAATATTTCAAAATAATCCTAGGACACCGTTTGTCTCTTCCACTGTGCTTACATTTGCCTGTTGAAAATTACATTGCAAAAGCAATGGTGGGTAAAACTGTTGATACCTTAGCATGAACTACAGCAGGGGTACCACACTGACTAACAGTGACTCAATCAGAAAAGGAAAAAAATACAAGAAAAACCAGTTTCACTCAAGAATGTCCTCAACGAAGCAGTAAGAATTTTTAATCTTATTAGATCTCAACCTTTCAGTACATCTTTTTTATATTATGTATGATATAATGGGAAGTAAACATAAGTGCTTCTGCAGCTTAACAAAGTATACTGGTTTTCATGAGGAAACGTACATAAGTATTTGAATTATAAATGTGTGCTTTTTTCATGGAACACTATTTTTTCTTGAAAAAAAACTGACAACAAACTACAGTGTTCATAGTTGGGCATTTGGCAAGCATTTTTGCAAAACATGGATGGAGGGAATCTGTCACTTCAAGGAAAACAATAAACCAGCTTGATAAATTTCAAGATTTTCAAGCTAAAATTAGAATTTTGAAAAATTTGCATTTGCTACCATGAGCTTGGCCTCTTCTCAGTACTCAAAGACTTTTCTGGTGAGATTGGTGGAGATATTAATGAAAATGATATTTTGATATTATATAATACAATGAGTCAACATTTGGAAGATCTACATAATTCAGTGAACCATTGTTTGCCAAATGACCAATACATGATATTATGCATCTATTCAAAATAAAAAATAGACCAGCGACTATTAATATAACAGAGTATGAAAGTTCATTGATTTGGCCTAAAATGACACATTGCAGCTAACTTCTTAAAAAAAATCATTTGTCAAATTTTCATAAAGTAGCAAAGAATGATATCCTCAATTATCTGAAAAAGCTATGAAAATACTCTCCCCTTTCCATTTACGTATCTCCATGAGGCTATTTTTTCTTCATATACTTCAAAATAATATATCACAACAGATATAATGCAGAAGCAGATATGAGAATCTAGTTATCTTCTATTAATTCAGGTATTTAAAACACTTGCAGATATGTAAAACAATGCCACTCTTCTCACTTTTTTTTAGAAAACCAAATTATTTTTTATGAAAATATATCACTTATGTTAACATGTAATGGGTTTTTAAATTTAAATTAATAACTAATTATCTAAGACTTTCTTAGTTTTAATGTCTACTATAAAATGTAGGTAGATATAACCCAAATAAACAAAATCTGTGTGATCCTCAATAATTTTTCATTTTTATTTTTATTTATTTATTTATTTATTTATTTATTTATTTATTTATTCATTTTGAGACAGAGTCTTGCACTGTTGCCCAGGCTGGAGTGCAGTGGTACCATCATGGCATACTACAGTCTCCACCCCCTGTGCTCAAGTGATCCTCCCACCTCAGCCTCCCAAGTAGCTGAGACTACAGGCATGCACCACCATGGCTGGCTAATTTTTTTATTTTTTTGTAGCAACAGGTGTTTTTCTGTGTTCCTCAGGCTGCTCAACAATTTCTATGATTCAAAAAGAGCCCTATGACCAAAACTTTTGAGAACTGCTGTAGTTAAATGTGTTTGTTCTAAGCCAGCAGTCATTGTGACATCAGCAGCAGGTCAATGATTACCATATGAAGGATTCCATGCAGTTGACTATTATTTCACAGAGCTCTCTGGTTGGGCTGCTCTATAAGAAGCTAATCACCTAACAGTGTCTATTGCTGTGGCTGATGATTTCCAGAGTGTTCTAAGATGTTATCAGGAAAGGCATCCAACAAATAGTAAGAGAAGGACCATTTCATTTGTACATTATTTCATCCTGTGATTCTGTTTTCCAACACCTTGCCTCTTGTTTCACCATGAAAGATGTACACACTTCACACCAAAAGGGTAAAAGCTGCCGCTAGGCAGATGTGGACTTCAAATCTCTCCAAGGTCAGACAGTCTCTTAAAAATGTTTACCACAAATGTAAGATTCGGCACCAAGATTCAACTGGATATCCCACTGTGACATCTGATGATTGTAATCAAGATGATGATAGTTATGACGGAAAAATGAATCTTCCAGTAGTGCTGCAAGATGTTAAAACTGCTCAAGTTGAACTTTTCAGCCAAATGACTGACATTGTCCATATGATACCAAAAGTCCAGGAAAAGACTGACTTGTATCAAAAACAGATGGAGGTCCTGGAAACCAGAATGAATGTTAATGAAGACAAACAATGCACAGCGACTAAAGATATCCTCTCTATGAAAGAAGACATCAAGGCATTAAAGAAGAAGGTGACAGAACTGGAAAATCAGAATTCCTGCTCCACGATACATTGTCTAGAGATTCTGGAGGGAGAAAGGGGTAAAGAAATCACAGAACTCATACAACCAGCAACTCTGAAGAACACTTTGGCCTCTACAGACATGGAAATCTCTTCAGCAGAACCAGAGAAAGTGCCCAGCTATCCAAAGTCCACTGACCATCTTGAGAAAAAAACAATTTCTCCCCAAATGAAAACTCTGAAGAAACGTAACCATCAAAATGCATCAAGGAGCTTTGAAAAAGCAAAGCCAAATATTTACATTTACCCAGACTTCAGTACATGGATCAAGCTAACTTTTGTTCATGGAGGAAAATGGACATTTTTCCTCAGTGCTACCAAGTTAGAAGAATTCATCCAGTGGCTTCTTTCTAGGCCAACCATTCTTCCTGAGGAACCCCAGGTCATAACCCAGAGATACTGTCCATTCACTGGGCCCATTTTGAGCTTGACCACAATCTGTCTCTCCATCTTCAACAATATTTACGGCTTTATTTGTTCCTTAAAAGAAGAAGTAACTCGACTGTAGAGTTATGTTCTGCTTTGCTTGGCACAAAATAAATGTAACCTGGAGGCTCCAAGTATTCACACATTGGTGTGGTGGCTGTGAATTCTTCGGTAGTTTGCTCACTCTGGGCCCACTATCTGCAGAGTTTCTCTATGTCTACAGTAAGTTAAGGCACATGATCTAATTGAACTGTTGTAATTCGTTTTCTCTCAATGTTCTTGTTTTCTCAAAGGCAATTCATGAGGACTCATCCTGGGTCTATTTTCATAGATAATTGGAAACAAAGAATGAAGGAGTCCAGGGCAATGTGTAGTATTTTTGGTGGCCTCCATGTCAGTTTTCTATACACTTTGTCCTCGTGGCCTTTGTGGATATGGTTTGTGATACCAGAAACATACACTACTGACAAGACTTCATTTTATTTGTTATTTATTTTTGAAATGGAGTCTTACTCTGTCACCCAGCTGGAGTGTAGTGGTGCAATCTCGGGTCACTGCAACCTCCGCCTCCCGGGTTCAAGTGATTCTCCTACCTCGGCCTCCTGAGTAGCTGGAATTACAGGCGCACGCTACCACACCCAGCTAATTTTTGTATTTTTAGTAGAGACAGAGTTTCACCATGTTGACCAGGCTGGTCTCAAACACCTGGCCTCAAGCGAGCCACCCACCTCGACCTGCCAAAGAGCTGGGATTACAGGCATGAACCACCAAGCCCGGTCAGACTTTAGGTAGTATAGAGTGAAAAGGATACCCATTGTCAAGGCTACTAAAGTTAGCAGTATAAAAATGAAAGGGATTGAAAGGCTAAGTTATTGCAAGGAACATATTCAAAATATTGGCTTTTTCTTTCAACGTCAGCTTCTTTTCTATCAAACAATTAGATAAGAGGAGAAAGACAATATGATACTGGGTAATTTTTACATTTTCATGAAAGGAGAAAAATACCATGTCCTATAGGTTTGATGCAGGGGAAAAGGGAAGATCTAAGAAGGGGTTTGTGAACTAAGTTAAATCTTACCACTATAATACCATAAACTCTTATATGATAGGTTTTTGTTTGTTTGTTTGTTTGTTTAAAGCATATAGCCAAGAAGAGCTTCATTTTTAGATATAACAGGTGGTTGTCATTGTAATTTCTGAATATCATGCAGAATAACTGAAAAACAATGTTTCCTTCACCACTTAACTCAGTGAATGAACCCTACCTTCCTTTGTGGTCATATATTATACCACAAATATTCCTGGCAAATGTACTACACTTAATTATTTGCAGTCAATACTTTGAAAGGGGGGTTTTGGTAGCTACCTGAGAACAAATGAAAGAGGACAAAGGACCTAAAGGTTGGCACAGCAAAAATTAAGACACAACTTCGTCTGATGCCAATCTGGGAGTAATTATATAACACATTATTTTTTCATTGACAAATATATTCTATTTGATCCTTCTTTACAAATTTATAGATATGTACATAATAACTTTTAGAATATGTCAAAATGCAGGGAATCAACATAAATGCCCATCAATTACAGATTAGATAAAGAAAATATGGTACATATACACCATGGAATACTATAGACAGCCATAAAAATAGATGAGATCATGTCTTTTCCAGGAATGTGGCTGGAGCTGAAGGCCATTATCCTTAGCAAACTAATGCAGGAACAGAAAACCAACTACCACATGTTCTCACAAGTGGAAGCTAAAAGATGGGAGCTCATGGACACAAAGAAGGGAACAACTGATACTGGTGCCTACTTGAAAGTGAAGGTTGGGAGGAGGGAGAGAAGCAGAAAAAAATAACTATTGAGTATTAGGCTTAGTACCTGGGTACTAATGACTTGAGTTTACCTATAAAACAAACCTGCGCATGTACCCCAAAACTAAAATAAAAGTTAAAAAATAAAATATGTCAATATGCAACATACCTAATAAAAGCAAAGGTATTTATTAAATGAGTTTGTTTAAAAATGAGATAACTGTGCTTACAATGTATTGTTCTGTTAAAGGCACTAGCAATCTCTATGTATTTACTTACCACCAGAGATGTCCGTAAGGAACAGCCAGAACTCTACTTCAGTACCTTAGGTGTGATGCTCACATTAGGACAATATCTAGGGAAGGCAGGCCATGACACAGGCAAATGACATCACAAATAACTTCTGGAAGAGAAAAAAGTGACCCAGCTGGTATAAGCCTGGGTCGTCTGAGCCTCTGTATATCAGCACTGACTTTCATTTTTCCCCCTCACATGTCCCTTACACAGCCCTTAATGTTTCTAGAGAGGCACGCAGTTTACGGGCACACGCTTGAGGATCAAAAGACCAAAGTTCTCAACCTAAGTCCTAAATTTTACTCTTACAAATTATATTATTTAATTTCAATGAGGTTTTTCTGTCAGCTGTAAAAATATAATCATTATATGAACTTAGTAAATATTTTTTCAGTGTTCACTAATAATAAGGGATCGTGGAGGATACAAGAAAAGGTAGACATTCCATGTCCTGTAAATATAGAACATTAAATGGCATAAATAAAAAATGTACACAAAGAACTCTGAGACATGATAAATGGGGATGGGCAGCAAATAGCAATACTGCAAGTATTGCTGGTGTCAGAGAAGAAACAAGCTTGATGAGCCTTGTGGTAAGGAAGTAAAGTGAGGAGGAGGTGGAGAGGACAATGCAGCTGACAGAGGGAAAAACAGGAGCAGAGGGCGGGGGGATAGTAAGGAACGTGGGATGTGAAAGCCACCGGGCATTATACAACATAAAGTACAGACAGGCTATTATTTCAACCCTTTTATGGATCTAATTTTTCTCTTCAGAGATTCCCACCATGCTCATTTCAACCTGTTTTCTTTACCTACATAAGAATGTTAGAGGGGGAGAAAGTGACTCTACGTGATTTTTGCAAGGTCTCGCACTTTCCCTAGAGAGGATTCTGTTTGTCCTGTTAATGAACTGAGTTCCCTGTGAGCAAAGGGAGGATTTTACTTCTGAGTCAATTATTTATTGTCACCTAGACAAGATCTCACATGACTTGTTAAAATTATAAATCATCTTATAACTCAGCATGTGAGCAAATAACTTTTCCCCAGTCCTGGTTTGCAAGTTCACCTGCCTCTCACCAGCCCACCTCCATCCCTCCTGGCTTGGAGAAGTGGCGTTTCTCTAACCCACATTCCTCCACCAGTGCCTTGCAGAGTCTTCATCAATTATTCCCCCTTTCCCCTCCATCTTAATCACCACCTCTCAGTTCTTTGTACTCCGCTTACAAAAATACTCACCTGTTTCCCTTGTCCTTGTGTTCCCCTCGTCTCCTGCCAATTTCCCATCATCTTTTTGAATGAGAGGCCCACCCTCCCTGTCCTCACCTTCCCTCTCCTCTTCACTCCATGGTTCATGGGAGCATGTCTTCCAGAACGGTGCTTTCTCATCTAGTTTTCTTCCCATCACTCTGGCAGAGTCTTCTCAGTTTTCTTAGATGATTCCTCTGCCACTAATCATTCTGTTAAAATATGGATACTTCATTTTCGTGATCCCAAATCAAAGAATTCCTAATCTAGCCTCTCCTGGGACGTCCTGAGTTTTGGTTCCAAATTACTATTTATCTTCTCCACTTGTGTGTCTACAAAAAAATGTATATAAATATAATTAGACGAATGTCTATAATGTATATCAGTCAAACATGAAAGTCATTGTGCATTCACCAAAACATCTCAAATCATTGTTTTTGCTATTAAACACATCTATTGGGGAGGAAACACTCGGTGGTAAAAAGAGCAAAGACATTCAAAGAAGAACAGATTTTAGAATGACTATTTACTAAACATTTATATTATGTATCAGGCACTATGCTAGTTGGGTGTACAATCATGACCCTCATAACTATGTGATTTTGGCAGTCCTTAAAACTTGTATTCAGTTTTCTCAACTCCGAACTGAGAACAATTTATGTCATGAGACTCTTGTGTTAATTAAATGAAATCATGTGTATAATCTGCCAAGAATATTGCCTGATTTCGTAGGTGCTTAGCATATGGTGGTCATTTCCTTCCCTCCATAGGCTAAATGTCAATGGAAGGCATGAAGATGAACAGGACATGGGCCCTGCCTCAAGCAGCTCACATTCAGGATTCTGCCTCCTTTCATCAGCCATAAAGGACTCCAGACAAATAGGGAACAAAGTGACAGGCTAAATACAAATGCTTCAAACCAAATCTTGACTCCCTCATCCAAAGACAGTGTGTTAAGAATAAGACGGGGTGTGAAGCTCTCCTCCTGGTCTGGGCACTCAACCAATATTCCATCATCTACAACAGTCGTTTGCCAACCTTTAATTGCACGCTGTATAAATAAGCAACAAAGAAAAGGATCTGGAGGAAAGGGAGGCTGAGTTAGGATAAATAATTTAGTTCAGTGTGTAATACTTGCTTGCATAGACACAGACACTAACAGCATTCTGTTCATTCAAAAACAATATTCACCAACATTTATTGAAATTTGACTCTATACCAGGAAATAGCTGAGCTAGGTGTGAACAAACAGAGATGCAAAGACATCAGTCCTGTCCTGAAAGAACATACTTTCAAATGGTGTTATTTCCAGTTGCCAATTATTTTGGTCTGTTGCTTAGATTTGGATTGGAAAACCACACACTTCATTTAAAACTTAATTTAGCTTTTTTGTGGGACACAAATCAAGTCCCATTTAGAAAAAGACATTGCTTTCCTAAAAGTAATGTTTCAAGGTTAATTCATCAAGACAGAAAAATATAGTTTTTTTCTAAATGCTTCTACACACCTTCAAAATGTAGACTGTCACTAACATATCAGTGGATTATGCTCTGAAACTTTATTTGTAAATCCTTTAAAACTCAGAATGCATACTACAAAGAAATAGTATTAGAGTTGGATTTTTGACCAACCTGTAAAAGCTGACTGAACTACAATGTAGCTGATATAATGGCATTAATAAAACTCTAAAGCCAAGTTTTCGTATATTCCCATGCTAAAGTGTATTCAGGAAAATAACTGCAATAGTGGTAATCCTGACAGCTGGACCAGCGCCCCCACGCTCCTTATTCACTCTTCTATCTGATAGTGGAGTGAAAATTTCATAGATTGACGGCCCTAGTGGAGGACACCATGGAGAACAGGGAACAAAGAACAACAACTAAGTGGGGGCCAAGACAGGTGCTCCAGGGATGGGAAGCCAAGGTGGAAATTCTTGGGTGAGGAAAGAGACAAAGGCTCCATGTGGCTGCTGAGAATCTAGTCCAGGGAATAAGGACTGAAGTGGGGCCAACATCATTTTTTACAGTGATGAGGGACTGAAGGCTGCGTACAAGGGAGATAATTGAAGCATGTAAAGCATAATTTTTGGCACATAGTCAGGCTCAATAAATGGTGATAATGATACTGGAGATGATGGAATAGAGGCAAAAACTGTGGGTTTTGCTTCTTCATTTGTTTTTTGGAATACAACCTATTTGGAGGCTAATTTTATTTGTCAGGAACATGAAACTCCAATGTCAGTGGCAGATGGAGTTACTGGAGCAGGGCGATGGTTGTGCAGATGGGACATGTAGGTAAAGGAATGTTGCACTAGTGGGGCTCTTGGGACAAAGATAGGATATGTGAGCTTGTCCTCTCATCTTTCTCCTTTCCCATGCCATTCTTTTCACCTAAAGCTTGAGATGCAAGGATGTGGGGTTTGGGGAGACACATCCTAGACAGAGGCAGAGGTGGGGTGGGGGAAGAACAAGAAGAAGAAAAACGCTTCAATAGGATTAAGAAACAACTGATGTTCTAGTGCAGCCCACTCCTCCCATGCAGAGCAAAGGTACTACACCATGCGTTCCGAAAATGCTAAAAAAGGCAAAAGAAGGCAGTGCTTCCTTAGGTAATTTAATGATATGATCATCCTTTTTCTACCCTTAGTTACATGTTAGCCCTAAGCAATCTGCACAAGCTTCCAGGAATGACTCTCAACAGGACTCTTCCAATCTTTGTTTTTGTCAAAGATTCCACCAATTTTTTTCCCACCTATTTTTAGATCCTACCTTTCTCTCCCACTCTCATCTGCTGTCATAGGAAAAGAATGCATGAAAATGTGGCCAGGTGATCATCTGATTCTGAAGATTTATTCCTAACATCAGTTGTTTCAGAAGGGGTGTTCTCATCGGCCAATCTCCTGATGAAAGGTGTGACATGTCTTTCAGATTATCAGAAAATCTAAATTTGGATAGTGCTGTCATTTATAGTGACCCTTAGTCAACTTACATTTACCAAATATAAAGATAATAATTGCTTGATGTACAGGCTGTAATTCGATCACAGCCATCAGTGACATGACTATTTGTTGTTATAGCAATATAAATGAAATTATGCCTATGGCAGCCTAATTAGAAAAGCACCATCACGACCCAGCTGGCATTTTCAATATGTTATCTAAGAGGTATGATCAGAAGACAAATCAGAGCTGACTTAATGAAGTTTCTGATCAGAGGCTGCTCTGAAGACAATGAGCTATTGAAGGAGACAAAGAGGAACTCATGACTTGCAAATTTATGCAGGCTGTTACAGAACAACAAAACACAACAGAGTTTGCAAGATTCGATCTTGTTGAGAGTGGTAGCAATAGAAATTTTCTTCCTTCTCAACAGCAGGATCCCAATTCATAAAAATTTAACTATGAAAATAAGCTTAAAGATTACTTAGTTCAGTGATGTTCAAGTGGGGGTACCCCCAAGGGTCTTTTAAAAATCTCCCAGCAGACATTTGCAAAGTAATCCCTCCCAATACCATGATACACCTATGGGTTGGGGGACATGACGTTGTCTGTACCCCATTTAAGAATCA
Organism: Pan troglodytes; assembly: GCF_028858775.2. NCBI lineage: Eukaryota > Metazoa > Chordata > Mammalia > Primates > Hominidae > Pan > Pan troglodytes. The sequence continues at coordinate 110,730,857 of NC_086015.1, forward strand.
TGACAATAGGACCAGCATAATGTAGGGACTAAGAAGAAGCACCTAGATATTGGATAGGCCAGAATTCATGAGGGCTGTTACTCACTAGATGTGTGACCTTGCTGAATTTCTTAAATCCTCTGAGTTGATTTTCTTATCTCTGAATTAGAGATAATAGAATATAAAGTAAATTTATGTGCTTCAGAAAAACAAATGAGGAAAAACACTTAGCTCATCATCTGGCACATAGTAGGTACTCAATTAATGTTCCATATAACTCTACCACTACTACTACTATTACTACTACTACTGAACAGGCTGGGCAGCTGCTGTCCAGTATGTTGAGGCAGAAAAAAGACTGAGGTCAGAAAACTGGTCCAACCTACTGAGGAGGAACCTGAGATCCAGAGGCAGAAGTGACTTGCCTAAAGTTACCCAGCTTATAGGAGTGTGAACCAGATTCCAGGGCTACAGATGGTGGGTGTTGTGATTTTTAGACCATACTGAATCCTTGGATTCTGACAACTTAAGTAATAATCAGTGAAAATAACCAGGGAAATGCAGTGGCCTAGCAGTCAAAGACAAATTTAGCTGTGCTTCTCTCCCTCTGTGCAGTCTCCCTGATGTTTCATAAAGTATCAAAGTGCATTGATTGAGGATAAGAAATCTGCTATTACTGCAATTCAACCAAACCCCTTTCCCCAGATCATACAGTGCATGTTCCATTACCTTTGAGACTTTGACTTTTCTCACCCCATAATTTGTCAGGCTGGTCTTCTATTATCGATCATTTGATCAGGGATGAGGTGTGAATATTATATGGCAATGTATGTATGTACACACTTATGTAGATTTAGCTATATGCATACATATATGTATATGTGGTATCAAATGTGTGTGTATTATACACACACATCCCAGAGATTTATAATCTTTGATCAATTTTTTTAACCTATTGTCAGTGCTATTGTTCTAGTTACTATAGCTACAGATGAAAAAAAACAATAGTGATAATAAGCACCCACACACACATACTTGTAATAGAAGACTCAGATGGTCCCTGTAAATGTTAATGTACTTTTAGAAAGTTGAAGAGCTGTGAATTATATAGTTTATAAGAGTCTTAAAGGACAATGATAACTTACTGTGAAGCCTGTCATTCAAGGGAAGAGCAGAGTTTGACAGGAAACATGTATTAATACACTTAATGTAAAACCTAAAACCTAGAGAAGCACTCTAAGCCTGTCTTCTCTTCCTTCTTGCCATCTTCTTTAAAAGAAACAGGATTATTTCTCTTTTCCTATCTCTTTTCCTGGGTTTTTGATAAAGTGTTACTATTTCCACCAGTGGACTTCTCCCTCTTTCTCTCTCTGTCTCTGTTTCTCCCTTCTTCCTCCTTCCACCTCAGTTTTTCTCAGGATGGTGCAGCAGCCCATGGGTTCACACATATAGTCACTTGCCAGCCAAGGTCACTTTCCCCCACTCAGTTTCAGTGTTTACCTTTCCTATTCTTCCTGATTCTACTTCCTGTTATCCCTGCTTCCTGCTCCAACTTCCTCTCGTGGTTTCTTACAGCTATATCCATTTCCCAAATCCCCTCCCTAGGTCCTGATTTCTGTGTCCAACTCAGGCCAGCAATCATGCTTCGCCTTCTGACTGTCCTCTTGGTATGGCTGCTTCAATGTACCCATCTGATCCTAGACTGTATCTCCATTCTGACTCATTCTTACTTTTTTCCCGTAGAACCGATGGTAATACAGAATAAAATTTTATTGTAGAACTTATTTTGTGTAATAAAGACAATGGAATGTTCCTTGGTCTGAATTTCAAAAGCAAGTGAATAGAACAAGTTATAATTTAGCTAGGGAAGTAACTTTAGCTATAGTTGCTTTTACTTATTATTTTTCCTGTAGCTTCTCAATTGCAAAAAAAAAAAAAAAATCTCCATCCTGAGAAAATACATGCAAAAGGATTTTAATCCAATTTTCTTATCTTTATTTGCTCTTATATTCTGGTCCCTTTGTAGTTTCAAGCAAATTAATTTGTTTTAATTTGTAAGAAGAGATAGGGGATATTTTTGGTTGTTTTTCAGTTCACTGAAAATGGGTTTTAGAATAAGCATGTTTTGAAGGAACACTGAGTCTGTCACCTGCAACAATGAAATGTAAGAAAGTCAAGAATAGCATAAACAAATCATTAGACAAAAATTTCAGATTGTTGGAAATTACTGGATCTGAGATGAGACTGCTTCCCTAGCTCCCCTTATCTCTTGGTTTAAAACAAAAACTTCCTAGGTTTTGAACTTCCACAATTACGAAATCAATTTTACGTATTTATAACTTTGAGAATACTACATGACTACACAGTCTAAAGAAGACTGAAAAAATTGTAAAGATTCAATTCACTCTGACTCATCTAAATGAGGCGAAGAACTAGGTAGTCTCAAATTCATCTCTCTTTCACTTTATTAAAACAAACTCATCTTACACACAAATGGAATTTTTAATCAGCAGTGAAATTTCCCCAGCCCAGTATTCTGGTCCCTTATTAACTGCAAGTGCAGAATATTTTGAAGGACAGGAAAGACATGCAGGGACATGATGAGCAGGGCTGCTCCGGATCCCCTGCCTCAGCTTGTTCTGAAGTCCCTGCAGTGGGTGGGGGTCCCAGTTGGCAAAGCCCTGAAACACATCTCCTTCCCAAACTCCTCAATTCTATGTGTTTCTTTTAAACAGGCTTATTTCCAGGACATATATTGGGAAAGAACATGAAGAGGATACGTCCTCCTTCCCGTCTGAAAATTAACCATTTTAATCTGCCAAATCAGCCCCAACTCCATGAAATAAATCCCAAATTAAGCAAGGAAGCAATAGTTTCCCACTACTATCATCTTGGATTTATCTCCCCATGTTCTTTGTTAAAAATTAATATTATTTTGGCCAGGCACAGTGGCTCACGGCTGTAACCCCAGCACTTTGGGAGGCCGAGGCAGGTGGATGACTTGAATTCAGGAATTCGAGACCAACTTGGCCAACATGGTGGAACCCCATCTCTATTAAAAATACAAAAATTAGCCAGGCATGGTGGCACACACCTGTAATCCCAGCTACTGGGGAGGCTGAGGCAGGAGAATTGCTTGAACCTGGGAGGTGGAGGTTGCAGTGAGCCCAGATTGCTCCATTGCATTCCAGCCTGGGCAACAGAGTGAGGCTCCATCTCAAAATAAATAAATAAATAAATAAATAAAATTATTTTAATGGACAAATCATAATTATATACACATGGGGTACAATATGGTGTTTTGATATATGTAGATGTGTCAGGGTTCTCCAGAGGGACAGAACCAATAGAACATATGCATATATAAAAGGGAGTTAATTAGAATTTGCTCACACGGTTACAAAGTGAAGTCCCTTGACGGGCCGTGTGCAAGCTGGGGAAAGAGAGAAAAGCTGGTAGTGGCTCAGTCCAAGTCTAAAAGCCTCAAAACTGGGGAAGCCGAGAGTGCAGGCTGCAGTCTGCAGCCCAAGGCCTGTGAGCCCCAAGGAAACCACTGGTGCAAGTCCCAGAGTCCAAAGGCTGAAGAACCTGGAGTCTGAGGTCCAAGGGTGGGAGGAGCAGAAGCAAGCATCCAGCACAGGAAGAAGAAAGAGAGCCAGAAGACTCAGCAAACAAACTTATCCCACCTTCTCCTGCCTACTTTGTGGGTGCCCACCCACACTGAATATTGGTCTTCATCTCCTTGTTCACCAACTCAAATGTCAGTCTCCTCTGGCAACACCCTCACAGACACACTCAGAAACAATACTTTACCAGACATCCAGGCATCCCTCAATGCAATCAAGTCGACACCTAACATTAGCCATCACAGCATACAACGTAGAATATTAAATTAAGCTAATTGACATATCCACCACCTCGCCTGCTTATCATTTTTTTGTGGTGAGACATTTGAAATTTACTCTAAATTATTTTGAATCACATGTTCTCATGGTAGTTTTGTTTTTTATTTTTTGAAGAACTTACATGCTATTTTCCATAATGCCTGCCCTAATTTATCTTCCCACCCATAAGCTTCTCTTTTCTCCCCATCCTTGCCAACAATTATCTTTTGTCTTTTTGACGATAGCCATTTTAACAGATATAAGGTGATATCTCATTTAATTTTGCATTTCCCAGGTGGTTAGCAATGTTGAACAGTTTTTCATACACCTGTTTGCCATCTGCATGTCTTCTTTTGTGAAATGCCTATTCAGGTCCTTTGCCAATTTTTTTTTTTTTATTCAGGTTGTCTGTTTTCTTGCTATTGAGTTGAGTTCCTCACATATTTTGGAAATTACCCTTTGTCAGATGTTCGGTTTGCAAGTATTTTCTCTCTTCCATAGGAATGGGAGACATCTTCACTCCATTGATTGTTTCCATTCTCACCATTTTCTTAGATGATTCATTTATTCATTAATTAATGTAACAATAATTGAGAATCTACTATATACCAGGCACCACGCTAAGTTCTTGGTAATAGGTTGGTAAGTAACATAGATATGATTAACTATCCCGAGCTTCCTAGAGAATGGGGTAGAAGCCCGCAGAGCTTTTGTCTCCCTGCGAATTCTTCTTTTTGCTTTTGCAGATGCCACCTGATGTCTTCAACCTCTTTAGAGCTATTTTTATGGGGTGACTCTTGCCTCCTCTGCCTGGGCCCTGGTCATGGCTTGCCATCACCACTACCAAGTGGTTCAATGCTTTTCTCTCCTTGAGAACTACTGTCTCCCCCTGGGTATCCTGTGGCTCCCTATTGTTAAATGACACTGTTGCTTGGGCTACCCAAAGCTATTTCCAACCCTCCTCTATCATGATGCCTCCAACCACAGGGGCTATAGAGTCAGATATATACTCTCTTAGCTTCCTTTTACCCCCCAGCCCAGATGTAAGCAGAGATTCACTGGAGGGAATTCAGGGGAAGCTTGCCTCTTTGATAAAAAGGGACACCTGCAACTGGTAAGCACTTCCAAGTTTCTTCTTCCTGCCTCAAAAGCAGAAGTAAGAGCTACAATTTCAGCACTTACATTGTGAGCATGAGGAGACAAGAGAAGCACAAAGATGCTCACCTTGACATCACTGAGCCACTGAAACGACATCAGCAACCTGTACTTCAGGACTTACTATGATGTGAGAAAAAAACCTCTGTTATTTAACTCCTATCATAAAACCCAATGTAGTTGGGTGTTTTGTTTCTTGCAGCCAAAAGCAAGTCTTACCAACATATTGCCATTGCCATGATCAGAGCCAAAACTGCCTCTGCATCTTAGGGCTTTAGTGAATCATTCTATTTTTGTGCTGCCCAGAACATGGGTGAGAAACTGACCTCACAGTCTTATTCAGTCCTGTTGAAGTCTACAAGCACTTCAGGATTCTTATGGTTATTTGGTGCCTATCAACTTTTATTTTGGTTGTTTGCTTTGAGTCCTAAGCCAAATTGCCTTGTGAAACTGGGTGTGAAAAGTGAGTGCAGCAGTGTGAGAGCAGCAGTATGTGTAAATACCACACCAGTACTACATACATGGCCACTTTGGCTCTCTCAATCCCCAGGCCAATGCAGTAACATATATGCCAACCCACTTCAAATAGGATTATGGCAACTTATCTACTGAATACTTGGTTAGTATTTGTGGAAGGCATCCACAAATACCCGCCTACATTTTAACTCCCAAGAATATGGACATTAGTTTCAAGCTCTGGAAGCACGTGTGCAAACAATCTCAGATCACTAAGATCATTCATTCTAGAGGAGAATCACATTTAAATGAATATATATATTCATACATATAATATATTCATTACATATAAATATATATATTCATATATAATATATTCATTATATATGAATATATAGTCATATATAATATATTCATTACATATGAATATATATTCATATATATAATATATTCATTATATATATGAATATATAAAAAAATATTCATAATATGTATAAATATATTCATAAATACATATATATAAATATATATATATATTTTGAGATGGAGTCTCTATCCCCTAGGCTGGAGTGCAGTGGTGCAATCTCAGCTCACTGCCACCTCCACCTCCTGGGTTCAAGTGATTCTCCTGCCTCAGCCCCCTGAGTAGCTGGGATTACAGGCATGTACCACCACACCCAGCTAAATTTTGTATTTTTAGTAGAGACAGGGTTTCACCATGTTGACCAGGCTGGTCTCAAACTCCTGAGCTTGAGTGATCGACCCACCTCGGTCTCCCAAAGTGCTGGAATTACAGGCATGAGCCACCACCAGGCCTTAAATGAATATTCTAAACTTCACAGTTATTAACTCTTTATTTCCTTCTGTTACCAAATAAAAGTGTTTTCTATCATAGGAGAATCTCTTGATATGTGCTATTAATCCCATCTCCTCCCACTTTCTCAGAAACTTTCTCCTCTAGACAATACCCATTTTCCCCTACATAACTTCAACCTCTCTTTCTCTACTAGACACTTTTCATTATCATCTATACATACTATTGTCTCTCCTGTCTTAAAACATGTATACACAAATTTTACCGAACTACAGATCTCCAACTAAAATTTTATCTACTCTCCCAGTTACAAAATACATAGCTATAGCTTCAATTTCTACTTCCTTCTACTACTGACTTCTCAGCCCACTCCAAACTGGCTTCTGTTCTTACCTCTCAGATTCTAGCATTAAGTCGCCAATGATGTGCATGTTGCTAAGTCAATGAAAATATTCATGTCTTTCCTATTTAACCTCTCAGCATCATTTGTAACAGATTTCCACTCCTTCCTTCTAGAATATTCTCTTTCCTTGCTTTCTATCTTTCCACGTCTGTTTACTTCTGTTGTTTTCCCTCTGATTTATTGTTAGGCCTCTTCAGAGACTTCTCCTCGACCCAAACTTTTCACGTAGACCTTTTATCATGACTCAGCCTCGGACCTTCTTCTCTCTCATATTTTCAAACATCACCTCTCATATCTTATGAGATAAGGTGATCTTATCTACTCTCATATCTTCAAATGTCATCTAAAGTCAGTGGTTTTCAAAATTATATCTCCAGCCTAGACTACTCTTCTGAGTGAGAGACTTATAGGTCCAAATGTTTATAGTATTTCCATTTTGGATACTTGGATGTGTTAGAAGAATTTCAAATACAGCATGCCCCAAAATAAATGTATTATATTTAACCATCTTGCCCTAAAACTGCTTCTCCTCTAGAGCTCCCTAACATAATAAGTGGTACCCACATCCTCCCAGATGCTCCAGCCAGAAGCCTGTGATCCAACCATAACCGATATCTCCCTTCACTATCTACCCCCAAAAAATCAGCCACCAAATCTAGTTTACCCCACCTTCTAAATCTGTTTTCCAGTTAACGTCACCATCTTGTCTCAACCAGACTACTCCAGTTACTTTCTGGCTAGTTATCTCTAACCCACTTTTCCTTGCCTCAATCCCATTTTTCACATGGCAGTGAGAGTAATTGTTTAAAATGTAAATCTAATCAAATCACGCCTCTGCTAAAACCATGTAGTGGCTCCTCAGTACTGAGTATTAAATCCAAAATCCTTTGTATTTCCTGAGAAAAACAAGCTCTTTCTTGCCTCCAGCCATTACATGTGCCTCTGCCAGGAATGCTGTTTGCTCCACACTGTGCACAGCTAACTCTTACTCATCTTTCAGGTATGAGTTTAATTACTACTTTCTTTAAAAAAAAATTTCTCCTGATTAGATTAGAAATATGTTAGGTTCCCTATTTATTTTCATGCCACCCTGTGATTTTTCAATTATAGAACTTGTCGCCTTAGTAATTAAATACTACTTGTGTGATTCTCCAGTAGGAAGACTCTAACTAAATAATGTAAGCTCCATGAGGGTAGAGACTGGGAATAATTTTCTCACTAAGGTATTCTCAGTGGTTATCAGAGAGGAACAGTGAAGCTCAATAAGATTTGTTGGATGTGTAAACTGAATTTTATACACTTCCATCTTTAAGATTTATATTGACTTTCTGTTCTGTTCACAAACATACTTGATTTAACGATGACTACTTATGTTTTAATTGTGATCATTATTCGATTATGACATATTTATACTTTAGAAGTATTTGATTATGAAAAGGAATAAATTTCTAAAATCTAAAAGAAGTTCTGGATTTTTCTAAGAAGTCCATTTTAGGAACAGAATTTCATTTTTCTTGAAGACTACTAGCCAGTCAATTGTCATGTATTTAAAAAAAGAAAAAAAGATAAAAGATAAAAAGTCAAAAATCAACTAATTCAGTACAATTGGTGCCTATCAAGGTTTAAAATATAGAACAACATCTCTCACTTTCTTGAGGCATTTTCTAAATTGAACGAAATGTTACTACTAAATGTAGAGCTGTGAGATTAAGTAAGAAAAGAAGTTGAAGAGTGACACTCCAAAAATTTTCTCTAGTAATGTTTTAATACAAGGACCTAAAGGCCACTCTGTGTCCCTGAGGTCCATTATGAATATATGTGGGAATAGAATGATTAACATATAATCAGAGACTATGGGAGAAAAACCCTCCAAAAAGAAAAAAGACTAATGAAGACTTGAATTCTGAGAAAGCCCAAATTCTCAAGGGTTCTGATCTATTGGCATAAGAATATTATGGCAGACCAAAGTAAGAGGAAGTAGTAATTAGAGCAGATTTCTTAACTGCAGCACTCCTGACATTTTGTGCTGGATAATTTTTTGTTACAGGAGGCAATCCTGTGCAATGTAGGATATTTAACAGCATCCCAAGTCTCTGCCCAGTAGGTGCCAACAGTAAACCCACCCACCAATCCCCAAATAGTAACACTCAAAAGTGCCTCCCATACATTGCCAAATGTACCAGGGTGGGGGTGGGAGGGCAGGTGGGCAAAATTGCCCCTGGTCGAGAGCCATTGAATTCGAAAAAGTCAAATGAATTTGTCAATTCAAAAGTGCAAAAGGACACAGGTTTTCAACCATTTACTGATTTCTTGACTCATATATTTATTCATTCATTCATTTGACCAGACACAGTACTAGGCACGATGTTTCAAATACGAGTACAGCACAGTTTGTCTTAGGAGCTGAAAGTCTATAAAGGGACAAAAAGCCCACTGTTTTAGAATGTATTGTGGATTTGCAGTTATGTGAGGTGTAGGTTTTAATGAGGAATCAAAATTAACCAATAAAGGTCCTAACCTTGCTCGAAATTCATAGTACACCTGGTTATGGTAGATATAGTAAATTAGTATTCAGCATCCAATTCATCTTCCTAGAGTGCCTTCCTGACCTGCACCAGTTGGACTGCTAAAACTACCTTGCCCAGAATCCCTTGCTGCCAGTTTTCTGTTGCATAAGGTTGAATCCACAAGTGAGGAAGAGTCTATCTTCCTGCTGCCTGCTGCTCAGAGGCACAGGCCTGGAGACTCTGGGTTTTCTGCAATTGTGTCCCAATGTCTGGTCTTCAGCTCTGTGGGCATCCAGAGGTAGGTACAGTGGGGATAGTAGTGGTTTCCTGATCCCTGAATGACAGCTATGACACCGTGCTTTTGAACTCAAAACCAAACAGGTCAGTAGTGAACTCTTAAGTCTGCCTCCCTGCTTTGACAGAGGCAGCAGCACTGCTATCTCTGGAACTTATCCTGACACATTCAGCCTTAAACCTCTAGCAGTCTGATGAATGTATATAGGCCTGATTCTTTGTATTATAATCCATCCTACTTAAAATAGATAGAATGAGTTCTGTTTTTTCTTTTTCTTTTTTTTCCAAACTGAGCCTTGCAACTGTATACAACAAACTGTAATAGCTCAGCAAATCAACCACACACAGTGCGATCACACACCCCCAGTATGGAAATGGATCACAGTTTCTTCAGTTAAGCACCAGATGAAGAATTTGGCTTTCATTTAGGGGCCATGCTGCATGAAAAATATGTTTGCTTTTGTTTGTGTGTTGTTAAATTGATGCAAGTGAAAATATAAGATTGCACTATAAGTGCAGTGCCAGAGATAAGCACAGGATGCAATATGGAGGTGGTGCACAGTCAAGGAGGATTTTTTAAAGAAGTGATGTCTGAGCTGAGTCTTGAAGTGTGAGTAGGAGTGAGCCAGGAAAATTGCATTTGAGGATGAGGAAAAGGAAAAAGCAGGCTAAGCAGAAGATGTGTATTAGGTACAAAATGTTGAGAAGGCATAGTATATTTACAAAGGTAAAAATTGTTCAGTGTAGCTGGATTATATGATGAGAAGTAGGAAGTGTGGAGAGGTCATTTGGAAAGCAGAAACAAGACGTAACTTCCACATTTTCTGGAGTCTAAGAGGTCATTGGTTATAAGACACACCACCCATTTTATAAGAGCTTTCAAGGGAAAAATAGAAGCACTACCCTAAATGTCACATTTATTTTAAAACTAATTAAAAATATCATTCATTTATCCATCTAAACTCTTTCTTTTCAATACCTAAATCAGAATTTGCATCCAAACCTTCTTGATAAATAGAAAGAGTATAGAGATCCTTCTAAATCACTTTCAGTCATTTGGCAGTTATATTTAGCTTCTCACCAGTGCCTGTGGTCTTGACTTCTTTTAAGATTGACAGTACATTTCAAACCTTATCAAATTATATTAGAATTTCTTCCTCTGCATTTCCTATTTGGTTAAACTCAGAGGTTTTTTGTTTGTTTGTTTTTTTGCATGATTACCTATTACTATAGGTCGAACGGCTTCTCTTAAAAGTTAGCTGGATGGCCAGGCATGGTGGCTCACACCTGTAATCCCAGCACTTTGGGAGGCCGAGGCAGGCAGATCACATGAGGTCAGGAGTTCCAGACCAGCCTGGCCAACATGGTGAAACCCCGTCTCTACTAAAAATACAAAAATTAGTGGGTGTGGTGGCGCATGCCTGTAATCCCAGCTACTCAGGAGGCTGAGACATGATAATTGCTTGAGCCTGGGAGGCAGAAATTGCAATGAGCCAAGATCATGCCACTGCACTCCAGCCTGGGCAAGAGTGAGACTCTGTCTCAAACAAACAAACAAACAAACAAAACACAAGTTAGCTGGCAACTTTAACATTTTGATATTCCATAACTGAATAAAGGACCTATATGAATGCAAATTAACCACACTAACTTCTTCCTGCTTTGAAAAGTCTATGATCTGACGTAAAAGACTTGGCAAGTTCAACACCCTTAAATGCCATTACCTGGTATATGACAGGCAATCATCTATGTATAGATAGAATTTATTTCCATTTCAGTGCTACATCATAAAGATATCTTTTTGCAAAAATTCTAAGCAAAAAATTGGGGATCCAAATTAAATTTAAATTCAACAACTTGTTATCAATGCACAAAGCTCAACTAGAAGTGATAACAGAATGAAGAGATACTCTGATACACAGCTTAGTTCACATATACTCAACAAATAACAACTACCACAACTCCACAACACTCTCCTCTCCTTGGAAACTCTGACTGTAAGAGTTTTCCTGTCTTCAGAAATGGTAAAACGCAAAGAGGGGGGAAAAAACACCTCAGGCAAATTGGGGTCTGGAACAAAGTCCAAGGTGGGCCCCTTGCATACAACAAAAAAAAAACTTCCCCTCTTTCCCTTCAGACCAGGAGATATCACAAGACTGAGCAGGAAGATTATTTTGGATGAGAGATGGGAGTGGAAAACAAGAAAAAGAAAGCAGAAGTCTTTTGTTTTGATATAAGGGGTGAGTTTATTGAAGCAAACAAACAAACTTACTACCATACCCAAAGGATACTCAGATATGCAAATAATATGTGGTTTCTTTAATCCCTAAAACATTCCTAATCTTTCTCTGGAACTACCATCCTGCTAAGTAATGGCAGCAATTTAAACTTGTAATTTTATAATATTTTGATTTTCTGGTTAAATTATCTTCACTCATTTTAAACATTCAATCTTCCAACATTTTGTTTCCCTATCCAACTGGCTTAAAAATCTCCTTCAGATGACTCAGTTTTATGTCTTTCAGATTTCTGTTGTACCCCTTTCTTGTCCCTAAAATGACATTTTGAATATAGAGTATGGGGAGGTATGTGGCTCATGTAATCTCCAGACAGCAGGGGCTGAAAGTTCCTCTAATCCTTATTGGGTCCTCTGCTTCTCCTTAGGAGGAGATATTCAGCCCCATCTCTGCCCTCTCTAGTGTAATATTTCACACACCCACGTGTAGGCACACACAGGGCTGGCTCTAAACCTTATAGGGGCACAGCTTAAGTTGTCAACCCTGCAGCCCTTGTCTCAAGCTACTTTACCCCCTCCTCCACAGCAACACCCCCACTACACACTGGCAAGCCCTCCAGCCAGCCTCTCGGGGAATTCTAGGTTCCCCATCAAGGATATGAGAAAATACCTATGTCCTAGCCATAACTGAGGAATCGACAGTGGCTTGGGAAATTTCAGTTGTGGAATTTCTTCAGCCAACCTTGCTGAGCTTTTGAATATGTTTTGATGCAGTCACTCCCAATTTGGTGTGGGGTGGCCTGTGAGGCATCTTCTTCCTGAGTTCCACATTCTAGAGAAAGGCAAAAAGCCACAAGTAGAGGGTGCTTCCTCCATTTCTCTGACACCCTACATCTCTATTGTCCAAGCCAAAGCATGGAAAGGGATGATCAGTCTCACTCTTCAAGACACAAGAGGAGTAAGTTGGGAGTGGAGAAATATGATGAGTTCGACTGTAGGTATTCTTATCTTCTGAGTGTGAAATGTCTGTGGTACATCAAAGAGGAGATGTTCATTGGGCACTTTGATATGTGGGTCTGGAGTTTAGACAGGGATTGAGGCTAGTAAAACAGATTTGAGAATCTTTGCAATATTAATGATAGTCAAAGTCATGAGAGTGGATGAGCTCACTCCCCCCAAAAAGTGTCTAAATTAAAAAGAGAAGAGGAATGAAAAGGAGACCTGGTTACACCAACATTTAAAGAATGCACAGAGAAAAAGAAGCAAAGATTGAAAATAAACGTCCATGGAAGTGAAGAGATAGAGAAAAAAAGGAGAATCAATGTCATAGAATTATAAAGTAAGGCATCTACTTTTTATTTATTATTTATTTTATTACTTGATTTTTTTTAAATTTTAAAAAGCTAACATAAGTATACGCTTTATATTATTCCCCCTTGTGGGGTGTTGGGGACCAAGGACCTGGAGCCAGTTTCATTCAGACTTTTCATCCGCTAACCTGATCTAAGTTTTCAAGATCCACTCTTCTGTGGGTGGTGAAAACTGGGGGAAGGAGGGACTTCTTCACGCAGCGAGTTGGACAGAAGCTGGGTTTCAGCAAAGGCTTGCACAGGGATGGGCAATAACACTCCTGCTGGACAGTCACCAGGCAAAGTCGTAGCATGGCCAAGGGAAGTCCTCACTGGGCTCCAATGGGAAAGGCAACTAGCAGAGTCCCTGGGTGCGAGGACACTGACCTCACTCTCCAGAAGCCCTTGGACGCTTGACAATGCCTCTCACAGTGGTCCTCCTCTGATACAGTCCTCATTGCTGGCTGGATTGGCCCTTTCTGGTCCAGCCATTTTCTTCTCATCCCTGTAACTTCTCTGCCCATTTCTTCAGTCTCTCTGCCTCTCCAATATAGATTTAGGAAGATGTTTTTCCTTTGAGCAGTCATGGGAAGAAAGCACTGCTCTCACCTGTGATGTTTCCCCAAGGAACCGTAGGGTTTTTTAGACCAAAACCAGGAAGATATTTTTGGTTTCTCTTTCCACCTTGTCATGTCCTTCCCCTGAGGCAATGAGCCCAAAGAACCTAGTTGCTTGAATTAGGAAGTGGGAGGGGATGTCAAAGGAGATGAAAGGGAAGAAAAATGTTCTATCAGTAGAAAAACATAATTTACTATATAAAATATTACACTGACACGAAAAAAAGCTCAATAGTGTTAAAAAGACGACTTGGATATAGTGCAATAAGAATACTATTTGCCTAATGGGATAAAGTGACAAAGGCCAATAGACAGTGGTGTAGACTAGGACCTTACTTTCCTTCTGAAGGAGAAGTTAAGAGAAATAGATAGGGGTAGTAAGTATTAAATTCTTACTGAGGTAGATTTTTCCAGGGCCTAAGTCACCCCTCTACACCAAAAATAAATTTGTTATTTTGGACTGGACATTGACTCTTTCTGAGCTTCATGGTACCATTTAGAATTCAGATTTGTATTATGATAATCAAGAGTCAGGTCATAGATGGAAATGTTTTATCAGCCAGTATTGACCAGTTTCATATCGTTGGTTCAAACAAATGTGGCTGTTGATTAGTCCATTGAACCTTTTGCCCATCCTCAGGTTCAGGTGGAATAACTGACCAGGCCATAGGCCCACCATTGAAAAGGGTAAAAGTGGCACCTAACAATGATATGTCCAACTCTGACCTCATCCTTCACCACACCCCAAGGTTCTAGACTCCTTATAAAGAGAGATTAGGGAATGATTCAAGTTCTTCTTACATATCACCATCTATGTATTTTTGAAACTTTGCTTTCCTACTTTAATCATAGGTTTTTGGTCAGTGATACTTTTTTACATAGCATTGCTTTGTATTTCAAAACAAATATTAGAAATAATCATCTATATCCCAGAGAAGATATTCTAAAATACAGAAATGGGAGGCAAATATAATCTTCTGAGTATAGTCCTCTTAATTAGAAGCAAATGTGGTGTAACGGTAGGAACATTGACTCTGGAGCCAGGTCTCATGGACTAACATCACAACGTCACTAGCTAGATAACTTTGGGCCTAAGATATATCCCTCTGTGCCTCAATTTTCTCATCTGAAAATTTCAAAAATAATCTTGGCCTTATGCACTAAAGCTTTTAGGACACTGCCTGCCACATACTAAACACTCAATAAATGTTAAATATTGACTACTATTTTATACTTTTCAAAAGTTTCAGTTTGCTACTTAACTTTTTGCCTTATCATTTTCCTTAAGGCCCATCTTTAATGCCAAAGATAATAATTAAGTCATTGATAATGATGATAATGCAAGTGATGACAATGAGTTCACCATAAGTCTAAAGGGAGGTTTTTGGTCTAGAGTATCTTGGAAACCTTGGAAAGATATTATTACAGAATCTGTCCTCTACTCTGACAGAGACAAAACTTCAACTCTCAATAGCCAATTTGATTCACATTGTAATTTGCTCAAACAATCTTATTACATAATATAGTTTACTCTCAAAATGTTCATTTCAGTGGCTGTAGGAATATATAATTTGTCATAAGACCTATTATTTTCATGTATTTTCATAACAAGATAGGGAATCAATTCATCCAACTAATTCAGTAAAAAATTCATTACAGTTAAAAAATGGGAATTAGCATTAGTCTGGCATCATCAAACCTTTTTTTAAAAAAAATAGGTTTTCTGACAATGTCAGAGGGGAGTAAAAATGGACGAGATCATTGAGTCCAAGGTTAGAGATTATGGTCAGGGTGCTACTTTAATGAAATTTCTTATTATAAATGAAAACAGAATATAGGATTTTTTAACACAGAGGAATAACCACTCTGACACTTTAGCCCAAAAGGCTAAAGAGAAATATCTTTAATATTAACCTAATATTGTGACCTCATTATACCTTAGTCAGTGTAATCCTTAGCCATTAGCTGAGATATAGATTTTTGTACATGAAGGTGTTGTTCTCTCTGTGAAAAAAAAAATGACTGTAGAAACATTTCAAACATTTCAAATAATTTATTATAAAAGCTTTCTGGTGAAACTGTGGGGTAGTGGTAAGAATGTGGAGGTAGGGAGAATGCTATTTTTAAGACTCTAAAATGACTTTTTGATGCTGAGTATAAAGTAGCCTGATTTGAACTTCGAATTTCCAGAAGGATTTCTTGTTGAAACAGGACGAACTTCTCTCTTAAGGAATTCTATATTTAAATTAAAAGATAAAGGTCATTGCTGGGTGAAGTAAAGTATGGAGGAAAACATCAAATAGCTATATTTGTGCGGTATAAGGAAATATGCAATATATGTATATTGATGCATGTATATATTATGTATGTATATGTATGTGTGAAGTATGTATGAATATGTATAATTATGTCTGCAGTATGCATGAATGTGCATATGTATATGTATGGCTGTGTATATTATGTATGCATATGTATGTGTGGCAGTATGTACGTCCTGTGGGGAGCCATCCAGATCCACCCTTTATGACCCAGGCATACATTTTGCCAGCTTCAAAGGAGACTGGTTGCAGACTAGTCACAGCTCAGGTCTCTCTGCCAACTGCCACCAGGGAAAGGGAGATGACTTGGTCAAGTTTTTACACCTTGCTGGGAGAAGCCCCTATCCAATGACTAATCAATGCGTAGGTATAAAAACCAGACCCCTTTGCCTCAGTTTGGAACAACTCTAAAGGACTATCCCGGCTCCATAGCCCCTGTGATATGAGCTGTCTTTGTTGCATGAACATTGCTTTCCTCACTACCTCATAGGAGTTGTTCAGGAGAGCACGCCACCATAAACTTCCCAAATATAAATCTCCATCTCAGAGTCTGTTTTCCAGGGAACCCAAACTAAGACATTAGTATTATTTAGTATTACTTATAACAAAATGTTCATTAACTAATTCATAAATGTTGAAGAGAGATAAATGTGGGATGGAGCCCTGAATTTAGCGAAAGTATTCATTGAGACATACAAGTAAAGAACTAAGATGGTGCTTCATGATTTTGTTAGCCTGATAGCTTTTGTGTCTTCTCTCAGGGCAGATTCCCAGAAAACTATCTAAATCATTTTTTTAAAGGCTTTCAATCCAGTTATGTTCATCACACCTTCTAACCACCTAGACTACTACCACCATTGCCTTTCAAAGACAGTAGTTTTGGGGTTGGATGACCCTTTGAGAGTAGAAGAATTTAAATGAAGACCAGGCAGATAACATTGCAAGGAAGGATATTTAAGATGATAAAACAGCATGCCTTTCCAATATACTGATGAACAATGAGTGGTACTTTAGATGAGCTATAGGTGTCAGAGAAATCCAGCAAGCTGTCATCAGGACATGTCAACCATTGAATCTAAGTTGAGAGCAGGCGTCACTTAGAGATCACAGTGGGTAAGCAATTGACATCAAAGACATCCAGAAGCAACACAGGTGTGGAACTGAGGTTCAGAGCTAGGTTCCAACATGGTGCACACGGGAAAGTTCTGGGCTGAAGTTTGGTAGGAATATAAGTGTGTAAAAAAGAGCTACCATTTTACTCTCCCCTAAGTTCCTCAATATTTTGGTTTCCCACTATTTCCTCCATGTATTTCCATCATAGCAATAATCACCTTTTAAAAAATGTTGACAATTTATAATTTTTTGAGAATATTCTTATGAGGAGAAACCAGCTTCCACTGCTGCAGATCCAGCTTCTCAGAGACTAGAACATGGGCATAGGCCAGCAGCTTGGTCTCAAACAAGGCAGAGTCTGGTTTGCCAAAACTCAGACACAAAGACAGACAGCAAGATTGAATAGATCCTTAATCAAGTTCTAAGAAGCAGATTGATTGGTTGATTTCAGAGCCTAGGGTGGGGCTGAACCTACAGTTAAGGATCAGGAAATCTCAGTTACGAAGAAAGGAAGCACACGGTGACAGTGAGCCAGGAATAGCACTGCAGTAGGACGGGGGCAAGACCAGGGATAGTAAGTAACTGTCAAGTAGTAGGGGGAGCCATGGTCTGAATGTTTGCGTTTCTGCACAGATTCATGTGTTGAAAACTAAGCACAAATGTGATGCTATTAGGAGCCTTTGGCAGTGATTAGGAATGGGATTAGTGCCCTTATAAAACAGGCCCAGAGAACTGCCTTGCCTGCTTCCACCATGTGAAGACACAGTGAAAAGACACTGTCTATGAGCCAGAGTGGGCCCTCACCACACAATGGATATGCTGGTGCCTTGTTCTTGAACTTCCCAACCTCCTGAACGGTGAGCAATAAGCTTCCTTATTTATAAACCATCCAGTCTATGGTAGTTCATTGTATCAGCCCAAACAGACTAAGAAAAGGGGAGAGTGGTATTTCATAAAAGAGAAAATCATTATTGCAAAACAAAAAAAGAAAGAAAGAAACTACAGGTACAGAGGGAAATGAGAATGTATACATTCCATGTAATGCTTGTGAAAAATAACTTTACCCACAAGCATGCAAAGTAGGCCTGTTCCTTTACATGTAAACCTCTGAAGGCTTTCATTAAAGATTTAGAATATGTTCTGTACATTTATTCATCAATCTGTGCAGATTTAGCCCCATTAGCTTTTTTCCCTGTGGTTCTGATAAACCCAAAAATCATATCAAACCTAATCTACATTGGTCTAAATGTATCTTAAGAGATCAACTCAGATAATGATGATGTGTTTTATACCTGATAAAACTTGATTGTACATTATCTCACTTGAAGAATGTTATGTCCTATTATCATTATTTTATAGATGTGAAAATTGAAGCTATAAGTGATATTATAAGAGGTATCTTGCCAGGAAGTATCAAAGGCAGGACAGAAATAGGTCTCTAGACCTCTAGATTAATTCTCATCACACCATTCTGTAGAAACTCTTAAACCTAGAACACCAAGACAGAGTCAGATATCCTGTTCATATGTTCATAAATGTTCATTAAAGGAACATTTTATGACTACCATTATTTACCTGTGACATGACGTTTTCTTCCACTTAGTGGTTTGCTAGACTTAAGCATATGAGGTTACCTTTGGGGGCTCAGGTTCCAACTATAAAAAAGGAGATTTGAATAGACATTTTTATAAGATTCTTTCAGGGTATAAGATCTAACAGGTTTCTTCTCCAGTAAATGATGCACAAACCTTCACCATCTGGTAGCCTGTAGCAGTGTAGATTGTGTGTGTGTGTGTGTGTGCACACGTGCGTGTGTATCTGTTGGCACAAAATATTTTTCTCTACTGATTACATACAAAAGGTTGCTTTTTAGAAGCAGTTTTCATATTTCTACCAGTTTTCATATGAGCTCTGAGAGGTTCGACTATGTTTATATTAAGTTAATACAACAGGAATTCTCTGCTATTTATTAAGGGATATTTGGTGGTTCAAAATTTGCCTACATTTCTTATCTCCACAGATATTTTTCCTTCCTATACATTTTCTCATGCATATTTAGGGGTATACCTAGTTAACTGATGATTTTCTAGTACTAGTTAATTAAGGTTTAACTTTTATGACTCCTAATAATCAGTTACCTGTAATATTGATGCAAACTGCGACATAGAGTTCAAGGAAACTTATTGAGATCTATGCAGGTTTGCATTTACAAATCCAATTGTGTTATAAATGTAATTACTCTTAATTACAATGATATATGTTTACACATATAAACCTATGAAATGAAGAACACTTAGTACATATGGGTTTACAGTTTACAGCTTTCTTTCACCTACACCCACAGAACATTTTGTGCAATACTTATGTGACCTTTGAATCATCCTCACTTATTTCTTTGCCTAGGCTATTGAGTGGCTCTGACTGTCATACATTCTTTCCTCTGGTATGTTACAAACACAGCCCACAAACTTTAGAAATATGCCTACCACCCAAAAGATCCAGCTTGATGTTTAACAAAAATCTAAAAATGGAGACTAAGTGACCTCAGTTATGTGAAGTATCTGAAATTTCAAAGTAATTCAACTCTATATGCAGACTAGATCATTTGTCTTTTTTAAAAAGCAGATGTACAAAGAAATCATTTCATTGAATCTCCTTATCTGTTAAGTATCCTTCTCGACAATCATGAAATTTTAGCTTCCTGAAGCTAAAACTGCTGAAAATATGGATTAGGAAAAACTAGGTTGTTTCTGCTTGTTACTCTTTGTTTCTTTTGATGAAAGTGTGTTCCTCCCAACAAATCACTTAATACAGAGAAGAATGCAAACTCTTAATGTTAAGCGGATGGTCCTAACTGTATGGGGGACTGAGTTCCTGCTCAGCTAGGGATGGAGATTGACTTTCAGTCTACTAATTACTGAGTATGAGAGATTGTACTGCTCAAGCTGACATCATTTTATTTTCATGTGCTCTATTATTCCTGGTGTACATACGTTTGTTTTTAATCAATTTTTTTCCTCTTTTGACCTGTTCTTTTCCAGCCACCACCTACCATTATTTTATATTGTTATTTTCACAGATTCTTTGATCTAATATTCTTATTTCTGAAGACTTGGATATTTATGAAGGAAGTTTTTACTAATAATAATACATTAATCCATGTTTGAGCTTTTTCTTTTATAAGATGTATTTGTTTAACTATTTACTTAGACAGCCTGCTAATGAATTACTGAAGTTCTATTTTAGTTTATCCTAAATATTGTTTCACAATCTAATTTTTATTTTGTTTCTACTTCACTTTCTTTGATTCTTCTATTAACTTTTCAAATCAATATACAATACTTTAAATTTACAACAGAATAAAACTGAGTGACAGCAAGATGAGTACCACATACGTATACTGTGCTCTAAAAAGTCAAATAACCACATAGCTTTATTTCATAGAATAATTACACTATAAAGTAATATTCTGTCAACAGAAGGGATAAAAATAGTCCATTTATAAGTCCAAATGATCATTTGCCTAGGGCCCATTTTGTAAGGTCTTAAAATATAAAAACAAATCTTTTTTTTTTTTTTTTTTTTTTTTTTTTTTTTTTTTTTTTTTTTTTTTGAGACGGAGTCTTGCTCTGTCTCCCAGGTTGGAGTGCAGTGGCGCAATCTCGGCTCACTGCAAGCTCCGCCTCCCGGGTTCACGCCATTCTCCTGCCTCAGCCTCCCAAGTAGCTGGGACTACAGGCGCCCGCCAACACGCCCGGCTAATTTTTTGTATTTTTAGTAGAAACGGGGTTTCACCGTGTTAGCCAAGATGGTCTCGATCTCCTGACCTCGTGATCCACCCGTCTCGGCCTCCCAAAGTGCTAGGATTACAGGCGTGAGCCACCGCGCCCGGCCATAAAAACAAATCTTTTAATATCTTTCTGAAAACCAAAACTAGTATATAAGTTAATTACTCATTTATATAGGCATTTGAACACATCTAAAAGCTCAAAACATAAGACAGAAATAAATGGCTTTTATCGTGTCATAAAGATAGAATTATTTTACTGCTTTACTTAGTCGCTACTAAAATGAATTTCTCTATTATGTCATAAACTGGGCCAAGACACCATTATGGTGTATATATATATATATATATATATATATGAATGAGCTGCCATTTTAAATTAATTCTCCTACAGAGAATGCCTCAGAAATTTGTGGGAAATCCTTGAAGAATCAAACCATTTTAAAAATAAAAAATAATGAATAGGGACTTAATCCTTTAAGCAAAATTGAAGTTGTAGAAATTGCAGGGATTTTTTTCTGACTCAATTTTTTTCTTTTCTTTTCTTTTCTTTTTTTTGAGACCGAGTTTCACTCTTGTTGCCCAGGCTGGAGTGCAATGGCTCTATTTCGGCTCACTGCAACCTCCGCCTCCCGGGTTCAAGCGATTCTCCTGCCTCAGCCTCCCAAGTAGCTGGGATTACAGGCATGGACCACCATGTCCAGCCGATTTTGTATTTTTAGTAGAGACGAGGTTTCTCCATGTTGCCCAGGCTAGTCTCAAACTCCCAACCTCAGGTGATCCGCCCACCTCAGCCTCCCCAAGTGCTGGGATTACAGGCGTGAGCCACAGCGCCCGGCCTGACCAAAATATTTTAAGAGACTTTTTGATTTGAGAAATTATATTATTAGGAATTGCTGCATTTATTTTAAAATAGTAAATAAAATTGAGATATTTATTTAGAAGAAAATATCCTTTCTATATATTTCTGAAAAATGAACTGACAGATGCTGCTGGGCATATGAACTTAGGGTTTACATGAATCTAAAAGGCAAATACCTCCAACTGTTCTAAAAACATGGTTCTGAAAACATTTTACCATAAATTGTATTTGTCTGTCAAAGTCCAGCAAACAGAACAAGACATAACTTAAGCCAAATTAAGCCTTTAAATAAGATCCCATGGACATCCGAACACAGGATATTGCTGAAGTAAAGGATTCAGTGTAACATGCCATCTCCCCATTTGCTCCTTCTCAACCCTCATGGAATTTAATCTGGTTAGTTGGCAATTCCCCATATATATGTATACATAATCTAATTTCAGACCTCCAAGGCCTAATCCCTGATAATCAGAGAAGATAGACTTAAATTTTACTTCCTAAAATGACTCTGGACAGAATCATAGATTTATAAGCAGCTGTGGCCTATGCATAGAATAGAGATATAATTTATCACCAAACCAAGCTATTTTTGAGAGTGTAAAGGGGCTCAGTATAGTTACTGTATTAGTTACCTATTATTTCTGTACACAAATTTAGTGACTTAAAACACCACAAATGTATTATCTTACAGTTCTAGAGGTCAGAAGTCCAAAACGAGTTTCACTAGGCCAAAGTTAAGGTGCCTGGAAGACTAGCTTCTTCTGAAGCCTGTAAAGGGAGAAACTGTTCTCTTGCCTTTTTCAGCTTCTAGAGGCTATCTGCTTATCTAGGCTCATGGCTTCTTCTCATATCACTCCAACCTCATGCGTCTACTATCACATTCCATTATCACATCTCCCTCTACTAACTCTGATCTGCCTGCCCCTTTTCGTAAGTACTCTTGTGATTACATTGGGCCCACCTAGTTAATCCTGGATAATCTCCCCATCTCAAGACCCTAAATTAATCACATCTGTACTTTCCCTTATACTATGTAAGGAACAAATTTATAGGTTCCAGGCATTAAGATGTGGACATCTTTGAAGGACATTACTCAGCCGATCACAGTTAACATAGGCAAGAGGTATAAACTAGGATTATAAACTGGGACTATCCCAACATGACTGAAACATTAGGTCACCCCTTCAAATGAGAGATCAGAAGAGATATCAGCAAGATGGTAAAGATTTTAGCCTTTGCACCCCTACAAAAAAAAAAAAAAAAAAAAACATTAGACAGCTATTCATGAAGAAAAATAGCTCTGGGGATGCTCAGGAGCCCAGTTAAGAAGCTGCAGCAACACAGTGGAGTAAAATACCTGAGAAAAAAGGCACAAAATGGGTAGGAAAAACAGTTTCACTTTGCCTGTATCATCCCATCTCTGTGGATGATACACTGAGAGGAAACTCCCAGGCCACGAGTCCTCCTCCCAGGGAAAGGGAGAGTAAGGGGAACAACCAGTTTCCCTAGACTTTTGGGGAACTGCCTGCAGGACCCACTGTGTTTCACCCCACCCAGCCTTCACCACTGAGGACCTCAGTAGCCCTCACAACTGCTGCAGAGTCCCTACAGTTTTCACCACGAGGATCCACAATATTTGTTGTAATGAATCTCAGTGGCCTGCTTCACAGAAGATCCTGGCAGCTTTTGCCACCAAGGGCTTACAGTTGTTTGTCTTTGCAGACTCCAGCTGCCTGAGCTGCCACACCACTCACCCTGCCAGAGCTGCCCCCACTTCTGCATGTGTGCCCACCGCCAACCCCTGCAGCTGCATGTGTGCATGATGCCAGCCCCAGCCTCCAAAGCTTCGCATGCACATGCATCTGGCCCGCACAGCCACGCATGCACTGCACTTGGACCAGCACAATGACTGAACTAAAAATGCAATAGAGAGCTTCAACAGTAGGCTCAATCGAGCAGAAGAAAGAATCAGCAAACTCAAAGACAGGACACTTAAAATTACTCAGAGGGAAAAAAAGAAAAAAGAATGAAAAGTAATGAAGTAACCTTATAGGATTTACGTGACACCATCAAGGGAGCTAACATACACATCATGGGAGTTCCAAAAAAAAAGAAAGGAGGAAGGGACAGAAAGCTTATTTAAAGAAAATAATGGCTGAAAACTTCCCAAATCTGAGGAGAGATATAGACATCCAGGAACATGAAGCTGAAAGCATCCCAAACAGATTCAACCCATGAAGGCTTCAGTGAGACACATTATAATCAAACTGTCAAAAATAAAATATAAATAACTTCGAAAACAAGAGAAAACAGATTTGTTACATATGAGGGAACTCCTATAAGACCATCCGGGAATTTCTCAGCAAAAACCTTGAAAGTCAGGAGAGTGGGATAATATATACAAAGTGCAGAAAGAAAAAACCTGACAACCAAGAACACTCTACCCACAAATCTGCCCTTCAGAAATGAGGGAGAGATAAACACTTTCCCAGACAAACAAAAGCTGAAGGAGTTCGTTGCCACTAGATTTGCCTTACAAGAAATGCTAAAAGGAGTTCCACAAGCTAAAACAAAAGAATTTTAATAATATAGGAAGCATGTGAAAACATAAAACTCATCAGTAAAGGTAAATATATAGTCAAATTCCAATTACTCTAATATTGTAATGAGGGTGTGTAAATCACTTATAACTCAAGTACAAAGGTTAAAAGACAAAATATTAAAAAGAGCTGTAACTACAATAATTTGTTAATGAATATACAATATGAAATTATGTAAATTGTGACATCAAAAACAAAATGTGGGTGAGTAAATGTGCAGAGCTCTTGCATGTAATTGAAGTTAAGTTGTTATCTCAAAATAGAATAATATAATTATAAGGTGTTTTATGTAAGCCTTATGATAACCACAAAACAAAAACCTATAGTAGATACACAAAAGACAAAGAGAAAGGAATCAAAGCTTACCGGTATAGAAAAGTATCAAATCACAAAGGAAGATAGCAGAGATGAAGAAGGGAAAAAGAATACACAAAACATGCAGAAAAACAACAAAATGTCAGTAGTAAGTCCTTACCTATCAATAATGACTTTAAATGTAATGAGGGTTCAGAGACAGAATAGACAGGACGCAATAACTATTGCCAGCTTTTCCCCACATTCTTGCTCAATGCCATTTCCAAGTCCTGGAATGTTCTCCCTCTTCCAATCCATAATACCATCTCTGCTATTTGAAATACTTTGTATTGTTCAAGACCCATTCCTAAAGGCCCCTCCACCATGAAAAATACCCAGCTCAGAGTAATTTCTCCATTCTCTGCTTTCTTTTCAGCATAGATTTATATAATCTCTTACTATACTTACCACAAACTGCTCAATTTAATGTAAATATATTTGTGAATTTGTCTTTTCTCCCCTACCAGAAATAAGCTCTGATTATTAAGGCAGATCTAGTGGCATTACTTTTAATGGTGAAAACTGCAATTACTTTTGAACTAACCTAATAATGGGAACATACTCTAGGCCAAAAGATAGCTGCAAGCATTTAACACCTGCAATGAAAACATGTCTGCAACCATTTTTAGGCCAATATCTGTTAGTGCAGCCTCTCCAAGCCAAATTCCTATCAGCTTATCATGCCAGCCAGCCAAATGCAGGAGTCACTTGACACACTGGACAACTGAAGAGAACTTTCTACATCCTAAAAAGAACAATATTTCACTAGAAACTTCCTTCAGACTGGTTTAAATCCAACATTTTGATGCACCTATGTCTATTAACCAAGATGATTTTTATCAATAGGATGCTGCCACCCACATCTGCTTATCCTGGTTATTCATTACAGAAACAAAAAATCACTTCGGATAGTGTTTAACTGTAAACTAAGCACGTTTAGATGTTCATCAACAATTAAAACTCAGCAGCATTGTTTCTGTATTTTTTTAATTAATAGCAGAAGATGATAACACTGAAGTATTTTTTATCAAGGGAAAAATACACACTGCTAGAATCCCATTTAGTCTGTTATTTCTCTAGAAATTGTATGTAATAGTGGGGTGATATTGAAATCCACAAGAAGTTATGTTTATTTAGTGGACCCTAACCAAGAAAGTTGATATACTGAAACAACGGCCCTCAGTGCATTTGCTTCACCAGAAGCCCCCATAGCACAGACTCCCAGTACTTTTCAGCATGATTTTAGTGTAGCAGAAACTGAGAGAGAGAGAATAGTAGACAATGTAGAATTCCTTGTTAGGCAAAAACCTTGGAAGTCATTCTGACCACTTTTTTTTTCTTTCATTATTAGTCCTACGTTCATTCACAACCCAGGGAAGGAAAGGCCAAAAATAGCCACCAAACCATTGTGAAGCAGCTGTCTTTGGTGCATGAAGGCAAGCAGACATTTGGAAGTCCAAGTTTAGATAGTAAACAGAGGCTATATTGGAACAGTAATCATGCTAATTAATCATCATTTTGTTAGCAAATGTGCTGCACTTTGTATTTTCAAAGCATTGTATCATCATTAATTAATCAGCTGTAATCACTATTGCAGTGGCAAATCAAATTATGTACAAGACTTGAAAAGAAATTGTTGCATATGGAGTGCACTTAAAAAGTGCAAGTCTTTTTCTTTCTGTTATTTTTTTTTATTTATTTGTTTGTTTCTCCATCGAACAGGCTGTGCCATATTCTCTTTCACTTTTCTGCCCTAGCTTATGCTGTTCCTTCTACCTAGATCACAGATAACTCCTGTTCCTTTGTTAGATATCATCATAAGCAACACTTTTTCCTAGAGACAGTTCTCCAGTCCTGCTAAGCTATTTTAGAGACTCCTATAGTCCTTTTTCATAGAAACTTTTACCCTCTGTTAAATTGCCTGTCTAGTTGTTTGTTACTCATGCTAGGCTGCAGGTTTTGTGAGGAAGAGGCCACAGATGACATGTTCATCATTGCATCCCCGGCATGGTGCCTGACACTTGGTAGTCACCCAAAACGTGTGTTTTTTAAATGGAAAAAAAAAGAATCCTCCATGAGAGAGAGCTAATAAAAGGCAGTTATTGTTAACATGAGATCTCAGTACAAATCAATCTACTCAGCACTCCAGATGCTCTATCTCATTTAATGCTCACTGTGTTCCTTTGAGGTAGGTACCATATAGGTAATTGAAGTGACAGAGAGTAAATCATTTGCCCATGATCACACTGAAAGTAAATAACGAAATTGAAGCTGCATCATAGATTTCTCTGATTTCAACCCTACATGTCTATGAAAGTGATGAACAAGAAAATAGCAGGCCCTAAATCCAGAAACTAATCTGACACAACCAGGTCTCAGTGTTACCACAAACTGGACCAATGCTAATGGGTAGGCCATATTGTTCCTCTGTTGAACATTAGCAATCTCACAAAACAGCAGCATGAGACAAAGCCACTCTGAGACCATGATAAAGTGAAACAAAATATTAATAAGTCCACTTCATTATTTTATCTAAGCACACATCAAAATAAGGCCACTGTAGAAACCCCACAAAATACCAAACATCTCTTTCTCCTAGCTAATATGAGTCCCTGTTGCTTCTTTACTAATTATAGCTTTACCCTTGCTCTAATCGGCTGATATGGTTTGGATCTTTGTTCTCACCCAAATTTCATGTTTAATTGTAATCCCTCGCCATGCTAGAGGTGGGGCCTAGTGGAAGGTGTGTAGATCATAGGGGTGGAGGCTTCATGGCTAGGTGCTGTTTTCCTGATAGCGAGTTCTCGTGAGATCTGGTCATTTAAAATTGTGTGAAACCTCCCAGACACAACTCTCTCTCACTTGCTCCTGCTTTCACCATGTGACATGCCTGATCCCCTGTTGCCTTCCACCATAATTACAAGCTTACTAAGGCCTCCCTAGAAGCCCAGTGGATGCCAGCACCATGCTTCTGGTAAAGCCTGCAGAACTGTGAGCCAATTAAACCTCTTTTCTTTATAAATTACCAAGTCTCAGATACTTCTCTTTTTTTGAGACAGAGTCTTGCTCTGTTGCCCAGGCTAGAGTGCAGTGGCACAACATGTGAGTGCAGTGGCTCACTGCAGCCTCTGCCTCCAGGGCTCAAGTGATTCTCCTGCCTCAGCCTCTCGAGTAGCTGGGACTACAGGCATGTGCCACCACACCGGGCTAATTTTTTTTGTATTTTTAGTAGAGACTGGGTTTCACCATATTGGCCAGGATGGTCTCAAACTCCTGACCTCAAGTGATCCGCCCACCTCGGCCTCCCAAAGTGCTGGGATTACAGGTGTGAGCCACCACGCCCAGCCTTCAGATATTTCTTTACAGCAATGCAAGAATGGTCTAATACACCTGCCTTCTTTATAAATAAGGTTTATTGAGATACCCAATCATAGAATTTCCTTCACTTCCTGACAGCAGTTATGCAGAATAAATTGTTTCCCTAGACTCTTTTCAAAATCACCCATTCAAAGCCCCAATTCTTTAATACACCTTTCTTAACATCCTCTTACTGAAACAGTTCCCATGGCATGATTTTTGTCTTGCTGCAGTGAGAAATAAACTCAACTTTTTCAGCTACAGGTGGGTTTCTGGCTAGAGGGTATTGACATTGGGTTAATACAAAAGCACCTATTAGGCTGGAGAAAGAAAACGTGAGAACTTTTAATTATAAATTTTTGTTTTGAAAAATAAGAAAAATAATCTTAACCAATATTTAATACAGTATATACACATGGTTCCCTTTCTTCATCCTTCCCTCTGTGAGATGGCCACATGACAAATTAGGTACAGAACATAACTAGAGGGTCACACAAGGACAAATACTGTACAATTCCACTTACATGCAATATCTAGCAGACAAAATCATAGAAACAGAAAGTTGAATGGTGGTTTCCTGTGACTGAGGGGAGGGAAAAATAAGCAGTTGTTTGATGGGTATAGAGTTTCAGTTTTACAAGATCAAAATGTCCTACAGAACCGTTATACAACAAATGAATATATAGTTCATACCACTGAACTGTGCACTTTGAATGATTAAGATAATATATTTTATATTATGTGTTTTCTGTCATGATTTAAAAAAAAAAAAACTAGAGGGAAGAGTGAGTGTTCTACTGGAGGATTTGACATGGCAGCCATAGTCTTTAGTTCACTTCCTGGACACTGCAACAAACTGCAGGTGACATTGTCCCCAGCAACAAAGTTTGTATCTTATGTAATTAGTCACTGATAATATACCTTAGTAACTAAAACTTGAACCATGTTATGAGGGTACTGGTACTATTTATTAAACCATGGTAACTGAAATTCATTTGACACTTTGTCTCTCATTTATGTTTTTCTCGAAGAATATAATGGTATATGCCATGTTAAAAAAATAGATGAGTAGGACAAAATCCCTCACTTCAACAAGTTTATAGTTTAATGGGTGTCAACAAAATACATAAATTCTGTAATCTGATAAACATAATGATCAAAAATAATGTACAAGTTTATAGGTGAGGGAAATTACCCTTGGTCAAAGGATCAAAAAGATAATGAAGCTAATGGCATGGAAGACAAACATTTTCAAAGTTATTCCTGTGGTTTCATGGCTTTCTATTGACAGGATCACATTTTTACTTGGTTTTTCCTATTTCCCAGATGTTAGTTGTTTTGCTGTTTTAAATAGTGTTATGATGAATAACTTTGAAATTGCAATAACTTTGAAGTGGAATACCTAGACAAATGGGCATGGAGATTTTTAAAGCTGTTGGTGCATACTGCTGGTCTTAAAATGTTTAATGCCATTAGCTTTTATGATCTTTGTCTTCATTCCTCAATCAAAACTAATTTTACTCACCTATGAGTTTTCATAGCATCTTTGATCCTTATGTCCATTGAGTTATATTATTCTATGCATAAAAGTGTGGAAACAATACTTATAAGGTATTAGGGACCTATTTTTCTGGGGAGCCAAAATTGGGAAAATAGCATGCATTGCTTACTGAATGCCAACAATCAGAGCTGTCTCAGAGAACAAGAGTCTCTCCAAAAAATATTTTCTGAGCTTTCTAGGAATTATAATCCATGTGGAAAAATTAACCATATTGGTGAAATATTTAATAGTTTAGGAACATTTTGTACTTTGATAGCTTCAGAACAAAACCTGTTTGTGACTATTCAAACAAAGAAAATTTTTTTTAAAATGTAGTCAACTTGTGCTTGTCTTCCTTCTACCACCAAACTGGGTTCAGTGCCACTAACAGTAAGGGCTCTAGAGAAGAGTCAGGGGATAAATGGGGTAGGAGTGAATTTTGTTCATGTTTGGTATTATGTCTATATAAACATTTCATAATGCCTTTGAAACCATACACAAACAGTGAGTGATTTAAAAATTAGAATTTTGCTTATCTCAGGTATTACATACCAACATGAAGCTAGAATTACTCTGTACTTGTTTCATGCTTATTCTGCTCTATTTCAGGAGAATGTAAAAATTATATTTCATTAATATTTTTCTCCAAAAGGTTTCCAAAGCATTAGGTACAAAAATCAGATGAATATATGGACATTGCCTCAATTTTTCTGCATAGCAGGCTCACATCTGTGATTAAAAAGTAAAGAACTGGAGACTTTCCGTTTCTAGTCTGGCCTGTGAAGAACTTAGAAGTTGTCACACTTCCTAACAAGAGGCAAAAAGCTGAACAACCTGAAAAATCAACAGCACTTCTTAGAGCTGTCAGAGAAGTGAGGTCACAGGGCAAACCACTGCCCCAAACTTGAAGAGAGCAACAAGCAAATACAGAGAATTGGAATTTATCACAGCAGAAACCCCAGGGGCAGGTTAGAAAACTTCAGCCTAAACTAGTAGCAGAGCAGGAAAACTTGAACGTCTGGAGGCTGAGTGAGAACCAGCCTGAGACCTTACAATTTTAGGAGGACCCAGGCATGGGGGATCCCTCATGCTTTGTGAATTTTACCTCTGGGAACTCTACCATGTCCATGTCCTGATAGTGAATAATGGAGAAAAATCTCCCTATGCTTCTGGTGAGGGAATGAAAAAAGAATCTATCTGTTCTTTTTAACAAGTCCTGTCCTCAGGACCAGAAGCTAACCTGCTAGAGTTTTATCAGAGCCCAACCTACGCAGGGGAAGGGAAATATCCAATGCCAGCCCTCTGTAGCCATCCTGTCTAGCCTAATAGGGGAAATAGCATTGAGAAGCACTGGCGAAGTACAGGCCTACAGAAACACTGAGACCTAATCATAGGATACAGAATGCTTTTCTTCCTTCATACCTTAAACTACACCACTAAAGGCCTGGTTATTAGAGATTCTTTTACATATATACCATGTATGATTTCAACAAAAAATTATAAGGCATACAATACAGAATATAAAAATTAAAAGGCAAACAACACAGTTTAGAGAGAGAGAGCAAGCATTAGAACCAGAGTCAGCTATGACAGGTATGTTGCAATTATCCAACCAGGAATGCAAAACAACTATGATTAATATGCTAAGGGCTCTACTGGAAGAAGTACACAACATGCAAGAACAGATAGTGCAGAGAGATGGAAATTCTAAGAAAGAATCAAAAGAAAGCCTAGAGGTCAAAAACACTTACAAATGAAGAACGCCTTTGATGGACTCATTAGTAGATTGGACACAACTGAGGAAAGAACCTCTGAGCTTAAAGATATGAATAGACATTTCCAAAACTTAAAAGTGAAGAGAAAAATAAAATTGAAAAAAAAAAGAGAACAAAATATCCAAGAACTCTGGGACAACTAAAAAAGATATACCATGCACGTAATAGGAATGCCGGAAGAAAAAGACATAAAGAAAGGGGAAGAAGCAATATTTAAAGCAATAACGACTGGGAATTTCCTCCAAATTAATGTCAGACAGCAAACCACAGATCCAGAAAACTCAAAAGATCAGCGAGCAGGATAAATGCAAAAAAGCAAAACAGAAAAACAAAATAAAAACCCCTACACCGAGGCATACCATGTTCAAACTTCAGAAACAAAAAAAATTTTTTTTGGAAAGAAGGCAGAAGAAAATAAAAAGCACCTTACTTACAAAGGAACAAAGATAAGAATTACACCCAACTTCTTCCCAGAAGCCAGGCCAGCAAGAAGAGAGTGGCGTGAAATACTTAAAGTGTTGAGAGAAAAAAAGAACACCAACCTAGAATTTTGTACGCCATAAAATTATCCTCTAAAAGTGGAAGAGAAATAAAGACTTTCTCAGACAAACAAAAATTGAGCCAGTAGACTGAGAAATGTTAAAATAAGTTGTTCAGAAAGAAGGAAAATGATATAGACTAGAAACTCAGATCTACGTAAAGAAAAGAAGAGCATCAGAGACTGAATGAAGGTGAAATAAAAACTTATTTTTCTTATTCTTACTTGGTCTAACAGATAATACTTTCTTCAAAATAATAGCAACAATGCATTTGATTATATATGCTTATGTATAAATGAAATGAATAACAGCAATGATACAAAAGGAAGGGAGGAAATAATTATACATTTTTAAAAGCCCATAGAATGTACAACACCAAGAGTGAACTCTAATATAAACTATGAGCTTTGTGCATGTGTGGGGACAGGAGGTAAATGGGAACTCTACACTTTCCTCTCAATTTTGCTATGCACCTAAAACTGCTTTTAAAAATAAAGTTGGCCGGGCGCAGTGGCTCACACCTGTAATCACAGCACTTTGGGAGGCAGAGACAGGCGGATCACCTGAGGTCGGGAGTTTGAGATCAGCCTGATCAACATGGAGAAACCCCGTCTCTCCTAAAAATACAAAATTAGCTAGGTGTGGTGGCAAGTGCCTGTAATCTCAGCTACTCGGCAGGCTGAGGCAGGAGAATTGCTTGAACCCAGGAGGTGGAGGTTGCGGTGAGCCGAGATCGCACCATTGCACTCCAGCCTGGGCAACTAGAGCGAAATTCTGTCTCAAAAAAAAAAGAAAAAAAATTAAAAAACAATTTTTAAATAAATAAATATAAAGTTTAATAATTTTTTAAAGCCCAGCACACTGAGATGTACTATACACCTACACAATGAATAAAAGCAGAAAGTGACATCACCAAGTGTTGGTGGGATGCAGAGCAACAGGAACTCTCAAATTTTACTGACAGATAAATGGTATCCCTTGCAATAATGCTAAGCAGTTTTTTTACAGTTAAACATACATCTACTTGAAATAGCAACTCAACTCCTGTATCTTATCATAGAGAAATGAAAACATATTACTGTAATAAAAGAGTTGCACAAGAATGTTCATAACAAATTTATTCACAATAGCCAAAGAATGGAAACAATCTAAATGTCCATCAACAGGAGAATGAATAAACAAATTACAGTATATCAATACAAAAGAATACTATGTAGCAATAAGAATGAACTACTGATACATAGAACAACATGGATGAGTCTTATAGGCAAAATTCTGAGCAAAAGTAGCAAAATGCTAAGAAAAATAATTATCTGATACATATTAATTTTCCTAATCATATGTTATCAGGAAATTGCATATTAAAACAAGATGCGACTACATACCTATTAGAATGACTAAAATCCAAAACACTAACAACAAATGCAGGCAAGGATGTTAAAGCAACAAGAATTCTCATTCATTGCTGGTGGAATGCAAAATGGCACAGTCACTTTGGAAGACAGTTTGGCAGTTTCTTACAAAACTAAACATACTCTTACCATAAAATTCAGCATTTGCACTTCATTGTATTTACCCAAATGAACTAGAAACTTATGTCCACCCTAAAACCTTCACACAGATGTTTTTAGCAGCTTTATTCATAATTATCAAAACTTGGAAGCAGCCAAGATCTCCTTCAGTAGTAAAGAAACTGTGGTGTATTCATACAATGGAATATTAGTCAGCACTAAAAAGAAATAAGTTATCAAGGCATGAAGACATGGAAGAAACAAATGCATATTACTAAGTGAAAGAAGCCAATCTGAAAAGGGTTCATACTCCAACTATATGACATTCTTGAAAAGGCAAAACTATAGAGACAGTAAAAAAAAAAAAAATTAGTGGCTGCCAGAAGTTAGAGGGCAAAGAGGGAAGGGAAGGAAAGACAGAGCCCAGAAGTTATTTAGGGCAGCAAAACTATTCCATATGATACTACAATGGTGAACACATGTCATTAAACATTTGTCAAAAGCTGTAAAATGTACAGCACCAAGAGTAAACCGTACTGTAAACTAGTGACTTTTGGTAATAATGTGTCAATGTAGGCTCATTGATTGGAACAAATGTACCACCTTGGTGCCAGATGTTGACAGCAGGGGAGGTTGTGGATGTGTGGGGACAGGAGGTATATGGGAATTCCCTGTACTTTTTGCTCAATTTTGCTGTGAATCTAAAACTTCTCTGTATTAAAAAAAAAAGTAAATAATTGAATGTTTTTTTTTCTGAAAAGAGTGGCTGTGAATCTAGTAGACATTCACAGTATAATGTAAAAAAGAAGAGAAAAGATAGAGTTCAGTGAATACCTATGATGCAAGAATAGAGAGTTTTAGTTCACTAGCTAGTGGGATGTATAAGAAAATATCCCTAAGGTGTCTATAAATGTAGAGATTGACATTTTGAAAAACCAGCAAAAACTTTGTGGGACTTCACTCATAAATGGAATGTCAACATAAATTGGCACAATTTATATAGCTAGCACAGAAAGGAGAATTTTGTCACTGAATTTATGAAAAACCTGAAGGATAAATATTTTATTTTCAAGAGAATTTTTAAGGATATTATAAACTGAATAAAATATCATGTTGCTACTACTATAAGAACAAGTTTATCTCCATTATCAGTGACAACTTTCAGAGGACTACAAATCCAGTGTCGCTTGGGGCTCTGTAGTTTCTAGTTCCTTTGGAAGAACTATAATACAGATATTTTCAGCAAACAGACAGTACCACAAATCAGCCAGCCTATTTTAACATGTCCTTGTCCAATCAAAGTAAATGATGAATTAACAACAAACATCAACACTGTTAATGTTTATTGGTTATTTAAAATATCATAATAAACTAAGTAACACAACCAGTTTGACACTCACTTTTTAGATAAGTTTTGTTCATCTGTATTTACTTTTGTTTATGTTTCTTTATTTCCCCATGTTAGTTAATTAACACATATATACATAGACGTCTACACTTTCTCCTCCCAGAATTTGCAGCTTAAAATGTATAAAAGTCATTTTCTTTTGATTGTTAATATGCTATTTGTTCCAAAATCTGTTAATGCTCTCATTTCTTCTGGCAATGTGTTAATTGCTAACAAAAATAAGGTTTTGTTTACATAGTCATTACATCTACAAACACTTAGAAAATTTTGTTTGTCTCTTAAGAAAAGTAACAGTACAAATGAAATGGTCACTCACCAATTAAAGATGGTAGCTGACAACCATAAAACACATTATTCTGTTTCTTGCCTCTGTATTTGCTACTTTACATTAAATTCTAAATTTAATAAAATATTTCATTTATCTCTCTCTCCAATGTCACCAAAATTTTCCCCCAATATCTGAGAGACTAAAATGCAACCTTACTTGCCTGAGTCCTTATCCTAAGTAGTCACTGTTCAGTAAGCAGGCAGCATGTGTCCCTACAGGCACACGATTCAAACCAAGAAATAGAAAAGTCTTGAAAAAACTTTCACATTCAAAAGCGGCACCTTTGTTGATCTCCGAGAGCTCTGGTACAGTTACTCAGCTTGTTGTCAGTTTTTGTCACTAAAATACTGCCACCTTCAGGAAGAAATGTAGGAATCTGCAATTGCATTAGTGAGGGAATCTGACTGAGAACCCTTAAATCCAAATTCCACACGGCCCTTTATTAAAGCATAGCTATAATGTATCCTAAGTTATTTTTTCTATATAACTAAATATTAGTAATCTATTTTAGTAGATTTTTTCCTTAATAGCTTTTTTTTTCTGAATAGCTAGACATTACAGTGAAAAGCTGCCCAGAAATAACAAATGAAGATAATTCACTATTATAGATAGAAGTAAAACTTCTTCAGTAAGACCAGGGATTCTCAGGTATTAAATTACAAAACATGAAGAACAAGTTACAAAATATTTTCTATACTCAAATAATGAAATATATATATAGAAAATATTGGTACACTGTTTTAAGAAATAATTCCATGACCCATTTATACATTTTACAAGAAATATATCTCTTTAAATCCTCTTTGAGGATGCTAAAATAGGATTTTCCCCCTTTACCTTCTAGGTCCTCTTTCATTTATCAGTTAACATAAAAATTAAAAGTAACTTTGTGCCAGCTTTCTAGTGTTTGAATTGAATATTTCAGTTTACATCAAGAATGTTCTCGTTCTCTCTCTTTATTTCTCCTGCTTTAAAAAAAATTTCTAGAAGTTCAGCTCTCTATTTCATAATCTGCTCTTGGTCTAATGTTATTTCATTTCCTTTCACTTATTCTTTCCCTTATCTTCTTTTCTATCTTCTTCTCCTCTTCATTGGTTTATTTTTACTTAATTTAGAAAGTCCATTGTAATTAGCCAATTTCTTTTATGTCCTATAAGCTATATATACAGAGCCCTCTTTCTGTTTTCCCTTTATTCAAAATCCATTCCCTATTCAGACAATGCCAACAAGTACTTTTCATAAAGTTTTTTTTTTTAAATGTATGATTATTGTGAAATGTCACAAATATTTTACAAAACACTAATTATAGAGTCTGACTGGAAAGGACACATACACAAAGCCTTCTCTTATTTTAATCCTCAAAGCAGTTTGTCAGATCGCCCCAGGTTAATTTCAAAATTGAACAAATTAAAATTTCAATGTGATAACTTTGGGAAGAAGGAGGAACTTTACAAAATAATTTTGATATTCCCCTAAAGGAATTGAGTGAAGACAATAACCACTACAAATCAAGTTTCTGGAAAAAGAAGATTATTAAAAGAGGAGGTATACTATCAGAGATTAATAATACTTAAAACTATGTGAAATCAGTGTCTGAAAACAAGAACAGATGAACGGAGTGCAAAAGGACCCTAGTATAGATAAGAATTTAGCAAGCGTTAAAGTGAGGGCAGATTGCTTATTTTTAAAATGATGTTAGAACAATTGGTTAACTATTTGAAAAAAAAATTAGAACTTCTACTTCATAAATACACCAAAATGAAATAAATCCAGAAAAAGTAGAGTGAGCCATTTGAAAATTAAGGTCTATTTTAAAACACAAATGAATACTTATTTGATTACAACATAGACAAGGAAGAATCAATAAAAAGATTGATAAGTGGATTAACCTAAAAATTAAAAGCATCTCTGTTTAAAACATCATAAATATAATTAAAAGGCAAATGGTAACTTGGAAAAAATATTTTGGACATTAATGGCAGCTAAACGTTTAATATCTTTACATTAGAAGACATCTTACAAATAATAAGATAAATACCTATACAGCAGAAAATGAGCAATAACCATGAGCAGACCACTCAAAAGAAACATTCTTGTCTCATTAACATATTTTTTAATGTTCAATCTCAATCAAAAATGCAAATTAAAACAGCAAGTTTTGCTTTTAAAATTGATGAATATTTTTAAAATTTTAATACCTGGTTTCACCAAGGGTATTGCAAAAATAGCGTTGCCATACAAACTTTTGGGATGACAACTGACAATGTATATCCATAGTCAATCCCCTTACCCTTCACCCAGCAGTTTCTTAGGACACAGTCCTGTATGTTTAAGGAAAATAATCAAGATGTAAAAAGAAATCTGTATATGAGAATAATCACAGTGGAGATTGGTAAAATGAATAATGGCACATATATATAATGGAATACTATTATTTATATTCAGTTTAAAAAATAATTACATGGGAAAATATTCATATATTTACTAAGTGATTAAACAACTATTAAACTATATTATGTAATGATCATAATGTGTGCTTAAATACACAGAAGAAACTGAAAAATTGTTAAAATAACAAACAAATTTTTTATTTTTCCTGAGCGGTAAGACCATGGTTAATTTCTTTACTTTATTTGAATTTTTTTTTTTTTTGGTTTTTTCAAATGTTCTACAACAATATGACGTTTTAAACAAAAAAAAAAAGGCTTGTTTTAAACCAGTGAAGACCCTCATTGCAATTCCATTTATTATGAAATATACATTTCAGGCCATGTATATTAATAGAAAAACAGAAATGTCATATGTAACATACATTTTTAAAAAAACGATTCCTTTGTCCACACCCATAGAATGTACAACACCAGGAATGCACCCTAATATAAATTACCGGACTTTGGGTGATACAATGTGTCAGTGTAGGTTCATTGATTGGAACAAATGTACCAGTTTGGTGTGGGATGATGATAGTGAGGGAGACTGTGCCTGTGGGAACAGGGAACTCTCTGTACTTTCTGCTAAATTTTTCTGCGAATGTAAAACTGCTCTAAAAAATACAGTAAAAAAAAACATGATTCCCAGCATGCAAACTGGATGCAAAGTAAATCTGCCACTGCTTAGCACAGAAATATAAAATCAATGCTGATTTAGTGAGGAAGGCTTTGAGGTATGCTGAACAGGTGTCTAATAAAATTTTTTGTCTAATAAATTTTTAGATATCAATTGCTTTATGCAAATCTATATCTCACGTAATGAGAATAAAATTAATATATAATATTTTCTCATTTGCCTTCTTATCCACATAGGTAGAAGGAGGTGTCCTATACCAGCTCTGTCCAATATAAAATATGAATCACATATATAATTTTATTTTACTATTTTTATTTTATTTTATTTTTGAGACAGGGTCTCACTCCATCCCCAGACTGGAGTGCAGTGGCATGATCACGGCTTACTGCAGCCTCTACCTCCCAAACTCAAGTGATCCGCTCACCTCAGCCTCCCAAAGTGCTGGGCCAGGCACCACACCCAGCCTCTCACACATAATTTTAAATTATCTGGTAGCCACCATTTTAAAAAAGTAAAAGGAAATGTGCAAAATTAATTTTAATAACATTTTATTTAACCCAATATATCCAATTACCATTTCAAAATATAATCAGTATAAAGATTATTGAGACATTTTATCCATTTTATCATATTAAGTCATTGAAATCTGATGTGAATTTAACATGTGCAGCACATCTCAATTTGGTTGCTAAATTTTCACTGGAAGTACTAGATCAGTAGTTAGATTTCATAAAATTTACTGTTGAAAAAGTAGATTAACATACCCAAGTTTTTCCAAACATAATTGTTTTAATGACTAATTGAGAATCTGTTTTAAAATTTAAATTATAATTCAAATTCAAGTTTCTCAGTTGCACTAGCACATGTATCTAGATGCCAATTTGTTAGACATATCTCCTCTTGGAAGGGGTTAATAGTGAAATATTGTCACCGGACATGCTACTTTAGGGGAATAGGCCTGAATACACCTAGTACTCAGCAAGTTCAAATCTAAATTTTAATCATGTTAAAAGAATGTAAATTGTGTATCCTTACCTACTTTCTTGGCCTTCTTTAATATCACTGAGTCACATATCTGTTAAGTTATTCTTAGCAAATTCATCTGCAAAAAGGGAAGTCATTTCCTACACTGAAAATGAGGTATTGCTCCCAGTAATCAATTGGCTGCATAATTTCACTTCCCCTTGCTGGATTAAGGGATGATTCTGCCACTATACAATTTCTAATAGTAAAGACTAAGAGTGTGAAAAGTGAAAAAAATACAGGCATATTGCTATTTATAGTAGATTGATTTGTGACCTCACAGGCAACAGAACTTCCTCACACATTTAAGAAGTCTTGCATGACCCAAAGGAGTGAAACTAATGAACTGTCCAAATTTCAGCTGTGTTTTGCAGCTTGCCATACAAATTGGACAAGCCCTTTACTATTAGAAGCCATTACTCTGGTGGCATTCATGGCTGTCATATTTTAAATTCATCACAAACTGGACTCAAATTCTCATACACTGGTATGGAAAGTTGTTTCCTGTACTAGCAATGCAATAGCTAAAATAGAACACACACAAACATGGCTTCCAATGATGATAGCTGTTTGGAAAAATAATAACGTATCATGACGAATGTCCCTTTCCTTCCTCAGAATAAATGTATTCCCCCAAATGTATTTCTTCACTTGGTAACATAAGTAAAAAAGCAAAACCAGCTAGGATGTGATCTGCGATAAACTAAGAGTGTACATGAACCACTAATTCCAATGTGTCAGTCAATCAGTCATCAAAAAACTGTAATTGTACTGCCTGCCATGCACTTCAACCATCCTCAGGATACATACATAAATAATACGGTTCCTAATTAGGGAGGTTAGATTTGTAGACAGCAGAAGACAAGTAACAACATAAGGTAGCATGTAGTCAAGTAGCAAGTGAGTGACCCAGCTAACAACTGTTGTAGGACTAGAGCACTGGTTCTCAAAGCGTCTGTGGAGGTCCTCGAGACTCAGGGGTTCTGTGAGGTTAGAACTATTTTAAAGTACTAAGGTGATATTTGCCTTTTTCACTTTGGCAGTGTTTTCACTGATGCTGGGTGAAACTGTGGTGGTCTTGGCACAAAGCAAGGAAGTGGCATCAAATTGTAGCAAAAAAAAAAAAGTCAGTTTCACTCAAGAATGTACTGCATAAAGCTGTAAAAAAAAAGATATTATTTGACTAAATTTATTAAATCCTGACCCTCTAGGGTATGTCTTTTTAATATTTTGTGGGACAAAATAGAAATGATACGTAAAGTGCTTCTATTACACACAGATGTACGAGGGCTGTCTAGGAGAAGCACTAGTGCAATTGAGTTTCAAGTTGAACTAGTCACTTTTTTCATAGAATAGCATTTTTATTTGAAAGAACAACCGACTGACAAGACAAATTGTGGTTATTCAGACTCGAATATTTGGCAGATTTTTTTTCTCAGAAATAAACAAAGTGAACCTGTCACTTCTAGGAAAACAATCGACAAGATTTTTTTTTAACCAATGATAAAATTATTTGAACT
This sequence comes from Pan troglodytes, assembly GCF_028858775.2. Lineage (NCBI taxonomy): Eukaryota > Metazoa > Chordata > Mammalia > Primates > Hominidae > Pan > Pan troglodytes. The sequence continues at coordinate 110,771,652 of NC_086015.1, forward strand.
TACAAGTAAAAATTAAAATATTGGAAAATTCATATCCTAATATGTAAAATATTTCCTGATGAAATACAACTAATGAATATGATATTTTTGATATTGTACAATGAAATAGACATTTGGAAGAGCTGCATAATTCAGTGAAGGAATAATTTCCCAGTGACCATTACCTGCTGTTTGTTACAAATCACTCACTGTATTATGCTTTGCGTACAACATCCAAGCAATAGACCAGTGGGTTTTAATGTAACAGAATATGAAAAGTTTATTGATATGGACTTAAATTCCCCATTGCAATTAACTTTTTTGAAATTATCATTTGAAGGATTTTGTAGTAGTATTAAAGACTATCCACAATTATCTGAAAACACTCCTTTCTTCAATGATGTTTCTCTTTGGGGACAGATTTTCTTATGAACTTAACCTACACAACATGACACAATAGATGAAAATGCAGAAGCCAATATGAGAATCCAGCTGCTAGATATTAAAGAGACTTCCAAAATATAAAATAACATTTTTGTCAAATTTTTGTTTGGGAAAACACTTATTCTTTTATTAAAATGTGTTACTTATGTTAATACGTAATGGCCTTGTCATTATTATAAATTAAGTAACTCAAGTAACATATTTTAAACATTTCTTCAATTTTAATTTCTAATACAGTAGTATCAATAGATGCAATCCTCATAAACTTACATAAACAAAAGCTTTGTGGGGCTTTAAGAGGAAAATATTTGAGAATCACTGGACTAGAGAAAGAGCAGCCATCAGGAGAAGTTAGAGAAACTGTTCTCTGGGACCTGCTATTTGATAATCTCCAAACACACCCTTCCTCCTCCAGCGCTTTATGACCCAGACTGAATGGTGTTGATTATTTAGAGTTGGCCAATTTACACTAGTGTTCTTCAGGTAACATTTATATTTGTGGAAATGCAATATAAAATCCTGAAATGCAGCACAACTCCTTCATAATCACAGACCTTCTATTAAGTGGCAGAACTAATAACACATAGAATAAATATACGAGATTTTGCCATGTATCAGTGGTTCTTTTTCATGTCCAAAGCCTCCCTTTTAACATTTATTATTATCATTTTCCAACCCTTCCATGGACCTAATATAATTAAAGATATTGTCTAGCAAACAAACTACATTTATTAACAGTAAATTTATTTTCCTACTTTGGATTGACTTTATGCAATGCCAGGCAAAGCAAAAACAATAGAATTTTCTGCAGTAATCACACAATATCTGTTTAGATTTTTGAAAATTTAAGCTAGGTTGTAGATTCCTCCCCACCCCATCATCACTTCCAAAAAGCACTTGGGATATAGAAACTCGAGGTTGAGATCCTCTGTGGCCTGTAGGTTTTGGTTTTGTTTGAATTTAGCTTTTGGTTTTTGGTCACTCAAATCATGACAGAAATAAGTTTTCCCATTTTTGCTCAGTGATCAGATACCTGAGAATCCAAGGTTTGAATCCCTTATACGGATACACGCAGTTTTAGGGTTTGCAGTGAGACAATGAAAAAGCCTGGGCTCTAAAATCAGAAAATGGCCTTCCAGTTAATAGCTGTGTAAATGTAGGCACGTCGATCAAGTTCACTGAACCTTAGTTTCCTTATATGTAAAATAGAGCTAATCATATCTACCTTGCTTAGCTGGTGTGTGGCACAGGAAATGATAGACATTATTATTCAGCAAATAAACCAAGTTGTGCTATAAATCCATAGACTGCTTTCAATATTGAAATTATTTCATATTTTTGCCAATTTGTGGCAAAAAAATGTAAAAGACACTTTTGTGATTTGTCCTTGGTACAGTTTTGCTCCTTTAAACGTTGACTAAAACGTGCCCATGCTCAGTGTGCAGGTCCTTCAACACATTTGAAGGTGAACAGTGCTGGTCCCTGACAAACTTAAAAATTGTTCAGGTTTATCTTTAGGCACAAAGAATAATCTGTGTTCTCAAATGCCATAGTGACCTCTATCCCACGGTTCAACAGCTGTAGGGCTATCCATAGAAGCAGCTGGGCCTCTGGTTTCTCTTAGTATCATGAACCCAATATGGAAATCCTCCCCCTCAGATTTACTCACATTACTTCCCTGACCTAGACCACAAGTTAGTCCTTTCCTTCCTCTAATTCCTCCTCTCCCCTCTCAGATACAGATTTTATACTTTCCTACAAATGTTCTATGACTTTAATTAGTATTCATCATTAATTTGAAGAGAGTGTATATTCTGACATCATGATATGAACTTTCCATGTTAATGAAATTTCTGACAATTTAGTGTGCTATTGAAATTCTTCCCTTCTCTAGTGGTTATGGTTGCATTTCTAAAATCTGTTATGATGTTGGAAAAATTACATTAAAAGTAGATATCATCAATGTTTTGTTCATTATTGTAATAAAATGAAAACATCTTAGTGTTGTGTTATAAATCCTATAATTAGTCTGTAATCCTTCCCTCCCTTCCAAAGGTATTTCAGGGATTAGAGTTTTTAATTGTGCATGAGATTCATAAAGTAGGGGCACAGCCTTGTTACTACTATTACACATTTTTTTTTTCATTTGGATAATTTAGCCGTTATCACTTCAAAAAGCTATTCAGAGATGACTATAATAGCTAGTCTCTACATTTTTACATTGGATTTTTCTTTCTTCCAAAAAAATTACTGCTCCACAAACCCCAAATATATTTTTAATTTAGGGAAAAAGTGCTCATATCTGAGAAAATGTGGATTTGGAGAATATATAGAACCTTTCCTCGGGAATTCCGAAAACTCAAGCGCTCTGGCTTACCAAGTGAAGTAGGTTTTCAGGAAATCCCAGCCCCTCAGGACTCTCGATCTGGACCAATCCCAGCTGCCATAGCTCCGCGCTCCCGGGATGGGGCTGTGTTGCCCACGCCTCGCGGCGCGGGCGGACACACACCCTGCTAGGACTAGCTCAGTCCTCCCAGTTTCCCTTCCGAGATGCCTCGGAATCTTTACCACGGTTATCAAACGATTCTGTGGATCAGTAGTTCCCAACTTCTAGGGACAGACGTCCTTTTAAAATTCAACGTAACAGACCACCACCCTCCAAACAGACTGTGATAGCCGTATTTTTAAATTCTCTACTGATTGAGAAAACTCAAAAACAATTAAAAACTCCAATAGAGCCTACAGTACTTTCAAATGACTGTATATTTTAATTATAGCATTTGCATACAACTGAGTTTATCTATCTATGCTGTACGCTAAGTTTAGGGGCAGGCTTGGTGCACAGATGGTTTCGCCCACCCTTTGCACAGGGGAAGCCCCCCAGGCGCCCAGGCTGGGAGGCCCAAGTCCCGGCAGCTGCTGCGGTGGACTTAGAGGTAGCAGGTCCTGCTTCTGCCCCAAACGTTCAATGTAGTCGGATTCCCGGGGACAGCAGGGCAGTCTGCGCGCACATCGCCGGGGCATCGCAGGACACCTGCTGCCCCCTATCGGTGGTGAGAACAATAACCCGAACCCGGTTGGAATCAACTGGAAGAGGCCTTTTGAAAAAAAGAATATTCCAGGACTACGCAGTAGCCAGACGACTCTCTAAGAACATGGGTTTCCGCAGTCAGCTCCGACTGCCTCGTTTTAATGCAGTTTTTCGCAAGTGAAGGAGAGCGTGCTGGATCGAAGAGGACTCTGACACTGCTTCGGTGAAGGCGGGGAGTGGGGAAGGGGGGGTGTTGAAGGGGTTCAAGATACACCCAAGGGTCTATTTGTTTTCCACCTCCCTCTTCAGCAACCCATCTGGTCCTTATGCAAAGCACTTGCCTTCGCCCGGGATGGGGACACACATCAGAGCACAGCGTGGTGTTTTCCCAAGCCCCCGAGGCACCTGTCCCCTCACATTACACCTTGAGGAGAGTCCAGTGACCTCTGCTGCAGAGGCGACAAAGGCTCCCTGGGAAGCCGGCCTCAGTGGTGCCCAGGAATGGCTTTCAAACAGCGTGTACTCCTGTGGTCCCTTTAATAAACATAGGACTATGCTTCAGAAAAGCAAAAATAAATGCCGAGAAGTAAAAGGAAGCTATCGGTTACCCCGTTACCTCTGAAGCCTGTATATGTGAAATTTTCTTCTAAGACCGAGCATTAAAATTTGCTTCCACTTGGACATAGCCAAGATTGCTAACAGGCTGGGAACGTGTGTGTGTGCGTGTGTGTGTGTGTGTGTGTGTTGCTACATACTCTGAGATTTCTAATTTTATTTTCACCACTTTCTCCCCGCTTATTACTACCCCCCACCCCAATACACACACACTTGGCAGTATCCTGACTTCTTCACTCTTGTCCACATTTGTCTTGGCGCTCTGGGGAAGAAGGTAAGAATAGACGAACGAAGGTGCGTGCAAGAAAGGAGGGAGGGGAGGAGGTACGGTCGGCTTGCACACCAGACTGTGCTTGTTTGAGCAGGAATAGTGGCGGGGTGTCTTCGAGAGGATAACGGAAATGCCCCACCACACGCCCACAGCGCAAGTGCCGGCGTCCCCAATCGGCCAGTGGCAGCAGCAGAACCGGGGTCCACTTGGCACCTCAGGGGCTCTCGCCCGTCCGCTCTGGGCGTCGGGCTGTCCAGTTTCCCTGGGAATCTGGGAGAGGAAGGAGGCTTAGCTAGCTCTGTTCTCCCTGCCAGTACGCTGTGGCGGCGGCCCCTGGCCAGGGCCCGGCCAACTCCCCGCTCTTGGATGGCTGCAGGTGCCCAGTGGCCCATCCCCAGCGGGGGCGAAACGCCGAGCTGGCCGAACCTTCCACACGTCCAGCTCGGAGTGCGTCTCAGTCGCGCGGCAGAGGCCCCTGGGCCCGGGCGCTCTGGGTTCCCGCGGCCTGTGGGCGCGGTGCACAAGGGCGCGGGCGGGCGGCGCCAGCTCCCAGGCGGAAGGCGCGGCGGGGCCACGGTCACCGCCGCCGCCGCCGGGGCTCGGGCGGAAGCGCGGGCTCCGGGGGGAGGGGCTGCCGCTCCCCGCCAAGGCCCAGGGATCCCGGCCCCGAGCGGCTCCCGTCCGGGCAGCAGCGGATCCCAGGCCGCCCTTACCCTCGCCGGGCAGGGATGAGCCCTGCTCAGGTTCAGCCGCAACCCCGCGCGCGGCGGGGCGAGGCCGAAGCCCACGCAGGTCCGCCCGGTGTGCGTCTTTCACTCGCACACACGGAGCCCCTTGCCAGGCGCGCAGGCCCGGGCTACGAGGCCGGCTGCTCCGGCGTCTGCCACCTCCAGGACCCAGAGCCGCCAGCCCTGGGCTCCCGGCAAGCTGTGACTTCCCGGATGGGGCCATGCTTTTCTTCCAGGACAATCGGGGCTCCTCCCCTCCCAGCGATCTTTCTAGGAGGCCACCTCCAGAGATTGCGAGGCGATTTCCTCCCTGCCGGTACCAAACTGTAACTCCTCTCGCTACAGACGCCGAGAACCAAACGCTGACTATTTGGCGAGGGACCACCACCACCCAGAAAAACACACGGTTCAGTGTGCGTGGATTGTTTGCATCAGCGAGTTCATGGCGAATAGAAGTTCTCTATTTTTGATAGCCCTGATTTTCAAGCGTTTTAAAAGTTACGTTGTTCTGTTTTCTGCTTGGTCAACAACACGGAAAATGGAATATTGCTTTTTTTGTGATTCAAAATCAATTGTAGTTACAATGACTTTGAGAATTTCACGGCATCTTGTGAGATAAAATGGAGATGCGCACCTAGGTGAGAATCACTGGAGTGGATTACGTAGTGGCCGGCTGGATCCGGCTAACAGTCTCTGAGGCTCATTCCTTTTCGTTCTCAGCTCGCCCACTCTAGTAGGACTTTCATCTTTAAATTATTTTTTAATTATCATGAGGCTCTCAGTCTAAGATAGCAAAGATTGAGCGCCACATTTAAGCAGTTCTCTCAAACTAGCTTTACCTTTTTAGGGAAGTAATTCCTGGGCTAATCATTTCAGATCTGAGAACAAAAGAAGTTGCTAAAAAAAAAAAAAAACTTTTATTTACGCAGCAGATACTTATGGATCGTCTACCTTGCACCAAATACGCGCGCGCACACACACACACACAGTGAATACTGTGGGCTATACAAATAATATATAACATCTGTTGAATGATTAATATGTGACAGGCAATATACTTGCTACTTAAAAAGGATTCTATCATTTTACCCTCCCGGGGACATATGAAGTAGAGATACTGTCATCCCTGCTTTACCTATGAGAAAAATACGAGTCATGAAGTAACTTACTCTAGGTCACCCAGTTAATAAGTGGCAGGACAGGACATTACACTTTACGCCCAGTCTGATACAGAGACCTCAGCCCAACCTCTACACTGTGTCCTCCAGTCAGATCTGGGAATCTGTATATTTTGGAACCACCTTAGGTGAATGTGATAAAAGTAGAACTTGAGAAGCCTTGATGTAATCAAACTTCCTCATTTTCCTGATCAGAAAACAAACTCAAAGAAGCAATTTTTCTGGAAACACACAATTGCAGAAAGAGATTCAGAGAGGCTGTTCTGGTTTCTTGGCTAAGGTCCTTTCTACTATCCAGACTACATTGGCTCAGTCCAGGAGGAGTCAAAGAAGGTAAATAATTCAACAGTTACAAAAAGTGTACAGTCAAATCTTGATTATCCTTAGTTTCCCCTTCAAATTGCTTGCCTTCTGGATTTTTGACTGTTAATCTAGTTTCTCTCCCAGAGGGAGAGAGAAACCATGTGAAACTCGATTATTTCATTTCTGCTCATGTTACCTGGTAAGAACGCTAATATTATAAAGGAAAATGGGGGCCAGGCATGGTGGCTCATGCTTGTAATCCCAGCACTTTGGGAGGCCAAGGCAGGAGGATAGTAGAAGTTCAAGACCAGCCTGAGCAACATAGACAATCCATCAACCCCCCTCCGCAACCGCCAGCCCCACCCCCACCCTATCTCTGCAAAAAGAAAAAAAAACGGGCATGGTGGTGCATCCTGTAGTCCTAGCTACTCAGGAGGCTGAGGTGGGAGGATCATTTGAACCCATAAATTCGTGGCTGCAGTGAGCCATGGTCATGCCACTGCACTCCGGCCTAGGTGTGGTGGTGTGCACCTGTAGTGCAGCTATTCAGGAGGCTGAGATGGGAAGTGTTGCTTGAGCCCAGGAGGTCAAGGCTGCAGTGAGCCATAGTGCACCACTGTGTACCAGCCTGGGCAACAAAGAAAGAAAGAAAGAGAGAACCACGGAGACTACTGCCTTTTCTCAACAACTCTGAGCAAATTATTTCCTTTACCTAAAATCATTTGCTGATCCCCCATCCATTCTACAGGATAAAATTAAAATTAGACTTATGAAGAAGGCAGATAAAATATTACATGATATTACTACTTTTCAACACCCACAATTCTGCCTCTCATCAAACTTTGAGCAATACTAAACACGCTGTAGTCCTCTGCACATATAGTGCTGTCCCCTGCTTTGTGTTCTTGCATTATTCCCATCCTCTGCCTGGCCTTCCTTCCACACCTGTCTCTTGGAAAATGCCATTCATTTCCCAAAACTCTGCTCAGACAGCACCACACATGTGAATTTTCCTGACCCTCTGCTACCTCCCACAGAGCAATAACCTCGCGCTTGTGCAGCAGACCTCTTCTGTTCCTTACACAGTCTCTTTTATGGCTCTTAATCTGTATAATGAGTTGTTTCCATATCCTTAATCTGTATAATGAGTTTTTCCATATCCTTCTCTTCTCACTAGAGCTCCTGAGGAATCTGTCTATGTAAACTTTGTTTAGTGTATCTGAAAACTTAGGAAAGAGGCTAAACTTACTTTAAATAGAATGTTACATTTTCAAATAATATCTTCAGTATGTTTAAAGCAATATGTCCATTTGTCATATACTACGGAATGTCAAAAAAATCTGAAAACAGAGGAAAACATAGTGTATTTATTATACTTTTTCACATTACCCCATTACTTTAAATTTAGAGGTATTTCAACTTCTGGAAACTTTTCTGGAGAATGAGGACAAACATACTAAGCAGATTTGAAAATGTAACTAAAATACTGTTTAAATATAAGTACACACTGTTTCCTGACTTTCAGACACCTTGTAATCCCGGGACCTAACACTATGTCCCAGTTCCCAACACATAGAATCTGTTGAATTGTTCTAAACTGAACTGAGCGAATAGTTTAAATATCCATTGATCCAGGGCCTTCCAGTTCTAGCTCATCACAGTTCAACCTTCTGTCTCTCCTTTTGGTGAGCTCGTATCAGCTTTAGTCACTTTGTCAATCAACCCCTGTATTTGCTCTTTCCATTTGTATTAATGCTTTTAGCTAAATTATAATTGTATGTATGCTGTTTACATTTATTAGGGAAGGAGGTCCCTACATTCTTCGCCATTGGTGACAGTACAAGTTGTTGAGGGTTAGAGACAATTAATGGAGCAATAGAGTAGATAAGGCCTTCAAAACAGCTACTGGATCATTCATTCATTTATCCAACAAATATTTTTTCAGCATCCATTATGTGTCAGACTCTGAGCCAAGGAATGGCCTCCCAGACATGTAGAGGAGTCCTGTTTTATCCAACATCCCCACTTGTACTTGTTGCACAATTTCATACTGCTAGAAGCTTATGAGTGGGCAAATGTTTTCTGTACCATCCGGGACCATGAGGGTGTCCCAAGACTAGCCACTTAAAGATTTTGCTTGAATAAATTTTCCATGTCAGGTCAACTCTTTAGTGAATAAAGCACATTGTGTATATTTATGCAAAATTCAAAAGGTAATTGATAAATATTTACAGAACCTCTGGAGCACAAATAGGTATACCCATGGACCACTTCCTTGACAAATGGTCTCAAGTTAACAAACTGATCTCTTATGATAAGGAATCTGCATCTCTAGAAGGGTTTATTTCACATTTAATATAACAATACCATGACTATCTTATATGTCTGTTTATTTAAATATATTAGTAATGTTTATATGCTCACAAGGTAATTAGAAAGAATGCTTGTGAGATAATAGGTATAGTTTAATATACTTTTTAATATCATTAAAGTAGACTTTGTATATCACTAGGGAGGAGAATCTAGAACTCTAGATTCTTTCATTCTAAGGAAAGCAATGGGAAATATAGCAAGCTATGGAGAATTAATGAAGTCTGTAGTTCAGAGAAGAGATTATATTCTCCAACAAAAACACTTTCAGAACTTTTGGCTCAAGAAGCATTTCTTAGAGTACAGATTTGAGAAATAAGGGATATAAACATATCATTTTTTGGAAATGCAGTTTTATTTATTTATGTATTTTTTAATCCTCATTGACACTCGGGTTGTGTCTCAATTTGCAAAGCAACCAAAAATATCCAGTCGATTATTTGAGTAATTTAGGCCCCTAGATAAATTGCTTGAATTACCTCAGTAGTTATCGCCATTATAATTGTATTAACTTAAATGAGGAGAGGTAACACAATATATTGGAAATATTTGGAGCCAGATGATTTGGATTCAAATCCTGACTCTTCAGTTTACCAGCTCTATGACCTTGCATCACTTCTTTCCTTTTGTGGCTAAATCCTTTGTGAAACAGGTATATCTCTACTGCCCTGTCTACCAACAGGGGGATACTGTGAGAATCAAATGAGGTAATGGATGAGAAACTGCACTGTGAAATGCACAGCAGTGCAAATGTGTTTCTGATGTAGGTCACACAATTTCCAATTAAGAGAAATATTCCTTGAAATTTAATAAAAGGAATATCCAAATTGATTCTTGGAATCACTCACAGAATAGAATTCTCTGAATTAGATAACAAGAAACCACTTTCTCAAATATTAGTCCATTTTGTTTTGCTTTGTATTTGATCAGGAAAATGAGTTCTGATACTGCTAGAGCTGCCAAACAATTTCTACTCTGATTTCTAAACTGGTGAGGAAAGCACCAATGCAATGACAAAAAGTATCATTGACTTCTCCTGTCCTTTTACAGAATTTATTTTACTATGAGTTTGTATTATTTTTACTAATTTATTTTATAGGATTCATTATTCGTATCTATAATGATAGCTAATAAAATATTTATAAGGGGGAAATGGGAAGATGGAAATCAAAGGCTACAAAGTTGCAATTATGTCGGTTCAATAAGTCTAGAGATCTGATGTTCAGCATGAGGACTATAGTTAATGACAATGTATTGTATACAGAACTTTGCTAACAAGATTTTTAGGTATTCTTAAAAAAGTAACTATGCGAAATAATGCATATGTTAATGTCTTTGACTACAGTAAAGCAGTATGCATATAAAAATATGATGTACACTTATATATACACAATTTAAAAATTATTAATTCTATAGCCATTTATTCAAACATTTATGAGTTTATATGAAAGGCAGAGGAGAAAACTGAGAAACAAAAGTGTGTCCTATTGCTAGACCTTTGCATTTGATTTTGAAACCAGTTTTCCCTAAGCAAAAAGATGCTACAAATTCATAATTTTAAACTACTGGTGCTGTTCAAACTGGAAATGAGAGGAAAATGTATTAATAAAAATAGCTGTATAAGAATTAACTAACTCATCCTAACTCAAAACAACAACCATTTCTTCCAGTTAAGTTTTCTGTTTCATTTCCCACCTCTACTTTTCCCTGTAAATTTGGTGATTTGTGATTAAAATGGACATACTTTTCATAATAATTGCATTAACATGTCCCCGTTTTCATCTTACCTCCTAACTACTGCAGTAAACAGGAAAATTATTGCAAAATGAAAATACAAAAAACAACCTACGGTTTTTTTTTTTAATTTATTTTGGGTAAGGAAAGGGAAAATTTGAGCATCACTGGCCAAAATAAATTACATACAAATTGTGTGTAAAATTAAGTTATTTGATTCTTTTAAAATTCTATGATGTTACAATCATCTTGAGTGAGTTACTAAACTAAGCTCCTTTTTTTTTTTTTTTTTTTTTTTTTTTTGAGATGAGGTCTCACTCTGTCAAGTGCAGTGGCACAATCTTGGCTCACTGCAACTTCCGCCTCCCGGGTTCAAGCATTTCTCCTGCCTCAGCCTCCCGAGCAACTGGGACTACAGGCACGCGCCACCATGCCTGGCTAATTTTATTTATTTATTTATTTATTAGTACAGACAGGGTTTCACCATATTGGCCAGGCTGGTCTCGAACTCCTGACCTCGTGATCCGCCCGCCTCAGCCTCTCAAAGTGCTGGGATTACAGGCATGAGCCACTGCACCCAGCCCTAAGCTCCTTTCTGACAGGTAAAGAAACCAGGTTTGGGCTGGGCACAGTGGTTCCTGCCTATAATCTCAGCACTTTGGGAGGTCAATGCCAGCAGATGGCTTTCAACTCAGGAGTTCAAGTCCAGCCTGGCCAATATGATGAAATCCCATCTCTACTAAAAATACAAAAATTAGCTGAGCATAGTGGCGGGCGCCTGTAATCCCAGGTACTTGGGATGCTGAGGCAGGAGAATCACTTGAAACTGGGAGGCGGAGGTTGCGGTGTGCCAAGATTGTACCACTGCGCTCCAGCCTGGGCAACAGAGTGAGACTCCGTCTCAAAAAAAAAAAAACAAAAAACAAAGAAGAACAGGTTTGACATGATTTTGGATATCTCTGTAGTGGGGAGTGTAGAGTAAATAACTGGTAATTCCCATCTCTTTGCAAATAAGTGATGTTCGCTGGAGGTTTTCCTAGAAAGGCTGAGAAGTGAGTAATATTCAGTTACAGGGTTGTGAAGGTGTCCAGGGGTTTCTACTATAGGTATCTGTATGTGTGGATATGTTAAAGAGATTCCTTGGAGGCTAATGTTCAAAAACACTAGAAAACACCCACTAGAATTATTAATAACTCTTCAGTTTTATGATTGTAGTTTCCTGATTAACTTGGTAAATTAAATTGTTCTTAAGTGGACAGAATAAGAGATAGGTATATGTTTACACAAGATTGTTACAGATGACAAAAGAAGGGGTTTCACAAGGAAAGTCAGGTTAGGTATCATAAGAAAAGAAGGATGAGTAGGCAAACCCTCACGGCACCTCCACGGCTGCAGTTCTTTTATAACTTTCTTCTATTTCTAATCTTCCTTGCAGACTAGAAGGCCTGATTTCTTGCCTTTCCTCAGTTCAGTCCTCAATGCTATTTGAGAGAGATGGCTTTGCCAGCAAGAGTTCCATAGCCACCGTGTTATCTTGAAGTCAGCAGTGTGACTAGAGGCTGGAGGCTGGAGTAGATTAACCTGATTATGGACTGGCTTGGAACACGGTGTTCCTGGCCTCAGTGCTTGGGCTTCAGCCTTCTCTCCTGACCCTGAGTGTGTAAATCTGCACAGTATGTCTTTTAGCACATAAGCTTCCAAAAAGTACACAAAATTTCTATTTTACTAACTCTGCAAAAGCTCTAAAACAGGGCTGTGACTAACCTCTTGCTGTGTTTGGGGGGACTTTTTCTACAGCATATTGATTCATAATTAGTAAAATTGAACAATAGTAAAACTTTTTTGAGCAATTACAGATTAGCACATGATATTTGACAATTTTTCCTAACGAATTCATTTAACAATTCCTGAGCAACCACTACATACCAGGCACTGTTCTAGGCCCTGCAATTACAGCAAAACAAAACTGACAAAGACCACAGAAGTAGAATCTACAGTGCATGAGGTGGTTATAAGTGCTGTGGACAAAAATTAAGCAGGAAGGGCAATGGGGCGGGGGCTGTAATTTGTTAAAAATGGCTTCACTGAGAGGGTGAGTGACCTTTAATTAATGACCTGAAGCAGAGCCAGCTGTGTGCAGCATGGAGCGGGAGCAGGGCAGGCAGGGAGAGATTGCAAGTGTCCAGCCTGTGAAGCAGGAGTGTGCCTGCCACACACAGAAGAGCAGGGAGACCAGTGTGGCTGAGAGAGGGCTGGGGAGAGGAGAAGGAGATGGGGTCAGAGGTCATGGGTGAATGGCACGGACCAGATGCACTGCGCCTTGATGCTGTTGTAAGGGCTTGGCCTTGGTTCTGGGTGAGATGGAAGGGTTCTGAGCAGAGACGTGACATGAGCTGTCTTCTGTTTTATCAGGGTCACTCTGTCTGCTGTGTTGAAAATAACTAGAAAGGGACAAAGGTGGATGCTGGGAGATAGGAGCTGCTGCTGTGGTCAAGGGAGGGGTGACGGTGGATAATGGCAGCAGTGGAGATAGTGAGGAGTAGCACAGGTATTTTGAAGGTAGAGCTGGCAGTATTTCCTGATAACTTTGATAAGGGGTATGAAAGAAAGGGGGGAGTTTAAAAAACAAACCATCAGAAAACCGTAAGAAATGGAGCCTGAGCAACTGAAAGGATAGAGTTACCATTACGTGAGTTTTAGGGAAGCCTGTATGAGGAGCAGGTTTGCGGGGAAAATCAGGGCATTTTAAGTTCAAAATACCCCTATGTGTTCAAACAGAGATGCTGGATAGACAATTGGATAGTTAAGTCTGGAATTCAGAAGAAAGGTCCCAGCTGGAAATATCCATTAAGAGTTCATTTAAAGCCCTGTAAAGGAGTACAAAGGTGTTATTCAAAATAATTAACAACCAATATAGTAATGGTACTAAACAATCAAAGTACTGGAGCACAGTTCTAAAGGGTCAGGTGTCAACCTTTTAGAAATTAGATCCTTGGAAGGTCTGAGGGTCCCAGAGTGAGGCCAGAGTGGCCGGAGAGGGCAGAGGAGAGGGTGAGGAGCAGCTCTCAACTGGCCCAAAGGGCAGCATTTCCACGTTTTATCAATAGCATAGCACACCAGGACACAGCAGGTGAAAATTAGCCCCGAAGGAATACAGAACAAGAAGTCCTTCAAGGACTGAGCCCTGGGAAGTCCAATATTTAGAGGCTGGGGGAGGAGGACAGAGAGGAGACTGAGCAGAAACAGCCAGTGACATGCGGGAAATGCCAGTTGTGTGGTGTCCTAGGAGAACGGTGACTGTAAGGTCCAGTTGCCTGAGACGGTCCAAGTTGAGGCCTGTGTCTCAGCTGTACATAGTAATAGTACCACCCATCTTTCACTCTCGAAAGTATCTTTATTCTGATGATAAATTACCTGGCCTTCCTACATAAAAGCCAAGTGAAAAAAGTGGTGTAAGTAGAAGGAATAATCAAGTATTTAAATGCTGCTCCTAAGACAAGTAAGAGGAGGACTGAGAAATGGTGGCTGCATTTAGTGTTATGGAGGTCACTGGGACCCTGTCAGAAAATGGCTTTAGTGCTGCGGCAGGCATGAGGACTTGAGGTCAAAGGAAAATAGGAGGAGAGGAATTGGTGACAGTAAATACAGATGCATCTCTTAAGAAGTTTTGCTGTTTAAACAACAACAACAGAAAGAGGCAGAAAATTAATGATGAGTGGTTGGAAACAGCCTAATCAAGATAGGGTTTAGGGAGATGGGAAAATTGCAGTATGCTTGCCAACTGGGGGGTACCCTAAAAGAAAGGGGTAAACTGATGCTGAATGAGAAGAAAAGACAGTGTAGTCAGGGCTATGTTATGACTTCCATGAGCCCTAGGCACTTTTGCCATCATGGGCCCATATTTAAAATATTACGCATTATATAAAAGTGAATAAATTAACATATATTAAAGCATTTTCCTTGACCTAGAAGTTCTTACTTTTCTTATGATTTTAAAGGCGCCTCTAAAAGTATCATGAACCCCAGACACTGTACCTACCAGCCTGTGGATTCATCTGCCCTCAAAGTTGTTAGGTTGGTAAGAAGAGAATGGGGTTGGTGCACAAGTGGAGGGTTGGCCTGAGATGCAAGCCCTGGTTGTTCATCCACAGAACAGGACAGAGGGCAGAGTGCAGGGCACAGGTAGGTGGGTAGATACAGTGATGGGAATGGGTGCAAGGTTTTTTTGGTGTTTTTTTCTCTTGATTGTTTCTATTTTCTCAATGAAATGTAAGCACAGTCAAAAGCTGAGAGTGAGGATGGCGGACGAGGCATGGATGTTTGAGGAGGGAGGAAAAAGTGTGAAACAGCCACCGAGGAGTGTGGGAGTCCATTCACTCGAATGGACTGAGAAAAATGGAGAAGGATTCCAGGGCAGCAACGAAAGCCCCCTGAGGTGAGGTGAGGAATTTCAAATGAGACCAGTCAGCATGAGTTGTGTGTTTTTCCTCCAGCCACATTCAGCTGCTTAGTTGCAGGGGCAGAGTAGGAGGAGAGTTGGAGTCAAGCGGGGATGGAGTTTTGCCAAGTAAGTATGACAAAGCAAGAGGTAGCTGGGCAGTAAGATGTATGCACAATGACTATAATAATAGGCCATGGAAATTAAGCTGGGTAACGATGGAAGTGGGCATATGAAGAGAGTAGGGATATTGAAATGATAGGAGGTTTGATTGTGGATCCTCGTGAGTCAAAAATAGCTAGAGTTAAGCTGTAGGGGAATTGAATTGGAAAGATGGCTAGTGATGGTATGAGAGTGGGATGCCTGAAATTATGGAGGCATGTGCAGTTATTAATAGGAGGCCTACATGTAACACATGAATATTTTTTGTTGTGCAAAAATTCAAATAACCCATTACCTCATACAACCTCCAAATATTAATATAATCACTGTTAAAGATTTGATACATGGCCGGGCATGGTGGCTCATGCCTGTAATCCCAGAAATTTGGAAGGCCGAGGTGAGCAGATCATGAGGTCAAAAGATGGAGACCATCCTGGCCAACATGGTGACACATCTCTACCAAAAATACAAAAAAATTAGCCAGGCGTGGTGGCGCGTGCCTGTAGCCCCAGCTACTCAGGAGGCTGAGGCAGGAGAATCACTTGAACCTGGGAGGCGGAGGTTGCAGTGAGCCGAGATTGCGCCATTGCACTCCAGCCTGGTGACAGAGCAAGACTCCATCTCAAAAAAAAAAAAAAAAGAAAGAATTCGATATGTGTCAAATATATATTACACACACATACACACACAAACGCAAACACACACACATTTAATGCCTATATTTAATTTTTCTACATACATGGGATTATGCTATACATATTATCCCATGCCTTGTTTTTTCATTTAACAATATATTCTACAACTTTTATGATTGTTTATACAGATCTACCTCTTTCTTTAATGACTTCACTGTTTTAAGTTAAATGAACTTCCAACTGAACTGTCTATGGAATATTCTAGACATGTAGATAACAGTGGATGTGATGTGAAACTAATGATGTTCAGGCTCTGGGTCCGTCACTCTCACAGGCCCCGTCCAGGGATCCTGATTGGGGGTTAGCAACACATTCACATGGCCATAGATTTTTGTAAAATTTACAAGAGTAAGATATTTCAAATGTGATTAGTTAAGACTAGTCTCTTTCCAAATCTCCCCCATGGCACTTTCCCTGTATTGGATGCTGTTGGAGAAGTCCCTGTATTGGATGCTGTTGGAGAAGCTGTGAGCATTCAAAGTAAATATTCACTTCTAACAGAATTCATTTCTGAATAAGCATACATTTTCATACCTAATTTTGTATTCTTTTTTTAAGAGGGCTCTTTATAATTGAATAAGCTTCAGGCCCTGTAAAACTTAGATCTGCCTCTACAGGTTTAGCAATTCTTCTTTAATAGTCCATTTCCTCAATGATGTCTAAATTCCTGGATTCCTGGCTATGTCCTGCTGCCCAAACATCTGTTGCTAAACGGTATAGCAAAAGCCTCTTCCCTGCTCCCTCTCCAAAAGCCAGGCGACTTTCACTTTCCTAGAAAAGTCATGCTCTGTAAACCTAAACCAAATTTTTGTGGCAGCAGTGCTGTACACTAACTAATTAGGATGAAGGTATTAACCTTCAAACTGATTTTACATAGTTATGAAAACATACAAATAACTCTAACCGTCTCGAATACTTTAATTTGGAGTGTTTTTTCTATCATTGTTGCCTTAATTCTGTATCAACATAGATAATCATTAACTCAGAATTTTAGATGTACAAGATTATTTGGAGATCACTTAATCTCATCCTCTCATTTTATAGCTTTGTGAGCTGAGATGCAAAATAGGAGCTATGACTATTTACAGTTCTACTGGGAAGGATAATCATTTCTTAAGGAAGGCTCAGTCCTGAGTTAAGTGGAAGGTGAGAAGATCAAGTGAGGCACGTCCCAGCTCAGAGACAGAAAGCTGCTAACCACATACTCTTGTAAAATTCAAACACATTGTTTCTTGCTAACAGACACTAATGACTATAATAAATTAAGGAGGGTTAAGTTAAGCAATAAACAATTACATTGAAACAGGGTATAAACTTGTTGTCCTAATTAATGTATTGACCAATAGATCTTTATAGGCTGAAAACCCTTGTCCTAATTCAGCCATAATACATACGTTCTTTTTTTATGTACTAGAACTGAACCGTATTCAATATTTAAACAATAGTTACACAGAGTTAGGTCTTCGAAAAACACAGAGAGGGACTCAGAATAAATCCAAGTTTTGTCACACTTTCCTCTAAGAGTAATGATACTTTGACTTACCTCATAATATTATGAAGATTAACAAGATTATGCCTATAAATATTCTAAGCTCTTTGGATTTAAAAATTGCAGTTGGCTGGCAGTAACATTTTCTTTATGTCTAGTCTGTGTGGTTCATTTTATAATGAGATACAGCTTTAAAGTAAGGAGACTAATCTTGGACAAGCATATCCCATCAAGACTCATGTATCCAAACCTGCTTTGTCCTGCCATGTGGTCACCATGGGAAACTCTATATTTATTCTGATGAGGATTCCACTGCTTATAACATTTCCTGAACTTCTCTTTAGGCACTGCCTTGGAGTCAACTTATGAGACACAGGAGAAAAATAGCCTCCTTATTAGGGAAATTATGGAAGTACATAAAGTTCTTTAAAAAAAAAAAACTACTACTACTCATTTACAAGGTAACTCAGTACCCTGCAAAGACAAAGTTCTATGCATCTAGCAAAGAAGCAATTGCAGAAGATGACAAATGTCAGGTTAAAATTCCTAAAGGGTTGATATAAGGTTCATCAAAAGTATTTTTAAGCACATCTATGCATATGACATTCTTCTGGAAGATAGGAAGAAGAGCTTTTTAAATACGAAAAGTCAAACATCTAGTTTTCAGTTATTTTGACAAGTCATATGTTGGCCAACAATTTTAGTAAGTGTGAACATCTGTGTAGTACGTTATAATTGTTAAAGAGTTTTTATGTACATTGGTTTATCTTCACAACAACCCTAAGATATTTCAAAGATAAATAATATTATCACCTTCATTTTACTTATATAAAAATTCAGGCTCACGAAGTTAAAAGAAAGCCCAAGTTAGTGCAACTAATAAATGAGTCTGATTTCAGACACACCTACATCTAATTTCTCACCCTGGATTTCAACATTTTAACTAATTTTTTTTTTTTTTGAGACGGAGTCTCACTCTGACATCCAGGCTAGAGTTCAGTGGTACTATCTCAACTCATTGCAACCTTCGTCTCTTGGGTTCAAGTGATTCTCCTGCCTCAGCCTCCCGAGTAGCTGGCACTACAGGCGTGCCTCACCATACCCGGCTAATTTTTTGTATTTTTGGTAGAGACAGGGTTTTGCCATGTTGGCCAGGCTGGTCTGGAACTCCTAACCTCAGGTGATCTGCCCGCCTTGGCGTCCCAAAGTGCTAGGATTACAGGCGTGAGCCACCACATCTGGTCAACCCTGAACGCTTTTAACATTTTAACTAATATTTTCTAAAGTGTGTTATGAAGAATTCTATACCCTCAACATGGTCTTTATAGTGGTTTTAAAATATGTCCACAAATTATTTGACATTACTCTATTCAAAAGTTACAGCCTACAAAAGGGAAAGGCAGAGAAATCTAGTTCTCCTCTTGAGCGTGGGGTGGATTTAGTGACTCATTAGTAGATGTGATCATATGTGACATCTGATACAAGGTCATAAAAGGCATTACAGCTTTCTCCTTGATGTCATTCATATCATTCATTCTGAGGGAAAGGAGCTACCATGTCATGAGAATATTCAAGCAGCCCTATGGTGAGGGCCACATGGTGAGGAGCTGAGGCCTCCTACTAACAGCCGCATGACAGAGCCATCTTGGAAGCAGATCTTTTAGCTCTGGTCAAGCTTTCAGATGACTGAAGCCCCACGTAACATCTTGAGTACAATCTAAGAGAGACTCTGAACCAGAACCACCCAGTTAAGCGACTTCTAGATTCCTGATTCCCAGAAACTGTATGAGGTGATGTTTGTTGTTTGAAGCCCATAAATTATGGGTAATTTTTCAGCAATACATAACTGATATGGTCCTCAAACAAAGTTTGGGAAACCCTGTATTCTATAATCCTCTTAAAGATTTATAATATCTGTTAGTATATAAAGGCTCTTGAGAAGTCCTGCAGCAAAGAAACTTGTTTTTACTTTTTCATAATGCAATTCCAAGTCCCCCTTTGACAAAATATCATTCACACCCCCATGGAACTGATTTGGGATGATTTGAACTGCATCCTTATAGGTTGTTAGCAATTTCAGTTAATTGCAAATCTACAAGTAAGCATTTTGACAAAATATCAAAAACTATACTACACATCCAGTATATGTTTGAGTCTCTACTAGACATTCTACAAAGCAATGACTTGGATTCTTTCAAAATGTCAATGTCATAAAAGACAAAAATGTTTGGGAAACTGTTGTAGATTAAGAGAGACTAAGAAGGCAGGTCAACTAAATATAATGCTTGATTCTTGATTGGATTCTGGATCAGAAAAAATATATCTATAAAGTATACTATCGAGACAATTCAGAGAATTTAAATTATGGATTGTAGTTAGATAATAATAATGTATTAATGTTAAATTGTCCAAGTATAATAATTGTACTATAGTTATGTAGAAAAATACCTTTTTTCTTAGGCATGCTGAAACTGTAGGGCTAAAGAGTTAAATATCTGTAACCCTCAAATGATTCAGGAAAAAGTAGGAAAAATATCTTTTTTCTTAGGCATGCTGAAACTGTAGGGCTAAAGAGTTAAATATCTGTAACCCTCAAATGATTCAGGAAAAAGTAGGAAATATGCATTTGTGTCTGTGGGGGTTGGGGAAAGGGTGGGCAAAAGTGAGGAGAAAAATGTCAGAGTTTCTATCTAGAGTATAACTAAACAGTTAAGATGGGGGATAGGATATGAAGACCCTCTTCTAATTGCTGAATTTTGAGGTCTCTGTTCAGCAGCAGCCCCGATAGACAGATGAAGGAAGTGAAACACCTGTTCCTGACTCATCCTTCAAGTTACAGAGTCAATATTTCTACCTGACCACCATATCTCAGTAGGTTCCTCTCAGTTGTTCTCATTCACAGACCACTCTGTAAATCTCATAACACTTGCTCAGTTTTAAAATTTCAAGTGGATATTTATTCTATACCTCTTTATTGCATATCTTTTTCTGCTAGATTGTATGTTCCCTGGGGACATGAGTAATATCTCTTTCATTTACCACTTTTTTCAGTCCTTCACCCAAAGCCTGGCCCATAATATGCACTCACAATGTATTTTTTTAGAGTAAATTAATGTTTTTGTCGCTCTTTTTTTCCTACTGTGTGGTGCTCGTAGGTTACCTCTCACATTCAGTAAGTGAAAAGGGCCTTTATGCTACCTGGTGGACATACACACATACCTGTCAACGTCAATGTCTCATATCATATGATGATTCCTGGTCCCCACAGCCAGATTTTTCCTAGAGGTTAGCTGAGTATCTAACCATCATCTAGCCACAATAAATGGTATGCTGGGTTTAACAGTGTTCCCCAGAAATTCATGTCCAACCAGAACCTCAGAATGCAATCTTATTTGGAAATAGGATATTTGCATGTAATTAGTTAAATTAAACTGATGTCATACTAAATTAGGGTGTGCCCCAATCCAATGACTAGTGTCCTTGTAAGAAGAAAAACAAGAGATACAGGGACACACAGACACAGAAGGTGGAATGCCATGTGAAGAGTAGAAATTGGAGAACTGCATCTACAGGGCGAGGAACCCCAAGGGTTCCTAATAACCAGAAGGTAGGAGGAAGGAAGGATTCTTCCCTAGAGCCTTTGATGAGACCATGGCCCTGCTGACACCTTGATTTCAGACTTCTGGCCTCCAGAACTGTGAGACAATAAATTTCTGTTATTCTAAGCCACATAGTTTGTGGTCATTTGTTATGGCAGCCTAGGAGACAAATATAGATGGTGTGTATGGATATCTTAAAACTGAACTAATGTGCTAGATACACCCTTCCTAGGTAAGCCTCCACTCTAGGTCTACCTTCCACAGTAATTAGCCCTATAAGCCTATTGCACAGAGACTGACCACAATGAAAAGAGTTTCAATAAACAAGTCCCCAGCCTATCAAATTGTTAATAGGGGTTGGCAGCTTATTTGTCACCCCTCTCAGGATATTTGCATTTTAGTAAGATACTTAGACATTCAATATTCATGGAACCATTTACTCGCTAAGGTGAACTAAGTGCCCACTATGTCAGGCATCGCTGTAGGTCAGCCAGAGAACTATTCCAGGACAAAAAAGTAGCCTTCCCTGAATGCTTCAAATCACACCCTAGCAATCATTCGATGAGCTTAATGCACTTATTGGATATTCTATCTGGGGAATACAATAATATGTATATTTTCTATTGAAGAAGAGGATGCTCTGTCTGGAAAAGTTATTCTCTGTGTGAGCACAGTTTGGGGAGATACAAATGAAGAATCACGAGGAGGAAAAGCAATCATATGACCAGTCAAGCACAGTTAGGCTAATCAATGCTGGAGAATCCCACAACACACGTTCTCTCGGCTTTACTCCTAGTTCTCTGGCCTCTTGTTCTCCTCCTTTAAATGTTCATCTCCCTCTGTCCATCCTGCAAATGTTTGTGTTCTTCACCATTTTGTTGATAGGTCTGCTATTCTACATACTCTCCCTGAATTTTTGTATCCAGTTCTATTGGTGTCAATTACCATTCAACATATGTTGATGTCTCCCCAATCTAGAACTTCCTCCTAAGCCCCGCACCAACTACTTACTAGAGAGCTCCCCTCTAGGTGTTCTATAAATATCTCAAATTTAACATTTCAAAAACTCCACCTATTGCTTTAACCATCAAATCTATTCTTCTATCATAATCCACCATGTTTGTTACATGAGAAACCACACTGTAATTGGCTCAATAAGGTTAATATGGTATTTCCATTACTTGTTCAAAATTTAGTTCTTTTGAGCTTTAAGAGCAACCCCAATTCTAGTTTTCTGTGATTTTGAGAATAATTTCTGTTTACCCTGTCACTGATTCGTATTTCTCCTTTCAGACTATAATCTTAGTTTCAAGAGTCCATCTCCATTTTTTTAAGGCTTTAAGAATTACCTTGGTCTTCTCCAACTCTTTCACAAAACAGCAGCTGAAATTTCTAACAGTAGAGTTCTGTTACCTAAATTATGACATATCAATATAATAAAAAATCATGTTATAGATGTATATTTACTGATCTAAAAATGTTTACGATTTACTATTATAAAAAGCAGGTTTTACAACTGTACAGAACATGGTAACAACTTTTGTTCCACAAAATAAGTATGATCACAATAGCCAGGTAAATATTGCAGACTGGACAATATTTACCTTTACTCTTCCTTGAAACTCCACTAAAATGACAATTCCATAAAGGAAATAAGAGAGAAACTGCAGGTGGCAGCCTTAGAAGTGAAGTCAGGGAAGATGCCTCTGAGACAACCATGCGAGAGAAGTTATCCAACAGCTGAGAATGAGCCTCTGTGTGAAGAATTGGAGAAAAGCACACCAGGACTAGGGAATAAGAGCAAAGGCCCAGAGGTGGCAAAGGGCTTTTCATTTATGATAAATTAAAACCCAGGAAGAGCCTTTGATGGGTTTTAAATTTGGGAGTGACATGATCTGATTTTTTGTTTTTTCTCTTGCTATGGCAAGGAAATCTATTAGAATTTGGCAAGACTGGCAGCAGAGGACCAATGAGGATTCCATTCCTGTTGTCCAGGTGAAAAATGATATGATTTGGACGAGGAGGAGGCTGCTGAGATTAAAAAATAGAAATATATTTTGGTGGTATATTTTGATGATATATTGATATGTTTGATGACAGAGATATATTTTGTGATATATCCTATTTGTTCCCTAGGACTTTAACATCCCTATCTGGATATTAAAATAAGAGAAATCAAGCATGTCATTAGCTTCCACAATGTGGCAAAGACTGTGCCATCTACTGGGATGATATTTATATATTCAGGATATCTATTATGATTGACTGAGCATCAATGGGATGCCCCTTGGTGGGGGTAGAAAACTACTTAAGAATTATATCACTTATTCTTATGTCTAGATGTATAGACTACAAATTACTTGCAAAAAAATTCCAGTTCAGAGATGAATTATTTGAAAGGAAATTCCTAGTTCTATAAATAACTAAGACACACAGTTTTAAAAGGAGACATAATACTGGCTTCTTAAAAGTGTTTTAACACAACCTACCTCATTATTTTACAAAGAGAACTTGTTCTTATAAGGCCATGGATTCATTTGCCAAAGGAATCCAGGCCTCTGTGGCAAAGGGACCCACTTATTGACTCTGCTTCTTGAGACTCAGAGTTAAGTGGACTTGGGAGGGTGGACAGAGTGGTCCTGCCCCAGGCTCAGTGGCTAAAACTGTCAAGGAGGTTCCTGAAATAACCTTGAAGAATGGGCAAGTCTAGGCTGCACTGTGAAGAGTCTCAGTAGTGTGTGACTAAGGCTAGCCATAGTCACACACTTCCCAGGCTGCACTGTGAAGAGTCTCAATGGTGTGTGACTAAGGCTAGCCATGATGACATAGTGATACACAGAAGGTTTTGCTGTAGTGAATAATGACAGAATATCTGCGTGCAAACTAAGAGCTATAATTTCAAAGCCCGAGTTCAGAGCCCCAGTGGTGTGCTGAGAGGCATTCAGACCAACAAGGGCATGACACAGAATAGACAAGCATCTGTTGGCCTTTGGGCACAGTCTTCAACAGTGACACTAGGTACCAGCCAGGATCAATAGCAATCCTGAGTTGATTAGTCATTACTGATCTCTTTATGCCCAGCCCTGGGAGCAGGAATGGCCCTGCCTATCAACCCATCCTCTGCAGCAAGTAGGTATATCCCTGGTATTCTTGGGAAATTGGCCAGAAGAGAGGAGAGATGAATTGGCCAGGTAGGTAGAGAAAGCTCAAGAGTGATAGTTAGGACTTCCTGCTAATAAGGCACTTAGTGGCTTGAATATGTTTCACAAATAAATACATAAAACATATCTGCTCAGATTTATATACAAATTTCAAGGGCAAATCATTCAAATGTGTATTCCTTCAAAGTTTTATACATATGAATGACATATAAGTGCATATATGTTTAATTTCCCAAAACATTAAAAGTTATCTCTGAATGATAAAATATCTAGGCAACATATAATTTTTTATCTTCAAAATTTTCCAAATATAAAAATGATATGTCAGAAAAAAAATAATGATGTAAGTTTTTTTTTTTTTTTCCTAAGGAGTGGAGGGCCACAGAGTTTAATATAGTTAGTTGAAAAACTCTGTTTTTTTTTTTTTTTCCTTGCTGAATATCTAAGGCCAGTGTGCTACCCACAGAACCCATCAGGTATGAATTTTGAAGAGTTTCCATGTCCTGGGTTCCCCTCCACTCCCAGTCCAAAGACTCCCCAGAACCAGCTGGGTAGAAGAAGACACTAATAAATAACTCAGATAAAGTTGGACCTCTGACCTTATAGAGCAGTAGTTACTATCACTTCTTGTGAGAAGTGGGAAGAGCAAGGAGAGTATAGGCTGGAAACGGCTCAGTCATCCCAGGTTACTCAAGAATATGGGTCTTAGTTATTCAGCATGCTATTACATTTATAGTATGCTTATTGACTTATTTCAGGAACAATGCTGACCTTTCAGATCATTCTGAATGACAGTAGGCTCCTGCTATGATTTGAATGAATTCCCACAAAATTCAGATGTCACATTGGGAGGCAGGGCCTTTAAGAGGTGAGTAGGTCATGAGGGCTCCTCTCCTGTGAATGGGACTAAGACCCTTGTAAAAGTGGTTTTCAGGTCAGGCACAGTGGCTCGCACCTGTAATCCCAGCACTTTGGGAGGCTGAGGCAGGCGGATCACTTGAGGTCAGGAGTTCCAGACCAGCCTAGCCAACACGGTGAAACCCCATCTCTACTAAAAATATAATAATTAGCCGGGCATGGTGGTGCACGCCTGGAGTCCCAGCTACTCGGGAGGCTAAGGCATGCAAATCGCTTGAACCTGGGAGGCAGAGGTTGCAGTGAGCCAAGATTGTGCCACTGCACTACAGCCTGGACCACAGAGTGAGACTCTGTCTCATAAAAACTAAAAAAATAAAAAATAAATGAAATACAAGCCTTCAGCTTGCTTGTCCTTCTGCCTCCCACCATGTGAAGGTTCTTCCCCTCTGGAAGAAGCAACAGTATGGCGCCATCTTGGAAGTAGAGAGCAACTCTCGCCAGACAACCAAACCTGCTGGCTCCTTGATCTTAGACTTAGCCTTTAGCACTGTGAGAAATACATTTCTGTTTTTCATAAGTTACCCAGCCTGTGGTATTTTGTTATAGCAGCACTTACATAGACCATAGACCAGCCTCCCTCCACCTGGGTACATGCACCTCCATGGCAGCATTTCTGAAGGAGTCATTATAAAATCTTTATAATATTGATGCTCGTTTTCCACCAAATGGAAGTCTATAGCTTCTAGAATCTTAGTTGTATCTTGGTGACAAGCTTTTAATTCACTTTAAAAATGTTAACAACCATTTATATTATTAGCAAAATCTCTCTCTTAAAAGTTTCCAAATGTCTACCCCTTTTCATATAAAAAATAGGCCTTTTTTTCAGGAGAGAGAGAAAACTTACTTTGTTATAATACATGGCATGAGTCATGGAAAGAGCTTGAATAATTTGTAGACACGTTGCTATTGAGTCATCGTGAATGATACAAGACCACTTGAATACTGATGAAGTTAAATCCTTTATAATCATAAGAAATAAAAATCTACTACTTTTTTATTTTATAAAACTCAATTTCACTTTTAACCTAGAAGAGACACTGAGGCTAGATAGTAACAATTATCATTCATATATGAGGAAGCTTATTCCCTAAGAAGCCAAATGGGATCTTCAGCAGAGAGAAAGAAGTGGAGGTATAACATGGACTTGAACACAAGTATTACCTCTCCTTATCTGATAAATTCCTTTTTCCACCATAATAGGTAGAATATTATATTAAGAACCAAACTGTCTCAATTGTGACAAACATCTTCAAGGATCTTGTGATTCTAAAGGTTTTAAGCTATATGACTGACAGGGTTTGATGGGTGCATTGGAAAGCCTGTGATTTATTATATAATTTAAGTGCCCATCTGTGCAGCTGGGCAAAGACATAGCTGATGAAAATATCAGCTGTCCAGCTGTTTTCTCTGCTCCATAAAGGTCATGAGGATTGCTTATCTGGCTGCCATCACCACTCTAACAACCCCACCTTCTGTCACAAGGATGCTTCATTTCCATACTCTCCTGAAAAAGCAATGACAACAACACTGGTCCTTAATTCTGCAGAAGATCCCAGCTACTTTCTAGGCTAGTTGCAATTTCATGATCCTTGACATTAGTTAAAAAAGTCATCTTCTCAACCTTTGTGTCACTGTGCCTCATCTTCCAGCTAGCTAGCCCGGGACATGGAGGGGCTGTGGTCTGGCCTAGTCTCCTGCATTTAATTTCTATTTCCTTACATTTGCCCTTCCAACCTTTACAAGAATAAATAAATTATGCAACACCAAAAACAAGAGACACAACATTACCTTCCCACCTTTCAGGAGCTGCTTAGCTACTTATCTATTCTCCATGGCTCTGGGGTTATTGACAAGTGTGATGACTGTAAGAACTGCAGCAGCAAACTTAGCAATAATTTCCAATGGGTCTTGTTTTGTTTTAATATGATTCACTTGAACCATATGGGCCTTAGCAACCCTACTTACTATCCTTTCCATTGAAATAGCTACTCGCTAAGTATCAGGGGTTATGGTAGATACTCTGTATATAAGTATGAACAAGAAGGAATGCTGAACAAGATAGTGAGTTGTTGACTGGTAAGTAGGATCAGAAGAAAGGACTGCAAATATATAAGCTATTTATTTAATATGCCATAGGCACAATGGGGATTCAAACTTCATACTACATTTATTGCCTACAACAGTAATTTAGACACATATCAGAAAATCAAGGAGCTGTGAGCAGGGTGACATTAAACATTAATTTCATAGCCATTGATCCTTTTATATGTCTTCCAAAGCCATAAGTAGCAATTTTGACCCAAGTGCAAACAGCAAAATAGTATCCTCAAATCAGCAGCATGGGGAAGCAAGGAGAGAGAGAGGAGGCATCCTGCAGGTATTAAGAGGCTTCCTGATCCTGACTTCTGGCCCCCAACTCCATCATCTCAGCTGGCTGCCAACAGGACTGGCCCAGGGCCCAAGACTGATTTGCCACCTTAATTTGTCAGGGGAGGCCAAGTGGCGAGTGGCTTAAAACCGTGTGCAACTTTTAAAAATCATTATTCCAAAAATATTGGCTGGGCGCGGTGGCTCACACCTGTAATCCCAGCACTTTGGGAGGCCACAGTGGGCAGATCTCTTGAGGTCAGGAGTTCAAGACCAGCCTGGCCAACATGGTGAAGCCCCGTCTCAACAAAAAAATACACAAAATTAGCCGGGCATGGTGGCTTTTGCCTGTAATCCCAGCTACTTGGGAGGCTGAGGCCAGAGAATCACTTGAACCTGGGAGACTGAGGTTGCAGTGAGCCGAAATCACTCCACTGTTCTCCAACCTGGATGACAGAGTGAGACTTTGTCTCTCTCTTTCTCTCTCTCTCTCTCTATATATATATATACACACACACATATATATATATATACACACACAGACACACACACACACACATATATATATATATATATATATATATATATATATATATATATATAAGCCCTTTCAATATCAGTGTGTCAGGAAAAGACCTGGTTATCTCATTCTGGTTTTGAAATCTGACTTTTTACCCAAAAGCTGTTAATGCCTTGAGAACAACCTCTAAATGCTATCCATATTGTAAGTAATAAAAAATAGGACCGGTCCTATATACTATGCAAATAGTCAGCACTTCATTAACATTGAAACTCATTGCTAGTGATCATATGGATTTTCAATGATAACGGTTCTTCTATGTAATATATTCAGAAAAAATATTTACACCATTGAGGAGATTTTAGGTAAAGTCAAGCAACAGAAGGCAGCTAGATTTTATTTGCAGCATTCTAGTCTCAGTTTCTCTGAACCTCTTATTTTGTGGGGAATGATACAGTTCTGGAGGCTTCTCTTCAAATTTCTCACCCATCACAATAATAATAAAAATATTTGAATAGTGTTTTAAATTTTGCAAATAATTTTCATATTAATTTGCTCATTCCACCTTCACTGATTACACAGCTAACATTCCCTTTTACAGATGATGGGGCAAAGGCTCAGAAAAGTCGTGATATACCCAAAGTCACCCTCCAAATCTCACCCTTTTTCAACTATATCCTAAAGCCGTTTATGTTCCTCTATTTTAGCTTCAGCCATATCTATTGCTCGAACTCTCATATGGGCAATTATGAATCGAAAACTGTTATAAGTAGTATCAATAAAACTAATTAAAATTAAGTTCATAATTACTTATCCTTTCTTGCCTTCTGAGTCATATGTATGAAATTATCATTCAAAGCAAAATTACTGGCATGATAATAAACACATGTGTAGCCCTAACTAGGTATTTCTTTGTTTTCAGTGTGCTAAAATTTATATTCTCACCTGACATATAAGATATGAACATAGGCTGAATTGTGTTCCTCCACCCAAATTAATATGTTGAAGTTCTAACCCCCAGTACTTCAGTATGTGTCTGAAGTTTTCACTAACGTGGTGGGATTTATGCTGAGCATTAAGGGTGGGTAAGGTTTTGACATAAGTAGCTAAGTAGTAGGAAAAGAAAGATACAATGAAAGTGAAAGTTCATAGAGGACAACAAACAGGCAGCTTGGCTGAAGCGGAAAAAGTGATAAAACCAAGTCAATTTGGTTTCTGGGAGGAGAGAACTGAAGAGTGATGGGTAATCTCATTGTGAGAGGAGGGTGTGAGGATGAACTGGACATATTCACTAGCTTCCATTCAGAAGTCAGCCTGTTACCCCATCTATAAGAACAACATCATTCTATGCCTGTCTTAGGCATTTATTGAATCCTTTTTCAGAAATACCCAGGGAAACAAATGCTTCTTCCTGTGGCAAAGTGGCCTCAGAATCACATGGGGACATTTATTCATTGTCCCCATCCCAGACATAGTGAAACAGAATCTCTAGGGTCATGTGCTCAACTTTGGCTGTACATTATAAATCACCTGGGGAGCTTTAAAAAATTCTGTTGCCCAGGTTACAGTCAAAACCAATTAAATCAGACTTACTGGTGATGGGAGCTAGGCATCAGTATTTTTCTAAAGCATCTCCCGCCCCCTCCCCACCTTCCACCAGCCACAGGTGATTCCAACATGTAGCCAAGTTTTGGCTACTGCTATGCAGGTGATTCCAACATGTACCCAAGTACAGGCTACTGCTATGCAGTAGGGCCTGGCTATCTGTGCTTTTAGTAAGCCTCCTGAATGATTCTAGCCAACCCATGAAAAACATTTGATCCTCAGCACCAAGGCATCTATCTTCTATTCCTTGGTTAGCTTTCTCTAATCCCCTAACAAAAAAGAAACATGTTTCCTCTTGTTCTCCACTCTTGCCTATCAAGAAAACTTTGCACTTATTTAGCTAAACTTACTTCCCTATTTGGCAAGATAAAAAAATAGTGTTACACACAAAACATACAACATAGCATCAGGGTCCTACAATCAACTTAACGTCAAGGCCCTTTACAAGCTATACTATGTACGGATGAGTTCAAGAAGAAGAGTGTTGAAAAATAAGACACTTATGGACCAGATTGTGGAAGGACCAGTTTTTCAGCTACAGAGTCAATGGCCTTGAAAAAATAATACAGCAGGAGATTGGCAAGATCAACATAAATTTTAAGGAAACTATAAAGAAAGTAATAAAACAAAAAATGTGAAAGGCAGTGTAAAGGAGGAACAATTGAACTTGAGTGATAGTTAAGTATGTGAGAAAGTTGGGAATTAAAGACGTGATTCTGAAGTTGTAAGCCTGGGTGATAGAAAGAAGTGACAGAAATGGGAAAATGAAGAGAAGGGACTGGATTTTCTAGGGGGAAAGTGGATACTATTATATTTGGGATTAAGTTTTTTAAAAAAAGAAAAGATAGGGGGGAAGTGGGGAGGGAAAGAGGACTGAATTAGGTTTTACTTGTCTGAGATAACATGGCATTTAGAAAGCAAGGCCAGTCTAGAGACAGAGATTTCAAATCTTCTGCCAAGGAGTCTCAGGTGCAGCCAAAAGAGAATACTGGGAAAGATGAGTAGAGAACCAAAGACAGAAATTTGAGAAATTCCAGTAGAAAAGTAAGTGGAACCAATGAAGCCAAAAAAGAAACATCTATTAGATCAGCAGGAGGAAAACCTGGATAAAGTCACAGAAGAAGAGAAAGGGGAAAGAGGAAGTGATCCGTAGTGTGAAATGGCTAAGGAGAAGGAAGCCTAAGATAACAGATATGATAACTGCTCATTTCATAGCAGTGCCTAAGAGCTATCATTGGCTTTCCACTGCCTGCAGGTTAATATTAGCCTGACAAGAAAAGGCCTTTATAGTTGGCTCTAGTATACCTTTGTGATGCTTTATCTCCCAACTGACACTGAACTACATACTAAATATGTATTGCTACTATGTTCTCCTAAGCTTTTTTATACATGCTACTTTCTTTACCTGATGATTTTACTCATTCCTCAGGATTCAGCTCATTATGCCAGTTCCTCCATGAATCCTGGTATACTCCTAGCCCCAATTTCAATAATGTCTAGTCAGTGCTTTGTCAATGCTAACACTTCGGTTTGTACATACCTTAACGGTAGAACTTACCACATGGCATCATCATTTTTTTACCCATCTGTTTCAGTTATCTATTGCTATGTAACAAATCATTCCAAAACATAATGACTTAAGTAATAACTAAGTTATTATTGTCTCAACATTCCATGGGTTGACTGGGATCTGCTATGTGGTTCTTCTGCTCCACGTGACATCAGCTGGAGCTACAGTCAACTTTAGGGCTCAATAAAGATGGAGCATGTAAGACAGTTCACTCATATGTCTAGGACTTTGGCTGAGATAGTTGGAGGACTGGGCTCAAGCTGGGATGTTGGTGTTGGGAAAGCTGGGCTTCTTTCTCTTCATGAGGTCTCTCCACATGTTTTTTCATGTGGTCCCTCCACCAAAGCAGCCCAACTTCTTATACAGCTGTCAGGGTGTAAGAGCGTTCCAAAAGGAAGGAATCAGAAGCTGTCAGTCCTCTTAAAGGGGGCCCTGAACTGGCACTGTGTCACCTCCACTGCTATTAACACAAGTTGGGGCCAGGAACTGCTCAAAGGCATGAAAGGACACAGTTCCATAGGGACCACTTTGGAGCTGTCACCCTTATTAAATCTGCTACTTGCTTGAAGAGCAAAGATTATATCTTTTTCATCTTTGTGGCCCAAGTACCTACTGGGGAACTTAACACATAGTGGACACCCATTAAATGATGGTTGAGTTGGATCTTGAGAATTGAGGAACAGGCCAAGTTAAGAAAAGTAAGGGCCAATGCCAAGTTGGGGATGGAAGTGGAAGTATCTCAATTTTCAACTTCTGGTGTTATATCAAAAGGAGGCCACACCTGCTGTCATCAATTTTTTATCTGAATTTAAAATGTTAATCTATTGAGTGGGAACATTTAAAATATGTCATAATTTGTGTAATCCTGTTTAGCGTATTAAAAAATACAGAAATGCTAAACAGGATTACACATATGGAAGTGGCCTGAGATGCTCCTGACAAGTTGAGAGTCCCCAGGAATAACCATTGTTAAGTGTACATGTGAGATAGTAACTTTTAAACTGTGTTGCTAAGAGAAACCTGAGAGTTCAGTAGAACTCCCTCAGGGACCACTTTAGAGGGAATGGGAATGAAGGGTCTGAGCTGAGCCTATGGGCCTGTGGACTCACAACCCATCCCTATCCAAACAAGGAAGCTTTTATTGATTTCACTTTTTTTTTTTTTTTTTGACACAAATAAGGTTTTATTTGGAAAACAAAGGCAGGTTTTGGGTTTTTCCCCCTGCTAAATACATTGTGAAACTTACATGCTAGGAAAAAAAGAGGAGATGAATAACAAGATTAACCATGAAGACTTAGCTGGAACTGGACAGCCTAAATTGGCAGCAGGCCAAAACAGCATGGTCCTATTGGCAAGGCAAATATAAGAAGGGATTAAAATGACCAAGCTGTCTAGGGAGACAGTATGGAGGAGGGAGAGTGACATACTTTGAGTGTAGAGCCCAGATTTTAGTCCAGCTTCATCACAAACTAGCTCTATAGCCTTGGATAGGACACTTAACCTGAGTGGATCTCAGTTTCCCCATTTGCAAAACAAGGTCATTGGTCTAAATGACTTTCGAAGTCTGGGGTTCCTACTCTAAGACTCTGTGATTCCAGGGGGTTAATGTAGCAGTGCAGGTGATTGACAATAATTTCCAGGCTTCACATTTATTCATTATTATCAGAGTAACCCCATTTTTGCATGGTATGAGGACCAGAAAAGAAAGATGAAAAGTTTAGGAGTTTGATATTGCAGTATAGAGTTCTTAGCTCAGATAATATCTGATATTAACTGGGCATTAAATACTGCTATTGTACTAAGCACTCTATCCATAACATAGCATTTAATTCTCACAACATCTCTATCAGGTAGGTACTGTTATCCCAATTATAAAGATGAATAAATTGAAGTTTAAAAGACTGTCATTTGCCTAGGGTCATACACCTAATAAGGGATACAGCAGGGGTTTAAATCCAGGGATTCAAATGCATATCTTTATTTTTTCCCCTATTCATGTAAAGTCCGTCCATAATATAAAGTCCTAAAGAACTAGGCTTCTTACCAGCTTAACTCACTTTATACAACCATAGCACATGGCTTCAGGCATGCTGGCACCTAGTGGAAATCTTTTTATAATGATGATGCCAGTAGTGTTGACAATATTAATGCTGGTTAAACAGAATTTATCTTTGAAATGCAAGTTAACAAACAGAATCTAGAATTTCAATATCAGTTCTATTCCACTGCTTGTATGTAATTCTACAGGAAACTCTACTGCTAAAAAGAAACTATGAAAGAATGGATGCATTTTCAGAGAAGTTCAAAAATTTCAAATTCTACTCTATGGATTAGGTAGATGTGTAGGTGGCAGAAGTGTCCAAAATATTTCACATTTTGGTAGCTTGTAAAATAGATAAGTTTAAAAAAACCTTATATTTGTAAAACATTACCAGACCACGGAGAAACTTCATAAATACTATTTCAGTTAATTTTCACAACCCCATGAACATTATCATCCCATTTTAGAGATCTAAAAACTGAGGTTTATATAAGTTAAATTTTTTTGCCCAGGGTGAGATAGCTAGTAAGTGGAAGCAAATTTTTATCTTCAGACTCCAAGTCCAGTGTCTTTCCATTATACTACAAGATACTTTACTAAAATGCACATTATGTATCAGTAAAATATAACAGCTATTACCTGCTAGAATAGAATTCATTAGTTTTGCCCCCTAGAGGATAAAATTATATATTTTCCAAAGATTTGGTTGCTACAGGTAACAACTTGGAGTTATAATATTAATAATATTGTATTAATATTGTATATTTATATAATAATATTGTGATATAGATGGATTAAAATATGTGGCTAACACTTTAAAAGAGGCAAATAAAAACAAAACCAAACATAAGTTTTTTTTTGAGACGGAGTCTTGCTCTGTCCCCTAGGCTGGAGTGCAATGGCGCGATCTTGGCTCACTGCAACCTCCACCTCCCTGGTTCAAGTGATTCTCCTGCCTCAGCCTCCTGAGTAGCTGGGATAACAGACATGCATCACCACGACCAGGTAATTTTTGTATTTTTAGTAGAGACAGGGTTTCACCATGTTGGCAAGGCTGGTCTCGAACTCCTGACCTCAAGTGATCCACCTGCCTCGGCCTCCCAGAGTGCTAGGATTACAGGCATGAGCCACGGCGCCTGGCCCAAACATAAGTTTTGTTGTTGTTGTTGTTGTTGTTGTTGTTTTAAATTAGGACTGTGAGCACAGCTAAATGCACTATTCTGTGTATATAGGACTAGGTAATGTATCGCTATTTTAATGTTTTTAGGATTTTAAACCTAACTATTATAAATCAATAGTTTATGGTTGGACTTTAAGCTACTAGGGGTTTTGATATTTAAAGAGCTTAATTTTCTTGATCACAAGGAGAAAG
The DNA here is from genome assembly GCF_028858775.2 of Pan troglodytes. NCBI lineage: Eukaryota > Metazoa > Chordata > Mammalia > Primates > Hominidae > Pan > Pan troglodytes. The sequence goes on from NC_086015.1 coordinate 110,806,242, forward strand.
CTTATATGCAGTATGTTCTTTAAATCCATACAGATTTGGAGCATCCTCTGGCTCTATTGCTAACTACCTGTGTGACCTTGAAGAAATGCATTAACCTCTGTATCTATGTTTCCTCAAATTTATATGGGGCAATCATTCCTATGATTGCTTTGAAAATTAAATATGGAAGTGTCAACAAAGCATATGGTGGAGGATCTGGCGCTCAAAGAATATTACTTATCTTCCTTAAGGAACTTGTGAGTATTGGTATATTGGGCTACAATGTGCCTGCTACAAAACCAAAACCAAAAACCCCTTCATCTCTACTTGTCTCTACTACTAATGTCAGATAGTAGACATTAATATCTGACATTAAAGAGTGAGCTATTTAGCACCCCCTCTGGTACCTTGTTCACAGCCAGGAACTTGGTAGGTGCCCAATAAATGTTAGTTGAATTAAACTGAAATCAAATTACCACATCCCCCCAGGGTCTCAAGTGTTTAATTAGAAGCCCACCATAGTCAGTATCTCATTGGCCAGTATTCGGCCAATATATAAAAGGATGTTGTCCTTGTAACATTCCTCCTTGGTCTCTGGGCCCTGCTTTTTTGTCATGGTTCATTCCAGCTGAACTAAAATTTCCCCAAACATGACTGAAGCGATGGGCCGAATCTAACAAGATTAAGTTTAATAGGGATAAATGTAAAGACTTATACTTCAGTCCAAAAAGAATCCTGTACAAGTGCTAGATGGAGAATATGGGGATTAGCAGCAACATGTGTGAAAAGGACTTAGGGGTTTTAGTTGATATTAAGCTCAATTAGTCAACAGTGTGCTTTTCCTAACAAGAAAGTTGACGTGAACTGAGCCTGCATTAACTCCTGCACCAGCCTGGCGATTACCCGACTGCACTAGTTTTCAAACTTTAGCTATATCAGAATCACCTGGCAGGCTTGTTAAAACACAGACCATGGCCCCATCCCCCAGAGTTTCTGATTCAGTAGGTCTGGGGTGGGGCCTGAGAATTTGCATTTCTAATGAGTTCCCAAATCAGTGCTAATGTTGCTGGTTCTGGGATCATACTTTGGAAATCACTGCCCTCCTTTATTTTGCCTGGTCAGGTAACACGGGTACTATTAGTAACAAAAATAGTGAAGAGACTGAAAACATAAGAGGGACAAGGAAGGAAGGAAAGAAATGAAGAGTTGTTATGTGCTATAGTGATATTAGTACGATTAATAATAATAGCTAACATTTGTTGAGAGTTTATTATGGGCTGGAAGTTCTACCAAACATATCATATGCAATTAATGACGGTAATAATAATAACTACCAACCAGATAGCACTTACTGTGTGCCAAGTTTTGTTCTATATGCTTTACATATTTCACCCTTACAACAGTCCTAAGAGGTACATATTACTATGCTCATTTTTCAGATAAGGACACTGCAGCCCAGAGAAGAAACCTGCAAAGGCCGTGTTCACACACTCACAAGAGATATGGCTGTGATTTGGATCCAGATGTGATGGGCTGACAACAAAACTCCTGTGATACCATGAAGTCTTCGGGAGGCAGAATTGAAGTGAAGATGAAGTTTAGCTTAGAGAAGAAAAGAATAAATACATACAAAACATTTGATGGTGAATAAACAGAAAATGGTGTATTCAACAGAATTTGACTCAGCAATAAAAATGAACCAAACTATGGAAAACAACACCCAACAACAGGAAGAAATCTCAAAATAATTATGGTGAGTGAAAGAGGCCAGACCAAAAAAAAAAAAAAAAAGACTAGAAAATGTTAACTACCCAATAGTGATGAAAAACAAGCAGATCAGTGATTGCCTAGGGAGTGGAGGGAAGGGCACCCTGAAAAGAGGTAGGAAGGAAGGGATGATAAACAGGCAGAAGGAAACTTTTGAGGGTGGTGGATATATTCACTACCTTGATGGAGATGCTTGCAAGGGTGTCAAAATGCATCACATCGTATGCTTTAAACATGCACAGTTTATCGTATGTTAATTATAGTTCAATGAAGCCAAAAAACATATTTGAATTTAAATATGTTTAGTACAATCCACAAATCCTATGAAGTAGACCAGTATTATTGTTCTACTAATAACAGATTGAAAATTGTGTTTGGTATACCTATAAAACAGGTAATTTTGACAAATAGCCCCTTCAGCATATCTAATGTATACTCAATATGTCTTACGAATTTCCAAGTAGAAATTATCCATTAAGTAATAACTTAGGTTCTATTAAAACCTAATTCAATGGAAAAAACCTATTACTAAATTCTAGCTTATTAAAAACCAGTTTGGCCATAAGAGGTCACGAATTCTAAAAACTAATAATACTTAAATATATTACTTAAAATTACTTAAGTATTAAATAATACTTAAATATATTTACAATAATAATAGTAGTAGTAGAAGTAATGCCATTTCCTTATTAAGTTTCCCATTTTAAAAAATACCTTAAAAACTCTGAAATTTTTCTTCTGAAATAAATAAGAGGATAGATAGAATTATTCTCATTTACCAGACATTAACTTTTAAATTGCCCGAAAAATGCCTTTTCTACAACTTTTTTTTCATAACTGCTTTGATAACAAGAATCACAATCTGTTTGGAAGTTTGCTTTGCTCAGTGTCATAAGTTGGTTTACAATTCAATCGAATGCCCTGGTTTGTCACAGGAGCTCACCAATAAGCAAAACAGCCAAGCCTTTTGAAGACTAATTAGAAAAAGTACAATAAAATTAATTCACACAGCACATGTGTTTTCTTAGACTTGGAAGAAATATACTGTCTGTGAGCAAAGAATTCTAATCACATTTGGAGGCACTCCTATAGAACTGTTCCTGGGATTTTTCAGGATTATTAACACATGCTGTTCTCTAATTATTTGTGATTTAGTAGACACATAAAACTCACCTGATTAAGCAATCAAAACTGAATCTACGGCAGAGGTGGGTCTCATGCCCTCTGCATCTGTATTCTAATTTCAAGACAGAACTGAAGTGTTTCTATCCCCTGACTCTATCCCTAGGGAGAACAAAGTCATACAAGTCAAAGATAAACTAAAGGATACAGCTGGGCCTCCAAGATAAGGAGGAGAAGAGTGTGGGGAAACAGGAGTAAAGACCAAGTTCTCTGGTTCAGGAAGATCGATCCTCATCCCTCTATTGCCTGGAGGGGTGGTTTGGGAAGGAGGAGAAAAGGCCTAGAGGAGATGGCTTCCACCTGCCTGGAAGGTGGCCCAGAAAGAAAAGGAGTACACAGATTCAGTTTCAGCAAGGGACAGAGATCAGGGAGGAATTTGTGAGAAAGGCCATAGTGAAATAATCATGTAAGTGCCTTTGCCATTTCTCCCTCATTCCAAACTATATGGGGGTAGATGACTGCATGAAATCTCAGAATCCCAAGACTGGGGTCTTGGCTTTTAACAACTGACAATCAAGTGGGAAGGAATGCAAGCATATACTTCTAGGATGAATTATTGAGGTTCCTTTTTTTTTTCTTTTTTTGAGTCAGGGTCTTGCTCTGTCACCCAGGCTGGAGTGCAATGGCACAATCTCGGCTCACTGCAACCTCAACCTCCTGGGCTCAAGCGATCCTCCCACCTCAGCCTCCCAAGTAGCTGGGACCACAGATGCAAAGCACAAAGCCCGACTAATTTTTTTATATTTTTGGTAGAGATGGGGTTTCCCCATGTTGCCCAGGCTGGTCTTGAACTCCTGGGTTCAAGTGATTTGCCCATCTTGGCCTCCCAGAGTACTGGGATTATAGGCATGAACCACCACACCTGGCCCTATTATTGAAGTTCTATTAAGAGCCAGCCCTACCCAAAAAATCTATGATGTCTTCCACTGTGGGATAGATAAGGGTTCTAGTATATTAAGAAATCACAGAATAATAAGGAAAAAAAATCACAGAATCATGTTTACATAGCACCTCTATAGACTCAGTCATAATCTGGATTTCTCATGTGTGTCCAGGGATACATCATTTAATCAAGAAACACTAAGAACAAAATCTTGTGGAGAAGGATCTCAGTAACTGGTGGGTAACCAGGACTGGTTTCACAAGTGTAGGACTTATACAGTAACACCAGTAACACAGTCCCCAAGCACCTCTCCCCCACCTGCCTCACATCCCTACTTGGTTTAATGCTCTACTCTGCTAAAAAATTCTTAATACATTTTGAACAAGGAGTTCTGCATTTTCATTTTGTATCAGGCAATAAGTTTGTAGCCAGTCCTGAGGTTAACAATGTAAGACCTGGATTACAGACCTCTCCTTTCTGGGAAATCCCTTCTGTCTGGGCACCTTATTGCTAGTTGCAATATTTGTCAGATGTTTTTCAAAAGGGAACATAATTAAAATAAACTGCTACTCCCTAACCATGTGTTTTATTGTTCTTTAATAATAATTTTGGGCCGGTGTGGTGGCTCACATCTGTAATCCCAGCACTTTGGGAGGCAGAGGTGGGAGGATCACTTGAGGTCAGGAGTTCCAGACCAGCCTGGCTAACACGGTGAAACCCCATCTCTACTAAAAATACAAAAATTAGTCAGGCATGGTGGTGCATGCCTGTAATTCCAGCTATTTGGGAGGCTGAGGCAGGAGAATTGCTTAATCCCAGAAGGTGGAGGCTGCAGTGAGCTGAGATCATGCCACTGCACTCCAGCCTGGGTGACAGAGTGAGACTCTCTCTCAAAAAATTATAATAATAATTTTAAAATTTTGCAGGGTGAGCCATTAAAAGTGGCTCACACTTGTAACGCTAGCACTTTGGGAGTCCAAGGCAGGAGAATTGAGTGAATTCAGAAGTTCAAGACCAGCCTGGGCAACAGAGTGAGAACTCATCTCTATTAAATTAAAAAAAAAAAATCAGCCAGGCATGGTGGTGTGTGCCTATTGTCCCAGCTACTTTGGAGGCTGAGGTAGGAGGATCACTTGAACCCAGGAAATTGAAGCTGCAGTAAGCCGAGATCATGCCACTGCATGCCAGCCTGGGCAAGATAGCAAGACACTGTCTCAAAAAAATAAAATAAAAATAAAAAATATTTTTGGAATCAAGCATACATTGTGTGTGAGACATCAGGTAAAGTGCTAATACTACAAAGAAACATAAATGCCAGAGATGTAATCCTAAGTATAGTTTCCTGCAGAATTTTTTTCTTTATGTACCTTTGCGTTGTATCTGTATTCCTTTTAGCAGAGTAACTGCATCTGAACAACTACATCCACAAGCTCTCTGGCCATATCTATATGCACAATCTATTCAAAAGTATTTCCTCAACTTTTATCTCCATTGTAAAATTATGCAGATATTTGGATCATCCCAAGAAGTAAAGGTCTCTACATGTGAGTACAGACTGATCCCTTAATTTGTTCCTTCTTGGCTGCCAATGCCACTGGCAGAGGAACCTCTAACACTATTTTCTAAGGGACAAGGCCCAAGTGAAATTCTGATCTACCAGGACTTGCTAATTATTAAAGTCAAGCTGAAATACCACACACAGAAAGAGTTACTTTATAAGAGTGGTAAGAATAGGTCCAGGCCATACAACACTGATTTCCACACACACACCTCTATTGTTTTGTGTTATTTTGTTTCCTTTAACTAAGCTAACTTTTAAAGGGTTATGTCTACAGCAGCCTAGCAGACACACAACTGTGTCTGTTAACAATGAATTAGATTTTCTGGTTGCAGAAAAGTTACAAGATCTGGGTCTCTTTGGGGTGAAAACAGAGAGCTAAATGTGAATAAATGCTGCAGTAGAGATGATGGCCAAAAAGAATGAAGACTACACAATTAGGATATTCAGAGACTGTTAATGTGAATCACACACTCTCTCTACAAGATCTTGATTTCAATAATTGTCAAATTAATTTCATAAGTACAGTAAAACCTCATTAATTTGGATGCTCTCAACTTAAAATTTGTATAAGTAATATAATAGAACTCCGCTGGTTTATCTTTCTATAGTGGGCACAAAAATGACAGGTATAGGCCAGATGCAGTGGCTCATGCCTGTAATCCCAGCACTTTGGGAGGCTGAGGCAGGCGGATCACTTGAGGTCAGGAGTTTGAGATGAGCCTGGCCAGTATGGTGAAACCTCGTGTCTACTAAAAATAGAAAAATTAGCCTAGCGTGGTGGTGCACGCCTGTAATCCCAGCTACTCAAGAGGCTGAGGCAGGAGAATCACTTGAACAGGAGGTAGAGATTGCAGTGAGCCAAAATCGCACCACTGCACTCCAACCCGGGCAACAAAATAAACCACCTCTTTAAAAAGAAACAATTTTAAAACACCCTCATGTGCTTTAAAATTCTTGGCTTCATTAAATAATAATTTGGGCTGGGCATAGTGGCTCACACTTGTAACAACAGCACTCTGGGAAGCCAAGGCAGAAGGATTGCGTGATGAGCTCAGGAGTTTGACACCAGTGAGGGCAACAGAGTGAGAACTCGTCTCTATTTAAAAAAAAAAAAAAAAAATAGCCAGGCATGGTGGTGTGTGCCTGTTGTCCCAGTTACTTGGGAGGCTGAGGTAGGAAGATCGTTTGAACCCGGAAGATTGAGGCTGCACTGAGCTGAGATCATGCCACTGCATGCCAGCCTGGGCAACAGAGCAAGACACTGTCTCAATAAAATAAAATTTAAAAAATTAATAAAACATATTTTTGGAATTGAGTATATACTGGGTGCAACACATCAGGTGAGGGGCTAGTATTATAAAAAAACATAGATCAAAGGTCTGTCTTTAGTGAGCTTAGAGGCCAGTGGGTGAAACGGGTCAGGTACATGGAAATGTGACTCTCAATACCAGGTAACTCAAAAACTATGGAATGAGGCTGGGTGTGGTGGCTCATGCCTGTAATCCCAACACTTTGGGAGGCTGAAGCAGGAGGACTGCTTGAGGCCAGGAGTTGGAGACCAGCCTGGGCAACCCAGTGAGACTTCGCCTCTACTAAAAATTTAAAAATTAGCTAGGCCTGGTGGTGCACACCTGTAGTCCCAGCTACTAAGGAGGCTGAGGAGGGAGGATCGCTTGAGCCCAGGAGATCAAGGTTGCAAGAGCTATGACTGCGTCGCTGCACTCCAGCCTGGACAACAGAGTGAGATCTTATCTCAACAACAACAACAACAAAAAGTATGGAATATGAAGGCTACAGATAATTTGTTCTGTTCATTAGAGCGGAGCTTCTAAAGTATGATGTGGTCATTGCTCTATAGAGAATTATTGTAAATACTTAATTTTTTTTAACTTTTTCTTTTAAGTGCCATAATGCAGATTTTCCTCTTCATTGAAGCACTTACACTTAACCTTTAGTTGTTGACGCCTACTTCGAGTAAGAGATTGTGCTAGGTATTGAAAGGAACATGCTGAGAAAGATGCTGTTTCTGATCTCAATGACTTTTCTCAAACGAGTATTGCCCACGCTAAATGAAGTTAGGAAGGGGAAAGTCTAAGTAGCCTGCTATGAGAGCACAGGGACTGTGTATTACATTAGCTTCCACCAGAAGCCAACCATGAGACAAGAATGCATGCACAAGTTGTTTATTTGGGAGGTGATCACAGAAAGCACCAAAAGGGGAGTCAGGAAGTTAGACTAGCCGATAGCAAAAGGTATATTATGGAACAGATTCCTGCTGTGAGCAACTGGGGCTCAATGTTGCTGGGGAGCTCTGGGGACAGAACAGAAGATGCCTTCGTTAGCCTGAGGGGCAAGGACACTCAGGTATTTATCTTCCAGTTTGCTTCCTTCATTGGTTAAAGTCTACTCCTGAGGAATGAAAACTTCTGGCACTTGTGAGCTGCCCTGGTACCAGGTGCAAGAGGAATGTCCTCAGGCAACTGCTCACAGCTGGAAACCTAACTATGTTCCTGGAGATGATGTGCCTGGGGGAAAGGGCAGGATGCTCATTGTATCTCCCATGCAAGGGGGAAATATGATTCCAGATTTGATTATGAAAGAAGGCTGCTGGCAGAAGTGGTATTTTTAGTAGGGCCACACAAAGATGGAGGTAGTGATGGAAGAATGACAAACTTGGCTGTAGTGACTACAAGACTAAAAGCAAAGAGATGGAGAAGGGTACATAGTCATCACTAAAAGCAAATATCCCTGCATAAACAGAGTTTAGGGTTCACAAGTGAGGAGGAATAGAGGGAAATATGGCCAAAAGGCAAACAGTAATCAGAAAGAGGCCTCTTTACATGTCCTGTCGAGCAACTTTAAACTCTATCCCATAGGGTCTCTATCCTGTAGTCAAGGAGACTAAATATGTTTGATTACTGGAGTGACATGATTAAATTTTTATTTTAGCAAAATTACTCTAGAAATTTTGGCACAATGTTTCAGATGGCTTGGAGGAAGGGACAGGAGACTATCATTAGAGCCAAGGTGAGACATAATCAGTGATGGTACAAGGGCATTAACAGTGAGAACAGAGAAAGGAAATAGGTGGAAGACACTCTGAGAGATGCTCCTGGGACTGCACACCAGAAAGGAAGATGGAGAAGAAGAGGAGGGTCTCAGAAATGAAGCCCATGACTCACTGGATTGATGTTGTCTTAAACTGAGGTAATATATTATAGCAGGAAGAAGAGAATTTGTGGTTGGGGTTTGGATCTGTTGAATGCAAGGCAGACTATTAATCTGGAGAAGTCTGGCAGGTAAGGTGTATCCAGAGAGCCAGAGCCAGAGGTATACATTTGGGATGCATCCAAACAAACTGACCAAGAAAGAGGATAAAATGAGACAGCTTCAGTTTGCTATTCCCCCATTATTAATTCCGAATTAATAATGTTTTTCCATAAATATAACTTGGAACAATCATTTCAGGATACTCACTAATTGGGATATAGAATTTCCTTTTCTATTTTTTGTTTTAAGGAGGAGGGCTGGCAAGATGGCCAAATAGGAACAGTTCCGGTCTGCAGCTCCCAGCAAGATCAACACAGAAGGCAGGTGATTTCTGCATTTCCAACTGAGGAACCAGGCTCATCTCACTGGGACTGGTTAGACAGCGAGTGCAGGCCACAGAGGGTGAGCAGAAGAAAGGTGGGGCGTTGCCTCACCCAGGAAGCACAAGGGGTCAAGGAACTCCCTCCCCTAGCCAAGGGAAGCCGTGAGGGACTGCACCATGAGGAATGGTGCATTCCGGCCCAGATACTATGCTTTTCCCACGGTCTTTGCAACTCGCAGACCAGGAGATTCCCTCGGGAGCCTACACCACCAATGCCCTGGATTTCAAGCACAAAACTGGGCAGCTGTTTGGGCAGACACCGAGCTAGCTGCAAGAGTTTTTTTTTTCATATCCCAGTGGCACCTGGAACACCAGTGAGACAGAACTGTTCACTCCCAGCAAGCTAAGATCCACTGAAATTCTTGCTGCCAGCACAGCAGTCTGAAGTCGACCTGGGACACTCCAGCTTGGTGGGGGGCAGGGCGTCCACCATTACTGAGGCTTGAGTAGGCGGTTTTCCCCTCACAGTGTAAACAAAGCCACCAGGAAGCTCGAACTGGGTGGAGCCCACTGCAGCTCGTAGCCGGACTGCCTCTCTAGATTCCTCCTCTCTGGGAAAGGCATCTCTGAAAGAAAGGCAGCAGCCCCAGTCAGGGGCTTATAGATAAAACTCCCATCTCCCTGGGACAGAGCACCTGGGGAAAGGTGCAGCTGTAGGCGCAGCTTCAGCAGACTTAAACGTTCCTGCCTGCCAGCTCTGAAGAAGGCAGCGGGTCTCCTAGCACAGCCTTCAAGCTCTGCTAAGGGACAGACTGCCTCCTCAAGTGGGTCCCTGACCCCCATGTCTCCAGACTGCGAGACACCTCTCAGCAAGAGTCAACAGACACTTCATACAGAAGCGCTCTGGCTGGCATCTGGCAGGTGCCCCTCTGGGATGGAGCTTCCAGAGGAAGGCACAGGCAGCAATCTTTGCTGTTCTGCAGCCTTTGCTGGTGATACCCAGGCAAACAGGGTCTGGAGTGGACCTCCAGCAAACTCCAGTAGACCTGCAGCAGAGGGGCCTGACTGTTAGAAGGAAAACTAACAAACTGAAAGGAATAGCATCAACATCAACAAAAAGGATGTCCACACAGAAACTGCACTCAAAGGTCACAAACATCAAAGAAAAAAAGTAGATAAATCCAAGAAGATGAGGAAAAACCAGCACAAAAAGGTTTAACATTCCAAAAACCAGAAAGCCTCTTCTCCAAAGGATCACAACTCCTCATCAGCAAGGGAACAAAACTGGACAGAGAATGAGTTTGACAAATTGACAGAAGTAGGCTTCAGAAGGTGGGTAAGAACAAACTCCTCTGAGCTAAAGGAACATATTCTAATGCAATGCAAGAAAGCTAAGAACCTTGAAAAAAGGTTAGAGGAATTGCTAACTAGAATAATCAGTGTAGAGAAGAGCATAAATGACCTGATGGAGCTGAAAAACACAGCACAAGAACTTCGTGAAGCATACACAAGTATCAATAACTGAATCGATCAAGCAGAAGAAAGGATATCAGAGACTGAAGATCAACATAATGAAATAAAGCATGAAGAGAAGATTAGAAAAGAAAAATGAAAAGGAACGAACAAAGCCTCCCAGAAATGTGGTACTATGTGAAAAGACCAAACCTACATTTGATTGGTGTACCTGAAAGTGATGGGGAGAATGGAACCAAGTTGGAAAACACTCTTCAGGATATTATCCAGGAGAAATTCCCCAACCTAGCAAGACAGGCCAACATTCAAATTCAGGAAATACAGAGAACACCACAAAGATACTCCTCGAGAAGAGCAACCCCAAGACACATAATTGTCAGATTCACTAAGGTTGAAGTGAAGGAAAAAATGTTAAGGGCAGCCAGAGAGAAAGGTGGGGTTACCCACAAAGGGAAGCCCATCAGACTAACAGCAGATCTCTCTGCAGAAACCCTACAAGCCAGAAGAGAGTGGGGGCCAATATTCAACAGTCTTAAATAAAAGAATTTCAACCCAGAATTTCATATCCAGCCAAACTAAGCTTCATTAGCAAAAGAGAAATAAAATCCTTTACAGACAAGCAAATGCTGAGAGATTTTGTCACCACTAGGCCTGCCTTACAAGAGCTCCTGAGGGAAGCACTAAACATGGAAAGGAACAACCGGTACCAGCCACTGCAAAAACATATCAATTTGTAAAGACCATTGACACTATGAAGGAACTGTATCAACTAACAGGGAAAATAACCAGCTAGCATCATAATGACTGGATCAATTTCACACATAACAATATTAACTTTAAATGTAAATGGGCTAAATGCCCCAATTAAAAAGACACAGACTGGCAAATTGGATAAAGAGTCAAGACCCATTGGTGTGCTATATTCAGAAGACCCATCTCATATGCAAAGACACACATAGGCTCAAAATAAAGGGATGGAGAAAGATCTACCAAGCAAATGAAAAGCAAAAAAAAGCAGGGGTTGCAATCCTAGTCTCTGATAAAATAGACTTTGAACCAACAAAACTCAAAAAAGACAAGAAGGGCATTACATAATGGTAAAGGAATCAATGCAACAAGAAGACCTAACTACCCTAAATATATATGCACCCAATACAGGAGTGCTCAGATTCATAAAGCAAGTTCTTAGAGACCTACAAAGAGACTTAGACTCTCACACAAAATACTGGGAGACTTTAACACCCCACTGTCAATATTAGAGAAATCAATGAGACAGAAAATTAACAAGAATATCCAGGACTTGAACTCAGCTCTGGACCAAGCAGACCTAATAGACATCTACAGAACTCTCCACCCCAAATCAACAGAATATACATTTTTCTCAGCACCACATCACACTTATTCTAAAATTGACCACATAATTGGAAGTAAAACACTCCTTAGCAAATGCAAAAGAACAGAAATCATAACAAACAGTCTCTCAGATCACACTGCAATCAAATTAGAACTCAGGATTAAGAAACTCATTCAAAACTGCACAACTATATGGAAACTGAACAACCTGCTCCTGAATGACTACTAGGTAAATAATAAAATAAAGGCAGAAATGAATAAGTTCTTCAAAACCAATGAGAACAAAGACACAACATGCCAGAATCTCTGGGACACAGCTAAAGCAGTGTTTAGAGGGAAATTTATAGCACTAAATGCCCACAGGAGAAAGCAGGAAAGATCTAAATTCAACAACCTAACATCACAATTAAAAGAACTAGAGAGGCAAGAGCAAACAAATTCAAAAGCTAGCAGAAGACAAGAAATAACTAAGATCAGAGCAGAACTGAAGGGGATAGAGACACGAAAAACCTTTAAAAAAAAATCAATGAATCCGGGAGCTGTTTTTTTTGAAAAGATTAACAAAATAGATAGACCACTAGCCAGACTAATGAAGAAAAGAGAGAAGAATCAAATAGAAACAAACAAAAAAAATGATAAAGGGGATATCACCACTGATCCCACAGAAATGCAAACCACCATCAGAGAATACTATAAACACCTCTACACAAATAAACTAGGCAATCTAGAAGAAATGAATAAATTCCTGGACATATACACCCTCCCAAGACTAAACCAGGAAGAAGTCAAATCCCTGAATAGACCAATAATAAGTTCTGAAATTGAAGCAGTAATTAGCCTACTGGCCAAAAAAAGCCCAGGACCAGACGGATTCACAGCCAAATTCTACCAGAGGTACAAAGTGGAGCTGGTATCATTCCTTCTGAAACTATTCCAAACAGAAAAAGAGGGACTCCTCCCTAACTCATTTTATGAGGCCAGCATCATCCTAATGCCAAAACCTAGCACAGACACAACAAAAAAAGAAAATTTCAGGCCAATATCCCTGATGAATATCGATGCACAAATCCTCAATAAAATACTGGCAAACTGAATCCAGCAGCACATCAAAAAGCTTATCCACCACAATCAAGTCAGCTTCATCCCTGGGATGCAAGGCTGGTTCAACATACGCAAATCAGTAAATGCAATCCATCACATAAACAGAACCAATGATAAAAACCACATAATTATCTCAATAGATGCAGAAAAGGCCTTCGATAAAATCCAACACCCCTTCATGCTAAAAACTCTCAATAAATTAGGTATTGATAGAATGTATCTCAAAATAAGAGCTACTTATGACAAACCTACAGCCAATATCATACTGAATGGACAAAAGCTGGAAGCATTCCCTTTGAAAACTGGCACAAGACAAGGATGCTCTCTCTCACCACTCCTATTCAACGTAGTATCAGAAGTTCTGGCCGATGCAATCAGGCAAAAGAAAGAAATAAAGCGTATTCAAATAGGAAGAGAGGAAGTCAAATTGTCTCTGTTTGCAGATGTCATGACTGTATATTTAGAAAACCCCACTGTCTCAGCCCAAAATCTCCTTAAGCTGATAAGCAACTTCAGCAAAGTCTCAGGATACAAAGTCAATGTGCAAAAATCACAAGCATTCCTATACACCAATAATAGACAAACAGGGAGCCAAATCATGAGTGGACTCCCATTCACAATTGTTACAAAGAGAATAAAATACCTAGGAATACAACTTACAAGGGATGTGAAGGACCTCTTCAAGGAGAATTACAAAGCACTGCTCAAGGAAATAAGAGAGGACACAAACAAATGAAAAAACATTCCATGCTCATGGATAAGAAAAATCAATATCATGAAAATAGCCATACTGCCCAAGGTAATTTATAGATTTAATGTTATCCCATCAAGCTACCACTGACTTTCTTCACAGAATTGGAAAAAATGATTTTAAACTTCACATGGACTCCCAAAAACAGACCGTATAACCAAGACAATCCTAAGCAAAAAGAACAAAGCTGGAGGCATTACGCTACCTGACTTCAAACTATACTACAAGGCTACAGTAACCAAAACAGCATGGTACTGGTACCAAAACAGATATATAGACAAATGGAGCAGAATAGAGGCCTCAGAAATAACACCACACATCTACAGCCATCTGATCTTCGACAAACCTGACAAAAACAAGCAATGGGGAAAGGATTCCCTGTTTAATAAATGGTGCTGGGAAAACTGGCTAGCCATATATAGAAAGCTGAAACTTTCCTTACACCATATACAAAAATTAACTCAAGATGGATTAAAGACTTAAATGTAACACCTAACACCATAAAAACCCTAGAAGAAAACCTAGGCAATATCATTCAGGACATAGGCATGGGCAAAGACTTCATGACTAAAACACCAAAAGCAATGGCAACAAAAGTCAAAATGGACAAATAGGATTGAATTAAACTAAAAATCTTCTGCACAGCAACAGAAACTATCATCAGAGTGAACAGGCAACCTACAGAATGAGAGAAAATCTTTGCAATCTATCCATCTGACAAAGGGCTAATATCCAGAATCTACAAAGAACTTAAACAAATTTACAAGAAAGAAACAAACAGCCCCATCAAAAAGTGGGCAAAGGATATGAACAGATACTTCTCAAAAGAAGACATTTATGCAGCCAAAAGATACATGAAAAAATGCTCATCATCACTGGCCATCAGAGAAATGCAAATCAAAACCACAATGAGATACTATCTCACACCAGTTAGAATGGCAATCATTAAAAAGTCAGGAAACAACAGATGCTGGAGAGGATGTGGAGAAATAGGAATGCTTTTACACTGTTGGTGGGAGTGTAAATTAGTTCAACTATTGCGGAAGACAGTGTGGCGTTTCCTCAAGGATCTAGAACTAGAAATACCATTTGACCCAGCCATCCCATTACTGGGTATATAACCAAAGGATTATAAATCATGCTACTATAAAGATACATGCACACGTATGTTTATTGCGGTACTATTCACAATAGCAAAGACTTGGAACCAACCCAAATGTCCATCAATGATAGACTGGATTAAGAAAATGTGGCACACATACACCATGGAATACTACTATGCAGCCATAAAAAGGGATGAGTTCATGTTCTTTGCAGGGACATGGATGAAGCTGGAAACCATCATTCTCAGCAAACTATCACAAGGACAGAAAACCAAACACCACATTTCCTCACTCATAGGTGGACGTTGAACAACAAGAACACATGGACACAGGGCAGGGAATGTCACACACTGGGCTGGGGGAGGGATAGCATTAGGAGAAATACCGAATGTGAATGACGAGTTGATGGATGCAGCAAACCAACATGGCACATGTAGACCTACGTAACAAACCTGCACATTGTGCACATGTACCCTAGAACTTAAAGTATACATATTAAAAAAAAAGAACATTAGGTCAATGGAGAACAATATTTCTCCTATATCATCATCATAATCATCACCATTATCATCACCACCATTGATAAAGGCCAGGCTAAAAGACATGGCTTAGATGAGGAGCAACAATGGGCATTGTAATGCTAAACCCTACAATTGAACACATTTATCCACCAAGTCATATGCAAAAGAAGACAACCACAGACCTCTCCAGGTGAGAATTCACCTTGTGAAACAACTTCAGGCATGGAAAAGCTGACCAGAATTCATACACCCAGCAATTTATTCTCAAGAGTAAAAGAGAAGGGATAGAGCCATGAATGTTCAGTTCCACATCCCATACTCACCAACAAATTATTTAACTCACTTATACATATGGATGCCCCATATCCTGAAAACTGAATTTAAATAAATTTCTTCCTTCTTTGTCACGTCCCTCTTCCACCACCTATAAAGTCATAGTCCAAGGAATTAAGGAGAGTTGGAAAATAGAATATAGAGTTAGAGAAGTCTTCAGAGATCACTCAGCCTGCCTCATCAGTGCAGGAAGGTGAAGTGACTTGTCCAAGGTCACACAGTTAATTAGTGGAAAATCTTAGGCTAGTATCCCTTAGTTCATAGAGATCTTGGAAAATATGCTGTTACTTGATTCCATAATTTTTTACACCACTCAGAGGTGCCTTTGAGAAGAAACATCAGCCAGATGGTGATAACTTTTTCAAAGAATCTCTAACCCAGAGAGAGAAATTAATGAAGCAGCAGTCTTTCACATGGCCCTTATTTATCCTAATCTGAGCAATGTCTTCTGAGGCCACTAGCTGTGTTCCTTCTCCTACTCTGGAAAGTCCATGTCTTTCTACCCAGAAAATGACAAAAGACTGACTCTGTCCATTGCTTCTGGGGAACCACCTCCCAACTAGAACAGGACTTGACACATAGCAGGCACTCAAGAGATGGTGAGTGATGAATGAATAAACAGGTTTTCCTCTCATTCAGAGGGGGTATGAGGTGAAAAAAGTCAGTGCTATTCCAGTTAAGGCAATAAAGAAACACAATCAAGAAATGCATCAATTTACTAAACCCTGCCAAAAATATTTTCTAAACATTTTGGCCTGAAATGAATCCAATTATTAACAATTATCATTCAAATTGACTTAAGTGGAAAGAATGGAAAGGAAAACCCAGAGTAAAGAAACAGTGGGAGACAGATGCAAGTAAAAAAATTAAAAAGTATTACGGAACCACAATATTTATGAGGGACAGTCCTAAGAATCCCATGATTTCCCAGATTGATAAGGGAACAGTGAGCACTAAACCAAGTTCACTCCTGAGTAAAATGCCTCACTTCTGAATACCAGCCCCAGAGCATTTAAGATTTGTATTATGCCAGGAACTTTATGTATCCTATTCTATTTTAACCTTACAATCATCTACCATGAGGTATGCATCACAGACTCCATCATATGAGGACATTATGCTAAATGAAATAAGTCAGACATAGAAAGAAAAATATTGCATGATCTCACTTATATGTGGAATCTAAAAAAAATAATAATATAGAGAGATAGAGAATAAAACGGAGGTTACTGGCAGAGGAAATGGGGCAATGTAGGTCAGAGTATACAAAGTAGCAGATATGTAGGATGAACAGGTCCAGACATCTAGTGTACAATATGAGGACTACAATTAATAAAATTATACTGTATTTGGGATTTCTGCTAAGTTAGTATATTTTAGCTGCTCTTACCACAAAAATGTAAGTAACTATGTGAGATGATGAATATATTAATATTAGTTGGCTTTATTACAGTAACCATTTTACTATGTATCAGTATCCCATGACATCATGCTGTACACCTTAAATATACACAATACAATTTATTTAAAATAACAAACTCCACCATATACTATACATGTTAGGAACCTTCACAAATGTTAAATTGCTAGATACCAAACTTGTGCTATATAAATGTTTAAGTTTACTTCCTTCTCTCTCTCTCCTTTGGCTAAAAATTTTCCTCTTGCTCATTCACATGTAAATCCATTGTTTAAAAGTATTTATTAAGTAATAGATGGGAAAATAGATTAGTATATATGAGCAATGAACAATTTGTAATAAAATTAAGAATACAATGCTATTCAAAATAGCATCACAAGGAATAAAATACTAAGGAATAAATTTGACAAAAGAAATGCAAGATTTATACACTGAAAATTACAAAACTTTGAGGAAGCTAAAGAAGATATAAAGGCCGGGTGGGGTGGCTTACGCCTGTAATCCCAGCACTTTGGGAGGCCGAGGTGGGTGGATCACGAGGTCAGGAGATTGAGACCATCCTGGCTAACATGGTAAAACCCCGTCTCTACTAAAAAATACAAAAAATTAGCCAGGCGTGGTGGCACGCGCCTGTAATCCCAGCTACTCAGGAGGCTGAGGCAGGAGAATGGCGTGAACCCAGGAGGCGGAGCTTGCAGTGAGCCGAGATCGTGCCACTGCACACCAGCCTGGACAACAGAACGAGACTCTGTCTCAAAAAAAAAGAAGATCTAAATAAATGGAGAAACATTCCATATTTATGGAATGGGAGATTCAGTATTGTTAATATGACAATTCTCCCCAGCCTGATCTATACATTGCATGCAAATTTCAGTATGCATTTTTGAAGATATCATCAAGCACAGCCAAACATTTATGTGGAAATGCAAAATACCTAGCACAGCTGAAACAATTTTGAAAAAGAACAAGGTTGAAGGACTTTCACATCTTCATGTAGAAACTTATTATAAAGTCACAGTTGTAAAGACAGTAGGACTAGGATCAAGATAAACATATAGATCTGGAACAGAATTGAGAATCCAGAAATAAATCTCTATATTTTAAGTCAATTGAGTTTTGGCAAAGGTGTCAAGGCAATTCATTGGGCAAAAGATTACATTTAACAAATGGTGCTGGGACCAGATGCAAACCAGATGCAAAAAAGATGAACTTAGATCCTCACCTCACACCATATACAAAAATTATTATGGATTATAGATTTAAATGTAAGAGCTAAAAATACAACTTTTAGAATAAAATATAGGAGAAAATCTTCAAGACCTTGGATTAGGCAAAGATTTCTTAGATATGACACTAAAAGCACAGTCATTACAAGAAAAAAATTGAAAAATTAGACCTCACCAAAATTTAAAACGTTTGCACTTCAAAATACATCATAACAAAAATAAAAAGACAAGCAACAGACTGGGGGGAAATGTTTGCAAAACTCATGTCAAAATAAAGGACTTGTAACTAGAAGATATGAAGAATACTTACAACTCAATAAGACAAAAAACCGAATCAAACCATGGGCAAAAGACATGAACAGAGATATATGAATAGCTAATAAGCATATGAAAAGATGCTCAACATCATTACTCATTAGGCTAATGCAAATGAAAACCACAGTGAGACACCATATCACATTCACTAGAATGGCTAGCAGACAGACAGTAATAAATGTTGGTGAGCGGGTGGAGAAAAAGGAACTCTCAACCATTGCTAGCGAGAATATAAATTATACAGCCACTTTAAAAAATGATTTGCCAGTTTCTTAAAAAGTTAAACATAAAACTACCATACAACCAAGCGATTCTACTTCTAGGTATCTACCCAAGATAAATGAGAACATATGTTCACATGAAAACTTGCACCAGAGTGTTTATGCCAGCATATATTAAAGACAACCCAAATGTCCATCAATTGGTGAATGTATAGACAAACTGTGGCATATCATTACAATGGAATATTATTTAGCAAAAAAAGGGAACAGACTAAGCTAGGTGCAGTGGAGTACCTGTAATTTCAGCTACTCAGGAGGCTGAGGTGGGAGCACTGCTTGAGACTGGGAGTTCAAGACCAGCCTGGGCAAAAGAGCAAAACCCTGTCTCAAAAAAAACAAAGCAAAACAAAAAACAGACCATTGACACAAGCTACATGCTGAATGAACCTCAGAAACATTGTATAAAGTAAAATAAGCAAGACACAAGAGACCATACATTGAATGATCCCATTCATCTAAAATGGTTTCTCAAAAAGATACATTTATAGAGAAAGAAAGTAGAATAGTGGTTAATTGGGAGTAGGGTTATATGAGCTGTGACTATAAATGAACATAATGGATCCAATTCGGGGACAAAAATGTTATAAAACTGATTTATGGTGATGGTGGTACCACTTGGTAAAGTTACTAAAAATCATTAAATGGTATGTTTGGAATAGGTGAATATGTAAAATATACCTCAATAAAGTTGCTAAAAAAAACCCTAAATTTTAAAATAAATTATTAAAAGCTAACATATCTTTGATTTTAGATCTAATGTACATTATTTGCTCAAGTTCAAACCTTACTTATTTTTATATTTTATTTTTAGAGACAGGATTGCCCTCTGTCATCAAGGCTGGAATGCAGTGGGTGATCATGGTTCACGGTAGCCTTGACCTCCTGGGCTCAAGGGGTCCTCCCATCTCAGCTTCCCAAGTAGCTGGACTACAGGCACATATCACACTCGACTAATTTCTTTTTTATTTTTTTGCAGTAACAGGGGTCCTGATATGTTGCCCAGAATGGTCTCAAACTCTTGGACTCAAGCAATCCTACCACCACGGCCTCCCAAAGTGCTGGGATTACAGGCATGAGCCACTGTGCCTGGCCAAATTCAAATATTAAAGTCATTTTTGAAGCATTCCTCCTCTTCTTGGCCATACAGATGAGGCATCAAGGCCTTCTTTATTCTTCCTGTAAATTCTATTGCATGAAACCATTTCTTTCTTTTCCTCTCTAAAAAAAAAAACCATATTATTCATTCAGGTTTTCCTTATTTACCTTATTTAATTTTATTATAATTGTAGGTGGCTTCCCTATTTTTACTTACTTCCTACAGGTTATATAGCATTAATTACTACATTAATCTTCTAGTGACATTGGTTTCATCAGGTGGCACTTTAACTCCAGACCTCTAATTGTTCTCATTGCAGGCACTATACTGTGTGTGATGGTTAATTTTAGGTGTCAACTTGACTGGCTAAAAAGATACTCATTTAACTTGGTAAAGCATTATTCCTTGGGATGTCTGTGAGGGTGTTTCCAGAAGAGATTAGCATTTAAATCAGTAGACTGACTTAAAAAGATCCCTCACCAATGTGGGTGGGTAGCATCCAATCACTGAAAGCCTGGATAGAACAAAAAGGCAGAAGAACAAATTTGCTTTCTCTTCTGGAGCTGAAACATTCATCGTCTCCTGCCCTCAAACATCAGAGCTCCCCAGGATCTCAGGTTTACACCATTGACTCCCCGGTTCTCAGCCCTTCAAACACAGACTGAATGACACCATTGGCTTTCCTGGTTCTCCAGTTTGCAGATAGCAGACTGTGGGACTTATCAGCCTCCACAACTGAATGAACCAATTCCCATAATAAATCTCCTCATAGATCTCTATATATATCCTGTTAATTCCACATCTCTGGAGAACTCTCACTAATATGATGTGCAAACAATAGCCTTCCTGTTTGGACCCACACTATAGTTCCAGATTTGTTTTTCACTCAATACAATTCATTTACTCTATCAGATTGGTTTCCATATTGTCCCTTGTATTAGTTTCTTAAGGCTACTGTAATAAATGACTACAAACTAGGTAGCTTAAAGCAAGTTATTTGTTCTCTTACAGTTCTGGAGGCCAGAATTCTGAAATTGAGGTGTCAGCAGCTGTTCCGTCTGAAGGGTCTAGAGAGAATCCTTCACTGCTTCTTCCAGCTTCTGGTGGCTGCAGGCAATCCTGGTGTTCCTTGGCTGGAAGGCACAGCACTCCAAACTCTGCCGCTGTCTTCACATGGCCTTCTTCCTGTCTGTCTTCTCTTCTAAGGACTTAGAACCCACTCTAATCCAGGATGCTCTCATCTCAAGATCCTTAACTCGATTACAGCTGCAAAGACCTTTTTTCCAAATAAAGTCACCTTCACAGATTCCAGGTGGACCTGTCTTTTGGGAGGCCACCATACAATCTACTGCCTCCCCCAAGCACCCTATGTCCTTTTATACCTTTGGCTATGTTGTTTCCACATTAAAAATTTCTTTTTCATTCTCTTTCCAAAATACTGCCCAGATTGTCTGTCCAGCTAGCAAAGCCTCTCCTAGTCAGAACACCCTGTATTCGTTTCTCCTTTTTCTGAACTCTATCGCACTCACTGTTCCGTACATTTCTGCATTGTTTATGATCATGTTTGTAGGTCCTGCTTGCCAACCAGATTTTAATCTCTTGTAAGAGGATCTCAAACTCTAAAACAGTGTTTCTCAACTTTGGCTGAATATCAGAATCATCTGGGGATCTTTAAAAAGACCACCCCAGAGGTTCTAATTTAACTGGTCTGGTTGTGTGTCCCCGGCATGGGTGTTTTTTTAAAGCTTCCTTATTTCACTCTAATATGGATCCAAGATTGAGAACCCAGGGGTTTAAAGCATTCTCAATGGGGAGGGCTAAAATTGTTTCTTGGTGGGGAGGCCGTACAAAAATCTTAGTAACCATGTTTTTGTTTGTTTGTTGTGAGATGGAGTCTCGCTCTAGTAACCATGTTTTTGTTTGTTTGTTGTGAGACGGAGTCTCGCTCTGTCGCCCAGGCTGGAGTGCAATAGTAACCATGGTTTTGTCAGCCTTCAAATGGCCAAAGTACATAAACAGATATATAGTACCATATATCTATGCCATTCAAATTTAATGAGCAAATTTCATGAGGGGGGTGGCAATCAGAGGAAAAAAAATCTTATTGGGGGGAAATAATGAAAGGCTTAGAAACACTACTCTAAAGTATATCAAAATCATTTGTGGAGCTTGATAAAATGCACATGGCCAAGCCTCCAGAGATTCTGAGTCAGGAGTTTGGGCTGTGGACCTGAATTCTATATATTTCATAACTAATATTTATCACATGCTAACTATATAGTAAGTACTGTCCTGAAAGCACCCATATATGATCTTCACTTTACGGATGGAAAAACAGAGGTACAAGGAGCAGTCTGCCCAAAGTCACTCAGCTAGTAAGTGGCAGGAAAAAAGAAAGTGACCTAGGCATTCATGTTCATGCACTTAACCCCAATCACAGGACCTCAAGTATCGGAGCATGAGGACCACTGTCCTGCTAGAAAACATACCCCATATTTCATTTCTATTCCCTTCCATAAGGAGCAGAATGCTTCATATACAGGAGAAGCCAAAGTGCACTTTTGAGTAAAGACCATGATTAAATAAAGAACCAAAGAATTGCCAGCTAGACTACAGTAGGGCTACAGGGTACAAAGTATCAAGATCACCAGTCAGGGCCACAAGGGGTTAGATTCCATGTGCTGACAGGGTTGGTTACTGTGAAACTGGTTAAATGGACAAGGATAAAGAAGCTTTTGTCCTTAGTCTGAGGTTTAGGTAGTACTTGGGAAGCCTCCAGTATATTAGTGATGACAATTAACACAGAGTTAAACCAACAGAAATCAATGCTGGCCAGGCGCAGTGGCTCATGCCTGTAATCCCATTACTTTGTGAGGCTGACGCGGGTGGGTGGCTCCCCAATCTGGGCAACGTGGTGAAACCTCGTCTCTACAAAAAATACAAAAATTGCCCAGGAGTGGTGGTGCATGCCTGTGGTCTCAGCTACTTGGGAGGCTGAGGTGGGAAGACGGCTTGAACCTGGAAGGTCGAGGTTCCAGTGAGCTGAGATCACACCTCTGCACCCTAGCCTGGGTAACAGAGGGAGACCCTGTCTCAAAACGAAAAAGAAAAAACAAAAAAACGAAAAAACAAGGCAACACTCACTTCTATTATTTCAAAAGCCACTTGATTGTTTAGGATTCCTTTAGAACAGGGGTTTTTAAATTCCATAGACTTCTTTGGCAATCATTTATGATTGCCATATAATAATATATGTTATATATTATGTCATATAGTAATATACAATTAGAAAATTATTCTGAGAAAGGTAAAGCCTATGGACTACATCTCAGAATAATGTTTCTAAATGTATGTAATAAAATTATGAGCTTACAAAGGCAACCAACTATACTGAATTACAGTTATCAAAATATTTTTTAAATGTGTGATAGGGTAATATCTTGTGTTTCCTTTACATTTTTAAAAAGATCTAGTGGCATGTCTAAAAACAACTGTAATTTGAAGTTGTGATGAATGTAAATGATATTTTAAGCTATTCATAACAACTTAAATGTGGTAACAGAAATATCTGTGATTTCTAATGGTGACAGAGTCATAGGTACTGCTAACACTAGTGTGGTTTATTGCCAAATTCGTAGTAGAAAGAAATGTTAATTTTCAGTTACAGACTAGTAAAAATAAAGTTGTAAACATTTTTTTCCCATCCATGAACCTTACAAGTGGTAAGATTCTTGTGAGGATCTGTGGACCCCAGGTTAAAAACCCCATTTACAGCATACAGAACTTCAACAGCTTAACCCTGTCTGCTTAATCCTGTCCAGTTTGGCCCATCTTGATTTAAGAAAACTCCTTAGACCAGCTCCATCACTGTTAATATCATTTGGTCATGAAAATTTCTCCAGAAGTTCAGGACACAGCCTCTTGACAGCAGCACTTTGGACATGGTGACCCTTATAATGACAAGAATTAAACAGTGTGGTGAAGAAGGGTTAGTTACAAAAGTGTTTCTGGAAAGGAAGGCAACCTTTGTTTTTACTTTGCTTAACAATCAACTGGGGAATCTATTAAAAAATGCAGGTTCTTGAATTCTAAGGCACCACCTCCCATAAAGCTCAAAGCTTCTATTTCAGTAGGTTTGGGGTAGGCCCCAGGGATATGCATCTTAAATTTCCAGGCCAGATGATTAAGCAGCTTGGATCAGGTACATGGGCCTGGAGTCTAGCTTGCCAGAGACCTCTTTTGAGAGCAATTTGAGTTTCCAAGTGGAGGAGAAAGAAGCAAGCAGCAAAGCCTTTCAGAGCGTTTCCCAACAGTTGCCAGGTCAGCCCATCAGGTGAATGTTTTAGGGCTGACCACAGCCAAAATCTAGGGATTCACCATCAGGACAGAGTGGTTTATGGTTGCCATCAGAAATTAAATCTTTTGACTAAATTTTCCTCTTTCTCGAAAGGAAAATTATTTTCCCTCCTTTTCTCCCCCACCTCCTCTATTCTTCCCTGGGGATGCTGCAAAGACTACAAGGGAGGCTTGAACTCTAATAAATGCCAGATAAATACACTGATGCTTCAAGAACCCTATAATTTTAGAGCACATAGGGTAAGGATATCTTGGACCTAGGAGGCTTGCTGTTCTACAGTGTATGGGATCACTCCTTTATAATCTACTTATCTGCAGTCTGGAAGATAACTTCAGACTTGTTAAGAGAACAATGATATAAGCCTCGCTCTCAGCCACTCGATCCTTGACCTTTTTCTAGAAGAAACACAGAAGAGAGGGATGTGGCTTCCTGATCCTTTTATATCTTTAGTCTCACCAGTCAAGACGTTATTAGAAATTTAACTAGACTCTATCTAGCAGACAAATGGTAAGATTTTTCATTCAGGCCTGAATGAATCTAAACTGACAGGTTGGAATTGTAGTTTTTTTATGTTAACAAAGAATCAAATAACATATTTTCCTAACATATTAAACAATCTTTTATATATAACACTATGCCAAATTATATTTCTTAGCAATTACAGTGTGATTTATTTTTTCCCCTCTTGTTATGGGGATACTTATAGCTCCTGGCTGTAAATTTAATTTACCAGTATTTTAAATTTTTTAAAGCTTCCTATTTAATAGGTGATTGGTCAGTAAAATGAACAGAGTTTAGGAACGTCTTTCTCTTCAATGTTCCATCTCCCTCTCACAAGTAACAACGGCACTCTTTACTACTTTTGTTTATTTTTTCTTTTCCTGATATCTTCAATGTTTAGAACAAAGTCTAACACAGACAATAGTTCTTAAATAAATTCCATGCCAGGCACTGTATTCACTACTTTACTGTAGTTAATCTCATTTGGCCTGATTAATTAAATATTCTCGATCAAATTATATGAGGCCAATTAAAATTATCACACTGTCATTTTATAAACTAAAAAACATGAGTCTATTAAACACTGAATATATTTCCTAGGTCACAGGGAATCACTGGAAGAATTAATATTAAAACTTGAAGTTGCTTAAGCCTAGAGGTTCATAACTGCTTAGTCCAGGTGTCAGCACATTACAGCCAAAGGCCAAATGTAACCTACTGCCTGTCTTATTGAAACTCATCTCACTCATTTACTTGCCTATGGATGCTTCCACAGCGCCTTCAACACCACAATGGCAGAGTTGAGAAGGTGCAAGAAACCAATGGTCCATGAAGCCTAAACTTACATCTGGGCCTTTACAGAAAATGTTTGTCAACTCCTAGAAAAGCCACTCTGAAAGGTGATCTGAAATAAGGAATATTATGAACTCCAAATCCTTATTTCCTAAACCTCAATAAAGAATAAATATGTTGGCTTTGGACTGTAGAATGAGGTAAACAAAAAAAAGTAAAATAAAAAAAGAATAAATATTTCAAAATATTTGGCAACCTTGGTATGTTGATAGTACTTTAATAGATCAACTGTACTTATAGTTCCCAGATTAATCAGATCATAAAATTTTCAATTACATAGGCATTTACTAATTTATTTTTTAACTCTCTGTCCTGATGCTTAAGAACTGTATGACTGTAAAAAAGAGATGCACTCTGGAGAAAGCTGAAACCAAGGAAATCACAGAATCCAAGGGCAGGAAGAATCACTGAGTATTACAACTGGAATGAACTGAGAATAAGAAAGCTATCAGAGCCCACAGCCAATTATGTTTCCATCTCTCCCACTTTCCAAAATCACATGATCTCTTACCTCAGTGCTCCCTACCTGCTTATCGAACACACATGACTCACAATTAATACCCCTCAGTGATGGCCTCAGTTGCTATACAACCTTACACATCTAGCTTTTGTGGCCATTAACAGAGCTGCTGATTGCATTCTTGGTTCAAGCATCTAATGCACAATTGCTGAGGGAATACGTGATATAAACCTCTGTTTCTTCCAACATTGTGGAGGGTCAAATTCCTCAAGAAGGCTGTATAAGGAGAATAAATGGTGTCATCACTAACATGCCCTATTACAATTCTTCTCAATGTGATGGGAGTGGGTGTATAGACAGACTGCATTATAAGTACTGTAATGAACCACTATTACTCATAGGCGTATATCACATCTTTCAGTTTTGCTTGTGTGGATAAGAGGTGGAAAACCATACCCTTGTATGATTTATAATAATTTATCATGCTAAGAAGAAAAAGCTTTGTTATTTTCAGAAACATTATATTTGGAACTAACACAAGCATCAAGAATGTTGTTCCTTAAAATATTTAACTTGGTATATATCCTTAAACACCAACTGATAATTAAATAGAGGCACTGAGATGCTAATTTGCATTACTTCGATGTGCTGTAAATGTTATTTTTCTTTTTGCTCCTTAATCTGACCTATTTATTTGCTTGCTTTCTGTGTATTTCTTGTAATATTTGTGCTTAGTAAAAGAGGAATACTAATAAGTACCACAATTTTATGAGGCTTGTCAAACAGGAGACTATCTAGTGTGCTGGTAGGCTTTAATGATGTTATCATGTCTCTGTCCCAGTACACCTTGTAGCAATTTCCCAGCACATTCTTAGGATTATATTTATAATGCAGTATTAATCCATTTGAAAACTCACATCTGAGGTCATAATGTTGACCTGCAAAATTAACAGTATACTCATGCTGTTCATCCAGCAGCTAAGTATAACCTCCAATTATTTTAAAATTGTTTTGATGGCTGTAGTTTCTTTTGTACATGAAAATGATCATCCTTTCTCAGCTGAACTTACACTTGGATTGTTCCCCTTTGTGATAAAAAGTACTCATATTGATAAATGAAGTGATCCAGACTGCTGGTGTTTTCCCAGACCAAAGAACAGCATCTTCCTCTATAAAATTGTTCTCATCTATCCTGTGAGTGAGACTGATTTGGGACTATGAATTACTAAGTAAACATTTGTTCAGTGCCTACAATATTCAAAGCATTGTGCCAGAAGTTTGGGAGACAAAAATGAATAATACACTTACTGTCCTCAAAGAGCTTCTATTTTGTTAGGGAGCAGCCACTTAAACATCTAAACCTTACTAATTGTGGCATGTGTTGTAATAGACTAGAGAGGTGTGCAAATGCCATGAAGATCAGAAAAAGAAGCCATTAATTATACTGGGAGTGGGATAAGAAAAACTTCATATAAACATGACCTTTGAGTTTGGCCTTGAAAGAAAAAAGAAAAATTCAGATAATAGAGGGGCAACATGAAAAAGTATGGGGAAGTGAGGCAAAATAATTAAATTAGTGAACGAATTGTGTTTAGGGTGGCTGCAATATATTGTGGAAAGAGGTATGAAATAAAGTTGGGTAAATAAAATGGGATCATGGTATCAAAAGCCTTATATGCCACCACAGCGCATTCAACTGAATAATAGAAATGATGGAAAATGATTGAAAATGTCTTTGTTTTCTTGATACAGGGTTTCACTCTGTCACCCTGGCTGGAGTGCTATGGCACAATCGTGGCTCACTGCAGCCTTGACCTCCTGGACTCAAGCAATCCTCCTACCTTACTCTCCTGAGTAGCTGGGACTACTGGCACACATGGACCACTAGGACCGGATAATTTTTTTCTTTTGTAGAGAGAGGGTCTCACCATGTTGCCCACTCTGTTCTCAAACTCCTATGCTCAAGTGATCCTCCTGCCTTGGCTTCCTAAAGTACTAGGGTTATAGGCATGAGCCACTTGGCCCATTAAAAATTTTAATTTGGGGATTTACAACAACACATTTGTATTTTAGAGAGATAATGCATGAAGCAATGAGGACTGATCAAGGAAAATAATTTCATGAATATCCATGTAATATCAATCTATTTTATTTCATTCTGTAATTAAGACATGTATTTATCCATTTATTCATGTAATGACTACCACCAAGAATCCTATTTTGAGTTATCATGGCCATGTCTATATAACTATCACTGATTGACTAAAGGTTAATTCCTTTTAACTCCAAGAAACCCCAATATTCTTAGATTTCCTTTGTACTAAATCTACAAATGTGACTTTCATTAGTAGTTAAGCCACATTTGCATCAAGTTTGCTTCTTGCTATTTTTAATTATGTAATATAGAAATATATATAATTATTCAAATTATTTTAAAATGGTTTTAAAAATACAAGTTACCAACATCAAGAATAAAAGAGGAAACATTACCACAAGTCTTATAGATATTAAAAAGATAATAAAGAAAAATTATCAATACTTTGTTGTCAATAATTTCAACAACTTAGATAAACAAATTCCCTGAAAGGCACAAATGAACAAAACTGACAAAAAAGATTCAGAAAATCTGAATAATCTTATATATATTAAATAACTAGAATTCCATAATTTAAGTAATGTTCTCACAAAGAAAACTCTAGGTCCAGATGGTTTCACTGGTGAATTCTACTGAATATTTAAAAAAAAATTAAAAAAACACAAACTCTTTAATAAAATAAAGCAGGAGGGAACATGTCCCAACTTATTTTATGAAGATAGCACTACTATTATACCCAGACAAATATTACAAGGAAAGAAAACCACAAACCAGTATCACTCCAGACTCAAACGTTCTCAAGAAAGTATTAACAAGTTGAATTCAGCCATGTACAAAAATAATATTATATCATGACGAAGAGGGGTTTATCCAAGAAATGTAAGTTTTTATTTTATTTTATTTTATTTTATTTTATTTTATTTTATTTTATTTTATTTTGAGACAAGGCCTCAATCTGCCACCTAGGCTGTAGTGCAGTGGTGTGATCATAACTCACTGTAGCCTCCAACTCCCAGGCTCAAGCAATCCCCCCACCTCAGCCTCCTGAGTAGCTGGGACTACAGGCATGACTCACTACGTCTGGCTAATTTTCTTATTTTTCCTTTTTAGAGAAAAGATATTACTGTGTTGCACAAGCTGGACTTGAACTCCTGGGCTCTATGAATCCTCCTATCTCAGCCTCCCAAAATGCTGGGATTCCAGTTATGAGGTGTGGCCTCAAATTATTTTTAAATCTAAAAAGGTAAGATTTAGAACTAACACAAAGCTTCAATAACAGCACATGGTGTAATAGACAGACAGATGTCAGTCTTCATAGCTGATGTCTTATTTTCTTTTAGCTTAATGAACTTTCACCTAGTTGGATGCCTAGAGAGGTCTGTGCAACCCGTCTAATATAATCAGTGACCGCCCCTCCCCTGGCCACAGTCATTGGTTTACGTGTAGATTCAATCAGAGTGATGTCTAAAACATCTATTTGTTTGTTTGTTTGTTTGTTTGTTGAGAAAATTGAAGTTCTCTCTTTCTCAGGAATTTGAGTCATACAGATATGATCTCTTGACCTGCTGCAGCCATTTTGTTGTAAGAATGAAGTTCACATACCAAGATGTCCACTGTGAGAAAATCATAAAAAGAAAATATAGAAACAAAGCCCAGATCAAACCATTCACAAAGCCCTTAATACATTTTTTTCATAAAGCTAAATGATTTTGATCTTAGCTCACTGGAATTTTTTTATAACTAATAACCATAGAAGAAAAATCTGAAAGTACAGAAAGCCCAGTATATTTCTATTACTTTCTTATTTACCGTAACAGTTAACGTGTATGTTCAAAAATTACTAAATATCTGTATCATCCTCCTGAATAATACAAGGTCTCTAGAACACTTTAATATATTAATCTTTCACAATTTATAGCTGTGTATTCTATATATCTTTTTTAGTCTCTCCAAAGTTATTTTTTAGTGTTTGTTTAGATTTGCCTATATTTTAACATTTTGTTTTATCATCTCTTCTTGAATCCCAGACTGTCAATTTGGAATCACTTTCTTTCATCAGAAGTACATTTTTTAGAATTTTCTTAGATTAGGAATTAATCGCAAACTCAGGTTTTTTTGTCTGAACTGTGTTCATTTTGCCCTTGGTTTGAACTATGTTCTTCATGGGCATGCAATTCCAGAGTGACAGTTATTTTCTTTCAACACATTAAAATTATTATTTCTTCTGTCTTCTATAGTTGTTCTCAGTTTAATTACCTTTTCTTGATAATCAGTCTTTTTCTTTTAGGAGATTCCTTGCTACTGGTGTTCTACATTTATCTACAAGGTGGTTGGGTGTAGATTTCTTCTTTGGAAATGGATGTGCATTTTAAATCTTCAGATATACACTTTTCATGAGTTCTGGAAAGTTCTCTACTATTAACTCTTTTAATATTGTTCCTGCACCATTCTACCTCTCATTCTTACTGGAATTCCAATTTTATATATGTGGAATCTTCTCACTCTATCATTCATGTCTCGATGTCTTTTTATGTTTTCTGCCTCTTTTTCTCTGTGTACCACATTCTGCATAATTTTTAGTTCTATCTGCCAGTTCACTAATTCTGACTGCAGAAGTGTCTAATCTGTTTTTAAACCAACCTATTGACATTTTTTCAAGTATTGCACTTTTCACTTCCAGAGATTCTATGTGATTCATTTTCAGATCATCTTGATCATCTTTTAGTCTTTTATTTCTTTAAACATATGTTAAATATTTTAAATTATTTAGACATACCAATTAAACATTGGTTAAACATACCAATTGTTTTGATAATTCAAATAGTTGAAGCTTTTGTGGGTTTATTGTTTCCACTGGTTCTTGCTCATTGTAGGTAGTTTCCTTGTGTATTTTGTGATTCAAGGCACATCGCTTCTGAGAGGATTTGTGCTTACTTTTTCCAAACCTTACATGAACACTACCGACCTGGCATCACTTTAATTTTCACCTTGAAGTTTTTCAGAACATGTGAGTGGTGTGAATTCAGGCTGTAATCCTTGAGGGGAGGGCTTATGATTAGGGATTCTGGGAGAATTTTCCTCCTTCAACCACTGCCAGAGTTTAAATACCATAATTTTCTTTGAAGTTCCCTTAGGAAATGGGGAGTAAGGGTGAGTTTATTTCACTGTCATAATGAGTAAGTGTACAGATTCACCCTCAGTGTCTAGTTTACTGAGTATTCTGCATCCTAATAAAATGTAATATGGTCTCAAAATTAGACTCCCCAACTTGAGAGGATCTTGGAATCAAACTTTCGTTCCACTGCACATCACAAGACCCTGAGAAGTGAAGTTCAAGTTCAAAATATTTGGCAAATACTACCAAAATGAAAGCTATCTCCAGTGTTCAAGTTCATGCTTTAACTTAGTTTTAAGTGTTCTTACTTTCTTGCTATTTCGCTGAAGCATTTAAGCCCAAGTTTCTTATTTTAAAAATATAGGATATTTAGGGTTTTTTTGTTAGTTTGTTTTATAGTGGGAGCATCAGTCTGGGTATTAAGTTCATCATGCTGCCAGATATGAAAGTCCTTTTTATGTGTCTTCTCTGGTGCTACTCCCACTGGCTGGAAGGCTCTCTTTCCACACTGTGCTGGTTATCAATTTACTGTCTCAGGCCAGGCACAGTGGCTCAAGCCTGTAATCCCAGCTCTTTGGGAGGCCAAGATGGGAGGACCAATTGAGTCCAGGAGTTCGAGACCAGCCTGGTCAACATAGTGAGTTTCCATCTCTATTAAAAATAAATAAATAAATAAATTACTGTCTCAGTTCCAAATTCACACTTAATTACCTGCTGTGTAAAAATGCAACTGGCCTTTTAAATAGTTTTTATTTGCCAGTGCACATAATGCTAAACTTTGTCAATAGAGGGCGGTGGGAAGATACTGCAGGAGGAAGGGATTTTCCTTCTTGTTCCCAGTGTGCTCCTGCAGCAAGCTTCTGCAGCATGTGCAGCTTTTCCAGCACCAGGCTTCTCCTGGGCACATGGCTTCCCAGGCACCCACCTCCTGCACTGTGGGCAGCCTCTCCCACACCAGGTACTGGCAGCTCAGGCAGCTTCTCCAACACAGGGCAGCCAGCACAAGGAGCAGCCAGCATCTTCCTCTAGCACGGGCTTGGGTTATTTCCTAGCAGAGTGCATTCAGCAAGATACCTCCCTGTGAACAGCTTTCCCCTGCACTCTGGAGAGTGTATTTCCAGGACTTCCATCACAGCAACTTCTCTGCAATTCAGTAAGTCCTGGAGGTCTGGATAGCAGACCTGGGGCAGAGGGCAGAAAGAGCTCTTCCTTGGGTGTTCTGTGTCAGTGCTAGGGTTGAGTAGTGATTATTACATCTATTTCTATATTTTTAGAGTTCTCTTTACTTCCTACAATCCCTCATTAATCAGATCCCGTTGTAGTTAATCATTCTTCATATTAAACTCTCTATGTTCAATTTATTGCATTTCTTTTTTTTTTTTGTCTCCTGATTTGAACCTGACTCATGAACATACCTTCGTCTGGTATATCCTCCTTCCTCAGCAAGATTCATCTCAACTATTACTACCATTCTGATTTAGGTGTATCAGAATGAATTACATAAAAGTGCCATTTTTGTAAGTCAAAAATAGTTGACTATTGACAATTTCAAGTGGTTCAAACTAGTATTTTCTCTGTAGTTTCCAATGCATACCTCTACCGGCACTTCTCTCACTAATTGAAAATATCAATTTTTGAAATAATGTCACCTACTATAAGGTTGCACATTCTTGGCAACAATTTTTAATCTTTCATCCTTAATGCCTAAATGCCTAATCTAATTCACAGTAATTACTATATGCTCCAAAAAATAAAATACACTGTTGAACTAACTGAATACTGGCAAATCATGTAGTCTCTCTAATCTTCAATTTCTTTCTCCTCTAACTGGGATCATTAACACCTGCTCTATCTAATTCTAAAGTTCTTAAAACAGACTAAATGAATATTTGCTCCTACTTCCTTAGTACAGTTGAAGAAGGCAGATAATGCTACTAAATGTGTTATTTCATGTGGGAAAAATAACTGAAGAATTACTCTTTTAATAACAAGATTTGATTTTCCAAATATTATAATTAATTGTAGCATTATTTGAAGAACACAAAAAGCATTTTAAAAATAAAAATTATTCAAAATCCTATTAGCCAGAGATAAAACTATTAATATTTTCATATAATTATTTTCAGCACTTTTCCTGTAAACATTGTAAAAACTGCAATAGAAAAAAAACTATATATGTAGCTTTTTATCCTGTCGTTTCCATCAATGTAATGTTGTGAGTATTTTCCTATTAAATACTCTTTGCAAAACATGTTTTTATTGGCTGAATAATATTCTATGAATAAACATCAATAATTTATCAAATTATTTGAACATTTATGTTTTAAATTTTTGCAATTAAAATATTATTAAAATAAACATTCTTACAAATACTTATTCATACCTTTTACTGTTTCCTTAAAAGAAATTTGTGGGAGGACATATTGGATCAAAGCATATAAGTATTTCTATGGTTTTTTTAAACTACTGCCAAATTTCCTTCCAGAAACCATGTACCAATTTGTACTCCAACATGAGAATAGCATTTCAATGCATACTCAACAACAAAATAGTTTGGGGGAAAATTGCCAATTTAGTTGTTGAAAATACTATTTACTTCCATCTGTATTTATTTTTAGTAACTGTTGTGTATGTTTCCATAGTTCTCTGTATTCCTTTTGATATTAAGCATCTATTTATTTTGTACATACTCTGTTTTATAAAAACTGGGATCAACATATTTTAATTTTTAAATGTTGTTTATATATTATGGCTATTAACCAATTTTCATGTATTTTGAAAAATTTTTTAAATTTTCATTTTAGTTTTATGATAGGTTTGTAAAGTTTTTATTTATTTATTTATTTTTTGTAATGGAGTTTTGCTTTTGTCGCCCAAGCTGGTGTGCAATGGCGTGATCTCGACTCGCTGCAACATCCATCTCCTGGGTTCAAGCAATTCTCCTGCCTCAGCCTCCCGAGTAGCTGGGATTACAGGTGTGCACCACCATGCCCAGCTACTTTTTGTATTTGTAGTATAAACGGGGTTTCACCATGTTAGCCAGGCTGCTCTTGAACTCCTGACCTCAGGTGATCCACCTGCCTCGGCCTCCCAAAGTGCTGGGATTACAGGCATGAGCCACCTTGCCTGGCCAAGTTTTATATTTTTATATAGTCACGTATCTTGATTATGTATTGATTACATAATTAGTCCTTTCCTTAGAGTTTCTTACATTGATTTGATGTTAAGCAGGTTCCTCCTCATCCTGACATCAGAGTCACCTCTATTTTACCTTTTTAAATTCACTCCTGGGTATTTTATTATCTCAGCTCTAGTGTACCACATGATAGAGTATGACTATTTTTTTCTAAAAATGTAATAATGTACTAACTATAATCTGAAAGTTAACCTTAATATATTTGCAAGATCTTTAAAAATACCAGGCATTTTTGGAGGGATGGAAATTTGGAGAAACTGAGTCATGTGACTTTTTAAAACAACTTAATGATAAATATGGTTTTGCTTTATTTGTTTTATGATTGCCTGATGAAGTGTATAGTATCTATAATGGCCTAGCCTTTATAAGTATATTATTATTTATGATTTTCATTAAAGAAATTATTCTTGTCAACATGTGAGTAAATTCTGTCTGCTAAAATGAATTTTTCTAGCTTGATAGGAAAATTCATGGTGGGCATGTAATAGTCTTTTGAATTTTAAATACTGTCTTTGTTGAAGGTGTAGGAGTGTGTGTGTGCATGTACGTGTGTGTTTTATGCCTGTGAAATATCTGGCAGCAATTCCAGGGGAGTTGTAGGAAATGGTAACTTTACAAAGTGCCCCTTCCTACCCCATTCTTCTGGCTTGCAATGCATTTTCCTTTTCTTGCTTATCACAAAAGATGGCCATCTTGCACTTTTGTCCTCTCAGCCAATATCTCACACATCCAGAGTCCTTGGGGTG